>NW_024870679.1:15610000-16810000 GCF_019054845.1 Dipodomys spectabilis
GTATATGTGTGTTGGTTCTGGAGCTTGAACACAGAGCCTGGGCATTGTATTTGCTCAAGGCTGGCACAATTCTACCACTTGAACTACAGCCCCACCACTTCTGGCTTTTTGAAGGTGGCTAATTGAAGAGTCTCCCAGACTTTCTTGGCTGGGCTGGCTTCAAAGGCAATCCTCAGATTTCATCCTCCTGAGTAGCTAGGAATATAGATGTTGAGCCATCATTGTCTGCCAAGATGTAGTATTTTTGCCCAGTGGAGGGGACACACACACACAGCATCTATTGAAACAAATGGTTTTGTTGTGTTTTGTATTACTAGAGTTTGAATTCAGGGCTGATACCTTGTAGGCAGGTGGTCTGCCACTTGAGCCATGCTCCAGTGCTACAAACCAGCATTTATTAAGCAACTGTGTCCTAGAAAGGCCACTGTGAATGAAATAAAGACTCTGTTCTCAAGGATTTCATAGTCTAGTAAGGAGAGACCTAGAACACACTGCAGGCTCACCTGCAGTGAGCTACTGTCAGAGTTTTGTCATTTGGAGGAAGGGGTGCTCAGCTGCTTTTAGTTCATTTCCACCAGCTGAGCTGTGATTGTGGTGCTGGAGTTGAGGGAGTAGGCTCAGGAGGTAGGAATGATGTGAGATGGGGCCTCAAGGACTGCCGATTTAGAGAATTCCAAATGTTGAAGTGAAGGTAGTGTCAAGGCTGGTAAGAGGGATGAGATCTTAGGATCATAGATGTTATCTAAAGAACAAGTGAAATGAGAATGCTAGGCATTAATCTTATCTAATGGGATATGGTTATAGTTTAAATTATATATATATATATATATAATGATATATAAAATATCCTATTATAATAAGAGGACTATTGCCCAGGAAGTGCAAAATCTTTTTTTTTTTTTTTTGTCATGGGGCCTGAATTCTGGGCCTGGGCACTGTCCCTCAGCTCTTCAGCTCAAGAGTAGTGCTCTACATCTTGAGCCACAGCGCCACTTCCAGTTTTCTGGGGCTTATTGGAGATAAGTTTCACGGACTTTCCTGCTGGGGTTGGCTTTGAACTGCGATCCTCAGATCTCAGCCTCCTGCGTAGCTAAGAGCCACTGGGGCCCAGCTCCAGTAAATGCAAAATCTTAAATAGATTTAAAACCTACTGTTGTCTCTTCCTTCTTCTTCTTCTCCTTTTTTTTTGTTGTTGTTGGTTATAGAGCTTGAACTCAGGGACTGGGCACTATCCTTGACCTCTTCTGTTTGAAGCTAGCGGAGCCACAGCTCCACTTCTGGTTTTTGAGTGTTTAATTGGAAATAGGAGTCTCACGGGGACTTTTCTGTTTGGGATGGCTTCAAACTGCGACCTTCAGATCTCAGTCTCCTGAGTAGCTAGGATTACAGGCATGAGTCACCACTGGCTCTTGGCTTCAAAAAATTTTTTTTAAGTGATGAGACTGGTTTTATTTTCTGAGACTGTTTAGGTATTATTTTTCTCCAAATTTGCTCATCTTCCCTAAGCTTTGACATTTTTTTGCATCAAGTGTTCTATGGTTAAGTTTTATGTTTTGATTAATTATCACTCCCTTCCCCTCCTCCCCACTCTAAGATTGTAGGGATGGATCCCAGAGCCTGTGTGTAGCATGCCTAGCTACATCTCTAGCCTTTGGTGTTTTGAGAAAAGATCTTGCTATGTAACTCACGCTGGCCTTGAACTCAGGATCCTCTTGTCTCCGCCTCACTAAGTGTTGGGATTACAGGCATATGCTACCACACCTGCCTTTAATTTTCTTATTTTATTTTAGTAGTTTGTCATTGTACTCTCTTACCTGTTCCTCTGCCATTTTCCTTTTTTTGTAGTGTTTCATGTGCAGTCATCCAGATCATACCTGTTAGAGGTTTATTCTGGTAAGACCTGCTGGAGAAAAAAGCTTCTGACATCATTATTTTCTTATTTCATTTCCATTCATTTGTCTGTCTCCATTTTTCTATTTTCTTGGTATGTTCTGTTATCTTCAGTTGAACTGTGATTTCCAGACTTTCTTTATACATTGCCTTCAAAATACAGCTTTAACTGGGTCTTGTACTTTATCCTGTATTTTGAAAACATGTCTTGTGAATTTAAACTACAATTATTTTGTTGAGTATATAATGAGGTTTTTACCTGCCTCTTAACCTGTAATTCTATACTATTTGTGTGTGTGTGTGTGTGTGGCTATGGATTTTCTTTACTATCTTATTTTAAATTGTATCTGTCTATTTATTTATTTGCTGGTCCTGGATTTTGTACTCAGAGCCTGGGTGATGTTCCCTGAGAATTTTTTTTTCCCCTCAAGGGTGGTGCTCTTCCACGAGAGCCACAACTCTACTTCTAGCTTTTTGGTGATTAATTGGAGATAAGAGTCTCACAGACTTCCATGCTTGGGCTAGCTTTGAACTGTGATCATTAGATCTCAGCCTCCTGAGTAGCTAGGATTACAGGAATGAGCCACTGGTGTCCACTTAAATTATCTTTTTGAAAATACTCTCTACTGTTCATTGAATGGTTCCTTTAAAAAATACCTTTGGGGCTGGGAAGTTGGCTCAGTGGTAGAGTGCTTGCCTTGCATGCCCGAGGCCCTGGGTTCGATTCCTCAGCACCACATAAGCAAAAAGAAAAAAGCTGAAAGTGGTGCTGTGGCCCAAGTGGTAGAGCGCTAGCCTTGAGCTGAAGAGCTGAGGGACAGTGCCCAGGCCCAGAGTTCAGGCCCCACGACCGAACCACCCCCCCCCCCCAAAAAAAAAAAAAAAAAAAAAACCTTTGTATTACTTCACCAAAAAAAAAAAAAAGCAAACATTATCTATACTAGCTGTGCACAGTGGCTCATGCCTATAACCCCAGCTACTTTAAAAGCCAAAATCAGGAGGATCATGGTTCTAGGCTAGCCCACACAAACAAAAATCAGTTTGTGAAACCTCATCTCAATAGAAAAAAGCCTGCATGATGGCACATATCTGTCAATCCAGCTCTGATGGGAAGCATCAAGTCAGGATAGAGGTCCAGGGGCAAGCCTGGGCAAAAATTGACACCCAGTTACAAAATAACCAGTGCAAAACAGTGCTGGAGGCATGGCTCTGAGGTAGAACATCTCCCTAGCAAATGCCAGATCCTGAGTTCACAGTTACTACCAAAAAACCTCCCAGAAAACTCACACCAAAACAAACACCTTCTTTCCCCACCTCTCTCTCCCTCCCTCCCTCCCTCCTTCCCTCGCTTGCTCTCTCCAGATTCAAAACCTACTCTCACAATGACCTTTTTTAGATCCCGCTTATGAGTGAGATCATTTAGTATATGTCTCCATGCCTGGCTTATTTCATCTAAGCCATTTTTAAGTATACAGTTCAGTAGTGTTAATAAGTACATTGACATTGTTGTGAAACCAATTTACAAAACTCTGATTCTTGCAAAACAGGTCATCTTTTACAATCCAACAGCCCTTTCTGTCTCCGTGAATCTGACTACCCTACCAACCTCACATAAGCAGGATCATATACCATTCTTCTGTAGCTTGCTTCTTTTACTTCAGGATTTGCCCATGTTTGGAGCATGTGTCAGGATCTTCTTCCTTTATAAAGGTAATTATATTTATTGTGCATATAGGTCACATTTTACTGATCCACTCATCCATTGATAGATACTTGGATTATGTTTAACCGTGGGCTTTTTTTTGGCCAGTCGTGGGGCTTGAACTCAGGTCCTGGGTACTGTCCCTGAGCTCAAGGCTCAAGGCTAGCACTCTATCACTTGAGCCACAGCACTACTTCCTGCTTTTTAGCAGTTAATTGAAGATGAGTCTCACAGACTTACTGTGTAGGCTGGTTTCAAACCATGATCCTCAGCTCTCAGCTTCCTGAGTAGCTAGGATTACAGGCATGAGCCTCTGGTGCCCAGCTGTGTCTAATTTTGGAAGCTTTCAAAAATAATTCTATGAACAAAAATATACAAATGTCTCTTTGAGACCTTACTTCCAGTTCTTTTTGGTATAACATTGGCAGTGGAATTGCTAGTGATTTCACTTTATTTGCCTTTTTTCCCCCTCGTTGTACTACACACACTGTCTTTGAAGTCCTAGGCTTGACAAGTACTCCTCCTGCCTCAGCCTCCTAAGTAGCTGGGATTACAGGCATATACCATTATGCCCGGCTAATTTCACTTTTTTTTTTTTTAAGGAACTGCCATCATGTTTTTCATAGCAACTGCACCTTTTTATATATTCCAGCCAACAGAGTACAAAGGCTCCGATCCTCCACAGCCTCACCAACTGTTTGTTATATTCTGGGTTTTACTGGTAACCATTCTCATGGGCATAAGGTGGTAATTTGTCCTTTTCTAAAATTTTACAAATTAAATATGCATCTTGTGCCAGGTTGAAATTAGCTATATATTTACCAAATTTGAGGGGTGTGTATGTGGGTTCCATCATGCCTTTATTCACTTGATAGTTTTGCTGGGTACAAAATGTTGAGAACTGTCTCTTTTGGTTTATGAAAATCTGTCTTGTCATTGCTCTAACTTTTCTTTGTTCTTCAACTGTTTTCATGATCTTCTATTTGTCTTTGGTGAGCTATAATTTCATTACAGTGTGTCTAAGGATTTACTGTTCGTTTATACTGCATGAGATCTACTGAGGAGCCTGAATTTGAGGATAGATAGCTCCCTTTCATTCATTCTGAAGACTTCTGACATTATTCTTTAACTCTTAACTTCCTCCCCCACTTTTAAAAATAATCAGTTCTCCCAGAACACCAGCTAAGTGGACTTGGGATTTCTTATTCTTTTTCTTTCTTTCTTTCTTTCTTTTCATTCTCTCTCTTTCTTTCTTTCTTTCTCTCTTTCTCACTCTTTCTTACTTTTTTTTCCTCCCAGTTGTGGGGCCTGAACTCTGGGCCTGTCCCTCAGCTGCGCTGTCCCTCAGCTCTTCAGCTCAAGGCTAGTGCTCTACTACTTGAGCCACAGTGCCACTTCCAGCTTTTTCTGCTTATGTGGTGCTGAGGAATCGAACCCAGGGCCTCATGCACGCAAGGCAAGCACTCTACCACCGAGCCACCTTCCCCGCCCGTGACTTCTTATTCTATATGCAGCTTCTCTTTCATAGTTCCATTGCATTTTCTCTTTGTACTAAATTGTGTGTAATTAGCAATTTTGGTTTAAATTCATAAATATTTTCTGCAGTCATATCTAATCTGTTACTTAACATAGACACTGAATTTTATATTTTCATTGAATATAATTTTCTTTCCTTTAAGTTGTGCTATGTAAATACTCAGGCTGGCCTTGAACTCAAAACTGGGATTACAAGCATATGCCACCACACCAAGCTTTATTTTTTAAAATTTCTAGCTATTAGCATATGTTATTTAAAAATTTTTTTCCTCCCAGAACTGGGCCTTGAACTCAAGACTTTCCCTATCTCACTTTGTTTTTTTCTGCTCAAAACTGATACTCTACCACTTGACCCACAGCTCCACTTCCTAGTATGTTATTTTTGTAGCTAACATGTCTACTCTTATCACTTTTGATTTCACCTTTTCTTAAAACATATCAGACATTGTTGTTGGATAGCCTATATCTGATAATTTTCTTATCTGGAGCTCTGGAAATTTTCAGTCTATTGCTATTGTGACTCTCCATTGTTAGCTGGCTTTCTTAACCAGGGTGTAGATGGTTATTTCTTGTAGAGAATTTATATTTAGTGACATTTGTGAATATACTGAATAGTATTCTGTTGGAAAATTGTTCCCTATGAGACATTCACATTGTTCCCTTCTAATAAGCACTACCAATTATAACTGTTCAGTTTTGGACTTTTCAAAGTGGGTAATATGAATTTGAGTCTTCTTAGCATCTAGGGATAATAAGTTTAATTCTTGGTTTCCTGAGCTGGAGTGTGTTTTGTTTTGTGGCATATTTCTTCTCTTCTCACGGGGAGTGGGGCTCACTTTAATGGCTCAGGCACTACATAGGGCTTCAGGGGGAGCAGCACGCGTGCACGTGTGTGTGTGTGTGTGTGTGTGTGTGTGTGTGTGTGTGTGTGTGTGTGTTGAAGACAAGTCTCACTGATTCCTGCCTGGGCTGGCTTTGACCTGTGATCCTCAGATCTTAAAATTCCTGGGTAGCTAGGATTACAGGTGTGAGCCGCCCGTGCCCGGGCTGTCATTTAGTGTTGAGATGCTCTGGTTTACCATATTGAGCAAATGCAAGTCCCTTAGCAATTTTGAACTTGTGAAGCCTTACCTGAATTTTATAGATGTAACACAAGAGGGGTTTAGGGTGGCTTATATTCATTTGTCCATTCTTCTCCTTGCTCATCTATTCATTGGCTCTGTGCACTTTGTGGCTGGTAGTGGCCTAAAGACTTGGTACAGAGATGAGCGAAACAGAAGTAGCCCTGTCCTCAGGAAGCATCTGGTCCAGGGAAGAGAGACCCTGAACACTGGCAGCTCTCCAGGGTAGAGGTAAGGAAGGCAAATGACTCTGTGCAACTCTCTTGGCCAGTATTTGCACAGCTACCTGGTTTTGTTGTTTCAGCTTTTCCTGTATGAGTTAAGTGTTTTTGTGGGTGTATAGGAATGCCTTACATGTTTGCCCTGTTTCCTTGTGTTCTATGGGAAATGCTCTGAGTTCAGTTTGAAGGTTGAGAACAACCTTCTTTAAAGTTTAAAGTAACAGCAGCTGAGAGGTCAGAGAGCACATCCGAGTCACCAGTAGCTGAGCGGCAGCCATGTTGGGACCCTGCCAGCATGGGAAATGGCGGTAAGGACATGGAATCTTGTCTATTCAGATCCCAAGAGTTTAAGGGTAGTGTCTGTGACAAAGGTGTGCACTGATTCACTGAACAAACACACTGAGATCTAGTGGGGATCAGGCACTGTCTACCCTGCTCCCTGGGGAAGGAGTGTGCAAATCTTCTTATCTCTCATCCCTGTCACCCTCGAAGCCAGTCATTTCCCAAGACTGACCGATTCTCACTTAGATAAGTTTCTCAAGTCTGTACCCCATCCCCCTGTTCCCCTCTGTCTGACACTGCAGTCCATCCACAACCTGCCAGTGTGCTTCCCTTTGGTGTTCCTGCCTCCAGGTCGCCTGGCTAGGCTCCTGTGCTCACTGCCCCATGGAGAGTTGCTTTTTCTTTTTTCTTTATCCCCTCCTCCTCCTCCTCCTCCTCCTCTTCCTCCTCCTCCTCCTCCTCCTCCTCCTCCTCCTCCTCCTCCTCCTCCTCCTCCTCCTCCTCCTCCTCCTCCTCCTCCTCCTCCTCCTCCTCTTCCTCCTCCTCCTCCTTCTTCCTCTTCTTCTTCCTTTTTTTTTGTTGGTCGTGGGCTTGAGCTCTGGGCCTGGGCACTGTCCCTCAGCGCAAGTGCTCTACCACTTGAGCCACAGCACCACTTCCAGTTTTCTGAGTGGTTTTATTGGAGATCAGAGTCTCACGGCTTTTCCTGCCCCATCTAGCTTTGAACCGTGATCCTCAGATCTCAGCTTTCTGAGTAGCTAGGATTACAGGTATGAGCCACCGATGCCCTGCTTCCATCCTTCTTTTCTTTCTTTCCTACCTCCTTTTCTTTCTTTACTTCTCCTTCTCTTCCTCCTCCTTTTTGTTTTTTTTCCTGCCAGTCCTGAGGCTTGAACTCATGGTCGGGGCACTGTTATGAGCTGTTTTTTGCACAAGACTTACACTCTACCATTTGAGCCACAGCTCCACATCAGGCTGTTTTTGGGTTTGTTTGAGTAGTTTATTGGAGATAAGAGTATCATGGCTCGGTGACCATGGCCATGCCTATAATCCTGGCTAGGGGTCTGAGATCCTCTGAGGATCATGGTTCAAGACTAGCCCAGGCTGGAAAGGTTCATGAGCCTCTTTTTTCCAGTTAGTCACAAAAAAGCTGGAAGTGGAGCTGTGACTCATGTGGGAGAACACTAGCCTGGAGAAAAACACCTCAGGGATAATGTCCAGGCCCTAAGTTCAAGCCCCAGGAGCAACACTAAAAGAAAAACATCTTATGGACTTTCCTGCCCAGGCTAGCTTTGAACTGCAATCCTCCAATCTCAGCTTTCTGAGTAGCTAGAATTATAGATATGAGCCAGTGATGCCCAGCAAATGATTAATTTTTTGTTGTAGTTATATCCAAAAAGACATTTGTTTGACAATACTGTTGGCCAGTGATTTATTATATAATTAAATTAAAGAAGTATTCATTCAAGATAGACATAGACAACATCATCTCCATCTATAGTCCAACCACCCAGAAAAGAGGGTATATTACTGAACTCTTGCTGTGGAGGAGAATCTCACACCTCAAAATGGTGGGCACTTCCAGGTCAAGTGTCCTTTTAAGAGGGAAAGACATCATCCATTTGTTTATTGATGAGAAACTAAACAGTAAACATCATCTCCATGACTTGTAAGTTCCTAAGATTTGAACTTGAATAAGTAGGACACAGGAAAGAATGACTCCACTGGAATACACACGGAAAAAAAACTGAATAAACTTAAAAGCTAAGAATCAAATTTCACCCCACTGACCAGTTATGGCAAGGCAGAAGATCCACCTCCCCCCCACCCTCCTGAGGCCCTCCCCCACAGGGGCCTTCTCCCCCACAGAAGCCTTCTCCCCACCCAGGCGCCTACTACCAAACCTGATTGTAAACAGAGGTGCCCACACCATGTCTTATGGGGTGAGGAGTCCCAATTGGCCAAAGCCAAAAATAAATATGATTAAAAGAAAAAAATGCTTCTTTTTATATTGACAAGCTTCTGTGTTTTCTACTGATCTCTCTTGGAGAATGCCAGTGTGCAGCTGGAAGTGGGTGAGCTGCAGTCTTGTCTGACTAATTGGATATTCTACTTCAAGCTAGAGGCAGGGTTCTGGGCCGGAGGCATTGCCTCTGGCTCACCTGGTGGGCTGTTTATTTGGGGAGAAGATGCCAGGATGGAGTAGCTGTCTGAGAGAAGGGCAGAAAGAGCCTTCCACCATTTAAATATTAAGATTTAGCTCAGGGCCTTGGTTTTTTGTTTTTTGTTGTTGTTGTTGTTGTTTTTTGGGGGGGGGGCTCCGGTCGTGGGGCCTGAACTCTGGGCCTGGGTGCTGTCCCTCAGCTCTTCAGCTCAAGGCTCTACCACTTGAGCCACAGAGCCACTTCCGGCTTTTTTCTTTTTGCTTATGTGGAGCTGAGGAATTAAACCCAGGGCCTCATGCATGCAAGGCAAGCTCTCTACCACTGAGCCACCTTCCCAGCCCCAAGGGCCTTGGTTTTTAAAGCTTGGGGATTTGTGGTGGGCTGACTTGGTGTGGGGTGCTTCTTCATGCCCTGCCACACAGGGGGGAGGTGGGGCACCCTTGAACCCTGGCACTGGGCTGGGTGAGCAGTTCCATTCCTCTCTCAGAACAGAATGGACAGGCCTGCATTCACTTGGGGACAGGACCAAGAAGGCCCTGAGTTCCTTCCCTTGCTCAGCTCTCAAGGTTTTTCGGCTGAATAAAAGGAGGAAAATCCAGCTATGTCCTCCAATGGTCCACGCAGGCACTGGGGTTTCTTCTTTGGTCACTGTGAGAGTGAGCACCTCACGGTTCATCCAGGAATGCAAGTGTAGACTCGGGCTCCATGCCAAGATCTCCCCCCAGACACTGAGGCTGGGGTGACAGTTTGGGAGATTTGTTCTCCCTCCACCTTTTGTAGGGAATGGGAGGAAGGCCAGAGCTTTTGGGTGGTTAATTAGAAATGAAGAGTCAGCCGCGCACCTATGACTCATGCCTGTAATCCTAGCTATTCAGGAGGTTGAGATCTGAGGATGGAGGTTCAAAGCCAGCCTGGGCAGAAAAGTCCCTGTGAGGGCTGGGAAAGTGGCTCAGTGGTAGAGTGCTTGCCTTGCATGCTCGAGGCCCTGGGTTCGATTCCTCAGCACCACATAAGAAAAAAGCCGGAAGTGGCGCTGTGGCTCAAGTGGTAGAGTGCTAGCCTTGAGCTGAAGAGCTGAGGGACAGCACCCAGGCCCAGAGTTCAGGCCCCATGACCAGACCCCCCCCCCCCAAAAAAAAAAAAAAGTCCCTGTGAGACTTTTATCTCCAATTACCCACTCAAAAACCAGAGGTGAAGCTGGGTGCCGGGCACCAGTGGCTCACGCCTGTAATCCTAGCTACTCAGGAGGCTGAGATCTGAGGATCACAGTTCAAAGCCAGCCCAGGTAGGAAAGCCCAGGAGACTCTTATTCCAATTAACCACTCAAAAACCAGAAGTGGCACTGTGGCTCAAAGGTAGCGCATTAACCTTGAGCAAAAGAGCTCAGGGACAGAGCCCATGCCCTGAGTTTAAACCCCACAACTAAAAAATGAAAAGAAAGAGCCTCGTGGTCTTTTCTGCTGGGCTGACTTTGAACCTTCCTCCTCAGATAGCCTCGCACCTGCATAGCTAGCATTGCTGGCAACCAGTTTATCTCTTTTCTTTTTCACTTGAGACCTGGAGATCTTTAGCTCTATGATGATCATATGCGCAGCAAAGCTTTAGAAGAGTTGATTATGTTAAACAGATGAATTCTTGTCTTTGAGAAAACTGGTGCATGGTACTGGCTGGTCACGTTGAGAATGAACTTTCAAGGCATTTGTTAGAGATGCTTTTCGTGCTGAAGACCTTTCCATAGAAACCGTAGGCTGAGGGCAACTGAGGATGCAGTAGGATGTTGAAGGATACTCAGGGATACTGAAAGTCTGTCCGAGGAAGCTGTGCAGGCTCCATCTGAAGGTTTGGTGATTGTTTTGAGCTTCATCAGAGAGTTTGGTGATTGCTTTGGTCTCAGCCTCAGAATGCTTTCTCCATGGCATTTGTCCAGTTTGTGATTGATTCTTAAGAGTCTGGGAACATTTTCTCACCCTGCTGGGTGCAGACAGGGTTGTGTAACGTGCCATAGATGTTGAAAGTATTAAGTACACCAGGTGACACATGCCTGTTTGCCTAGCACTCAGGAGGCAGAGGCAGGAGGATCTCAGGTTTGAGGCCAGCCTAGGCTCTGTAGGGAGAGCTTGTCGAAAAAGAAAAGAGGAAAGTAGAGCGAGAACCAGTTCACAATGGCAAGGAAGTAGTAAATACTGCAGATGTATTGTGACTCATGGATCGACAAGAAAGATTTTGAAAGGCAAAAGCAAGCAGAGTTGGACCAAATCCCATGTGTAGACTAGTAATTAGTGAAAGGTTAGGAAAAAATGATAAGCACTATGGGAACCATGGCGAGAAGGCTCCCAAGTTGTCTTATTCCTTTCTTTTAGTAGTACCAGGACTTGAACTTAGGGCCTTGCGATGGGTAGGCAGGCTTCCTATCACTTGAGCCTCACTTCGAGCCCTCTTTGCTTCAGTTTGTTTTTCTGATAGAGGCTGGTGCTGTTGTCAGTGCTAGTCTCAGCCCATTCGTCTACTTCCATGTCCTGTGCAGCTGCAGTTCACAGGTATGTGTGACTATGCCTGGCTTGCTCTTCAAAATACAGTGTTTCCAGCTCTAGCTAACCTGGAACCATTACCTCTGGTCTCCACTGACTAACCCATTTTTCACTAAGAGGGGGTAGTTTGCATTTTCACTGTGCTGACATTTGCAGGGATGGTACAAAAGTGACAGTGGGTACAGATGGTGGTGGTGGGTGCAAAGCCAGGTGGTGCCACTACCCTGAAGCTACATCACCACAGTCCTCGCCTCTGTACTCTCACAGTTAAGAGAAAGTAATGTTGGTTTAACAATGTCTGGTAATTTTTAAAAGGACAGGACTCCAGGAAATGGAAATAATAGGTTTTAGTGAGTTTTTTTTTTTCCTTCATCTATCTTTGGGAGTATAAAGGGGGACACAGAAATGGAGAGACAGAGGGTGAACAAATGCAGCAGTGGTACCCACTAAACACTATGTTCAAATGAATTATCCAACTTGTGGGTGGGAATGGGAGGAAACAACTGGGAGAGAGCGAGAGAAGTGGTGACATTGTCCAAAAAGAAATAATTGTATGGGCTGGGAAGGTGGCTCAGTGGTAGAGCGCTTGCCTTGCATGCATGAGGCCCTGGGTTTGATTCCCCAGCACCACATAAGCAAAAAGGAAAAAAGCCGGAAGGGGCGCTGTGGCTCAAGTGGTAGAGCACTAGCCTTGAGCTGAAGAGCTGAGGGACAGCGCCCAGGCCCAGAGTTCAGGCCCCACGACCAGACCCCCCCCCAAAAAAAGAAATAATTGTAACCCCTCTATACATCACCTCTATAATAATCATAAACAAATGTAAAGACAGGAGGCCTGGCTCACGTGATAGAGCAATCTGCTTAGTAAGCATGAGGCTATGAGTTCAAAAAACTTAATCAAATGAAATGTACATACAAACGGGCAGAAGATGAAACCCACATTTGAAGGGATCTAACATTTTTTCTGCAGTTGGGGGCCTATAAACCTAAAATGTTAATGTAGTACAGAAACCAAGGTTTGAAACACTTACAAGGGAAGCAGCCCAGGCAGAATGCTGCAGACCAGATGTTCAGTCTTAGACTGGGTTCTTCAGGGAAGGAAGGCCTGAGGTGGAGAACTCTCCGGATTTTTGGAGAGGAGGAGACCAGCCTGGACATGACGGACAGACTCGGGATGTCTTGATGCCAGTGCACGCAAGCACTGCGAGCTTTGGCCCTTCTTGGTTCCTTTGGTTCAACAAAGGTCACATGTCAGACCTGATCTTTCGACACCTTTGCGTACAAAGGGTATCCTGGATACCAACTTACCCCACACATGCGTGCTATGTGCAGGTCCAACTTATGGATCAGTGGGAAGAAAGCTTGAGCTTAGACCCATTTCCACATGAGGCAAGGACTCCTTGGACCCCAGGGGAAGTGGCTTTGCTCTTCTTGTTTGCAGTTCTTGCAGTCACCCCATAGCCAGAGAAGAGGTCTCAGCAGTGATCTGAGGTTGGGTTCACTGACTTTGGGGGCTGCTTGTCAGTGGGATCCTCACCTTCTGACAAGCCCTTTCTGTCACCAAGGAGAGAGGCTAAGAAACCTCCCCTTTAAGAGCCTCTGACCTTGGCTGGGAAGGTGGCTCAGTGGTAGAGTGTGTGCCTAGCATGCATGGCCCTGGGTTCAATTCCTTGGTACTACATAATCAAAAAAGAAAATTATTTTAAAAAGTAATTCAAAAATAGAGAATTTGGCCTTAAAGCTGAAAGCCCTGGGCCCTAAAGTGATATCATCTCTGTGGGGAGTTTGGGTTTGAGCCTCCCTACCTTCAGGGGGGATGGGGCAGCTGTCTGTTCTTGTTATGGGGGAGACCTCATGTCTCCCCGCCTCTTCTAGAGTCTTAGACATTCCCAGTTCCTGTCCAATCACCCTTCTCTGCCCCCGGCTGCCAATTATGTCCACTTGATCTTCCTGTACTATTCTGGTTGGAGAGGAGACATTGAAGGGAATGGGTAGGTGGCATTCTGTGGGGGGAAGAGAATGACACAGTTCAGATGCAGATGTGAGGTTCCCTTCTGCCCCTCATCCCCGGGCTGGCCAACCTTGGCAGCTGCCCACCTGCCTGAGCCTCCATTTTCTTATTGTCATAATGGCATCAAACTTACTCGCCCCTCTTCCTCCCCCACCCCTGCTAACTTTTTGCTCCAAGCTCTGTATGTGCATGCATACATGTGTGTACATGTACTGGGGCTTGAACTCAGGGCCTGGGTGTTATCCCTTAGCTTTCTTGTTCCACCCTGGTGCTTTACCACTTGAGCCATAGCTCCACTTCTGGCTTTTTGGAGGAGACTTTCCTGCCTGGACTGGCTGTGAACTTGGGTCCTCAAATCTCAGCCTCCTGAGTCACTAGATTACAAGTATGAGCCACTGGTGCCCTACTTTGCTCCAGACTTGGAGGCTAGTTCATGCTCGAGTGAACCTCAAATTGCCACACACAAAACAGCCTCCTGTTCCAAGGTTTCCAGACTGAGGTCGTGGTATCATGCCATCCGATGCCTTGTGTGTATATCTGAGAAGTTGGGGCCCTTGCTTATGAATTTACATAACAGAATGAACCAATGTTGGCACATCTTCCTCCTTCTCACATTTCTCTTTTCTCTTTTAGGGATCCTCATCTTCTAGATCCAACGCTGGAATATGTGAAGGTAGGAATCCAGGATTTAGTGTGAATAGTAGATTTAAACATTTAGTTTATCCCTGGATAATAGAGTTCCCATTTCTCACCCAGTATTGCCAAATAATCCTGCAGGCTGGCTTATGTAGAAAGTGGGTTCAATGGTCTGAAACTACCGGAGGAATTTGACTCTGTTAGTCCTTGGTAAACTTTATAAATGTCTTGTGACATCCTATTACGTCTACAGTCTTTCCCTTTTTATGTGTCCCAAGTGTATCTTAAAACTGAGTTTTTATGAAGAAAAGTATGGTTCTTGTATGTAATATTCCCCAAGAAAATGCAAGTGCATTAGTTTGTGTAAGAACATTCACACCAAGTGGAATCAATGAACAACACATGATTTTATTCAGGTCACATTGTTGCTACCAAATAAAATCTATTTCATTTTGTTGCTAAAGCATCATTTAAAAAAATTATCTATAAGATCCTCAAAGAGGTTTCAATTCACCGTGTCAGATTATGAGTACGGTGCACTCAGTCCCTGTCACCCCTTCCATTGTTCACGATTTACGATTCATTCCTAAATTCTTAGTCTTCTGATATTTGGTCTCCGGGGAAGGCAGATGAGGAATTGTAGGCCTGTTTTTACCTTTAGTGGATCCTAAGGGCCCTGGGGTTTTGTGGGCTGTCCGCTCTTTCCCAACGCCCCCATGTTGAGAAGGGGACCAGGAAATAGCTCTGTTTTCCATGGAGCTGAGAGTCAATGCTGCTAAATATTTAGCCCTTCTAAACAGTATTTTCCTTCTGGGCAGAAAGATAAGATTTTTGTTTTCCACATCTGCCCTCTGGCCTCCCCTCACTTAGGGAACATGCACTTTTATTTTACTTTTGAACTGCTCTTAGATCTGGTATTTTTGCCAGGCACTGGTGGCTCACGCCTGTAATCCTAGCTACTCAGGAGGCTGAGATCTGAGGATTGCAGTTCAAAGCCAGCCCAGGCAGGAAAGTCCATGAGATGGTTTATCTCCAATTAACTGGAAGTGGCACTGTGGCTCAAGTGGTAGAGCACTTGCCTTGAGCTGGAAAGCTCAGGGACAGTGCCCAAGCCCAGAGTTCAAGCCCCATGACTGACGCCCCCCCCCCAAAAAAAAAACCCCACATCTGATACCTTCTATAGAAGAAAGAATTGGCTTGTTACACTTAGATTTATAGGAAAATGTGTGTGTGTGTGTATATATATATATATATACACACACAAAGTACATAATATATACATATACATACACATATGCAATATATATTGTGCATATATGTTATATATGACACCTATTACGTATAAAACACATTACATATTACTGTGGTGTGTGTGTGTGTGTGAGTGATTTCTGTCTTCATTGTTCCCAGGGCAGCCTCCTGGTTTCAGAGCACAGTCATGTTTTTGTAATCTGTACCTTAAGAGTTCTGGCTCTCCCTCCCTCTTTAGACCAGAGGCAGATGAGAGAGGAGAAAGTTCCAGAACAATCACACATCACATAGTACAACTTGTGGATGCTATTTCTGCCAGTCTCTTATACCTGACCAGTGGTCTGAGCCGTGTTTCCAGCACAGCCAGTGTGCAGCCCTGATTTGGCAGGGCTGCTGCATCAGAATCTGGCTCCTGGCTTTTGGAATGGTGGGTTTGTGTCCTGCCTGTACACGTTACATATATTTTTCTGCAGGTTGTGTATTGCAGCTTATGAGGGGACACTATTTATAGGCTATGGTTTTACTTGGCTGTATTATTAAAAATGTGCCTGGGATGATGCAGGATATAAAGCTACACCAACCCTTTAAAATTCACTGAACTCTGTTTTGTGTGTGTGTGTGTGTGTGTGTGTGCGCACACGCGCACATGTGCTCCTCCTGGGGCTTGAACTCAGGGTATGGGTACAGTTCCTCAGCTTTTTCACTTGAGGCTAGTGCTCTACCACTTGAGCCACTACTCCATTTCTGGCTTTTTTTTTTTTTTTTTTTGGTAGTTAATTGGAGAGAAGAATCTTCCAATCTTTCTTGCCCATGCTGGCTTTGAACCATGATCCTCAGATCTCAGCCTCCTGATCTGTGGGGTTTGTTACCTGTAGTCAGTCATGGCCCAAAAAACATCAAATGAAAAAAAAAATGTCCACAGATCAACAATTGTTCTAAATAACCTCCTTTTCTTAGTAGCTTCCAAAACCTTACACTGTCCTGCTCCGTCTCACGTGGGACCCGAATCATCCTTTGTCTGGCATTGCCACACCGGATATGCTGCCCTCCTGCGGGCCACCCAGGGGCCATCCTGGTGATCACAGCATCACAGGGCTTGTGTCCAAGTAACCAGGGCTTGAGAGTAATGATACAGAGAGGAACAGGGTATAAACCACAGGACAGATTGACCCCATACTTCATGGCAACACAGCAAGGCATTTATGAAAAAAAGACAGTGTATATAGAGAACGGGGCCGGGCATCTTGAGATGTATTCCCTAGAGATAAGAGGGGATGGCTGTATTATCTTAGCTATTGCATGTCACTCATAAGATGTGATGGATCAAGATCTGGGACAGAATGGCTTCAGTGTGTCTTTACCCACACCCTGCACACTCCTGTAGTAGTGAGAATTGGTGAGAATTGGTGAGATCTCAGAGTCTTGAGGAGTTTAGCTGTGAGCCACCAGCACCTGGCTACAAAATATTTTTCCTTCTTACTCTGCTCTGGGTCTAATAGAAGGATTTGGGCGCTGGTTGGGGCCAGTGTGGGGGTATTTTCCACTTGCCTCCAGGGACTACAAAGCTCTGAAAGCAAGTTCTAAAGGCCTCTGACCTGAAGGCCCAGAGAGGCCTACATGCCAGTCGTCTTGGGCTGGTTCATGTCAACTGTAGCACGTCTCAGATTCAGTTGCCCTTTGGAGCCTGGATACTGGTCCCATGAAGCCCCATAAACCAGGGCCAGCGGGGGCCTCATGATTAGAGGGTGGCTGAAGGTAAATGCATGTGAGGTCCTGGTGGACCGTGTGAGATGCAGTTTGGCCCCTTGGCTTTGATCTGCCCCGCCCTTCTTTCTCCACTTACTCAGTGCCTTTGGGGCATGGAGAAAAGAATGAGTTCTGTGTAACAACTCCTGCTGGGCCTTATGCTAAGGTCAGATTTATTTAAAGCCTAATCATAATAATCAAGGTGCCAAATGTTTAGGAATTCACCCTCACCCTGGAATGGGCGTCTGGTCCCTGCCTGAGCTTCATTTAGGTGGTGGGAACACCTAGCTGTGGGCAAGAGGCGGCAGATCGTGAGACTGCCACCGTGTTCACCTCCTTTCTAATGCCCAGAGAAAGAGGGGAGACGGGTGTGACAGCATCCCCTGCCTCCCTGGGCCTAGAGGAGACAAGGCACGGAAGCCTTGTCCAAGGACCGACTGGACTCTACAGCGTCAGCACCAACCAGAGCTGGGGAGAGTAAGAATCCAGAATCCAGTTCTGCCCAGTTGGTATTCTGTGTCCTTCTCAGTCTCTGCAGGTTTTGTGCTGTGCCACGTGAAAGCCTTGTGGAAGGGGACCAGTTTCTCTGTTGCTTAGTTACCGTCCTCTGTCCTCTGTGCAGAGTGGAGAGGCTAGGGAGCCCCTGGGCTGTTTGGGGGGTTCTTCGGCTGTCCAGCAGGCTGGCCTCCTGCTGAGTCCCCCCACCCCCTACAGCACATAGACCTGAAAGGTTTAATTTGAAGTTTGGACGTGAGCAGAAAATAAATAGAAGATCCAAAATAGCCCAGGAATTTGGAATCTTAATTCCCCACCATGTTCATTTCTAAATCTGCCCTGGAGAGTTTGCTGAGTTTTGTTTTCTTGTTTTGCTTCTCAATCTTCGTTTCCTTAGCCCTTTTCTACCCTTGTGGGGGTTTTGTTTGTTTTTTGGTGGTGTGGTGGTTTTTGTTTTTTTGTTTTTTTTCCCCTGCAGTAGCTTAAAACACGATCATCTTGAAGGTCTGATTTTAAGAAATTCTTTTCATTTGTAGTTTGGGACTTGGTTTGCAGTGGAATTTTCCTCTGCGTACCTAGCATACCTTACCATAGATAAAACCAGTTGTGTGTGTGTGTGTGTGTGTGTGTGTGTGTGTGTGTGTGTGTGTGTGTGTGTTTGTGTGTGAGTGAATAGGAGGAAAGAGCTTTCAGAGGCAGTGGCTCTGGGCATAATTGATGTAGTTTGGCCCTCTGGGCGGCTATAGCTGCTCAGCTTAATGTCCCCGTGGGGTTCTGCTGTATTTCGACCCCCATTAAGGTGTATTTAGTCTGTGTCCAGTGTCTTAGGCTTGTCAGGTGTTAGTGTAAGAGATGTGATTAAATAGCTGTGCTAGATGTTAATAATTGGTAATGGCTCAGTGTACCTCCCCCACATGACAGTCCAGCAGTGACTCTTAATCATGCTAGGGAGGGGGCTGGGCTGCATTGAGTTTTCTTCCATTTTCTCTATGGCCTCTGTTTTGCTGCAGCTAGAAAACTTCAGCATGGGATCTTCTTGCTTCTTCCAGCTTAATATTTTTGGGACAATGCATGCCTGTAATACGCCTGAAAGGAAGGGTTTTTTGCTTGTTTTAGCACGTGTTGAGTTCTTAATTATTCTGGATTTGTGTGTGTGTGTGTGAGAGAGAGAGAGAGAGAGAGAGAGAGAAAGAGAGAGTTTTGCTTTGCTTTTTTTTTTTTCAGTCTTGGGGCTTGAACTCAGCGTCTGGGCCCTGTCCCTGAGCTCTTTCGCTCAAGGATTATACTTTACCACTTTGAGCCACCGCCCCACTTCTGGTTTTCTGGTAGTTACTTGGAGATTAGAGTCTCACATACTTTCCTGGCCAGCGTGCCTTTGAAGAGCCATCCTCAGATCTCAGCCTCCTGCATAGGTAGGATTACAGCCTTGAACCACCAATGTTCATCTTGGGATTGTTTTTTTGATCTTGTTTTGGTTTTTTTTTGGGTCTGGTCGTAGGGCCTGAACTCTGGGCCTGAGCGCTGTCCCTCAGCTCTTCAGCTCAAGGCTAGCGCTCTACCACTTGACCCACAGAGCCACTTCTGGCTTTTTTCTTTTTGCTTATGTGGTGCTGAGGAATCAAACCCAGGGCTTCATGCATGCAAGGCAAGTGCTCTACCACTGAGCCACCTTCCCAGCCCTGATCTTGTTTTGTTTTTGAAACAGGTTTTTACTATGTAATGCAGGCTGGCCTTGAGCTCTTAACCCTTCTGCTTTAGTCTTTTGAGTGCTGGTTTTACAGGAGTGTAGCACCACATCTAGCTGTGCTGTTAAACTCTTGACCACGCCATTGTCCTATTGACTGGACCAAAGGTGGCATTGCATGTTGTATTTCAGACACTGGGAGCAAGGGCCTGATAGATGATAAGAACCTACCTATTGTGTTTCTTCCAAAGACTGGAGTCTTACCGGGAAACTTGGATTTTGTGGCCTGTTTCCCTTTTGTCACTTTCTTTTTTCTGGGGGGACCTAAACTGGGGCTGAACTCAGAGCCTGGACATGGTCCTTGAGCTTTTTCCAATCCAGGCTGACATTCTACCACTTGAGCCACACATCTAGTTCCAGCTTTTTGCTGGTTAATTGGAGATAAAAGTCTTATGCAGGCTGATTTCAAAGCACCATTTTACAAACTTTTCTTCACAGGCTGGCTTTGAACCCCGGTCCTCTGATCTCGGCCTCTTAAGTACCTAGAATTACTGATGTGAGCAACTGGGTTCTCTGTCACCTCCTTTTTTTTTTGGTCGGTCGTGGGGCTTGAACTCTGGGCCTGGGCGCTGTCCCTCAGCTCTTCAGCTCAAGGTGAGCGCTCTACCACTTGAGCTACAGCGCCACTTCCGGTTTTCTGGTGGTTTGTTGGAGATAGGAGTCTCACGGTCTCTCCTGCCTGGGCTGGCTTTGAACCGCGATCCTCAGATCTCAGCCTCCTGAGTAGCTAGGATGACAGGCGTGAGCCACCAGCGCCCGGCTCTCTGTCACCTCCTTTAAGTCTAGGTAACTTACTTATACTTTCCCTCGTTGTTCATTCACTTCCACATTTTTTTTCTTGGAGCTATTCTCATTTCAAGAGTTGCTCCTTATACTACATTTTATAAACCTGTTATTTCAGGCTGGGAAGGTGGCTCAGTGGTAGAGCGCTTGCCTTGCATGCCTGAGGCCCTGGGTTCGATTCCTCAGCACCACATAAGCAAAAAGAAAAAAGCCGGAAGTGGCGCTGTGGCTCAAGTGGTAGAGCGCTAGCCTTGAGCTGAAGAGCTGAGGGACAGCGCCCAGGCCCAGAGTTCAGGCCCCACGACTGGACCCCCCCCCCCAAAAAAAAAATTGTGGATATAAATCTGTTATCTCTCTTCTCCCTCTCTCCTTCACTCCCTCTCTCCTTCACTCCCTCTCTCCTTCTCTCTTCTCCCTCCCTCCCACCCTCCCCCCTCCCCCCTCTCCTTCTCCCCCTCCCCCCTCCCCCTATCTCTCCTCTTCATACACAGGCTGGTGTTACTTTAGTAAAGAGTCTTTTATCTGGGTATGTCTTAAAGGCTTACTGTTTTTAGAGGAAGGAATAGCTGAGTCCCCCCCCCCCTTCTAGGAAAAGAAAGTATTTGTTATAGATTTTCCATTAAGAAAGAAATTGTCTTTAAGAAAGCTAAGTTGGAAAACCTAGGGAAGTAGAAAAGAAAATTTGAGATGCTGGTGTTTTCAAATTAGTGCTTTGTGGTGGGCCGGTGCTGATCAGCACAATGGCTGAGGACAAAAGCCAGGCTCTCCAGGGACGGAGGATCGTCCCTCCCTCCTGTCCCTCCGGTCCTTCTGGCGGAATGCTGTCTTTGTCCCTGGCTAGGCTGCTGGTGAAGGAATGTCCCCTTCTGTAGCCAGCTTGCTGGATTCTGGTTAGTCCCATTGTGAACCCTCCGAAAATGGCTGCAGCCTCTGAGCCCACTTGGAAGTTTAGGAGGGAAAAAGGAAGCACTGGAGCTGTAGCACTGAATGAAGACTGAGCCTTGACTTCTTTTTTCCAGAACTATCTAGAAAGTTCTGTGGGGTTACTGTGTCTTCCCCAAGGGTCTTCCCCATCTGCAGGCTCAGATCTCAGCAGGGCTGGTTCCTGCAGTCGGCTGGGGTCACATTAGATCACCCAGTGGATGAACCGAGAAGGAAGTATGCAAATTCCAGCACCAAAATTAAGTGTGTGTGGGGGGGGGGGGGGGGGGGAGGAGACACAGTGGGACCCGGGGCCGTGGGGCCGCTCACTGTGGCAGCAGCCACCGTCACAGTTAAATAGCTGTCTTTGAAGGAAGCCTTTTCTTCCAACAGGCAAAACAGACCAGCCTGCCCGGAATTAGCCAGCTCGCAAAGTCATGAAAGGGACTTAGGCAAACAATGGCACGCTGTACATTCCGTGAGATTTTTAGCAAGTTCCATGAGCCAGATAATAGCCTGATTGGCTGGCTGTGCAGGTTTTTGCCTGAGTGTGCAAATACCCCACGGCCCTGTTGCTCTCTGGCAGGAAATGTTCCAGCCCACAGTCAGCTTTGCCCACGCTGCCCTCTTCCCCCAAGAGCGTGCTCTGCAGATATTGTTGGGAGATTCAGGGTGACCACAGTGTTTAGAAAATTGCTGAGGCCACACTGGATGACAGATGACTCAGGGTGAGCTGGGCGCCCGTGGCTCACGCCTGTAATCCCAGCTAGTCTGGAGGCTGAGATCTGAGGATCATGGTTCAAAGCCAGCCGGGGCAGGAAAGGCTCTGAGACTCTTATCTCTAATGACCACCAGAAAACAGGAAGTGGTGCCGTGGCTCAAGTGGTAGAGCGCTTGCCTTGAGCTCAAGAGCTGAGGCTCCATGACCGACCAAAAAACAAAACAAAGAACAAAAAGAATCAGGGTGAAGGGTGGCTTCTCATTCAGTGGAATCTCACCCTCTGCTTTTTGAAAATGTGGCCACTTAAGAAAAGCTTCTGTTGCCAGGCACTGATGGCTCATACTTGTCATCCTAACTACTCAGGAGGCTGAAATCTGAGGATCATGGTTTGAAGCCAGGCCTAGCAGGAAAGTCTGTGAGTCTCTGATCTCCAGTTAAACTGCCAGAAAACCAGAAGTGGAGCTGTGGCTCCAAGTGGTAGATTGCTAACCTTGAACACGAGCTCAAAGACAGCACCCAGGCCCAGAGTTCAAACCCCATGACCAACCAACCAAAAACAAACAACAAACGTTGTGAAAACACATGCCCTCGGAAGGTCTGTCTGAATTGTTTATCATGAAGTCATTCACTGTGACAAAAATAGCAGTAACCTGAACGTCTGGGAACAAGTATAGCACACTCCCTAGATGCTGTAAGGGACAGGCTGTAGCTACCCACAGAAGAATGGAGGATTCTCAAATGAACTCAGCCTTCAGCAAACACTACTGCCCATGCTTACATTTGCATGATCCATCCATGATGGGCCAGGGAGTCATTGTGGGAAGGGGTGGGGGAGAGCTCTTCTGCTAAAGGGAACTTCCTGGGGAGATCGAAATAGAAACACCTTGATTGTGGTGGTAGTTATACAACCAAGCATTTGTAGGAGCCAGTAGCTCTGTGCTAAAAAGGGAGCCCGGCTTGCTGAATGCAAATTAGACTCAAGTAGCTTCACTTGGAAAAGCAAGTGAAAAACCTCCTATTTTAAGCCCTTAAATGCTGCATCTAAGGTGAGCTACATCAGTAATACTAGACCTGATTAGAGAGAGAATGCTGTGCTTAGGGAAGGGTGTGTGTGTGTGTGTGTTGGTCGGAGCTGGGGCTTGAACTCAGGGCCTGGGCGCTGTTAGCTTTTTTCCTCATTGCTAGAACTCTACTAGTTGAACTGCCCATCTACTTCTGGCTTTTTGCTGGTTAACTAGAGATAGTCTTTGGACTTTTCTTGCCTCAGCAGGCTTTTAACTGTCACCCTCAGATCTTAGCTTTCTGAGCAGCTAGAATGGTTATAGGCATGAGCCATTGGTACCTGGATAAACATGGATTTTAATGTGAAAAAAAAATTATTTCAGGCTGGGCACTGGTGGCTCACACCTGTAATCCTGGCTACTCAGGAGGCTGAAATCTGAGGATCGTAAGTCAAAGCCAGCCCAGGCAGAAAAAGCCTGTGAGATTCTTATTTCCAATTATCCACCAGAAAACCAGAAGCGGCACTGAGCAAAAGAGCTTAGGGACAGGGCTCAGGCCCCCAGTTCAAGCCCCACGACTGACCAAAAAACAAAAAGAGCGGCAAAATTATACAAAATTAAATTCACATTATGATGTGTACACCTAAAATATTATTGGCACACAGGCCACCATTAGATATCAGTTGCCTGTGGCGGCTTCCAGAATTCAGGAGACATTGTGATGGTTTGGACCCCAGAGCTAGCAGAACCCTCCCCCCCCAGAAAGAGTTCACTGCTATAGATGGTCCTCCTTCCACATTCCTGCTCTGTCTCCCCAAGGATGAGTAGCCAGACTCCCTCAGAAAAGTCTAGCTCCTCATGACTGGGCCACTGACATTATGCAAACTTGCATTTTTGGCATTGACTTATCTTCCCTAGGGACCCAGCGGAGACTCTTGGGCCAGCCTGCGATCCTCCCAATCACAGACGTAGTGCTGTCCCAACAGTGCAGGATTTGAACTCCTCTCAGTGTCTTGTAGGGCAGATCTCTCAGCTCCAAGCTGCATGGCTATGCTGATCCCTCAGGTCTGGGGGGATGAAGAGGAGGGTTGGGGGCAACCTGGGACTTGAACCCTCTTCCTGTTGGGGCTGGCCAGCCTGCCTAGCTGACTCTGCAAACCAGGGCAGCCTGAGATGAATTTTCTTGTGTCCTGGGCGAGAAATAAATTCTCTTTGGCTTTCTCTGAGCCACAGCTCCACTTCTGGTTTTTTGGTGGTTGATTGGAGATAAGAGTCTCATGGACTTTGCTATCTAGTATGGCTTTGACCGAAGTCCTCAGATCTCAACTTCCTGAGGAGCTAGGATTACAGGCACCTGGCTCTCCTTGAGACCAGGCTGAAGCTCAGAGCTGTCCTCTGGATGCTCACTCAGTAGTCCTGGAGCCTGGTGCCTGATCTGGCACAAGCTCACCTTGACTTGAAACAACATTCTAGCCAGGAGCCAGTGGCTCGTACCTATAATCCTAGCTACTCAGGAGGCTGAGATCTGAGGATCAAGGTTCAAAGCCAGCCCAGGCAAGAAAGTCCAGGAGACTCTTATCTCCAGTTAACCATCAGAAAACTGGAAGTGGCACTGTGGCTTAAGTGGTAGAGCAGTCACCTTGAGCTGAAGAGCTGAGGGACAGTGGCCAGGCTCAGAGTTCAAGCCCCACAACCAACCAACGAAAACCATTCTTCTGGGGCTGGGAAGGTGGCTCAGTGGTAGAGCGCTTGCCTTGCATGTATGAGGCCCTGGGTTCGATTCCTCAGCACCGCATAAGCAAAAAGAAAAAAGCTGGAAATGGTGCTGTGGCTCAAGTGGTAGAGCGCTAGCCTTGAGCTGAAGAGCTGAGAGACAGCGCCCAGACCCAGAGTTCAGGCCCCACAACCGGACCCCCCCCCCAAAAAAAAAAAACAAAACAAAACACCATTCTTCTGAAGCCCCAGACCCTGGCCTTCTACACGGCTCTAGGTCTTCCTTCTCCTGTCCTTTGGCCTGGAAGGGTCTAAGGCAGAAAAGCTGAATGGTTTGGAGTAGTACCAGAATGGGTGAGCTGAACTGTGTCCCCCAAAATGATATGTTGAAATCCTAACCCGTAGGACCTGTGGGTGTGGCCTTCTTTAGAAATAGTATTTTCTCAGTTATAATCAAGTCCAGCTCTTTCTAAAAGAGCTATTGAAACCAGGCACCAGTGGCTCACATCTGTATATTCTAGCTAGTTAGGAGGCTAAGATCTTCTTTTTTTTTTTTTTTTTTTTTGGTCGGCCGTGGGGCTTGAACTCTGGGCCTGGGCGCTGTCCTTCAGCTCTTGAGCTCAAGGCGAGCGCTCTACCACTTGAGCCACAGCACCACTTCCGGTTTCCTGGTGGTGGTTTTTATTGGAGATAGGAGTCTCACGGTCTCTCCTGCCCGGGCTGGCTTTGAACCGCGATCCTCAGATCTCAGCCTCCTGAGTAGCTAGGATTACAGGGGTGAGCCACCAGCGCCCGGCGAGGCTAAGATCTTCTAAGGATTGTAGTTCAAAGCCAGCCTGGAAAGGAGAGTCTCTGGAGACTCTTATCTCCAATTAGCCACCAAAATAAAAGCCAGAAGTAGAACTGTGGCTCAAGTAGAAGAGTGAGTAATGGCTTTGAGTGAAAAATCTTAAGTGACAGTGCCTAGGCTCTGAGATCAAGCCCCAGTAACACACACACACACACACACACACACACACACACACACACACACACAGGTTGAAATTCTCACCCAGGATTTGTGAACACACACACACACACACCCCTGTTGAAATTCTCACCCAGGATTTGTGAACAAGAGCTTTGCAGATCTACAAATGGAACATCAGATGAAGCTCTACTTCATACAATGAGCCCTAATGCCTTGGCTGGAGCCCTAGGGAAGGGATTTAGACTAGTAGAGGCTGACAGAGGAGACTGCTGGTACAACAAAGGCAACCCGGAGGGAGGGAGGCAGCCCCGGGCTTCTAGCTGACACTAGAAAGAGGCAAAGAAGACCCCTCTTCAGTGAGAGGGGCCTGCTGATTGATGTCTCATTTCCATCTTCTAGTCTCCACTTTGTGAAAGAATATATTTTTTTATCTTCAAGTCCCAGGGGTGTGATCATTGGTCACAGCAGTTCTGATAAGCTTGTGAATGCAAATCCCCATCTTAGCCATTTTATTTCTGTCCTTTTTGGTCAGCCATGGGGTTTGGACTCAGGGCCTGGGCACTGTCCCTAAGATCTTTTGCTGAAGACTAAGCACTCTACCAATTTGAGCCACTTGCAGTTTTTTGGTGGCTGATTGAAGATGAGAATTTCATGGACTTTCCTGCCTGGGCTGGCTTTGAAATGATCCTCAGATCTCAGCCTCCTGAGTAGCTAGGAATACAGGAGTGAGCTGCCGACTCTTAGCCATGTTTTGATGGTGGGAACTTTGACAAGTTATTGAAATTCTCTGAAATTCATTTTCCTTAACAGTCAACGGGAGACTGTGGAGTCAATGAGGAAATCTATGCAAAACCCTGAGCACTGAGCCTAGTGTGTAATTAGCACGAGGTAAATACTCATTACTATGGGCCACTCCAGTGCTCCATGGCTGTGTATCTTCCCCCAGCCCTGTTGCTACTTGTGTTTGCTTTTGTGAACTCTAGGGGACCTTGTTCTCTTAAATATTTGGTGACCCAATGACCATATGTAGCCAGAGCAAAGTACGCTGAAGTTGAGGAAACGACACTGACATCTTTAAGAATTTTCCAGCAAGTCTTGGGTGTTCTTATTTCAAAACAGGAGGTTCCCACACCGAATCTCCAGTTTACCTTCTGTTGCCAGCTTTATTCAAGATGAACACTGTGAGGTCGCTGATGTTGTCCTAAAGCTCACATATGCACAGTTTTTAGAAATATAATCTGGCATCTTGCCGGCCTAGGAAGACTAAGGGACCCAATAAATAAACTAGCACCAAATGCTAGGCCAGGGTTTTTAGTGGTATAATTGTTTGCTGTTAAACTCTGCCCTCTAGTGGTGATCAAGGGCCATAACAGTACAGACCTTTATTGCAATTCAATTTCTAAATACTTGAGTATGAAAGGTAATAGCATCATGTTTTGACTTCAGAAAAAAAAATCACATCATGTGTTTATAATATGTAAAAATGCAGGTAGCTCGTTGGCATTGTATCAGGTAGATTAAAATGGGGATGGTATGTTATTAGGACAAATAACCGTCTAGAAGGAAGACCTCAAATGCTGTGGTACGGTATGTGGATTTGGTTGGGAGGCCTTAGTGGTTCAGCTGAAGTTCCACCTGTGTTATAACTGAGACTTTTCCTTGGAAGAGCTTGCATTTGACTTGTGATAGCTGATAGTATGGGTGGCTGGTCAGGAAGGAGGCTGGGATTGTGTGAGACAGAACGTAGCCATTAACCATTGGAGTTGGATGAGGAAGATTTGAGCCTGTGAAACTGTGTGTGTCCCTGGCTGATTGGAGTGGAGAAACTGAGTTTTGTTGTTGTTGTTGTTGTTGTTTTTTTGGGGGGGGGCTTGAACTCAGGGCCTGAGTGCTGTCCCCTAGGTTTTTTGTTCAAGGATAGTGCTCTATCACTGTGACTCTATGGTAGTGAATTGCAGATACAAGTTTCAAGGACTTTCCTGCCCAGGCTGGCTTCAAACTGTGATCCTCCACTCGAAGCCTCCTGAGTAGCTAGGATTACAGCTATGAGCCACCCGTCTGTATCTGTTTACTCCATAAATTTAGTACTGTGAACTTATGTTCCTAATCAAAATTATCTACAACAAACAGCTTAAATATATTAGAGAAGAATTCCTAACTTGTTTGGTTTCTGCAGTCTTAAAACTTTGCTGAAAATCCTAAAAAATATTTTGCTATACTGGTTAGAGCTATTTATACTCAACCATGTTAGAAATTAAAATGGAAAAATATTTAAATGTGTATTGTATTCATTTTTACTTACTATTTCATGGTGAATGTATGTTATTTAAAACTAACAAACCCATTATGCTTAAGTAAGTATAAGTAGCATATTTTTTAATGGTTTTTCAAGACAAAGTTTGGTGGGAAGAAAGGCCTTGTATTTTTGCCAACCTCTGAAGAATCTGACCTAGTTTGTTTCTCCTACCTTTGTCTGTACATCCTGTCTGTCCAGTGATGCTGTTTTGGTTAGACTCAGGAGAAATTCTGACTTCACATAGATACATAGTTCAAATAGAGAGATGAGATATATTTTATAATCTTTTCAGAAGGTGTGGACATTCTTCTTTGATACTAGGCTAGAATTCAACATGTTACCCCTTCCATAAAGATGCAGTACAATGTGGACTTTCAAACCTCACTGGTGTACTTTGTAGCTCGAGTCTTTTAAAATCTATTGATCTCTCTTGCAATTTGAGTGGATCACTTCCCCAAGTGTTAAGTAGATTTCTTCTCTTTTATTCTTTCTTCTTCTGTTAGTGCTGGGGCTTTAACTCAGGGCCTTATCCTCTCATTTAGCTTTTTGCACACAAGGCTGGTATCCTACTACTTGAGCTACACTTCCATTTCCATCTTTTTGCTGGTTAATTAGAGATAAAAGTCTCATAGAGCCAGGTATTGGTGGCTTGTACTAATAATCCTAGCACTTAGGAGGCTAGGTCTGAGAATTGCAGTTTAGAGCCAGCCTGTGCAAGAAGTCTGTGAGACTCTTACCTCTAATTAACCACCAAAAAGCCAGAAACACTCTACCACTGAGCCACCTTCCCAGCCAACATAGTTCATTATGTAAGATCCACAAGTCACCTTCACTAATATCACCATTGATCTCATCAGCAAAATCATCAAGGTATAGGCAAACTGTCAGAGCATGGTGGTGTGAGTTTTCCAAAGCTCGGATCTCCACTTGGCAGCTTTTCCTCATTGGCAAGAAGCAGGGCCAGTTGTTTTCCCAGAAGTCCCAGGCCGGCTTTGTTCATTTTTACATGTCTGCCAAACAGATACCCAAGTGGGTATCTGTCAGCTCGTCTTTGAAGTGCAAATGATGCTCAGCTTCCCTGCGGCCCACAGTCCCTCTGCCTCCAGGCAGGCTGGGCCTTGGGTGCCTGGGGTGCAGCCTGAGCGCCCATAGCCTGTCCCTCACCCCACCCCACTACAGAGACTCCTAGAGGAGGAATCCTTGTGTGGCTGCTTTTTCTTCTGTGTGGGTCCCAGCAAGGGTGGGGGCAGTGGACCAGTTCTGCGTTGCTTCCGCTTGCTCCATCTGCCTAAGTGCCTAGAGCATGAACATCTCCATGTTACTGTCATATAAATAACTTTAGAACCCTGTGGACCCCTGGCTTGCCGGATACTCCCAGTCCCTAGCCCTGAAGGGAGGGGAGGGCACTTCTAAAGACCCTAGAAGCTGGGGGGCACTGGTGGCTCATGGCCTGTCATCCTAGCTACTTAGGAGCTGAGATCTGAAGATCATGGTTCAAAGTCAGCCCTAGCAGGAAAGTCTGTGAGACTCTTATCTCCAATAAACCACCAGCAAACCAGAACTGGTGCTGTGGCTCAGTGGTAGAGCACTCACTCTTGAGCTGAAGAGCTGAGGGACAGCGCCCAGGCCCAGAGTTCAAGCCCCATGACCGACCCAAACAAACAAAAAAAGCCTAGAAGATTTCACACTTATCTAAATCCATAGTTTTCCTACTAAAGGTGTTTTGTTTTTTTGTTTTTTTTTTTGTGAAAATACTATACAGAGGGGTTACAATTACATGAGCAAGATAATGAGTACATTTATTTATTTATTTATTTATTTTTGGGTCCGGTCGTGGGGCCTGAACTCTGGGCCTGGGCGCTGTCCCTCAGCTCTTCAGCTCAAGGTTAGCTCTCTACCACTTGAGCCACAGCGCCACTTCCGGCTTTTCTTTCTTTTTGCTTATGTGGTGCCGAGGAATTGAACCCAGGGCCTCATGCATACAAAGCAAGCACTCTACCACTGGGCCACCTTCCCAGCCCCAATGAGTACATTTCTTATCAAGCATTGTAGCCTCCTCCTTTGTTTCCCCTTCCCATCCCATCCTCCCCCCTCCCGCCCCTCCACCCAACCCCCTACTAAAGTTTTTCCTGACTCAACCTACCCAACCATTGAATTTTTATTTACATAAGACCCTGATGATTAATATAAAGAAATCATTAAATGCACTAAAAAATAAGAAACCAGGTGCTAGTGGCTTATACCTGTAAATTCCAGTTACTCAGGAGGCTGAGTAATCTGGAGGATCACAGTTTGAGGTCAGCCCGGGCAGAAAAGTTCACTAGACTTCAGCTTCAAAATAACCAGCCAAAACAGAAAAAGTAAGGCTGGAGGTATGGCTCAGGTGGTAGAATGCCAGCCGAGCAAGCAAGTATGAGGCCCTGAGTGTCAACCCTGGGGAAAGGGAGGGCGAAGGGAGAATGAGAATGTAGCCTACAAGTCTCTCAGCTGTGGGTCTGTTCCTTACAATGAAGTGAATTGTGAAACCGCCATAAATCTGAAGTCTCTGTAACATCACTGAGTCATTGCTCATTGTCTACTGCACAGAGCTGGACCAGCAGCCCTGGTGGTTCTGCTCTAATTGCTTCATATGAAGACTGAAAGCCCATAGCTTGGTTTATGGCAAAGGCACTCTGTTTGGATGTGAAAGTGCAGCTGAGGGATAAATTCCTTGAAGAGATGACTTCACTTGGGGCAGGCTGGAATGGAGCATTCTCGAGACCTTAAGCCTTTATTATTAACTGTTCGCTGCTTTTGCTCATTTGGAGGCCCGTGTGGGCTGGCTGGCGGGCTGCCATCCCGCCCTTTATGTGAATGAAGATAAGGATGTGTCAGACCCTGGGAATGAGAACATGCTGTTTGGCCCTTGGAGGCAATTTCCTTTCGAGTCCCGGTTCTGTCCAGATGGCATCTAATTGTGTCTTGAATGACCTTAGTGTCCAGACCGCAGGAACCTGGTCTGAGAGGCCATTTCACATATTTATTAGCCTGTGGACAAGAACATCGTCTATAAAGCCTCCATTCATAGACTCAAAAGAGCTTTCTGTGCAGTAGCAGTAATGAAGCCGATGGCTGCTTCCTGCGCCTGCCAATCTCCAGTTGCAGTGTGATTATTTCCCAGGCCCAGGTGGCTGTTTTGGGCGGAGGGGTCTGTGTGTTCCAGCCAGGTCCAGTCTGCCCAGTTCCTCCCTTCTGCTGCCTGCTAGTCTTCATGCTGGCAGGACAGAGTCAACATCTCCTGTCCGTTGGTCTCAAGATTTCTCCAACAGAGCCCCAGGTGATGAGCGTTAGGAGTTCCTGTGCTCTGATGGTTGATCCCAGGTTGGAGGAATGCAATGGCTGATAGGGGAACCAACTCGTGAGCTAGTTGGGGGACAGAAGGGCAGCTTCTGGGGGGTGGGGGGGAGTATAACCTCAGTGCAACAGGCCTGTGTAATTCTAAAGTCTTTGGGACTTAGCGTAGATAAGCAGAAAGGCATGTGTCTAGAATAGGCACACTTAGGATACATTTGGCTATGCACCACAGTTTAGGAATCCTCTGGGACAGTTCCCTTCATTTTTTCGTGGGAGGCCCCGCCTCATGGGGAAATATCACCCATTTCTACCTGTTGCTGACAGGTCAGCAGGCTGCCGTGATATAAACGGGCACACGAAGCACCATGTTTTTGTGCAACATAAGGTTATAGGGGCTTTTTTTTCCCCCATACACTTCTCAGATGTAGAAATCACATCCCCATAAACTCCAGCAGAGCCTAGTGCTGTGTTACATCTTGATCTCAAGGCTTTGTGGGGGTTTTGACATTTGAATAAAAGGAGATGTTGGTACAAACAAACTGAAGTGCACAAATGAGGGCTGTTCCATACTTTGACTCCCATTTCCGAGGACCACAACGAAGGATTTAGGATTTTAGGATTGATTGGCTAATAAACCAGTGAACTCACACTGATGAGTAAGGAACTTACAACTGGAGATGGCCCTGTGGGAAGGAGAATGTGGATAGCGACCCCAGTCTCTTGCATCTACTTCTCTGGGCACATCGGCTCCATTTTGTCAGACCAGCTTCTCCGTGCTTAGGGAACAGGGCTTTCCTCTTCTTAGCTTTATGGCCTTAAAACTTACTTATGGCCTTACGGCATGGGACCTTCTCCCTTTGTTCTAATTTGAAATATCGCAGAGAAACATTCTGATTGGTCTCCTAAAGGTCACGTGTCCACTCACGGGCCAGTCAGTGTTTAATGTTCTGATTTGTCAGATCCATGTCAAAGGTGAATGTGCATGCTATCCAGTACATATATCATGCAATAACCACCAACTATTTACATCAATTCTCCTGAATGTTCAGAAGCAGAAGTATATTATTTTCTCGGTATTTCTCTTTATTTGGGGTATGTATATACTACGTTGGCACATGGATGCTCAATTTTGCAGGAACATTTTCCTACTCCCTACACTATTTTTTTATTTTGATTATTAACATGGATGAAACATACAAAAGGGCTCCATTGTAATATTTTGTGTATATAGTGAACTTCGATTAAATTCATCTCTATTACTTTCTTAACCCCTTTTCCTCCTCTCTCTTATTAATTTTTATTTAGTGCTGATCCTGGGCTTGAACTCAGGACCTGGGCACTGTCCTTGAGCCCTTTTGCTCCCATTCTACCACTTGAACCACAGCTTCACTTCCAGCCTTTAGGGAAGTTAATTGAAGATAAGAGTCTCATGGATTTTACTGCTGGGGCTGACTTCAAACCACAATCCTCAGATCTCAGCTACCTGAGTAGCTACAATTTACAGGCAGGAGCCACCAACACCCGACCCTCTTCTTTTTAAAAAGTTTTTAGTGGGTTTCATTGTGCATTTTCCATGTGTGTATGTGTGTGTGTGTGTATGTGTGTGTGTGGTATGTGTGTGTGTGTGTGTCCTATGCCTATTGCTTTCTCTAATTTATCTCCCTTTGGATAATTTATGTGTCAGATCTGGCATGGTTATAAAGGAGTTACCTTAGGGCTGTGGATTCCCCCCCTACCTCCCCCCCCCCAACCTGTAGTTTGGCCTTGGAATACTCCCACATCTGTTACTTCATTTATCCCAGCTATGGAGTTGGGGTTCCTGAGAATCATCTAGTCAAGCACTACCTTAGTAGTTCTCCCTGCCCCCATCTTGACTGGGGATTGTATTGTCCTTGGAACCACTGGCAGAAGGAATCCATTGTATCCACCATGGACACCAGGAAAGGCAAATATTTTCCTCTGGGTACCACTCAAGGAAGTGAGGAGACTGGCTGGTGATCCATTCAGGCTTTTCTATGTAGAGAATGCCCTGCTTGGGAATCCCTTCCCCAAGAGAAAGGGGTGCAGGTCCGGTCTCCATGCTTGACAGGCGCTGTCTTCGCCTTCCCTCAACACCGGCGTGCTGAGGGTTTGCAGCCTCCTGGTTCCCCGTTGCGTGTCCACGCCCCGCCCCTCCCTGTCTGCCATTTCTGATGGGAATCCACTCCTGGCAACCAGGTTTGGGCCATCTGTCCATGATCACAGGGGATAGAGCCAGGTCCTGCCGCATTATCAACGCTAAGGACGATTTGATGGCACATGTGGACTGGAGATGCTGTCGTCCATCTCCTCGCATGAGCATCTCACGGGATGCCATGACACAGTGTTTTTGTAGAAATGCAGGTTCCCGGTAGGTGAAAGGAAAAGGTAGGAAAGATGAAGGACAGCCGCAGTCTTCCCAAATGGGTTCTCCCAGTATATGGTTGTGGGGGGCTTCACGGAAGGGCAAAGGCAGTTGCTCCCCACTGGCTCCCTTCCTCCCACAGGTCCACAGCCGGAAGGAGCCAGGAACCTGCTTGTGTCGAGGTTCACTGACTCCTCCTCCTGCCAGGCCCTGCCCTGCCCTGCCCTGCCCTGCCCTGCCCTGCACAGTTGTGTTCAAGGTAGTCAGCATCGCGCCTGACTGATCTCAGTCATGCTCACAGCCACAGGAGTTCTTTCTCCCCTCTCTTCCTTTCCCCTTCCCTCCCCTCCCCTTTCCTCCCTCACCACTAAGGCCTTCCTGAATCAGTGGAGATTTTCAGGTCACACAAGTCTTTGAGAACTGGAGGACTGACCCATCTCACTGCAGTCAGTCACAGATCAGTTTGTGCGCAATTCCTAGGAGCTGGTAGAAGCCCCACTACACCCCCCTCCCCACCCCCATTGGTAAGAACGTCTAATCTGGATGAATTCCCGTGGTTATCTGGGTGGAATACAGAATTACACAGTCTGTCACACAGGTGACAATGAACCTACTGACCATGAAAAAGAAAAGACTGCTGTCCCACCCAAGTGTCTCCTTTGGGTGGTTAACAATTGCTGACCACAGAGGAGGGATTCTTACTCCCGCAAGGCTGGAATGGTGGGGGGGGGGGGGGACACTGTTAGTCCTGATTCTTTTCTCTGCTGAGCCAGCCCTGCCCCCACTCCAGGGATCCTGCCTTCCTCACGTCTCTCCAGGGCTGGCCCATCCACTCAAGACATCTGGCAGCCTTTCTAGGTGGAAATGCAGTTGGGTGGGGTGGGAAGGATGCACTGTGACTCTAACAGATACCAGTCATCGGTCTCTGAGAGGCAGAGACGTAGGCAGAGAGGGCATAGGACTGGTGGGGGGGGGTACCTGGGCAGAGGGGACCCAGCCTCTGTGGGGCTGGATGAGGTGTGGTTCTAGGGTCAACCACCTGCCCTGGAGAGCTGGGTGAGGAGCCGGTGGAGTGAGCATCTGGCTAGACAGCCAAACTGGATGTCAGCTCTGTGGCCAGCTTAGTCCCAGGCAATAGGAAAGGCAGATGTCCCCCAGATCCCGCAGCAGGAACCCACAGATTTGTACAAGCGTGGTCGATTCTCTCTGGAGGACCCCATGAGCAGATACTGGATACACATGCTTCCTGTTATCATAAACTCAAATGACATCTGCACATGTGTGACTGAGACCATATGTGTAATTTCAATGTGCACCTTTTAAATGTAAGGGCTAATGTTTACGTAGAGCTAAAAGCTCTTAACCACCTTTCTTTTTTTTTTGGGGGGGGGATCCAGCCGTGGACCTGGGCGCTGTCCCTGAGCTCTTTTGTACTCAAGGCTAGTGCTCTACCACTTGAGCCACAGCACCACTTCTGGTTTTCTGATGGTTAATTGGAGATAGGAGTCTTACACTTTGCTGCCCAGGCTGGCTTTGAACTGTGATCCTCAGATCTCAGCCTCCCCAGTAGCTAGGATTACCGGTGTGAGCCCTAAAGTCATGGCAACCATCTCCTCCTTATTCTGTGGTTTTGAAGATTCAGGAGTCTCCGAAGTCCCTTCCTTCAAAGCCTACCATGAGGTGCTACGCTCTGTATGTTATCCCACCTGATGTCCACAAGAACCTGGTAAAGCCTAGCACTGGAAGCTCATGCCTGTAACCTAACTACTTAGGAAGCTGAGATCTGAGGATCATGGTTCAAAGCCAGCCTGGGCAGGAAAGTCAATGAGACTCTTATCTCCAGTTAACCACCAAAAAGCCAGAAGTGTAGCTGAAGTAGAAGAGTGTTAGCCTTGAGCAAAAAAGCCCACGGATAGCACCCAGGCTCTGAGTTCAAGCACACACGCACGCACGCACGCATATGCAGGTGAAAGAACTTGCTAAGTTTGGAAAGCATCCTGAGGCGTGAGTGATTCCCAGAGATCGCCCTGGCTAGGAATGCCTCGAAGAGCCCAGCCTGGGTCTCCTGTACCATCCTACCTCCAGAGCAGGGAGGGTGAACATCTGGCCGTTGTTTAGGGCCTGCCGAATCATTTGCCATCTGTGCGTGCTCTTTGTATACTTCTCATCACCTGTCCACAGGCCAGTGTTACATTGATCATTTTTCTATGGCTCACAAATGACGTTAGAAACATCCAGATGGTCCTGGGCAGTAGAAAGGTTTTCCATCCCTGCCAGTCTAGGGCGTGGCCTAGACTAGAGATAGGCAAGTGCTCAAGATGCCAGTTCATGGACATGCTCTGGAGAGGCAGAGCCAGTGGCCGCAGAGTGGGGCTGCTGGCTGCCGTGTCTTCCTGAGATGGTACCAGTGTCTGCAGCCCACCTCCGCAGCACAGTGTACCTCAGTGGCACTTTTGGGGTAATTGCCTATTGGCTGTGTATGTAGCTGACACCAACAGTGGGAGGAAAGAAAAAAAGAGAATGTCCGGAAGCTGGTGACTCATGCCTGTAATCCCAGCTACTCAGGAGGCTGAGATCCAAGGATCGCAGTTCAAACCAGCCCAGGCAGGAAAGTCCGGGAGACTCTTAGCTCCAATTAACCACCAGAAAACCGGAAGAGGTACTGTGGCTCAAGTGGTAGAGCGCTCGCCTTGAGCTGAAGAGCTGAGGGACAGCGCCCAGGCCTAGAGTTCAGGCCCCACGACCAAAAGAGAGAATGTACAAGCCAAGAAAACCTGGGAGCCAGGAGGAAGGAAATCAATGCTTGCTTTGGTGTGATATCTCCACATGCGTAGAATGGAAGGAAGTGACTCATAGGAGAGCGCCAATGCCTCAGGGATATAGGCGTCCCCTGGAAGGTTCTGTAAAACATTATGGTCTGTGCCCTTTGCCCTGGGAGATGGCACAAAGAAAGTCAAGGCTGAAGGGTAAATCTGAGCATGCCATTTAGAGAAGCTGGAATTCTGTCTTATATGTATATATACTTTTAATTTTACCTTACTGCCACAGCTCAGCAAATGAAGCTTGTAACTGGGCACTGGTGGCTCACGCCTGGAATTCTAGCTACTTAGGAGGCTAAGATCTAAGAGATTGCAGTTCAAAGCCAGCCTGAGCAGCAAAGTCTGTGGTACTCTTCAATGAATCACCAAAAAGCTGCAAGTGGTTCAGGTGGTAGAGTGCCAGCCTTGAGCAAAAGCAAGCTCAGAGACAGTGCCCAGCCCCTGAGTTCAAGCTCTAGTACTGGCACAAAAGGGAGGAAGGGAGGGGTAGAAAGAGAGAGATGAAGGAGGGAGGGAAAGAAAAGGAAAGGCAGGCAAGACTTGTGAAATAAGTGTAGAAGGAGGGGCAGGACCTGAGGGACGATCTGTTTTGTGAGAATGACACTTTATCTCTGTGTGTGCCATGCAGATCGATACCACTTCCGGAAAGAGACCATTTAACTGCCATCTCCTCTCACCTCCCCTGAGAAATCTGAGGAAGCTGTCAGACTGAGATATGTAGCAAATGCTCCTAAATGTTCTGTGTCTGCCAGGGCAGGCAAGCAGCATGTCCACAGCAGTACCCAAAGCAGCCCAGAGCTCAGCTGGCCCTGCCCGCCCTCTGCCCACCAAGTCCAGAGCATTGCGGTTTGGAGCAAGGAATCAATTGCCTTGCATTTAGGAAAGTGTCTTTGACCGTCCTCTGCAGCTTTCGTTGCTTTCTCTGGCCTCTTCCCCAGCCTTCTCCTTCCGTGGTTTCCCAGTTCTGTTCCCTCCAGCCTTGTGATGGGCAGGGAGACCCAGCAGCAGCTTCCCTGGCTTACAAATGGCCCTCCATTTACACCAAGGTGATGTATCATAAGCCTGTCCTAAATCGAAGATACCTTAAGTCAAAAATGCACATGAACCCAAGCGCCAGTGGCTCACACCTGCAATCCTAGCTACTCAGGAGGCTGAGATCTGAGGATCACAGTTCAAAGCCAGCCAGGGCAGGAAAGTCCATGAGACTCTTATCTCCAGTAAGCCACCAGAAAACTGGAAATGGGACTGTGGCTCAAGTGGTAGAGCATGAGCTTTGAGCTGAAGAGTGCAGGGACAGCGCCCAGGCCCAGAGTTCAAGTTCTACAACCAACAGAAAGAAAGAAAAAAAGAAAAGAACATGAGTCAAGTGCAGGTGGTTCACACCTATAATCCTAAGTGCTTTGGAGGTTGAGATCTGAGGATCAAGATTCAAAGCCAGCCTGGTCAGAGTCCATGAGTCTTTTTATCTCCAGTTAACCACACATACACATAAAAAAAATTACAAGTGGAGCTGTGTCTCAAGTGGTAGAATGTCAGCCTTGAGCAAAAATTCTAAGGGAGAACATCCAGGCCCTGAGTTCAACCCCCAGTTCTGACGCGTGCATGTGCATGCGTGCACACACACCCTTCCCCCCACATACACTTGATACCCCTAGCCTACCAAAGATCCCAGCTGAGCCTAGTGCTCAGAACACTAACGTTGGGCAAGGTCATCTCACAGAAAGCCTGTTCTAGAAGAAAATACTGAATGTCTCACATAATTTACTGACTGCCATGTTGAGAGTGAAATAAGAAATGTGTGGTTCCCTTCCAAGTTGTGAAGCCAGGGACCATTGGGTGTTTGCAGAGAATCGGACAACCCAGGACAGCTATCTACAGAAGCTGCAGGAGGCAGGGCTGTCCATAATTCTGCCTCTTCCTGCCGGCAACACCCTGGCCTTGCTACACCACTCCTCAGGGAGCTGTAATACCACGCTGATGCCTGAGCGTGAGCCCGCCTTACCTCTCCTGTCTCCCCGACAGCGGAGAATGGAGCTGGTTTCCTTGGCTTTAGGCCCTCACTTGTTAAAGATGTCTTTGTTCACAAAGAGCCAGATCACCCACTTAGTGGGAACAAAAAGAAAATATAGGTGTGTGAGAGAGAGACAGACAGATGGACAGACACAGACACCAGACAGATAGAAAACTGGTGGTTTGGTGTCTGTGGAAGTGCGTGCGAGTCTGTGTTGTCATTCGGTTGGGGTGACTGACGCTGGCAGTTCTGAGAGTTCACTGGAGCAAAGCTGAGCTAGGCCTTGCAGCCTTGGACCAGCATCCCTCAGGTCAACCCACCATGGGCAGTGACCCTATCCACAGACCTGCTTGACAGTGACCAAGAGTCCTCCCATTGAAGGCCCAGTACTTTGATTCTGGGGTGGCTCCGGAGAAGGGGTGAAGGGAACTCCAGACAGCATTGTTCTCCCCCAATGCTCTGTAGCAGTGGAAAGCCAGACATCTTGCTGGCATATCTTTTCCCTAGACCCCACCAGGGAGGTTCTACCACCCTGTTGCTAGCTGGGGCTGTGACACTTTGGGAAAGGGACTCTCTCGTCCCCGGGAGCCAAGGGCTGCTGCCAACAGGAAACATGCATCTGTTGAATGTGGCTGGCAGTCCGCTCCTGTTTCCATGGTTACCATGCTGGGCAAGTTAGCATTATAGTGGCCCAAGGGAGGCCTGTCATTGAGAGAAGTGCTTTTGTGGTGGGCAGAGGGGGCTTCCTTCCCCGTCTTGACTCTGCTGGGATTTTGAGGGGGCAAGACAACATTTGACTTGAGGACTGAGGATTTTCTTGGATCTACCTGGCTGCTCAGCCCTGCCTTCTCACTTGATACAGGGGAGCCGCCTCTCAGGTGGCCAGAGGGGGGCATTACACAGCACCCCAGCATCCTTCCTGAGCTCTGTGCCTCCTACTGGTCCCCTTCCTACCTTCATTAGTCCCCGAGATTCCTTTATAAGACACACCACCTCCCAGGGTCCCCCCCCTCGAAAACCCTGAGTCCCTTGTACTAAGTCACCAAGAGAATGTGCGGTTGAACACAATTATAAGACTATGAAGATCTCGTTATTCATTGCTCCTGGTGCTGACTAGACTCTGCAGTCAGAGGCTGGGGTCCTGACTTTGTTCTCTGCAGAGTGAACCCTCCATTCTGGTCCTCTGTTTCTGTGTGACTGGAATAGAATGATCATTGTGGAGATAATGTGGGGATTGATCAGTGAAGATAGGAGACATTTAAAAGCATAACAAGTCAGCGAAGGGCACTTTGGGAATTCAATTATCATCTTTCATTGCAATAACAACACGTTATTTTTGTCTCTCTTCCTTGGCCATTTCGGAAGAAAATTGATTAAGACCTTTTGAGTGCTGCTGCTCCAGAGAGAATTTTTGGTGTAGAACCAAAAAGGAAAAAAAAAAAAAAGCTTGCTTAGTAAACCAGTTACCTGATCAGATCCGGCAGTTCTTTAATCCTGGGCATTTTGGAGAAGTTTCTTAGAATGAGGCTTAGTGACAGAGGTATGATTTTTTTTTTTCCCCAGTGACCCAAGTGTCTTTTGTTTTGCTTTCACTCTGGCTCTGATGGCACTTGACGACATAATTCTGTGCAATTTACATGTCTAAAGTATTTGCATATCTATTTTCAGGAATGCATTTTCTTTGGCTTTGGGGGGAGTGATTACATTGAGGAGCTCTTGGTGAAGCAACTTCAAGCCGTTTCTATTTAGAGTTCAAGGACTGCTTCCTTCCCTTTTCCTGGGCCTGGAATGATGCTTTTCCAGCCCTCTTGGGAAAGTTTTTAGCCTGAAAGAGATTGTCATTTTCTGCTAAAAGGATGCCAAGGTAAAGGCTGGTCCCTTCCCCAGCCTTGTTAGTGAGTCAGCCTCAGCGATGGGCTCTCAGGAGCTTGCTTTGGCCCCATCAGTAAAAACAGAGCAAACAGAACATTGGGCACCAGTGGCTCATGCCTGTAATCCTAGCTACTCAGGAAGGTCAAGCCTCAGGTCTGGCAAAAAAGAAAAAGAGCAACCAGAAACTGCTCCTTCAGTACATGGACCTTGGAGGATGGTGTTAGACCCCGTTAACTGGACAAACATGGGCTCAGTCAGCTCAGCGATGCCTGCTTTCTCCTAGTTTTTTTTTTTTTTTTTCTTGGTGCCAGTCCTGGGGCAGCCAGCCAGGCTAGCTTCAAACTGTGATCCTCAGATTTCAGCTTCAACTCCACTTTCAGCTTTTTTAAAGTAGTTTATCGGAGATAAGAGTCTCACAGACTTTCCTGCCCAGGCTGGCTTCAAACCACCATCCTCAGATCTCAGCCTCCTGAGTAGCTAGGATTACAGGCGTGAGCCATAGGCATCTGGCTAGATTCTTACTTCTGGTCCTCAGGGTCAGAATTCCCAGGGCCCAGGAAGTTCCCAGGACAGCAAACTGAACCTGCAGAGGAGCGGGGTGAGGGAGGAAGTCAGCTGAAGGTGCAGGAGAGCTCTCTGCCCCTGCAGTTGCTGGGCCATAGGCCCTTTGGAGCTCTGGGACCACACTGGCCATGTTTAGAAAGCCGAGCCTCCTCCCCTTTCGGGCAGGTGTGAGGCCTGCAGCCCTCTATCTCCCTGTGCAAGCACAGGAGCCACTCGCTGCCGCTGAACAAACAGTTTCCTATTTTCACAGTCAGACCCAGTCCAAAGGCCATGGCCTCCTGAGGATCTGGCCCTAATCTCATCGGATGTTTCTCATTCTTCCCTCAGGCCTCCTCAGTGCTGCTCTTCCTGGCATGCATGGCCCGCTCTCTTTATTACAAGTTCCTGCCTGCGTGCAGTTGTAGAAATCTTCAGGACACATTCCATTTATGAGTGGCCAGAGCCACGAAGTTAATATTTGGAATGGTAGAGGAGAGGAAGAGCTACAGGCAAAAACCAAAAAAAAAAAGAAAAAAAACTGGCTTTGATTTTAAAACAAAACAAAAAGCCAACGTGCACAATAGTTGAGCGTGAGTAGAGAGTGGAAGGCAGGCCGTTCCTTCCCCTTGAAGGTGTTCTGGGCCCAGGGGAGGCCTCCTTTGCACAGGACCGGGACTGGGACCATAGAAAGGCCTCATTTGACGACGTTGGACACAAGGTTTGTGCCGGATGTAGGTTAGATGAAGCCTGTAATTCAAGTTAAGTTGGGTCATGAGGGCCAGGTGCCTGTGACTCACACCTGTAATCCTAGCTACTTAGGAGGCTGAGATCTCAGGATCGTGGTTCGAAGCCAGCACAGGCAGGAAAGTCTGGAAGACTCTTCTCTTAATTAGTCACCCAAACCAGCTAGAAGTGGTGTTGTGGCTCAAAATGGTGGAGCTCTAGCCTTGAGACAGTGCCCAGACCCTGAGTTCGACAACACACCAAAAAAAAAAACAAAAAAAAAAACATGGGTCATGAAAGTAAAGGACTTAGCTAAAGGGAGGAAGGGGTATAGCACAGGCAGCTGGGTTAAAGGCAGCGCAGTCCCCTCCCCTCAGCAGGCTGCCTGGCCAGGTGGGCAGGGTAGAGGCTGCTCAGGGTGTTTGCCCACAGACTTGCTAATTAAACACCACCAAAAGGCAATATTGATTTGCCAATAGTGATGGCGGTGCCAACGTTATCAGCTTGCAAGCTGACTATCAGGAACATCCTAATTAAAAATAAACAGCTCTGGGGGGTGTGCCTGGGGCCCGGCCTGCGCTCTGAGGACCTCTAGAGGGACAGCCACACCCTGGTCACTTTTCGGCCACCTCCATTGCTCAAGGGAGCCCTTGTGTCCTAACAACGCCGTGTGAAGTGTACAACTTGTCCCGCATCCTGTCCCCTAGGTGCTGGGGTAACGAGCAAACAGACAAAGCCAGCAGATTGTGCTGTTCAGCCCTGGGCAGGGAAGGCTGGAGGAGGGGACGCGCAGGGGGCTTTAATGATTTCTGCTGGGTCTCTAAATTAGAGGACAGCATAAAGCTAAAGGCCTCTTCTAAGAGGGGTTAGAATTTCATCAGCAAGCAAGTCTGGTCACATGAGAATTTCTGGCACCGTGTGCATGGCAGGCTGGACACCAGCCTGCCAGAATTGAGCGAGTAGATTGTATTGGCTTCAGAAGAGGGGAAAAGTCCCAGACTGGCCTGCGCGAAGGAGCTGCTGGCTGTGGCCAGAGGCAGCAAGACCCGGGCTCTGCCATCCGATGCCGCTTGCTTTTAACCCTAACGAAGGCGACTGGTATCCAGGACTGAAGTCTGAAGGATGCCTAAGGAGTGCAATGCCTTCCACACCCTCTCGGCAGCTCTTTGCTGCTTCTACCAACGCAAATCTTTCCTGGGAATCAAGGTAGGTGTGGCTCGGAGACGAAGTTCCAAAGACATTGGTTTTTCTAAAGGACGCTAGAAAAAGTTTGTGGCTTGCTAACTGTAAAGACAGAGGTGCTTGCTTTGCCTGATAGATCTTTGTGACCCCTAGCGGTATCCCCCGCTCTGGGAAGGGAACGTAGGGGTCCAGCCCAGAGCCGGGCTTCCTGTCTGTATTTGGGATACATTTGTATTGTTCATAGCTTACTGTTTCCTTGAGCTGAAATTTTACACCAAGGTAGTTCAAGATGACAGAGCTGTTTTTCTGTTTTCTCTCTGTCTGTGAAGTGCTCTACTTAATAACCTCATGGCCCATTATCTGTTAATAATGTATATGATATACAAGAACCACAAAATAAATCGCCTTTGTAGATGGCAACCAGATCCCCAGACGTTTCAGGGTTCAGAAGTGGGTTCTTCCTCCCCGCCCCCACTCACCTTTAACCTTAGCCTCAAGACAAAGAGTACCAATAATTTATTTTTGCATAAGTTATCATTGCACTGTCTTGAAGGAAATCTTCAGCAAACCTAACTTGACTCACTCAAGACAAGGCCTGGATTCTATGTTGCCTGTCTGTAACCCACTAAGAATTAAGATTCTCATAGGCTTCGTTCATCCTGGGATTTGTCTGCCTTGAAAAAAACAACCCTGCCAGTCCCAGTGTGACTGTGAACTCACTTCCTTTCCCTCTGGGAAACAGAGGTCCCAAGGCTCCCAAGGAATCCTTCCCACCCCAAGCAGAGGCGGCCCTCCCTCTCCTGAGGACCAGAAGGCACTAACTAACCAGGTTATAGTGTTCTCCTTTCTTCTGTGTAATGCGTTATGAAAGAAAAATCTCAGCAAAGTAACCTGCTACAGGGGAAAGCCTGATTGTAGAAAAATAAATGCTAAGCCTGGTGCTGATGGCTCATACTTGTAGTGCTAGCTACTCAGGAGGCTGAAAAATCTAAGGATTGTGCTTCGAAGCCAGCCTGGGTAGGAGACTCCTATCTCCACTTAACCCGTTAAAAAAATAATAATAAAAATCCAGAAGTGGAGCTGTGTCTCAAGGGCTAGAGCGCCAGTCTTGAGCACAAAAGCTCAGGGACAATGCCCAGGCCTTGAGTTTAATCCTCAGGACTGGCACAAAAGAAGAAGAAAAGGAAGTGATCATGAGAAGTAGATAGGCCACCTCTGATTTTGTTGCTTACTAGCAGAGTTCAGGGGGGCCATTTCTACATTCAACTGAGTTTATTTGTGTGTCCCTTTGTTGAGAAGTTGGGAGGAGGATGAATGGACTCAGTAGCCACTGCTTGACTTGAGAATCCCTTTCTTTTCCTAGAGCCCAGCGGGGTGATGTGAGGAGCCTGTGGCTTGGGGACTAAATATGGATTGTTCTAGCTTGGGGCAGATGATGTCATGCCATTAAAGGGATTTTAGAACTGTCAAAGATAGATGGGGAGGTCCCAAAGGGAACTGTGCGCTTCAGAGATTGGCAGTAGGTTCTTCTCCTAATAGAAATCCCACCATAAGCCAATTTCTGCTCATTCAAACAAGAACAGCTCATCATTTGGTATGTGAGGAATCAGCCCATTAATATCTGGATCTGAGCAGTGAGATTCTATATTTCTGCTCTTTCCCAAGGCCTGTGTAGAAAGGCCACAGAACAGGCTATTTTGTATTATTATTATTTTTGGTTGGTTGTGGGGCCTGAACTCTGGGCCTGGGCGCTGTCCCTCAGCTCTTCAGTTCAAGGTGAGTGCTCTACCACTTGAGCCACAGCGCCACTTCTGGCTTTTTCTGCTTATGTGGCTGAGGAATCGAACCCAGGGCCTCATGCATGCAAGGCAAGCACTCTACCACTGAGCCACCTTCCCAGCCCCAGAACAGGCTAATTTGAGCCATCCATCCCTTCTCCCTATCACGGTCACTCCTGGTGGGTGAATGTTTCAAGTAATGCCCTCCTCCTACCCCCGCTTCCTGAGCTACCTCTATTTTATTGACATCTTTGACACAAAGAGAGGTCTGGACCTGGTCACAGAAAGTGGAGCCTTCAATCCCAACTTCCTGTTCTCCAGGTGCAACCTCCAGATGAGCCCCCCCGGTTTTTGTTGTTTTGTTTATTTTAATGTCGGTTATGGGGCTTAAACTCAGGTCCTGAGCACTGTCTCTGAACTCTTTTGCTCAAAGCTAGCACTCTGTCACTTTGAGCTATAGCTCTACTTCTGGTTTTTGGTGGCTTATTGGACATCAGAGTCTCATGGACTTTCCTGCCTGGTCTGGATTTGAACCATGATCCTCAGATCTCAGACCCCTGAGTAGCTGGGATTACAGGCGTGAGCTCCCAGTGACCCAGTCCTTCCTGGTTTGATTAGCTTAGTTATCTAGGAAAGCAATCTGCTCGGACTCAATCCTTCATCCTGTTGGCCGGATGATAATGCCAGATCGGTTTATTGACTCCCGCCTTAATTAGAGGTTTCGGGTCTCACAGCTCATAATTAGTTTCTCTTGCAATTAGAGTTGCAAAATGAAATTGGGATTGATTGCCCGATAACAAAGCGGAAATAAAAGCTCAGATTCTTGACCATGTATGCTGCTTCTCTTGGCATGGATTTCTCATACCAAAAATAACACTGCGGTAGCCATGGTAACTTTCCATTTGGTCTAATCCATATCATCTCTAGAGAAAGTAGGATGTTATAAATAGTGTTGGTTGTATGGGAAGAAAGCTAAAAATACAAAAAAATTCTTCGTTCCATAGGACACCAGTCACCATGGAGCATTCTGGGAGTAAGCTCTTACTTGCAGATGTGTTGCAGAAGTTAGGCTGGATTTAGGACTTTTGTACAAAGACCCTGGAAAGGAATTAAATGGGAGGCCAGATTGGGAGGAAGGGTCAGGATTACACATACACTGCTGGCCTTCCTAGAGATGAGATATGGCATACATGAGATATTTCAGTCAGGTTGAGGGTCCTAATTTTTCAGTTCCCAAAGGGGGTTCCAAGTAGGTAGTCATTTCATTAAAAAAACAAAAACAGTGAGTGAATCAGTTGGGCACCAGTGGCTCATGCTTATAACCCTAGCTACTCAGGAGGCTGAGATATGGAGGGTCATTGGTTCAAAGTCAGTAGAAAAGTCTAAAATCCACCAGGCACTGGTGGCTCACACCTGTAACCCTAGCTACTCAGGAGGCTGAGATCTGAGGATCACAGTTCAAAGCCAGCCCAGGAAGGAAAGTCGGTGAGACTCTTGTCTCCAGTTAGCAAACAGATAACTGGAAGTGGAGCTGTGGCTCAAAGTAGTAAAATGCCAGCCTTGAGCAAAAGAGCTCAGGGACAGCACCCAGGCCCTGAATTCAAGCCCCAAGGCCAACAACAAAAAAAGTCCAAGAGCCTTCAATCTCAAGTTAACTAGCAAAAAGATGGGCTGAAGGTGTGGATCAGGTGGTAGACACCTGCCAAGCAAATGTGAAGTGCTGAGTTCAAACCTTGGTGATGGCAAAGAAAAAGTTCAAGGAGTCTTGTATTTTGCTCAAACCTACAGGGAACTGGTACTGAAGATATTTCAGATGCACCGCATCAACAGAGCACATGCAAATTCACAAGCTGAATTTGAGTAAATTGTGCCGCCATCTGTGGGTGAGCACTTTTAGGTGGGGTGGGCTTGAAGCAATAGAATGAGAAGTGACCATTGAGCAGGATCCCTGTCTTTACAAGATTCGCCATGGGAATGTTGGGTCGTAGTGCCGTCTCATTATACTTCTAAAAGGCTACGAAGTGTCTTGAGTTTCTGTGTTGTCTCACCAGAACCTCAAAACAAGTTCTGTGGATTGAGCAGGGCAGTACAGTCTGCCCTTTCAGGGAAGAGAAGCTAGGGCTCAGAAACAGCCTGTCCCAAAACAGCTGGATTAAAATAATTGAAACTGGAAAAGAGGATGCAGCTGTATGCATGAAAGCTTTGCCTTGTGGTCCAGATGGAGGAAGAGGGTGTTAGCCTTGGGAGAGACTGCAGGTAGATAGAAGACTGGGACTTTGTTGTAGAACAGGCAGCCTTTTTTGGGGGGAGGGGGCAGGGGGTCTGGTCATGGGGCCTGAACTCTGACCTGGGCGCTGTCCCTCAGCTCTTCAGCTCAAGGCTAGCGCTCTACCACTTGAGCCACAGCACCACTTCCGGCTTTTTTTTCCCTGCTTATGTGGTGCTGAGGAATCGAACCCAGGGCCTCAAGCAAGTAAGGCAAGCGCTCTACCACTGAGCCACCTTCCCAGCCCCGTATTTTTTTTTTAAAGGTGGGTTTTTAATCTATTTTTAGTAACCCAGGACTTAGATGCATGAAGACGAGGAAGAAGCATTCCAGTCCAAGGGGAGCAGCAGACCCACTCGCTCAGAGCTAGAAAAGACCAGGCTGTTGACAGAAGCTTCAAGAGCTGGGCCTGCTAAGAACAGATGGTTCACAGATGTGCTTAGTGAATGGCACAGTGAGAAAAGCAATGGAGTTAGGAGTGATCCCTGCATGGTATTTGAGGTAGATATCCACATGGACTTACCTCCTAGTTGCAGCCTTAGTTCTACCAACCAGTCATTGATGGTGCCATCTTACGTGCCCGGCCTTTGGCAGGGGCTTGGGCCTCCCCACACTAGCGATGATTTGGCCAGTCGGACAGATCTACTGCTGCCGTTGGTCAGATGTTTATCAACAGGTAGCAAGGGGGCATCGTTTCCCAGGGTTTGGCAGTGCTCTCTGCAGAGGGTACTTACCTAGCATCTCAGGTTAGAGCAAGAAAGGCCCCCTGGGTTTGGGGGTGTCTGCCAAGTCTGGAAGAACGGGTGGCTATTATTCAGAGGCAAGGAAATGGTACTCTGGGTAGAGGGAGGAGCACCTTGCACAACGGAGACACTTAGGACCCCCACATGTACCTAGCCAGGGAGCTACATAGCCTGAGGTTAAGACCACCGTTAGGACCCTACTGAGCTCCAGAAGGAATCTGGTAAGAAGCACAAATAGACGACATTTTGGGGGGTTGGCAATGAGACCCCCATCTCTTTGGGCTCCTGTATTCTGGATGATTGATTGGCAAGTTGCTGTAGGCTGAAGAAGAGCTGAAACCTGTCATCATACCTGTGTCTGCCTCTGAGGAGGCTCAGGGTGGCGGCGCTTGCTGGCCTAAGGGATAAGAATTGGCTTCCAGGTGTGGAAAAGCTGTCTGAGTAAGAGAGCACAGACGGGGTGGGGTTTGGGGTGTGCAGATCAGTAAGTCTTAGCTAACAACAGGTCCTTAGGGTCATGCAGTCCAGGGGTAGCTGTGATTGGAAGGCAGTGGAAGATAAAGACAGACTGCCATCTGTAGATTCTCCTCAGGTTGGCTTTGCAGTGGGAAGATCTTAAGTCGTGTCGTTGAGTTTTATTTAAGCTGTTTCCATTGTTCCAGTTGCAGAGAGAGAGAGAGAGAAACAGAGAGAGAGAGAGAGAGAACACAAATTTAGAACTTTAGTCTGAAATGTCACAGTGGCCATCCCCAGAGCACCAGATCCCTGGCGGAAGTTTAAGTGGTAAAGACCCTACCCTCCTGTCTTCCCTGTGGCTGGCCTTCTATCTGTGCAGTCGTGCCAGGCTGGATCCCACAAGCCCCTCCTGACATGGACAGCGAGCTCATCATCTTTGTTTGGGGGCAGATGCACCATCAGTACAAGTGCCCCAGGTGGAAAATGCCATGTGGGAAATGTCTTTCCATTGACTCAGCCCTTCCTCGTGGTGGTGGCTAGCAACTCATTTATTTCTCCAACATTCCAGATTAGAAGAAAAAGAAAAATCTCAGCACTGCTCCTTTTTTTTTTTTTTTTTTTAAGAACCTTAACTGCATTCCACGGACGTCTGGGAGCCGAGCGCATCTGGTTTCGGCATCAGGGCGCTTGGCAGGCACTGTGACCCTGACCGACCCCCTGAGCTCGTATCCCAGCCAATGACTTGTTTTCATTGAAGAGATCTGAGTGGAAGGCAGAGGCAGGACCAGGACCCTGGGAAAATTCCCCTCCTGGACTACAGGGAGGCGCTACATGCTTCAGAGGCCTGGCTGCTCCAGCCTGCATGAGCACCTGCCTCAGGGTGGCAGGACAGAGAGGCCTTAGCCCTGTTACCTGGCCCTGTATCTCCAGTTAATTACCAGAAGTGGAGCTGTGCCTCAAGTAGTAGAGCACTAGCCTTGAGCACAAAAGCTCAGGGACAGCATGCAGGCCCAGAGTTCAAGCCCCAGGACTAGCAAAACAACAACAAAGACTCTGCTTTCCTCTCCAGGGCTGCTCAGACCTACACACACACACACACACACACACACACACACACGCACACACACACACACACCCAGCTACCTGCACCTTGGAAAGTTCAGGGGGCGTCGTCCAATTCTGATTCTAGTGGAAGGCTGCTGGAACCTTGTTGACTTTCCCTTCCTGAGCCTCCAGCGCACCACCCGCCTTGTCTCCTGTCCTTCCCGGCTCGTCCCGCGCTGTCTTTGCTTTCTACCCTCTACTCTGTGTCTTAAATGCCAGGATTCTCCCAGCACTGTTCTCATGTGCCATTACACCTCTCGGGCGAGAGCTGAGACCACACCCCCCAATGCACAGATGGTTCTCAGGTTGTGTCTCTTAAGTCAGCCCATCTCCACAGCACCAGGGCCTCATGGATTGATGAGCAACTCTTCTAGAAACCTGCTTCCCTCTCTGGTGCTCCATTGGATGTTGATGATTCATTTGTCTTGCTGGATCAGCGTTCTCATCCGTCTCCTTTCTATGTTAATTCGTGTGTGTGTGTGTGTGTGTGTGTGTGTGTGTGTGTGTGTCCCCATGTGAGTCCATATCCATCCTGGGCTTGATTGGAGATAAGAGTCTCAAGGTCTTTCCTGCCGGGGCTGTCTTTGAACCGTGATCCTCGGATCTCAGATCTCCTAAGTAGCTAGCATTACAGGCATGAGCCATCAGCGCCCTGCTCTGAAATATAAATATTCTGTGTGCTGTTTAGCCTTGGGGCTCCTCTATGAATTCATGCAATCTGAGTTGTATTTGTTGAAGGTCTTGTCCAAGTCTAGCTGGTGGCTCTCTAGCTTTTTCAGTAACATCTGATACAGTGTTTCAGCTTTGTAAAAAAAAAAAACAAGATATATGGGCATGTGGGTGTCGCATGGTTTGTGCTCCACTGGGAGACACCATACACACCTTGTTTGTTGTTGTTTGGGTTTTTTTAAACTGTGTTTCTTGTGTCTTTTCTTTTTTTGATAATGAGAATGACCTTGCACTTCGAGGGAAGCATTCTGCCACGGAACTAGATCCCACCCCTGCTACACACCTCTAAAGCGACTTGCAAGTTGTATACTGAAAGTAGTAAGGTTGGATACTTGGCCAGAATCCATCTTGTGAGGAAGCATTTGGTTTTACCGCACACCTTCTCTGTGCTCAGCACTGATATACAGTGCACTTTGTCCAGAGCCGAGTTCTAAGGAAGTTGTTAGAGAACATTCTCGAGTCATTTATTCCAGCCCCATACTGGAAGGCAAGCTGAATCTTTGGTGTTTCCTCTTGTGTGTTTGGCATATCTTGGTTTTGCTTCTAATTACATCTCCCAGTGTCTTTCAGTTATGGTGCATTTTGTGATTCTGCAATATCCTATTCATTCAAGATGAAAGAAGAAAAGAACAGTGTTTGAACTAAGGTGTTATTCACTTTCTGACTTTTGTGTGTGTGACATTTGTGTGTGTGCGTGCATGCATGCATCCTGGTCTTAGGGCTTAAATCTGGGGCTTAGGCAATGTCCCTCAGTTTTTTCAATCAAGGATGGCACTCTACCACTGTATCCACAGCTCCATTTCCACCTTCTTGCTGGTTAATTGGATATGAGTCTCACAAACTTTTCTGCCAGGGCTGGCTTCGAACTGCAATCCTCAGATCTCAGCCTCCATAGTAGCTAGGATTACAGGCGTGAGCCACTGGTGCCCGGCTCTGACGTTCTTATTGAACAGAACATCCATTTTGCTAAATAGCTATGTACCAAAATATAATTTGCATTAAGAAACTAACGGGGTCACATTACCAGTGATCGAAATTTCTGGCTTGAAACTCCTTGCACTTTGAACTATGTTCAGACCTCAGGACCTTAGGGCAGTTTCTGAGATTTTTGTTGTTGTTGTTTTCATTCTCTGGAGAGAGAGGGAGAGTGAGTGTGTGAGTGTGTGTGTGTGTGTGTGTGTGTGTGTGTGTGTTTCATTCTCTATTCATGGTAGCAAAGGCTCACACTACAGTCACTGGATGCTATCTCATGGCCAGACTCGGTGATTAGAGTTTTTTTCAGTCGCATTTTGTTGTTGAATCCGTGTGCCAGGCCCATGTGGGAGAGAAGTATTATTGCTTAAAGCGATCAAATAGTTGAAAGGTTTTCAGAGGTCAAATTGATATTTAGATTTTATTTGAAGTCTATCATATCATTGACCCAATAAGTGATTAAGTGTAACCAAATGACCTTTGCCTCCAGCTTAATGCGGTGCACTTCATTTCTCTGGGAGGAGAGAGAGTACAGGGTGACGTCAGGTGGATCATGAGTCTGCTTCTCCACAGCCTTGCTCTGGGAAGCCATCATCTGAATTCAGTCTAGATAGGAAGTTCCACCGGAGGCCTGCCACAGGCCTTGGTATTAATAAATAGCCTGCAAGAAAATAGCATCTGATTTCTCTGTCATCAGGGAAAGGTGGGCCCTCTTGAAGCTGAGCTCTGAGTGTCCAGTAGATTAAAAAGAATACTTTGTCAACATAGAAACAGGCTGGGCAAGCCCTCGGGGGCCAAGTCAGGTAGAAGGAGGTCTTTGGATAAATGAGGTGAGCAATTTTCCTCAATATATGGAGGAAAGAAGTCACTTTTCTTTTTTCCCCCCGCCAGTCCTCAGGGCTTGAGCAATGAGCTAGCCCTGAACTAGCATGCTACCATTTGAGCCACAGCTCTACTTCTGGCTTTTTGTTAACTGGAGACAAGAGTCTCACAGACTTTCCTGCCCAGGCTGGCTTCAAACCATGATCTTCAGATCTCAGCCTCCTGAGTAGCTAAGATTACAGGTGTGAGCTACTGGCGTCCGGCACAAAGTCACATTTGCTGGTATGAAAGCTTGGATTTCCTCTCTAGTGTTCAGTTTTGAAATCAGTGAGGATTACTATGCAGGACTTCGATGTCTCCTCAAAGTAAAACTGAGCCCCAAGAGCTATAGCTCCCCAGATCTGGATCTGCTAGGACAGAAATGTGGAGGAGAACCGGGGCCAGAGGATGCAGGAGGCTGAAAGGTAAAGGCAGCTAAGCATCAAAAGGGAGCCCACACTCCAGTGTGACTGTGATGCGGCGAGTCTGGATGTAGGATTAAGTTGCCCGCTTATAGGTTCCTCTGCTTTAAAACTACAGCCCACCCAAAATGCAATTCAATTAGCTTCTGTAGTCTATACACACACACATCTAGCAGAATTTTAATGGGAATTTCTCAGGACCTTGAGAAGCAAGGGAGTTTCACAGATCTTTTCGTATTTCATATTCATGAATTCTGGGCCTCTTTTGATAAGAGTTTGATAAGGTTTGGGAATGAATCAAATGAAATCCCTTGGAGTTGGGCTCTCTGGGGATTTAGATGGTATTTTCCTGTCGGCATGTAATCATTCGCCTGTGAAAAGGAAAATCATATACCAAAGGAAAATGAAGCATCTTAATTTAAGAGCAAATTGTGAATGTGTGTTTGCTGGTGCGGGAGTGGGAATCCGAGTGACAGTACGATGAAATGGCACAGGTTTCATTACTAAGATGGCATCTCAGCCCATCTGCAGGATTTGTCAGGGATGAGATTCTTTCTAGGATTTGGCACAGAGAGATTCATACTCTCCTGGTACTGAGGCGTTCACATCTACCGAATGGAACTATTTCCCAGTGCTAACACTAAGCAGGGGTCCTATGGAACCTTCTGTTCTGGGCCCCTCCCTCTTCAGGGACCTCATAAAATAGAACACACTGGGTTCGACTCAGTGGCCACGGTCAGCCAAAGAGGCCTTCTCCCCCTGCCCCTGTGGCCCTCAGATCCAGCGAGGAGACAGAGGGCCATGCGCTAAGTCTTGGGGGTTAAACAGTCATAGGGTTCTAGTGACACTCACGCTCCTGTTTCTGCAGAACTGTGGCCCAATGGGGTGAGGAGAATGCCCACGGAGGCATAAGGACCTGGCTCAGGGGCTGGCACCCAGGCGAGGTCAGAATGCTCGTCTGGGGAGAGCCCAATACCACAAAAGCAAAGAGACCATGGCCCATAATTCTCTGTCACCCCTTCCTGGGCCTTTGTTTTGCCATCTGCCGGGCAAATCTTCCAACCAATCCACAGACATACCATAGCCTGCTGTGATGCCGCTGTGCTGTCTTCAGGCACTGGGTGTCCACAGGGCTGGAAGAATTGCCCATGCTCCCATTTGGCTTTGTGTACCAAATAGGGATATAGCATTTTGGCTTTTATTTACAAAGCTAATTGTTTATTTAAGGAAAGACTTTGGCTTTAAAGCACCTACTAGCACAAGGAACTGTGTGAATAGCCTGTCCACCCTGGCGGGAAAGTAGGATTGGTAACTTCATGTTTTCCTTCACTTCTCTTTGGATTCGAATAAAGTGTTTTTAGGTAAGCCACAAAGTGGGTAGTGTCCACAAAAGGTGAATCACAATGCATTCATTCATCATTATATTACAGGGATTGAGGATTGCCACAAGTACTATCTTTTTTCTTTTTTCTTTCTTTTGATGTGCTGGTCCTGGGACTTGAACTCAGGGCCTGGGTGCTGTCCTTGAGCTTTTTCACTCAAGGTTACTGCTCTACCATTTGAACCACACCTCTACTTTTGGCTTTTTGGTGGTTAATTGGAAATAAGAGTCTCATAGACTTTCCTGCCACAGCTGGCTTCGAACCACAATCCTCAGATCAAAGCCTCCTGAGTAGCTACGATTATAAGTATCCTCCACAGGCACCCAGCTTACTTTTTTATCTTCTTTTTTAAACATGGTCTCCCTGTACATTCCAGGCTAGCCTAGAACTCTCTATATAATCCTGTCTAGCCTCAAAGTTGTGATCCTTCTGCTTTGGTCTCTTGAGCTGGGATTACACATATGTCCTACTATTCCCAACCCCATACCCTTTTACCTGATTAACACATCCAAGGGCTTATACTAAAAGTTACTGGGCTTGAAGCTTGTTGAGAACTGGGTTTAAACTTTTTGGCTTTGGTGGTGGAAATCACTGTGACTTATTCATTTGGAGTGAAGTTCATGATGCGCTTAGGCAGGTTTTTAATTGTAAAATACCCATCAGGTCTTTTTTTCTTTTCTTTTTGGTCCAGAACCAGAACTCTAATGCTTTTGCTCATAGTCTACCACTCTACCCACTGAGCCACGCCTCCCACCCTCCCATACATACTTTGGAATTTGGTGATAAACTTGGCCACAGCTTGATATGCAAGGGAAGACAGAATTGAGTGACATTCTCCAAAGAGCTTCATTTTAGGTTGATTGCTTTCAAGACAACCTCTAAGTAGTCCCCTGCAGAGTTCTTCATGTCGTGGTTTTTGAAGACACTTTGAAGAGTGGGGTTCAAATACCTCTATATATTTATAACGTGTGTTAGGAACGCTGACAGGCTGCCTGTCACTGCAAGTCTCACCAGGGTTCAGAGGCACTGAGTGGAGGGTCTGTCATTTTGGATTCCTGCATTCTCTCCTCACCTTAGACACTACAGTGGATTCCCCATCCTTAGTGTCTCAATTCAGGGCCTGGGCTCTGTCCCTGAGCTTTTTTGCTAAAAGTGCTGCTCTGCCACTTGAAGCCACAGCTCTACTTCCAGCTTTAGGTAGTTAATTGGAAATAAGAGTCTTATGGCCTTTTCTGCCCAGGCCAGTTTTGAACCACAATCCTCAGATCTCAGCCTTCTGAGTAGATAGGATTACATGCGTGAGCCACTAGCTCTGGCTCCAGTATGACTTCTTCTTCTTCTTCTTCTTCTTCTTTTTTTTGCACTTTTGCTTGTGATTGTCATTTGTGGGTGAGATTTCTTTCTTTAATTTTTTTTTTATTGTGAAAATACCGTACAGAGGGGTTACAATTACATGGGAAAGGTAATGAGTACTTTTCTTATCAAGCATTATTGCTTCTTCCTTTGTTTCCCCTTCCCATCCCCGCCCCCACCCCACTCCCTGTGGGTGAGATTTCTTTAAAAATCTGAGCTGTGCAGTTGTGAGCTAAGACATCCTAATGAAAAGCTTGAACTGCTGTTGACTTCTCCCTTAATCTAATAAGCTCTTCCACAGCTGAAGAAAGGAGGCTTTTGTTGGAGGGCGCTAATAGCATTCTGGGTGTTGTGGACAGACACTCCTGAGTAGAACAGAGCCGACTGAAAACCTTCAGTGTCCCCACACTCACCGCCTCTTCCTTCCTCTCCTCTTCCACGCATGCACATCGCCTGCTTTCTCTTGATTTCCAACCAGTTCATTTCCAGGCTCAGTCATAAAGTGAATGAATGACTAGAAATTCATTTCAGTTTTTCAAATTCAGTTAAAAAACAAAAAAGACAAATCAGCAGCTGAGTGTGTGACGTGCGGAAGGAGGTGTGATTGGGGTGCACGGATGGCTCTGCTCGGGTTCTCCTGAGCGTAGGAACAGATCCGGTGTTCCCCAGGCAGGCCCTTGGCAGCCCTCACACATAAAGAAGGTCCTGGAAACTTTGACGTTCCAGAGGTTTAGACTCACGGACTCCATTCTGTCACCCCTGAGCAGCTCCCCGATCATTCACACCTCTGCCAGTTAAGCCTTGGATGCCTCATGTCCATACCTCCCCGCATCTGAGCCTCCTCGTGAATTCCAAGCTAGATCCCAGCGCATGCGCAGGTTTCGTTTTCAGCAAGGCTGCAGTTTTTACTCCCTTGGGGCTTGCAGGGAGCATGTTCCAAGTGCTAGGATGGACAAGTACAAGATGGGGAAGGGGGGGATGCGGGGCGCTGGTGGCTCGGGCCTGTAATCCTAGCTACTCAGGAGGCTGAGATCTGACGATCATGGTTCAGAGCCAGCCAGGGCAGGAAAGTCTGTGAGACTCTTATCTCCAATTAACCACCAGAAAACCAGAAGTGGCGCTGTAGCTCAAGTGGTAGAGCCCTAGCCTTGAGGTGAGGAGCTGAGGGACAGCTTCCAGACCCAAAGTTCAAGCCCCAAGACTGACCAAAAAAAAAAAAAGATGGCGCGAGCAGGCTGAAAGGGGGTCCGCATCTCATGTCTGTCTCGGGAGGGGAGGTAGAGTCAGGAGTTTCTAAACCTGATTCCGAGGGTTGCATTTGAATAATGAAGTCAGGGGAAATGACAGAAGGAAACAACCTTTGTAGAGGGGACAAGTTGTGACCTCTGGATTCTGAAGTAGATGTGTGCACATATCTAAAACATACCTTTTAGCCAGGCTCACGCCTGTAATCCTAGCTACTTAGGAGGCTGAGATCTGTGGATCACAGTTCAAAGCCAGCCTGAGCAGAAAAGTCTGTGAGACTCTTATCTCCAATAAACTACTCAGAAAATGTCAACAGTGGCACTGTGGCTCAAGTGGTAGAGCACTAGCTTTGAGCCAAAGGAAGCTCAGGAACAGCACCCCAGCCCTGAGTTCAAACTCAAAGACTCGCATAAAAACAAAAACAAAATATGTCTTTCATTGTGCAATTGCATACCTCAGTCCTGTGTTCCTCATAGAACATTCATTAGTTCAAATCTAAACTAGAGCCAGTAGCTGGTGGCTCACACCTGTAACCCTAGCTACTCAAGAGGCTGAGATCTGAGGATCGTGGTTTAAAAGTCTTGTGAGAGGGGCTGGGAATGTGACTTAGTGGTAGTGCTTTGCCAATGTGCGTGAATTCCCAGGTTTGATTCCTTAGTACCACATCAGCAGAAAAAGCCAAAAGTGGTGATGTGGCTCAAGTGGTAGAGCACTAGCCTTGAGCAAAAGGAGCTCAGGGACAGTGCCCAGGCCCTGAGTTCAAGCCCCAGGACTGGCAAAAATTAATTAATTAATGACTCATCTCCAATTAACCACCAGAAAACCAGAAGTGGTGCTGTGGCTCAAGTGGTAGAGTGCTAACCTTGAGCCCAAAAAGCTCAGGGGACAGTGCCCAGGTCCTGAGTTCAACAGCCATGGAGTGGCGGGGGGAGGGGGGGAGGCGGTAAAGACAACAACTAAACAACTAGACTCATCCAGGTGAGGTACACTTGTCATTCCAATTCATGGGAGGCTGAGGCTGGAGGCTGGTGACTTCAGGACAGCCTGGGCTCCCCACAAATAACATCAGATCATTAAAATGGCCAACACAGTATCCTATCTTGATTGTTCAGCCTCGCGACCACCCAGAGCTCTTCCCAGAACATTCCTAGATTTTTCTCATTTTAACAGCAGAAAAAAAAGCCACAGAAATAAAGAGCTGGGGTAATCTGGGAGGGGCAGGGGCCAGAGGGAAATGCGAGCTGTCTATTCTCAGAGCTCTGGGCTGGGTTTCTTTGTGTGTGGTCATTCACGGCCAGGCCAGGCTTGGCCCTCTGCCAGGGTGGCATGCCACGCCCCTCCCTGCATGGTACGTTGCTTGGTTGTGATGGTGGTGTTGGGGAGGATGGAGTAGGGGGCTCGGCAAGATCTTTCCTCTTTGTTCAAGCAAAATCCTGTGGGAGCTGAGCTTTGCTTACCGATCAAGCATTCCTCACAATGCAGATGGCATCTCTCTCAAATTCTCTGAACTGTCTCTGACATGCAAATGAGCGCCAGCCCCTCTGAGGGGGCTCTGATGGTGCCTGGTACCTCGGCTTACACCCCCCCCCCATCCCCTCCCCATGGCCTAGGCATTGGGCCTGATCTGAAATGCAGGCTCCGATGTTCACACAGGACTCCCTGCTCTCCATTCTTCTGAGTCCAGAACAGCTTTTTACATCCTCAAGAGAGCTGGGAGCGTGGGTTTCAGAGTTAATCAGGTTTCTCAGCACGTCCGCCGAGCTGGCTCTGCGCCTCCACAGAATGTGTTTTCCAGCCTCTCCCGGTCCGTCTATCCCTGCCTGTCAAGCTCAGACTTGCCAAGGATGTGGAGCTGCGAAGATGCTCTTTGCAGACTCACAGTGATCCTCCTGGTATTCAGAACCGGCCCTGGCAAGCTAGCGCCAGTCCTGGCCACGGAGCTGGACCCCCAGCGGGCGCTGTGCAGCTGGTGGTCGTCAGCCCCCTCTAAAGGGCTGAAGAAGCTGCTTTCCCAGATTGCTTCCCTCCCTAGCCCTCTGCCCCTCCCCGCCGTAGACCTGCAGTTACAGAGCCAGATCTGCAGCTCCTGATTTGTCTGCAGTGGCAGTGAACGCTCGTCCCAGTGACCCACCATTGTTTGTGTCTAGTGCTTTCCAGATATTCACTCATTAGTCCTTATTAACACCATGTGACATGTCATTATCCTCATTTTGCATATGGGAGGCCTAAGGCTGTACAGAGAATTAATGTCACTTGCTTAAGACCACACAGTTGAAGCCAGGCGCTGGTGGCTCAGGCCTGTAATCCTAACAACTGACGAGGCTGATTTGAGCATTGCGGTTCAAAGCCAGCCCAGGCAGGAGGGTCTGTGAGACTTTCATCTCCAGTTAACCACCAGAAAACCAGAAGTGGGGCATCTTGAGCAAAAAGAGCTCAGGGACAGTGCCCAGGCCCTGAGTTCAAGCCCCATGACTGGAAAAAAAATTCAGATAATTAGGGGAAGTCATCAGAAGTCTGTTAAATGTCACAGAGACATGTCACATCTCTCTCTCTCCATATGTGTGTGTCTGTGTGTGTGTGTGTGTGTGTGTATTTATAAAAATTCTTTTTGTTCTAGTTTTACGACTTGAACTCAAAGCCTAGAAGCTGTCCCTGATCTCTTTTGCTGAAGGATCGCACTCTACCACTTGAGCCATAGCTCCACTTCTGGCTCTTTTTGGTCATTAATTGGAGCTAAGAGTCTCACAGACTTAATGCCCAGGCTGACTTTGAACCATGATCCTCAGCTCTCAGTCTCCTAAGTAGCTAGGATTATAGGCATGAGCCACAAGTACCCAATAGGAATCTCATCTTTGATTCCTAAAGGAACACAAGTATCAATCATAAAATTCTCAAAGTATTAAGTGGATACATTTTGGAAAAAAAAAAAAATTGAAACACAATCTTGTTAGTAGTTCAGGTTGGCCTCAAACTTTCGATCCTCCCAACCTCAGCCTCCTGAATGTCAAGATTAGAGGCACGTTCTACCACACCCCAACATGGCAAATTTTCTCTCACATTCACCTCCTCACCAACCATGTGGTTTTACAGCCATCAGTGTTCTCAAGTATAGAGGTGGAGTCATAGTTGGCAAGATCAAGGTCTCATAAATGTAGGTAGTTGAGGGAAAAAATGTAAAAGGTTGCATTCATGTATGTGATTAGACAGTAAGTGAAAGTTCTAGAAGGCAACCACACCCTTTAAATAACCACTGTTTCATCATGAGGCTGCCAGATGCGGTGACTCCTGCAGGCACTCCTTCCCTTCCTTAGGTTCACGCCCACATCGCCTTCTGAGCCCCGCCCCCTCACACCAGACCCCATCTAGAGGCAGAACCAGCCCTCCCTGGTCGGAAGAAAAGTTCTTTGACTTCACTCTCACCCTTCCTTCCCTCTCTTCTTCTCCTCCCCCCTTAAAATGCAAGCATTTAGCCAGTCACCGTTGACTCAGGCCTGTGATCTAGCTGCTCAGAAGGCTGAGATCTGAGCATAGCGGTTCAAAGCCAGCCAGGGCAGAAAAATCCCCATGAGACTCTTAGCTTTAATTAACCACCAGAAAACCACAAGTGGTACTGTGGCTCAAAAGTGGTAGCCTTGAGCAAAAAGAGCTCAGGGACAGCGCCCGGGTCCTGAGTTCAAACCTCATGATGGACAAAAATAAAAAATAAAAAAATGCAGGCATTTAAGAGCAGGCATTTTTTTTTTTGCTTTGTTTTTGTATTGTTTTGTTGTTTTAATCTCTGTCCCAAGTGATTTGTTAGAATGCTCTCTGTAACCTCTTCCTAGGCGTCACCTTATAGGCTTAGTTCCTTACAGTCTTTTTCCCAGAATCTGGGAGATAAAACACAGTCATTGCAGTATTTTCCTCTAGGAAGTCAGGACAGCTGTACAGAGAGAGTGAGCTGAATTTCTATCTTTGGTAACAGGTGTGAAACAATGATATCAGAGCCTGGGAAGGAGAAAATGGTTGCATATAAAACACTTCCCCCCCAAAAATGGAATTAGAACTGATTCTGAGACAGGGGTAGGGCTTGGGGAGGAAGGGGACCCCAAGAAAAAATGGGGGATTGCAAAGAAGGCTGCCTTTGAGTCCTTTTTAGATCTGGAGGTTTTCCATCTCAGACCTGGGGCAGCGGGAGTAAGCTGGCAAGGTCTGCAGACGGCTTGTCAGAGTGGCTGAAGAGGGGCTCAGGCTGTCAGTTAGGTTAGCCGTCTTTATGAGGTGTGGGAGGTCGCATTGAAGACGGGCTGGTCTCCAGCTCTGGTGTGCCAGCCTGCAGTGTTCAGGCACACAGCAGCGTCCATCTTCTGCCCTGCCATCTCTAGGTGTGGCTTACTTCGCATGGCATGGGGTACTCACCGATCACCCCAGATGCCCATCGACTCCTCCAGTTTTCCCATCCCTGGCCAGACCTGAGTCACATGGCTATCTTGTCTTGGAGGAATTGGTTCTTTTAGCTGAATGGCAACAAACCTAGCTAAAATAGGCCTTGAGATAATTAGGAGAGAGGGGAGAGTCTCCCCATCACAGAAAAGCCTGTGATACCAACTGCCTGGCTGGCCAGCCTGGGGAGGGGCGGGGCGAGGGTGGAGGGGTTCTGTTCTCAGGAAAGTGGCGGCAAGACAGAAAATAAATGACAGTCAGTTGACAACCTATCTTCTCTACTCGCATTTGCAGCTGTAGCTGCGCATAATTAGTGGCAGGAGCAGGCAGTGTCACAGGTCCTCTCTGTATAATGCCTGAGACTTTCACGAAGTCACCTCTCTTCCCATCTCTTTGATATGAATAAATTCTGTCTATCAAGTACTCCTGAGTGACAGAAGGAGGACCAGGAGAGGGAAGAGGGAAGTTCCTAACGCGGTACCATTAAGGCCTCATGCCTGAAAACCTAGAGGATTCAAGTCCAAGTCTATTTTGGGGGGTTCTTGGTAGCGAAGGATTTGGGGAGCTCATCTCTAGCTAACGTATGAAGAAGTATGTAGGGGGACCCCTTCATTGTAGGGAGATGAGAGGAGATTCTGTTTCTATAAAAAAGTTACTATATTTAAGAAAAAGTCACATGAACAAAATGAACATTAGAATATTAGAGAATTTTGTTTGGGCTGGGTTCTGGTGGCTCATGCCTGTAATTCTAACCGTCCAGGAGGCTGAGATCTGAAGATCACAGTTCAAAGCTACCTGGGCAGGAAAGTCTGTGAGACTCTTATCTCCAATTAACTACCAATAAATAAATAAATAAAAGCCAGAAGTGGAGCTATGGCTCAAAGTGGTAAAGCACTAGCCTTGAGCACAAAAGCTCAGGGACAGTGCCCAGGCCGTGAGTTCAAGCCCCAGCACCAAAAATAAATAAGGTTTGATTTGGTTTGGTAGTTGGTAAATGTATACCTAAGAAAGGTGGATAAGAAAACACTATGACAAAAATCTCATACTATCTCATTGTCTCAGAGCCCAGAAAGCATATTATTTTCAAGGTTTATGGAATTAGTATATGTGTGTGTCCTGGGCTCTAACTCAGGGCTTAAGCACCCACTGGTCCTGAGTTTTTGTGCTCAAGGCTAGCGCTCTACCACCTGAGCCACAGCTCCACTTCTGGCTTTGAACCATGATCCTCAAATCTCAGCTACCTGAGTAGTTAGGATTACAGTCATCGAGGCTGGGAAGGTGGCTCAGTGGTAGAGGGCTTGCTTTGCATGCATGAGGCCCTGGGTTTGATTCCTCAGCATCACATAAGCAAACAGAAAAAAGCCGGAAGTGACACTGTGGCTCAAGTGGTAGAGCGCTTGCCTTGAGCTGAAGAGCTGAAGGACAGTGCCCAGGCCCAGAGTTCAGGCCCCATAACCAGACCCCCCCCCCCCCAAAAAAAAGGATTACAGTCATCATCATGAGTAGAACTGACACTCAGCAAAATTAAAATTCTGTAAGAATTTTAACATATATCAGGATGTTCCAAAGCAGAAAAACAACATGGTCAGGAATAAAGTAACAAGTTCTAACAAAGGAGGGCAAACTAGAGGCTCAGGAAAGCTCAATGATATGCCCTCTTCTTTCTCACGTGACCTTAGAGAGTTGGTCCCCAGCCTGGTTTTGCTGGGATCCTGGCTTTCATTCAGGGCCTTGGGCTCTCCCCTGGCTTTTTTACTCATAATTGATGCTCTACCACTTAAGCCATGCCTCTAGTTCCAGTTTTTTGCTGGTTAATTAGAGAGAAGAATCTCTCAAGATTTGTCTGCCCTAGCTGGCTGTGAACGCAGTCCTCAGATCTCAGGCTCCTGAGTAGCTAGGATGAAGTGGATGTGATTCTAATTGAACCTGGAGCCAGTGTCCCTACCCAGAACCCCTGCGGGGCTGCTGTGTAGAGTTACAAACCTTCTGAGGAAGGGACCAGGTTTTTAAGTTTCTATTTCTAGTTTTTCATAACAATAAAATCATATACTAGAAATAATTTAATATTTTTTTTTCCAGTCCTGGGGCTTAAACTCAGCCTGGGCGCTGCCAGTTGAGCCACAGAGCCACTTGTGGCTTTTTCTGAGAAGTTTATTGGAGATAAGAGTCTCACAGACTTTCCTGCCTGTGATCCTTAGATCTCATGATCCTTAGATCTCAGCCTCCTGAGTAGCTAGGATTATAGGCGTGAGCCACCCACACCTGGCAGAAATATTCAACTTTTGTTTAAAAAATTATATAAGCAAGGCATGTTGATGCATGCCAGTAATTCCAGCACTCAGGAGACTTAGGCAGGAGGATTGCATGTTTGAGACCAGTAAGTAGTCTCAAACTCATAGTGAGTTTTAGAAAAAAAAGAGACAGAGAGGTTTATATAAAATACACATCTAGGGGCTGGGAAGGTGGCTCAGTGGTAGAGTGCTTGTCTTGCACTCATGAAGCCCTGGGTTCAATTCCTCAGCACCACATAAGCAGAAAAAGCCGGAAGTGGTGCTGTAGCTCAAGTGGTCGAGCACTAGCCTTGAGCTGAAGAGCTGAGGGACAGCGCCCACGCCCAGAGTTCAGGCCCATGACTGACAAAAAAATGAAAAAATAAAATAAAATACACATCTAGATTTCTATTACTAGATTCAAGAGGCATAAATTGCCTTGTCTAAGTGTTCTAAGATTTCTTTTTTTTTTTTTTTTGGGTCCGGTCGTGGGGCCTGAACTCTGGGCCTGGGCGCTGTCCCTCAGCTCTTCAGCTCAAGGCTAGCGCTCTACCACTTGAGCCACAACACCACTTCCGGCTTTTTTCTTTTTGCTTATGTGGTGCTGAGGAATCGAACTCAGGGCCTCATGTATGCAAGGCAAGTGCTCTACCACTGAGCCACCTTCCCAGCCCCTGTTCTCAGATTTTCTAAAGACAAAGTTAATTCCTAAACTTGATCTTTCCTGTAGCAGAAACTTTACAGCCATGGTTGCCAGCCCCAGAGGCTGCCCCAACGTGAGAGGCCAGTCAGGAACTGCTATCTTCCCCAGCACCGTGTTGGGGTGATTCTGGAGGAGGAGAAGGAAAATCCATGGGAACACAGTAGGCTAGCCTGGCCAGCTCCCAGCTCTCCTCTGCCCAGCTCCCACTATTCAAATAGACGTGCTGCCGGAGTTGGTGTGCAGTGGAGATTGTCTTACACACAGCTGGAGACGTGAAAGGTCACAGCCAATTGCAGTCTTTACCCAGGCCCCCTCCATGAGGGCGCCCCTGGGCATACACTGGTCTGCTTAGCACCGTGGAGGACCGGCCAGGTGGCCATCATCTCTGCCTGGGTGGGGTGAGGTCACTGTGGACTCTCTATTGCAGTTTTCCAGGGAGAGGCACATGATGGACAGGACCCCCGAGAGGCTGAAGAAGGAGCTGGAGGAGGAGCTGTTGCTGAGCAGCGAGGACCTGCGCAGCCATGCCTGGTACCACGGCCGCATCCCCCGCCAGGTACCTTGGGCAAGGCCGGAAGGACCCCCCCACCCCTGCAGAACGCTGGGGAGCAAGTCCTGGTTTATCCATCGAGGACTGTATTATGACTACACAGACTGTCTCTAAGGAGACTTTGGGAGAAGCGAAGGTCAGGGGCCCAGATCCATTTCCACAAGTCCTGTGAGCCAGGAAAAGCCAGCGCCCTTGGGGTTGGAGCAGTTGGCAGTCAGCGGGGGGTTCAGATAATTGAGCTCCAGGCCAGCCACTACTGTCCTCTCCCACATGAGCTCGTTCCTTCCTCAGGCAGTGGTTTGCCTTCAGGTGACGACGCTGGCACAGTTTGTGAGCCCCTGCCCCCTCTAGGCTGTAGTGGGACCAGCAAGTAATCACCCACCCATGACCACTGAACTATGACCCATGACCCAGCTATGGGGAAGACAAGGAATAAAACCAACAACCCCAGCCTTACGCCTAGACCCTTACTTTGTGTGATTGTCACCTGTGTGATTGCCATGACTGTTTCTGGTCAATGATATAAAAAATGGACAAGTAGTCTTAAGTCTGTAGGGTTTGAGATATAGAATTTTCCTTGAGGTTTCTTGTTGTTGTTGTTGTTGTTAATCTGGCCAGTCATTAACCAAGAAATAGCATGACTGGAAGTAGAGAGGGAGGGAGGGTAGAGGAAAGGAAGGTACCATGCTGTTATTTTTATTTTTAGTGTAGGAGATTTCTGAGCTCCATCAAATAAGTAATGCTTTTTCCTTTTTTGACCTTGACCTTGCTTTTTTTTTTTTTAAGTTTAAAATTGAACTTAGAAAACATTATCAGGGAGCTGGGAAGGTGGCTCAGTGGTAGAGCGCTTGCCTTGCATGCATGAGGCCCTGGGTTCGATTCCCCAGCACCACATAAGCAAAAAGAAAAAAAGCCGGAAGTGGCACTGTGGCTCAAGTGGTAGAGCGCTAGCCTTGAGCTGAAGAGCTGAGGGACAGCGCCCAGGCCCAGAGTTCAGGCCCCACAACCGGACCCCCCCCCCAAAAAAAAAAGAAAACATTATCAGGGCAGGAGACACCCAGGGTTCAATCTCCAATAACTCCCAGCAAAAAAGATAACTAAGGGGCTGGGAAGGTGGCTCAGTGGTAGAGCACTTGCCTTGCTTGCCTGAGGCCCTGGGTTTGATTCCTCAGAACCATAGAAGCAGAAAAAGCCAGAAGTGGTGCTATGGCTCAAGTGGTAGAGCGCTAGCCTTGAGCTTAAGAGCTGAGGGATAGCGCCCAGGCCCAGAGTTCAGGCCTCACGACCGGACCCCCTCAAGTAGAAGATCATACTCAGATTGTCTTTGTAGCCTGGTGTCTCTATTCCTGAATAAGGGTAGGAATTCTCCCCTGCCACGAGGTCTACCTGTGTCCAGCACCACACGTTATTGGACACTTGGGGGTTCTTACTGCTCTGATCGACATCCTTTAAGATAACTACCATGTTCAAACCTATAATTATTTCTATAGTCCATTCCAAGAAATAGAGTTTCCCTGCAAAAAACATTTTTAAGGCAAAGATGCAATTTTAAGGTAACCATGGTAGCATACTATTCTAAGCTAACAGAAGCATACCACTGATTGAATGTTGGGGGAACAAAAAAATGCCAGGAAAAAAAAAATGTCAGAGTGTATTAAGCTACCAACCATCACTACCATCCTGGTTTACCAGTTGCCATGAGAGTGAAATGCAGTGATCTGTCACTCTGCCCTTGATAACCCAACATTGTAATGATAATAATGCTTTATCCCTTTGAAGCTGTATAGCTCCTCTCTAGGTAATAATGTTCTCCCTATTTTATTGATGCTATAACAGAGCCCCAGAGAAATGACGTAACTTGTCCAGTCATGTCGCTGACGCAGACTACAAACCCAGGCACAGGATAAACACTTCCTGTGCCACCAGCAGTGCCATATCCCAGCATCCTTCAGCATCCACTACAACTCATTTGCACATGCTGCATTTACAGATCCATAGTTCTCACAATAACTCAGATGAGGAACCCCAGCCTGGCTTTGTTCCAACCTTCTAGCGGGTGGCTGCCTTGTCCAGAATCCACCCCTCACCCCCCCCCCCCCCCCCCCCAGTGCCCTAGCCCTGTCTGCAAAGGCCTCCTCCCTCTGGAGAGAGGAGTCTTAGGACATGACTCAGTGAAGAACTTCTGGAGACAAAAACACTCTCATTCTTTCTCCACTGCTTGGGAGAGAAAATCAGACCCACCAGGCACATATTTTCTCTTTTCTTACTTTCTGTTGCTTTCTATCCCTGCAGTCTGGGTCTGGGTCGTTTGGGGTACTCCCCTGACCACCCACTTTTGAAGCACAGCCCACCCAAGCACTCACATCCCAATTTTCTTTTCCTTAATGTCACGAATGTCTGACATACAACGTCTGTGGCTGTTTATCCTAGGATTGAAGCATTGCACTAAAAATAGAAGGTCCCTGAGGGTGTCTACATGGTCACCACTGGGCACATTCCCACTGGTCACTAAATAGTTGTTTTTTGTCACCACATGGCCCAGGCTGACTTTGAACTTAGGATCCACCAGTGTCAGCCTCTCCAGTATTGGGATGATGGATGGACACCGCAATGCCTATCAGTAACGGTCTTTGAATTTGACCCTTGACTGTCTGAAGAAGGGGTGGTCATGCTGTCTTCTGTTGGTACCCTTTGGGCCCACAGGTGTCTGAAAACCTCGTGCAGCGAGACGGTGATTTCCTAGTCCGTGACTCCCTGTCCAGCCCCGGAAACTTTGTCCTGACCTGTCAGTGGAAAAACCTTGCTCAGCACTTCAAGATCAACCGGACCATTCTGCGGCTCAGCGAGGCCTATAGCCGCGTGCAGTACCAGTTCGAGATGGAGAGCTTCGACTCCATCCCAGGCCTGGTGCGCTGCTATGTGGGCAACCGGCGGCCCATCTCCCAGCAGAGCGGCGCCATCATCTTCCAACCCATCAACAGGACGGTGCCCCTGCGGTGCCTGGAGGAGCGCTATGGCACCTCCCCGAGCCGTGCCTGGGAAGGCGGCATCCCCGAAGGAAGACTGGAAGGAAGACTGGACGTGGCCAAAAGGCTAAGTCTCACCATGGGTGGCATCCAGGCCCGAGAGCAGAGCCTGCCCAAGGGAAACCTCCTCAGGTGGGTGAGAGCCTCTTTGGGGGTGTCAGGACTGAGGGGGGAGGGCGAGGCAGCAAGGCTGATGCTAGAGACACAATAAAAGATGGGAGGGTGCCCCGTGAGTAGAATAGCTGTCACGTGGCTGTACACAATTATTCCCCAGCCCAGGGGTTCACGAAGGAGACAGAGGGACACAGAAAAGGGTAAGAGGAGCCCGGAGACAACGGATATGTTGGTCTGGAGACAGTGGGTCCAGAGAAGGGATGGAGAGTGGGCAGAGGCTGTGGGCTCGTGGCCTGTGGCCACGAGTCAGGACTTGAAGACTTGGACTCAGGCTTGGCTCAGATGGATGGGTGGCTGACTCAGGGGTGGTGAGATCTGAAGGTCTGGGATGTGTCGATTGTGGGGAGAGTTGGGGGAGGAGCTGAGGATGGAAAACCAGGGCCTCAGCACAGAGCCAGCTTCCTGGATTTCACGGAGCTGGGCATCCTGTGCCTGCTGGAGAGGGAGGCTAGGATTGGGGAGCACTGTGGCTCCCAGCTTCTGAACTTCTATACATAAACCAGCACTCGCTTGTTTTCTGTCTGGGTCGGGAGGGGGAAAAAGGTCATAAACTGCCATTTCTATACTGCAAAAAAAAATTAGTTTTGCAAAATAGAGGACTGTGTGAGTCACACAAATTACAGCTGTGCTCTCCCCAGCTGTGCTCTAACCCGTGGTACGTGTTAGTCAGCATCTCGGGCTGTGGAGTAGCATGGTTGCCATGCTGGCTCTCCCCTGGCCCATTGTGCAAACCCAAATGAAGGCCTTAACTTCTCTGGGCCTGTTTTTCTTCAGCCAGAAAGCTGGAGCTGTGAGGGTTAAATGTGCGCCATGCAGAACACTTCACACAATGCAGATACAATAAGTACTAGGAAAGTGCTAACGATCTTGATTATTATTATCCGCAGGGGAGGGGAAGGCGGTTATTTAGAAATCCTCTACTTTTTAGTGGAATTGGAGGTGAGATCCCTGAAAACATAAAGGGAGGTTGGGTGCCTGTGGCTACTACTCTGGAGGCTGAGATCTGAGAATCGCCATTCAAAGCCAACCTGGGCAGGAAGGTCCGTGAGATTCCATTAACCACCAGAAAACTGGAAGTGGAGCTGTGGCTCAAAGTGGTAGAGTGCTAGCCTTGAGCAAAAAAAGCTCAGGGATAGCGACCCGGGACCTGAGTTCAAGACCCATGACTACCACCACTGACAACAACAACAAAAAAAAACAGAAAGGGAAACTTCTAACCTCTTAAGGAGCAGTGGGAGCGTGGCTTGCCCCCAGGAGACAGGACGTTAATGTCACAGTTGGAGTGAGAGTTTATTCATTTAATCACGTTTTGGGAAAGTATTTGTTGTTGTTGCTGTTTTTTTTGTGTGTTTGTTTTGTTGTTTTTTTGGTCAGTTATGAGGCTTGAACTCTGGGCCTGGGTGCTGTCCCTCAGCTCTCCAGCTCAAGGTTAGCCTCTACCACTTGAGCCACAGGCCACTTCCGGTTTTCTAGTGGTTTACTGGAGATAAGAGTTTCATGGACTTTCCTGCCCAGGATGGCTTTGAACCTTGATCCTCAGATTTCAGCCTCCTGAGTAGCTAGTATGACAGGCATGAGCCACCAGCGCCTGGCAGTTTTGGTTGTTTTGAGGCAGGGTTTTACTACGCAACTCAGGCAGGCCTTCAATTCTCAACCCCCAGCCTCTGCCTTCTGAGAATACCCACCACACCAAGGTTTAGATGGAAAATAAAAAATTTAAATCTCCTTTATTTTTTTGTGCCATTACAGGGGCTTGAACTCAGGCCCTGGTGCAGTCCATTAGCTTTTTCCACTCAAGGTTAGCACACTACCACTTCAGCCACAGCTCCCTTTCCTGCTTTTTGGTGATTAGTTAGAGATAAGTCTCATGGATTTTTTGCCTACACTCACTTTGAACTGTGATCCTCAGATCTTGAAACCATCTGTTGGCAAAAACAAAACAAAACCCTCTTTTTTTCCAACATAAAACAAAAGACTAAGTAGTAGAAGTCTCTAAGTGGATGAAACTGGCCTGACACGGCCTGGCTGTTGCTCTGATAGCCCTATGGGTATGTGGAACCCCATTATCTCTCAGCCTGCAGGCCCAGAAATGGGTACAGGTGGATCTAGGGGTGGACTGAGCATGAGTGATGGCCTTGACTGCCTGTCCTCTGCCCTGCCTTCCCAGACGTCAGCCCTGGCTCGGGGCCCGCCCACCCTGACGTCAGGTCCTCTGGTTGGCTGGCCAGGCCCCAGCAAAGGTGTGCTGTCCCAGTCAGCCAGGTCTCTGCCTGCCTGCCCAGCTCCAGGCCCCGGGAGTCTGACCTCTGTAATCACGACTCAAATATCATTTCTCAGAAGCGATTTCCTTTTGGAATTTGCCCTGTGTCTTGCCTTATCTCTGAGCGGTTGCTGGACTATCTCTGTTGTTTGGAGTTTGGGGGTTTTATGATTTGGTTTGTTTGATGCTGGCAAAGGTAGGAGAAGACCTTCACCATCTTTGTGACATAGAATGTTCTGTGCTTCTGGGCGGGCCAGCTAATAATCATGCTAACCTGCCTGGTGCCGTGCCATTTTCTCTAGCGAGACAGACCCCAAATGCTGGTGCTAGATAGAGAAGATCCCAAGTGGAGGAATGCTGGCAGATGTGTCAAAGGCCACCTTCGTCTTTCCCTGAGGTCACTGTGCATGGTGACTGGTGGCTTTTTTTAACAGCAGGAAGAGGGGACCGGTCAGGGGGTCCCCCAGCACTCAGGAGCATGGGGTGACAGCCTCCCTTGGGAGTCACTGCAGTCCAGGGTGATGGGGAAAAAAAAAAACAACAGCTTCCTTCCAGCCAACACTGAAGCATGATGGAAAGCACATGCTCACATCCTTCAACGAGTCTTTCTCCCAGTCTTTTAGGCTCTGTTAAAAGTGCACTTTCCAGTTTATCAGATTTTTCCCCAGAGAGGATATCGTGAAACTCTTACCCTGCTCTGTTGAAGAGGATGGAGGCGTCCTAGGACTTAGCTGCCGGTCCCGGGGCTGTGGGTCTTTATTAATGGTCCTATCAGTCATTCCTTCTCGGTGAACATTCCTTCACTGTTAGGGTATGCAAAGTACTCTCGTTCTGGGCAAGTTGTGTTGCTTTGATTTGCTGGGTTTGGGGTTTGTGTTGTTGAGTTTTTGAGTGCTTTTTTTTCCCCTTAGCTTTCCATGACGTTGCCTAAAGGTTTTACTACTTAATGACACGGTTCTGCCCGCTTTGTCTTTGGCTTCAGGAACAGAGAGAAGAGCGGCAGCCAGCCAGCCTGCCTGGACCACATGCAGGACCGGCGGGCGTTGGTCCTCAAAGCTCACCAGTCGGAGAGTCACCTGCCAATCGGTAGGTCTGTGGGAATGCCAGGGAGGGATGGGGGGGAGGGGGAACGACAGTGTGGCCCCAATTTCCTTCAGGCGGCCGCCTTGTTTCATCAAGAGTTTCTAAAAGTCTTAAACCTCCACGACGGTGGCCTGGAGGGGAAAGGACTGGGGGCAACTCTGGTTTTCAAACACTCATCTGCCTACTTTATGCACACTACAAGCAGGCCTGATTATCTCAGGAAACTGAGGTGCAGAGAAGTGAATGAAGGAGAGTCACCTCGTATTTGAACTCAGGTTTTGTGATGTCCATTTGATAACTGGCAGTTTTTAAAGGAAAAAAAAAAAGGTGCTAACTCCTTCGGTCCCCACTTTGGGTTAGGCTGGCCGCCTGGCCCGGCAGCTGTCCACAGGAACCGCCTTTCTCTGGTCTCCTTCCACGAGGAGAAGAGTGATAAGGAAGGGGTGTGGAAATCCAGCAAGCAGTTATGTGACTGGGAGGGGGAAGGGGGTTTGTTCTTTTTACAAATAACTTTCCTCGGAGCCACAGATTGATTTTCCGAGAGCCCCCTTTGTCAAGTGCTTCTGTCATCTGACTGTCACAGGGGTTGTGACAAGCCCCTGGGTCACTAGCTATCTGTTAATACGGGCTGGGATCTGCCCTGGCTCTGGCGGAGAGTGACTCAGGGCCCTTTAAGAAAGTGAGAAAGTCTTGCATTACTCACCATTGTCCTCCGATGTTTCCTGATCTGTGTTTCCCAACCTTGGTGACCATAGAAAGATGTAGCCAGTCGCTGGTGGCTCAACACCTGGAATTCTAGCTGCTTAGGAAGCTGAGAGCTGAGGACTGCGGTTTGAAGCCAGCTGGGGTAGGAAAGTCCATGAGACTCCTATCTGCAATTCACCACCTATAAACCAGAAGTGGAGCTGGGCCGAAGTAGTAGAGTGCCAGCCTTGGGCGTGAGAGCTCAGAGACAGTTCCCAGAACCTTAGTTCCAACCTAGGACACACACACACACACACACACACACACACACACACACACACACAGTATAGGATTGCCCCCCCTCCCCCCCCAAAAAAAATGTGGCATGGGGCCTTGTTAACTCTCTCAGAGAAGTCCGGGTGAGGGGTAGTCCCACTGTGTTCCACCAGCATGTAGTGGCAGGCTGGGCAGCTGTCACTTGAGTTTTGTTTCCCGTTCTCCACACAGCTAATCTTTCCCTGCCCTTCGCTTCTCCTCCACAGGCGGCAAGCTGCCTCCCCAGTGCCCGGGCATGGACACGAGCCCTTGTCCAAACTCACCAGTGTTCAGGACTGGAAGCGAGCCCAGCTTGAGTCCAGCATTGATCCGGAGGGTCTCCTTGGACACTAGGGCGGGGGAGGCTCTGCGGGGATCTGACAGCCAGCTGTGCCCCAAACCACCCCCGAAGCCCTGCAAGGTGCCCTTCCTCAAGGCGCCGCCCTCTCCGTCCTCCTGGCTCAACTCCGACGCCAACTACTGTGAGCTGAACCCAGCCTTTGCCACCGGCTGTGACCGAGGAACAAAGCTGCCCTTGGGGACCCCGGGCAGCCAGGCGGAGCTGCTGACAGCCAGGCAGAATGGGGTGCCGGGTCCCCGGAACTCTGGTATCAACTACTTGATTCTTGATGGGGACGATGGAGCTGGGCCTTGGGAGCCAGCGGTGACACAGGACAGGGCAGAGTTTGTGAAGCCCATCATGGAGACTGTGTCCTCATTCAGGCCCAATGACTTTGAATCCAAGCTCCTCCCTCCGGAGAACAAACCCCTGGAAACAGCCATGCTGAAGCGTGCGAAAGAGCTGTTCACCCAGCACGAGCCCAAGCTCATCGCCCAGCACATGCTGAGCATGGACTGCAAGGTGCGTGATCCGTTCCCCTCCCCTGCCTTCTGAGAGTTCACAGGGAGTCTGTCTGTGTCTGTCTGGCTAGCCGGCTGGCCTCTCCGTACTTTGCCACTGAGGTGCTTTGCTCAGAGAAGTCTGACCCTAACACAGGTGTGGGATTGGTTTACAGGGTGGGAACCATTCTTGGGCAACCTTTGTCCAACAGAAGCTTAGAAACTTCACCCTGGACAGACAGCACAGGGCTGGGACCCCTGCGCCCACTCCTGCTGGTGACCGGAGCTGTTGCAGAATCCTCCTCCCCTGTGGGCTTCTCCCCTTAGAGCTTCTCTCTTGGCCTCAACCCCCTTCAGAACAGGTTGAGCTGGAGCCAAAGGAGAGCAGATTCCACACGCGGATGTCATTTCTGGAGCCGCCATGCCTTGCTTTTTAAAAACTTTTATTATATATTACACATATGCATGATACATGTATGTTGCCACTAAAATGGTCCTTAGGATCGTTACCTTGATGGGTTTGTCGGTTGTGTTCTTTTTTGTTTTTTTCCACAATATTCCCTTTATTGGTATTAATCACAGTTACGAGGCCTTTTTTTTTTTTTTTTTGGGTCCAGTCGTGGGGCCTGAACTCTGGGCCTGGGCACTGTCCCTCAGCTCTTCGGCTCAAGGCTAGCGCTCTACCACTTGAGCCACAGCACCACTTCCGGCTTTTTTTTCTTTTTGCTTATGTGGTGCTGAGGAATCGAACTCAGGGCCTCAGGCATGCAAGGCAAGCGCTCTACCACTGAGCCACCTTCCCAGCCCCGAGGCCTTTTTTTTTTTAAACAATTACTCAATGTAAAAAAATAGTAAGATGGCAGATTAGGTGAAAAGACACATCACACAAAAATGCAGCTTCCTGGTGCTCTCCATTGATTAACGCTTGGTATATGTGAAAATGTTACTTTATCATCATTTGCTCTGCTCATACATACATGTAAACACCCCTTGCTTACCACACCCTGCACTGACCTGGAGATACCTTCCACACCCAGTCTTTCATTGAACAACCCATCATGGCTGACATGCCGTAAGACTGAATACATGTGCTGATGTCATGGACCCTGTGTATGTATGTGTGTGTGCACGTTGGCATGGCTGCCAGTACTAGAGCTTCAACTCATGGCCTCATGCTCTTCTTTTCACTTTTTGCCTCAAGCCTGGATCTCTACCACTTGAATCACATTTCCACTTCTAAACTTTTCCTGCATTGATTGGAAATAAAGAGTCTTACAGGCTTTTCTCCCCAGATTGGCTTTGAACCATGATCCTCAGATCTCAGCCTCCTGAGTAAGCTGGGATTACAGTTGAGGGCCACCTGTATCTGAATATCATAGTTACTTTTGACAGGAAATAGTTCTTTCAGGTTTGGGTGACATTTTGTTCACAGGTAGTTTCCAAGGAGACTTATCCTTCAGAGAGATCATATGTGTCACAGGCTGAGATGACTCCTGATTTTTTTATGTACACCAGTCCTGGGGTTTAAACTCAGGGCCTGGACTCTGTTCCTGAGTTTGTTTTGCTCAAGGCTAGTGCTCTATCACTTGAACCACAGCTTCACTTCCAGCTTTTATTTTTGGTGGTGGTTTAGTGGAGATAACAATCTCATAGGCTTTCCTGCTCAGGCTGGCTTTGAACCCAGATCCCAGATCTCAGTCTCCTGGGTAGCTAGGATTACGGGTGTGAGCCACTGACGTCTAGTTTGTCCCTTGGTATTTGATAAGGCCTCAGTGAAATTTAAAGCTTTTAAAAAATTATTTAAAACCCCTTTTAATTCCAGGTAAGGAAACTCTGTCAGCTTCAAAGGTCAGGGCTTATTTAAGAACTGGATTTTCTTCCCAAGTCAGGAATCATGTCTAAAAATCCAGCCCCTGAGGACTCTGCGGAAGTTCTGCAGTTGATTAAGGAATCCACGGAGCTGCCAAGGGGGCCAGCTATTAGGTAATTACTGATTGCCCTGAGAGCAAAAAGTCCCCTCTGGAGACAACCACCAGTAACTAGTGTACCCCATTACTCAGCCTGGAGGGGGGGTAGGGGCTACTAAGCAAGCCCTGAGAATGAAGCCAGGAAATGGCCGCTCTAGAAAAGTAAGGCTTGCAGACTCCGTTGGCCAGGTGCTATGTCAAACTCTTAACTTCACTTGAGGTAATCTGTCCAAAGGTAAAAAGGATTGAGGATTTCTGACCAGCAAGTCCTTCCCGCTGCGCCCCAGATCTGAGCGAAGGGCCATGCGAATAGGCCAGAGGTGACATTCTTCCTTGTAGCTGGCTGGGAACCTGCCTGACTTCCATACAGGAAGCTCCTGCTGGAAACGCGCTGGATGACTGAACAGCTTGTTGATGGTCTAGGCAGGAGGAGATGCCTGCCCCTTGCAGGAAGTCTCCAACCTTCCCATAGTCTTTGACAGCCATGAAACTACAGCCTGAGTGGGAACTGAACCTGATCTCAATTGGACAGCGTGCCGTCTGTCTTTGGGTGTCCCTGAGAGGGTCCCCAGAAAGTGAGGAGGAGCCAGCCCCACCGAAGCCCGGGGCCATGTGCAGCCCTCCCTCTTCCTCCACTACTTCCTGTTCTTGTCCTAGAACCAGGGTTCCTAACAAGAAAGGCGTTCCCCTCCTCAAATGCAGCTACACAGGGCTACCAGGTGCCAGGAGCCGGTACGGGACAGCATCTGGGGCCCACCTGCCCATTCCCGCCCATGCCCACAGCCTGGGTGCAGATGCTCATGGAGGCCAACAGAACAATGGGTGGTCATGAGGGCTGTGTTGGCCCTGCCTGGCTGGTGGAGGCTGGTCCTCTCCCCCTTCGGGGCCTGGTTAGGAGCTAGGAGCCCCGCCAACTCTGTGTGCAGGCGCTGGCCACCCTGTGCTTCTAGAGCTCAGCCATTCTCCCACCTGCTTGTCTTTGCCCAGTGAGGCCCAGTGGTTTCAGAGCGTGGCCCCTGGGCCTGAACTGCCTGAGTCCCACAGTTGCCACCTCAGCCGCATGGCTGGCTCTCTCTGTTCCCACCAGGAAGACCAGATTTGAGCTCTCCCAGGTGGCCTGCCAGGTGAAGACGAAGTGAAATGATACGTGTAATGCCCTGGGCACTGTGCCTGGCCTACCATGTGTCTAAGCAATGATTATGTTAGGTCTTCAGCCTACATGGGGCATGTGTGGTATGCCAGGCTAGCCCCTTCCTTGAAGGGGACCATACTGGGGTGAGGTAAAAAGGGACAGTAGCCGGGTGCCGGTGGCTCACACCTGTCAGCTACTCAGTAGGCTGCGAATCTGAGGAATATGGTTCAAAGCCAGCCTGGACATGAAAGGCCGTGAGACTCTTGGCTCCAATTAAGCATCAAAAGGCAAGAAGTAGAGATGTGCTGTAAGTGGTAGAGCTCTACCCTTGAGCAAAAAAAAAGCCCAGGGACAGCAGCTAGACCCTGCGTTCAAGCCCCGGGACTGGCAGAAGGAAAGAGAGACAGAGACAAGATTTGGTGATTTGGGAACTTGAACCACTGTCCCACAGGAGCTGTGGTCCCTTGGATGAGGGGTAGGGGCAGGGAGGGTCTGGGATATGTTTGGAAGTCTGCATAGCTGGCAGGTGAATGCAGGAAGATCGTGGCAGCAGCAGGAAGTGTATGTGGAGACGCGCAGATCAAAGATGAGGACCGGGGGCTGGGAAGGTGGCTCAATGGTAGAGCGTTTACCTTGCATGCTTGAGGCCCTGGGTTCGATTCCTCAGCACCACATAAGCAAAAAGAAAAAAAGCTGGAAGTGACGCTGTGGCTCAAGTGGTAGAGCGCTAGCCTTGAGCTGAAGAGCTGAGGGACAGCGCCTAGGCTCAGAGTTCAGGCCCCACGACCGGACCCAAAATAAAACAAAGATGAGGACCGGGTAGAATAGGGAGGGCCTGGTGGTCTCCCTTTCAGAGTTCCTAAGCTTTTACCTCTGGGTTCACACTAGGTCTCTGCCAGCAAAGCACTTTACCAGTAACCGAGGGACAGACCCATAGAAATAGGGGTGCAGATCTGAGTCTTCTGTGCTGTGGGCAGAGACGATGATCAGGCCAGGTGATCTCACTGCATTCTAGAAGGCCCCATGGCAGCCAGCAGCCTCTGAGGCAGTGGGACGAGGAGGAATGGGTGAACTAGGAGATTCAGCAGCTCGGGTAACAAGACTGGGAGAGCAAAGGGAGTCAGGGACACCTTGTCAGGGGCCTCTCCACCCCCCCCCCCCCCATCCTGCTGGACTCAGCCTGCCATAAGTACTGTGTAAGTGCTCCTTCCTCTGTGAGTCCTGACACCTAACCTAGGTCCCGCAGTTGGGCTCTGAGTCACCTTGGTTTGTAGCTCAGCCAAGACATGCAGGTGCAGTCAGGAAAGGGACCCAGAGACGACACAGTGGCGTAGGAGACAAATTGGAGACAAAATTGGGACCCCAGAATGCTGCTAATAATTCCAGAACAAAACCGAATCAGTGTCCAACCTTGAAATCTAGGGATTAGAACTCGAGATACAGGCTAGAACCCTCTGACAGGACCACTGCCTAGACGCGTGTACTCAAGCATAAATACCATGTAAGAATCCTTTTGGGGCTGGGAAGGTGGCTCAGTGATAGAGCGCTTGCCTTGCATGCATGAGGCCCTGGGTTCGATTCCTCAGCACCACATAAGCAAAAAGAAAAAAGCCGGAAGTGGCACTGTGGCTCAAGTGGTAGAGTGCTAGCCTTGAGCTGAAGAGCTGAGGGACAGTGCCCAGGCCCAGAGTTCAGGCCCCACGACTGGACCCAAAAACAAAACAAAAAAAGAATCCTTTCAAACATGTATGCTCACAAAGAAATTCAAGCTGGGCACTGGTGGCTCATGCCTGTAACCCTAAGCTATTCAGGAGACTGAGAACTGAGGATCGCAGTTCAAAGCCAGCCCAGGCAGGAAAGTCTGTAAGACTCTTACCTCCAATGAGCCACCAGAAAACTGGCAAGTGGAGCTGTGGCTCAAAGTAGTAGAGCACTAGCTTTGAACAAAAGAGCTCAGGGACAGCACCTAGGTCCTAAGTTCAAGCCCCACAACCGACCAAAAAAAAGCAACAACAAAAAACAATTACAGTCCATCTACAGTGGCTCAGTTTAGGGGCTTTTTTTTTTCTCTTTTCACACATGAGGCCTGTTTTTGGAGCTGCCCCTAGGCAGGGTGCTAAGGTGTTAAGTCTCTTTGCTAAGTTCCAGCCAGAACCTTCCCTTCCCAGTAGTGAGTCACAACTTAGATTTTCAAATAGCTTTTGGGGGGTTGGACTTTTTTTTTTTTTTAACTCATTTGCAAAGTCCTCAAGAGAGATGAACTTAGTAGTTGTGTTACAAAAGGGGAAACTGAGGCCAGTGGGCAAAATTGAAAATGCAATGTGGATTCTGCATTGCATTCTGATGTCCGCCCCTGGGCAGCCAGTCCTGCAGGCTTCTCTCCCAGGGTGGACAGCGGTTTTCCTTTGCTCAACCACAGAAGTTAAAAGGTCAGGGTTAATAACACCAGCTGGACTTCCAGATGTTCCTTTGTGGTCTATTATGCACATCTGCACTGCTCAGATGCCTGGGATCATTATTACTGGAAGACAGCCCACCAGATGCAGGCGAGGAACTGTCCAGATTTGCTTAGCCCCATTTTCGGAACTGACTCTGGTATAGCATATCAGCCAATGGCCAACTAAGTGCCTGATTTTGAGAAACTGGGATTGCAAAGTAGAATCGAGATGTGGTGAGGGCTGCTTGGAACAAGAAAATTTTCTTTCAAGGAAACCCTCTCAGGAGGCGGCCACAGGTATGTTTGAGACCATAGGGTTTTTAATCACTATATACGTTTTTAATAGTTTCCAGACATACAGCATGTGAGCTGCACCCAGGAGAGGCATCATTAAGGGCAATAGCAGCCAGCCATGGCTGTGCAGTGAGAACATGAATGACATGAATGGCAAAGCCTGGGGCTGACGCCAGCATGGGTGGGATTCCACTGCTCCTCTGCAGAGGAGGGCCTTCCTGCTGCTGGCAGGATCCAGCTTCAAGCAACTACATTGTTCTCTTGCTGGATAAGAACACATGCCAAACCTGTAGACCAGTTTAGGAGTTTCCCTTTGGCTTTCTTTTTCCCTTTCAGCTTTATATCTGTGTGTGTGTGTGTGTGTGTGTGTGTGTGTAAGTTAACCCAAATATCATATAAGAATCATACTTTTAGGCACAGTTGTTCATACATTCAACAATTAAAGTCTCTCTCTCCAGTGGTCCAGGTTAGGGGATTCCTTGCCATGTGATGAATCTAGCTGGCGCCAGCACCAGCAAGATTTATCATATGGCGGGGCGCCAGTGGCTCATGCCTGTAATCCTAGCTACTGAGGAGGCTGAGATCTGAGGATCATGGCTCAAAGCCAGCCCCCAGGCAGAAAAGTCTGTGAGACTGTTGGTTGTGGGGCTTGAACTCTGGGCTTGGGTGCTGTCCGTGCGCTCTTCAGCTCAAGGCTAGCGCACTACTGCTTGAGCCGCAGCACCATTTCTGGTTTTCTAGTGGTTTACTGGAGATAAGAGTCTCACGGACTTTCCTGCCCGGACTGGCTTTGAACCGTGATCCTTAGATCTCAGCCTCCTGAGTAGCTAGGATTACAGGCGTGAGCCACTGGTGCCCAGCAATGAGACTCTTATCTCCAATTAACCACTAGAAAACTGGAAGTGATGCTGTGGCTCAAGCGGTAGAGTGCTCAGCTTGAGCTGAAGAGTACAGGGACAGTGCCCAGGCCCAGAGTTCAACCCCCATGACCGACAAAGAAAAAAAAAAAAGGTTCATCACATGGAAAGAAATCCCCTCTTCTAACCCAGTGAATTTGAACTTGGCCTCCCACAGGTTGCTAGGATACTCGAAGTCTCAGAAGAGACGAAGAGGAACATGGGTGTGAGCTCAGGGCTGGAACTCATCACCTTGCCTCACGGGCACCAGCTGCGCCTGGACATCATGGAAAGGTGAGCAACGCTGGCCGAATTTCCCATCCTTTCAACTCCCTGCAGGCCCCGGCCCCAGGGGCCTGTCAGTTCAAGGTTTGTGCTTGGTACTGGAGGCTCTTCTCAGAAGCCCAAGCTAGAGATTTCCTGGAGTAATACCTAGACGAGCCAGGGACAAGAACACCAAGGTGGATGGTGAGACACATTCTGCTGCTATCTGGCCGGCCTGGAGCCTCGGAGATCTTCTACCGCCTCTGGCTGACTCATGAAATGCATGCCTTTGCCACTTTGGAGCTTAAGGTTGCTTGAGAAATTAAATGGGAGCTGGGAAAGGTTGGGAAGAACAAATTCTCAACAATTTCTTTAAGGGATGGACTAATGAGGGAGGTCAGGGGTGCCAGGGCTCAGAAAGTCTTAGGCCCTGAGTACCTGAGTGAGGCCTATTTTTAAAAGGTATAAGACTTAGCCGGGCTGGGAAGGTGGCTCAGTGGTAAAGTGCTTGCCTTGCATGCATAAGGCCCTGGGTTCAATTCCTCAGCACCACATAAGCAGGAAAAAAAAGGCCGGAAGTGGTGCTGTGGCTCAAGTGGTCAGAGTGCTAGCCTTGAGCTAAAGAGCTGAGGAACAGTGCCCAGGCCCAGAGTTCAGGCCCCACGACCTGATTACCCCCCTCCCCCCCAAAAAAGATTTAGCCATATCTTGCCTATATAATTGTAACCCCTCTGTACAGTATTTTCACAATTTAAAAAAAAAAGACTTGGCCTGGTCACCAGTGGCTCACACCTGTTACCCTAGCTATTCAGGAGGTTGAGATCTGAGGATCACAGTTCAAAGCCAACCCCGTCAGAAAAGTCTGTAAGACTCTGATCTCCAATTAACCACTAGAAAACTGGAAGTGGTGCTATGGCTCAAAGTGGTAGCATACTAGCCTTGAGTGAAAAAGCTCAGAAATAGCACCCCAGCCCTGAGTTCAAGCTCCATGACCAAAGACTAGATTTACCTATTGTCACAAGAACTGGCCTTTTTGACAACACACACACACACAGCTAATTTGGGCAAGATATCTTAAGTTTTCTGCTCAATGACCCAGTGACCGTGACTGGTGTCCCCAGAGCTTTCTATATTCTTGATCACAGCACTGGCTAGGCAAGGACAGGGAAGGACAGAACAGGACAGGAATATCCTTAATAGAGCTGGCAATGATAGAAGTAGCTAGGCACAGGCAGTTGGCTTATTGAGCGCCTAAAATGTGGTTAATTTACCTGGGGAAGAACACTTAAATTTCCTACTTTAAGTGTAAGTTGAACGTGCTAATGGTTGGTAGCTTCTGAAAGATAATGCTGCATTTCACACTGAATGAATACCACAAATGGTAAACATATACTTTAGGTGTTAAATGGAGGTCTTTAATCAAAAGAGTAACCTAGAGCCAGGCACTGGTGGCTCACACCTGTAATCCTAGCTACTCAGGAGGCTGAGATCTGAGGATCCGTGATCAAAGCCAAACCAGGCAGGAAAGTCCCATGAAATTCTTACCTCCAATCAACCACTAGAAAACTGGAAGTGGGGCTGTGGCTCAAACTGATAGAGGGCTCTTGAGCAAAAGAGCTCAGGGATAGCACCCAGTTCCCATAGCTGTAGATGCCTCCAGTCAACCACATCAGGATGGTGAGGGAGGACAAAGGAAAAAGGCTAGCAGACTTTGTTCAGGCACGCCCAGGGTGTAAGGCTGTGGGAAATTACAGACCTGACTTCCAAACTGCCCTACTTTTCCTAAGAAAGCTTCTAGAGGTTAGCCTTTTTTTCCTTGTACAGGGACCTGGCCTCTGTTACACTGACTTCCGGTCTGTTGTTTGGAATGGTTACCCCTCCTTTGCTCCCACCTCTCCTGAGAAACAGCATGGCCTGAAATGTCCCCAGGTTGGAGGTCTAATGAACCTGAGCCTTATTTCTCAGTATTGTTGGGTGAATGTGGGCATGGGTTCTGGGCCAGGCTATAGGCAGGTTTGGAGCTTTTCTCTTGGCTGTTTCCTGACTGCACTTTTGTTAACATCCTTTGCTTTTTCTTCTCCCTGATTGCTGTTTGTGGGGAGTCTCACTCAGCTAGTTTCCCGCCCAAGAATGAGTGACTTGTAGGGTGATCCTGCTGTACCTAGGGTGTGGTTTGATTACCGTGTGCTAAGTAAAGGCCAGGGCCACAGAGTCCTGAGCTATGGAATGACATCATTCTCTTCCCTTTGAGACTCAAATATGAAACACCCTTGACTTTTCACTTAGTACCCCAGCCATCTACCCCAGCTGCACGGAGCCAAAAGCATCTTCCGTGTACCACACAGCTGCACGTTCAGCTGTGAACCTTCACAGCTGAATGCAATTCCAGAGTTTCAAAGGCCTGACGTGTTTAAATAACGACAGCTATAAAGTTACCTCCAGCCCTTGTCCGGCAGCCCAGGACAAATTTAATTTGGGCAATTCCGGCCCAGGGCCTGGATTTACAGCCTAAGTGTGCTTCCTGCCACCAACTGACCCCTATTCATAGTAGTTTTATTGTCACTAATAGAAAAGCTCCCCCTGCTTCCTGCCCTGGGTCTGGGAGGTTGACCCATGGAGTTTGAGACGAGAAAAGGAAAGATTGTTGGGGGAATTAAGATTCTGACTTTATTAGGGTCTGAACAGATAGCAGATTACTGCCCAGTAGCTATTCAAGCTGCCTTTACCGCTCCATTCACGTGGTGGCCTTTTGATTGGGGCTGCAGAATTCCATCTGAGTGCCTTTCCTTCCTGGATCAAGCACAGTCCTCTCATGTTTCTGGCCTTTCCTTTCCCAGGTGGTTCAGGGCTTGTGGCGCCTCAGGGCAAAGACGCCTTATGTGTGTGGAGGGATCCTGGTGTCTCTTTGGATCTCTGGTGGTGGGGGTAGAGGCCAAGTAGCCACTTATTACGCAGCACTGCCCCGAGAGTTCCTCTTCCTGTCCCCAGATCCAGGGCTGAACTTGGCCCTGAGAGCGTCTTGCTTTTGATGTCTAACCCTGGCACATCCCACTCTGTGGAGATCAGCCTTTCAAACGGACCTGCCAGCACATTGTACAACAATCGGCACACACACACAGCCCTGTTTCTGGTGCATTTGGTATCTTTTTCTCCCAGTCTCACTGACCCAAGGCTGACCATGACCTCCTCCCTCTCAGACACAACACGATGGCCATCGGGATTGCCGTGGACATTCTGGGCTGCACGGGCACCCTGGAGGACCGAGCGGCCACCCTCGACAGGATCATTCAGGTGGCAGTGGAGCTGAAAGATGCCATGGGAGATCTGTATTCTTTCTCAGCCATCATGAAAGCCCTGGAAATGCCCCAGGTAAGGCACCTGCTTTGTGCAGCCCTCGGGGCTTTCCAGAGGTCTTGCACGCCCATGCTTGAGAAATCACAAGCTATTCTGTTGATCTCTAAAGCTAAACTGAATCTTTGCAAAACCTGTGTTAGCAGCAACCTAGAGCATGTACCCAGGTCTTTGGTTCTGTTTATGAAAACAGTGGACAACTGCTGCCAGTCCCAGCTTTGTCTCTGATGTATACTCACTCACAAGAATTATCCTCAGGAACAATCAGTGCTCCTTAGAACCAGCTGGAACAGGCCGCGGGCTGCAGTGTGTTATGAATCGGAGAGGCTGCCCCGCCTGCGTCCCCAGGCGCCTGGCTAATGATGGCAGTGTCTTCAAGTCACCTAAAACAGACTTGCTGATTAAAAATTCATGTCCCTGGCTCACTCATCGTATTGCTCCCTAATAGAATTTCTAAAATTGAGCCTTTGAATTGATCTGTATTGGAAAGGTGTTTTAAGATGGATGTGCAACATGAAGATCTGCATTTGAAATCAATCAGGCCTCCAAGAGGAAAAGTTGCCTGCTGCCTTTACGGCTCAGAATGGGCTTTCCAATTTCTGTCCACTCCAAAAAGTCCCTGTGTGTGTGTGTGCACGCTCACGTGCTGGTCTTGGAGCTTGAACTCAAGGCCTGGGTGCTATCCCTGAACACTTTGGCTGAAGGCTAGCTAGCACTCTACCATTTGAGCCACATTTCCACTTCTGGCTTTTTGGTGGTTATGGTGATAAGAATATCATGGACTTTCTTCCCCAGGCTGGCTTTAAACCTTGATCCTCAGATTTCAGCCTCCTGAGTAGCTAGGATTACAGGTATGAGCCATTGATGTACAGCTTCTTCGCGGACTCGAGTTTGAAATTACAGTCTTTTAAACCAGGTCTACAACCAGTAACACCCAGACTACTACTGGTTTAGTTTGAGAGCCACACACAGTCTCTGAAATCTTGCCATGAGTTCACTGAAAATCCATCATTGCACTCAAAGACACAGCTACAATCACAAGTCCTGCAAGTTAGAACATGGGAGGAACTTAATTTCCCCAGTTAAAGCAACATCATCTTATAAACAAGAAACTGAACAACGATGTTCCTTCTTCAAAATTCTGGGGAGGCTCAACTGCAGTTACAATATTACAAGAGCTTTCAAAGTCTTCAGATGCACTAGAATTTTGCAAGGCCAGTATTTAAAATAAGCAGTACATAAGGCCTGCCCTATTTCCAGGATTCCTACCATAAGAAGAGCTATACATTTTCATTAAATTTGCATCTTTTCCCTTCTCCAGAACAACCTATCATTTTTCCATCAGAGCCACAGGCTGAGCTGTGGGTAAAGGCTCTGGCCTGAGCTTCCTCTTTGAGGAACTCTGTGGGGTCACATGGATGCTGTCTATGACGTCACCCTCAGCAGTTAGGGACTTATCCCAAACACACCAAGTGCCTTCATGGGGGCTTCAGTGATGTCAGACCTTTCTCTCCTGGAGACTCTCAATGATGGGGGTTGGGGGAATACCAGCCTCTGAGGTACCCAGGGCCTGAGGTGAGCCATGGAGAAGGAAGTGCCAAACTGGGAAAAACCCAAGAAAAGAGTCCCTCCTACCACACCCAGGACAGCCTCACCCTCTCTTGGAAAGAGAGCTGTGGCCAGGGGGTTAGCAGGGAGGGGCTACAAGAGGACCCATGGTTGGCCAGAGGAAGACTAGCCACAGATCTGCTTCATCTTGAAGTACAAAGGGGACATGGAGGCCAAGGAAAAGGAATCTAAGCTCTACCACTCACCAGCTGGGAAATCCCCAGCTGTTATCTGATCTATTGCTCGTTTTCTGATCAGTAAAACAAGCCCCACACACCTGCATCATAGGGGTATTGTGAGGATTAGGAAATTCTTCAAATACCTCATTCCCACGGCTTCCTTGTTTCATGTAATCATGAGGGACCATTTAGGATGCATGTGCCAGTGTCCACATGACTCCAAAAGAAATGAATGAGCCCGGTGCTGGTGGCTCACGCCTGTAATCCTAGCTACTCAGGAGGCTGAGATCTGAGGATCACGATTCAAAAGCAGCCCAGGCAGGAAAGTCTGTGAGACTCTTATCTCCAATAAACCACCCAAAAACTGGAAGTGGCACTGTGGCTTAAGTGGTAGAGCGCTCACCTTGAGCTGAAAAGCTCAGGGACAGTGCCCTAGCCCAGAGTTCAAGCCCCACGACTGACACTCCCCCCCCAAAAAAAAGAATGAGCAGAGGTAATGCATGACCTGAGCCACCTTCTGTGTCTCACATTATGTACAAGCACTATTACAATGTTTTGTATCAGGCCGGGCACCAGTGGTTCATGCCTGTCATCCTAGCTACTTAGGAGGCTGAGATCAAAACCAGCCTAGGCAGGAAAGCCCATGAGAGACTCATCTCCAGCTAATCACCAAAAAAGCCAGAAGTAGAGCTATAGTTAAACTGGTAGAGTGCTAGCCTTGAGTATGTATGTATGTATGTATGTGCATCTAACAGGGATAATGCCTAGGCCCCAAGTTCAAGCCCCAGGACCAGCACACACACCTACCTCTGTGGGACATACAGGAACATGAGTCAGCATTTAACTCTATGCACTTGTGGTCAGCAGCAGTTCCTGGAAACTTACCTTCCAGATTATTTTCACTCAGATACACATTTGTAAAAAACACCACAAGGTCATTTTGTAACAGCAGAATAGGCTTAAACCTTTTACGTCTACACTAAACTAGTTTATCCATATGATGGAGCATTATACACAAGTTAAAAAAAAACCAAAGTTATTCTATTGAACCATTTTTCCTGTGGAACCATTTCCAAGCCAGGAATAACTCCATCTACAGTATGATGCACGTATTTTAAAAGATGTGGTGTATAGACATTTGCACACACAGGAGTGGGGAGAGCTGTTTCTTTGGGATGGGCCATCAGAGCAAAAAGGTGAGGTAGGAGATATCTTTTTCTCTACTCACAATTGCTTGTGACATTTTGACCATGCACATTATCTATTACCAAACTTAAGCAGAAGGATAACTGTGTGTGTGTGGGTGAGTGTGTGTGTGTGTACACAAGCCAGTACTGGGGATTGAACTCTCAAGAGCCTAGTGATCTTAGCTTTTTCACTTATGGCTGGCACTCTACCACTTGAACCATAGTTCTACTTCCTGCTTTTTGCTGGTTAACCCAGATGAACTAGAGTTGTTTTCCTGGCAGTCCAGGAGCCTAGATCCTCAGATCTTAACCCTCCTAAGTATCTATTTTTACAGGCATGAGCCACTGGCATCAAGCAGAAAGATACTTTTAAAAAAGAGCTTTTGGGCCGGGCACTGGTGGCTCACGCCTGTAATCCTAGCTACTCAGGAGGCTGAGATCTGAGGATCTCGGTTCAAAGCGAGCCGGGGCAGGAAAGTCTGTGAGACTCTTATCTCCAATAAACCACTAGAGAACTGGAAGTGGTGCTGTGGCTCAAGTGGTAGAGCACTCGCCTTGAGCTGAAGAGCTGAGGGACAGCGCCCAAGCCTAGAGTTCAAGCCCTACGACCGACCAAAAGAAAAAAGAGCTTTTGGGGCTGGGAATGTGGCTTGGTGGTACAGTGCTTGCCTAGCAGGCATGAGGCTCTGGGTTCAATTCCTTCATACCACGTAAATAAAAATTTTTAAAAATGAAAGAGCTTTTTCTAAATACTAGCACCTTTATTGCTTCTAGATCACCAGATTAGAAAAAACCTGGATGGCCCTGAGGCACCATTTCACCCAGACTGCCATTCTCTATGAGAAGCAGCTGAAGCCCTTCAGCAAGATCCTACATGAGGGGCGAGGTGAGCAGGGGGAGAGGAGAGGGGGGAAGAGAGGGGAGGGAAGAAGAAAGGGGAGAGGGGAGAGGAGAGTGGATGCTGCCCCTCAAGAGTCAGTTTGTTAGCTTGTATCTGTTCAGTTTGTCAAAGCAGATACTAGGGCCCAGAGTGAGGCCTTCTATTGTATGCAGGGCAGGCTGTGGGAGGTTCATGGAGGCATTGGGAGCAGAGGACAGCATCACCTGAAGAAATGTCTGCAGATACAAGTATCTTATGGCTCAGTGATAGACTGCTTCCCTTGCATGCATGAGGCCCTGGGTTGGATTCCTCAGCACCACTAAGCAGAAAAAAACGGAAGTGGTACTGTGGCTCAAGCGGTAGGGCCCTAGCCTTGAGCTGAAGAGCTGAGGGACAGCACCCAGGCCCAGAGTTCAAGCCCCATGACCAACAAAAAAGAAAAAAAGAAACCTCTGAGAGTCACTTTGTTCTGTGACTTTCAACAAAACCTAATAGGGAAAACTTTACTCCTTGTTCCTCAGAGAACACGTGTGTCCCGCCAAACAACATATCAGTTCCACTGCTGATGCCTCTTGTCACCTTAATGGAGCGCCAGGCTGTCACATTTGAAGGAACTGACATGTGGGAAAAAAATGACCAAAGCTGTGAAATGATGCTGAACCACTTGGCCACAGCCCGCTTCATGGCTGAGGCTGCAGACAGCTACCGGATGAATGCAGAGAGGGTCCTGGCAGGTAGGAACTGCATTTTTTAATTGGGATGAATGACGGAGCACAGTTATCTAACTGCCAGGGGCTGGGAATGTGTCTTAGTGGTAGAGTGTTTGTCTAGCATGCATGAAGCTCTAGGTTTGATTTCTCAGTGCCACATACACAGAAAAAGCTGGAAATGGTGCTGAGGCTCATGTGGTAGAGTGCTAGCCTTGAGCAAAAGAAGCTCAGGAACAGTGCCCAGGCCCTGAGTTCAAGTCCCAGTACTGGCCAAAGAAAAAGGGCAACACAGTGCTCTTAGAAGCAACTGATTGGGTCATGTGGAGAAAACTTCCAGAAGGAAAAAAATATGTATCACAATGACAGTTAAAACACAGAAGTAGTTATCCAGAAAACATGAGAAGGACAGGATTCCATTTCAGAGGACAGAACACAAACTCATAAAAGAGCTTGGACCTGAGCCATGGCCACCTAGGCTAAAGACACAGGGAGTCCAGCTCTCGGTGAAGGGAGAGAGTTGCCCTGGTTCTGTGGAGGGGACAGGCATTACCATGGCAGTGATCAGGTGATGAATTTTTAAACTCTTCCAAGACCCACCCTTTGATCGATGAGTTGCTGAGCTGTCTGCGACAGGACAAGCCTATCATTTTCTCTTAAAAGGAGGTTGTTGCCTCAGAGCCACAATTTAGATCTGCAGAGTTTGCACTGTCTGCTGTAGGTACCAGTACCATAGACCTGTTTCTCCCCGCCTTCCTCAAGATGTTACGATCTGGGTGGTGGGAGTACATTTATATTCCAGCAACAGTGAGGGATGAGGACCACACAGCTTTCCCGCTCCTCTGGTAGAGCTGCCTGAGCATCTTCCTTAAAACCAGAACTGCGGATCAAGAAATAGGCCCATATAAATGATTTTTGACAACGGTGCCAAGATAATTCACTCGATAAAATAGAATTCAAGCCGGGTGCCAGTGGCCCACACCTATAATCCTAGCTACCCAAGAGGAAGAGATCTGGAGATCAAGGTTCAAAGCCAGCCAAGGCAGGAAAATCCATGAGACTCTTAACCACCAAAAAGCTAGAAGTGCAGCTGTGGCTCAAGTGGTAAAGCACTAGCCTAGAACACAGAAGTTCAGGGACAGCATACAGGCCCTGAGTTCAAGCTCCAGTACCAACACACACACACACACACACACGCACGCACGCACGCACGCACGCATCTGAATCCTTACATCATATAATACACAATAATCAATCCAAAATGCATCATAGACCCAAAATATAAAAGCTAGAGTATAATGAAACATAGGGGCTGGGAAGGTGGCTCAGTGGTAGAGCGCTTGCCTTGCATGCATGAGGCCCTGGGTTCGATTCCTCAGCACCACATAAGCAGAAAAAAAGCCAGAAGTGGCATTGTGGCTCAAGTGGTAGAGTGCTAGTCTTGAGCTGAAGAGCTGAGGGACAGCGCCCAGGCCCAGAATTCAGGCCCACGACCGGACCCAAAGAAAACATAAAATATTTGTAGTCTTGATTTAGGCAAAGATGATTAGAAAAATGTTTTCCCTGGCTGGGAAGTTGGCTCAGTAGTAGAGCGCTTGCCTTGCATGCCTGAGGCCCTGGGTTCGATTCCTCAGCACCACATAAGCAAAAAGAAAAAAGCCAGAAGTGGTGCTGTGGCTCAAGTGGTAGAGTGCTAGCCTTGAACTGAAGAGTTGAGGGACAGCGCCCAGGCCCAGAGTTCAGGCCCCACGACCGGACCCAAAAAAAAAAACAAAAAAAAATGTTTTCCCTTCAAAACTAAGTGAAAAAGTGAGACGCACACTAGGGGAAAATACTTTATAAAAGTATATGATAATGGGCTGGGAAGGTGGCTCAGTGGTAGAACGCTTGCCTTGCATGCATGAGGCCCTGGGTTCGATTCCTCAGCACCCATAAGCAAAAAGAAAAAAAGCCGGAAGTGGCGCCGTGGCTCAAGTGGTAGAGCGCTAGCCTTGAGCTGAAGAGCTGAGGGATAGCACCCAGGCCCAGAGTTCAGGCCCATGACCGGACCCCCCCCCCCCCAAAAAAAACAAAAGTATATGATAATGACATACTCTAAATATCAACCTCTTTACAATGTGAGAAAACAGTATTTAAATAGAAAAATTAAAAAGACTTGAACAGACACCCCATCAGAGAAGATATACAAATTGCAACCACGTGAAAGATTCATAATCATTAGAGAAATGTAAGTTTGAGTCACAATAAGATACTACCTCATTATACATAGAATGGCTATTAAACACCCCCCCCCCAAAAAAAAATGGTTATACATGAAGGAAATGGCCCCTATGTTGCTGGTGCAAATATAACATGGAACAACCATTTTGGAATAGTTGGAACTCAGGACCTGGGTGCTGTCCCTGAGTTTTTGGGCTCAAGGCTAGCACTCTACACTTGAGTCACAGCTTGTTTTCTGGCTTTTTAGTGGTTAATTGTGTGATAAGTCTGTGAGATTCACATGTCTTATCTACCCAGACTGGCTTTGGACTATGATCCTCAGATCTTAGCCTCCTGGGTAGCTAAGGTTACAAGGCCTGAGACATCAGGGTCTAGCTTTATGACTACCTCTTTACAAATGAACTTATCATTTGATCCAGTAATTCTGCTCCTAGAGAAATGAAGGCATATGTCCACAGACAGACCTGTGCAAAAATTTTAACATTATTCACAGCCAGAACCTGGAAACAACCTGATTATCCAGCAGTTAGTGGACATAAACAAAACCTGGTATGACCATACAAATAAATACTCCTCAGCAATAAAAAGGAATGCATTGTTGCTAATACTGCAAACCATCATGCAGAGAGAAATCTGACAGAAAGTGCCATTGCCTAGCTTCATTCATATCACATTTGTAGAGAAGGTAAAGAGAAGCAGGTCTGAGGGTTGGTGAAGGCCTGGAGAAGGAACAAGAATTAGCTATGAAGAAATACTACGGAGTTTTCTAGGCATTTTTTGTTTTTGTTTTGTTTTTTGGGTCTGGTCATGGGGCCTGAACTCTGGGCCTGGGCACTGTCCCTCAGCTCTTCAGCTCAAGGCTAGCGCTCTACCACTTTAGCCACAGCGCCACTTCCAGCTTTTTACTTATGTGGTGCCGAGGAATCGAACCCAGGGCCTGATGCATGCAAGGCGAGCGCTCTTCCAGCCCTCTAGGCATTTTTTAAAAGTGTATATTCACTAGCTTAATCTGCACAGCCAAACAGTGAATACACATAGCATCTCAACCTAGGGCTTCTACACAAACTTCATTCCTGCTCGTCTCAGTGGCGTAATTTCTTGAAGGTGGGTGAGTAGATCGTGGAAGAACAAGTTCATTTCCATCCCACTTTAAACAACCAAGTTTGCAGTCACTTTTAGTATTGTTTGGAGGCAGAACCGGTTACCTGTTTTGTTTCGTCTTGATTAGGTTTTCAACCAGATGAAGAAATGAGTGAGATCCTCAAGACTGAGTTCCAAATGCGATTGCTGTGGGGCAGCAAAGGAGCTGAGGTCAATCAGATGGAGAGATACGAGAAGTTCAACCAGATTCTAACTGCCCTCTCCCGAAAACTGGAACCTCCTCTAAAGCAGGCAGAGCTTTGAGCTGTCCAGAGACCTCGAGGGTCAAGCTTTCCCACTGTCTCCTTGGGAAAAGCCTACCTGACAAATTAATAAATACATGGAAATCTGACAATGTACAGGCTTTTGAAAGCCATGGGATATTAAACGTGTAAGTTGCACAGAGCACATTTATTTATGAATTGTTTAAAGTTACTACTGATTTTTAAATGAGTAATTTATTATTAAGGGTAACTATTGTAATGTTGATTGGCCAATATAAGAGATCAATCTTCTATTAGAGAATATCTGGCTATTTTAGTTTTAATTTCATGTCAGATAAATGTACATAAGAGTTTTTTTGTTAAAGCATGAAACATTTCAGAAGGTATCAGTTGTATGATATTCTTTAAATATGAAAGATTGTAAATAGTCATGAATGAAAATATATGTTTTTGTGAAACACTTGAATCCAATGTTTTATTTTTATTTTGCCAGTCCTGGGCTCTATTCCTGAGCCTCTCTGTGCTTGGGGCTAGCACTCACCACTTGAACCACAGTGCCACTTCTGGCTTTTTTGGTTTTTGTGGTACTGAGGAATTGAATCCAGGGCTTCATGCATGCTAGGCAAGCACTCTACCACTCAGTCACATTACCAGCCTGGCCTCTAGTCTGTCTAATGTGAACTCATCTTACTAAGCTGGCCTCCAAAGGCACTTCCTTCCTTCGCTAGCCACTAGATGCTGACAGTAAACCAACTACCATCTCCTCTGGCAACATCCTCCCAGACACAACCAGAAATAATGCTTCAACCGTTACCAAGGACTCCTAAATCCAGTCAGGGTGACACCTAAAGACATGAGTTAAGAACCTACATGCAAAGGCAAAACCATAACACAACCTTGACTAAGATTTTTCTTGTTTTTATGCTAGTACTGGGATTTGAACTTGGGGGCCTGGGGTACAGTCCCATAGCTTTCCCACTCTACTAGTACTCTGCCGTATGAGCCACAGCTCCACTTCCAGCTTTTTGCTGGGTAACTGCAAAGAAAAGACCTCATAGACATCTCTGTGTGGGCTGGTTTCAACCCTGAATACTCAAGATCTCAGCCTGCCCTGAGTAGCAAGAATTTCTTAAACTAGATAGAAAAGGTAGATGGACTCTCATTTCCTCTAGCTGATAAGTACAATGAATTTTCTAGGTTCACTTCCCATAACATACTGGGATGTTCATCGGTAACCTTGGTTTTGTTCCTCTACAAAAAACTTAGAATGCAAGATTCAAGACACTGCCATTTTCTTTTATTTTCTTTTGGTTGGTTGTGGGGCTTGAATTCTAGCCTGGGCGTTGTCCCTGAGCCCTTCAGCTCAAGGCTAGCACTCTACCACTTGAGTCATAGTGCCACTTCCGGCTTTTTCTGCTTATGTGGTGCTGAGAAATCAAACCCAGGGCCTCATGCATGCAAGGCAACTACTCTACCACTGAACCACCTTCCCAGCCCAGCCCCTCTTCCTAACTTTTAAATAACATTAAGGTTATATCAAATTGTATTTATGCGTTTTCAAGTTGCAAAAATATCTTCTCAACAGCAAATGGCCTTTGAAAAGTAAGATTAATTACAGGTGTTACATTATAATTTGGTCATCTTAAACATGCCTACTTTAGTTTCAAATCATACTTTATTTCCGTAACAGCCTAGAATCCCGATTTCCCTGCCCTCTGGCCCCACTTTAAAAGAAGCTGCCATATTATTTATTGAAAGGGAAAAAAACCTAACTAAGTACAACTCCACTTTTGACATGGTAGTTAATGCTTTTTAAAGCTAAATCTTACCCAGAACCAGTGGGTACTCAGCTACTAGGGAGGCTGAGATCTGAGGATCACACTTCAAAGCCAGCCTGAGCAAGAAAGACACACACACAGACACACACACAGACACACAGACAGACACACAGACACACAGGCACAGACACACACACACAGACACACACAGACACACACACACAGACACACACACACACCTAAATCCTTTAATCCATTGTTAAGCTCAAGGGAACAACAGAACACAAACACAAGTCTACACACACACACACACACACACACACACACACACACACACACCACACCACCCCCCTAAATCCTTTAATCCATTGTTAAGCTCAAGGGAACAACAGAACACAAACACAAGTCTTCTCTCCACCATATCCCCTGAAAAGTACAGCAAACTTAGATCAATTTGGTAAGGTAACAAATACACTGGCAGACCTGGAGGCAAATACTTATGTCAGTTCAAGGAATGAGAGACTGTGAGGAGTTGAACTTGAAATACCTCTGTTTAAATAGGAATCCTTAAAGACACCCTATTAATGGTCTGCGGTAAAAAACCATCTGCCAGCCAAAGGAGGTTGTTACTGCTCTCCAGAAAGAACCAATAGCATATTTATATAAAAAGAGATAAGTGAGGTTTTTGTTAGGGAATTAGCTTACATGCTTATATGACTAAGTCCCATGGCAGTCTATCTGCCTGCTGGAGGTCCTGGGGTTTTGTAGCATAGCTCAGGCCTACTCCAAATATCTGAGAGCCAGCAAAGCCAACGGCCAAAGGATTCAGAACCTGGGGTCCAATGCTTTAAGTCCAAAGGTCCAAGAACATGAAATTCTGAAGTCTGAAGAGTATTCCAGCTCATGAAAAGAATTTACCTCTGCTTTTTTGCACTCTCTAACCCAGCCAATTAATTGGATGGTGCCCAGGTAGATTGAGGTTGGATTTTCCCCACTCAGCCCACCAGCTCACATGCCAATCCCAACAGGAAACACCCTCTCAGATGCAGTAATAAGGCTTTACCAGGGATCCACCTATCCCTTAACCCTGACGCCTGAAATTAACCATCTCGCCACAAATCATACCTGTCTTCACATACAGCTTCAAGAACAAAATCATTGTAATTGTCCTTGGTGAGAACTTGCAGTCACAGGCCTATCTTCAGACAAGGACTGGAGCAAAATTTGCAAAAGTCAAAACCAAGAAACTGATTTACAGAGGTCTTTGAGTGACCATGTATCTCTCCTACAAGATGTAAAAAACCCACTATTAAGCTATAGTTCAAATTAAGAGCTCATCATTAGAAACTTAATGACAAAATGGTACTGCTAGCTGGGCACCAGTGGCTTATGCCTATAATCCTAGCTACTCAGGAGACTGAGATCTGAGGACTGCGGTTCAAAGCCAGAAAAGTCCTCATGAGATTCTTATCTCCAATTAGCCACTCAAAACCCACAAGTGCTATAAATGGTAGAACACTAGCCTTGAGCACAAAGAGGCTCAGGGACAGTGCCCAGGCCCTAAGTTCAAGCTCCACAACTGACAAAAAAATAAAATTAAAAATAAAAAGGTATTGCTAACCTGTGGGGAAAAGGATGACTTTTAAAATAATTAAAACAACTAAGAATTATTTGAACCGATAAAGCAAATGAAAAAGGGGGAAAAAATGGCTCCTGAGCTAGAGTGTCAAGTGTTCATATGAGGCCCCAAGTTCAAACCCCAGAACCACCAAAAAGATCAAGAAAAAAAACCACAAGTCTCCTTACCTTGTAACATCACAATATAACATAGATGAATTAAGAACCTACATGTGAAAGGCAAAAGAACCATTTTCATGAGATTAAAAAAAGAAGAGTTACAAGAAGCTAGTTAATGCACATTGAAATGAAGAACTTCTACTTATCCATAGACCCCAGAGAAACTGAATATTATCAACACATGCAACTGACAAAGGAGGAGCCTTCAAGTAGAGCCGAATGTTCCTGCCTCCTGATGCTTACATCTGGTGCCATCCTCACCACCACCCCCCACCCTCCGGTTGTACAAGGCCTGGCTGGTATGACCAAGAGCATGAGCAGATTAGGTTATACAAGAACTGCAAGCTCTTGCAGTCAGCAGCCAGCCAGGAACTGAGGACAGTGAACAACCATCAGAAAGCAGCAGTGTGGCTTTCTCAGCCCCAATAACACCTTGAGAGAACTGCAATCTCTTGGGACTTACAGCCCAAATCTCTAAGTGGCTGTTTAATGACTATTAGAAATAACTAATGTAACTGGCATCCTTAATGCACCAAGATCTCCCATAAAAAAATGAAAGCAAAAAAAAAATTCCCACGAGGAAGGTAAAAATGAACAGGAAAACAAAACCACAATGAAGTACTTTCACATGCTCTGAAATGACAAGATAAAGTGCAGGTGACTCACTCAGAAGTAGAACTGTGGCTCAAGCAATAGAGCACTAGTCGAGCAAAATAGCTCAGGGACAGCATTTAGGCACTGAGTTCAAGCCAGGAATAAAGATAGAAAAAAAGATAGATAGATAGATAGATAGATAGATAGATAGATAGATAGATAGATAGATAGATAGATAGATAGATAGATAGATAGATAGATAGATAGATAGATAGATAGATAGATAGATAGATAGATAGATAGATAGATAGATAGATAGATAGATAGATAGATAGATAGATAGATAGATAGATAGATAGATAGATAGATAGATAGACAGACACACAGACACACAGACACACAAGACAGAGATAACTATACGCAGGAGTTGGTGTTTCACTTCACATCTAGTTTGTACTTGCTCCCCCTCTGGCTAATCAGCAAATCACTGCTCTTTAGATGTCTGTTGGGAAGCAGGACAAATAGAAGGGAGAATTTAAAAACCACACTGAGTAAGTCTTCCAAGGCTCCCTCTGGCCCTGAGTGACTTGGGTCTACCCAGCAGTCCAGTGCGGAAGGTGGAAATACAGCAATGAGACAGTGGACAGATATAACACTGCCTGTAGACCAGCCAAGAAAAGGGTGAGAACATAGTAGTAATGGTGTTGTCATGAACTCTCTTCTAGATAATGTTCCTCACATTTCAAATGCCTCCAATGGGCTGTTCTCCACCACACACAGTAAGTTCCCAAATAAAGCAAAGCTTTGAAAAAGCATCTTAAGGGCATTCCTGCACTGCCACAAGGCCTGCACCCCCGAGCTGGGGCCTGGCCTTCACTCCTTTGAGCAGGATGAGACATTTCTTTGCACAAATTATCCTTCTGCATCCCCTTATCCTCTGGCCAGCATCTCTTCTGCTTCTGCCCAACTCCTGGGCACTTGCAGCGCTCAAGTGAGAGCATGCAAAGAGAACATTTGCCCCAATTGGTGACATGGTATCTGTAACTTTTAAGAAGCCCAATTTTGGAAGACTCCCCTTTTGTGTGTGCATGTGTCCTGGAGCTTGGCCTCCAGGTCTGGGAGCTGTCTCTTAGCTTTTTCTCACTCAACTGGTGCTCTACCACTTGAACCAGAGCTCCACTTCCAGCTTTTTGGTAGTTCACTGAAGATAGGAGTTTCGTGGACTTTCCTGCCCTGATGACTTTGAACTGTACTCTTCAGATCTCAGCTTCCTGAGTAGGTAGGTTTTCAGGGGTGAGTAACAGCTGGTCAGGGACAGCCCTTATAAATGCAGAGGGTAAGATGACACCCCACCCCTACCCTCCATCCCCGCAAAAAAAAAAAAAAAAAAAAATCTGTGCAACTGCTGAATGGAGATAAATCCAAGTTATTATATACAGTTTAAATTCACTCCAAAACACTGAGGCTAGCTGCCAGTAGCTCACACTTATAATCTTAGCTACTCAGGAAGATGAGATTCAGAAGATTGCAGTTCCAGACCTGCCTAGACAGAAAAGAGATTTCATCTTCAAAATAATCAGCAAAAAGTCAGGCTGGAGGTGTTTTAAGTGGTTGAGTGCCAACCAAGAAAGTGCAAAGCAAGGCCCCAAGTGAAAGAGAGAGAGAGAGAGAGAGAGAGGGTGAGGGCAAAGGACAGGGAGAGAAAGAGAAAGGGGGACAGAAAGGGAAAGAGGGAGAGGAGAGAAAGAGGGAGAGGAGAGAAAGAGGGAGGGAAAGAGGGAGAGGGAAGGAGGGAGGGTGAGAGAGTGCAAGTGAGAAAGGAGAAAGGGAAGAAAGGAGGGAAAGAGTGGGGAAGAAAAGGGAGTGCAGCCGGGCGCTGGTGGCTCACGCCTGTAATCCTAGTTACTCAGGAGGCTGAGATCTGAGGATCGCGGTTCAAAGCCAGCCGGGCAGGAAAGACCGTGAGACTCCTATCTCCAATAAACCACCAGAAAACCGGAAGTGGCGCTGTAGCTCAAGTGGTAGAGCGCTCGCCTTGAGCTGAAGAGCTGAGGGACAGTGCCCAGGCCCAGAGTTCAAGCCCCATGACCAACAAAAAAAAAAAAAGAAAAGAAAAGGGAGTGCAGGCGGAAAAGATAAAGTGAAAGGGAATGAAGGAGGAAGTAGGCAAGGAAAAAGGTAGGGGAGGGAGAGAAAGGAAGGGAGGAAGGGAGGGAGGGAGGGAAGAAAAGAAAGAGAAGGAAGAAGGGAGGGAGAGGGGAGGAAAGAGCAAGAAAGAAAAAGCTAAAAGTAGATCACTTAAGAGAGACTAAAACCAGAATCAATTTCTGAAGCTAGTTTCCAAAAAGGATGTTCTACTTCAGAAAGTTAGCCACTGCAATTTAGCACATTTAAAACCAAAATCTTTACATCTCTTTGGCTCATATAACAATAAAATGTAACTACACACCTTAACTGACCATGAAAAGTTTGTTTTATTCCATGAAAATATTCTCAACAGAGAACACTATCTTAAACAAAGCATTTACCATTATGAAATCAACATGTGCACAAAGAGTAAAAATACCTGCAAAATTAAAGATTTCTTTTTGACAATTCACATGTTCAAAATCTAAGAATGATTTCAGAATGATTTAAACTGCGCGTACAAATGTCTGTCCTATTGTAAGAGCCAGTTACAGGTTGCACTATTCTACATGAAGGAACTTGCCTCCTACTGAAGCAAATCCTGTATTTAGAAAAACAAACAGTAGCTTGAAAAGAACAGTTAGTCCTTACAAGAAAGCTTTAAACTTTGCCCTCTGTGGCTGATGGCCAAAAAAACATAAGCACTTCAGGCTTTGTACAGAAGACAAACACAGCCCGGTCACATTTCCTTCTCACTGCTAACCTTTAAAATAAAAACAGCACTAGTTTTTAAAACTACTTCACGTAGTTAGTACTGAATAATGTCACATTATATAAATAACCCTGTAACGAGATTTACTATCTAAACTTTATAGTTTACTAGCCTCAAAAACAATACACTATATGTCAGCTGTGTAACAGTGGTGTACTTTATCTTATGAAGGCATTAACTTTCACACAATTGTCATTCAGCTTTAGTATAAATGAGAGCATGATTCAATTAACACTGGGAAAAATTATTAAAAGCAGTCACACGGCTTCTAAAATATTGCTTAAAATCCAATAATACACAGACCATTTCACGTTCTCTTTCTCCCATCAAACCAGTAAGAACCAAATTAATGAAGCGCGTCAGCGGTACAAATAACCCCTCCCCCTCCCACCCTGTTACATCACCACTAAGAAAGTAGCTCAGGTACAAGTCATCAACAGAATCACAAATGCCAGGCGAGACGACATGAGTGATGGGGCCACTAACAACGAATATATTTACAAGTATAAACATACAGAAATTTCCATTTTACAAGTAAAAGTGCACATAGATCATTACAAAGTTTCACTAAATTTTATCTGGTTCAAACAAAAGCATCACTTGGAAACAAGACTATCATGGCAGGAATCAAGTGACATTGTCTTAGTCCCAAATTAAAAGACAAATGTGGGGCTAGGGGAATTCCACAAAACTTCTCATAAAAACGCTAAGTAAAATGGGCTCAAACATGTCCTTCAGTGTGATGCATAAATTTGAAGATGCACCAGTGTACATGGTAGAGCTCTGAAAGCCACCTACCAAGGCTACATTGGCAGCTGCAGCAGGGCCGCAGAGTTAAAAGAGGTCGCACTGAGCTGACGCATAAAGCCCTTTATGGGATACTGTAGTGGTAGTGTTGGCAATCAACAGATTTAGGCACTCTCGTTTAAGGCAGCATTTGAATGGAAGCAGCTGACTCGTGACAATAGTCCTGTGTCTTGAGGTGGAAAGTTTCTTCTGTGTTTATTATTCCAGGACTTCAGTGCTCACTACTGGTTCTTCCCAGACAGTGGTGCAGAAGATATATCATATTTCAGAGAGTTCTGTAGTAACTGGGCTGTAGGCTAGAGCAGGTGGTTTCTTTTTCTCATCATAAATGCTTCAGGTTCACAGACTATGTCTTCGTAATGTCAAAACTGGAATGTTTGCAGTGGGGAAGTTATAGCAGCATACACAAAGACTAAGATGGAACATTAGTGCTGGAGATGTCTGACAAAAGTAATTTGTACTACAAATGTAAAACAACACAAAGACTGGGACAAGAACAAGGGATTATAAAGACATGCCTGAGAATCTAAGCTGGTCACTCTAGACATGCAACAGGATGTTAAGCAAGCACGGAGGTGGCGCAGGCAGACAGACAGATGGCAAAGGCTCTAACAAACAGACAATGGGTCGAAAAGTCACTTAGAACAGAGCTGGTGGACAGAGTCCTGACAAGATAGCTAAAAGAAAGAACATTTTATGAAGTTTTATGACAGCTCTGCATTCTTTTGGATCTGGACATCAGTAAAATAAATGGAAAGAGGCTCAGACACTGTAGGCTTTTTGTCTTCTATGTGAGTAATGGTGCACTAGGAATTTAAGGATTGGTATTATAGGGATTGTTTAAAAACAATGTATGGAAATGCTAATGAAGTTAGTAAAAAAAAAATGTCTGCATGCATTCATGCAACTTGCTTCTCTCATCTCTCTGAGCCTGACAACTCTACCCCCCTCTCCCCCAAAGCAGCTGCATGTAACCTCCTTCAACATCTTGCCCATTCCTCAGAACCCCTCTTCAGGAACCTGCAGTCCAGGAGGAAAAAGAAAAGAAGGATTACTGAAGACCTTTGGTAAGACTAAAAGAGGTGTTCAGATAAAGTGTCTGCCCAAAATGTCTCTAAAATAATCTTACAATCAGCTACTGAAAACACCAGAAAAATGTGAGACATTAAGCAAAATCAAGGGCAGCCTCACAGCTTCTTCACAGCTAAATCAATGTAATCATAAGAACAGCCCACTGAGCAGTCCTTGATTATACGATGTTTCCAAAAACGCTCGTCAACAAAAGTGTAGAGGGGGGAAACCCCAAAAGACAAAAAAATACAATCTATTCTAATAGTAATGATCCAGCTAAAATGAAGCCCTAAACGGTGGTGCAGGGTTTTCCGTTAACCCAGCCAAAATAGTTTTTTCTGTTCTAAAAGTAAACGGTCAATATTTCCCTTCAGATTTCCTCTATCTTTAATGATTTAAAAATCTTATTTTCCTATGTGTAACTGCCAAACACTAAGTAATCTCTAAATAAAGTGATATTTCCAAAAGATATTTTCAAGATGAAAAATACAAGCATGAGATTAATTTGAAAGGAAGGTTGAAAATTACCATAAATCTAAAAGTATTTTCATATCTCAAAAGAAAGCTAGTCTCTTGATTTAAAGAGATGATGCAATAGGTGCTTATTTTCTTCCTTTACAAAATCAGTTAAAAATAGGAAGAAAAATAAAAATGATTATTATTTTATCCAGTTACCTATTACTGTTCTCCCTAGATACTGAAGCTATCGATTCAAATTTCTAGAACAAACTGCTCTTTTGGGAATCACTTACTCCCAGCAGTTCAGAGCAGTTTTACTTATTTCAGTTCATTACAGTTGCTGTGTTTTCTGAAGTAAACATGAATTCCTGCCCAGTAATCAAATCTTATTATTTATAAGGCAGAAAAACAAATCCTTCACACAGACTTAAGCAGGACGTAAAGCAGAAGGCATCAGTTAAGCTTCACACCAACATTACTCAAATGATGAGGCATCACAAAACAATTTCTTGTGGCAATAGTCACATCTCAAAGATCAAGCCTGCACTCAGCTCACACAGCGAACAGGAGACTGGGGTGTACTGCAAGCTCTTATCTTTCTGACCTTTTGGATGTGTTTTCATTTTATGTTATCGTTCTTATGTCATGCATGGCACAAAGCTGCCTGATTAGTTTAGATATAAGTTACTGCACCTTTACTGTTTTTCTCTAGAGTTACATCTATGTATGATGTGGGAACGTAGCCTTCTTCACCGTTCTGTCTGCGGGCTCTTGTCCATCCATCACCTTTGTCTTCTTCAATAATGTACAGAACCTCACCTTCTTTCATTGCCAGAGTACCTTCATTGTGTCCTAGGATGACAGTTTTCATGACATAAGTGTGACTGAAGCACAACAGTATTTGCTAGACGTTATAAAGACAACATACAAAATAATATGAAAATCCTAGTGGATCTCAACGTACCTGGGACTAAGAACCTACTGACTGCCATTAGCAACACATGCTTTGTAGTTTGCCAACACTTTCATACACAATCTCATCTGAATGACATAGTGAGCCTGAGGCTGGATGAACATCAACCCAGATAAAGAAAGTGAGCCACACTGAGTAATCTGACTCTTATTTTTGCTATTCTATTATTTTTATTCTACTTATTTTACTATTCTAAGTCTACTATTCTGAGTGGTGCTCCTACCTAAAAAATTTACTAAATACGAATCAGTGAAATAGTAATAAGACAGTGAGAAGGTGGGGAAAAACAGAAAATATATACTCAAAGAGAGAACAGATTAGACTCTAGTGATGATAGCAGAACAGTCAAAGAACAAACTCCTCTCAAGACCTCTTCAGTCTCAGATCCGTTTTTCTCTTACCCTAACAGGGTTAGGAGTACAATTTTTATACCTGAATCTCCATTTAACATAAGTTATTTTCCTACTTTCTAGATGATTGACTAAAGACTTTACTCAATTTAAAAATCAGTGGATAGCTAGAGAAAGACAAATGCTGTACCATTTTATAACAACTTATTCATGAAAGTGTCACTCTGTTCTTCTGCTGAGGACAGGGATTTTTCAGAGTACACAAGAAGAAAGGTTAACAAAAATCTGAAGCAGAGAGCCATAGCCCTCATCATAAAATAGACTGTGTAGAAATGACTCACTTTCTTTCTTACTCTCATCTAAAAAGGTAGCCTGTGGAGTTGGGATACAATGACATTTGGTTTGTTAACACTGAGACAGGGAGCCCAGGGAGAGGGGAATTCTGAATCAACCAACACCACTAGGTGTAATCTGTCTTAGAATGATTATAATAGGTAATTTTCTTTCAATTCCAGGTATGGGTGAAAAATCATCTATATTTATAATATAGTGAAAATAAAAGTATATAACTAATGAATTGGGACTATAATTTTCTGACAATGTACTATTTGGCTAACAACACTAAAGTAAATGACAGTACAGTTAGACTTGAAGGCACCAATTTTATCAAACAGAATACATTAAGAATGTACCATCAAAAGGGTAGATCGCTTTGCAATGACCGATAGCAGGCAAGGGATCATCATCCTCAAATTCATCATCAAACTCGTTGTGGTGACCATGCTGTTGAGGTGGCCCACGGACTTCTTGGTTTCCATCATCAGTGTAACTTCCCTCAGGACTAAAAACATATAATTATACCCAATCAAGTATCATTAATGAGAGAATTCTTCATATTATTTATAAGCTGATCTCTTCAGGATCAATTCAGAAATTTTGTATCAATGACATAGTTCTGTTATTAAGCCCTATTTTCTTAAACAGTGACAATATAAATTATTTCTAACACAAAATTCTTTTTTACTGAATTTCCTGTAATATTTTTTAATTAGTGTTCTAGACACATAACAAACACATCTCATTAACACTGGGTCTAAAGTTAAAATAAAAAATTGTAGTTCAACAAGAAATGTACTACTATATATATGTAACTGTAACATCACCTTGACAATAAAATTAAAAATAAATAAAAATAAAAAATTGTAGTAGACACGTTTCCCACTGCATCATCCTAAATTCACTGCTTTCCTCTTTTGGCAAAAGAGCCCTAATATTCTGGAGGGAACCCACCCAGACCTGTGTTTGGTTGCGGTTTAAGTTGTTTCTACTGTGGACTCTGAAGGGCTAAGAACACAGTACTTTCATGATGGTAGTTAACCAGTAGTCCTGAAACCTAATCAAATAAAAAAAATGTACAGAGACCGCTGGCTGGGCTGGAAGAAAGCTCATTCCCTTTTTTCTTTGAACCTGGAGCTTTGGGGGGGAAAAAAAAAATCACCTGATAGAAGATTTAAAATGAAATCAACAGAGTAGAAGGTATAACTGAGAGACAGAAAAAAAAGTGAGTCCAGAGGATATAATCTGGGATATTCTTTAAGTCAACCAATGAAGCCCATTTTTACTTTAAGTTAATACAAGTATTCATTCTGTTATGCAAAACAGAAAGACTCCTAATAAGTCAATTTCCAATTTATCACCAAGACAGAGAAGTTAGAAACCAACAAGTACTAACAATTAGAATAGAAGAAAACAAACAGGTAACACATTGTCAAAAAAAATAAATATATATATGTATATATATAAGAAAAAATAGTGCAATTTTTTTTGTTAATATATCAAAATAGCTGAAGAGATTTTAGTAATAGAACTTGCAAGTGGAGCTGTGACTCAAGTGGTAGAGTGAGCAAAGGAAGCTCAAGGACAGTGCCCAGGCCCTCAGTTCAAACCTCAGGACTGGCACCCCAAAAAAAAAAAAAAAAAAAAGAAAGAAAGAAAAATTTATAGGATTAGATCTTACAGCACTTTCAGCAAGTCTGAAAGACATGTTCTTAAACAATACATGCCAAATGAGGTATTTTTAATCTTGGTTTTATCCAGTAACAAAACCTAGTTATAGTACATCTCTTTTGAGGTACTAAAGACAGGAACTCCAAAGTGACAGGACAGATAAAGAGGAGAGGGTAGAAATAATACTTGAGAAGAATTTATCAAGTTATCAAGTATTTTATTTCTAGATGCTTTACATATTATTTCTTTTATGACTTACTAGCAATCCTGAAAAATGGTTTTGTTTTGTTTTTTGTTGGGTATAGGGCTTGAACTCTGGGCCTGGGAGGTCTCTCTCAGCTCTTCAGCTGAAGGCTAGTGCTCTACCACTTGAGCCACAGTGCCACTTCCAATTTTATGGTGGTTTATTGGAACTAAAAGTCTCACGGACTTTCCTGCCTGGGCTGACTTTGAAACCGTGATCCTCATATCTCAGCCTCCTGAGTAGCTAGGGTTACTGGCATGGGCCACCAGCACCCAGTGAAAAATGGGTATTTTAACTTCCATTTTTATATTCTAGAAAGCTCAGATTAGAGAAATATTAAAACCAAATTGGTCAAATTATACCAAGTTCTGATACTAGACCTCTCAAATTCTCCTCTAAGGTGAAATCTAACTTACAGGTTTTTAATTATGGGGGAAAAATACATGTATATATGTACATATGTATATTATACAAGGAAGAAATGTCACAAGTGCTATAAAAATGTAGAAAGGGCAAAATGTCAAGTTGAGTAGGGAACTTGAGAAAAGTAACAATATGCCCTTTCCCACCCTTTTTATTATTTACCAAATCTTGAGCAACCTGATTTTTCTCCAGTAAAAAATACCCAACTCCACCTTAGTCTTCCCACACCTGAGACTCCTCCTATGCCCTTAGATTGTAGTTCCAAAAATCTTCTAGGTTCCTAGCTGTTTGCAGATGCATGATAAACCAGAATTCAACAGCAAGATAGTAATTTCATGCTTCACCTGAAACTATTATTAAAGGAACAGAAAATTACTTAGGTCTAAAAGATTTAAAGTTCTACAATGCCAACCTTATTAGGAAGGAAGAAAAAGGACTGCATGAAAAGGTTGGGAAAAAAATAATACAAGCCAAAGAAAGACCTTTCTCGTCCTTGTGTTACAAGATGATTTATGTCACTGCTGTGTCTTCTGTCTCCTCTTCCACCTGTTTTGCCTTCAACTTCAGAAAGCCAAGCCTTAGGAAAAAAGTAAACAATAATATGTTTACTCAATAATATGTTCAAAATCTCATAAGATACTCTAAATTTAAAATGTGCTTTGAGGTTTTTATATATATATATATATATATATATATATATATATGATTCTTTTTTGTTTTTAATCGGTCGTGGGCTTGAACTCTGGGCCTGGGTGCTGTCCCTGAGCTCTTAAGCTCAAGGCAAGCACTCTACCACTTGAGCCACAGCACCACTTCAGTTTTCTGTAGTTAATTGGAGATAAGAGTCTCACATACGTTCCTGCCCAGGCTGGCTTTGAACCATGATCCTCAGATCCCAGCTTCCTGAGTAGCTACGATTACAGGCACAAAGCCACTGGCACCTAGCATATATGATTCTTAAAGAGGAGAACTTCTTCCAATTTGGTCAATGATCAATTTTATAGCTGATTTTATCATAGTTGAAAATGAACTATATAACTTGTGGGTAGGGACGGAAGGGAAAAACTGGGAGAGAGCCAGAGGAAGAGATGACAATGTCCAAAAAGAAATGCACTCATTACCTGACTTATAGAACTATAACCCCTCTGCATATCACATTTATGATAACAATTAAAGTTTAAAAAAAGAAAAAAACAAAAAACCTCGGGGACAGTACCCAAGCCCTCAGTTCAAAGTCCTAGAATAGGCACAAAAAATTTTAAAAAACTTCAATGAAAGATTAACATTTACCAAAATGATATTTTAATCATGTCCTAAATTTAAACATAATTCTAGAAAAATCCAATAGATCACAATGAAGCTTATAAAAATAATATATTAGAAAACTGGTGAGTCAGAGAATCTACCTCATTCTTATGGATTTCCATCCGTAGGCGATCAATGTTATTCATGGTCTCAGCTAACTTAGGCTGCAGACTCCCTGGATCCCCCATCTGTGGGTTTTTCTCATACACATCTTTCATTTTATTGAGCGCATCTCTGAAAAGGAGGGGGGAAAAAAACCCACAGCATTAAATATTCACTTTGTATGTAGATAAGAATTTCATTCGTCTTCATAAACTCAAGTGCAGCTTAATTTTAAGTAATGGCATCTCTAAGTTTAGTCAAATGTTACTTGATTACCCAGATAATTTGCTTAAAGTTGTACATCAAATAAGAAAATGATCCTTTAAAATACTTGTAATGACAAAGAGAATAGATTTTATTTCTTATGTCTTGTTACAAATCTTATTCATATATACATTAAATGACGTATACATTTAATAATGAACATATACTAAAGTATTCCTCATATTCTTTTTTTTTTGTCGGTCGTGGGACTTGAACTCTGGGCCTGGGCACTGTCCTTCAGCTCTTCAGCTCAAGGCGAGCGCTCTACCACTTGAGCTACAGCGCCACTCCCGGTTTTCTGGTGGTTTATTGGAGATAGGAGTCTCACGGTCTCTCCTGCCCGGGCTGGCTTTGAACCGCGATCCTCAGATCTCAGCCTCCTGAGTAGCTAGGATTACAGGCGTGAGCCACCAGCGCCCGGCTTCCTCATATTCTTAAACTCATTACTGTTTATTTTATTACCCATTACTGTTTATTATTTTGTTTTAAGGCAGGAGCATTTTATAAAGCCTAGGATGGCCTTCAACTCTCCAGTCTCCTGCCTTGGCCCAAATGCTAGGATTACAGACATGTGCCACCTGGTCTGATTCTAAAGCAAAACTCATTCTATGCCGATCCAGCTACACTACTGCACCAGTGTTCCTTATCTCAGGTGATACAGCACCACTGTCCTCCCACATCCATGCTGGAAATAGGAATGCCATCTTTAAAATCTGCCCCTCCCTTGAAATCTCGCTCTGTTGCCAATTCCTATCGCCCATCTCTTTCCTAACCAATGTCCAATGGGTGCTCCCTTACTCAAGCATCTGACCCCCATGGGTGGTACTAATACTCTCTTCCTTTTTGATCTGGATGTTACTTTTTTCCTTTCCTCCTCCTCATTTTTGCTTTTTCATGTTCCTTCACTGGCTCCTTCTCCTTCTTTGTTAAAATTTTAAATGTCTATTACATAAAATGACAGGAGTTTCTTCTCAATCTCATCCTACACTCCTCATTTAATGGTTTCTTTAGTTTTAATACCACCGAACTTCAGATGATTCACAAATGCACATCTCTAACCCTCTTTCTCTCCTAAGTTCAAGATGCATACTTCCAAACTCAACTGTATACTTCCAATGTAGACTTTTCACATATTTCAAAAATCAATAAAATCATCATTCTTGTCCCCAATTTTTATTATTTTCTCTTAATGTTATAGCTATTCTCCTGTGCTATATGGCACAAAACAAAAAATAAAAATAAATAAAAACCTTCCTCCATTTTTCTTTTTTTGGACATCCAGTCATAAAAATTACAAACTACTACAGGGCACTGGTGACTCATGACTATCTGAGGATTGCAGTTCAAAGCCAGCCGCCTAGGCAGGAAAGTTCATGAGACTCTTTTTTTTTTTTTTTTTTTTGGGGGGGGGGGGGGGGGGGGGGGAGTCCGGTCGTGGGGCCTGAACTCTGGGCCTGGGCGCTGTCCCTCAGCTCTTAGCACTCTATCACTTGAGCCACAGCGCCACTTCTGGCTTTTTTTCTTTTTGCTTATGTGGTGCTGAGGAATTGAACCCATGACCTCATACATGCAAGGCAAGCACTCTATCACTGAGCCACTGAGACTCTTATCTCCAATAAACCACTCAGGAAAACTGAAGTGGTGCTGTGGCTCAAGTGGTAGAGCACTAGCCTTGAGCTGAAGAACTCCAGGGCAGTACCCAGGCCCAGAGTTCAAGCCCCACAACCAAAAAAAAAAAAATTACAAACTACTGCTGGGGGTAGGAGAGAAGGCCTGTACTGTAATCCCAGCAACCCAGAAGGCAGAACTCAGGAGAACTAAGAGGCTCAAGGCCAGCCCAGCTAAAGGGTTAGCAAGTCTCCCATCTCAACACATAAGCCAGATGGCTGGCTATATTGGTATGTACTTGTGGTCCTAGACACTGGAAGGCATAAGTTAGATTATAGTTTGAGGCCAGCCCCAGGCAAAAACATGTTTGTCAAAAAACAAAAACAAAAAAACAAAAAACCTATACCAAAAAGAATGAAGGTATGGTTCAAGCAGCTTAGCAAGTATTTGAGTATTGTTAATAAACAGAAAGATCCTAGGCTGGGAATGTGGCTTAGTGGTAGAGTGCTTGCCTAATATGCATAAGGCCCTGCATCTAATTCCTTGGTACCACATAAATAACATAAAACATTTCAAAAAAGGGGTCCTACACTGGCTTTGAAATGACACTTGTATAATTCCCTCCTTTTTAAACCATGGCCATGCTTAATTTAGGCCCCTGGTATCTCTAAAGTCCCCTAACTAGTCCCCTGCCTCAAATCACCTTCTCCTATGATGTCTTCAAATAACTTTAAATTACCTTTCTTTAGAACATGGCTTCTCAACAAGTGCTGGCAATTCCTCAACACCAACAGAACTCCACAGAAAAGCATTTGTTTCTTTACTCATCCTATACCTTTCCACCCACATCCTACTATTATACTCTACACAACTTCCAGTTAAGTCTCCCTAGATCAGAGATAATTCCAGGTCATGGCAAGAACACATTTATGCCTTTGTTCTTGTCTTTCCTATGGTCCTCTCCCTCCCCCTCACTTTTTTGTCTGACAAATATCCCATTTTCCTATCAAGGTCCAATTCTAATGATCTGAAGACACAAACTGGCCAGTGCCTAGAAGCTAACTAAATGTTGCAAGCTATCTAGACTTAGACAAAGTATATATTTGCTTGATACCCTTCTTCATACAGGGGTGGACACCTAGCCCATAGGACACATAAGGCCTTGGAATCTTTTCGGATGTGACGGCACAGACACATATGATTCTCTTATGCTCATAGTCAACTACTCACAGCCCATCTGACTGTATTGATTATTTTGTGTGGTCTGAGGATGATATTATACATATCCAAATGACCCCCTTGGCAGGAGAAAAAAAAAAAAAGGCTCCCCACCTCAGAAAGAAGAAAATCCTCAGAAGACTATTTTAAGTTCAAATGATATACTCCATGTAAAATGTTTAGCTGAGTACCTGGCACATAATAATCCCTCAATAAACATTCATTTCCTAAACCATAGTTCTCCTTCTTCCCCTTGTCTCTCCCCCATAAAGTCTTCCCCAATTATCTCAGGAAAAATTCCTTATTCTTTCCTCTAGTTGTTTTCTTTTGTTTCTGTATTGGTACTAAGGATTGAACTCAAGGCTTGGAACTCTCTTTAGCTTTTTCTCTCAAGGCTAAAGCTCTACTACTGGAACCACCTTTTTGCTGGTTAATTTGAGATAGGAGTCTCTCAGATTTGTCTGACCTGCTTGCTTTGAACCTGAATCTTCAGACCTCATCCTCCTTGAGTAGCTAAAATTATAGGCATAAGCCACTGGCAGCTGACAGCCTATAGACTTCCCTAATTTACTTCTATCTCTACTAGCAGCTACCACAATCCAGCTTATATAAAAATTAAGTCATCCTCAGTCTTGTCTTCCCCAATTAGAATGTAAAATGCTTAGGATCTGGGAATAAGCCTTCAATTAAAAAAAATATATATATAGCCCTAGCATGGATTGTAATATCTATGGTAAGCACCAAATCAAATATTAAACCAAACTATAATTTATTTTTTATATATGGCTCTAGTGAGAAATGCTGTACCATCCAAAAATCATTTAAATTAACATAGACGCCCTTCCTTATTGGCAGATTCATGTTTGGAAATGTACCTACTAAAATATGCTAACTCCAGAACTGGTATTCAAAGCCATTTCCTGTCTGGGTGCTGGTTACTCATGCCTGCTATCCTAGCCACTCAGGGCTGAGATCTGAGGATCTGGTTCAAAGCTAGCCCGGGCAGGAAAGTCCATCAGACTCTTACCCCAATTAAGCACCAAAAAAACCCAGAAGTGGAGCTGTGACTTACGTGATAAAGAGTATTAGTTTTGAGCACAAAAGTTCAGGACAGCAGCAAAAACAAAACCAAAATGCTTTCCTGGTAACTCATGGACACAAAGAAAAAAATTCAAGTCACAAGAGGTATACTAGAGTATCCAGAAGTCAGGCAAACAAAAAACACTCTGCCTTCTAATTCTGGTACTCATATTCTGAATAACTATCCTATTTGCAACTTATTGTCATGTTTTTGGTGCTTTCTGCTGGTGATCTTGGTATTGACGATGACCTATATACATGGTACTCAAGTGCTATCCCACGCTCCTAAGCACATCTATAATTCCTTTACAGAGAAATCATGGGTTACATAAGCCTTGTTGAGGCATAATTATAATGCCATTGGCACAGTTTAAAATATTAAACAGGGTGTCTTTAAATAGAAACATACATGAAATAAGGTTATATATCTGTTGATAAAGAATGTTGAGCTAGGGGCGGGGAAGGTGGCTCAATGGTAGAATGCTTGCCTTGCATACATAAGGCCCTGGGTTCAATTCCTCAGCACCACATACACAGAAAAAGCTAGAAGTTGGTGCTATGGCTCAAGTGGTAGAGCGCTAGCCTTGAGCTGAAGAGCTCAGAACAGTGCCCAGGCTCAGAGTTCAAGCTCCACAATCAGCAAAAAAAACAAAACAAAAATGTTGAGCTAGTGGCCACCTTAAGCCTGACTCTGCATTCATTCCTGGAACAATGTTTCAGTATTCAATAATTCCGTGTTTATGGTGATTTTACAGACTATAACTATTGCAGATGAGAATGGGCTGTAATGTAATCTCATTCATAATTTAATATCCCATATATATTTTTTTATGGGCAGGAGGGGGCTGGCAATACCAGTGTCTCAACTCAGCACCTTGCACTCTCACTTGGCTTTTTCACTGACTGCTAGTGTTCTACCACCTGAGTCACACTTCCAATTCAGCTTTTATTTGCTGGTTAATCAGAGATAGAATCAAATGGACTTTTCTGTCGGGGCTGGTTTCAAACCATGACCCTTAATTTCTCAGCCTCCTGGCTAGTGAGGATCACAGGGCGAGCCACAGGCACCTGGCCTGACACACACTTCTTTTGTTATTATTTGGTAGTTTTACTTGTTTTGATCCAGGGTCTTCCTTTATAGCCCAGACCAGCCGAAAGGTTTAGACCCTCTTGCCTCAGCTTCTCAAGTGTTAAGATTATAGGAATGCAATATCATGCCCAATAAGATACATGATTCTTAATATCAAAGCTTTAATTTCTCAAGCTGGACATCCATGGCTTGTACCTATAATCTAGCAGCAACTCAGGAGGCTGAGATCTGAGAATCAAGGTTCTAAAAACAGCCCAAGTAGACAAATCCTCAAGACTCTGATTTCCAATTAACCAGCAAAAAGCTACAAGTGGAGATGTGGCTCAAATAGTAGAGTACCAGCTATGAACAAAAATCTGAATGACAGTGAGAGGTTCGAAGTTCAAGCATCAGTTGTGGCACAAAAAAACAAAACTTTAATTTTTCATGCTAGAGTTTAAGCCTCAATTCTATCTTCTGTGAAAATATACATAGTAAATCGCTGCAAACATAACAAAAATTTAAACAAATAAAGATCTAAATAATCAAGCAACATTTTGCAGCAAACTAATTGGACCTTCAGGTTACTACTGAACTCAACTTGTACTCTAAAACTAATGTTTATAAAACTATAAGATAGTGTTGGTAAAACTATATAATAAATCACCAGCTATATTAAAAATTTGTGGAAAGCAAAAACACGTTCATAGCAACAAAAAATCTTCATCAAAGAAAGTCTCATATGTTTTGATTTTAGCTAAAACATCATAATCACAAAATTTGCAATCTAGAAGCATATTTTTCTTTTCTTTTGTGTTGGTCAGGTCTGGGCACTGTCCCTCAGCTCTTCAGCTCAAGGTTAGTGCTCTACCACTTGAGCCACAGCACCACTTCTAGCTTTTTCTGTTTATGTGGTACTGAGGAATTGAACCCAGGGCCTCATGCGTGCGAGCCTTCCCTTCCTGAGCTACCTTCCCAACCCAGAGCATATTTTTCTAACAAAGTATTTGCATTGGGATTTCTTTCTCTGGGGGCATGCAGTGCTGGAGATGGAACTCCCCATTCCTCCACACAGAACTTGTGGATGCCAAATAAGCACTCTATCTACCACTAAGCTATATCCACAGCCCAGCATATATGACTCTGAAACCCCACACACATTATTTTTGTGTGTGACAGTCTGGGGTTTGAACACAAAGCTTGGGCACTGTCCCTAAACTTGTTTTGCTCAAGGCTATTGCTCTACCACTTGAGCCACAGCACTACTTCTGGCTTTTTCTAAGTAGTTAATTAGAGATAAGAGTCTCATGGACTTTTCTGCCCAGGCTGGCTTCAAACCACAATCCTCAGATCTCAGTGTCCTGAGTAGCTAGGATTACAGGTGTGAATCACAATGTCCAGCTTCCATACACATTTGAACACATCATTCAAAGCTTGAGAGAGGGCTGGGAAGGTGGCTCAGTGGTAGAGCGCTTGCCTTGCATGCATGAGGCCCTGGGTTCGATTCCTTAGTACCACATAAGCAAAAAGAAAAAAGCCGGAAGTGGCGCTGTGGCTCAAGTGGTAGAGCGCTAGCCCTGAGCTGAAGAGCTGAGGGACAGCGCCCAGGCCGAGTTCAGGCCCCACGTCTGGACCCTCCCAAAAAAAGCTTGAGAGATAGGATAGTTGTAGGACTTAAAGGGACACTACTTTTGGTCTGATTCTTTCTGTAGTTCTCTGTTCAGTTCATCGATGCGCTGCTGTAACTTTTTACGCCTCTGTTCTGGTGGAAGATGACTGAAATCTTCTAGTGCTGGACCCTGAAAAGAAAATCTAAATCATTATTAAATAAACTTTTAGAAAATTTTATTTTTAAAATGTACCTGTTACAAAATGGGAAATATACCAAAATTCTAAGTTTTAGTTTCAAGAATTTTTAAAGAGAAACTGCATAGATATGTGAATTAATGAAAACAATTATACTGGAAAGCTCACATTTCAATTACTTTTTAAACCATGAAAAGAAAAAAAAAAAATCACCAAATACATGTAACTGGTAATCACAAGTGTCACATTACTTTCTTGGCATAGTTAAAATGAATACATATGAATCTTCTTACAGTAACAACAACATGGAAACATGTAACATTTCTCATCTATTCAAGTTATTATTTTACATATATGCTTACATATGTTTCACTGCCATACTTAAAATACTATAAACATTCAAACTAAAAACAAGAAGCACCTGTACAATGAGCTTGGTAAACAACTTACCTCACAAGACAACTCATGAAATGAGCTTCAATACTATATAGTCTTTTAAGTGATTATTTTTATTAAATCATTCTTTAGAATCAAAACAAATTTTAATCATTAAAAAACAAGAGGTAAGACAATCTACTGAGGAAAAAATTGCATTCACACATGGAGTATTATTGCAATTTTCCATATGTAAAATCAAGTAACATCTCTCAGCTGCTCCTGAAAGAAAAAATAGGAAGGATCTAATCCATCTTTCTCCTTTCCTTCTTATTAACATACTAATTAATAGTATAAAGGGGTTTCCATTGTAATAATTCCACAGATATTTTATATATATATATATATATATATATATATATATATATATATATATAATTCCATAGAATAGTATTATATGCACTTTTTTCATCATCATAGGGATTGAACTCAGGGCCTCGGTGCAATATGAGTTCTTTTGCTTAAGGTTAGGGCTCTGTGTAGACACTGAGCCACAGTACCACTTGCGGTTTTCTGGTGATTAATTGGAGATAAGAGTCTCATAGACTTTCTTACCCAGGCTGGCTTTGAATCACGATCCTTAGATCTCAGCCTCATGAGTAGTTAAGATTACAAACATGAGCTACCAACACCCAGCTCCACTATTAATTATATTCTGTTTATCACCACTACCTCTTCATGTTTTTCTTTTCTTTTGAAACAGGATCTCAGTATTTAGCTCAGGCTGGCTTAGAATTTGCAATGCTCCTGCCTCAGCTCTTCAAATCGACTATAAGCATGCACCACCATGCCCAATCCTTCAGTAAAGTTTTGCTTTGTCTTTTGTTGTTGTTTTTTTCTGCCAGTCCTAGGGCTTGAACTCAGGGCCTAGGTGATATCCCTGATCCTCTTTACTGAAGGCTAGCACTCTACCACTTCAGTTTGGGGGGAGAGGGGGGAGTTAGGAGGTAGGGAAAGTGTTTCATTGGAGACAAGGATTCATGGACTTTCCTGCCAATATTAGTCTCAAACTGCAAGCTTCAGATCTCAGCCTTCTGAGTAGCTAGAATTATAGGTATGAGCCACCATTGCCTGGCTCAAGAAGTTATTCTTGACGTATGAATTTTAAAAATATTTTTATAAACAAAAAATCACATAATTTAAGAAATAAATGTCAGTATTTAGAGTAAAACTTTTATACAAATGTCTTTTCCTCTTTTCTTGGAACAGGGTCTGATATGTAGTGTAGGCGTTGCTTTGAACTTGAGAACCTCCTATTTTAGCTTCCCAAGTGCTGAATTACCATACCCAGCTCTCTTTTTCCTGTTCAATATTATTTCAGTCATTTGCATTTAGCTACTAGAAATTATAACAGAATCAATATTAGCAATATTGAATATATTCCAAAAATTGATATATTTCTTTCCTCTTCAAAATTATTCTTTTAAGAATTTTTAAGGCATTGCTGAAATAAACTTCCAAACTGAAATGCATCTTTGTTCTTTGGGACACTTAGGCCTATAATGGCTGTATTTCACTATTTATAAGCTAGTTTTACTTACTACTTTTTAAAAAGGAAAACCTCACTTTTAGAATGATACATGACAAATGCAAAAATTAATTAGTAACAGAATCCCTAGACTCTTTTCCCTAGCAGCTTATGTACCATAGAACAATCAACACGCTTCCAGGCAAAAAGCAGAGCACCTGTCTAAGTGGTTTGGTTTGTCTAGAGTTACCAGAAATAACAATACCAATCAATCTATATAAACAAAGGAATGCTAAAATTTGTTTCTTAAGTTATTATGTATGTGTCAAAGAGAAACTTTTTTGTCTGTGTGCTGGTCCCAGAGCTTGAACTCAGGGCCTAGGTGCTGCCTCTGAGCTTTTCTGCTCAAGGCTAGCATTCTGCCACTTGAGCCACAGCTCCACTACTGGCTTTTGGTGGTTAACTGGAGATAAGAGTCTCACAGACTTTCCTGCCTGGGCTGATTTGGAACCACAGTTCTCAGAGTTGCTAGAGTTGCTAGAATGAGCCACCGGCACCCAGGCCTTAATTCATATTTGTAAAAATATTTCTGAAAACCTTGAAAAATATTTTATGAAATGATGAAATACATTTCAATGTAAGCTTTTTTTTTCCAGAAATGCAGTATTTTTTCAGAACTAGCCATGAATAAATCACATTTCTGCTTTTCTCTAACCAAACACTGTTATAACTTTACTGCAGTAGATATCTCATACTCCAGTTCAACATTACAACCTACTCTTACACAGGAAACAAGCACTAAATCACTGCATTTCCTATGGGTATAAAGAAGCCCTCCCAGGCATTCAACAGTCTCTTACTATAAAGGATTTTATAAAAGGCTCAATTGTAATTGTCTGTAAGTCTCTGTTCTTATGCAATCAATAACTTGGAATTAGTTCTTCATAAAGTAGGCCCATCAATCTGAAATAACGAGAGGAACAACACACACATATATACACACACACACACACACACACACACACACACACATACACACACACACAAATTGCATTATTTGTTTCTGTTCCCGTTCAGTTGTAGAGCAATGACTCCATAAATGAAATTTAGGAAACCTTTTTCTAACTCTTTTGAAGAATACTAGTAATCTTGTAATAAGCTACAAATCAAATTTATATCATCATTAGACAGGGTGCTGAGAGCTGAGTAAATTAGTTTCTAAGTTTTATTTCTGCATAACATGAACTCTTGCTCTACCATGTAACTTTATAGCATGACAAGGACTCCAATCAAGAACATTTAAGTATTTAAAGGGTTGATGACAGTTAACCACATTTTCTAATCTTTGACATTCAGAGGTACTTGTAATAATATTGTAATAAATATTAAAACACACACACACACACACACACACACACACACACAAACAAGGTGAAAATGCGGGATGTACTTCACCACTGTTTTGCATTAAAACAATGTTTAGAGATTTTTTTTTTTAATGTTGGCATAGTATATATATATATATCAGCACACAAGGCTTACCATCTTCACCGACCACTGAATAGTTCAATGGAAAACAGAAAGAAATGGTAAATTATTCACATGAAACTGTAATCCAGGAGATGCAATAACCTATATTCTTAAAATATTAAAATAAATCATGTAAATCATGTAAATTTCGCAATCCAAACAATTATGCTAGAAAAAAAAAAAAACAATTTTAAGCACATTTTGGAAAAGCAAATTACTTGCAAAAAAGAAAAAGCAGCACACACTGATGATAATGGGCAGATATTTTCTAAGTTGAATTAAAACTCAAAAATAATCATTATATCAATGATGCAAAATTCCTGTTTTCATGGTATTTTATAGAATTCTATCACAATTTGGAATCTATTAATATAGTTTCTCTCTAAAATAAGAGAAGAAACATGTTTTAAGTAGGTTTTACTTATTCTTTTCAAAATTTTCAAAAAGTACCAGCATTTGAAAAATTGAATATAAAAGATTTAGTAATTAACTATTTAAAAAGAAAATCTTAGGTGAAAAACTGAGTGGCCTTCCCAACAATTAAAGAAAATACTATCATCTGAATTTTCATATTCCAAACACCATTGTGAAATTAAATATATCACAGGAATCCAAGCGTATCATTTTTTAGCTTTTTTTTTAGTGATAGCCACATTAAAAATTCATTATCAAAATAAGTAAATTAGGCAGGTACTGGTGGCTCACACCTATAATACTACTCAGGAGGCTGTAATCTGAGGATCACGGTTTAAAGCCAGCCAGGGCAGGAATGGCATGAGACTTTTATCTCCAATTACCCACCAGAAAACTGGAAGTGGTGCTGTGGCTCAAGTGAATAGCTAAGGGACAGCGTCCAGGCCCAGAGTTCAAGCCCCACAACTGACAAAAATAAAAAAAGTTACCCAGAATTAAATTCTTTAGACATACCTCCCAACAGACACAAATATAACATATAGGTTGAATTTAGCTTTAAAAATAGTTTCTATTTTTTAGCTTTTATTCTGAAAACAATGTGCATCAAAAAACACCGAAAACTTTTAGCAAATAAAATTTATTCTGAAATATGAAATAACAATCGGAAGAGAACAATGGACTTAATAGAATAACACACATACACACGCGCACGCACGCACGCACACACACACACACACACACACACACACACACACACACACACAGAGGTTACATCATATGAAGCATGCTTTACAAAATTAATCTTCACATTCACACATTTGACTAGTAGCCCTTAAATTTTTCATTTCTCAGGCTAGAGATGAATGTCAGTAGTGGACTGATTGCCTGGCATGCACAAGGTCCTGGGTTCAATTCCCAGTATCACAATAAAAATTCTTTTTTACATTTAGTCCCTGTTTTCTAAGTAATAATGTTTAAGAAAAATAGTAGAGAAACATAAGGAAGAATTTCATGTAAAATTTTGAAAGAAATTTAATAAATATCTGGTAAAAATATCTACCCCTTATCTCTGATGAGTTGGCCATAGATATTAATGGTTATGAAAATAAGATGACATTTGCTATGCATTATCTTTCCAAACTAAGTTTTAACATTCTTTAGACTATCAGTAGTTTTAAGAATAAAAAACGTAATTTATTTTGCTATAATGAAATTAACAGTGAGAAAATGAAAGGTTTAAGGTAAGATATTCAGAGTATTCTTTAAATGCTATTAAATTTATATATAGGACAAGAAATAAAGTATTTGATTTATCTCTTATGATAATTTTCACCAGTTTTCTTTCCAGTGCTGCATTTTTAATAATTTCTGTAATATATTCCTAATATATCTAAGATATATATTTCTAAAATAATTACAACTGAAATAAAAATTTCCATTTTAGCTAATGTAGTTTTCCTACCAATGAACTATCATCTTATAATTCACTGAAAATTTCAGTTCTTTGTAAAAATATTTGAAATGTAGTGTGTATTTTTTAAGTAAAACATATTCAATACAAAAATACTGTACTCTTATTTTTTATAGACTATAAAATTTCACATAATCACTGAATATTAATAAATGCAAAAGAACTACAAAGGAAATCAGTAATATATTTTAAATACATATATATATTTTTAAAAAATACTCTGGAAGCCAGGCATTGGTGGCTCATGCCTGTAATCCTAGCTACTCAGGAGGTTGAGATCTGAGGATTCAGGTTCAAAGCCAGCTGGGCAGGAAAATCTGTGAGACTATTATCTCCACTAAACTACCTAAAAAGCCAGAAGTGGAGCTGTAGCTCAAGTGGTAGGTAGAGGACTAGCCTTGAGCCAAAGAAGCTCATGGACATTATCTAAGTTTGAGTTCAAGCCCCAGGCCAGGCACAAAAAAAACTCTGGAAGTCTATAAGGTCATGAATAGTTTAAGACACAAAATATGTACTTCCTATTACTAGATAGATCTATTACTTTAAAGAGGAATGATTTAATGAAAACCAAAAGTAGTAGTTTAGGGTAAAAATGTTAGTTTATGTATTAAAATTAGGCATGGATATATTCCTCAAATATCCATTAAAGTTTATACTGTAATCTCACAGAAAGAAATTAGCATTCAGAAAAATCCACTGGCCCCAAAGTCAAGCTCAAACACCATTACTCTCATGTGACAATCCTCATCTCCTTACTGATACTGGGAAATGCAGACACTACAATGTCTAACAAATACAGAAGCAAGTTCCTGAATATCTCACGAGCCTTAAGAAACCTCAAGACCTATTCTATAAAGTTAATGGGTACAAAAATTCATGTTAAAAAACACATAAATTGACTTATTTAAAGTTTACTTTCTTCTTTCTGAGTTCTTCTGTATTGATAAAATTCTTAAGCAAAAGAAAAAGATCTCTGGGTTAGTTTTGATATCTAGTAAAATTCCAAATAGCAATTGAAACAACAAAATCTCAATGCCAATGATCCAACACAGCATACTTTCCTCTTGTGCATCATCTACTCCCCACTCCCCAGCTGGGGTGTCTCAAACATGCTGCTTGCTTCTTTGCTAGGATACTAATACTAAAACCAGGAGGAAATTTCAGCCTTCTAATACTAGGACCCTATAAAAATATGTGAATATTTAAAATTAAAGCAACATATAAAAAATAATGATCAAGCCAATAATTTTAGTTACTGTAAAATTCACTGTATTTGTAAAATTCTACCTGCAAAGTTCAACAAGAATGAAGATACTGAGTTTGGGGTGTAGCTCATGCGGTAAAGTGCTCGTCTAGCCAAGTAGCAGGCTCTGGGTACAATGTTCAGTGCCATAGAAATTAAAAAATAGAATAAAATTTAAACTAGTTCTAAATGTGTTAAGTTTTTTTGTTTTTGGAGGGTGTGGGGGGTACTGGTACCAGGGCTTGAATGTGAAGCCTGATTGCTGTCCCTTAGCTTTTTGGTCAAGGCCAAAGCTCTACTTGTGTCTTTTTAGTGGCTAACTGGCTTTTTGGTGGCTAACTAGACTTCCCTACCTGGACTGGCTTCAAACTGTGATCCTCAGATTTTAGCCTCGGGAGTAGCTAGGATTACAGGTATAAGCTAATGGTGCCCAGCGAAACTATTTTTTTAATAGAATTATACTCACTTCCTATCTATGGCACAGAGAAACAACACAAGAATTAATTCTACCCATTCTACCCTAACTTAGGCAACAGAAATTCTGAATATGATTTCTTTCAAACAAGTTTTAAGGGTCTATGGGAAGTGATGACTAGCATACTGGGAGGAGTAATGCAGATCCATCCACAGGGACTCTTTAGCCTATTCTGTAGTCATACAGAATTAGGTTAGGCAGATGCACACATATTCACACTTCCAAGGGAAAAAGTCACAAAGGCAACATAGCCTTTGTAACTTCTAGTAGCATACTAGAATGTTACTCTACACTACTGACTCCAGGTAAGTTTGTTATATTGTTTTAATAGAAATGTAGATAATAATATAATCTTGACTAAGCAAACATACTTTGTTCTACAGATGTCCAAAATGCAATTTGAGATCAGAAAAAGCTAAAGAAAGGAAAAAAGGGAAAAAAGAAAGAGAAGGCAAAAAGAGAGAGAGAGAGAGACAGAGAGAAGGGAAGGAAAAATCCAATTTTGATGTATTACTGTTAAGGACTAGACTTCTTTTTTATTGGGGAGTGGGAGTGGGGGGTGGGGATTGAGACAGGATCTCACTCTGTATGTAGCTCCTGCTGGCCTGGATCTCATGATCCAACAAGTTTTCACCTCCAAGTACTGGGACTATAGGCATGCATTATAGGTGTGTACTACCATATCTAGCATAATCAGACTTTTGACAGTGATAAGACACTGATTTCTCATCTATGATTATCATATTTAGGTTTTCCAAATGTCAGGAAAATCTTACAGATGAAAATAAACTATAGGTTAGAAATATTAAGAACACACCTTAAAACTCAAACATTAGGGGTCATACCAGGCGCCAGTAGCTCATGCCTGTAATCCTAACTACTAAGGAAGCTGAGATCTGAGGATCATAGTACAAAGCCAGCCAGGGCAGGAAAGTCCATGTGATTCTCATCTCCAATTAACCACCAGAAAACTGGAAGTGGTGCTGTGGCTCAAGAGTACAGCGCTTGCCTTGAGCTGAAGAGCTCAGGGACAGCACCCAGGCCCAGAATTCAAGCCCCAAAACCAACCAAAAAAATAAAATAAAATAATAAATAAATAAATAAATAAGGGTCAACTCAAATTTTAGTGGTCTGAGAGTTCAGTGGTAGAACCAAGTGTTCAGCATATACAAAGCTCTGGGATCAACTCCCACAAAGAAGGGAGGGAGGATAGGAAAGGGGGTTAGTTTCACCAACAGAGTAATAATTATCAGTAGTACAGTATAGTTGTTGCTAAGAAACAATATTGTATTTGTATTTTGCTAGTCTATATAAATTTTCATTGGCTGAGTTCTCTGACTATGCAAATGTCACAAACTAGCCAATTTTTAAAAGAAAAGAACGAGAAAATTCTGGTAAAAATTGTTTGGTTTCTTTAAAAAAAAAAAGGTTCAAGAAAGCAAATTCTATGTAAACATTACTCAGTAATACCGAAGTATTTTTCTAGGCTTTAAAATTTCCAAAGTACCTTCTGATATGTTTTATAAGCAGTCTTTATATTTAATATGCCTATGTTTAAACTTTAGTTTATTTTGAGACAGTCTCAAAAACAGTTAATTTCCCTGCACCCCAGGTGGTCTTGAACTTGCAACCCTCTTGACTCAACTTGCCAAGTGCTGAGATGACAGATGTCATCATATCCTAGTTTTTTTATTAAGCTTTTCAAAATTATGTTTTCTGCTTCTAAAAGTAAAAAGGGCAATTAAAATCAAGCATGATATTTTACTGTCAACAAAGTATTATTTTTAAATTGTCAGGTGTAGTTATCATTACTGATAAATTATTACAAGAGTAACTCCAGTGACAAATTACTGAAAGTCTTAAAAATGTAAATACATTACAAGACAATGGTGGACATATGATTTCACATAAATGAAAAAAATAGCTAAAATATGATTGTACCCAACACCCTCTTTATAATACCATTTCTTTTAGGGTTGAGCATTTCAAATGTTACCAAGAGGAGTTGTATTTAACTCGGGACAGCTCTACTTGATTCTGTGGTGTTTTTAACGGAGCCTTATAATGAGGGTGGAGAGTATTAAAAGCCACACTACACACACAATAGGCCATCATGCATTTCAACCCATCATTAAACTTACCCCTCGTTTGAGGCTTCTGAAAGAAGGAATTCTGGGCTTCCCTGTTTTTATTTCATTCATACAATAATGCACGGGCTCAATGGAGAAAGTGAGAAACTGGGACCCATTAGGAGTACTGGATGTGAATAAACTAGTAGGGGTTAAGGGTGGGGACTGTGGCTAATATGGAAATAAAGAAAGGAATCAATAAGCCAAATGTGCATAGTTCTTTCCTAAATGAAAATTCTATTTTTGGTAACATACTTTTCACAAAATATACCTCAAATAAAATGTTTATTATTATTAAAAAGTGAACAAATTTTTGCCCAAAACTACCATTTTAAATGTCAACTTTACTTTTAAAATTATACCATTTCACTTGATTTCTTACAAGCTGATACACTAAAAATAAAAATACACTAAAGAATGTGAGGTAGATTTTTTAGGTTCTCTTCTGATGTCTAGAGATTCAGTACCACGATAGATTCTTATACAGGCATACCTAACCTGTCCTTGTCCAGAGATAAAAGCAGCGGGTATGGCTAGTGTTATCACACATAATACTAAAACTGCAATTGATTATCATAAATAGGCCAGATATTTTCATTATGTGCATGGTTTCCCTTCTCAGACTATTTGAATGTTACACTTATTTCATCCTCTTTAAAGTAACTTTTTGTATTGCTTGTACCTCAAACTCCTGTAGCTACTCTGACTATAAAAAGTCTACTAATTTCCAGCTTCTTGACTGGACAATATTATTAAAACCATGACTAAAGCCTGATCAAACTGCAACTGTGCTTTTAAAGGCATTTATAACTATTCATAATCAAGTTGATCAAAGACTTAAAGTTATCAAGTATTCTTTGTTAAGTATAGCATATCCATCAGACTAAAGGTATCCATCTATTCTCCTTTCTATGACACAACTACAAGCACTTAACTGTGGAGAAGGACAAACCACTCATTAATCCATTTGATGACTGCTAGGCTGTTTACCTACCTAAAACAAATGACACATAAAAAGCCCAAGTTTGACAAGAGGAGTGAAATTTTCTTAGCAAGCTAGAGATCATTTTTTATTTCAACTAATCAAGAACAGAACCCTTCCTTTCTCATTTAAAAACTCATATGGATAAGAGAAGTAATTTTGTCAGTCCAGGCTACATGATCCAATTTGACATTTATTGAAACTCTGGTTAACCATTCATTCCAAGACTGGCTATTTCAGTGGTGTTTTTGTCAGATCATGCCTCCTTAGAAATTCTGATGGAACTATATGCAAATAAAATTTCAAAAAGCCTACAATTTAACCAGAAATTAACAACTTAGTTAATATTTCATCATTATGTGGTGGTCAAATGTTAAATATAGAAATAATTTTTACTGAAATAAACTGTTTGATAATAAGTGAAAGGTAAGCAAATCATTCAAACAGAAAATATTTATCCTCCTTTAATAAATAGTAAGCTCTTATCCAGTCAATGCCTATATTAATTTATTGACTTACTAGGAAAATCTGATTAGTATATAGGAATTTTATGACTTTTACCTTTGGCTTCTTTCCAAAGAGCCATAATTTGCCCTTGGCCTTTCCTACTGTGGTTTTGGCATCCATCTTCCCACTCTCCTGTTTGGATGTGCTGATGGTCCCATCAGAAATGGTTCTGTAAATATGTTGACTGTAATCTTCAAATGGGAAGTCCCCAGGAGGTTCAAAACCAGACTTGAAGGAGTCTACCACCATTTGAGAATCCTACATACAAGAAACAAAATTTTTAAACCATTTCATCTGCCCATAATACCATATTGGTTTTCAAAACTTTAATCAACATTAAGGAAATAAAGATTTAAGACATACTTCTATAATAATCACCAAAAGTTCAATGTAAATAATTTTCTATGAATTTATAATAAGCCCTCAGTATTTTAATCCCAATAGAAAAATACCTGAAAGTTACAAATAGCCTACATATGCGTTTCACACACACAATACAACACACAAGTGTATACTTTGGAACTCCCAACTGAAGAAGCCAAAAATTCTCCTTTTCTGTAAATTTAAGGATTCTACTAGTTACTAAAGGATCATCACTAATATCTATTTGATACGCTTGCTGGGAAGCGTGCATATGTGATACCTCCCCACAAAACTAATTCTTTTCTCTTGTTCCTCCCTCGTACTTTTTTGGACAACCCATATTTACTGAAAAATCACCAGACACAAGACTGGTATTTTTTTACAGTTGCTATTTGTCAACAATAACCTTTTGCTTTCCTAGGAAGCAGCTACATTGTTCAAGTCCCCAAATTCCCATAGCTAGGGAATTAGATGCAATATGATTAGATTTATTTCCCATTTCTTCTACATACAAAGTCTTTGATCCACAGTTCTTTTTTTTTTTCCTTTTTTTTTTTTTTGGGGGGGGGCGGGGGGGTCTGGTCGTGGTCCTGAACTCTGGGCCTGGGCGCTGTCCCTCAGCTCTTCAGCTGAAGGCTAGCACTCTGCCACTTGAGCCACAGCGCCACTTCCAGCTTTTTTCTTTTTGCTTATGTGGTGCTGAGGAATCGAACCCAGGGCCTCAGGCATGCAAGGCAAGCGCTCTACCACTGAGCCACCTTCCCAGTCCTGATCCACAGTTCTTGATCCAGCTTAAATACCAACTCCTGTGTTCAAGTCATTCTGCTAAATAAATCTACCCAACCATGTCTTTCTCTAAACTTTCACTAAATAGTGCAATTTGTAACAAAAAGTTCATAAGATACATTCTTGGGTTAGAAATGAAAAATTAGGGCTGGGAATGTAGCTTAGTGGTAGAGTGCTTGCCTAGCATGAATGAAGCCCTGGGTTCGAATCCTCTGTACCACCTCAACGGAAAAAGCCAGAAGTGGCGCTGTGGTTCAAGTGGTAGAGTGCTAGCCTTGAGCAAAAGAAGGGACAGTACTCAGGCCCTGAGTTCAAGTCCCAGGATTGGAAAAGAAAGGAAAGAAAGGAGAGGAGAGAGAGACAGAGAGACAAAGAGAAGTGAAAAATTAGTGGGGGAACAAGAGAGCTAGGAATATATTTTTTTCAGATTTAGAAATGTAGCAGTTTGAATAGTCCTTAAAATTCAGTCTCCTATAGAATATAACTGAGAGTCCAGAGTCTAACTTATTGTGAGACTTTGTCCTAAAGAATATAACTTAGAACCAAGATCATTTTATTACTTTTTCATCTCACTTCATTAACTTAAACATACACCCAAACCAAATGTGTTTATTCAAAGACTTATCAGCACTTACTCTTCTTTCATCCACAGATTTTGCTGCGAGGATCATTCCTTCCAAACACTTTGAAATAATAGGAATAACTTTGCGTTCTGAATCTGCAAATCCTCTGTAACATTCACTTAATTTAATAGTCCTTCGTTCGTCCATTTCTTGTAGTTGCTATTCAGAATTTTTTTTAAAAAAGAAAAGAAAAATTGTTTTGTTTTACCATTTTGAAGTGACTCTCCTCAAATAATTGAAGATATCTATTCTAATACTTCTTGACAAGTGCTATATAGACTTATAATTCTTAGAATTCGAGGCCTCATAAAAATTACTAAAAGAAATCCTCAGGGCTTTAATACATCCAAAAACCAAGCAATAATGTCTTCTAAAATTACTCCTATAGCTACCAAATTTCTAACCATACCTCTTCTACCTTTTACCCTCCAAAGTAGTTCTTTCATTTATTTTTTTGCCAGTCCTGAGACTTGAACTCAATGAACTCAGATCTTAAGCATTGTCCCTGAATTTCTTTTGCTCAAGGCTAGCACTCTACCACTTCAGCCATAGCACCACTGGCTTTTTCTGTGTATGTGTTGCTGAGGAATTGAGCCCAGTGCTTCGTGCATGCTAAGCAAGCACCCTACAGCTAACCCAGGGTAGTTCTTATGAGCTCTTATATCTCTAGTAAAAATTCCTTTTGAAGACATAAGACCTTTATCTCAATCACTACACACTTAAGGCTAAGACCTTCAATCTCTTAAATGAGTTTAGAATACTTTGGTACAATCTAGCTAGACAAAGCATTTGCAGTTGATTACATGCAAATGAGTACCAAGACAACCATAATTTAATGATTATAGTAATTACTAAAGAGCTTAGGAAACAAGAAAATCAGGAAGTCACATGGCCAAAATGGCAATACATAGAACCCCCACAATTCAAAATCCATGGCCACTAGTTGGGGCAATGAAGTTCAAGAGCTTAATGATTTCTTTTTTGATACTTTTTCTTTTTTTTGCCAACAATAACCTTTGGCTTTCCGAGGAAGCAGCCACATTGCTCAAGTCCTCAAATTCCCATAGCCTTCACACCATAGTTCCTTTTTAATTACTTCCCAAAACCTGGAAATTTGAGACCTGCATTAAAAAAAAAAAAAAAAAAAGGCTCCTGGCATTGAAAAATACCGAGGTTATTCCACAGTAAATTCCAAACAAAATAATCAGGCACCGGAACACAAAAGATAGTTACTACAGACTTCCCTAGACTATGAAAATAGCTAGTAAGCCTAGAAAGTCATTACAGTGAGGACAGGCAGGCTTGCTGCTCCAGATGGAAGTGATCTGATATCCAATTCTAGTCTACCAACACAGACTCTGCTTCCTTTGTACTTCCATAATGCCTTACAAAGGAAAAATAAGTATCAATGGGCTGACATTCTACATACACTCCATTCTCCTAGGTACAACTACATGCAACACTGTTTTACTAAATCTCTTTCCCCTAATTTCTCTTCTAGACAAAGCATTAATATAATTTTATCTTGATGAAAGGTCTCTGGTCTTTACCTGTTTGGCATCTGCTATCATTAAAGGATGATCCTGAATTACAATTTAGCTGTGATCTAACAGAGGCAACAAGACAAGCAGCCAGAAGTCAAACTAGCAGAAACAATTTATTTTTATTCCTACCACTTGTGCTAATGCCAAAGACAATGATTTGGGATCAAAAAGCTACATCCCAATTTTAGGTAAACAGATTATAATATGTTTTAGTGGGCTATTTATGACAATAATTCAGAAAAATTCATGATTTAAAAGTAACAAAAAATTTACTCCTCAGATCACCATTCCTAATAACTAGTAAACTTAGAAAACTCTGATGAATAAGGTTTAAAATTTAAATTTTATGGCTGGGCATTTAGCTCAGTAGTAAAATGTCCCTCTAACCTGCACAAGATCCTGGATTTAACCTACAGAACTGAGGGGAAAAAAAATTAAATGCTGGGGGGGGGGGGGGGGGGGGGGCGGCGGCGCAGGCATGTAGTTGGGTGGGAGGGAAGGGATGGTAGGGGGAAAACAAAGGAAGAAGCAACGATGCTCAACAGGAAACGTACTCATTACCTTGCTCGTGTAACCGTAACCCTTCTGTACAGCATTTTTACAATAAAAAAGTATAAAAAAATAAAATGCTAATTCTTTTCACTCAAACTAGATAAAGCCATATGGATAAAACTTACCTTGTAAATCTGAGGAATTACCACATAGAAATGTTTGTGTTGCTCTCCATTAAAGTTTTGTAACTGTGCAGCATATTCATTTTTATTCTCATCAGCCATATGTGTGCGCAGGTTCAACTGCTGTTTGGCCTAGAGGCAAATTGATCCAAATAGTTACCAATGACAAAAACAAAACAAAAAACACCTGCAAATGAATAATGCCAGAGCAAGGCCAGGCATGGCAGTTCATGCCTATACATGAGGAGGAGACAAGATATTATGGGTTAAGGCCATAAATAAACAAACAAATAAAGGAATAAATAAATGGTTAACAGAGGTCCTGTCTCAACAAGCCAGGCATGGTGGTAACATACCTATAAACCCAACTACAAGAATGGCCAAGACAGAAGAGCTATAGTCTGAGACTAGCCCCAGGAATAAAGCAGAAGATCCTACTGAGAAAATAAACTAAAAGCAAAAAAGTAGCTCAAGTGATAGAGCACTTGCACTACAAGTAGTGAGCCCTGAGTTCAAATCCTAATACTGAAAGGACAAAAAAAAGGGGGCTATGATATTGATGAAGATGCTCATAAATTGGTATGTTGAGTTGAAACCCCTTTGTACAACTACTTAAAAATAATTTTTAAGACATAATACAAAACAGCAAAAAGCAAAGAGCAAACTGACTTAAGATTGTACATATTCAGTGACAAGGTGACATGCTGTTAGAGGTATAGGTCATTAAGAATAGTAAAATAGTTACGATTAAAAGACCTGTAATGTAATTATAACCTACAATTGATATGTTTAAAGAATTCTTTTTCTCACTGGCAAAGTGGTAAGCAGGAAATAAAAATTATTTCTCAGCACCACATAAGCAAAAAGAAAAAAGCCAGAAGTGGCACTGTGGCTCAAGTGGTAGAGCGCTAGTTGAGCTGAAGAGCTGAGGGACAGCGCCCAGGCCCAGAGTTCAGGCCCACAACCGGATCCAAAAATAAATAAATAAATAAATAAAAATAAAAATTATTTCTCTCTCCCTTTGTTCTTTTTTTTCACTCTAATCCTTTAGGGAACTGTAAAATCCAAAGGAGATATATAAGAAGGATGGTCTTCTAATATTTCCAACTATAGGAAGTAAGGTTCAACATCTCATCATTGTCTCTGTGTCAAATATTCTAAGATAAAGAGCACATAGGAAGCCCTCCCCCTCTCGCCCCGGGGGTCAAAGGGTTAATTCTACCAACAAATGTGCAGCATCAATGAATAAACAGCTACCATGCCCTTCTGGCAGGTTTACCATGCTTTCTCTTCTTTAAAGTTGGGGGAGTGGGGGGACGTGGAGGGGGTAAATGGGTAAGAATGGGAAGTGGAAACAAAGGAGGAGGCAACAATGCTTGATAAGAAATGTACTCATTACAACTTTGGTGGTGGAGGGGGAAGCGGGAAGGACTGGGTGGGGGGGCAGGGGGAGGATGGGAAGGGATGGACAAGGGAAACAAAGGAGGAGGCTACAATGCTTGATAAGAAATGTACTCATTATCTTGCCCATGTAATTGTAACCCCTCTGTACAGTATTTTCACAAAAAAATAAAAATTTAAAAAAAGAAATGTACTCATTAATTACCTTGCCCATGTAATTGTAACTCCTCTATACGGTATTTTCACAATTAAAAAAAAAAGTTGGTGAGGCACACTCCTCAAACCCTATGTACATTCTCAACTGACACATCTTGGGTTTATACCCAAGTCTGAGATGGGCCAAACAATCCCAGTGTCAACTTCTCTCTTCTACATTTTGAATATAGTTCAGATGTTATAATTAATCAATCAACATTTCCTTCTCAGGTCAATATATATATATTTTTTTTAATAGGCAGATATTTGTATATTTCAGACTTAGATGCAGTTTATTTCTTTTTTTTTTTTTTTTTTGGGGGGGGGGGTCTGGTCGTGGGGCCTGAACTCTGGGCCTGGACGCTGTCCCTCAACTCTTCAGCTCAAGGCTAGCACGCTACCGCTTGAGCCATAGCACCACTTCCGGCTTTTTTTTTTCTGCTTATGTGGTACTGAGGAATCCAACCCAGGGCCTCATGCATGCAAGGCAAGCGCTCTACCACTGAGCCACCTTTCTCCACTGCAGTTTATCTCTTGAAATGTATGGGCGGGGAGGGGACCAAGGAGAAACTAACTACGGCTTCAACTTAAGAACCAGGCATTTCCTTTAGCTTTTTTATTCAAGATGTATTATACTGCTTGATCAACAATTCCAGGTTCAATTCCAGATTTTTGGTGGATAAATTGGGGATAGGAGTCTCATGGACTTTTCCTGCCCGAGCTAGCTTTGAATCACAATCCTGATCTCAGCCTCCTGAATAGCTAGGATTATAGGTATGAGCCACTCATGCCTGGCTTTACAAGCAATATTTTGATTTCAAAGCTGAACTGGATGATGTCCCCTTACCTTTTCAACATCTGCCTTGGTTGCATTAGTATCATTATCCAATCTTTCGTAACTCTGCTGTGCCTTTTCTGCCTCTCTACATTCTCTTTCAAACTTCTTTTTACTCTGTAAAAAAAAAAAAAATTCAAACATCACACTGAGGCATAAAATAGATTTAATTTGTTTAAATAACTTTAAAATGTTACCACTGTGTGTTGTGTAGAAATTAACTGCACACTAAAAGTAAAATTTGTCTTTATGAAATTAGAAAATAACTATTACAACAAATCTGTGTTATAAGCAGCAGACTATAATTATAGACTATCAAGGAAAAAAGACACATTATATCTCATATACATAAGTATAAATCTCATTTCTTGCCCCCCCCCAACCACCAAAAATGTATGTTTTTTATTATAAGCTCACTTTCAGCACGTCATTTTTAGTTTGTTCCTTTTTAAATTTCATTGGTTGATTGTGATACCTGCTTTTATACTTTTTGAGTAGGATACTGAGTTGAGATATAAAGTCTCCCTCCAAACGGGTGTGGTATTGTTTCTGTTAAGTTCTACAGGAATATCATTTGCCTAGACTGAGATCATGTAAAAATAAACTTTGACTTGTAAAAGCTACTTACTGAGCCATTCTATCGCTGTATGTATATCTATATCCATATCCATATGAATATATATACATACATAGATATATTTCCAATGCACTTTAATAAGTCTTCCCAATTTAAATTTAATAAATCCTCCTCCATTTTAAATGTCTCCAAAGTTAATTCTAACATATTAGGAATTCTGTCAAGTTCATTCTCTCTTGATTAAACTTGTCTCAGAGCATTCTTTTTTATTTTTGCGAGTCCTGGGGCTTGAACTTAGGGTATGGGCACTGTCCCTGAGCTTCTTTTGCTCAAAGCTAGCACTCTTGCCACTTGAACCACAGTGCTACTTCCAGCTTTTTCTATGGTACTGAGGAACCCAGGGCTTCATGCATGCTAGGCAAGCATACTACTACTAAGCCACATTTCTAGCCTCTCAGCATTCTTTTTTCTTTCTTTCTTTCTTTTTTTAACTTGAACCTAGTGTTTAGCTGTTTCCTTGGGATTTCCCCTTTCCATGATCCTGGGGATTCCTGTATACTGTTGTCCTATTCAGACCTAGTTCCTAGTTCCATGTTTCTCCTTTCTAGTTTTACTTCTTCATTCTGCAGCAACATGGTCAACAGCAGCCTCCTAAGTTTCTTAGAAGTTTTTGAGTCTCTATGACTAAAATTGCCTTTACCACCATTCCCCATCCCCCACCACACTCATCCCCTCCTTTCTAGTACTGGAGAATGAATGATCCAGATCCTTACACATGCTAGGAAACCACTAATGCATTAGCCATAGTCCTTACCATTTTTTTTTCATTTATAAAAGTTGGCTGTGTATAGAATTTCTAAGTAGAAATCATTTTTCTTCAGAAGTTTAAAAGTCCTATTCCACTATTTTCTAGTTTCCTATGTGACCCTCCCTCCCTCCCTCCCTCTCTCTCTCTGATATCATGTTTTGAAATCATATAGATTAGATCTGTGTTAGATACACAGGAAACATGTCTTTCAACTTAAGGGACATTTTCTTGACTTAGTTTGACCCATTCAGGAAGCTTATTATATTGAAAATGAAATTGGCAAGTTTATCCTCTAATTTTAGATTATTTTTACTTTTACATTATAATCCCTACCATTTTTGGTCTTTTGAGATTTCTTAGACTTCATCTCTCATTCTTCTTAGTGAGTTTTTTATTTCTACTACATGAATTTTTTTTTGTGGGTGTGAGCGGAACCTGGGGCTTGAATTTAGGGCCTCAGTATTGTCCTTGAGCTTGTTGCTCAAGCCTATCATTCTACCATTTGAACAACTCCACTTCTACCTTTTGTGGTTTGGTTTTTTTTTTTGGGGGGGGGGGGTTGTTATTGTTGCTGTTTTGGTGGTTAGATAAATGCCTCACATATTTTACTGTCCCAGCAGCTGGCTTTAAACCACGATCCTCACATCTCAGCCAACTGAGTGGCTGGGATTACAGGCCACCAACACCCAAGCCCTTGTCTTCTTTATATTCTTAAATAGTAGGCTAACCTTATGTTCATAAATTTAATATTCCCTCTATCCCCACTGAGAAAATTAACATGTTCGTTTTCCTTGTTTTTAATGTTCATTTCCTGTTTCCTCTGAGTTTTTTTTCCCTGAACATTCATTTTGATCTCTGATGTGCACAATTAGATGTTTCTTTAAATGTCTGGGGAATCTTTGGCTATATGCTATTGTTTAAAAAGTAAATTGAAGGCTCTACAGGTGAGGCTGGTGAATTATGGTCTTCCCTTAAGGTGAAATGGTCAGATAGTTTCTTTGGAAACCCCTGGGAACAGTATCTATAATGATTTTTTTTTTCTGTCTCTAGTTGATTGGGATTCTCCAGAGAAAGCCTCTTCCAATTTCTTGCCTACTCGTAGTCTGAAGTTGCTCTGAAGAAAGATCTGACATTTTGTATTTACCAGCAGCTATGAGCTATAATTTTGGTAGAAATTGAGGCTAGTTACAGAGAACTTTTTTCTTGCTGATCCTGGGATTCAAACTCAGGGCCTGGACACTGTCCCCCAGCTTCTTTTGCTCAAAGCTAGCATTCTACCACTTGAGCCAAAGCTCCACTTTCAGCTTTTTGATGACTAATTGGAGTTAAGAGAACTACAGACCTTCCTGCCCAGGCTGGCTTTAATCCATGATCCTCAGATCACAGCCTCCTGAGTAGTTAGGCACCTGGGCTCAACCGAAGTATTTTTATATTAAGTATCTTTATTTGTGGGATACACCTGGATAATAATATTCTTGTAACAGTAAAACTATCATAGCATATCAGTATTTTTTAAAACACTTCCTTAACCATTAAATAATATTGCATATCATTATACAATTCAAGACATACTCCAAAAAACATGTCTTCTTTAATTATGCTTTTGGTGGGCAGACTGATAATTGCCACCTCTGTTCTTCTACCCTTACTTTATAGAACCTGCTTCCTAATATAGAAGCTAAAAATAACTGGAGCATGAACAAGTAATCCAATGTCATGAAAGGTATCTATGAAGAAGTCTGCTGGGGGGTTCTGGATTTTTTTTTTTTTTTTTACTTCCCTAATAAAAAGGGACAGTTGGAAAAGAAATGTCTCTGGGTACAGCTTACTTGAGGAGAGGGTGTTTGCTACCTAAAGTCAAGTGTTAGCCATCAAGGCAAACTGCCAAACTGCCAAAGCAAACAGAAAAGATCATTCAGCCCCTCGGTCACACGTTTGAACTTCTTGTCAGTTCTGGACCTGCTCCACTTCTGGGCTCTGTTCTTATAAATGTGTGCCCATCCTAACTAGCACTGAAACCTTCATCTTCTCAGTCTCTGACCATTCTTTCAAGATCTCTCTCACATGCTGCTTTCCTCTGCCCTCATGCGAATTGCAAGGGCTGCCTATTTCATTATCATGTCACACTGTCCCAGTTATTTATATCTCTAGTCAATTATTGCAGACTTGTTTGGAAGTCTACATTTTTTTGTTCTCTTGACTAAACAAGACACAGAATTAGGAAATAAGATTCTTTACTTGCTCCTACATATAGGCAGAAATTAATCTGTCAATCTCCTTCCCTGGACTGCAACCCTGACAAAAACAAGAATCATACTTATTTTATCTAACCAGGGACTAGTACATGTAAAGGACAAGCATTTATAGGATTGAAGACACCCTTTTTTCCACACAATGCCTTGAAGAGTTTTGATGATTCTCACTTACTTAGGACTTTGCAACCTTTCTTATTAACTGTCATCTGTTTGAAAGGCAAGTCAGCACATATCATCAACAATGATTTGTGACACCAATTTTTAAAGAACAACAAGATCTCGAGTGTAGGAGTCTGTTGTTTTGTGCAAATGAAACACATATGCACATTCATTAGGTGTCAAATAATAAAAATGCTAATGAATGCAATTTAAAATTTAATCAATAAAAACATTCCTTAAAAGTCTTACTGAGACCAATTAGAAACTCAAGATAAAAATGAAAGCAGATTATTATTACACCTGATTCTCCATCAGCACTGGTAAAGAATCTTTTATTAGTGTCAATTAACAGTAGAAGATTAATCTAAACTCTGAAATAGGCCATTTTTTTTAAAAAAGGAAGGAAAAGATAAAAATACTGCAAATACCAGGCCCAGAGTTCAAGCCCCACCACCAACAAAAAAAAAAAATACTGCAAATATATACATGTGTTTAACAACTTTCAATCTTAAACAAGTCTTTTTTTCCCCTATCAATCACAGACTAAACAATATGAAAAACTTCCTTCATGATAATTATTGAAAATTATCAGAAAAATATGCTGGTAAAAAGAAAATTGCTTCAAAACTTAGAAGTTCAAAAAGAATGTTTTATACTATAAAAATCATTTAGCACAGCTGGGCGCTAGTGGCTCATGCCTGTAATCCTAGCTACTCAGGAGGCTGAGATCTGAGGATTGCGGTTCAAACCCAGCCCAGGCAGGAGAGACCGTGAGTCTCCTATCGCCAATAAACCACCAGAAAACCGGAAGTGGCAGTATAGCTCAGTGCGCTCGCCTTGAGCTGAAGAGCTGAGGGACAGCGCCCAGGCCCAGAGTTCAAGCCCCAGACTGACCAAAAAAAAACAAAACAAAACAAAAAATCATTTAGCACAACATTTTAAGCAAAGAGTCTAATGTTCCATTTAGATATCTTCTTTTTCCAATTACAATATATCAGAACTTTGAAGAAAAAACACATTAGCAAGTACCTTAGAACAATTTTAAATGTTTGTACTTTTTTTTTTTTTTTTTTGGGAGGGGGGAGTCCTGGGGCTTGAACTCAGGGCCTGGGCACTGTCCTTGAGCTTATTTTGCTCAAGGCTAGCACTCTACCACTTGAGCCATAGCGTCACTTCTGACTTGTTTTGCTGATGTGGTACTGAAGAATCAGACCCAAGGCTTCATGCATGCTAGATGAGCACTTTATTTTTTTACTTTTTTTTTTGGGGGGGGGGAGGGGGTCCGGTCGTGGGGCCTGAACTCTGGGTCTGGGCACTGTCCCTCAGCTCTTCAGCTCAAGGCTAGCACTCTACCACTTGAGCCACAGCGCCACTTCCGGCTTTTTTCTTTTTGCTTATGTGGTGCTGAGGAATCGAACCCAGGGCCTCGAGCATGCAAGGCAAGCGCTCTACCACTGAGCCACCTTCCCAGCCCATAGACGAGCACTTTACCACTAAGCCACACTCCCAGCCCCAAATTATTATATACTTCAATGCCCTAAAGTATTTTTCTTTTCTATTTTTGTTGTTGTTGTTGTTGTTGTTGGTCCTGGGGCTTTAACTCGGCCTGGGCGCTGTCACTCAGCTCTTCAGCTCAAGGCTAGCACTCTACCACTTGATCCACAGCGCCATATCCAGTTTTCTGGTGGTTTATTAGAGATGCATCTCACAGTCTTTCCTGCCCAAGCTGGCAATCCTCAGAACTCAGCCTCCTGAGTAGCTAGGATTACAGGCGTGAACCACCAGCATCAAGCTATCTTTTTTTCTCTGATTGGCAGGCTTAAATTAGGATCATTTTTAGAATTACAGATTAACTAAAAGAAACATATACCTTATATATTTTAGTTCAGTCTCCTCATTTTTCACACACTAAAAAATGAGGTCAAGACATCTACTGAGTATTTCACTCTAAAACGACACAGTACACGTTCTTCTCAGCAGCTCATGGAACTGTCTCCAAAATAGACCATACCTTGGTTCATGCAAGGAACTTAAGCAAATACAAGGGGATTGACACAATCCCGACCACAGTGGAATCAAGCTAGTTCTCAATAACAAAACATACCACAGAAATTACTCAAATACATGGAAATTGAACAGAATACTACTAAGCAACACCTGGGTAACAGAAGAAATTAAAGAAGAAATTAAAAAGTTCCTACAATTCAATGAAAATGAGTACACATCACAAAGATACTTGTGGGATACAGCAAAAGCAGTCCTGAGGGGCAAATTTATTGCCCTCAGTGCCCACATCAAGAAAATAGAGACAGACCAAGTAAATAATCTCATGGTGCAATTAAAACTGCTAGAAAAACATGGAAAAAAATGGAACCTAAAGTTACTAGATGGAGCCAGATAATCAAAGTAAGAGTGGAAATTAATGAAATAGAGAATAGGAGAATCATAGCCAAAATTAGCCAAACAAAAAGCTGGTTTTTGAAAAAATAAATAAAACTGATGGACCTTTGTCAAGATTAAGAAGAGAGGAAATCCAAATCAACAAGATCAGGGATGCCATAGGAAAAAAATCACAACAAATACCCAAGACATACAAACAATTATAAAGAACTATTTTCAAAAGTTATACTCTCTAAAGAAAGAAAACCTAGCACAAATGGATGCATTTTTAGAAAAATACAAGTTGTCCAAACTGAGCAAAGAAGAAATAATTAAATAAGCCAATATCTTACAAGGAGATACAGGAAGCAATCAGAAGTCTTCCAATAAGGAAAAGCCCAGGACCAGATGGTTCATAACGGAATTCTATAAAACCTTTAAAGAAGAACTAATACTCATACTACTCAAGCTCTTCAGAGAAGGAGAGAAGGAAGGAGCTATCCCAAAAACATTCTACAATGCCAATATCACACTCATCCCCAAACCAGGCAAAGACCCAACCAAAAAAGAGAACTACAGACCAATCTCCTTGATGAACACAGATGCAAAGATCCTTAACAAAGTTCTAGCTAACAGAATCCAGAAACACATTTAAAAAAATCATACACTACGACCAGGTAGCCTTCATCCCAGAGATGCAGGGATAGTTTCACATACGTAAATCAATAAATGTAATCCAATACATCAACAGATCCAAGGTCAAGAATCACCTGATTACCTCCATTGATGCAGAAAAGGCTTTTGATAAGATACAACATTCATTCATGTTAAAAGCTCTGGAGAAAATAAGAATAGAAAAGGATGTCCACTGTCTCCACACCTCTTCAATATAGTTCTAGCACCCTTAGCCACTGCAATAAGGCAAGAAAAAGACATTAAAGGGATCTGCATAGAGAAGAAGTTAAACTATTCCTTTTTGCAGATGACATGATACTATACCTTCATGATCCCAAAAACTCCATCCCCAAACTCTTCCAAATTATAAACTACTTCAGCAAAGTAACAGGATACAAAATCAACCCACAAAAATCTGTCACCTTCCTGTACGCCAACAATGTACAAGCACAGAAGGAAGTAAAGGAAGCAACCCCATTCACAATAACCCCCTCAAAAATTGAATATTTAGGAATTAACCTAACCAAAGATGTACAAGAACTATTTAATGAAAACTATAAAAACTTAAAGAAATTACAGAGGACACCAGGAAATGGAAAGACCTTCCATGCTCTTGGATAGACAGACTTAATATAGTGAAAATGGCCATACTGCCAAAATTAACATATAAATTCAATGCAATTCCTATTAAAATCCCAATTACATACATTTCTGAAATACAGAAAACAGTCCAAAAATTCATATGGAACAACAAAAGACCTAGAATAGCCAAAACAATTCTAGGCAAAAAAGACAACATGGGAGGGATATCCATGCCGGACTTCAAACTCTACTAAAGAGCCATAACAAAGACAGCATGATACTGGCACAAAAACAGACGGGAAGACCAATGGAATAGAACAGAAGATCCAGAAATAAAACCACATGCCTACGGTCAGCTGATATTTGACAAAGGAGCCAAAGACACACAGTGGAAGAAACACAGCCTCTTCAACTACTGGTGCTAAGAAAACTGGGCAGCCACATGCAGAAAACTAAAAGTGGACCCCAGCCTATCACCATGCACCAACATCAACTCAAAATGGATTAAAGACCTTAACATCAAACCTGAATCTCTGAAACTACTGCAGGACAGAGTAGGAGAGACACTTGAACTTATAGGCACAGGCAGGAACTTCATGAACAGAGTCACAGGGTCACAACAAATTGGAGAGAGACTTGACAAATGGGACTACCTTAAAATAAAAAGTCTGCACAGCTAAAGTTATAGCAACCAAGCTAGAAAGACAACAACTGGGAAAAAATATTTACCAGGAATATATCAGACAAGGGGTTAATATCCAGTACATACAGGGAACTCAAGAACCTCCCAAACCTAACAAACTGATTAGTAAATGGGCAAGGGAACTAAAGAGACTTTTCAGAAGAAGAGATAAAAATGGCAAAGAAACACATGAGGAAATGTTCACCATCCCTGGTTGTAACCCTGAGATACCAGTCAGAATGGCCCACATCCTAAAGTCAGCAAACAACAAATGCTGGAGGAGATGTGGAGAAAGAGGAACTCTATTACACTGCTGGGGGGAATGTACACTTATACAACCACTTTGGAAAGCAGTCTGGACGGTCCTCAGAAAGCTAAATATTGACCTCCCCTATGACCCAGCCATACCACTTCTAGACATCTATCCTGAACAACAGGAAACAGTATACAAGGACACATACACCTTCATGTTTATTGCAGCACTATTCACAATAGCCAGGATATGGAAACAACCCATGTGTCCCACCATAGATGAATGGATCCAAAAATTGTGGGATATTATGCAGCCATTAGAAAGGACAAAATAATGGCATTTGCAGGGAAATGGATGGAGCTAGAAGAAATCATGTTGAGCGAGGTAAGCCAAGAGCAAACAGACAAGCGCACATGGTTTCCCTGATAAGTGGATGTTAAATCCAAAACGTAAGGTGATACGACAAAGTTAATAAGACTTGAGAAACAAAGGACTTCCACTAATCTGATTGAATCACTACTAAATAACCCCATGCTGCTGATCACATATATGGTATATATGTGTACACCAGAGGGAAACCAGGAGGAGGACACAGAACTAGAGGGAATCAGGGAAAAACATACAACAGCGGGACCCATCAGCTGCACTGAACCTTGATCAAAATGAACTAAGCAACTCAATGGCAGCGACGAGAGGGAGGGAACAAGTGGGAAAGAGGGAATAGCTGACGCTATGCAAAACAAATGTACATATCACCCAATGTGGAAGAAATAACTGTATTGTCAAAGCTCATAGAACTCATAAATGTTATAGACCATGATAGACAATTTCTCCCATGAAAGTTAGAATGCGTTTGTGACTTTAACTAAGCATCACTATCCCACAATACTGTGAAATTTGGGAACTTATGTAATCACTTAATCACAATAAAGAATTTGAAAAACAATGAGGTCAAAGAAATTAAATCCTAAGAAAATTTTCTAGAACTAGAATCTTGGTTCTCTCAGTCAAATATATATCACTGTTTCCCTACTATTTCTTCCTTCATTAATAGTTAAAAGGTAGGGGAAAAATAAAGGAGGAGGTAACAATGCTCTATAGGAAAGGTACTCATTACCTTACTCATGTAACTGTAACCCCTCTGTACAGTATTTCTACAATAAAAAACATACAAAAAGAAAAAAAATATAGTTAAGAGGAACTACTAAAAGTCTAAAACAGTCTCACTACACATTTATAGTGATATAAAGATTAGAGAATTCATAGAGTTACACAGAACAAAAATGACATATTGATCTCACATCCTTTGTTTATTCTTTACAGGTTATGATAAAAAAAATCTCAAAAAACTGTCAAATTATGAATCATATATTGAAACATATTAAATTCAAACAGATATAAGTAAACAGAATTTAAGGGTAATCTAGATTACAAAATTAAACTAAACACACTAACTCACATTATCCATCTGTTTCCAGCACATATCAAGGTATTGTTGAGCTTTTCGTCCTTCTTGGAGATGCTAGAGTATAACCATCACCAAAAAAACAAAGCAAAGCAAAACAAACAGAAATTATTACATTTAAATACTAAATAAATTCTAGAGTCCCAAAAAAGATCTTCACTTTTTACAAGTACTACACACATACACAAACACCCCTTTCTCCAGATACAGAAAGAGTAAAACCTATCTGTATACATTTTGTGTTGGAGTATTTAAAATATAACTTTTAAAATAATGACTAAATTTTTAGGAGTTAACAAAGATTTTCTACAAAGCATCAAGTAATAAATATCAACTTTGCAAGCAACATAACTTCTATCATAAATACTCAATTCTGCCTAGGTAATGCAAAGGCAACCACAGACAAACTTTAGGTCAATAAATCAGAGTCTAATAAAATGTTATTTGTGGACAACAAAAAATTTTAATTTTATGTAAATTTCACATGCCATAAAATATTTCTTTTTTTTTCAAATATCTAAAAAAGAAAAAAAACTCTTGTAGTATCTGGGAAACAAAAATATGCAATAGTCAGGCTTTAGACTGTGTACTACAATTGTTGGATCTTGGTCTTGAATCCAAAAGGATCCAGAAATTGGCAAGTCTAGCTCATAACTTTTATACCAGAGAAATTTAGTAAAACAATAAAAAAAAGGATTTATGCTCATCACACACTTTTTTTTTTTTTTGGTTGGTCATGGGGCTTGAATTCTGAGCCTGGGTGCTGTCTCTGAGCTCTTAGGCTCAAGGCTAGCGCTCTACCACTTGAGCCACAGCACCAGTTCCAGCCTTTTCTGTTTATGTGGTGCTAATGAATCAAACCCAGGACCTCATGCACATAAGGCAAGCACTCAACCACTGAGCCACCATCCCAACCACTCATCACACACTTTTTTTTTTTTTTTGGGTCCTGTTGTGGGGCCTGAACTCTGGGCCTGGACGCTATCCCTCAGCTCTTCAGCTCAAGGCTAGCACTCTACCACTTGAGCCACAGCGCCACTTCCAGCTTTTTTCTTTTTGCTTATGTGGTGCTGAGGAATCCAGGGCCTCATGCATGCAAGGCAAGCACTCTACCACTGAGCCACTTTCCCAGCCCATCATCACACACTTTTTTAAAAACCAAAGTAATTCTGTGAAAAAATATTCCATACAGCTACTGTAACCAGATAAAAATTACCATTTTCCTTTCAGTTTTCAGGTCATGGGCGTATCTCATTAATTCCCCATACACTCTGTGCGCCATTTCTTCTGCTACTACCTCTCGTTGTCCTGCATAGTCATTTAACTCATTAAGGATGTTAAAAAAGGCGATACACGAGGTAAACCTGGCAAAAAAGAATAATAAATAAAAATGGTGCAATTTATTTTTTATTTCCATCATAAAATTTTTAGTGAGGTATAGACTATACTGAACAATTGACAAATTTAAACATTATGCTACCTAAATCCCGGCTACCAGTTCTAAACTGATTTCATATGGAAAGAATCCTACATTAAACTCAAGTTGCACATGTAGGATTATCTTCAAGTAGCCTGAAACAAACGAATATTTGGGACCAAAAAATAATAAGAATACTACCTGTAGGCTCTTTGGGCATAGTGGAATCGCTTAGGTTGCCAACTGACTGGCCTGAGCTTGGGAATGAACTTGGATCCCCAGGCTTGGCAGCTGAGCCTGTTGCAGAGATGATGTGCTTGCTTGCTCTCGAGGACAGAACCTGCCAATCATACCACTCAAATGCATCTCGAAGACTGATCTACACAACAACTTTGTTATCAGCTCTGGATGCAGCTGTCTGTTTGCCTGCCCACATCCTGAATGGAAGTGCCATTATGGTTGGCATCAAAGGGATAAGAAGGGTCAAAAATAAGGGTAAAAATGTGTGTGGAGGGAAGGAGAGAAACAAAGAGAATCACTATATTACAATGTATGGATCTACTTTGAACATGCTAAGGAACACTCTGTTTACAGTTAAAGATTGACAGCTCATACAGAGTTCTACTAAAAACAAAAAAATCCTAACAATTATACAAGTGTGTTTGTTAAGTCTTATATCTTTTTGATTCTGCATTTTACAGCCAGACTCCCAAATAGCTCATAAGCAATTTCTCACCTTTTACTCAGGGCTTAAAAACTAACCTAAATGCCAGATACCAGTGGCTCTTGCCTGTAATTCTAGCTACTCAGGAGGCTGAGATCTGAAAATCACAGCCAAGCAGGAAGGTCCAAGAGACTCTTCTCTCCAATAAACTACCCAAAAGCCAGAAGTGAAGATATAGCTCAAGTGCTAGAGCACTAACCTTGAGCAAAAAGCAAGCTTAGGAATAGTGCCTAGGCCCTGAGTTCAAACCTCCAGGAACTGTGCATGCACACATACAGACACACACGCACAGTCACACTCACATATACAAAATTAAAAATCTTTTCACTGTTTATTATCCTTTTAAGTTATCCAGCCAGATTGTTTACTCCCTCTAAGCTTAGAATCTCAGAAGCTGAGAACTACAAAAAGAATGGGAAAATAATTCTTTTCTTCTGGAGACTAAGAGTTCTAGAATATAACTTGCTTAGAAATTCCCACTTTAGGGGCTGGGAAGGTGGCTCAGTGGTAGAGCGCTAGCCTTGAGCTGAAGAGCTGACAGACAGCACCCAGGTCCAGAGTTAAGGCCTCACGACCAGACCCAAAAAAAAAAAAAAAAAAAAAGAAATTCCCACTTTAGCTGGGCACCGGTGGCTACTTTGGAGGCTGAGATTGTTGAAATCTATGTTGAAAGCCAGTTCCAGCAGCAAAAAAAAAAGTCCATGGAATGCAGGATTCAGTGGCTTGTGCTGTGTGTCCTTAGCTGCTGGAGGCCTAACAAGTGAAGCCTGCCCAGGTATGTACCTGGTCAGGAAGCAAGACCCTATTTCAAGTATAACCAATAAAAATCTGGGCTAGAAACATGGCTCAGTGGTAACAGTGCCTGTATAGCAAGCACAAGGCCCTGAGTTCAAACTACAGTGCCAAGGGGGGCAGGGGAGGGGAAACATGAGGAGAAAGTAGAGCTGGACACATTGGCACCCACACATCCCACTTAATCAGGGAACTGTAAAAAGGAAGATCACAGTCTGACTTAAGCACAAAGTGAAACTATTTGAAAAATAACAAAAGCAAAAAGAGGGCTAGAAGGCATGACTCTAATGGGTTCAAACTCACCATCACCCAAAGGAAATCTCCACTTCCACCATTCTAGAAAACTACTTTAGTATTTATGTTTACAAGATAAACACTAATTTCCTCTTGTATAAGCACTGATTTATTAAAACAAACTTTTTAAATAGCTTCATAAAAATACAATCACACATTTTTGTTAAATAATAGGAGTATAAGTTTTAAAAAGTTTTTCATATGCAAAAATACACAAGCAGGTCATTTACCTTGGCTCTTCATCTTTGGATGAACGTTTGGGACAGTACTTCTTAACCAGATTTCTATAGGAAGAAGATTTTTTTTTTAAATTTAAAACAATAGTGTTCTTGAAATTAAAATACTTCAAAAGTTTCTGACTTAATTATGTTAAGAATTTCAGAATATAAAACAATGACAACAGCAATGTGATCATCTACTACCATATGATCATTATGTTTTGTTCTTAAAATACTGATACATAGCCAGGCGCTGGTGACTCACGCCTGTAATCCTAGCTACTTAGGAGGCTGAGATCTGAGGATCGCAGTTCAAAGCCAGCCCGGGCAAGAGAGACCGTGAGACTCTTATCTCTAATAAACCACCAGAAAACCGGAAGTGGCGCTGTAGCTCAAGTGGTAGAGCGCTCGCCTTGAGCTGAAGAGCTGAGGGACAGCGCCCAGGCCCAGAGTTCAAGCCCCATGACCGACAAAAAAAAAAAAAATACTGATACATAGAAAGCTTATTTCTGCTTAAATAAATATGATTTGATGAAACTGTCAAATAAGAAAAAAAAATAAGAAAAATAAGAGTATGCAGCATAAGGACCTATTTTAAAGAAATGCCCTGACCCTTTTAGCTGGCCAATCAGAGACTTTTAATATTAAGTAAGGTAAAATGTAAGCAGCCATTGTGTCGTTATGGGGATAAGAGAACAACTGATCTCCCACCATCCTCCATAACTTTTTTTTTTTTGGCCAGTCATAGGGCCTGAACTCTGGGCCTGGATTTTGTCCCTCAGCTCTTCAGCTCAAGGCTAGCGCTCTACCACTTGAGCCACAGCATCACTTCAGGCTTTTTCTGCTTATGTGGTGCTGAGGAATTGAACTCAGGGCCTCATGCATGCAAGGCAAGCGCTCTACCACTGAGCCACCTTCCCAGCCCCCATAACTATTTTTATATGACAATCATTCTGTAATTTCTAACTTTTTTTATTTCCTTTTGTGCTGATTCTGGGACTTGAACTCAGAGTCTGGGTGTTGTCCCTGGTGTTTTTGAGCAACATCAGCTCCACTTCTGGCTTTTTTGGTGGTTAATTGGAGCTAAAAATCTCACCGTCTTTCCTGTCCCAGGTGGCTTTGAACTGTGATCCTAAGATCTCACAGGTATGAGCTACTAAGGCCCAGCTTAACTTTTCTCTTTTTAGGCAGATGAATTAGATGATCTTATAGACCTTCGCTTCCATCCATGCCTATTCTTTAACAAAAATGCTACCTTCATTTATCTTTATTAAATAAGCATACCAATATATATAGTTTGAACCCTAGTTCCTTGGTCAATTTACTTAATTTCTCTATGCACTAGTTTCCTATATCTGGTGCCAACATCTACCCCATAGATTTATGAGAATTAAATAAGGGAAAGCATTTACCACAGATGCTTTGTATCATGCTCCTCAAAGTACAATCTACACACCCCTCCGAGAGTCTATGGATTCTTTGAAAAGTAATTTGTAGAATCAAAAACAAAAATAGCCTGTATTTTGCATGTCTGTTTAATGTCATCTTCTACTACTTCACAACAATGAGTACACACAATGGATTAGAAACAAATAAAAACTGGTCCATCTATGGGGTTAAGAGACATGGCTCAGATGTTAGGGCACCTGTCAATGAGCTTAAAGCATCAGATACCAAAGTCATGGTCTTTCACCTCATCCCATTCCCTCCCCCCCAAAAAAAAAACCAGGTCTATCATCACAAATAGAGATTCACTGCTTTAAATAGAAACATTTATAAACTAAATGGCTCTACAATCTATCAGATAAATATTTTACAAAAATAACCTATTTTAATTATTATCAGATTCATTCTACTCAGTCCCGTTTATTCATTCTACAAATAATTGTGTATGGTATTCTAAGATTGTGCAAGTTACTGGGAATATTAGAAATGAAAGTCTAACCAGGTGCCAGTGGCTCACACTTGTAATCCTCCCAACCCAGGAGGCTGAGATCTGAAGTTTACCATCCAAAGCCAGCCCAGGCAGGAAATTCTGTGATTCTTATCTCCAAAAAGAAAAAGAAAAGCCAGCGGGGAGCCAGTGACTCCTGCCTGTAATCCTAGATACTCGGGAGGCTGAGGGTGATGGTTCAAAGCCACCGGGGTAGGAAAGTCTCCAATAAACCACCAGAAAACCAGAAGTGTAGCTGTGGCTCAAGTGGTAGAGCGCTAGCCTTGAGCTGAAGAGCCCAGAGACAGCACCCAAGCCCTATGACCGACCAAAAGACAAAAAAAAAAAGGGCAGAAGTGGGGCTGTGGCTCAAGTAGTAGAGCACTAGCCTTGAGCACAAAAAAAAAAAAAAAAAAGGCTCAGGGACAGCACTTAGGCTCTGAGTTCAAGCTCCAGGACCAAAACAAAGACAACTGAGGGGCTGGGAAGGTGTTTCGGTGCGAGAGTGCTTGCCTTGCATGCATGAGGCCCTGTGTTCAATTCCTCACCACCACATAAGCAGAAAAAGCCCGAAGTGGCACCAGTGCTGTGGTTCAAGTGGTAGAACACTAGCCTTGAGCTGAAGAGCTGAGAGACAGTGCCCAGGCCCAGAGTTCAGGCCCCACAACCAACAAAAAAAGTAGAAGGAGGAGGAGAAGGAAGAGGAGGAGGAGGAGTAAAGAAATTTACTCAGCATTAACTTACAAAGAAAAGAATGAATGCATTGTGTCTCAATTTTTGATCAAAATATTTATTAATATGTTAATATTTTGAAATTACCCAAGTATATATAACTTAAGGAACTGTGCAGGTGAACACTCAAAACATTTTAACAGGTAAGCAAAAAAATTCATATGATTAAAGAAATAAAATACATAAACATTTTTATATTAGCATAATAAAAAACAATAGCAGAGGTGCTGCAAACGTAGCTTAGTGGTAGAATGCCTGCCTAGCATGCATGAAGCCCTGGGTTTGATTGCTCATTACCACATAAACAGAAAAAGCCAGAAGTGGCACTGTGGGGAGTAGGGAGGGAAGTGTTTTCTCCAGACAACAGGAGATTGATTCATGGTTGCCCAGACCTAAAGAAGGGAATGACTGCTAGAGGTTCCTTGTGGACAATGAAAATGTTCTAAAATCAGTGCTAATTATTGCACAACTGCAAATATACTAAAATCTACTGGATTCTATACTTCTAAAGAGTGAATTATTCTTCATAATCTCACTTATTGAACTGAAACCCATTTGTACAACTACTTAAAAAACTTGATGGGGAGGTGGCCTTAGTATTTTGGTCATTGTAAAAATAATCTTAATTATCAAACTTTAAATATTAAAATGGCATGTTAGCTTGGTGCCGGCTCACGCCTGTAATCCTAGCTACTCAGGAGGCTGAGATCTGAGGATCACAGTTCAAAGCCAGCCCAGGCAGGAACCATCCATGAGACTCTTATCTCCAATTAACCACCAAAAAACCAGAAATGGTGCTGTGGCTCAAGTGGTAGAGTGCTCACCTTGACCTGAAGAGCTCAGGGACAGCAGCCAAACCCAGAGTTTAAGCCCCACAACTGACCAAAAAAAAAAGAAAAAGAAAAACTTCTGAAAAAAAGAAGAGTGATTATATTGTGTGTGAATTATACATCAATAAAGTTGCTACATAAGGAGGAATAGCTATGGTGGGCTGTCCATCTGTTACAAGTATTTCAAATTTAGCAATATTTGTAAATTTAGTAGAATTTGAGATGTCAAACTTCCCCATATCGAGTAGATAAAGCCAAAACACACTTCAAATCTTATTCCAATAACTAAGATAGTTAAAATAGTAAATGTGACTAAAGCTACTGAAGAAGTATAAAGTTTGGGAGTGAGGTCAAAGTTCAAGTGCCTCTTGCATAGTAAGCACTGCTTCAAGTACCAGGCTGAAGCATTCAGAGCTACATACAACCTTTTCTGTCCCCTACCCCCCCCCCCCACCTCCCTCTCCCTGATGAAGCCATTGTAGAGGCCTCAAAAGGAGAGGAAGATGGACAATAGGGTGGATTCCTGAGTCACCACACGGGCTGCCCTGTTATCACCTGGACTTGGAACACAGTACTGAGTGAGAAGTAAGCTTTTGTTGTAAAAAGTCCCTGGGCATTTGGAAGTTGATATTCCCAAACAGGCTGGTATAGCGTAAAGTACACTCCTCCATTGTCATTTCCCTGTAGCTATGGTGATGTTGGCCACATAGAGATATCCATAAGTTTTTAGGTGATTCAAGCACATAAATCCCAGCTGAGAAAAAGTCAATCATAAAATTCACATTGCCTTTGTTAGGAAGACATGTGCTCTTTCTGAAGTTTGTAGATTAAAGACATAATCCATCAGCCAAAGAGAAGCCTACTTAGTAATGAAGCCTACTTAGGTACTTTTTAAAGTAGCTATACTCGTCCAACAAGTAAGTCACATAAACCAGTAAGTTCCATTCTTTGCTTAAGTCAATCTGAGTTAGGTTTCTGACATGACGGAATTCTATCACACAGTTAACTGTGGAAGTCCAGCATTAGCAGCATTAATTTGAACTTCAGTTTCTGGTGGGGGACTGCACAGACAACACAGGAGAGAAAGGGAAGAAAGTAAGTTTACCTAAATCATGCATTTTATTCTAGGCAATTTTTTCTAAAGAATTCTTTTTGCTGCCTTATATGTAAAAATCATCAATCTGCAGCTAGCTCTTCCCCAACCCCAAATATCCAAAGACCTCAGATACTAATCACAAGTCACAACAGACTCCATTCAAGCCAACTATACAACTTGAAATATTATAGTGTAGTCTATAATGTTCTCATTCCTTACTAGATTCAAATTTCTATGCTGGCAAAAAAGACTCAACAAAGAATTTTATTAAATGTGTTACAACATTCACATTGTTTACATGTAAAAATATTAAAGATAAACAAAAAGAATTCATTCCTCCAAGTAGTTGATTTATGTCTTCTAAGAAATCAGGAAGGAAGGAAGGAAGGAAGGAAGGAAGGAAGGAAGGAAGGAAGGAAGGAAGGAAGGAAGGAAGGAAGGAAGGAAGGAATCTAATGTCATAATGTCAACATACATGTAAACAAAGGGTTAATATCCAAAATATTTAAAAAAAGAAGAAACCTCCTCAACAACAAAATAAAAACCCAATTAAAATGGACAAAGAACCTGAATAGACATTTCTCTGAAAATAACAAATGGCCAGTAAGCATGCAAAAGATGTTCAAAAACACCGATCACTAGGGCAATACAATTCAGAATGATAATGAGGTATCACCTCAGGATAGCTATTATCCTGAGGATGGGTTAGCAAGGATGTGGAAAACTTTAAAGTGTGGTGTGCTATTGGTGGGGATGTAAAATGGTACAACTACTGAGATATCTATATGGCAAGTCCTTAAAAATAAAAAATAGCTACACACTGAGGGAGATTCACACCTGGAATCCCAGCTGCTCAGGAAGCTGACTAAGGATAGTGCTTTGAAGGAAAGAAAAGTTCTCAAGATTCTAACTCCAATAACCAACAATCTGTGGCTCAATCTGTAAAGTACCATAAGATAAAAGAACGCACAAGAACATGAGGCTCTGAGTTCAAGGCCCTGCACTAGAATAAAAACTAAATAAAAATAGAATTTTTTTTATCATCTCAATTCTACTTCTCAGTATATACTCTAAAAACTAAAGGCTGAGCACTGGGAATGTGGCTCAGGGGTAGTATTTCCCTAACATGCATGAAACCCTGGGTTCGATTCCTCAGTACCACATACACAGAAAAAAGCCTGAATTGGCACTGTGGCTCAAGTGGTAAAGCACTAGCCTTGAGCTAAAAAGCTCTGAGACAGTGCCCAGGCCCTAAGCTCAAGACCCATGGGGGGGCGGGGGGAGGAGGGGGACTAAAGGAGAGTCTTGAATAGGTTATCTGTATACCCTGTTCTTAGTAGTAGTGATAATAATCAAGATAAAAACAAACCAACAATAGGTAAGTAAATAAACAGAATGTGATGTAGAACTATAGAACAGTGAAATAGTACTCAGCCTTAAACAAGAAGGGAATGATACAGCATGGATGTTAATATGGTATATGTTACAACATAGATTGTTGAGGATATTTTGCTAAAACTGGTCACAAAAGACAAACACTGCATGATTACACTTCTGTGAGGCACCTAGAGTATTCAAATTCAGAGACAAAGAATAGAACAGCAGTTAGCAGGGATTAAAGGAAGCTGAAGAAGTATTTGTATACAAGTAAAGGTTTCAGTTTTGCAAGAGGAAGAGTTATAGAGATGGATGATGGGGACAACGGCACAAGGATATAAATGAATATACTTCCTGTCACTGAGCTGTGTGCTGAAATGGTCACAATGACAAATGTTATTATATATTTGCCCTAATTTTTTGGGCACTGTGGGGTTTGAACTCAAATCCTTATGTTTGATGAGCAAAAGCTTAATCACTTAAACCACACCTCTTTTTGCTTTATTTTTTGGACAGCATTTTAAGTTTTTGCCTAGAACCAACCTCAGGCAGTGATCCTCCTCTTTACATCCCCATAGCCAGGACTACAAGCAAACATAAATATGCCTAGCTTAATGGCTGACATGGAGGTCTCAACTAATGCTTTCTTGAGGATGGTCTCAAACCATGATGCTCCTCAAACTCTGCCTTCAGAGTAGCTGGAATTAGGTGTGAACCACCACATCCAGCAATATTGTATGTTTTTTAAAGGGACAGGCTTCATTCTCAATTTTTAAATCTCTTTTAGTAAAACAGGTGACCCTTCCCATGTTCCCCCACCCCCGAAAGAAAATTCAAGTATTTATGACTAAATTACTTAGGAAAATAAAACCAGACAAGCTCCAAGAAGTGTGAAAGCATAGAAACTGTTCTTTTTACTTTGCAGTACTGGGGATTAACCAGCAAGCACTCTACCACTTGAATCACACCCCTAGCCCTTTTACTTTTCAGTTTATATTTTAGATAGGAGCTCATACTTTTTCTCAAACACCTCCAACCATATCTCCTGTCTCAACTTTCGGCATGGCTGTAATTATGGGTGTGCAAACCATGCACAACTCCAAACTCATTTTTGACAGTACAATTGACATGCACAGAACAATACACTGTACATAAACTACATGTGAATGTGGGCTTTGCATTATACTATCAGTTCCACATTCAATACTGGAAGCACACAGGTGTAGCTTTTAGGAAACTGCCAAGAATAATTTCAGGTATGTTAAGTAGTATTTTACCTGCTTAATTTAGACTGAGAGAAAAAGACTGCCATCTCATATTTAAGTATTTTTCAGAGCAATTTTTTTCATTACAATGGATAACCTATTTTCTTTCAAAATGTTATATTCATAATAGGACTACAGTACTTTGGTTCCAGAGTCCAAAAATGCCTACACAAAACACAAGAAGGAGTACCTAAATCTAACTAATTTGCATACTTCTATGCATAGGCTGATGAGAGAAATGTTTGTCCAACTTTCATCATTACTAGACAGTTCAAATGGGTACAAAAACAAAAGCAATCTGAAAACAGAAATATTCTTGGTAGAGCTGCGAAGGTGGCTCAGTGGTAGAGTGCTTGCTCACATGCATAAGGCCCTGGATTCGGTTCCTCAGCACCCCATAAGCAGAAAAAGCGGGAAGTGGTGCTGTGGTTTAAGTGGTACAGTACTAGCCTTGAGCTGAAGAGCTGAGGGACAGTACCCAGGCCCAGAGTTCAAGCCCCATGACCAACAAAAAAATAAAATAAAAATAAAAATAAAAAAATCTTGGTGAATCTAAAAGATTGACCAAGAGGGGCTGAGGATGTAGCTCAGTGGTAGAGTGCCTGCATGAAGCCCTGGCACCATTAACAACCCAACTATTTTTTCAGTCGTTTAAACAATGAGGTCTTGAGATTTTCTTCACTGAAAAGTTCACTATAAAGACACAGCATGTTTGAATTTATTTTTTAAGAGCTTTATGTTTTACATGTTAGATTCTGCTAGATCACTGAAGATAATACTTTCATATACCAATCAAGAATATTTCTATTATGAGGGTGGCTCATGGTAAAGTTTTTGCCTAGCAAGCTTGAGGCCCTAAGTTCAAGTCCTAGTACCACAAAAAGTAAATAAATACAAATATCAGGAGTATGCTTTGTAACTCATGTTAAGGCAAATGAGGCTGACTTTCTTTGCTAGTAAAGTAGAATTCACTGACTGATCAGCCCACAAAACGTCCTGCTGTGTGCCCACAAGAGCACAGGTGCTCTGCAGGTGCTCGAAACACAATGACAACATGAATCACCATACTCTTGAGATTAGCAACAGCAGCATACAAAAACTGAAAGTGACAACTCTCTCATTGCTCCTTTAGGTTAGTAATATGGACAATTAAGTTAGGGGAGGAGAAAGCCATCTTTATTTTTTTGTCGGTCATAGGGTTTGAACTCTGGGCCTAGGTGCTGTCTGTCCCTGAGCTCTTCAGCTCAAGGCGAGCACCCTACCACTTTAAGCCACAGCGCCACTTCCAGCTTTTTCTGTTTATGTGATGCCAAGGAATCTAACCCAAGGTCTCATGCATGCGAGGCAAGAACTCTATCACTGAGCCACCTTCCCTACCCCGAGAAAGCCATCTTTGTACGTGTAATAGAAAGAGATTAAGTTATGTTCCATGGCACACAAAAAAGTGCATAAGGAACAGAAGCCAATGATTAAAAGACATGTACTCATTACCTGACTTATGAAACGGTAACCTCTTTGTACATCACCTTTATAATAACAATTTTTTATATTTTTTAAAAGCCTGGAGGAGGTGGTCATGCGTATAATCCCAGCAATTTGAATTGTAAATTCAGAACCAACCTTGGCTACATAGAAAGTTCCACACTAGGCTACATAGTAAAACCTTGTCTTAACCAAACCAAACAAGCTAACAACAAAAAAACCCTAAAAACTCAACACTATAGTTCAATAGTTAATTGGAAAACTGTAAGAAAAAATTAAAATGTACCTATGATAATTTTATGAACATGAATCTCAATCCAAAAATATCCATTAGTTAGTTACCTAATATTAAGGAAAAGTTCTCCTGTTGCTGCTTCCTCTTCTCTCATGAGTCATCTGGAGAAAACAGCTGAGAGAGCTTAGGGAATAGTAATGGAGGATCTAAAATAATATGTAACTCGAATGTACAACAGGTTATGAAAAAAAGATAAATCTTTGTAACAAAAAAGAGTACTTTCTAAATAAGGCTTTAAAATGCTGTAAGTATTCCTAATCTGTACTCTGAGAAGGAAATGAAAAAAATAAACAGGGCTTTTTGAAAGTTTTTCTTTCACCTTCACTAACAAGAAAAACCATTTTCTCAAAAGGAAGGACTTCTAAATGGTTCATCCTTCCTAACTTATCTTTATGAAAAATACACAATTAGATCTAAAACTATGAAGTACCTAATTTAAATATTAGCCAAGCTCCCGGAAATGTTGCTCATTGGGAGAGTACCTGCCTAGGTGAGGTTTTGAGCTCAATACACTGTACCAAAAAAAAAAAAAAAAAACCCACAATGTGTGTGTGTGTGTGTGTGTGTGTGTGTGTGTGTGTATGTGTGTGTGTGTGTGTGTGTGTGTGTGTGTGTGTGTGTGTGTGCGTGCAATTGTGGGGCTTGAACTAGAGGCCTGGGCACTGTCCCTGACTTCTTTTGCTCAAGGCTGCTAGCACTCTATCACTTTGAACACAGCTCTACTTCCCCATTATTTTAGACTTGCAATGTATCTAAAATGGAAATGGGTATGGTAGTACATAACTACAACCTCAGGACTCAGAAGGATGAAGCAGAAGAATCACAATTTTGAGCCAGCCAAGCTATAAAGCACAGAAAATATTTACCATGTGAATATAATTGCTATAATGGCAGGAAAACCTGCCTCGCTGCAGCACACTCTTCCTCCTGTATATGAAATTAGCCACTGCAGTAGCAAAACTAGGCGGCGTTAACAACAAAATATTTCCCACTAATGAGGAGGAAGTAAACAGGGCAAACCTCTTCCTTTTGAACAAAACATACTATAAACAGCACCTGCTAATTCAATCGCTTACTAGGTATTCATCCAAAGCAGCAAGTTTCAATACAGAGGGAGAGTAGGGAGTAGACAGTTTCAAATTAAATATGCCTCCTCCTTCCCACTCTATTACTCAAATATTTCAACATCATCCAATAATTCCCATACTGTTGGGCATCACCACTACTGAGAGCCACAGTTAGGATGGAAACGTGCCAAATTCCTTAAGTATGCAGCATTCCTTGAAAGATACAAATCACTGAACACATAATAAAACCTACTTTGTCATTAGAAAATTAAATTTTTCATTAAATTGTGAGTTCTTGTCACTCTTCCTTCAGTAAAATAGTATTGAAATCTTTTTTTTTTTTTTCAAGTAAATGAAAACATTCATAGTTTGGTAATTTATCAAGCACAAGAGACAGAGGCAAACAAGTTTGCCATTTTACTAGATGAATTCTCTGATTAGAGACTCTATCAAGGGGGAGGGGAACATGAGAAGAGAGGAGAGGGAAAGCGGCAAGGAGGAAAGGCAAAGGAGAAAAAGGGAAGGGAAACAAACAAGAAAAGCCAGCCAAATGGATCAGAAAATTAGCATGTCAACATTTCAATAAATATCACAAAAATAATATTATATCATCATAAAAGTATTTTAAGTAATTATACTAGGTTTATTCCATTTAGCAAACTGGTTAAAGGGACTACTATATTGGATGCATGTCACTGATCCCTCATATATAGCTCCCCTTCCATCTAGGATCACTACTTTATATTTATTTTAAGCTCAACATCCTTCTTCTATCAGCTTTAAGTCAATACAGTATTTCCATCTAGAGTCCATATGACAAAAAATGTTTGCTAGGACTTCTGGACAAAAGGTGGCACAGCTTGTACCCTCTCTTCCTCCCACTCCCTCCCTTCTCTACTCCCTTCCCTTCTCCTCCCCTCCAAAAGTATAACAGAGAAAAATATTATTCTTCTCCAGGATGGGGGGGGTCCATTATGAATGGAACCTAAAAATAAAGAAAACAGGAGATGGAGCTAATTTCTCCCTCAAATCAAAATATACCTAGACCTTTTGGTCCTGAGCACCTGTTTAGGTTGAAATTTTTGTCACTTGCAACTTTACAGTCTGTTGAATCCAGCCTTCAGACTTCAAAAATCATTTTTACTGAATTAAGTTCCAAAAAATCTACTTGTCAAATAGTGATCTTAGCAATTACGATTCTGCCAAGTGATGAAAATCTGAATTCCATCAGAATTTTTGTTCTGTTTTGTTTGTGGCAGTAGTGGAGCTTGAACTCAGGATCTGGGTGCTGTCCTTGAACTTTTTTGCAGAACACTAGCTCTCTACCACTGAGGCCACAGGACTGGGTTTTGCTGGTTAAATGAAGAGTCTTACAGACTTTCCTGCCTTGACATGCTCCAATCCAAAATCCTCAGATCTCAGCCTCCTGTGTAGTTAACAATTACAGCCATTAGTCACTAGCACCCAGCCTTCCAACCATTTTATGATTAAATTTTCTAACACAGAAACCAAAATTACCTACATCAGTAATGTATTCCTGATTTAGAGAGATAAAAACTCCACTCAGTACAACTTTAATTTCCAAGTCTTAGAAACTGAAGAAATGAAAAATTCTGAAACAAATAGAATTTAGTGTTTTGGAAAGATTATCACAGTAAAAACTTAAAGGGAAAAAAGTATGAAAGAATAACAAGGTATATTTCTCGTGGCATTTTGCTCCCAGATTCTAAATGTCTTTCTATAATGAAAGCTATTCCTGATCCTTGTAACCAATTTACCTTACAGTACAAGGTGATGATTTGATCAAAATCAACCAAAATAATTACCTAATTCAATAACAATTCTGATGAAAAGCACAAATTTTAACTCCTAGAATACTATTTATCTATTTTTAAACTCTTTATATATGTGATGTCATTGAACTGAAAAGTAAGTTAACTTACCTCAATTGTTTTGCATAATTCTGTTCAATTTCTATCCTCTCTTTAACAAACTTGGCATATCTTTCCAAGAAGTCAATGCCCCATTGTGTGTGTTTGTCTAAGCTGTCGAACTGATCCTAAAAAAGAAAAGCAAAAAATGCATTGAAGTCTGACATTTTATCCATAAATATTTTAATCAGCACCTGACATTTGAACAGTGAAGCAATGAGGCAGAAATATCCTGGTCCCCATTTACATCACCTTTCAAGACCAACAAATGGGTTCCTAAGCAAAGACATGATATTTTCTGAGTGCCTTTACCCAGGCCTCCCCTGGTTTCCACATATTTCCCCTGCTTGGCCTTTAGCAGTTAACTCCAACTCCTGCTTTAAGATTCAGTTCAATCATTATGTCCTCTAGAATGGTTCTAAACTCTTGGACTGAGATATGCTATCTTTCTGTAAGTCTCCAAAGCTCCCTAAAATTACCTTATACATTCTCCATACTATAATGAGGGCAGGAAATGTGTTTCATTCAACTCTAAACTCTTGAAGGCCTAAATGCTATGCTTGACACCAGTGCAATGACTCAATGAAGAATTGTTTGTTTTTTTTTTTGTTTTTTTTTTTTGTCGGTCGTGGGGCTTGAACTCTGGGCCTGGGCGCTGTCCCTCAGCTCTTCAGCTCAAGGCGAGCGCTCTACCACTTGAACTACAGCGCCACTTCCGGTTTTCTGGTGGTTTATTGGAGATAGGAGTCTCATGGTCTTTCCTGCCCGGGCTGGCTTTGAACCGCGATCCTCAGATCTCAGCCTCCTGGGTAGCTAGGATTACAGGCGTGAGCCACCAGCGCCCGGCTCAATGAAGAATTGTTTAAACAAAACCCCAGGTCCAGAGTTCAAGCCCCACAACCGACAAAAAAAATAATAATAATAAAGAATTGTTTAAACAAAAGCATACGCCTGGGTTCAAATTCTGAGACTTGCCATTTACCAGATGTTGGATATTGTCAAGTTTAATCAAGCCTCTCTAAACTTTATTCCACATTTAAAATAAGAGGGCTGTACCATTAATCACCACCCCCAGCCCCAAAGGTGTTTTTAACAAGACACAGTGGCTCACCTATAATCCTACAATCCTCAAATCTCCTCTCAGGAGATTGAGATCTGGAGGATCGCAGTTCAAAGTCAACCAGATAGAAAAGTCCCAAAGACTCCATCTTCAACTGACTAGCAAAAAGGCTAGACTAGGGCTAAGAATGTGGCTCAGTGGTAGAGTGTTTGCCTTGCATGCATGAAGCCCTGGGTTCTATTCCTCAATACCACATACACAGAAAAAGCCAGAAGTGGCACCATGGCTCAAGTGCAGTGGTACTCTTGAGAAAAACAAGCTCAGGGACAGTGCCCAGACCCTGAGTTCAAACCCCAGGACGGGGGGTGGGGGGGGAGTCAAGCAAGATCACAAGGGGATGGGAAGGTGGCTCAGTGGTAGAGTGCTTGCCTTGCATGCCTGAGGCCCTGGGTTCGAGTCCTCAGCAGCACATAAGCAAAAAGAAGTAAGCCGGAAGTGGCGCTGTAGCTCAAGTGGTAGAGCGCTAGCCTTGAGCTGAAGAGCTGAGGGACAGCGCCCAGCTTTCCCTCAAAAAAAAAAAAAAGATCACAAAGCCCTGGCATTCAGCACATACGCACGCACGCACGTGTGTACACACACACACACACACACACACACACACACACACACACACACACACACACACACACAGTGTTCTACAGAGGAGTACAATAGCACTAACATATAATCAAGTATCACTGACCTAAAACGTCATTTAATCCTCAAAAATATTCCCTTCTAACCAGGCCCTGATGGTTTATGCTTGTAATCCTACACAGACGGCTGAGATTTAAGGATCATGGTTCAAAGCCAGCCCAGGCAGGAAAGACTATGAGGCTCTCATCTTCAATTAACCCCCAGAAAACCAGAAGTGACGCTGTGGCTAAAAGTGGTAGAGCGCCGGCCTTGAGTAATAAAGCTGAGGAACAGGGCCCAGACCCAAGCCCCACAACCAACAACAACAAAGAAAGAATAATCTCGAAATTGACTCACGATTTGTTGCTTTCTTATCTCACATATCAAAATTCTACAACACTGACAAATATTTAACTATCATCCAATTTTGTAATGCCAAGGTTAATCATCTATTGTTTAATCATGTTATTTACAAGTAAATCGTCTCTCATTTCAAAGTTCTGCTACTAAAGTCAATCTAAACAGGTATATTTCATAAACTGTTATAGTTTAGTGTTACTATTCAATTCTTCTAAGCTAATCATTTGGCTTCCAAGGTAGATTTACATGCATGGAGAAATGCACTGCCCAGTAAACTTAGTCTATGTGGCATGTCCCATTATGAATTGGAATTCTCTCTCAAATTTAAAATCCCCCCCCCACAAAAATTCCAAAATGAATACTCCAGAGCCTAAACAATCTTCACTTCAAACGTCTTGAGAGGCCATCTCTCCTTGTAAGTTTCTTTATCAAATTTTAGATCACTCTTTATTTATCCTTTAGATGAAGACTCCCAACTTTTTAATTATGTCATTTCAGTTTTTAAAAAATCAGAAAAAACCCTGTATTTGTAAATCAAATTGCATAATATTAAGTTATGCAATTTTGAAACTCAAAGGAGAAATTTTAAAAGAAATAGAAATAAAATTAAATGTTACGTTAACATTACTAGTCAGAAAAAAACATTTAGGCTGTAACTGTTAAAATATTAGTAATTTTTTAGCAATAAATCAAATGTACTTCATTAGTTCTAAAGTCTTGTTAAAATTATGAAGGCCATTTGGACTGAGCTCTGGCATGAAGACCCAATATGCCAGACCAATCCAAAATGGAGATATCCATGCTAAATGACATATAATCAAACTAAACTTTAAAGAAACAGATCCCAGAACAGTTTTTCCTGAAAAACAAGAGATTCTTGTCTGAATCTGTAATAAGGAAGTCCCTTCGCCTTCACCCTTACTAAAGTAACCTGATGTTAACTAGTCAGTATTTTTTCTATTGTCTGTTTCCCATCTTATAAAACCCACTGTTCTGCTACTGCCTAGTGAGGGCTTTCATTCCATTTTGTAGAAGAGGCTTCCTTGGTTCACGAATCATGAATAAAAGGTCCATTAGATCTATCACTAATTTGTTGTGATTTTGCCTTTAACACACTTAATGATAGTAATTTGAAGATGTTAGTTCTAAACTATGATGTTTACTTTTAGTGGTTGTCATAGTTAGAAGACACTGCATGAGAACATAGTTTAATAAAAAAATTAGCTGTTGACTAAGCTTTGTAATTTATTTTTAGACCTCACTGATTTGGGGGTAGGGGGTGACCTACTCAGGTGGCAGAGATCAGGTTTGAGAGATCATGGTTTGAGACTAGCCAGGACAAAAAAGTTCATGATTCCATCTCAACTAACAAGCTGGTGTCATCGAAGGATAGAGGTGTGATTGAGGCAGACCCCAGGGAGAAAATTCTAGACCCTTTCCAAGAAATAACTAAAGCAGAAACAGTGGGAGTGGCTCAAGTAGGGTAGTATCTGTCTGGCAAGCACAAGCCCTGAGTTCAAAGCCCAGTGGGAAGGATGGAGGCAGGGAAGAAAGGATTCATTGATTTTTCTACCCCATTTCCCAGTATGCAAAGGTTTAAGTTTGGTTAATAAATTTCCTTGAGAGCTGAAGGTATGACTCAAATGGTAGAGTGCCTCCTTACCCAGCATAAGGCCCTAATTCAAACCCAGTGCCTTTTTTTAAATTTTTGTTATTTTTACAAACGAAGCAGGACACAGTACACACATACGTTTCAGCAATGGCTTCAGACCCCTCTGGAACTGTGTCAACTTGTCTGGGCCACAGTGCCCAGGTACTTATTTGGTTAGCCATTACTCTGTTTCTATGAAAGGTGTTTGTTGTTTTTTAATGAAATTAACATTTAAATAGGTGAATTGTGATTACAACAGATTACCACCAGGTGCTGGCAGCTCACACCTGTAATTCTAACTACTCAGAAGGCTGAGATCTGAGAATTAAGGTTCAGAACCACCCCAGGCAGAAAAGCCCATGAGACTGGTATTTACAGTTAACTACCAGAAAGCTAAAATCGGTGTGACTGAAATGGTAAAGTCCCTAAACAAAAGCCAGCACCATTTATACACACACACACACACTTAAAAAAAAAAAAAAAAACCACATTACTTTCCAAACTGTAAATGGTCCTCATCCAATCAGTTAAAGGTTTTTGCAGAACCAAGACCACCCTTCCCTCCCCTCCACCCCCCCAAACCCCACAGCAAGAAGGCAGGTCTGCAAGCACAAGGCCCTTGCAGCCCTTGTTCCAGCAGAGGCTCTTTCCGGGGACTCTGCATTCTGGACTTGGCAACCTCCACAGCCACATGAGTCAATTCCTTAAAGGAAATTTCTCTAGGGTAGCCATTACCAGCTCCCCATGCAGCACAGAGAGAAAATGGAGCAGGTACCAGAAGCTAAGTGTCACTGTGCTGCTGCAAGAATCACAGGGAGAAGGGGGCTGTAAAACCTGGCCTGGGAAAAAACACAACAGCGACAGCCCCTGCAAAAAGGAGAAAGGCTGTCCTCCAGGAGGAGGTGAACACCACTTGCAACAAAGAACAGAGTCAAGTTCACAAACTTACCCCACATTTTTGACAGGCCACACTCAGTCAGCAAGAATAATGGCATGGGTGGAGATGAAGATGGGGAATGTTCCTGGTAGATGAGAGAAAATTTAGGGAGATGCAGTTGAGGAACTGCTCCCCAAGCCCCATGCCCATTGGGTGTCCTGCCTCCACATCCCATGCAATTAAAAATATCTTCCTTTCCCTCATTTGCCTGAGCTGCTTTACTGATCCTCCTGCCATGAACCTATCTAAATTCTCTCGTGTTGGGTAGGTCGGTCTTATGTTGCCAGCTTTTAATTACAGATTGCTTTTGCACCCAGTCTTGATTTCTGTCAACAACAGTTTTACCTGTTTGCATGAAAAAAGGTAAAATTTAATAAAGCAATTAAAAGGCAAAACAAAACCCACCCCCTCTCTATAAAATATGCGTATGTATCCTATTGATTCTCTTTCTCTGGAGAAAACTAAAACAACAGTTAAAACAAAGGAGACCATTGAGCAAGGTACTAGAACAAGTCAAAATGAACTCACAACTAGAAGTTCCACACCCACCAAACCAAAACTGTTCACCTGTTCACCCAACCGGAGCCACAATGGAGTACGAAAGCCAAATACCCAACTCCACCAGTTCTGACCTGTGTGACAAAGAATTCTCCTCTGCCAGAGCATTTACAAAGTAAGTGACAAGTTTTTGTATCTGCTTTCCTTAGCCCTTGTCTACAGACAATCTGCTCTGCCCTATTACACTCTACAACTATGGCCTACCATGTTCTCTAAACTAAATTTGTAATTTTGGCTTTTGACCCAAGAACTTGTCAGATTTTTTATGTATTCAAATATATTTGTTCCTGACAGATATTTTCAGCAACAAAATTACATAATGAAGAATACATTTCTAAACATTCACCATGAAAATGCTATCTCCATACGTGTTTCTTTGGAAAAGCAGCTGTTCCCTAACCATTAAAACTTCCCTTCTGTCTTTTGAAGAGACAGATTAAAGTTTCTCCTAACTAGTTGCTAGGTAAGCAGGCATATTACTGACAGCCATTTATTGAAGAAAATGACAACATGTCTGAAATAGCTAGGGAATAAACAGCAAATCTCCGAGAAGATTTTTAATTGTCCCTTGCCAGTTCATTTGGAAATAGCTATACACAGTCTGTCTTCTATAAAGCTATCATTTATATTAACCATAATAAAATATTCTTCAATATTTCTTAGAATTAATATCCTTTGCTTACCAATAAATTATGATGTCAATAAACTGCAAATTTATTCCAATTTCCTTTTAAAAATTCTAATTAAGAAACAAAAATATGCTGGGCAAGGGTGGGAGGGGCCATGAAAGGAGGGAGACTGAACAAATGCAGTCATTATATACAATGTACATTATGTACCTAAAAGTGAACGACATAACCTGAGGGTAAGGAGGGAATGGAGGAAATGTAGGAGAATAAAGGAAGGGGTGATACTGATCAAGAAGGAAGCATTGGGCTGGGAAGGTGGCTCAGTGGTAGAGTGCTTGCCTTGCATGCATGAGGCCCTGGGTTCGATTCCTCAGCACCACAAAAGAGAAAAGAAAAAAGCCGGAAGTGGCACTTTGGCTCAAGTGGTAGAGTGCTAGCCTTGAGGTGAAGAGCTGAAGGACAGCATCCAGGCCCAGAGTTCAGGCCCACGACCGGACCCGAAAAAGAAAAAGAAATGTTAAAAACATCTGTGCTTTAATCAAACTGTAAAGTGTAATGCAAAAATTTGGTGTAATTTTCTCATAAAAACATTTCTTTAAAAATTATTTCTTGGGTACGCATTATCCTGCCCATGTAACTGTAACTCCTCTGTACAGTATGTTCACAAATAAAATTAAATTAAATTTAAAAAAAAATTATTTCTTGGGGCTGGGAAGGTGGCTCAGTAGTAGAGTGGTTGCCTTGCATGCGCGAGGCCCTGGGTTGGATTCCCCAGCACCACATAAGCACAACGAAAAAAGCAGGAAGTGGCTCAAGTGGTAGAGCGCTAGCCTTGAGCTGAAGAGCTGAGGGACAGCGCCCAGGCCCAGAGTTCAGGCCCCACAACCGGACCCAAAAAAAAAAAAAAATTATTTCTTGAACAAAAAAAAAAAATTTATTTCTTGGGCCTGGAGGCATAACTCTGCTGGTACAGCATCAGCCAGTGAGCAAATGCATCAGGTACAAAGTTCAAGTCCTAGTCGCAGACCAAAAAAAAAAAAAACATTATTTTTGCGGAGTACAGTGGTACCTATCTGTAGTCCTAGCTGCTTGGGACTATGAGGAAAGAGGACAGGACTCCTTGACCTCAGGCGCTGGAGATTAGTCTGGGCTAGGTAGCAAAATTTTATCCCAATAAACCAACATTAAACAAACATCGTTCAGAGGGATTCACTACACACTTCTAACAGTACTTGCTGAGATAACTGAGCTTGTTGCCATACTGTTATACATATAGCCCTACTTTTACCACCACAGGAAGAGCAGTGTGACATAGTAAGAAAAATCTGGTCTCTGTGCCAGTGCTTAGCACAGAATTCTAAAATGCTTGGAATTCCCTTGGGGACAAGGTGAGAGGGTATACCTTCCTGATCTTCTCTCACTATGCCTGAGTTGATGAGAATAAACTGGTTCCAGGTGGGTGGAGGTGGTTTGTCAGAGAAACAAGTCTTGCAGGGCTGGGACTTTGAGCCTGACCTCCCAGCCTTCTGAGAAGGGTCTAGCTAGAGGTTGAATTCCATCACAAATAGCTGTTGATTTCATCATGCCCACATTATGGAATCTTCAAAAAAAAAAAAAAATGCTCAGGGGGATTTCAGAGCTAGCCTGTGCCAGGAGTGTGGAGCACCCCAACTGCACAGGAACCAATGGTGTCTGTCACCTCTGGGCCTTCCCAGACCTCATCTTATGTACCTGGTTCAATGCCACCTTTATATACAGTAATAATAAGTAAGGTGTTACCTCTGAGTTCTGTGAGCAGATTATCAAACCTGAGGTGGGAGTAGTAGATCAAATGATTTACAGTCAGGTCATTCCGAAGTGCCAGAGGCCCAAGACTTACAGCCAGACCTGAAGTGGGGACAGTCTTGTAGGGTTTGAGAGCGGGACCTATGACCTCAGCAGTAAATCCAGGTAGTAATGGAACTAAACAGTAAGATGCCTAATTCTTACACAGAGAGTTGGACTCGTTATTAATTTAGAAAAAAAATTACACATTTGTTGGGCTGGGATGTAGCTTACTCTGAGTGCTTGCTTAACATACACAAAACCTTCTGATTCCTAGCCCTGCCAACACACACACACACACACACACACACACACATACACACACACACACACACACACACACACAATATATTAACAATAAATTCTGAAATATTCCACATTTTATTACAAAGGAAGGGAAGAGACCAGTTAGCAGCAAGAGTTAAAATCAACAGGTTCGCACATTCCTGAATGCATGTTGAAACCTGGACTTAAATCTCATCACAGGACTACCAGCTCTATGCACATATGAATTTTCCCCACAATTACGACTCAACACTCGCCCACCCATCCAAAGCTTTTCTTTGCTTCTTTCTGCAACCTTGCCCCCATCGGCATCCAGTGTAGGATTGAGGTAAACAACTTACACTTTCCCTCCCCAAATTTTTGCTATAAAAATACACATAGTTCCAGGTCCAGTGCACATTTTTTTCTAGTACATCTGGCCTTGGTGTGGGTAGCTTCAGGACTTGATCTCTTCTCAGGCTAGTATCTGTAAAGGTCTTTGTTTCCAATACCTTGGTATCAAGAATTGTGGTTTAACCTGTGCTGTCATTTATCAGTTTGAAATTTCTAAAGATTCTTCCAGTGAACCCATGTTCAGAACAGTATTGCAATAGCCAAAAGTGAAAGCAACTCACACATCCATTAACTAATGGGTAGATAAACAAAATGTAGTATGTATACAGAATGGAATAACATTTGTCCTTAAGGACGGGGATTCTGACACATACTACATAACATAGATTAGCCTTGAAGATACTACACTCAAGAGAAGTCAGTCACAGAAAGACAAATACTATATCATTCCACTTGCATGAGGTACCAAAACAGTCAAGATTTGTGAACAAAAGAATGATAGGCTGGAGAAGGGAGGGCTAAGGAGTTACTGGGTATGTAATAGTGAAGCAATACTGTATTTATGCTGTAAATGTGAAAGCATAGAAAAATGTCCAACCAAGGGGCACATTATAGTTGATTACTTTGGAGGAGGAGTTGAGTAATAAACTGGGAACTTCAGTCTTCTCCCAATCTTTCCCCAATCTCAAAAGCCATCATCTCATGCTATTCCCTTTTCTCCTGTTGTTCATTCAAGAAGACATGACAACTCTGAGGAGAAAGACCACTCCAGGGAATTTCCTGCCCATTGTCTCACTGCAGTCCATTAAAACCCCTTTAAACTCTGAGTTCTCAGAGAAAGAAATTTGAGAAAAGAGGTTGTTCTCCAGAGTGGTCTTGAATAAATTGTTTTCTTACCACCAACGTCTGTTTCCCAGGTTTTCAGTAGAGTAGCCAGTAGTATGGACCTTAGATTCAAGTAACAGGTACAAATTTTCCATCTGAAAACATGAAAGCAGGTTTTTGTCTATCCTTCGGTTTGTATGTTAAACTGGGGCTTGAACTCAGGAACCTGACCTCTCTCTCACTGGGCTTTCTTGCTTAAGGCTGGCATTCCATCACTTACGCCAAACTTCCAGTCTGGCATTTTTGCTGATTAACTGGAGATGGAGTGTCTCTTAGACTTTTCTGTCCCAGCTGGCTTTGAACTGCTATCCTCAGATTTTAGCCTCCTGAGAAGCCAGGACTATAGGTATGAGTCACTGGTGCCACCTTCGAGAAATAAGTTCTAGAGGTGAGTACTGGTTATGGTCACATGTGAATGTACCTAATGTTACTACATTGTACACTTTTGAAGTGCTAAATAGTAAATTCCAAATAATTCACATTTTACCACAATTTTTCCCTCTGGTCCTGGGGCTCACTCATGAGCCTCTCAGTGCTCAAAGCTAATGCTCTACCACTTGAGCCACAGTGTCACTTCCAGCCTTTTCTGTTCATGTGGTGCTGAGGATCACCCAGGGCTTCATGCATGCCAGGCAAGCACTCTACTACTAAGCCATATTCCCAGCCCCTACCACAAATTTTTAAATGGAGTTGCTAAACTCTTATCAATAATTTTTTTGAAATGTGTTATTTGACAGATTACCACTTGATTTAAATGTCACTGAAGAATTGCAGGTGTTTTAATACTTGTTAATTATGATGGCAAGAGAATAATATTATTCCTAGTATATTATTAGGGCCCCTAGACAGAAACCTGGATCTTAGGGCCCCACCTAGGTTCAATCTCCCACACCTCAGGAGTAAGAGAAAATTCTAATTTAAATATTTTAAGTAGAAAAACTGGTTTGCGTCTCAGCTAATAGGAAAGACAGAACAAAAACCAGGAAACACACATAGGTGAGAGTTGGTGACAGCATTCTCCTGGCACCCCCAGCCCGGGCTCTGGGGTCATTTCTGTTTCCACTCTCATACAGGATGGAGAATCAGGTGGAAAGGCTATTAACCAGGGAGGAGGGGGATTTAAGGCTATTTAAAACTACTAAATGTAAATAAAGGCTGAGGAAAATTACAGCAAGGCACAAAATATGCTCAGGGTAAGCTCTAGTACTAACAGTGACATGACACTGACTGCCATTATTTCAAAGAATCTCAACGTCTCCTTTTTTGTTTTCTTTTTTTGCCAGTCCTGGGCTTGAACTCTAGGTCTGAGCGCTGTCCCTCTCAGCTCTTCAGCTCAAGGCAAACACTCTACCACTTGAGCCACAGCACCACTTCTGGCTTTTTCTGCTTTTGTGGTGCTGAGGAATAGAACCCAGGGCCTCATGCATACAAAGCAAGCACTCTACCACTGAGCCACCTTCCCAGCCTCTCAACAACTTCTTAGAAGAAGTCATTTTATAGTCCCCTATAGTTAGGAAGCTATTGTATTCTTTTGTTTAAAAAAGAAAACAGAAAACACAGCCAGGTGCCAGTGGCTCACGCCTATAATCCTAGTTATTCAGGAGGCTTTGAAATCTGAGGATTGTGGCTCAAAGCCAGCCCCATCAGGAATGTCCCTGAGACTCTTATCTCCAATTAATCACTAGAAAACTGGAAATGGCACTTTGGCTGAAGTGGTAGCATGCTTGCCTTGAGCTTAAGAGAGCAGAACAACATCCAGGCCCAGGGTTCAAGACTCAGGACGGACAAAAAGAAAAAATTATTGTTTGCTCAAAGATGTTGTGATGAAAAGCATCAACCTGATTATTTCTCATGATAGTTTGTACATTTCTACATGATAGTTTGTATTGTGTTTAATCCATTTTCTTTTTTCTTTTTTTTTTTTATTTTTATTTTTTAGGATTACAGGCTCAGCCTGTAATCCTAGCTACAGCAGGAGGCTGAGATCTGAGGATCGAGGTTCAAAGCCAGCCCAGGCAGGAAAGTCTGTGAGACTCTTATCTCCAATAAACCACTCAAAAACCAGAAGTGGCGCTGTGGCGCTAGCCTTGAGCTGAAGAGCTGAGAGATGGTGCCCAGGCCCAGAGTTCAAGCCCCATGACTGACTAAAAAAAAAAAAAAAAAGAAAAGAAAAAAGAAAAAAAAAAATACCATACAGAGGGGTTACAATTACATGGGCAAGGTAATTAGTACATTTCTTACCAAGCATTGCTGCCGCCTCCTTTGTTTCCCCTTCCCATCCCTTCCCACCTCCACCCACCCCCCCACTAATCCATTTTCTTTTAATCCCAGTGTCAATTCCTACTTTAAATATTAACAAAATGTGTTTCTTAGATTTAGATTACATAAAGGATAGGTCTGAGCTCTTTTCTCCACATCTTGTGTGCCTTCTTTGAAGGCTTCCACTTGAAACGCACTGTGCTTTACCTTCTCTCGACCAAGTCCTACCTTACACTGACCTGGTCTTAAATGTCTACACTATCAAATTATGCTGTTCCAACATTCTACTGTAGAGTAATGTGTGTTAAAAAAAAATACCATTTACTGTTTTTACTTTTATTTATTTAGTGGTATCTTTAGTATGGTTTAAAATAACTCACAAAAATGTTACAGGACTTTTAGAAGTGACTTTTAGAAGTTACTATTTAAAATTCAATTCTTGTTTTTAAAATTACTTTGATACAGCCTTGCATCCCAATGAAGTCCTCATAAAGTACTTCCGGTCAAGCACCAAGGGAAACCATCATTTAAAGAAAACTTTCTTCACTAAAAAGCAGAATAATGACTTTGCTGTCCTACTTTGGCCTCACTCTATGGCTCTGGTTTTCTGCCAAGGTTTCTCTAGCACTTCTGAATACCAAACTACAGCCAAAAACATTTTTAAGGATCTCATACAACTGACTTTTCTTCCTCTTTGGCTCATATGGGCTGCAGAAACTTTTTCTTTTTAGTTCAAGTCTCATGAAGACCAGAAATCAATTTAGGGTCAATCAATATCTACCCCTAAAACAAGTTAAAGAGTATTGTTTTTTGGGGGCTGGGAAGGTGGCTCAGTGGTAGAGTGCTTGCCTTGCATGCATGAGGCCCTGGGTTCCATTCCTCAGCACCACATAAGCAGAAAAAGCCAGAAGTGGTGCTGTGGCTCAAGTGGTAGAGTGTTTGCCTTGAGCTGAAGAGCTGAGGGACAGCGCTCAGACCTAGAGTTCAAGCCCAGGACTGGCCCCAAAAAAAAAAAAAAAGAGTATTTTTTTTTTAAATCAAGTTAACCGTTTTCATGCTTCAGTATATTAAAAGTATATTAAAAACTGTATACTTCGAAAACTTAACTGGTATGGTCCAATTTTAAATTTTAAATCTTAGGGCTGGGAAGGTGGCTTGGTGGTAGAGTGCTTGCCTTGCATGCATGAGGTCCTGGGTCCGATTCCTCAGCACCACATAAGCAGAAAAAGCCGGAAGTGGGGCTGACGCTCAGTGGTAGAGTGCTAGCCTTGAGCTGAAGAGCTGAGGGACAGCGCCCAGGCCCAGAGTTCAAGCCCCACGACTGACCCAAAAAAAAAAAAAAATTTTAATCTTAGTAGCTTCAAAATATATTCAAATGACCCCTACCACATTTCCCCCACAGAATGGTCTTGGCATGCTTGACAAAAATCACATGACTAGTTCAGAGATATAGCTTAGGGGAAGAGCACCTGCCCAAGGGCTGGGTTTGATCCTTAGCAACACTAATAATAATTATCACCACTAATTATTAATAATTACCAATCTGATCACATATGCAAATATTATTCTGAGCACTCTACTTGATGCCACTGTCTACTACCTAAATATTTTAAAGTCAAGAATGTAGACTGCAAGTATGACTCGTGGTAAGAGTGATTAACAAGGTCCTGAGTTCCAACTCCAGTACCACCAAAAACAAACAAACAAAAAGAAGTAAATGTGAAATGTAAGCCATCTATCTTCCTTCTTTTGTTCTGTTTTGTGTTTTGGCCAGTCCTGGGACTTGAACTCAGGGTCTGGGCACTGTCCCTGAGCTTCTTTTGCTCAAGGCTAACACTCTATGACTTGAACCACAGCACCACTTCTGTCTTTCTCTGTTTATGTGATACTGAGGAATCAAACCCAGGACTTCATGCATGCCAGGCAAGCACTCTACCACTAAACCACATTCCCAGCCTGAGACTTTTTTTCTTGGACTGTCACAGGGTTTGAACTCAGAGCCTGGGCACTGTCCCTGAACTCTTTTGCTTAAGGCTACCACTCTACCATTTTGAGCCACAGCACCACTTCCAGTTTTTGAGTGGTTAACCAGAGATAAGAGTCTCATAGGGACTTTTCCACCTTTGATCCATGATTCTAAGATCTCAGCCTCCTGAGTAGGATTATAGACATGAGCCACTAGGCACCAGGCTCATGAGACTCTTATCTCCAATTAATCACTAGAAAACTTGAAGTGACACTGTGGCTCAAAATGGTAGAGCACTAGCCTTGAGCAAAAAGAAGCTCTCAATGACAAGTGCCCAGACCCTAAGTTCAAAACCTACCACAGGAAAAAGAAAAAGAAAAAAAAAGAGGAAATAAGAAATTATCCAGTATCATTCTCATTTACTGAGAAGATATTTACAAACATGACATCATAATCATAAACTGGATCAAGTTGGTAAGTTTACTAAGTATTTCCTTTGGTATGATGGAACATATTTGCTTCCAAGTAAAGGGGTTTTCTGCATGCAAATTTTACTTTTCATCTATTTTTTTTTTTTTTTTTTTTTGTCAATTGTGGGGCTTGAACTCGGCTTAGGCACTGTCCCTCAGCTCTTCAGCTCAAGACTAGCATTCTACCACTTGAGCCACAGTGCCACTTCCAATTTTATGAGTGGTTTATTGGAGATAACAGTCTCACGAACTTTCTTGCCTGGGCTGGCTTTGAGCCAGGATCCTCATCTCAGCTCCTGAATAGTTAGGATTACAGGTGTGAGCTACCAGTGCTTAAGCCCCCCCCCTTTTTTTGGGGGGGGGGGGGGAGCGTCGTGGGGCTTCAACTCGGCCTAGGCACTGTCCCTTAGCTCTTCAGCTCAAGGTGATCACTCTACCACTTGAACCACAGAGCCACTTCTGATTTCCTGGTGGTTTATTGGAGATAAGAGTCTCAGGGACTTTCCTGGGCCGGCTTTGAACCGTGATCCTCAGATCTCAACCTCCTGAGTAGCAAGGATTATAGTCGTGAGCCACTAGCACCCGGTTTTTTCAGCTAATATTTTAAGATCATATTTTTGGTAGGTAATGGGGCTGAACTCAGGGCCTAAGTGTTGTCTCTGAGCTCTTCTGATCAAGGCTAGAGCTCTACCACTCTGAGCCACAGTGCCACTTACAGATCATGTATTTTTATCATAACTTGTTCTTCACTCATTATAACAAAAAATATATCATGCCGGTAGGACTGCCCTTTTGCCATGTCTTCAGTATCACACCTTTTGTCAAACAGGATACATTAAATGGTAGCAATAAACATCTTAATAATTACATTCAACAAGATAAAATTTTTTAATTCTTATTCTAAAGAAACTGACCGCCAGGCGCTGGTGGCTCATGCCTGTAATGCTAACTACTCAGGAGGCTGAGATCTAAGGATTGCGGTTCAAAGCCAGTCAGGGCAGGAAAGTCTGTGAGACTCTTATCTCCCTCCAATAAACCACTAGAAAACCAGAAGTGGCGCTGTGGCTCAAGCAGTAGAGCGCTCGCCTTGAGCTCAGGAGCACAGGGACAGCGCCCAAGCCCAGAGTTCAAGCCCACCATCAACCAAAAAAAAAAAAAAAAAGAGAGAAAAAGAAAACAAAACAAAACAAAAGGAAACTGACCTTAGCCAGGCCCATTGGCTCACATCTGTAATCCTAGCTACTCAGGAGGCTGAGATCTGAGGATCACAGTTCAAAGCCAGCCCACACAAGAAAGTCCATAAGACTCTTATCTCCAATTAACTGCCAGAAAACCAAAGTAGCACTAAGGCTCAAGTGGCAGAGCACTCACTTTGAGCTGAAGAGCTCAGGGTCAGTGCCCAAGACCAGATTCACCACGACCCCCTCCCCTCCCAAAAAAAGAAACTGACCTTTAATGAAAGGTTTCTACTCTAAATACTCAAATCTAAAGCAGCTCAACATATCAATTATACATTGTCCTTTTTACTGCAAAATAATCACCATGAAGCAGGACACCAGTGGCTTACGCCTATAATCCTAGCTACTCAAGAGGCTGAGATCTGAGGATCGCCATTCAAACCCAGCCCAGGCAAGCAAGAAAGTCCTAGAAAACCAGAAGTGGGACTGTGGCTCAAGCAGTAGAGCGCTCGCCTTGAGCTGAAGAACACAGGGACAGTGCCCAAGCTCAGAGTTCAAGCCCCACAACCAACAAAAAAAGAAAAAAATCACCATGCACAGGCTGGGAATGTGGCTCAGTGGTTGAATGCTTGCCTAGCATCCACGAAGCCCTGGGTCAATTCCTCAGTACCATATAAACAGAAATAGCTGGAAGTGGTGCTGTAGCTCAAGTGGTAGAGTGCTAGTTTTGAGCACAGAGAGGCTCAGAGACAGTGCCCAGGCCCTGAGTTCAAGCCCCATGACTGACAAAAAAAAAAAAAAAGAACAGAAATACCTACTTCTATTCTTATGTATGAAAATATATAGCAAGTCAGGCACCAGTGAGTCACACCTATAATCCTAGCTACTCAGGAGGCTGAGATCTGAGGATCACAGTTCAAAGCCATCCCAGGCAGTAAAGTCCACGAGACTCTTATCTCCAATAAACCACCAAAAAGCCAGAAGTGGCACTGTGGCTCAAGTGGTAGAGCAATAGCCTTGAGCTGAAGAGCTGAGGGACAGCGCTCAGGCCGAGTTCAAGCCCCAAGACAAAGAAAGGAAGGAAGGAAGGAGGGAGGGAGGGAGGGAGGGAGGGAGGGAGGGAGGGAGGGAGGGAGGGAGGGAGGGAGGGAGGGAGGGAGGGAGGAAGGAAGGAAGGAAGGAAGGAAGGAAGGAAGGAAGGAAGGAAATATATAATAAAACGGCAAATGTACAAAAAGGTGAAACATTTGTGTTAAATACATACACTACAAATATTCTAATAAGCATGTGCTTACAACCATCAATTATAGAACCTGAAATCAAAGCTGGGCACTGGAAGCTCATACCTGTAATCCTAAGTACCTCAGAGATCAGGGAACATCATAGTTGCAAGGCAATCCAGATCAAGTTCAGCTGACTCCACTGCAAACAACAGCAAAATGTGGTGGCACATGCCTGTCATCATAAGCTACATGGAAGGCTGAGACTGAGAGGACTGTGGTCCCAGGCCAGTGTGGGCAGAAAAACACATTAGATTCCATCTTAATGGAAGAAGCTGGGTGCATATCTGTCACTCCAGCTATGATGAAAAACCTAAACAGGCAGACCAGATGTGCCTGGGCAAGAAATGATACCTTGCCTCAAAAATAACAGGGGGGGGGGGTGGAAAAAGAGCTGGAAGTATGGCTCAGTAGTGCATACCTTGCACCTGAAGGTGGAAGGTCCTGAGTCCAAACCCCAGAACCACACACAAACACATACACACACACACACACACATATACATACACACATACACAGAGAGAAGTAAAAATCATTTCATTTGACCTTTTAAAAAGTGAATTATTTTAATAAAAATTACCATCTTCTTTTTGTTGGTTGTGGGGTTTGAACTCAAGAGAATTGGTCCTGTCCCTGAGCTTCTTTGTGTTCAAGGCTAGTGCTCTACCATTTGAGCCACAGCACCATACCAGTTTTCCAGTAGTTAACTGGAGATAAGCGTTTCATGGGGACTTTTCTGTCCAGGCTGGCTTTGAACCAAGATCCTCAGATCTCAGCCTCCTGAGTAGCTAGGATTACAGGTGTGTGCTACCAGCACCAAGCTTAATTATCATCAATTTTATAGTAGATATTCTTACTGACAAACTGTCTGAAGACAGTTATGGGAAAAGTTAGCTCATATCACTTATTTTTCCTCTGATCCTTTAGTCTTCACATAATCCTATCTTCTAACAGGAAAATTTATTACAAAAGAAATGTGGTGAGAAACAGCACATGGTATACACATGCATACTTTAGCCCATCTCAGCCATCTTGCACCATCCTCCTGGTTACAGATATTTGGTCTTTGGTTAATTAATTAAGGAGAATTACAGTCCTTAAAGATCCCTTCTGATGGTTCAGATTGGTGAGTCTTCTTTCTGTATCCTATATGGTCCTGGTGCCAAAGATTTAAGGACCATCCTTACTTCCGTATTCTTCTAACCTTTTTACTTCCTCATTCCTTTGTAGCCCTTCCCCCACTTCCCTGTCAGGCAGGTTCTCCTTTATCGGCTTATCCTGCCATTTGCAAGTTCTACAGGCTACAATTCCCTGACTGACTGCTTTCCTACAAATTCCTATCAAATAGTACATGGTATATAAGAAAAAAGACTCAGTACTGCAGTAACGTAATACAAGTATTACGTTAATGTTTCATATATTCGCTTGAAGTATTTATTCAAATTTTAGACTATTAATTTCTAAATGTAGGATTTAACTATTCATTCATTCATTTTTGAGATTGAGACAAAAATCATTGTGTAGCCCAAGCTAGCCTCAAATTTTCATTCTTACCTCTACCTCTTGAGAACTGTGATTACAGATAAGGACTACCACACTCCAAACCTATTTCTAATTGTTCTTTTTCTCCCACCTACTCCAGTATCATTTACTAGCTCTTGTTCTCAGAACCTCACACTCCACACTTGCAAAACCAAAACCATTACAAGATCTCTAAAGTAAGAAAACTTAAATGTAAGTAAGTCATTTAACACAGAACTTGGAACTGATGGCTATTCATTTGTTTAATTCAACAAAGGAAGAAGTGTGGAGTTGGCACTAGACATGAGACATAGCAAAGACACAGGGGAAAGGAGCACTATCAATCAAATAATCGCAATTTCTCATTAAGTTTACTGGTTAGTACCTTATGAATGTTAACACAGCAGCAATAGTGAACAACTGTAAAGGATCAGACGTATACATTTCAACCTCATAAAACCTATGGGTTTATAGTTTCTAGCAAACTTAGTATCTAAATGCATTTACAAAAAAAAATTGCAAGAGAGGCTGGGAATGTGGCTTAGTGGCAGAGTGCTTGCCTAACATGCATGAAGCCCTGGGTTCAATTTCTCAATACCACATAAACAGAAAAAGCTGGAACTGGCACTGTGGTTCAAGTGATAGAGTGCTAGCCTTGAGCATAGAGAGGCTTAGGAACAGAGCCCAGGCCCTGAGTTCAAGACCTAGGACCAGCAAAAAATAAAATAAAATATACAAAGAGATAACTGTTCTTTACAGACTCCTTGAGAATGGTATGCAGTCTTAGTAACTACAACAATTTGATCCAAAATTAATTTACATACCATCAGAACATGTTACGTGACACCAGATGTGTATCTGCTTAGTTTTTTTTTTTTAATAGTTGTACAAAGGAGTCATACAAGGAGTTTCAATGTCAGGTTATGAGTACAATACATCTTGATCCATGTCACTCCTTCCTTCCATTGTTCTCTCCTATTATACTGTGAATTTTCTACCATCTTCCTTTTCTTTTTTTCTTTTTATTGGTGCTGGTCCTGGGGGTTGAACTCAGGGCAGGAGCACTGTTCCTGAGCATCTTGCTCAAGACTAGTACTCTACTCCTTAAATCACAGCACCACTTACAGCTTTTTTTCTTTTCCTTTTCCTTTTCCTTTTTTTTTTTTTTTTTTTGGAGGGGGAGAGGGTTGATGGGGTTCTCACTGACTTTTCTCCCCAGGCTGGTTTTGAATTGTGATCCTCAGATCTCAGCGTCCCAAGTAGCTAGGATGATCCTCAGATCTCAGCGTCCCAAGTAGCTAGGATTACAGGATGAGACACCAGTGCCCCACCTATCTTCCTTTTTTTAAATTCTGTAAGTCTTGACACCACCACACATCCACACTGAATATCCATGTTTTTACCGGGCCTCCACAGTTCACAGTTGGAGGTCCTATTGACTTGCACTTGTGTTTTCACATTTGTCTGTTCTGCTTTCAAAGATAGCAAACTTGAGAAGCTAGAGTTAATGTAGGATTAGCTACTATATGCCTATCTTTATGTTATACTCTTTAGCCCTGGCTCCATTTCTTGGATAATTAATTGTCCTTGCTTCCGGAACCTTGGACCTCTTCCTGCCACTGATTCTTCTCCCTTTACACCAATTACAACTTAGTATATAATACAGTAGCCTAACGTATCTTAGGGAATTCATTCCAAGACCTCCAACTCATGCCTGATCTTTTTTCTATATAGGTATATCTATGATAGCTTAATATACAAATTAAACACAGTAAGGTTTAATATAACAATAATCAAATAGAACAATTATAATAATAATATACTGTTACAAAATATGTGAATGTGGTCTCTGTCAACCTCAGGTTATGATTTTTTTTTCCCCTTTCCTTACAAAATCAAGAACTTTCACCTTTTCCCCTAAAGGAAGCATTTTATAACTTCTCTACAGATTAAGCCAATTACCAGAATCATTATTCTTGTGCTTTACCTGAACATGAACACTGTACTACCAAGAAGGTGGATTTGATAACCAAACAGCTACTAAATGACTAATGGGTGGGTAGCATCCACAGTGTAGATATAGTGGACAAAGGATAGTTCACATCCTCTATCCTGGCAGGATAGAACAAGATTTCATTGTTTTACTCAAAACAGCACAAAATGTAACATGAATTGTTTATTGCTGGAATTTTCCATATAGTATTTTCAGACTGCAATTGACTATTGCTAACTGAAATTGAAAAAAAAGGGGGGGGGGGGGGCTGGGAAGGTGGCTCAGTGGCAGAGCGCTTGCCTCGCATGCCTGAGGCCCTGGGTTCAATTCCTCAGCACCACATAAAGAAAAAAGCCGGAAGTGGCACTGTGGCTCAAGTGGTAGAGCATTAGCCTTGAGTTGAAGAGCTGAGGGACAGCGCCCAGGCCCAGAGTTCAAGCCCCACGACCAGACCCAAAAAAAAAAAAAAAAAAAAAGGAAACACATGACTAGAGGCTAGTTTAACATCCCTTTGGAGCTGATATTTTTGCCCCAAGACTAGACAATGTAATTAGCAAAAAGAAAAGTGAAAAACAGAGCTAGTCTTTTGTATCCTCTCCCTTTTAAACATGAAAATCCTCTAAACAGAGCTAAGCATTCCTATGCATTGCCTCTATTGGATTTCTTGGCTTTGTTCCACACTGGACTCATTTCCTTTTCACTCTAGCCTGTATTCCCCTTCCCTATTAAATCTAGTTGGCAAGTGCAAAGGAAGTGAAAAATCTAATCATAGGCCTTTATGTCTAGAAGGGCCTTCAAAGATCAGCTTATTTCCTATGAGGAAAGTGAAGAATAAACTATTTGCCCAAGGTAACAGAGCTAAGTAATCCGGCTGAATCAAGGATCCAAGACTCTTTTAAGTTATTCTTATTTTGTTGCCTCAAATCAGTTCATTTAGGTAAGTAAGTATTCTGAGGCCACATTTATTATTTAAAAAGCAAGTGGGTTTCTTGGCTCAAATCTAAATGAAGGGCTACTTATATCCAAGGAATGACCTCATGCTCTTACCTTATAATTATGGTTAAACGTTGAAGCAATATAGTTATATTTACATATCCTCTGCTATATTGTGGAAGAAGCAGAGTTGACCTAAACAGAATTTTACAGTTTACTTTCAATATGATTTTTTTTGGGGGGAAGACTCGCATTCACTAGGCCGGAGCTCTACCACTTGAGCCATGCTACCAACTCTATGGTTTATTTTCATATAGTTTTTGAAGATAAAATAGTTGTCTACACTTTCAAGTGGGAGAAAAAACTGCATTTCAGTAAACCTGGATCAAGTTTGTCAGTCACGAGGCTTGAACTCAGGGCCTTGGCGCTGTCCCTGAGCTCTTCTGCTCAAGGCTAACACTCGACCACTTTGAGCCAAAGCTCCACTTCCAGTTTTCCAGTGGTTAATTGGAGATAAGTTTCATGTTTTTCCTGCCCAGGCTGGCTTTGAATTGTGATCCTCAGATTTCAGCCTCCTGAGTATTAAGATTACAAGTATGAGCTACCAGTGCCCAGATCTGGATCAAATTTTTTTGTTTGTTTTTTGTTTTTTTCTGCCGGTCCTGAGGCTTGAACTCAGGACCTGGACTCTGTCCCTGAGCCACTCGGTGCTCAAGGCTAGTGTTCTACCACTTCAACCACAGCACCATCTACCTCCAGCTTTTTCTGTTTATGTGGTACTGGGGAATTGAACCCAGGACTTCACGCATGCTAGCTAGGCAAGCACTCTACCACTAAGCCACATTTCCAGCCCTGGACCACATTTTATGCATAACAATCCATTTAACACCATATGAAATTACTCAAGTCATTTAATAAATGACTAGTACATTTTTTTTAAAGATGCCCTCATTTTTCCAGTGAGATTTTGTGCCTATTTTAAGCTAAGACATCAATGTGTTCCTGACCTCTCCTAAGTGTCACAGAGACTCAGGCAGCTCCAGTGGCTGGCAATGTGTCCAATTTCTACATCTCAGTGTAACATGTCCCTGGAATTATGATTCATGAATTAAAAGAAAATCTTATAGATCATATATAACCAGAAGAGTCTCCATGATTCAAAAACAGGAATATTCATAAATATATGCCTATTTTACTTATTTTTACATGACCTAATGTGACAGGAATATTGCTGGGAGATCCCAAATGAGGAGAAAATGATTAAGTAAATAAATTCTTTTGTACATTAACATTTGCACATTTAACACCTTAATCCCACCTTAAATTTACATGGCCATTTTGATTTTTCCTATAGACGCGCTGCATTGAGATACTTGATTCCTTTATCTCTTCTAAAGTTTTTACCTTATCATTTCAATAGCCCTTCTTGACTTGAGAGGATTACGAGGGCTTTAGGGAGGCATATATTCACAACATTAAAGGCAGGGAAACACTGAAACAAAAGAGCTCAAGAGCTCACTGACGATGGACAGAAACCTCTAAAACTATAAGCCTCACTGGTGGTATGGCCACCATGCCAACATTTAGTTTCTGAAGATTTACTTCTCAAATGTTTTTCTTTGGTTGATGTCTACTGTAGTCCAGTTTACACCTGTTTAATTTGGGAGACACTGTTGACAGATGAATAACAGGATTAAACATTTGCTACCAGTTATCTCTATCATAGACAACACAGCAAAGAATTCAGATACTGGAGTTATTTTGTAGAATGAACATCAACTTTTATCAGTGTGTCCCAGATGATGTTTCTTAAGCCAGAAATAATGTGTCTATGAGTTCATCCATTCGATGGCACATGATTTCCATTTGTCCCATTACTAGTGATACTAAGTGATCACTTGACTAAGGTGTTTAAAAGTGTCAGGCCTCCATAATGCAAAGTAACTCTTTTAACTTTTGAGACAATGACTCCTTTTCTTCATTCAACTTTCCATTTACTTACAGTTATTTTCATCAGTGTGGACTTACGGATTCCTATTATTATTGATTTTTATGCTACAATTGTCCCACATATGGTCCCCAAGGCCTCTTTAAGCTGCTGTTTTTTATATGTCTTCATCATTCTTTGAGTACTTCCTTACTTCCTGGATCAAGACTTGTATTTTAGGTTCATCTTGCACTTGCCTACACTAGCATGAAATCTGCTATTTAGCCAAAGAAACCTGGTTCCTTCTAATGAATGAAAGTAATCAGAAGCTAAGATTTTAATGATTAATAGAGTACAAAGACAACATTCACACATTTACATCTGTTTATTTTTGTATCTGTCTCTATATACTGAAAACCATGAATTTATACCAACATCTCCAATTTCAACAAATATCACCCTTCCAATATTCATAATCTTTTTCCACAATAAAAAGGCTGGAGCTGGGCACCTATAATCCTAGCTACTCAGGAGGCTGAGATCTGAGAATTAAGGTTCAAAGCCAGCCCAGACAGAAAAGTCCATGAGACTCTTACTCCAATTAATCACCAGGAAACCTGAATTGGTGCAGTGGCTCTAGCAGAGCACTAGCCTTGAGCAAAAAAGAACTCAGGGATAGTGCCCAGGCCCCCAGTTCAAGCCCCACGACAAAAAACAAAAAACCTGGATCCTCTTATCCTTAATGTAAGGATAAGTGTGCACCTATGCTCTCCACCCAGGTACTCTCTTCCCTGTACTCAGGCCACCTACCACTGTTAGAAACTCTCCATCAGGCTGATACCACTGTGCTCTGTACCCACTCGCTCCCTGTTCACCTGGGTGCTACTACTACCCTGAGGCTGAATGCCTTCCTCATTTCACCTGGGCTCCAACGTACAGCAATGGTGAGATCTTCCGCTTGACCTCTCTCATCCCACACTGAGCCCGTCACGTTCTCATGTCCATTCTCTGTTCGGGCTATGGCTTTACTACCCCAGCCACACTCCTGTTTCCTCAAGACTCAGGTTCTTATACTCTGCTCCAGATCAACACAGCTCACAACACTATAAGACATCACCTTGCTCAGCCCTCAACTATTATATATTTCACAATTACCAGTTCTTCACTTATCTCTTACTGAAAGGATTTTTTTTTCCTTTTCCTTTTTTCCTTTTTTTTTTTTTTTTTTTGCTAATCCTGGGGGGGAGGGGGGGGGTCTTGAACTCAGGGCCTGGGCACTGTTCTAAGCCTCTCTGTGCTCAAGGCTAGCATTCTTCCACTTGAACCCAGGGCTTCATGCATGCTAGGCAAGCACTCTACCAATAAGCCACATTCCCAGGCCTCGAAAGATTCTTAATTCAGTTTTGCTAATTTTAAAACCAAAGTCAATCTATGTGTGTCTCATACTTTTTTTTTTGTTGGGGGGCAGGGGTTGGTCGTAGGACCTGAACTCTGGGCCTGGGCACTGTCCCTCAGCTCTTCAGCTCAAGGCTAGTGCTCTACCATTTGAGCCACAGCGCCACTTCCAGCTTTTTTCTGCTTATGTGATGCTAAGGAATCAAACCCAAGGCCTCATGCATGCAAGGCAAGCACTCTACCACTGAGCCATCTTCCCAGACTGTCTCATAGTTGTGGACAGGCTTGTGCAGTAACAGGGTTTGAACACAGGGCCTAGGCTTACTACCCTACCACTGAGGCAGACCCACAGCTATCCCATACTTCACAAGTTTCCAACAACCAAATCATGTTTGTGTCTATCAATGGACTTAAAATTATGGAAATTGATTAAAGTAACAAAAAAAAGGTAGGAGGGGCTGGGAAGGTGGCTCAGTGGTAGAGCATTTGCCTTGCATGCATGAGGCCCTGGGTTGGATTCCTCAGTACCACATAAGCAGAAAAAAAAAAAGCCGGAAGTGGCGCTGTGGCTCAAGTGGTAGAGCACTAGCCTTGAGCTGAAGAGCTGAGGGATAGTGCCCAGGCCCAGAGTTCAGGCCCCACGACCGGATCAAAAAAAAAAAAATAAAGAAAGGTAGGAGAATTTTATAGAAATGGTTTAAATGAATTAATCTAAAAGTAGAATATTTAAAAAATAGTTAAATACCAAATTACATCTTTTCTTTTGAGAAAGTGTCTTAATCACAAAATACTTTAATACAAAATATGAACATCGTAGATTATTTGATAAAGAAATAGGAATTTTTCAAGTTAAACCCATCAGGGTTTTTTTTAATTGCTAAAGAAGGTCACAATTCCCACTTTTAGAGTTAGTGATCTCTTCCCTGTAATTCCCTAACATCTTGAGCACCCTTCTTTTACTCTAGTATCCAGGAAGCAGTAATAGCTTTATACCATAATTTGTTTCTGTATTCTTAAGGGTCTAATGAGAACTAGAAGTGCTTTACAGTATCAAGTATATTGTAAAGTTAGCAGAATGAACATTATAGACCTATTATTTTGTAGATTAGCATCTTTTCCACCATGTACTTAAGACCAAAAAAAAAGCACTCTAGCAATATAAACAAATTTAAATAAGCTTATATGTGCCTCAAGGTTTTTATTCCAGCAGATAACACAGTAGTTGACCCTTTTAAATGCTATAGAGAATGCATACTGACATATTTATGCATCATTCATTTTCCATTTACTCATGCAGGAGACACTGTACATAAGTCATCTACTCTGAATCTCCTGTCATCTGACTTTACTCCCAAGATACAATTATCTTTTTGGCAAAACTGCTGTAGAACCCCTCTAGTCATTCACTAATCCATTCTGTACATTTTACTAAATTGCTCATTTTTACAATTTAAAAGTAGGCTGGGCACTAGTGGCTCATGCCTGTAATCCTAGTTACTCAGGAGGGTAAGATCTGATGATATTCATTCAAAGCCAGCTCAGGAAGGAAAATCATGAATTTTTTTGTTTGTTTTTCATAGTCCTGGGGCTTGAACTTAGAGCCTGGGCACTATCCCTAATCTTTTTGTGCTGAAGGCTAGCACTCTACCACTTGAGCTACAGTGCCACTTCCAGCTTTTTCTGAGACGTTTATTGGACATAAGAGTCTCACAGACTTTCCAGTCCACATCGGCTTTGAAAGCAAGATCCTCCAATCTCAGCTTCCCAAATAGCTAGGATTTACAGGCATGAGCCATTGGCACCCAGCTATGAGATTCTTATCTCCAATTAACTACCAAAAAAATCTAGAAGTTGAGCTGTGGCCCAAGTGGTAGAGCACTAGCCTTGAGCACAAAAAGCTTATAGACAGTGCCTAGGCCTGAGATCAAGCCCACAAAAAGAGAAAAAGGGAGAGGGAGTTGGAGGGGAGAAAAAGAAAGGGAAAAAGTCAAAAGGGAAAGAAAGAGAAAGAGAGAGACAGAGAGAGACACAGAGGGGAGGGAGGGAGGGAGGGAGGGAGGGAGGGAAGGAGGAAAGGAGGGAAGGAAGAGGGAGGGAGGAGGGAAGGAAGGAGGGAAGGGAACAAGAAAGGGGAGAGGAGAGAGAAAGAGAGAAAAGGAAAGGGAGAGAAAGAGAGGGGGGGCAGGTTCACTATGTAATCATAGCTGCTCAGGAGGCAGAAATCAGGACAGAGTTTTGAAGCTAATTATGGCAAAAACTTAGCAAGATCCTATCTCAACAAACAAGTCACCTGTACTGGTACACAGCTGTAATCCTAACTATCCAGGAAGTGTAGGTGGGCAGATCAAGGTCTAAGGCTGGCCCAGCAAAAGTGAATCCTTATTTGAAAAGTAGCTGTGTACTCATTACCTTACTCATGTAACTGTAACCCCCTGTATAGTATCTTTACAATAAAAAAATAAAAAAAGAAAAGTAGCTGTGGTTCAAAGTGGTAGTGCAGTAGCCTTGAGCAAAAAAAGCCCAGGGCCTAAATTCAAGGCCCATGACTGAACCAAAAAAAAGGAGGATCCAGTCAAGGCTGGCCTAGGCATAAACTAAGACCCTATTTCAAAAATAAAAGAAAGGACTGGAGGCATGGCTCAAATGGTACAGTGCCCTCTGTGCCTGTCTAGCAAGAGTAAGTTCAACCCTTACTACTATATCACAAAAAGCACTTTCAAATTACTGTATAAATTATCTTCAGATTATGTGTGTAAAGTATCTTGAAGCATAAATTAATTTTGTGTTTAGACGGGTTCTATACTGAAGGCATTTCTTTATGTACATGTGAATATTCCAAACCTGAAATTAGAAATCCATTTGGGCGCCAAGTATTTATTTCAGGTGGCAAGCTTTTAGATAAGGGCTACAATCTATACCACCTCAAAAGAACTCTAGTTTTCTAAGGGCAGGGCCAATATTGCAAGCCTTAGTAAATTTCAGCACATATAGCAGAATGTTTAGTATATGAGACATAAAAATTGCTTTAGTTTTTACACACAAAAAAAAAATCTACATCAGTTTCATGGCCTTTGAAACATGATCCAGCTCACATCAAGAAGCTTTGCCAGACTGGCTCCAGTGGCTCATGCTTGTATTCCTAGCTACTCAAGAGGCTGAGATTTGAGGACCATGGTTCAAAGCCAGCCCGAAAGTCCGTGAGACTCTTATCTCCAATAAACCACCAGAAAACCAGAAGTGGTGATGTGATAGAGTGCTAGCCTTGACTGAAGAGTGAAGGGACAGTGCCCAGGCCCAGAGTTCAAGCCCCAGGACCTACGGGGGGAAAAAAAGCAGCAGCAGCAGCTTTGCCTACTTCCTCTAATCAAGTGCCCTCTAAAACACATAAAATAAAGTCAATTTTAACCAACATACTCTAACTAGTCCTCTGCAGTGCAACTCAATTCCTTTAGTCCAAATAAATAAACTTATTTATTCTTAAGATTCAACCAACTCTTGTTGACAGTAACATTACCAAGCTGTCAGCCAATTAAATTGACAGGAACTATCTTTTAAGAGGTAATGTCCTCTTCAACCTATAAAAATGTTTAACTTCGAGGGAAGGAATGACATTGTTGAAAAAAGAAATATACCCTTTACCTGACTTATGTAACTGTAATCCCACTGTACATCACCATTTTTTTTCATGTTTAACATTTTTCAAAAAAAAAAAAGGTTGGCTCTCATCAGTTACGGCACTGCTAATTTTGTATTATTTTCAGTCTGTTTAGACATTCCTGAGTTGATCTAGACCACCTAATCTATCACCCCTTAAGAGTCCTTCAGAAAGCCGGGCGCTGGTGGCTCACGCCTGTAATCCTAGCTACTCAGGAGTCTGAGATCTGAGGATCGCGGTTCAAAGCCAGCCCGGGCAGGAGAGACCGTGAGACTCCTATCTCCAATAAACCACCAGAAAACCGGAAGTGGCGCTGTAGCTCAAGTGGTAGAGCGCTCGCCTTGAGCTGAAGAGCTGAGGGACAGCGCCCAGGCCCAGAGTTCAGGCCCCACGACCGGACCCCCAAAAAAAAAAAAAAAAAACTAAGGGTCATAGGGCTGGGAATGTGGCTCAGTGGTAGAGTGCTTGCCTAGCGTGCATGAAGCCCTCGGCTTGATTCCTCAGTACCACATAAACAGAAAAAGCTGAAGTGGTTCTGTAGCTCAAGTGGTAGAGTGATAGCCTTGAGCAAAAGAAGCTCAGGGACAGTGCCCAGACCCTGAGTCCAGGACTGGCAAAAAAGAAAAGAGCCAATAATTATTAAAAGGTATGTTATGTGACATCATCAACTCATGTTTAGCTTTCTGTTCAGCATTGTTTCTATTATAAAGAAAGGAATATAATAAGTGATGCCTGAGATGGTACTCTATAGCTACCACACACCCTGAGAAAATGAAGCTGCTGCAATCTTTGGTGTAACTCGGAAGAGAATTGAGGTGATTCTGGTATTGTATATATTCACAGCCTTAAATGCTCACATGGAACACTATAAGTCCTCAAAGCACAGCTGCTATTCATTCATTATCAGCTAATTGATATTCCTTCCTAGCTACACAAGTCTTACACAATCCACTCAGGAAATCATTGTTGGTTCTACCACCTAGTGCCAGTTATGCACTTCTATGGAATCCCTTTACTATCGGATTTAAGATTTTAAGAAACATTAGATAGTAACAAAATTCCACTGATCATTACAACAGGCCTGAGTACAATCACTGCTTATCATTCTTTGTTAAATAATGAAATTTTATTTCTAAATTTAAAAATTGGGACTTTTCCCAACCTTAAAGTTCCCAGTACCAAGAGAAAGCCCAGATATTTGTCTTTCCTTACAATTCTTTTTTTTTTCCGGTTGTAGGGCTTGAACTCTACGCCTGGGTCCTGTCCTTCAGCTTTTCAGCTCAAGGTGAACTCTCTACCACTTGAGCCATGACAACACTTCCGGTTTTCTGGTGATTAATTGGAGGTAAGAGTCTCAGGACTTTACTGACAGGGCTGGCTTTGAATTGTGATCCTCAGATCTCAACCTCCTGAGTAGCTAGGATTACAGGCGTGAGTCACTGGCACCCACCTCCTTACAATTCTTTGGAAGCACAACATCCTTATTCAAAACAAAAAGTAAAAACGAAGTCTAGTGGAATTTTTACAAGGTTTATTCTACTCCCACTCATAGTTCTCTACACCAAGTTCTAATTATCTAAGGTTTAGAGTTGATATTAGTTGGCTCTGCATTACTTAGTTTCTAATAAATGTTTCCATCAAGTCCTCCTGAAACCACTATGAACTTTAAAATATGATTGTTAAATTTTGAGAGGGCTAAAGATGTACATCAGTGCCAGAACACAGCTCATTTGCAGAAGACCCTGAATTCTAGCCCCAGCGTGGAATAAAAAAATTCTTCAAGAAAAAAAAAGGAAATTTCTTCCCATCATTTCCAGAGGCTATAAAACAATTTTCAATTAGAGCAGAAATTCCTCTCTCCTAAGGTTTATCTTTTCAAAATGTTGGGGGAAAAAACTATTCAAATGCTGAAAATAAACTAGGTGAGACTGGAGGACTGAAATTGCTGCTTGATGTAGCAGATTAACTTTTAAAATAACTTTTAAATTACATTCTAGTCTTTATCAGTAGTACTGGAGGGCTTGGACACATTTTAGTCGTCACTAAAATATTTTTTCCTTAAAACTTTTTCTATAGTGTGATACAAAGTGAACTTTAAGTTTTTAAATGAAACTGAGGGTGTTGCTCAGCAGTAGAGCACTTATAAGTACAAGGTTTTGAGTTCAAAACCTAAACTAGACAGGTTCACACCTGTAATCCTAGCTACTCAGGAGGCTGAGATCTGAGGATCACAGTTGGAAGTCAGCCTGGTCAGCAAAGTCCATGAAATTCTTATCTCCAATTAACAACCAAAAGCGGGAAGTGAAGCTATGGCACAAGTGGTACAGTGCCGGCCTTGAGCAAAAAAAAACCTCGGGGACGGCCCCCAGGCCCTGAGTTCAAGCCCCCGGACCAGCACACACACACACACACACAAAGTAAAATCTCCACGTTTTTAAATAAAAAATGAAAGCTAAGGTGAGCACGGAAAGCTCACGCCTATAATCCTAGCTACCCAGAAGGCTGAGATGTGAGGATCACAGTTCAAAGCCAGTGCGGGCAGGAAAAGTCCCTGAGATTCTTATCCCCAATGAACCACACCAAAAAGCAGGAAGTGGTAGAGTGCTAGCCTTGAGCACAGAAGCTCAGGGACAGCATCCAGACCCCGAGTTCAAGTTCCAGAACCAACACCAACACACACACACACACACACACACACACACACACACACACACACACATTAAAAAAAAGAAGTCAGGAAAACGGAAACTAAAACCAACTCCACTTCTGTTCCTTGGCATTACAATCAATCACAGAAAGGTACAAATAAAAGGAAAAGAAATCATGTCCGACTCCCTCACCGGTGTGAGAGGTGAAGAGGGCGGGATTCACCTACGCGCACTCTCCCGTTATACCAGGAACAATCGGTGCCACGGAAGGCGCGGTCTGGAGAGGCTCCTCAAGTGTTTTCTCGGCGTGTGTGGTGTTTGCAGACCGGAGATTCCCGGGAGGGCCGAAGCAAGTGTTCCCCATATGTGACCGCTCAAGTCTATCCACAGGACCCGGGGGAGGGGGCAGAGACGCGGAAACCTCGAGCCCGGCGCGTCCCAGCGGCTCGGCCTCCCTCCGCAGCGATCCCCGGAGCCCGCGAACAAAGGCCGGGAGCCGCACAGGTGGGAGAAGGGGGAGTGGCCGGGCCGGCGCCCGGGACAGCGCCCCCGCGCCGCACCTGCGAACCCGCCGCCCGCGCGCCTCCGCCGCCCGGGCCCGCGTCGGGACTGCTCCAACGCCCCACCTCCCCGGCCAGCCCCCCCGGGGCCTGGTCTGGAGCCTGCGGCGCCGGGGAGGTTCGAGAGGGAGAACCCCGGCGGAGAGGCGGGGGGGAGGGCGGGAAGCCGCACGCGCCGCCATCGGTCCCCCAGGCGAATTCGGGCCACAAAGCCGACCCGCGGGTGCCCGGGCGGCGGCCGGAGTCCGAGTCTCCAGAGCGCGCGGCGTCCGCGGGGCGCGCGGCGCGGGGAAGGGGAAATGGGCGTGGGGGCCGGGCCCCGAACAAAGCCGCCGGGCTCCGCGTACCTGGGCTTGGGGCGGCGCCGCTCCGCGCCGCCCCTCCGGGCACCGCCCCGGGCCGCACAGCCCGCCGCCCGAGCCCCTCTCCCGAGCCCCGGCGGCCGCGGACGCCCCGCGCCCCGGGACAATAGCTCCCTCCGCCGACGCGGGGCGGAGAGCCACAAAGGGAGCGGAGGGCGCCCCGCCGGGCGCCGAGAAAGTGCAGGCGCGGGCGCGGGGGCCCGCGGGAGGCAGCCCCGCCGGCCGGGGCGCGGCCGGGGCGGCGACGGGGGGCGCGAGCTCCGGCCCCCCGGCGGCGGCGGCGGCGGCGGCGGCGGCGGGAAGACGGCCCTGCACACAAAGCCGAGCGGGACCCCCGCCCGCCGGCGCGGACCCGGGGCCGCCCCCCTCCGGCCCGCGCCCCCCGCCCCGCACTCACCCACAGCTCCGTGCCCCAGCTCATGGCGGAACTTGAGGCGACTCGAGCTGTCCCGCTGTCCGTACGTCCGTCGGCGGCGCCGCCCGGCTGTCCGACCGCGCTCTCTGGCCAGCCAGCAGGCTCCGGCTCCGCGTCGGTGTCTCGAGAGGTGCCGCCACCGCCGGGCTCCCCGGTGAGTGAGGACAGACGCGACTGGAACCGCCGCCGCCGCCGCCGCGTCGCGTCCCCGCCTCCCGCCGCCGCCTCCCGCCTCCCGCCGCCGCTGCCGCCGCCGCCGCGAGGGAGGGTCCGGGCCGAGGGGCGGGGCGCGCGGAGCAGCGGGGAGGGGGCGCGCGCGGTGCACCTTGGGATCGGGGCGGGCCGGGCCCGGGGACCCCTCGCGGGCGCGGGCTGCTCGGCGGGTCGCTCCGGGCCTGGCTGGGTCCGCGGGGGATCCCGGGTTCCCAGACCGGGCAGGAGAGGCGCCCGCCGCCCCCTCGCTCCCCCCGGAGCCTCCGCCCCCCTTCCCCCCCAGAGCGGGCAGCTCAGGCGCACGGCCCCGGAGACCTGGACAAAGAAACCTCCGCCGAGCCTCGGGGGGCCGGACCGGGGAGACCCGTGCTTTCCTCGCAGATCTTCCTGGTTTCCCTCATCTCCCGTTTCGGGTCGGACCTCGCGACCTGGCGATTCCTGAGAATCGCAGACATGCCCGCGCGCCCGCCCAGCCCGGGTGCGGGGAAAGCTTTCACAGATCCGCACAAAGGGTCGAACGACTGGTTTGGGGAGGTGGCGGCGGCGAGGCCCGGGCCCGCCGTCACCTGCCGGGGTGGACACCTGTGGCGCCGGCCGGCTCGGCCGACGTCTCCCCCGTGCGGCCCGCCGCTGCCCCGGGCTCTGCAGAGGCGATTCCCAGCCCAGCTGCACAGGCAGGCCGTCGGCAAGGTTGGCTGCTGCCGCTGGGTGTCCGGAACGGCGTGCTCAGCAAGCCCCTGATAGAGGCTTTCGCGTTCATTTCTTGTCTCCACACACGCACACGTACACGCGCGAAGCAGTCGGCTCGTGGCGGGCTCCCCGTGTCGGGACAGCTGAGTGTTTTAGGTTCTCTCTGCAGGCTCTGTGTCAGCAGTGGAACCCCCCCATCCCCACCGGCACAGGTGCCCCGGCCTCTGGCGCTCCAATCCTCCTCTGCCAGGCTCTGCTCCCGGACTGAGGCCAATAAACAACCTGAGCTTTTATGGCAATCCAGCCACACCACTTGGTAAAACTCTTTGGTGTGCTCCTTGAGCACACACTCTTCCAGTTGGGTTATGGCCAGGTTTTTGTTGTTGTTGTTGTTTGGTTTTTATATGTCTTGGGGCTTGAACTCATGGCCTGGGTGCTGTCCTTGAGTTCTTTTGCTCAAGGTGAGCCTCTAGCACTTTGAGCCACAGTTTTCTGGGTGGTTAATTGGAGATAAGAGTTTCATGGACTTCCTGCCCAGGCTGGCTTTGAATCACAATCCTCAACCTTCCCAGGAGCTAGGATTACAGGTGTGAGCCACCAGTACTAGCTCCACGCATTTCTGCAATGGTGGCAGCCCAACTAGGTAAACTAGGAAGAGCTCATAAAGGCTCTTCTGCAACTTAATTTTTGCACTGTATCTGTTTAACTATGAGAAATATTCTCATCGAATGCATTTTCGCCTTAGCTTTTGTGTTGAACTCTGATCTATAAAAAGTCACTGAAACCAGGGGCTGGTAGCTCACACCTGTAAGCCTAGCTATTCAGGAAGCTGAGCTATGAAGATCATGGTTCAAACCAGCCCAGGCAGGGAAGTCCGTGAGAGTCTTATTTCCAATTAAACACCAGAAAACCGCAAAGTGGAGCTGTGGTAATAGAACTCTAGCAAGAAAAAAAAAAGAGAACTCTAGCAAGAAAGCTTAGGGACAGAGTATAAGTCTTGAGTTCAAGCCCCATGAATGACAAAAAGAAAACAAAATTGAAGTTTTAAATTTTTTCTTCTGCATATTTTAAAATGTATTTAAATTCAAGTCTCTTATTTCAAGTTTTAATTTTTAATTGATACATAATAATTGTCCTCATATCTTTATGTAATAAACATTTAGTTTCAAATTTTTCCTGCATTTTTTTTAGATAGGAATTATTTTTCTTTTTTTGGTGGCTCTGGGATTTGAACTCAGGTTTGTGTTTGCAAGGCAGGCAATCCACTATTTGAGCTACACCCTAGCCTTTTCTTTTTCTTTTTTTTTTTTTTGTCAGTTGTAGGGCTTGATCTCAGGGCCTTGGCAGTGTCCCTGAGCTCTTTTGCTTAAGACTAGTGCTCTAACACTTTGAGTCACAACACCACTTCCAGTTTTCTGGGGCTTAAGTGGAAATAAGAGTCACGCACTTTCCTGTCTGAACTGGTTTTGAACTGTGATCCTCAGAGCTCAGCCTCCTGAGCAGCTAGGGTTACACGCATGAGCCATCAGAGCCCAGCATGATTTTTTTTTTTCCAGTCCTGGGGATTGAGCTCAGCGCCTAGGTGCTGTCTGTGTGCCTGTTTGTGCTCAAGGATAACTCTCTACCACTTGAGCTACCTTTTCAATTTTTTTTAAGTCAAGATATGAAACAAATCTGGCATTCTGGAATATGTAATAATTTATTTGTCCATATACAGCAATGTCTAATCATAAATCAATGTCTTGGGTGTGAGGAGAAAAAATAAAGCTTTAGAAAAATTCAGTACCCACTAAATAAAATTCTCAGTACCTAAAGATCACAATCTCTCACATAAATAACATTTTCCTTATTCTCATTTTTGGGCTTGGATGCTGTCCCTCAGCTCTTCAGCTCAAGGTTAGTGCTCTACCACTTAAGCCACAACACCACTTCTGGCTTTTTCTGTTTATGTGGTGCTGAGGAATGGAGCCCAGGGCCTCATGCGTGCAAGGCAAGCACTCTACCACTGAGCTACCTTTTTTCCAACTCTCCTTATTCTCATTTAAAAGTCTTAAGACTATCCAGGCTCTGTCATCCTAATACTCAGGAAGCTGAGACCTGAGGATTGTGGTTCAAAGCCAGCCCAAGTAGAAAAGTCCCCCAGAGACTCTTTTTTTTTTTTTTTTTTTTTTGGGTCCGGTCGTGGGGCCTGAACTCTGGGCCTGGGTGCTGTCCCTCAGCTCTTCAGCTCAAGGCTAGTGCTCTACCACTTGAGTCACAGCACCACTTCCGGCTTTTTCTGCTATGTGGCTGAGGAATCGAACCCAGGGCCTCATGCATGCAAGGCAAGCGCTCTATCACCGAGCCACCTTCCCAGCCCCCCCTGAGACTCTTGTCTGCAATAAATTACTCAAAAAAGACAAAAGTGGTGCTGTGGCTCAAATGGTAGAGCACTGGCCTTGAGCACAAAGAGGCTTAGATCACTGCCCAGGCCCTGAGTTCAAGAGCCAGGACTAGCAAAAAAAAAAAATTTTTTTTTTAATTTTTAAGTCTTAAGACTATTAAAATTTTGGAGTCAGTGTCTCAGTAGCAAAGCCAGAAAATCAAGCTAACATTAGGTTGGGAAAACTAACAAAGAGATGTCATGAGTTAGGCATATCCACTTTAGTGGTCCAGTGAAGCCCCACACAAGAAATGGAATCAAAATAGCATACTGATTCCATACCAGCCAAACAAAGACTGGTCTGGGCTACTTCATACTCATCTCTGCATCCTGTACTGCCAGATTTTCTAACCAAGAACTAGGAGAAATCCAGACTTCAAGGACATAGTTTAAAGTGGCTCACCCAAGAAAAATGAGAAATAGGAAGAAAGAGCTTCATAGATGACTTTATATCTTTTGAGATTCTATTTTTGAATCCAGTTAAAGTATCTTGTGTAATTACTCTAATGAGACTAGCCACTACATTAATGTTTACACTTACTATACATATGAAATTTGCTGGAGTCATTATATATTTGAAATCTGCTAACAGATAAATTTCTCACAAAAAATAAGTGTCTGGGGCTGGGAAGGTGGCTCAGCGGTAGAGCACTTGCCTTGCATGCATGAGGCCCTGGGTTCGATTCCTCAGCACCACATAAGCAGAAAAAGCCAAACATAGTGCTGTGGCTCAAGTGGTAGAACGCTTGCCTTGAGCCGAAGAACTGAGGGACAGCGCCCAGGCTCAGAGTTCAAGCCCCATCACTGACAAAAAAATAAAAATAAAAATAAGTGACTGTGTGAGATGATATGTTCACTGATTGTAGTAATCATTTACAATGCATATGGACCTCAGTTCATATTGTATAATATATATATAATTTTATTTGCCAATTATTAAAAAATTGATTAGTAAAAAAATGTGTTAAACTTGAAAAAATGTATGTAAATCATTTTCCACAAGATGATAATAAAGCCATACATACTTTGTGTGTGTGTGCCAATCTTGGGGCTTGAACTCAGGACCTGAGTGCTGCCTGGATGCTGAGCTTTTTTGCTCAAGGCTAGCACTCTACCACTTGAGCTACAACTCCACTCCTGGCTTTTTTAGGGATAGTTTATTGGAGATGATGGTCTCATGGACTTTCCTACTCAGGCTGGCTTCAAACCACCATCATCAGATCTTATATGTAGCTAAGATTACAAGGCATAAGCCACCACCACCTGGCCTAGAACTGTGCAGTTTTTAAGCTAAATGCTTATCTTCAAAGCAGAACAAAAGTTAGAGATTTCTTTAGATGTCCATTGCACCTTCTTACAACTTATTCAGATTTTTCACTAGCTGTGTTCTTAAAGTATTCCTGTTTTTTCTAGTTTCTTTGTTTTATTGGGGGATTGGCCTGTGTTGAAATTTTTTTTTAAGATATCCAAATTAACAAAGAGAACACAATTTAAAACACAGTTTTGCTGGGCACTGGTGGCTCATGCCTTAATCTCTGTAATCTTAGCTACTCAGGAGGCTGAAATCTAAAGATTATGGTTCAGAGAGTCTGTGAGACTCTTCAATTAATCACAGAAAAAGTCAGAAGTGGTGCTGTGGCACAAGTGATAGAGTGCTAGTCTTGGGCCAAAGAGTTCAGGGATAACACCCAGGCCTGGAATTCAAGCCCTGGGACCAGCAAAAAAGCAAAACACTATTTTCTGCTCTTATGAAATCCAATCGGGTATGTCATATAAATTTGGAAATAAAATCTGTATACAGGCTCACAAAATCTAATTGTTAAATTTTTAGGAGTTTTGCAAAGAAATTGTTTAAAATGTTAATTCAGTACAGTCAGGATGAGAGTATCCCGCGGTGGTGACAAACGCCACAAGTCAAACTGTTTTTCCCCTTAGACAGCTGATGTTAAACATTGACATACCACTATATATTCATATGTCATAGATTAACAATGAAGAAAATAAGCTACCACTGATGACTCACACTTGTAATTCTAGCTACTAAAGAGACTGATATCTAGAGTATTGAAAATGTGAAGCCACTACAGGTAGAAGACTCCACTGGATTCCATCTCCAAACTAATTAACAAAATGCCAGGCTGGAGGTGTGGCTCAAGTGATAATAATGAAGCTGAGAAAGCAAGCCGAACTGGAGGCCTGAATTCAAATGTCATCTACTGAGAGAGAGAGAGAGAACTAGTGAAGGAAATAAAAGTTTACCTTAGCTACTGTGTTAGTCTATTTCATGATGCTATAACAAAATGCCACAGAGTGGTAATCTACACAAAACACAAGAAGACTTTTTATCAATTCTGGAGACTAGGAATTCTATGGAAAGGTGGGCATCTGGTGAGGATCTTTGTACTGTATCAACACATGGAGAACAGTAGAGAAACAAGAAGCACAAACGAACAAGGAGGAGCCAATTTTTATTTTATAATAAACCTGCTCTTGCCAGGCGCCGGTGGCTCACGCCTGTAATCCTAGCTACTCAGGAGGCTGAGTTCTGAGATCGTGGTTCAAAGTCAGCCTGGGCAGGAAAGACTGTGAGACTCCTATCTCCAATAAACACTAGAAAACTGGAAGTGGCACTGTGGCTCAAGTGGTAGAGCCCTCACCTTGAGCTGAAGAACGCAGGGATACCGCCCAGGCCCAGAGTTCAAGCCCCACGGCCGACAAAAAATGATAATAAAAAATAAACCTGCTCTGGTGAAAACAAACCAAAGCTCACAACATTTGTGCAGGTGGAATTCTTCTAAACACCTCCTAAAGATTCCTCTTAAATCTAACTCTCAGTGCCGTTTCGCTGGTGATTCAGGTTCCAACACAAGCTGGATGCCAGTGGCTCACCTTTATAATCCTAGCTACTTAGGAGGCTGAGATAGGAGGAACTGGGTTCAAAAACAACTTAAACAGGAAAGTCCACAAGACTCTTATCTCCCATTACCACCAAAAAGTTAGAAGTGGAGCCATGGCTCAAGTGGTACAGAGCAAATGAGCTAAGGGAGTGACTTCCAGCCCCAGTGCTGGCACAGCTAAAAAATTAATATTCCAATGCCAAGAACTTAGAAGCAAACCACAGCAGTGTATCTCTGCTCCCCCAAATTTGTGTCCTCACATGTAATATCATCATCCCAACCTCAACAGTCTCGAAAGGCTTAACTCCTGCCCACATCAATTCCAAAGTGAAAGTCCATAGTCTAGAGTGTCCTCCCTATCAGGTGTTAGAATCTAGGTGTGTCTTATCCTGAAGCAAACCCTCCCCGAAGCTGCAAGCCTGGGATATCAAAACAAATTATGTGCTTCCAAAATAAAATGTTGGGACAGGCAGAAGCCAGCCAGACATCCACATTACAGCGAGCAAGCCTAAAATCCAACAGGGAAAACAGAAGCAAGTCTTACAACTGGAGGATCATCTCCTCTGCTCACATTCGAGCAAAATAGCGTAGGACTTGGCTGCTAAGAACTCCGGCAGCCCAGCCTTGCTGGGCTCAGCCTATCCATCAAAGCTGAGGGGGTTGGTGGCTCCAGCCTGCGGCGTCATGCTGCTGGTGGCCCTATGTGGGTCATCATTCCACTGGGCATTGCCCTCACTGGGGGATTTCAGTGGTGTCTGCATTCAAGCACCAAGCCCGTTTAAACCCTTAGACTGTCTTCAACATCCTGTAAGATCCAAGCAGATGCCATCATAACCTCACAGCTTGAGCATTTTGCAGGTCTACAAATTCAATATTACCCAGGGCTGAACTGTATACCCAGGTCTGTTTGAGCCACAGCTGGGGCAGAGAAATGCTGGAAATCCAGTCCCCAGGCAGCCCTGGGCAACGAGCCCTTAGAGAGTACCCCAAGATCGTCCAGCAAAACCATTCTGCCCTCCACCCTCCACTCCTACAAGAGAAAGAGCAGCCTGAAAGATCTTATATGCCTCTGAGCGGGAGTCATCCTCTCACTGTCTTGAATAGGTTCTGCGTCTCTTCTGACCTATGCTGCCAACACTTGGCTACAGACTTGATGTTTTCCCCTAAATATGCCTTTTTATTCTTTACATGATGCTGAGTTGAGTGATCCACCAAAATTCATTCTCCCAAATGGGAGATATTAAGAGTGGAACCTAGCTAGGTGCCAGTGGCTCACACCTGTAAACTTAACTACTCAGAAGACTGAGGTCTAAGAATCACGGCTCAAAACCAGCCCAGGCAGGAAGGTCCATGAGACTCTTATCTTCAGTTCATCACCAGAAAACTCAAAGTGACACTGTGGCTCAAAGTGGTAGTGAGCTAGCCTTGAGTGAAAAAGTTCAGAGACAGTGCCCAGACCCATGACGGACCAAAAAAAAAAAAAAAGTGGAAACTTAATGATTATATTTGGAGGTTAGAACTCTGGGGTGTCATTAGGATTAGAGGATGCTAGAAGGATAGAACTGGCATGAAGACATTGGTGTGTTTGTGTGTGTGTTACGATTTTAAGACTCACTGAAAAGAATAAGCATAGTTCACATTTTAGAAGGTTTTCTTTTTTGTTGTTGTTGTTGTTGTTACTGTTGTAGGGCCTGCATTCAGGGCCTGGATCCTGGCCCTGAGCCTTTTTGCTCAAGGCTATCTCTACCATTTTGGACTACAATGCCACTTCTACTTTTCTGGTGGTTAACTGAAGAGTCTCATGGACTTTCCTGCCCAGGCTGGCTTTAAACCATGATCCCCAGATTCCTGAGTAGCTAGAATTACAGATGTGAGCCACCAACCAGCACCTGGTGGATTTTTGAGATTTTTTTTGAGGAGTTCTTATCGAAGAGTTTACAGCAAAATCTCTTGGGATTATTTTTTCTGCCATTCCTGGGGCTTGAATTCAAGGCCTGGGCATTGTCCTTGAGCTCTTTTTGTTCCAGGCTAGAGTTCCATAGCTTGAACCACAGCTCCACTTCTAGCTGTTTGGGTGGATAATTGGAGAAAAGAGTCTCAGGGACTGGACTTTCCTGCCTGGGGCTAGCTTCCAACAGCAATCCTCAGATCTCAGCCTCTAGGGTAGCTATGATTACAGGTATGAGCCACCAGCACCTGGCTTAGGAAACTTTTAAAGGAAATTTGGCCTGAGGAGGCTCAGAGCAGTAGAGTGATGGACCCCATTAATTCTGTGCTTGTGTTCTTAGAATAGCTCCAAGACCCACAAGAAACTGGAAGTAGCACTTTTTTTTTGGGGGGGGGGTCCAGTCATGGGGCCTGAACTCTGGGCCTGGGTGCTGTCCCTCAGCTCTTCAGCTCAAGGCTAGCACTCTACCACTTGAGCCACAGCGCCACTTCCGGCTTTTTTCTTTTTGCTTATATGGTGCTGAGGAATCAAACCCAGGGGCTCGGGCTGGGGAGGTGGCTCAGTGGTAGAGCGCTTGCCTTGCATGCCTGAGGCCCTGGGTTTGAGTCCCCAGCACCACATAAGCAAAAAGAAAAAAAGCCGGAAGTGGTGCTGTGGCTCAAGTGGTAGAGCACTAGCCTTGAGCTGAAGAGCTGAGGGACAGTGCTCAGGCCCAGAGTTTAAGCCCCATGACCGGACCAAAAAAAAAACAAACCCAGGGGCTCAGGCATGCAAGGCAAGCGCTCTACCACTGAGCCACCTTCCCAGCCCCTGGAAGTAGCACTTAACTCTGATCAGAGCCTCTTGGAGATTGGGGTGAGCAGAATCCTCCTTTCCACTATTACTCCTTTGTACTACTTTCCTCACAATGCCCACAACTTTATTTATTATTTTGTTGGTCTTGGGGTTTGAACTCAGGGCCTGGGCACTGTCCCTAAGTTTTTTCACTCAAGGCTAGTGCTCTGTCACTTTGAGCCACAGCACTACTTTCACTTTTCTGGTGGTTAATAAGAGTCTCACAAACTTTCCTTCCCCGGGCTGGCTTTGAACCTTGATCCTCAGATCTCACCCTCCAGAGTACCTAGGATTACAGGCGTGAGCCACTGGTGCCTGGTTGCTTTGTGTATTTAGTTTACAATTATAAAACAAACAAACAGCGAAACCAACAGTGTCCAGGTCTCACTCTAGGCCTATCAAGTCAGAAATTTAAAATTCTCAGTGGTTAGAGCATAATGTTTGTGAGTGAGCTTTGCTTACACATTAAAATCACACACATTTCTCTGTGGTATTTGCAAAACAAGCAACCCCCCCTCCCAAATACACACAGCTCATAATCACACATACTACTCTCTGAATCTCCCAGGATGGATGGAGAGATAGATAGATAGATAGATAGATAGATAGATAGATAGATAGATAGATAGATAGATAGATAGATAGATGTGTGTGTGTGTGTGTGTGTGTGTGTGTGTGTGTGTGTGTGTAGACAGTGAGTCACTCCAGGTAAGGCTAGAGTGATTGTGTTTAGAACTCAAAAGCTTCATCAACCCATTTGTATTCAGTGGTGGTGGAGACAGGAAACTGGTCCATGTTTGAGTTTAGGACTCAAAATATTAGTGTTTTCTGCCACTAGATTAAGCCATGGGGTAACTGAGCCTTTATTTATCCCCAAGTAACCTGCCTTGTCTACACTTTTAGTGGGTGAGGCCAAGGGTAACAAGGACCTGCCGCTCCTGGCACCTTCTACTGTTCTGGTATCACAGGAATTTGCCCAGCCTGCTTCAAGGTGACAACCTGTTCACAATTAACAATCTATTCCCCAGGAAAGATCCTTGAATAGTCAAGGAAGGACAACAGTACTTCAGGATGGAACCCTCAATGCAATCCATCACCAGCTGGACCATGTTCCAAGATTCCACTGAACAAGGACAGTCTCTTCATTACCTACCACCAAAGTAAAACTGGCCACAAAGAAGTTCTTTACTGGCAGACGCAATCTAAGAAAAAAGTACCTGTTTATTCCCTTGTCTTGGTGTTCTATTTCTGGCCCTTTGTGTCCAGAGGGAAAGAATGTCACAAATTACAGGCTTTCACCAGTTTATGCAATGCATTTTATGTTGTTCACAAAACGACCCTCGTCAATGAACCCATGTCCTAGAAAACAGTGCCTGCTATTTAACCTCTGACAATAGTTCTGGGGTTCTTGGAGACGCTTTTTTTAATGCTTATCTTTATATTGTTATTATAAAGGTGATGCACAGCAGGGTTATAGTTATGTAAGTCAGGTAATGAGTACATTCTTTTTCTTGGAGACTCTTCTTTAGACTCTGTATTGACTAATTCTGAAGTCATTATTCTTTGGCAGATAGTAATCTATCTTCCTTAGTAATAAAATATTTCGATTAAAAGGATTATCCAAACACTGGTTGCTGGTGGCTCACATATGTAATCCTAGCTATTCAGGAGACTCAGATTTGAGGATTGGGATTTAAAGCCAGCCCAATTAACCACCAGAAACCAGAAGTGGAGCTGTGGCTTAAACTGGAAGAACACTAGTCTTGAGCAAAAAAACCTCAGGGACAGCCCCAGGCCCTGAGTTCAAGCCCCACAACTACCACTAACACCAAAATGATTATCTAATATGATCTCCCTGAAATCCTTAAGATGGGCTTTATTTTGTGTATTTGAGTTGGCTTTTAATTTTTTTTTAACTGTTTGGTTGTATTGATTTGGTATCAGTACTGAGGCTTGAACTCAGGGCCTTACATCTTGCTTAGCTTTTTCATTCAAAGCTGGCATTCTACCACATCTCCATTCCCAGCTTTTTGGTGGTTAACAGGAGACAAGAGTCTCACAGACTTTCCCGCCTGGACTGGATTCAAACTGAGATCCACAACCTCCTGAGTATCTAGGATTATAGGCAATAGCTGCCAGTGGCTAACTCTGTGTGTGTGTGTGTGTGTGTGTGTGTGTGTGTGTGATGTGTGCGCACACTCGCGCCCATGCACGCACGCCAGTTCTGAGGCTTGAACTCAGGCTTGGGTGCGCTGGGTGCTGTCTCTGAGCTTTTTCATTCAAGGCTACCTATCTACCACATGAGCCACTATATCACTTTCAGCTTTTGGGTGGTTAATTGGAGATTAAAGTCTCATGAACTGGGGCTGAGAAGGTGGCTCAGTGGTAGAGTGCTTGCCTTGCATGCATGAGGCCCTGGATTCGATTCCTCAGCACCACATAAGCAAAAAAGAAAAAAGCTGGAAGTGGCGCTGTGGCTCAAGTGGTAGAGCGCTAGCCTTGAGCTGAACAGCTGAGGGACAGCGCCCAAGCCCAGAGTTCAGGCCCCATAACTGGACAAAAAAAAAAGTCTCATGAACTTTCCTGCCCCAGCAGACTTTGAAACTTGATCCTCAAATCTCAGCCTCCTGAGTAGTGAGGAATACAGATTTTTGTAACTACAAACCTTGCTTTTTAACTGTGGAGTCAGGACTGAGAATCTGTTTATTTTCATTCTGTCTCACTATGAGTTACTGGGAATGAAAATACATGATTTTCTGCTATTGTGATTTGATTATTTTCTAAAAACTTACCATATGGATATTTCCCCACTTAGATGAGAACACCTGCAAAGCTTTGGGTCAGGTCAGGCATGAGAATTAATGCTGTCTTTGAGAAAGAGTAATTGATCCTAACGTGTATACAGGATCATCTCTAAGCTACATAAATCTTCTTCACTTCAAACAACTTGTTTATCCTACTTAGATACCCTCAAGAAAAAGTTTTTTATACATTTTTTTTTTTTTGGGTCCGGTCATGGGGCCTGAACTCTGGGCCTGGGCGCTGTCCCTCAGCTCTTCAGCTCAAGGCTAGCGCTCCACCACTTGAGCCACAGCTCCACTTCCAGCTTTCTTTTTGTTTATGTGGTGCTGAGGAATCGAACCCAGGGCTTCATGCGTGCAAGGCAAGCGCCCTACCACTGAGCCACCTTCCCAGCCCAGAAAAAGTTTTAAATTCCCCTGAAGATAATACATCTGAATAGTGAAAAAGTATTCCTTATAACCAAACGTGTTCAGATTTTGTCAAAAACATATGATTATCTAAATATTAACAGGTTCAATGGGATTTTTTTTTGGGGGGGTCTGGTCGTGGGTCCTGAACTCTGGGCCTGGGCGCTGTCCCTCAGCTTTTCAGCTCAAGGCTAGCACTCTAGCACTTGAGCCATAGCGCCACTTCCGGCTTTTTTTTTTTTTTCTGCTTATTTGGTGCTGAGGAATTGAACCCAGGGCCTCAACATGCTCTACCACTGAACCACCTTCCCAGCCCTCAATGGGAGTTTATGGCACATTTTTTTTTTTTTTTAATTCAGAAAAGCTCTACCAAATTACGAACTTAGTTAAATGTGAATATGTTCTATTTTATTCAAGTCAGATATAGTTTACAAAAAATTTAAATGTAAAATGCTCATGTTCACCTTGCAGCTTAAGATGCCATCTCTTTGCCGGGCACCAGTGGCTCACACCTGTAATCCTAGCTACTCAGGAGGCTGAGATCTGAGGATCATGGTTCAAAGCCAGCCCGGGCAGGAAAGACCGTGAGACTCCTATATCCAATAAACCACCAGAAAACTGGAAGTGGAGCGGTAGCTCAAGTGGTAGAGCGCTAGCCTTGAGCTGAAGAGCTGAGGGACAGCGCCCAGGCCCAGAGTTCAGGCCCCACGACTGACCAAAAAAAAAAAAAAGATGCCGTCTTTTTAATAAATAATGTTTTTTTTTTTTTTCATGGAAACAATTATTCCTCACCCTACCTTTTTTTTTTTTTTTTTTTTTGTCGGTCATGGGGCTTGAACTCTGGGCCTGGGCGCTGTCCCTCAGCTCTTCAGCTCAAGGCTAGCACTCTACCACTTGAGCTACAGCGCCACTTCCAGTTTTCTGGTGGTTTATTGGAGATAGGAGTCTCACGGTCTTTCCTGTCTGGGTTGGCTTTGAACCATGATCCTCAGATCTCAGTGTCATGAGTAGCTAGGATTACAGGCGTGAGCCACCAGCGCCCAGCTTCACCCTACCTTTTATAAAACACAAAAGTTCATTCCAAGTAGATTTTAAATCAAACTGTGAATGGATGAATACAGTGAATGAATATAGTGAAGCTTCTAGAACATATTATACGAGAAAATGACTAGTGTAAGCAGTGATTTTTAAGACAAACTATAAAAAGCACTAACTAATGATAAATTTAAATGATCAGAACTGGCTTTTAAGAGAATGAATATCTAGAGTATGTAATGAATTACAAAAATTAAGGGAAAGCCAGGTGCTGGTAGCTCACGCCTGTAATCCTAGCTACTCAGGAGGCTGAGATCTGAGGATCACAGTTCAAAGCCAGGCTGGACAGGAAAGTCTATAAGATTCTTATATCCAGTAAACCACTAGAAAACTGGAAGTGGAGCTGTAGCTCAAGTGCTAGAGTGCTCGCCTTAAGCTGAAGAGCACAGGGACAGCATCCAAGCCCAGAATTCAAGCCCTATGACCAACAACAACAACAACAACAACAAAGTTAAAGGCAGAAGAGAGGGAAATGGGAATATAGTGCATGGAGGTGAATCATCAGCCTTCCTTTCTTTCCTTCCTTCCTTCCTTCCTTCCTTCCTTCCTTCCTTCCTTCCTTCCTTCCTTCCTTCCTTCCTTTCTTCTTTCTTTCTTTCTTTCTTTCTTTCTTTTGCCAGTCCTGGGGCTTGAACTCAGGGCCTGGGCTCTATCCCTGAGCCTCTCTGTGCTCAAGGCTAGTGGTATACCACTTGAGCCCCAGCTCTACTTCTGAGTAGTTTATTGGAGATAAGATTCTCACAGGGCTCAGAAGGAGGCTCAGTGGTAGAGTGTTTGCCTTGCATGCATGAGGCCCTAGGTTCGATTCCTCAGCACCACATAAGCAGAAAAAGCTGGAAGTGGCGCTGTGGGTCAAGTGGTAGAGCGCTAGACTTGAGCTGAAGAACTGAGGAACAGTGCCCAGGCCCAGAGTTCAAGCCTCATGACCGACAAAAAAAAAAAAAAAAAAAAAGATTCTCATGGATTTTCCTGCTGGGCTGGCTTTGAACCTCAATCTTCAGATCTCAGTCTCCTGAGTAGCTAGGATTGTAGGCATGAGCCACCATGCCCAGGTTTTTTTTTTTTTTTTTCTCTGTCTCTCAAGACTAGGGCTCTACAACTTAAGCCACAGCTCTACTTCTTGTTTTTTACTGGTTAATTGGAGATGAGAGTCTCATAGACTTTGCTGCTCTGGCTGGCTTTGAACCGAGATCCTCTGATCTCAGCCTCCTGAGTAAACTACGATTACAGGGGTGAGCTGCTGGCGCTTGGCTTACTTTAACTTTAACTTTAGCTTTCTTTAAATGTTTATGTATATAGATAAATAGCTATAGATAGATATGAAGACTTGATCTTTTTAGGAAATTTACTTACCTTGTAAAATAAACCTGGTTTCAAAAAGGAATGTTAGATACTTTACAATTAGTTTGACTCTCATGGAAATTTTCAGGAATATTTCCATAGCATAAGTTGCACCTATGTAAAGCATAAATTGGGAATTTACTCATTGTCTTAGTTTTGACTGCCATCTAATGGTAGAAATGCCATACTGTGCAGAAGAAACCACACAAGCACCTTCACTTTGCGGCAAATTTTGAGGACTGCTTTTTTCTATTCTCTGCACACAGTGTAAATATAGAGATTAATTTATGGCTTTTAAATCTGAAGTAACATAGAATATCTCATTTCCTTGCATAAAAAGTTCATGACCCTACTTTATCTTGACCACTTTATACTACTTTCAGGCCACAGTCCACTTAGTACAAGCAAATATTTGACTGCAACACAAAGCTTGGTATGTGTAACTCAGTCCTTAATAAAGCAATGCTCAGCATTGGATGAGGGTGCTACTGACCCTAGACTTTCAGCAGGATTTCTAAAGATATCACTGAAGTCTGACCTAAAAATTCTGGGCATTGTGATGAAATCTACATTTACAACCAAAGGAAAAAAAGAAAATTCTTACGTGAGAGAATAAGCACTTTTTTTTTCTTTGTCAGTCATGGGGCTTGAACGTTGGGCAGGGGCGCTGTCCCTGAGCTCTCCACTCAAGGCTAGCGCTCTACCATTTGAGCTACAGTGCCATTTCTGGTTTTCTGGTGGTTAATTGGACATGAGAGTCTCACAGACTTTTCTGCCCTGGCTGGCTTTGAACCACGCTCCTCAGTCCTCAGATCTCAGCCTCGTGAATAGCTAGGACTACAGGCGTGAGCCACCGGTGCCCAGCAAGAGGATAAGCACTTTTGAGCTTCAAGTTTTTGTGGTTTTTTGTTTTGTTTTTTTTTTTGGCCAGTCGTAGGGCCTGAACTCTGGGCCTGGGCGTTGTCCCTCAGCTCTTCAGCTCAAGGTTAGTGCTCTATCACTTGAGCCACAGCACCACTTCTGGCTTTTTTCTTTTTTGCTTATGTGGTGCTGAGGAATCGAACCCAGGGCCTCAGGCATGCAAGGCAAGAACTCTATCACTGAGCCACCTTCCCAGCCCCGTGTTTTTTTTTGTTTTATTGTTTTTGTGGGGGGTCCGGTAGTGGGGCCTGAACTCTGCGCCTAGGCGCTGTCCCTCAGCTCTTCAGCTCAAGGTTAGCGCTCTACCACTTGAACTACAGCGCCACTTCCGGCTTATGTGGTGCTGAGGAATCAACCCAGGGCCTCAGGCATGCAAGGCAAGAGCTCTACCACTGAGCCACCTTCCCAGCTCCCCTGTGTATTTTTTCTAGTGCCTTTCCTGGAGTCAGGGCCTGAGTGCTGTCCTTGAGCCTTTTACTTAAGGCTAGCACTCTACCACTTGAGCCACAGATGCTCTACTGCCAGCATGCTTGTGTGTGTGTGTGTGTGTGTGTGTGTGTGTGTGTGTGTGTGTGTGTGTGTGTGTGTGTGTGTGTGTGTGTATGGGGGGGGGAGGGTGAATTGTAAATTAGTCTCACAGACTTTCCTGCCCAGGCTGGCTTCAAACCACAAGCCTCAGATCTCAGATTCCTGGGCAGCTAGGATTACAGGCATAAGCCACTGGCGCCTGGCATCAAGTATTTTTTTTTTTAAACAAGAGGAATTTCCTTGGGCAAAGTCACTGGAAAGAAGCATTAAAGCAGCTAGTAATGTTTTTTTGTCTATTTTTGTGGGGTTCAGAAAATTTTATGGGGGAAAAAAGCTGGAAGATGGAAAAGAGGAAGCCTTGGGAAGTCTTCTAGCACCCACCAAACTCAGTGTGCATACCAAATAGCCAAGATGAATATAGCTTCATCCTCCAGCAAAATATTTAATCCAAACAACCATTTGTTTTTTGTTTGTATCAAGAGCTTTCCAGAAGCCTGGAATTTAACAAGTACACAAGTATTTAAGATTTTTTATTGTTGTTGTTGTTTTTGTCTGTCATGGGGCCTGAACTCTGGTCCTGGGCACTGTCCCTGAGCTCTTCAGCTCAAGGCTAGCACTCTACCACTTGAGCCACATCACCACTGCCAGTTGTTTTTTTTTTTTTTTTTGGGGGGGGGGTCCAGTCATGGGGCCTGAACTCTGGACGGGGGCACAGTCCCTCAGCTCTTCAGCTCAAGGCTAGCACTCTACCACTTGAGCTACAGCGCCACTTCCAGCTTTTTTCTTTTTGCTTATGTGGTGCTGAGGAATCGAACCCAGGGCCTCATGCATGCAAGGCAAGTGCTCTAACCACTGAGCCACCTTCCCAGCCCATAGTATGTAAGTTTTTAAACTGTACATATTTACAAGTATATCTAACCAGGTGCTTGATGATTCACACTAGCTTCTCAGGAGGCTGAGATCAGATGATTATAGTTCAAAGCCTTCAGTGAAGAAACTGACAGACAATGACCATGTCCTGAGTTCAAGTGTATACACACACACACACAAACACACAGTTCCTCAAGAAGAGGGAAGGTTTGATTTTCCTGACACTCATTCTAAGAAATTACCATGCAGGTTTCAATTTAGACAGGTTTTCCTCTTAAGAAATTCTTCCTGATAACTCCTATCCACCCCTCCCTTCACATTAGATGTACTCCCTACATGCTTGCCATCATTAGTAAGATCTCTAGGAAAATGTTAAGGTCTTTGAGGAGTTGTGATTAACTTACCTTATATCCATAGAACTATTCCAGTGTTTGGCACATTGTAAGATTCATTCTAAGAACAAAATGACATCAAGCTACAGGCTGGGAATGTGGCTTAGTGATAGAGTGCTTGCCTAGCATGCATGAAGCTCTGGGTTCAAATCCCAGTACCCTCAGTACCACATAAACAGAAAAGAAAGAAAGAAAGAAAAGCAGGAAGTGGTGCTGTGACAAGTGGTCAAGTGTTATTCTTGAGCAAAAGAAGCTCAGGGACAGAGCCCAGGCATTAGTTCAAATCCCAGGACTGGCAAGAAAATAAAAAAGATCCAAGAAACTTCAGAAAGATGAGAATTTTCCTTAGAAAATATCTTGGGGTCTATTCCTGGATATGGTACTTCATGTCTTCAGACTTTAAGGTATTTTTGGAGGGGGGGGGTGGTTCTGGGGCTTGAACTCAGGACCTGGGTGCTGTCCCTTAGCTTTATTGCTTGACTAGCATCCTACCACATAAGCCACAGCTTCATTTCCAACTTTTTGGTGGTGAATTGGAGGTAAGTTTCTTGGACTTATCTGCCTGGGCTTTTTCAACTGCAATCCTGGTCTCAGCCTCCTGAGTAGCTAGATTATAGGTGTGACTTTTGGGGGGAAGAGGGGAAGGGGCAGCCCTAGGGCTTGAAACTCAGGGCCTGGGTACTGTCCCAGAGCTGCTGCTGCTTCTTCTTTTTTTTTTTGTCAGTCATGGGGCCTGAACTCTGGGTCTGGGCGCTGTCCCTCAGCTCTTCAGCTCAAGGCAAGTGCTCTACCGCTTGAGCCACAGCGCCACTTCCGGTTTTCTAGTGGTTTATTGGAAATAAGAGTCTCACGGACTTTCCTGTCCAGGATGGCTTTGAACCTCAATCCTCAGATCTCAGCCTCCTGAGTAGCTAGGATTACAGGCGTGAGCCACCAGTGCCTGGCCCAGAGCTTCTTTTGCTCAAGACTAGCACTCTACCACTTGAGCCACAGCACCACTTCTGCCCTTTTCTGTTTATGTGGTACTGAGGAGTCAAACCCAGGACTTCATGCATGCTAGGCAAGCACTCTACCACTAAGCTATATTCCAAGCCCTAGTTTTTAATTTTAATAAGTCCAACTTACCAATAACTTCTTTCATAGATCCTGCCTTTTGTTGTTGTTGCTCTGTGACAGTACTCAAGGCCTGAGCACAGCCCTTAAGCATTTGTGTTCAAGGCAGTGCTCTATCACGAGAGCCACTGCTCCACTTCCGACTTATTCTGGTAGTTAATTGGAGATAGTCTCATGGACTTTCTTGCCTGGGCTGGCTTTGAACTGCGATCCTCAGATCTCTGCCTCTTTGGTAGTTAGGATTACAGGCGGGAGCCATGGGTGGCTGCCTGGCAGATCCTGCCTTCTATATCTAAAAAGTCATCATCATACTCAAGGTCATCTAGATTTTCTTTCTACAAGTTGGTTTTTCTTTGAGACAGGGTCTTGCTATATAGTTCAGGCTGGCCTTGAATTTACAAATCCTCCTGCCTCAATTTCCAGAATGCTGGGTTTCCAGATGTGTACCATCATCCTTATACACGTTTTGTGTGTAGGGGGGGTGCTTTTTATATTTTGTCAGTTGTGGGGCTTGCTCAGGGCCTAGGTATGTCCTTGAGCTTCTGTACTCAAGGTTAGTACTCCACCACTTTGAGCCACAGCACCACTTCCTGCATTTAATATTTTAACACTTCATTCTGAGTTAATTGTTGGAATAGGTGTTAAGTCTGTGTCTAGTTTGTTTGCTTTTTTAAAACCAGCTCTGGGCTTGGCACTCACTCAGAGTGCTCACAGCTGGTACTCTTACTAGCTGAGCCACACTCCCAGGCCTTGCTTGAGATGGAGATGGAGTCTCAAGGACTTTGAACTTCAATCCTTCAGATCCCAATCACTTCCTTCTTTCCCTTCTGCCAAGCTAGCTTTACAGGCATAAAGCCTTCTTTTCTAGAATGTGATGTCCAAATGTTTGAACATTGTCTGTCAGCTTTCCATTAGAGTAATAATGAGATAGCTTACTTAAGTTTCAGAGGTTTTAGTTCATGGCTAGTTGGCTGTGTTGCCTGGGCTGGTAAGCAAGGAGTATCTAGCACAGAACAGGAGCATGTGAAGAAAGCTTATACACCTCCAAAGGACAGGCCTAATGAGCCTGGATATCTCTTTCAAGGTCATGCCCCATTGATCTGAAGACCACTAGGCTTCACCCTCAAGTTTCCACCACCTCGCAATAGCTCCACAGATCACCATTTTTGTTCCATTAATTATTTATATGGATCTATTTCTAGGCTCTAACCAGTCTACCGATCTGTCTATTCCTTTATAAATAACCGCACTAGCTTGGTTATTGTAGCTTGCTGTTAAATGTTGAAATGTGGTAGTGTCAGTCCTCTAACTTTGTTCTTCAATATTATAATGGCTATCTTGGTCTTTTGCCTCTCCAGATATATTTTAGAACCAGTCTACAATCCTAGCTATTCACAGGAAGCTGAGAGCTGATGATTGAGGTTCAGAGCCAGACTAGGTGGGTAAATCTGTGAGACTCATCTCCAATTCACCAGCAAAAGCTGTCACTGGAGATGTGGCTCCAGTGGTTGAGCACTAGTTGTGATTTAAAAAAAAAAAAAAGGCAGACAGGCAAACACTGACGCAATGTTAAAAATATGACTGAAATAAGGAAGGATTACCAGCAAGGCTAGTTAGGGGCCCAACAGAAGAAGCAGTCTCGGCTGTGAAACAAGGATTTGTAGTTTTTCAGTTTGCTAGGCAGTATGACCAATATTGTAAAAATAAATTCTATAGTAGAGATAGAAGCAGAGATCGGAATGTGATCCTTAATTTCTTTCTTTTTTTTTTGCCGGTCATGGGGCCTGAACTCTGGGTCTGGGCGCTGTCCCTCAGCTCTTCAGCTCAAGGCTAGTGCTCTACCACTGGAGCCACAGCACCACTTCTGGCTTTTTCTGCTTATGTGGTGCTGAGGAATCGAACCCAGGGCCTCATGCTTGCAAGGCCTGCACTCTACCGCTGAGCTACCTTCACAGCCCTGTGATCCTTAATTTCAAAATTCTAAATAATGAGCCACGGCTATTAGATCAGGTTTTGTATTTATATAATAGAAAGCTTATTACTAGGATGAAAAATAGGGTATTATGTCAAGGGACTGGAAGGATCACTATGTAAAGACAGCCCAGGTACAAACAAATGTGAAACCCCCTCATTTCAGCAAATAAGCTAGGCATGGACACATAGAGAGGTGATTCCAGATAATTGTGAGACCACAGGCTGACACTGGCCAAATTTGAAACCCTATTTGAAATATAGCTAAATTCAAACCCTTGTACCTCCCTCCCCCAAAAAAGGAAAGAAAAAAATGAAGGGATAGTAAGAGAAAAACAAAGGAGGGGGTAACGTTTGACAAGTAATGTACTCATTGGGCTGGGAAGGTGGCTCAGTGGTAGAGTGCTTGCCTTGCATGCATGAGGCCCTGCGTTCGATTCCTCAGTACCACATAAGCAAAAAGCCGGAAGTGGCGCTGTGGCTCAAGTGGTAGAGCACTAGCCTTGAGCTGAAGAGCTGAGGGACAGTGCCCAGGCCCAGAGTTCAGGCCCCACGACCGGACCCCCAAAAAAAAAACAAAAAAAAAAACCACATTTATTTCAATGTGCTTTGGAAAAAATAATTTAGTGAAGAAAAAAATAGAACTTATAACTACTTAAACTGAGGTTCAAGCTTGATATTTCTTGTCAGATACAATTGTATTACTTAATTTCTTTGAATCTTAGTTTGCTCATTTATGTTTACCATACAGAATTAATTTGGTACATCTACTATTATATACACAACTATATATGCAAATCTAACTTAGAAAACATACCCTGTACAGAGTAATAAATTTTTCTGAAATCAATACCACTGTAACTTCATTTAACTACATTACTCACAGAAGCTTATTAGCAATACAAGTGTTAAATGGCATCTTCTATGAAGAACAAAAGAAAAAAACCAGGCCATATTGAGACAATAGTGTTTTCCCTCAGTGGTCAGGGACTCTTTAGAGGCCTTAGTGGCAGGCATGTGATTTCTTCCACGTTTAGGAGTATTATTTCTGATGTTACCTGGCTCCCCTCCACTTCTAATTCCTAACAAAAAAATCACCCAGTCACGCTAAAACTTATTGTACTTCTACTTCTATCTATCTATCTATCTATCTTTTTTTTTTTTTTGGTCAGTTGCGCAGCCTGAACTCTGGGCCTGGGCGCTGCCGCTCAGCTCTTCAGCTCAAGGCTAGCGCTCTACCACTTGAGCCACAGCGCCACTTTCAGCTTTTTCTGCTTATTGTGGTGCTGAGGAATCGAACCCAGGGCCTCATGCATGTAAGGCAAGCACTCTACCACTGAGCCACCTTCCCAGTCCCTCTATTTATATTTAAATAGTCCTATTTATATAAATTACAGAGACAAGAAAGACATTAAGATGGGAAATTATTAAGGAAACATCAGGGCTGAACACTGGTAGCTCATGCCTATAGTCTTATCTGCTGAGATCTGGAAGACTGAGGTTCAAAGCCAGCCCAGAAAGAAAAGTCTGAGACTACATATCTAGCTAACTAGCAAATTGCCAAACTGGAGGCATAGCTTAAGTGGTAGAGTGTAAGATGAACAAACTGTGCACCAGCTGAGCAACAAGCTGAGCGTGAGGTTCTGAGTTCAAAGCCTTTACATTATGCTGCTTTCCCTTTTCAGTTCTTGAGATATAGAACTGTACATTCAAAACTAATATATCAGGCTGGGTGCCAATGGCTCATGCAATTCTAGCTAATCAGATGTGAGGATTGCAGTTTGAAGTCAGCCCCAGGAGTACACTGACAGTAAAGTCCATGGAGACTGTTATCTCCAATTAACGATCAGAAAACTGGAAGTAGCTGTGGCTTGGTGGTAGAATGCTATCCTTGAGTGAAAAAGAAACTCAGGGACAGCTCCTAGGCCCTGAGTTCAAGCCTCACAATCAAAAGAAGAAAAGAACATATTTCAGAAAACAAGCTGCATGGCTGGAATGTGGCTTAGAGATAGAGTGCTTGCCTAGCATGCATGAAGCCCTCGGTTTGATTCCTCAGCACCACATACACAGAAATAGTACCATGAATCAAGTGGTAGAGTGCTAGCCTTGAGCTGAAGAGCTCAGGGACAGGCCCAAGCCTAAAAAGTTCAAGCACCACAACCGGGGATGGGGGTAAGGGCGGGGGGCGGGGAAGAGTACTGCTGGGCTGGGAAGGTGGCTCAGTGTTAGAGTGCTTACTTTGCACACATGAGACCCCTGGGTTCGATTCCTCAGCACCATATAAGCAGAAAAAAACCAGAAGTGGCGCTGTGGCTCAACTGGTAGAGCACTGGCCTTGAGCTGAAGAGCTGAGGGACAGCACCCAGGGCCAGAGTTCAGGCCTCACAACCGACCCAAAAAAAAAAAAAAAAAAAGTGCTGGTGGGATAGTGAGTGGGATGTAATGGTTCTAAGGCAAAGAATCTTTTTTTGTTTTTTTGGGTCCGGTCGTGGGGCCTGAACTCTGGGCCTGGGTGCTGTTCCTCAGCTCTTCAGCTCAAGGCTAGCGCTCTGCCACTTGAGCCACAGCACCACTTCCAGTTTTTTTCTTTTTGCTTATGTGGTGCTGAGGAATCAAACCCAGGGCCTCAGGCATGCAAGGCAAGCGCTCTACCACTGAGCTACCTTCCCAGCCCCTCCCTGAGCTCTTGCTCAAGGCTAGTGCTCTACTACTTTGAGCCACAGCTCCACTTCCAGTTTTTGAGTAATTTATTGGAGATAAGAGTCTCACAGGAACTTTTCTGATTGGGCTGGCTTTGAACTGTGATCCTAAGATTTCAACCTGCTGGATTACAGGCATGAGCCACCAGTATGCACCAGCTCTAAGCATTCTTTCTTTTTGGCCAGTCCTGGGGCTTGAACTCAGGGCCTGGGCACTGTCTCTGCGACTCTCTGTGCTCAAAGTTAGCACTCTACCAATTGAGCCACAGCATGTCTGGCTTTTTCTATTTATGAGATACTGAGGAATGGAACCCAAGGCGTCATGCATGCTAGGTAAGGAATCTACCATGAAGCCACATTCCGAGCCTTCTAAGTGTTCTTATTTTGAGAAAATAGGATGAGGACAAGTAGTTGGGTGCTGATGACTCATGCCCACAATCCTAGCTGCTCAAGAGGCTGCAAAAGGCTGAGATTGGAGTTAAGGTTCAAAGACAGCCTGGGAAAACAAATCCAGTTAACCAGCAAAGAGCCAGAAGTAGAAAGGTAGCTGAAGTGAGAGAGTACCAGCTTTGAGAAAAACAGCTAAGAAAGAGGGCTGGGAAGGTGGCTCAGTGGTAGAGCGCTTGCCTTGCATTGATGAGGCCCTGGGTTCCATTCCTCAGCACCACATAAGCAGAAAAAAAAACAACCGGAAGTGGCGCTGTGGCTTAAGTGGTAGAGTGCTAGCCTTGAGGTGAAGAGCTGAAGGATAGTGCCCAGGCCGAGTTTAGGCCCCACAACCAGACCCCCCCCCCCCCCAAAAAAAAAGCTAAGCAAGAGCATGCAGCCCTGAGGTCAGGCTGGGTCGCATTTTAAGTGAGAGAAGAGCACTTGTGCCATTATTCTTCTCTTCATTCCAGACAAGCTTACTGATGAAACTCTCTGGGCCGGAGCAAGGCACCAAGGAGAGTGGGGCAGGAGTTGTGACCAAGGGGCTGGGAACACAGACTCCAGGTAGAGCAGAAGAAGGCAGTTCCTGGGCTATCTAGCTTGAATAATTCTTCCTAATGGACATTTGGATATAAATGTATTTAAATAAAGTTCATATATTTTAATTATAAAGTTGTCACATTTTTTTGTCGGTCATGGGGTCATGACAGTCTGGGCGCTGTCCCTCAGCTCTTCAACTCAAGGCTAGCGCTCTACCACTTGAGCCACACAACCACTTCCAGCTTTTCTTGCATATGTGGTGCTGAGGAATCGAACCCAGGGCCTCATGCATACAAGACAAGCACTCTACCACTGAGCCACTTTCCCTCACATATTTTTTTAAATGAACATACTATTTATAAACTATTAAACATTTCATTTGATTAATTTAAAACTGCTATTTCTTCTGAGGAGCAATAACCTAATGAATGCACAATATTACTGTGTTACTTATAAGAACAAGCACATTGCTTGTAATTTCCTCTAATATGGTTTTAAGTAACATCAGACCTGATGTAGAAATTTCATTTACTTTGGAAAATTTAGGTATTTTGAGAAATTTGTTAATCTTCTCAGGCTACTAAGACATGATTAAGGTAGCTCATTATTAAGGTACATATTAAAATGATGATTTCCTATAGTCTCTGAAAAACTGTTTTGACAGTCCATACTAAAACTGAAAGTATGCATACTCACTCCATGACCAAGCAATTCCATCCCTATGTACACATTCAACAGAAATGTATACATGTACTTGACTCACTAAAAGGCATGTAAGAATGTTCTCCATTGCAAAATTCATAATAGCTCAGACCTAGAAATTCCTTAAATTCACATCAATAGTAAACTTGATCATGAATTTTAGACATAATATCCACTTCATATAGTAAGACACACTTTACACGTGATTAAGAATCTTTCTTTTTCTTTGGGGGGGGGGGGGGTCCATCATGGGGCCTGAACTCTGGGCCTGGGCGCTGTCCCTCAGCTCTTCAGCTCAAGGCTAGCACTCCACCACTTGAGCCACAGCGCCACTTCCAGCTTTTTTCTTTTTGCTTATGTGGTTCTGAGGAATCAAACCCAGGCCTCATGCATGCAAGGCAAGCGCTCTACCACTGAGCCAACTTCCCAGCCCCTAAATTAAAAATCTTGAGATTGACTGTAATAGTTAAAGGGCTGTATGTAGAGTCTAAAGATCTGACTGTTCAAGAGAAGATGATGTGTTAACAGTAGGTTTTGACTATGGAGGAATGGGTCCGTAAGCTCAAGAATAGAGACAGAAATGGGAAGGTGGCTCAGTGGTAGAGTGCTTGCCTTGCATGCATGAGGCCCTGGGTTTGATTCCTCCGTACCACATAAGCAGAAAAAGCCAGAAGTGGCGCTGTGCCTTAAGTGGTAGAGTACTGGCCTTGAGCTTAAGAGCTGCCAGAGTTCAGGCCCCACAACTGAATAAATAAATAAATAAATAAATAATAGAGGCAGTCATTTGAAGCTGAAAAAGCTATCAAAACAGATTCTCCCCTCACTACCTTTATTTTTATTTTGCCAGTCCTGGGGCTTGAACTCAGGGCCTAGGCACTGTTCCTGAGCTTCTTTTGCTCAAGGCTAGCACTCTATCACTTGAGCTACAGTGCCACTTGTGGCTTTTTCTGTTTATGTGGTACTGAGGAATCGAATCCAGGGCTTCATGCATGCTAGGCAAACAATCTACCACTAAGCCACATTCCCAGCCTCCTCACCACCTTTAGAAAAAAAAAAAAAAAATCAATCCTTCCAATACCCTGATTTTGGCCCAATGAAAGTTTTGATTTCTAGGGGTACAAGATGATTAATCTGTATCATTTAAACCACTAAGTTTGGTGATTTGTTACATTTATCACAAAAATGATACATGAAAGAGGCATATTGCTGGGTGCTGGTGGCTCATGCCTTTAATCCTAGCTACTCAGGAGGCTAAGATCTGAGGATCATGGTTCAAAGCCAGCCTGGTTTGAAGCTAGCCTGGGCAGGAAAGTCTGTGAGAGCCTTATCTCCAATTAATCACAGAAAAAGCTAGAAGTGGAGCTGTGGCTCAAGTGGTAGAGCACCAGCCTTGAGCAAAAGGAGCTCTGGGACAGTAAGTACCCAGGACCACAGGTCAAACCCCAGGACCAGCAAAAAAGAAAAAGAAAGACTTTTGGGGATGTTCATACCATTCTTTTTTTTTTTTTTTAATGTTCATACCATTCTGTTTTCATCTAAAGACTAAAAACAGTAGTACATTTGATTTATTCAAACTTTATTTGTGTATGTTCTGTATGTATGGCATATATAATTTTATTTTATTTATTTTTTTTTTGGGGTCCGGTTGTGGGGCCTGAACTCTGGGCCTGGGCGCTGTCCCTCAGCTCTTCAGCTCAAGGCTAGCACTCTACCACTTGAGCCACAGCGCCACTTTCCGGCTTTTTTCTTTTTTGCTTATATGGTGCTGAGGAATCGAACCCAGGGCCTCAGGCTTGCAAGGCAAGCGCTCTACCACTGAGCCTTCCCAGCCCTGGCATATATAATTTTTTTTTTTTTTTTTTTTTTTGTCGGTCGTGGGGCTTGAACTCTGGGCCTGGGCGCTGTCCCTCAGCTCTTCAGCTCAAGGCGAGCGCTCTACCACTTGAGCTACAGCGCCACTTCTGGTTTTCTGGTGGTTTATTGGAGATAGGAGTCTCACGGTCTCTCCTGCCCGGGCTGGCTTTGAACCACTATCCTCAGATCTCAGCCTCCTGAGTAGCTAGGATTACAGGCGTGAGCCACCAGCGCCCGGCTGGCATATATAATTTTAAAAATTGGTATTTTTTTTTTTTTTGGTCGGTTGTGGGCCTTGAACTCTGGGCCTGAGCGCTGTCCCTCAGCTCTTCAGCTCAAGGCTAGTGCTCTACCACTTGAGCCACAGTGCCACTTCCAGTTTTCTGGTGGTTTATTGGAGATAAGTTTCACGGATTGGACTTTCCTGCCCAGGCTGGCTTTGAACTGCAGGGCTGGCTTTGAACCGCAATCCTCAGATCTTAGCCTCCTGAGTAACTAGGATTACAGGCATGAGCCTCTGGTGCCCGGCTGGTACCTTTTTTAATACATTAATTTTATAATCTGCTGAAAAAAGGTAATATTCAATGGGATGGGGAAAAAATCTTTAGAAAATAGAAATTATTTCTCCAAAACTACTGATTTTGCTTTTCTTTTCAAAAGACTAAAGTTCTGGGCTGGGAAGGTGGCTCAGTGGTAGAGTGCTTGCTTTGCATGCATGAGGCCCTGGGTTTGATTCCTCAGCATGACATAAGCAGAAAAAGCTGGAAGTGGCCCTGTGGCTTAAGTGTTCTGTAGAAAGCTAGCCTGGAGCTGAAGAGCTGAAAGGCAGTGCCCAAACCCAGAGTTAAGGCCCTATGAACAACAATAACAAAAAAAAAGACTAAAGTTCTGACAACTAGTAACAAATAATTGTGATTTTAAAACCTAAAAATAAACTGTTGCTTACCTAGCTTTGTTATGCATTGGTCCTAGAATTATAAATTACAAAAAAAAAAAAAAAAGGTGAAAAACACATTTTCTGAAATAACACTAAAGAAAGGAGAAAAGAGGCCAGTACATACTAAATGATCAAAATGTCTTTTGGTTTTAACATACCCAAAAGTAGTAAAAATGATAAGAATCTCCCGAAATAAGTAAATATAAGAACAATTTATAAAACACATCAGAATTTTATTGCTTGAAGAATACAGCATATGAAATCACAAGAATGTCAAAATGAAGTCACTAGACTTTAAACATATAATACATCATCAGATGCAGTAAAATATTAATTAACCTGAATCTGCATCAGAAAGAAAGAAGTATGGAAAAATATCTAAGTTGTTTACTTGAGAAGTAGATACACTCAAAATAGAAAGTAGAAGGATGTTACAGTACAAATTAGAAAAGCCAACACTTATTAACTTACTATTTTTCCTAGACTAGACTACCTTTGGTACTTAAAACTTTAAAAAAAAAAATCCTTTTATCTTGTCCAAACATACTTCATGGAACTGATACCCAGGAAGTAACTCAAAACAACTTCAACTTAAAAATATTCAGCAAAATTATTAACCTTTTTATCATGTAGGGGAAACATATTTGATAAATGTATAACAATATTTCCCTTTATCTAAAACTGTAAAATGTGGTCATTAAGAAATCTAATACTCACAAACTTTACTTACTTAGCTCTCCAATTAAAATTGGAATCCTAGCAGCTAGAATCTATTTCTGGGCTTGGTGAATATAGAAATTTAAATGACTTGGCAACTGACATAGGATTTAATTACTTCATATTATCTTAAGTGGCTTTTCTTTCTGTCTCCGACATACAAATAATATGCCATTTCTGCAATACATTGGATTCCTTTAACAATCACTACCAAACTTTATTACTGAAACCAAATTAAAGCTTTCTCCTTTAAGGAGCAGTTTGAAACTACTTAAGTTTCATACAGAGCTGATCAGTTATGACACACTTTCTTACACAACCAAACTTTTTAAAGCTATCATTCAATTAGGATGGAGAAAATAATGCCATGTCAAAAGATAGCGCTGGACTCTCTAAGCCATCTAGTCAAGAAAATGTATAGGTAGTGCTAAAAACAAACACTAGTAAACTACAACTACAAGTTAAATTAAAAAACAAACAAAAACCCTTTCTTATTAGCTTTCATTTCTTATTCCTAGCAAAGGTCTGAATATTCATGAATCTCAGTTAAACCAACGGAACCCAAGCAATTGTTTCAAAGTCCCACCTATATACTTGAAAACTATAAACACAGATGGACTAAGTAAGCAAGTAATACTATTAACAAGCATTGAACTGGAGTGAAATATAAGAATCCTGGCAGTCCTCAAAACTGAGCAGTCTTTTAAATATAATAGTGTAGCTCAAGATAAATTATACCATGATAGAACTAGCTTTTACCTCCACACAAAACAACAACAAAATAAAAAAATGTAACTCACCAAATTTATGTTAACTACTATTGAAGACACTCCTTTCCAAGCTGAATGTCTTCTTTTGAGGTTTTTCTAAATAAGTATATTTATCTGAGCATATTCTTACTGCCTGCATATATATATACTCATTATTTAAAAATTCAGACACTACAGAAATGAACTCCTTTTTTCACCAACCTGATCCAATACACCACATCACACCTAATTTAAAATTCCCAATTTTAGTTTGGTTAAAAGGGTAGAGGAAATGTAAATGCAGATTAAGAGCTTTTGTATAAATTTCACTATATTTTATAAACTTGAAGTTTTCTGTTAACACTGTTTATTGATCAAAGAAAGGGCTCACTGCTATCCAAAATTTCATAAACACCATTAAAAATTCAAAATTGATTATTATACTGAACCTTAAATTTTCAATAGTTCAAAGAGATAGTTTGTACACGTATAGCACACAATGTATGAAACTTAACAGTAGACACCCCTAGAATACCAATGGCAAGTCCACCAAGATGCATACAAAATTACAGATAAGCATTTCTTTCACTGTTTTCTTGTGCAAGGAAAAACATTTATAGAGGAAACAGAAACTCAGCTGGTGAATTTCAGATATCATCATCATCATCTTCGTCTTGAGAAGATCCTGCCTGATTGGATGCACTGGCTGAGGCAGCAGCAAGCTGGGCTTGTTGGGCAGCTTGCTGCATTTGAAGCCATTCCTGTTGGGCCAATTCTGCTTGTTGCTGTCTAGCCTAGACATTAAAAATACAAACACAAATAACTTTTTAAAGATATAAAAGCGGATTTAGCTTTGGTTAAATGTAAGCTAAGCCAATTAACATCCTTAATCCTTACCAAACTTGTATATTTCCAAACTACTATGTAGTTTAGCTCAATTTAAAAAACTGCAAGGCTGGGACGGTGGCTTAGTGGTAGAGTGCTTCCCTCACATTCATGAAGCACTGGGTCCGATTCCTCAGTACCACATACACAGAAAAAGCTGGAAGCGGCTCTGTGGCTTCAGTGGTAGAGTACTAGTCTTGAGAAAAACAAGCTCAGGAACAGTGCCCAGGCCCTGAGTTCAAGCCCAAGGACCAGCAAAAACAAAAAAAAAAACAAAAACAAAACTGCAAAGGTTGACAAAAATCACAACAGTATCTCTTTCCATCTTCTTGTGTTTCTCTTTTTTCCTTTCTTCTGTCCACTCACATTACAATTCTGATGTAAATACTTAATATAAAATTTTTTCAGGCAGGGCTCCAGTGGCTCATGGGGCTGAGATCTGAGGATCATGGTTCAAAGCCTGCCCAGGCATGAAAGTCTGTGAGACTCTTCTCTCCAATAAACCACCAGAAACCAGAAATGGCACTGTGGCTTAAGTGGAAGAGCATTAACCTTGAGCTGAAGAGCTGAGGGACAGTGGCCAGGCCCAGAGTTGAAGCCCCATGACCGACCAAAAAAACCCCAAAAACATTCTGTGGTTAAAGTTCTCCAGTACAATAGCTCCAAGTACTAGGGAAAGAGAATTGTACTTGAATGCAATACCTACTCAAATATTTCTCAAAGAATCTTTATAGGGCTGGGAAGGTAGCTCAGTGGTAGAGTGCTTGCTTTGCATGCATGAGGTCCTGGGTTCAATTCCTCACCACCACATAAGCAGAAAAAGCCAGAAGCTGAAGAGCTGAGCGACAGTGCCCAGGCCCAGAGTTCAGACCCCATAACCGACCACAAAAAAAAAAAAAAAAAAGAATCTTTATTTCTTACCTTTCATGTCAAGAATATCTATAAAATCAAAGGAGGGGGTAACAATGCTCAACAAGAAAGATACTCATTACTCATGTAATTGTAACCCCTCTGTACAGTTTCTTTACAATAAAATAAAATTTAAAAAAAAAGAAAGAAAATCTAGAAAATAAAACTTTTCTCATCTGGGCACTAGTGGCTCATACCTGTAATCCTAACTACTCAGGAGGCTGATATCTAAGGATCACAGTTCAAAGCTAGCCTGGAGGGCTGGGAAGGGGAAGTTGGCTCAGTGGTAGAGTGCTTGCCTTGCATGCTTAAGGCCCTGGGTTCGATTCCTCAGCACCACATAAGCAAAAAGAATAAAAGCCGGAAGTGGCACTGTGGCTCAAGTGGTAGAGCGCTAGCCTTGAGCTGAAGAGCTGAGGGACAGCGCCCAGGTCCAGAGTTCAGGCCCCACGACCGGACCCAAAAAAAAAAAAAAAAAAAAGCTAGCCTGGACAGTAAAGTCTGTAAGACTTATCTCCAGTAAATCACCAGAAAACCGGAAGAGGCACTATGACTTAGTCTTAGCAAAAAGAGCTCAAAGCACCTAGGCTTTGAGTTCCCGTCCCATGACTGACAAAAAAGAAAAAAAATTATCAAACGCACAGAACATTTTCTCATTCTTGGTATATTTATTCATTGACATTCCTTGAAATTTACTAATTTTTTTTTTTTTGGGGGGGGGTCAGTTGTGGAGCTTGAACTCAGACTGGGCTGTCTCTTGAGCTTCTTTGTGCTTAAGGCTAGCCATAGCGCCACTCTTGGCTTTTTCTGAGTAGTTTATTAGAGATAAGAGTGCTACATAGAATCAGAGGGAAATGAGAAAACATATAACAGAGGGGCCCATCAGCTGCACTGGACACTGATAAAAATGAACTAAGCAACTCAAAGGCAGCGATGCGAGGGAGGGAATGAGAGGGAATGAGGGAACAGCTTACATTAAGCAAAAGGAAAAAATGTAAATATCACCTGATGTGGGAGAAATAGTTGTATTGTCAAAACTCAAACTTTATAGACCATGATAATGACAATTTGCCTTGTAAAGGTTAAAATGTGTTTGTGACTTTAACTAAGTATCACTATTCTACAATACTGTGAAATATGTGAAATTTATGTAATCACCTAATTTCAATAAAAAATTTAAAAAAAGAAAAAAAGAACGTTACGGACTTTCCTGCCTGAGCTGGCTTTAAACCTTTATCCTCAGATCTTAGTCTCCTGAGTAGCTAGGACTCTAGGTGTGAGCCATCAGTACCTGGAGAAATTTACTGATTTTTGTCTACTGAAATTGTGTCATGGAGCTGGAAGTAGGGCTTAGTAGTAGAGTGCTTGCCTAGAATACATGAGGCCCTGGGTTTGATTCCTCAGCAACACATAAACAAACAAACAAATACCCTTCCTCAAAATCAAACTGAAATTATTTTCTACTCCCAGTATCAATCTCTATGTAATAAGCAGGCAGAAGTTATGCTAGTTATGGAAATGAGGAATTTAATGTAAAGGATTTTAAGTTAACCAAGTATAAAGCTAGTGACAGGCTGAGTGCCAGTGGCTAAAGCCTGTAATCCTAGATACTCAGGAGGCTGAGATCTGAGGATCACGGTTCAAAACCAGCCTGGGCAGGAAAGTCTGTGAGACTTATCTACAATAAACAACTAGAAAACTAGAAGTGGCATTGAGGCTCAAGTGGTAGAGTGCTCCCCTTGAGCTGAAGACCCGAGGGACAGCGCCCAGGCCCAGAGTTCAAGCCCCACAACCAACCCAAACCACCCCCCCTCCAAAAAAAACCCCAAAAAGCTAGTGAAAGGCAACTGGAAAAGCATGAAGAGAGCACTAAGATATTATAGATGTGTCAACTACAGGGGACAGCCACCAATGCTATAACTGGAGAACAAAAGAAGAGGCTGGAATTTTAAAAGTTGTAAGTTTAAAGGAACAATCATATGGAACTGAGACTCATACCTCTCATTAAAGAGGCATAAATTAGCTGGTATTAATGACCTGAGCTTGGAGGACCCAAGGATTGGGATCCACACCCATAAGGGAGAGGGTACCAGGACAGGCGGGTTCTGTAAGTATTAGACAAAATTCTAACTGGATTCGTTTTCTGCTGCAGGACAAACTGGTGCAGCCAGACTAAAGTACTCCTGGGGTGTGGTGGAAAACACAGGTAATCCTAGCATTTAAGAGGTGAAGGAAGGAGGATGTTGAGTTCTGGTCCAGCTTGGGCTACAGAGTAAGGTCCTGTCTCTAAAATTAAAACCAAAACCATGGAGCTTCATGGAACTCAGCTATGGTGCTAATTTAGAAGAGTTTACTTAAAATAATACTCCTCAGTTCTAATGGCTACTACAGTACCTTACAGGAATTCTGATTTTTTTTTTTTTTTTTTGTCCAGTCGTGGGGCCTGAACTCTGGGCCTGGGCGCTACCCCTCAGCTCTTCAGCTCAAGGCTAGCACTCTACCACTTGAGCCACAGCGCCACTTCCAGCTTTTTTCTTTTTGCTTATGTGGTGCTGACGAATCAAACCCAGGGCCTCAGGCATGCAAGGCAAGCACTCTACCACTGAGCCACCTTCCCAGCCCAGGAATTCTGATTTTTATTCTATCTAAAACACTTCCAACTAAGAGAACCTAGTGAAAGAGGCGAGAGGGAGCCAGGCATGGCGGTACTTGGCCATCATCATAGCACTAGAAGACTAAGGCAGGAGGACCTCAAATTCAAAGCCAACCAGGCCTGAATATGAAGCCAGCCTGAGGAAGTGGTACTGTGGCTCAGTGAAAGAGCTCTAACCTTGAGCAAAAGAGCTCGGGGACAGAGCCCAGGCCATGAGTTCAAGCCCCAGGTCCAGCAAAAAAAAAAAAAAAAAAAAAAAGCCAACCTAAGCCAGTATTTTTTTTTTTTTTTGTCGGTCGTAGGGCTTGAACTCTGGGCCTGGGCGCTGTCCCTCAGCTCTTCAGCTCAAGGCGAGCGCTCTACCACTTGAGCTACAGCGCCACTTCCGATTTTCTGGTGGTTTATTGGAGATAGGAGTCTCACGGTCTCTCCTGCCCGGGCTGGCTTTGAACCTCGATCCTCAGATCTCAGCCTCCTGAGTAGCTAGGATTACAGGCGTGAGCCACCAGCGCCCGGCTAGCCAGTATTTCTTAACTAAAAACAAAACCAAGCTGGCACCAGTGGCTCATGCCTGTAATCCTAGCTACTCAGGAGGTTGAGATCTGAGGATCACGGTTCAAAGCTAGCCTGGGCAAGAAAGGGCAGGAAAGTCTATGAGACTCTTATCTCCAATAAACCACTCAGAAAACTGGAAGTGGCACTGTGGCTCAAGTGGTAGAGCACTCACCTTGAGCTGAAGAGCGCAGGGACAGAACCCAAGAACAGAGTTCAAGCCCCACGACCAAAAAAAAAAACAGCTGAAAATGTGGCTTAATGGTACTAGCAAGTGTGTGACTCTGAGTTCAACCCCCACCCCGCAAAATACAAAAATTACCTTGCCACCTTTTCTTGCTCTAATTATTTGAAATAGAGGAATATCACTAATGGTGCTAATCCTTCAGACTAGGTAGTAGAATTGTAACAGGAAAGTTTTTTTCCTTCTCTGCTTTATTATCCCTTTGAAAAAATAGAATAAAGGTAACCACCCAATTTAACTGCAAAGTAAAAATGTTACCATATTTTCTTTATGCCATTAATCATAAAATCTGACTCAGGATTTTTTTTTGTGTATATGCCAGTTCTAGGGCTTGAACTCAGGGCTTGGGAGCTTTTGAGCTCAATGCTAACACTCTACCACTTGAGCTACAGCTCCACTTCTGGCTTTTATTTTGGTAGTTGATTGGAGGTTAAGAGTGTCACCAATATTCCTGCCCATGTTGGCTTCAAACTATAAACATTAGATCTCAGTCTCCTGATACCTAGGGTGAGCCACCAGTCCCTACTGACTCAGTATTCTTATTAGCCTAACATTTTAAACCTAAGGATGTTAGGTATATTTCTTCCTTTTTTTTTATCGGTTGTGGGGCTTGAACTCTGGGCTTGGGCACTGTCCCTACGCTCTTCAGCTCAAGGCGAGCGTTCTACCTCTTGAGCCACAGCGCCACTTCCACTTTTTTAGTGGTTTATTGGAGATTAGAGTCTCATGGACTTTCCTGCCCAGGCTGGCTTTGAACCACAATCCTCAGATCTCAGCCTCCTAAGTAGCTAGGATTACAGGCGTAAGCCACCAGTGCCCAGCACTTTTTTCTTCTTTTAAATGATCATTCTGCCTGAGAAAATATCAAAGTAAAATCATAACTATTATTTCAAGAGGCTCTTTTTAATTTACTTTTATGTAAACCAGAGTCAAACTGGGAAGCTCTAAGTATCAGACTCTACAATCAAGTAATTATACAGAGACTATACTTTTTTTTCTTTTGTGCAGTCCTGGGGCTAGAATTCAGAGACTGGATACTGGCCTTGAGCTTTTTTGTTCAAGGTTAGCACTCTTCCACTTGAGCCACAGCTCCACTTCTGGATTTTTGGTGGTTAATTGGAAATAAGCGTCTCATGGACTTTCCTGCCAGGGCTAGCTTCAAACCACAAACCTTAGACTTCACCCTCTTCAGTAGCTAAGATTATGGGCATGTCCACCAGTGTTCAGCATGTATTACTTACTTTTGCAAATAATTCCTGTTGCTGTCTTAACAACTCTTCTTCAGGAATGCCAAGGTTTTCCAAACGGGAACTAGCCTTTCTTCTTTTTAATGCAACTGTCTTGCATTCTTGTAAAACTTCTTTCACTTCACTGATGTATGAACCGAAGCCCAAACTTTCCAGTGCTAAAAAAAAAAATGATAGTAAGATATAACTTTTTTCTCACCAATGGAACACAAAGTTTTGTGCTATTTCACCCCCACCCTTCCATGTCGCTGTTTTCTAGTAATTTTTGTCTATTTTATAGTTATACAGCAACTGTTTAGGTGGCTAAGATAAATTTTTATTAACTTCTTAAAGAGTAGATTGTAAATAAGTTAAAAGTAATGAAACATTTCAAAGAACAGGCATTTTTCTTTCTTTTTTTTTTTTTTTTTTTTGTCGGTCGTGGGGATTGAACTCTGGGCCTGGGCGCTGTCCCTCAGCTCTTCAGCTCAAGGCGAGCGCTCTACCACTTGAGCTACAGCGCCACTTCCGGTTTTCTGGTAGTTTATTGGATATAGGAGTCTCACGGTCTCTCCTGTCCCGGCTGGCTTTGATCCGTGATCCTCGGATCTCAGCCTCCTGAGTAGCTAGGATTACAGGTGTGAGCCACCAGTGCCCGGCTTTCTTTCTTTTTTGTGTCTATATTAGAACTGGAACTCAGAACCTTGGCACTGTCCCTTAGATTCTTCTTTGCTCAAAGCTAGTGCACTACCACTTGACCCAGCTCCTCTTCTAGCTTTTTGGTGGTTAAGTGGAGTTGAGTCTCAAAAACTTTCCTGCTGGTATCAAACCACGATCCTCAAATCCTGCTGGTGTCACACCACAATCCTCAGATCTCAGTTTTCTGAGAAGCTAGGATTACAGGTATAAACCCTCAGGCACCCAGCTCTTCCTTTTTTTTTTTTGATTGGTGGTGGGGCTTGAACTCAGGACCTGGGTACTGTCCCTGAGCTATTTTGCTCAAGGTTAGCACTCTACTTCCAGCCTTTTGGTGGTTAATTGTAGATAAGAATCTTAAGAGATATTCCTTTCCCAGCTAGCTTTGAACCTCCATCCTCAGATCTCAGCTCCTGAGTAGCTAGAATTACAGGCATAAGCTACCGGCACCTGGCTCCTTAGTTTTTAGAAGACCACAGTATTGGGCTGGGAAGGTGGCTCAGTGGTAGAGTGCTTGCCTTGCATGCATGAGGCCCTGGGTTCGATTCCTCAGCACCACATAAATAGATAAAGCCAGAAGTGGCGCAGTGCCTCAAGTGGTAGAGAGCTACTAGCCTTGAACTGAAGAGCACAGGGAGAGCTCACCCAGGCCGAGTTCAAGACCCACAATCAAAAAAAAACAAAAACAAAAAGACCATAGTATTTCCTGTGAGGAAAAACAAGAGGTCCTGAAGTAACACATGGTTTTAAAGAAAATATCTTTTCTCTACCATTCAACTAAGTCAAGCATGACTAAGTCAAGCATGAAGTCTTTAAAAAATTCAAAAAATTTAGCCAGGCATTAAAAAAATTCAAAAAATCTAATGTATTTGAATTTGTAATATTTTTGTTAATAATGGCTTATGATTTAGCTTAGGGAACATAGGCTGCTAATAAAAGCTCTACTTAGCTTCAGTGGGATAAGAAGAAAGAATAGATAATTTTTTTCCTTTGTTCAATGTACCAACAGGTTATGCTGGTATAAGTATGTAACCCTAGCACTCAGGAGGCTGAGACAGGACCAGCCAAGTTAAAGGCCAGCCTGAGTCACACAGTTAGTCCTAGCTTAGAAAAAAAGTAAAAATTAGCAAAAAATAAAATAAAAATACATAACTCAGTATTCTCTATTGTCTTGTCCCTTTTATGGGAAGAATATAATATAGTTCTCTTAAAATACATTAAGAGGATGTAGCCAAAGTGGCTCTTGGCTCATTAGCCTGGTAAAGGTTTTTGAAGACCTTTAGGAACCATGCCCTCCATGGTTTCACTGCTCCCAGGTCAGCAGAGAATGAGTAATGGCAGAGAACAAACTCTACCACAATGGCACATACTTAGCAGTATTCAGGAACAGCTGGGTGACAAAAGGAAAACATCATCCAGTGGCAGAGCACCTGGCAAGTATGCTTGAGGCCCTGGGTTCTATCCCTAGCACAAACCCTACCAAGGTTAATAGGTCAATTTTAAGAAAAACTTCTGGTTATGTGTTAACTTACATAGTGCAAATTAGACATATCCCTTTGGAAAAAATATTCTGAATAACTATTTAAGCAACATAGAATCCTCCTTCTCCTCTAATTTCAAAATTACTTCACATTCACTTTCCAGATTAGATTGTGGTTTAGCTTCAGAGTAAGACTACTTGAAGTGTGGTCCATGGACTTGTGCCAGATGGGTTTGTAATGGTTATTGCTTGTAATAGTTGTGACAAGTTAAAAATCGAAATTCAAAGTAAGCGTTTAAGAATCTTTATAAAAATTTGATAGTCTGGGCTGGGAAGGTGGCTCAGTGGTAGAGCACTTGCCTTGCATGCCTAAGGCCCTGGGTTCGATTCCTCAGCACCACATAAGAAAAAGGAAAAAAGCCGGAAGTGGTGCTGTTGCTCAAGTGGTAGAGCGCTAGCCTTGAGCTGAAGAGCTGAGGGACAGTGCCCAGGCCCAGAGTTCAAGCCCCAGGACCGGACCCAAAAAAAAATGACAGTTTTATGTCTATTATTTTTTCTTTTTTATTAAGTTTTTTTATTGTGAAAATACCACACAGAGGGGTTACATTACATGAGCAAGGTAATGAGTACATTTCTTATCAAGCATTGCTGCCTCCTCCTTTGTTTTCCCTTACCATCCTTGCCTTCCCACCCCCCCCCCATCTATTATTATTTATATATCTAACGAGAAAAAAAACTAAGGTTCTGGTATGATTTTATCATTTTGCTTTTCAAGTGATTCATTTTTATTGTATTTTATAAAAGTACCAGTATAGCCAGCCGCTGGTGGCTCATGTCTGTAATCCTAGCTACTCAGAAGGCTGAGATCTGAGGATCATGGTTCAAAGCCAGCCAGGGCAGGAAAGTCCATGAGACTCTTACCTCCAATAAACCACCAGAAAATCGGGAGTGGCTCTGTGGCTCAAGTAGTAGAGTGCTAGCCTTGGGCTGAAGAGCTGAGGGACAGCGCCCAGGCCCAGAGTGGAAGCCCCACAACTGATCCCCCCCCCCCCCAAAAAATTACCAGTATAGAAAGATCTGGCTTTTTTTTTTTTAATGTGTTTTAGTACCACTTAGAGCAACTCATTGGATGAAGAAGTAAACTCCGTTACCTTTTTCAAGCTTTCACAACTTTTTTTTTTTTGGCCAGTCCTGGGCCTTGAACTCAGGGCCTAAGCACTGTCCCTGAGCTGCTTTTGCTCAAGGATACAACTCACCACTTGAGCCACAACACCACTTCTGGTCTTTTCTGTTTGTGATACTGAGGAATTGAACCCAGGGCTTCATGTATGCTAGGCAAGCACTCTACCACTAAGCCACATTCCCAGCCTATTTCCTGGGGCAGGGAGAGAAGAATTTCCAGCACAGAGCTTACACCTCTTGATTTTCAATGTCAGTTCTTTCCATAATATTACAGATGTTATAACTTATTCAAGAATGTGTTCACACAATTTGCCTCATGAAGGTTAGAATGTGTTTGTGACTTTAACTATCACTATGTCAAAATACTGTGAAATTTGGGAAATTTATGTAATTACTTCATCACAATAAACAAATTAGTTTAAAAAAAAAAAGAAAGTGTTCACAAAAACTAGTAAAGAAATAAACAGCCACAGCACCACTTCCAGCCTTTTCTGCTTATTTGGTGCTGAGGAATCGAACCCAGCACCTCATGCATGCGAGGCAAGCACTCTAAGCCACCTTCCCAGCCCAATTATTCCGATCTTAGTTGGTATTTTTGTAACTTTGTCAGAAGGTTTAACTTACTTTGACAAGGGAAAGCCAAACAACTGAAAAAATGCAATGGCCTAAAGTATAGGCTAGTCGATTAATGTTACTAAAAGCCCAAGCTCAAGCATGTAAAAACCATACAACTTTAAAAGGCACATTAACATAATGTAACAAATACATGGTATTATTCCATGTGGATATATTCTATATCCCCAAATATCAATGCTAATTTTATTTATTTTTTTGGGTCTGGTCGTGGGACCTGAACTCTGGGCATGGGCGCTGTCCCTCAGCTCTTCAGCTCAAGGCGAACACTCTACCACCTGAGCCACAACACCACTTCTGGTTTTCTGGTGATTTACTGGAGATAAGAGTGTCATGGAGTTTCTTGCCCAGGCTCGCTTTGAACTGAGATCCTCAAATCTCAACCTCCTGAGTAGCTAGGATTACAGGCTTGAGCCACTGGCACCCAGCTAAGCATTTCTTTAAAAACTTAGTTTCACAAAGCCAGACGCTCTGTGAGACTCTTATCTTCAATAACCAACCAGAAAACCGGAAGTGGCACTATAGCTCAAGTGGTAGAGCACTAGCCTTGAGCTGAAGAGCTGAGGGACAGGGCCCAGGCTCAGAGTTTTAAATCATGACCGACAACTTCTCAAAACATCTTTATAAATGAACTTATGCATAAAATCTATTTCAACTAGAGTGGAACTTTCTTTTTTTTTTTTTTTTTTTTTGCCAGTCGTGGACCTGAACTCTGGGCCTAGGCGCTGTCTCTCAGCTCTTCAGCTCAAGGCAAGTACTCTACCACTTGAGCCACAGCGCCACTTCTGGCTTTTTCTGTTTAGGTGGTGCTGAGGAATCGAACCCAGCACCTCATGCATGCAAGGCAAGCGCTCTACCACTAAGCCACCTTCCCAGCCCTAGACTGGAACTTTCTGACTCATATTAAACTGAAGTTGGCATATACTAAAGTTGAACGATTAAATATACTGCTAGTTACAGCTGCACTTTTATACCATCATGTCAATCAAAAATCTAAATATATGCTTGAAAAGAATAAGCTCTCCTCAAAAAAGACAGACTGTAATGTGTTATTAATTTTTGGAACCATCCCCACTAGTGTACTGTAAACAAATGTATTAGACAAATCCTTTGAAATCTTTTGCAATTTTCATTAAAAAGGCAACGTTGACTAAAGGTTCTTTTCTTTGTATGTTATAAAAGGAAACTATAGTAATTTATGTTGGAAAATACTGTGACCCATGTGAGTGATCACATACATAATGTAAAAATAAAAACACAAAAGGAAAAATAGACAACTTGGTTTTCATTTTACTTGCTACTCAGCACACTAAACCAGCAGAAAACAATACTAATTTTAAGAATTAAATATGCAGCCAAGTATGGTGGTACATGTCTGTAATTCTCAGCATGTGGGCACTGAGGCAGGAGCATCTCCAGGTATAGCCTGGGTTTAACAGCAAAATCCTTTTATTCCCACTCCTCTTCCTCCCACCCCCCAAAAAAAACAAATATACTTTGTCCTAGCAGTTTTTCTCCAATGTGCTGAAATGGCAGAGTACATACATCTTCCATTGTAGGAAAAAGGCTCTGGGTCTACACACACACAGATAACAAACACCTATATATACATACACATATACATATAATGTATACACAGAGATCCTTGCAAGCAAGCACTTTATCACTGAGATATATACCCAGCCAGACAGGGTATATTTTAAATTTACTTTCAGGATACATAAAACATCAAAGTGAACCATTTGATCTTTTGTCCATATTGACAATAAAATATAGATAAGGTCAATATGAGCAGATGTGTTCTCCGTTTAACAATAACAGCAAAAGTCAGAATATTATTACTATTATTATTATTGGTCTTGGGGCTTGAACTCAGGGTCTAGGAGCACGATCCCTAAGTTCTTTCATTCAAGGCTAGTGCTCTACCAGTTGGAGACAGGGTGCTACTTCTGGTTTTCTGGTGGTTAACTGGAGGTCAGAGTCTCACAGCCTTCCCTGCCCAGGTTGGCTTCAGAACTCAAAACCTCTGATCTTAGCCTCCTGAGTAGCTAGCATTAAGGCATGAGGCACCAGCACCAGGCTCGAAGTCAGATTATTAAAAAGTAATAAAAATACCAGGAACCAGTGGCTCACGACAACACCAGGCCCTGAGTTCAAGATCCTGGAGCAGTGCGCACACACACACACACAATAAAAATGATAGAGAAGGGTTTAAGGCCCCAAGTTTGATTCCCCCATCCATGTAAACAAAAAAATAAAAATTATAGGGCTGGGAAGGTGGCTCAGTGGTAGAGCACTTGCCTTGCATGCTCGAGGCCCTGGGTTCGATTCCTCAGCACCACATAAGCAAAAAGAAAAAAAAAAGCCGGAAGTGGAGCTGTGGCTCAAGTGGTAGAGCACTAGCCTTGAGCTGAAGAGCTGAGGGACAGCGCCCAGGCCCAGAGTTCAGGCCCACGACCGGACCCAAAGAAAAAAAATAAATAAATAAAAATTATAGAGAACTGTTTATGAATGTGATTAAATTTGATGGATTCTTTTGTAACTTCAAAAGGAATAAAAACTGTGATTTTAATTGATTATTACTAAAAAGTTATCACATCAAATTGAAGGCAACTTTAAAAAAAAAATCATTGTAAGCCGGGCGCTGGTGGCTCACGCCTGTACTCCTAGCTACTCAGGAGGCTGAGATCTGAGGATCGCGGTTCAAAGCCAGCCTGGGCAGGAGAGACCGTGAGACTCCTATCTCCAATAAACCACCAGAAAACCAGAAGTGGCGCTGTAGCTCAAGTGGTAGAGCACTCGCCTTGAGTTGAAGAGCTGAGAGACAGTGCCCAGGCCCAGAGTTCAAGCCCCACGACCGACCAAAAAAAAAAAAAAATCATTGTGACTAGTAATTATCCCTCACCAAAACTACATCAGAATAGTATCCCAAATCCGTATTACTGAACTCATTCCTTTCCAAAATAAGAAGAAACGCACTCTTCAGAAGTACATTTCAATAGCTTAAGTGTGTGAATATATATGTAAATATATACACATTCGCACACATACAATACATATGCACATACACACACACACCGAAATTGGAATGGCTGCAGGAAAGGGAAAAGTTCCATTTAAAAAAAATCATCTTCTGACCAGCTGTGGCAGTAGTATTCTTCTGTAATCCCTGCAATCTTAACTGAGGTAGGAGGATTGACAGTTTGAAAGCAGAGTGGGCTACATAGTGAGACCCTGTACCATAAAGAAAAAACTCTTTCACATAAGCTTTCAACCCAAGCTTTTAAGTCTTATCTCCAAAGATCAAAACAAAAAGTTTTTACTTTTTTTTTTCCAGTCCTGGGGCTTGAACTCATGGCCTAAACTTATCCTTGAGCCTCTTTGTGCTCTCGACTGTACCTCTACCACTTGAACCATAGTTTTTTGGAGATAAGAATCTCACGGAATTTTCTGCCTGGGCTGGCTTTGAACCCTGATCCTCAGTTTTTACCCTCCCGAATAGTAATCTTACCTAGGATTACAGACATGAGTTACCGGTGCCAGACTAGTTTTTACTTGTCTTTAAAAAAAAAAAAAAAAAGTAGAGAAAATGTGGAACATTCACCTTTTTCTTAAGACAAGAGAAGGAGGACTTTGGTAACCTGTTGATGAAGGTTCTCTGATCAAATCAGATTTAAGGCAGAAAATAGACTCCCTTTATTGAACAGCAATAAGAGTTATACTGAACTCAAACGTTAAGCCTCTCTCCCACCCATTTGCTGGGGTTGGAATCCAGAATCTTGTAGGCTAATCTAGCACTCCCCAATTGAGCTACAAACAATCCCTGCCCCAGAATTTTTTTGTGTTCAAAAAGTGAAGTTTTTCCTTAAAACTGGTGAAAAGGTCAGGTGAGGAAGGGATGCTCTGACTCCATTCATGCTTGAAGTTCAGTCTAAATTTTAACTACAACGGGAAAACATTCTCATGTTCAACTTTGTAAGCAGGCAATTCTGGTGGCTTTTAAGATCTGGTCGTAAACAGTATTTTTTTTTTTAATGTTTGGGTTGACCTGCATTCGCTGAATGAAAGGTGCGAAGATTGACACCAGTAGTTGTGATCTCCCTGTCCCTGTGGCTTCCTCATTAACAGAACTCAACAGTTAAAAGGAATGAAGGTTTTTGACAGGCGACGGATCATCTTCACCAAAACCCACCCAAGCCACTTACCTTGTATGACATGCTCTGGGGAGATGGTTTTCTTCTCCGATTTATTGCAGATCTCGTTGGCTTCGGAAGATATAAGGTGAATAAATTCAGTGCAGCAGTTCACCACCAGCTCGCGGGCATCGTTGGCCACACGGACATTGGGGAGAGTCTCTTTGATCATTTTATTTATAGCAGCTCTGGGGATAGTAAGATCGTCATCGTTGCCAGAGGAGGAGGCCATCGTACCTTCCTGTCTGGTCGAGCCCAGACTTGAGACGCCCCCCTCCCCCCGCCTTCCCCCGCCTCCGGTCCACTCCTCTGCCCGGACTTCTGCCCCCGCCGCCCAGAGAGCGATCCCGGGGAGGCCCCCGCTCGGAGGAGAGGGTGCCGAGCCCAGGAAGGAGGCTTGGAGTTGTGGACAAGGCGGGGAGCACCCGATCGTGGGCGAGTTCCGAGAGGCGGAGGCGGGGGACCCCCGGTCGGGGGCGGGAAGCGCGGCGCTCGGAAAGCGGAGCGGCTACGAGGGGTCGTCCAACCGGACCTCAACCGTGCCGGGGACAGAGGCAAGGTCCGGGGCTCCCGGCCTGGCCGCGGTACCGGGGGGACACCCAGTGGGCTCGGCTCTACAGAACCGGAGTCGCCGCCGCCGCCGCCGCCGCCGCCAGCAGCCGTTGCCGCCGCCGCCGCCGCCAAACCATCCTCCAGACACCCGCGCCGCCGCCTCACAACATGTCGGCCGCGGCCGTCGCTAGAACCCCGGCGGCCGCGTGGGGACGAATACGGACAGAGCCAAGCCCGGAGGAACCGTAGTGTCGGTCGCTGCGGCCGTTTAGCCGAACGCACGTCGTGAAAGGCGAAGCAGCAGCAACGGCGGCCTCTCCGGAGACCGGAGAGGACAGGTTTGCTGGAAGCCGCTCCCGACACGCTTTGCGCCACCGGAAGTCTCGTCCCCTCCCTCCTGGACTGATTTCCGGGTGTGGCCGCGGCTCTGCCCCCCACCCGCGCTGGCGGGAACCGCCCACACACGCCGGCCGCGGCCCCGCCCGGCCCGCGCGTCCCCTGCGTGCGGTGCCCGCGCCCCAGTCACGGAGCTGCTCTGCAGCTGGGCGCCAGGCCCAAGGAAGGGTGCGAAGGCCCGGGTGACTGGTGTCCGCCCTCCCGGGCCCGCGAGTGGGGACAAAGGCGCGGACGCGTGTCGCCAGAACCTTCTTGATGTCCCCTGACCGCCCCGACCGAGGCTGGGCGGCCTGAGGCCCGCTCTCGCTTGTGGCGTGCAGCTTTGGAGGAGAGCCAGGCGCGTGGGACCGGGCGGCGGCCCTCCGCCCACTTCCTCCGATGCCCTGAGGGGTGGGAGGCCGGTCGCCGCCGCGGGCCGGGCCGGAAGCCGGAGCTCAGACCCCGCGGCGGGCCGGAGGTTCCCGCTCGGCCGCCCCGGGCGCCCCGCCCCGCCGCCTCGGGAGAGAGGAAACCCCGGGGCTCGTCGGGCCTCCGGCGACGAGGACCGGCTACGGTTTCTGGTTCCTTCCCTATCTGCATTTTTCCACAAACGAAGTTTGTTCCGTGCTGCCACGTGGAAGCGGGGACTACGTGTCTGGATGGGGTGTTGTAAAAGGGTAAACCACTTCAATCGGTCGGGCACTCAAGTTCACCAGAGTCCTTTGGCCTTCATGTTGTAGATGCCACGCGGCTTATTTGGAGTGCTTCCAAGACACTTACACCCTATCACGTTGTATTTTAGTTGCACTTGGAGAGCCAAGCGGGCTTAGCCCAGTCCTACATTATTTTTTCATTTAACATTTTCTCCAGAACACTTGATGGCTACTTTTTCGTGGGGCTTGAACTCAGAGCCTGGGCACTGTCTTTGAACTTTTGCTCAAGGACTCTATCTACAGAACCTATCACCAGAACCACAGCGCTTCCCGCTTTTTCTGTGTACGTGGTACAGGGGAATCGAACCCCGGGATTCATGCATCCTAGGCAAGCATTACCACTAAACCACATTCCAACCCCTGAGATTTTATTTATTTTTAATTTTTTTATTATGAAAATACTGTACAGAGGGGTTACAATTATATGGGCAAGATAATGAGTACATTTCTTACCAAGCATTGTAGCAGGACTCCTCCTTTGTTTCCCATCCCATCCGCCCCCCCTCCGTTTTTTTTTTTATTATTATTATTAGAAAGTACTATGTAGTGCTAGTGTTTATTGTCAGATCCAGGTCATCTTCAGTAATAAAACACATGTAATATGGCTGAAATTTAATGTACCAATCCGTACTGGTATTTTAAATAGACTGAGTGTGTGTGTGCACCGGTACTAAGGCTTGAACTCAGGGTCTAGATGCTATCCTGTAGCTTCTTTTGCTTAAGGCTTGTGCTTTACCACATGAGCCATACCTCTGTAAGGTCTGCTCCTGGATGGCGAGCAGACTCCATCCTCCTAGCAGCAAAGTCTAGCCTAAGTACGTTACCTAGGCAACTGGCAAACCTGAGAGAGGTCATATCTGCATCTGCTGAGGTCACATCTGAATTTCTCCGCCCATACCCTAGATAAGGCCTAACCCAGACCCTAACGCTCTCTTTTCCAGGTCTTTCCCCACGGCTTGGAGAGCCAACATGGCCTGGTGCCAGCCAGAACGATGAATAAACCTACCCCTTACCTGAATAACACATGCGTGGTGTGGTGTGTGGTGTGATTCTTACCCGGCAACCTCTTTTTAAAAATCTAACAACCTCCACTTTCAGCTTTTTGCTGCTTAATTGGAGAAAAGAATCAATGGATTTTCCTACCCAGGCTGACTTCAAACCACACTTGCCAAACTCATCCTCCTGAGTAGCTAGGATTAGACATAAGGCACTAGCTAGCACAGACTTGTTTTTGGTTTTTTTTTTTTTTAAAGTCTTGCCATGCAGCTCAGGCTGGCCCCAAATGAATTCTCCTTCCTCTACCTCTCAAGTGCTGATATTACAGACATGCACTACCACACCTAGCTTCCTTTACTTTTTAAAAAGTTCATCTAGTTTTTAAAATGTTATACTAATTTTACCACACTAGAGGCTATGAGAAAGATTACTTTTTCTAAGTTACAAATGTACTCATGTTCACAATAGGGCTTGTAAAACGAATCCTTGAGCAATAAATCTAAGTTTTAGTTAGCAAAACTCTGGTAATCACTGACCCATAGATATTGTATCAGCTTTTTCTTGCCATTAAAACGCTGCCGTGGCTGGGAAGGTAGCTCAGTTTTAGAGTGCTTGCCTTGCATGCATGAGGCCCTGGGTTTGATCCTTAGCACCACATAAGCAGAAAAAAAGCTGCAAGTGGCAGTATGGCTCAAGTGGTAGACGCTTATCTTGACCTGCGGGACAGCGCCCAGGCCCAGCATTCAGGTCCTACGACCAGCAAAAATAAAAAGTAAAAAGCTGCCTTGCCAGGTGCTGGTGGCTCAACCTTGTAATCCTACCTAAACACTCTGGAGGCTTGAGATGTGGGGATCATGGCTCAAAGCCAGTCCAGGCAGAAAAGTCTGAGACACTTATTTCTAGTTATACTCCAGAAAACCAGAAGTAGAGATGTGGCTTAAAGGGGTAGAGCACTATCCTTGAGCAAAAGAGCTCAGAGACAGCACCCAGGCCCTGAGTTCAAGCCCCAAGACAAAAAAAAAAAAAAAAAAGCTGCCTAACCAGCCACCCCAAAGGTCGGTGGATTAAAACAATAGCTGTGTCTGGGCACTGGTGGCTCACGCCTGTAATCCTAGCTACTCAGGAGGCTGAGATCTGAGGATCACAGTTCAAATCCAGCCCAGGTAGGAAAGTCTGTGAGACACTTAAATCAACCATCAAAAACTGGAAGTGACACTGTGGCTCAAGTGGTAGAGCGCTTGTCTCTCAGGGACAGTACCCAGGCCCAGAGTTCAAGCCCCATGAACAACAAAGAAAAAAAATAGCTGTGTATTATTTCTTAGGAGTGTCTATATTAGTTGAGCAGCTCCTCTGGGATTTTTTTTCTAAGTCAGCTGTGGATTGGGTAGGTGGCTTTATGGATTTGGGCTAGACTCACATATTTTGGTAACCAGCTGGCTGCCACCAGATTTAGAAAGGCCTTCTTTTCCATTCTCTGGCACTTTTCTCCAGCAGGTAAGCTTGGGCATGCTCTTGTGAGGAAGCGGGAACTGTTTACCTGTTTATCTGTTTACTCAGCAGGTCTCCTATGTGCAGGGCACTGTGATGAGAGTGGGAGGGTCACGTGAGAAATTGAAAAACTTGGCATCTAAACAGTAAGCTCAAGGGGACACAGTGTAGCAGGGCCATGATTGTCACAGGTCCCCCAGCACAATGGAGGACCTTCCACAACAGAGCTGCTGTTTGCTGTGGTTTGGATATGGTTTGAGGGTCCCCGATACAGAGAAAGTGGAAACTCAATTCAGTTATGGTGTTCAGAAGTGGGGACTTTGCCACAGGATAAGAATTAAAGTTGTTGGAGTAGAGTTGTCATGAGTGACTGCTGTGGCTTTATACAAAGGAAAGGAACTCAGGCACACACCCACTGCACAGGTGGTTTCCCTGTCTCTGGCAATGTGATGCTCTGCCCTACCTTGTGCTCTGCCAGCAAGGAGGCCATCACCACAAGAGGCCCCTAGACCTTGCAGCTCGAGAACTCTAAGCCCAGAAACCCTCTTCTTATTTTATTTTTGCTGTTCCCGGGGCTTGAACTCAGGACCTAGTCTAGCACTCTACTACATGAGTAGCACTCTACTACAGCACCACTTCCAGCTTTTACTGTTTATGTGGTACTGAGGAATTGAATCCAGGGCTTCATGCATGCTGGATAAGCACTCTACTGCTAAGCCACATTCCCATCCCAAGGGTTGGTTTATTTGTGTTTTCTTTTTTTTATTGGTTGTGGGGATTGAACTCCGGGCCTGGGTGCTGTCCCTGTGCTCTTCAGCTCAAGGCGAGCTCTCTACCATTTGAGCCACAGCACCACTTCCTGTTTTCTGGTAGTTTATTGGAGATGAGTCTCACAGACTTTCCTGCCCAGGCTGGCTTTGAACCACAATTCTCAGATCTCAGCCTCCTGAGTAGCTAGGATTACAGGCATGAGCCATTGGCACCTGGCTCTGTTTTTTTTTTTGTTTGTTTGGTTTTGTTTTTTAATCGGTCGTGGGACTAAACTCTGGGCCTGTGTGCTGTCCCTCAGCTCTTCAGCTCAAGACTAGTGCTCTACCACTTGAGTCACAGCGCCACTTCCAGCCTTTTCTGCTTATGTGGTGCTAAGGAATCGAACCCAGGGCCTCATGCATGCAAGGCAAGCATTCTACCACTGAGCCACCTTCCCAGCCCTCTGTTTTCTTTTAAACTGCATTTTTTGTCTTCTTTTTTGGTATTTGGGATGGAACCAAGGATATTGTATACTTACTAGGCAAGCGCTTTGCTACTGAGCTACATCCCAGCCCAGCTGTAGAAGTTGCATCTTTAATAATGTACGTGTACAAAGAGGACATTTCTTTATCTCTATTGAGGACATTTCAACATTTTAATGTCCATTCGCAGTGCTTTCATACAAAGCAACATGATAAGTCACTTTCATGGAATCAAATTTGCAAATGAGTCAGGCACTGGTGGCTCACACCTGTAATCCTAACTACTCAGGAGGATCTGAGGATCTCAGCTCAAAGCCAGCCCAGGGAAGGAAAGTCTGTGAGACTCTTATCTCCAATTAACCACCAGAAAACCAGTAGTGGCACTGTGGCTCAAGTGGTAGAGCACTAGCCTTGAGCTGAAGAGCTCAGGGACAGCGCCCAGGCCTAGAGTTCAAGCCCTACAACTGACAAAAAAAAAAAAAAAATGCAAATGAATACTGTAAAATAAATTAGAACCTTGAAAGTTGTGTGTATGTGTGTGTGCACATACCCGCGTGTGCATGCACATGTGTAGGTGAGTACTTAAACTCAGGGCCTGGATATTATTCCTTAGCTTTTTCACTCAAAGTTGGTGCTCTACCATTTGAGCCACAGCTCCACTTCCAGATTTTTGGTCATTAATTGGAGATTAAAAGCCTCAGGAAGGAAGCTGAGTGCCAGTGGCTCACGCCTGTAATCTTAGCTACTCAGATGATTGAGATCTGAGAATTATGGTTCAGAGCCAGCCAGGGTGGGAACATCTGTGAGACTCTTATCTCCAATTAACCACCAGAAAACTGGAAGTGGCGCTGTGGCTCAAGTGGTAGAGTGCATGCCTTGGGCTGAAGAGCTCAGGGACAGGGTCCAGGCCCAGAATTCCAGCCCTAGGACCAGCAAAAAAAAAAAGTCTTATGGAGGGAAAAAGTGGGAGAGTGCATGGGAAGGGGTGACATTGTCCAAAATGAAATGTACTCTGTACCTTACTTAATGTAACTGTAACCCCTCTATACATCACCTTTACAATAACAGCAATTTTTTTAAAGTCTCATTGACGTTCCTTCTCCAGGCTAGCTTTGAACCTCAGGCCTCAAATCTCCCAAATAACTAGGATTACAGGCATGAGCCACCAGCGCCTGGCTCTTTTAAAAATATTTATACTTTCAGTATTAGAACTGGTGCTACAAAATAAAACACACGGCATAGTGAATTGTATAAAGGCTGATCTTATTTTTTTATGTCAGTCATGGGGCCTGACCTCTGGGCCTGGGCACTGTCCCTCAGCTTGTCAGCTCCAGGCTAGCACTCTACCACTTGAGCTACAGGGCCACTTCCGCCTTTTTCTGCTTATGTGGTGCTGAAGAATCAAACCCAAGGCCTCATGCATGCAAGGCAAGCACTCTACCATTGAGCCACCTTCCCAGCCCCACCTGACCTTATTTTCTTTTTTCTTTTTTTTTTTTGTTTTTGTTTTTGGGTCCGGTCGTGGGGCCTGAACTCTGGGCCTGGGCACTGTCCCTCAGCTCTTCAGCTCAAGGCTAGCACTCTACCACTTGAGCCACAGCACCACTTCCGGCTTTTTTCTTTTTGCTTATGTGGTACTGAGGAATCGAACCCAGGGCCTCAGACATGCAAGGCAAGCACTCTACCACTGAACCAACTTCCCAGCCCCTGACCTTATTTTCTTAAACCTAGCATATAAAGTTTGGATTTTAAGTGGAAAGAATTGATGAGGAGATTCCTGTTGCAGGAAGTTAGAGCAGGTGCAATGAGAAAGGATCTAGGAGGGGAAGAAGCCAGAGACATACTCCATGAAATGAAGAAAGCAGAATTATGGAGGAAAGTGAGAACCATTTTATTTTATTTTATTATTTTTTTTTGTCGGTCGTGGGGCTTGAACTCTGGGCCTGGGCACTGTCCCTCAGCTCTTCAGCTCAAGGCGAGTGCTCTACCACTTGAGCTACAGCACCACTTCCAGTGAGAACCATTTTAAAGGAATTACCCTGAAGTACTGATTTGGAGCACAGCCATTATTTTATAATAGGAGATTCAACATAAAATCAAATTTGTCCCTTGGGAGGGAAAAGCCTCTTTTCAGGCTGAATTCCCCAGCCACTTGGCTTGTTTTCATCACTGTAAATGAACACCGGGGAAAGAACAGGCTGAGTCTGCCAAGCAGTCCACCTGGCGTGTTCTGGTAATCACAGTGGAGCTCTTTTCCCAGTCAGGCTGGTTTTTGGTACCAACATTAATTTGTACCAAATGCAACAAAGTATGTCTGTCTCAATGTATCTGATTAGAATATAAAGGGAAAAGTGAGTTACAGTTGTCAGTCTTTATAATGATCTAATAACAAATGAGATTTAACTTTATGAGATGGGTAGGACAGTATTGACCACAATGAGATTAATTGACCAATTATAGTATTTTTTTGGAGTATCTCATAGTAAGTGGCTTAATTATGGCTAAATTTCAGGCAAAGTGGTAGAAACCCATATTGTTCTCAAATCTAGGTTACATTGTTCATCATTAACCTATCATCATCTTCACCAAAACTAAACTATGGCCATTGTAATAGATCAGAAATATAGGAGAATCCTTTTTTTTTTTTTGCCAGTCTTGGCATTTGAACTCAAAGCCTGGGCACTGTCTCTGATCTTTTGTGCTCCAGGCTTATGCTTTACTACTTGAGCCACAGATCTGCTTCTTACTTTTTGGTGGTTAATTGGAGATAAGACTCTCACAGACTTTCCTGCCTGTGCTGGTTTTAAACCATGATCCTCAAATTTCAGCCTCTTGAGTATCTAGGAGGAGCCATCACATCTCTCTCTCCTGGCTGATAGGAAGTTTTTTATTCTACAATTACTATAGAATTGGCAGATCATTTTTCATGCATAAGGTACTACTTATATTCATTTTTCTTGTTGCTGTGGGAATGTTTTATACATAAAACATAACCGAGGTGATGAATTTATGCTCCAAAAAACATATCAGAGCCAGGCACTGGTGGCTCAGACCTGTATCGTAGCTCAGGAGGCTGAGATCTGAGGATCCTGATTCGAAGCCAGACAAGGCAGGAAAGTCTGTGAGACTTTTATCTCCAATTAAATCACAGAAAAAGCTAGATGTAGCTCAAGTGGTAGAGTGCTGGCCTTGAGCAAAAGAAATTCAGGGAAAGCGCCCAGCCCAGAGTTCAAGCCTCAGGACCACCAAAAAAACAAAAGAGCAACAACAACAACAAAATATCAGAATATCAAATATGAAGTCAATAATGATGTCTTGCTTTAGATATAATGAAGATGTGGGAAGAAGCTATAAGTGTTTATGTTATCATGAAGAAAATTAAGTTCCCCATGGTGCCAACCAATCTCACTTCAGCTTCAAGTCAATCACTCACTTGCTTAAAGGAAAATCAACAAATATGTAAGCAATATCTAATTTATGTACAAAGTAATTATTACTGCTGAAAAACATTTGTTCAATTAAGGAAAACTAATCCAAATGAAAATTTTTGTGTGTGCTGGTCCTGGGGCTTGAACTCCAGGTTTGGACTCTGTCCCTGAGGTTTTCTGCTCAAGGCTAAGACTCTAGCCACACTCCATTTCCAACTTTTTTTGTAGTATATTTGAGATGAGTCTCAAAGACATTCCTGCCAGGCTTTGAATTATGACCCTCAGATCTCAGCTTTTTAAGTAGCTAGGATTACAGTAAACCACCACTAGCACCTGCTCAAATTAATATATTAAGAATTTTTTTTTGTTGATCATGGGGCTTGAACCCAGGCCTAGGCACTGTCCCTGATCTCTTCAGTTCAAGGCAAGTGCTCTACCACTTGAGCCATAGCGCCACTTCTGGTTTTCTGGAGTTTAATTGGAGATTAACTCATAGACATTTTTCCTGCCCAGACCGGCTTTGAACTGCGCTCCTCAGATCACAACTTCCTGAGTAGCTAGGATTACAGGCAAGAGCCACCAGCACCAGGCTCAAATTACAGTTTTTGTTTTTTTTTGGGGGTGGGGGGTCCAGTCATGGGCCTGAACTCTGGGCCTGGGCACTGTCCCTCAGCTCTTCAGCTAAAGGCTAGTGCTCTACCACTTGAGCCACAGTGCCACTTCCAGCTTTTTTCTTTTTGCTTATGTGGTGCTGAGGAATTGAACCCAGGGCCTCATGCATGCAAGGCAAGCGTTCTACCACTGAGCTACCTTCTCAGCCCCAAATTACATTTTTTTTTTTAATTACACTTTAATTTTGTCAGGAGCTCCATGCTTGCAGCAGGGATTTCCAAAGTGAGCTTCCAAGGGCTGGAGGGTCTTTACAATATCCTAGAAAAAAAACTGAGGGGGGGGAACCCCCCCCCAAAAAAACTCTGAAGGGCCAGTCTCATAGCACAGATTTCTTTTACCCTTCTAGAAGTGAGAATAAAAGCTGGAAGCATCTCACAATGGAGATCTCACCTCTCAGCTTCCCTAAAGCAGGTCTCTCCAGGGCTTGAGTGTCCCTGGTAGTCTGACTTTGGAGCAGGTGTACCTGCCTTACTCATAGTGGAGGATACCAGAAACAAACAACAAACAGAAACATCAAAAGCAATCTTCTGAGTGTTCCTCCACTTGTGATACCTCCATTGTGATGACCTCTAGCCCATTGGGGCTCATACCTTATTCATTAAAAATGGGGAGCAGTGCAGGTCAGGTCAGGTCCCACCAGGGTACCAAATCTGTTACCAACTTTTTAGCCCAGACAGGGTCCTTTTCCTCCTCTTGGATTTGTGGAACCAGTAACACCTCCAAGCACCAATTGAACAGTAAAGGAGACTTTTATTCTTGCTGGAAAATAGAGGAAGTGGGAGGTAAACCCACAAATCTATTTCTCCTGATGGAGAGTTTAAAAAGCTTGCTCCAGCGGCTAAGGGGGCAGGGGAAGGGAAGTGAGGGCTGGAGAATGTAACAGGAAGGCTCCTAGGACATGGTGACGGCAACAGAGATGGAGGGAAGAGCCTAAACTCAAGGTAGATTTTGGAAGTTGGAACCTTCGAGACTTATCTGAGGTAGGTGTTTATTGATGGACTGAATGTGCTATACAAGGAAAAGAGTCAACAGCGGTGGCACGTAAGCACACGTCCTGAGTGATGGATTTGTGTCATTTATTAAGATGGGGAAGGTTGGGAGTAATTAGATTTTGTGTGGAAGAAAAATATAATCGTGTGCGTTTGTTCATGTTATTTGTTTTTTAGCCAGTACTGGTGCTTGAACTCAAGGCTTTAAGGATCAATTATTTCACTCATGGCTAGCGCTAGCGCTCTACCACTCAAAGCCATGCTTCCCCTTCTGGCTTCTTGATGATTAGTTGGAGATAAGAGTCTTGTGGACTTTTCTGCCTGGATTGACCGCAAACTTTTGATTCTCAGATCTCAGCTTCCTGAGTAACTAGGATTTATAGGGGTGAGCCACCAGCACCCAGCTGCTAATGTTAATTTTAGATGTTTATTATACACTGAAGTGGAAATGATGAGTAGGCATTTCAGATATGTAAGTGTAGAATTCAGGCAAGAGACTGAAAAGCATGAAGGTATACAAAGTTCTTTGAGGCAATAGGACAGATGAGTTAATCTAGAAGACAAACTAGATAAGAGTTGAGGACAAAACGCTGTGTACTCCAGCATTTAGCATAGCAGAGGTGGTTTCTTTTCATGTTCCAAGCAAGCCTCCTGTATGTTCTCTGATCTTACCCAGCAGATAAGATCTGGAGCAGATTAACAATGAATGTAATCCTTTGATTCTCCTCTTGCCAATAAATGTGGTCTAATTCCCCCTCATGGAAATCTGGACTGGGTCACTGAGTTCACTTGTTTGATCAGTAGAATTAATCAGAAGTGACATTCTATGACCTAAGAGACAAAGCCCTAAGAAGTCAGTTTCTGCCTATGGCCTTTGGAACATTTACTCTAGAAGCCTGAGTCACCATATAAGTAGGCCAGTCACCCTGAGGCTACCCTGGGAAAGGCCACTTAGGCTATTCTAGTTGACATTCTCAGATGAGCACAACTTTCCTGATACTCCTGCCAGCTATCAGACATGTGAATGAAGCAATCTTGGACTTTTTCCAGCTAAACCATCTTCTAACAAATGATCCCATATGGTATCACATGGGACAGAAGAATTGCCCACCAGGCCCTGTCCTAATTTCTGAGCCCCTGAATGGTTGAGAAGTCAGGGATAATTTGTCCTGCAATAACAGAAAACTGAAATACCTTTAGTTTTCTCTGGGATCTTATTTTATAGTATTCCTCTCTTATGACTTACCTTATCTTCTCAATACATACATTGTTACCAACATTTTCCTTCTATACTGGTTGTTTCTCCTCAAACCTGTGAATATCCTTAGTTTTTTCTACCTTAATAAAAATCTTTTAACACTTGGCCAGGCACTAGCAGCTCATGCTTATAATCCTAGCTACCTGGGATGTAGAGATTGGGAGGATTACTGTTTGAGGCTAACTAGAGCAAAAAGTTCACAAGACCCAATCCATTTCAACCAATAGCTGGGCATAGCGGCACATATTATCTGGTAGCCATTCAGGAAGCTGCTTTCAGCAGCACTGGATTATGATTCTTTCAAACTATTGCAAAATTGTTTTCTTTACCATACCCCTAAAATTGATTTGAGTTCTCTAACAACCTCCAAACTGACAAAGCCATCAGTCTTATGTCCCTGTATTTAATTATATATATTTCTAAAGTTCTCATTGTGATCTGTTAAGGATGAGAGCTGACATGACTGGCCTACAGAACCAGAGAACTTGAGTTAGTATAGCTAATAACTCCAAGTTTTCAAAGGCATGAGTTTTTTTGTTTTTTTTTTTTTTTGGGTCCGGTTGTGGGGCCTGAACTCTGGGCCTGGGCACTGTCCCTCAGCTCTTCAGCTCAAGGCTAGCACTCTACCACTTGAGCCACAGCGCCACTTCCAGCTTTTTTCTTTTTGCTTATGTGGTGCTGAGGAATTGAACCCAGGGCCTCATGCATGCAAGGCAAGCACTTTACTACTGAGCCACCTTTCCAGCTCCAGGCATGAGTTTCTTTATCTGGAACATAAGCACCTTACCACCAGAGACCCTAAAGATAAGGTAGGTCTAAACTATGTGGGACAGAATTGGATAGGTGAGGGGAAAAAAGTCTTTGATCTAGAATTTTGGTCCAGTATTTGAGCAACAGCAAGGTCAAACTCCCAGGAATAGGGCAGTGGTTTGTTAAAAAGGAGAGTAGACCTGGGTGCCAGTGGCTCATGCCTGTAAACCTAGGTACTCAGTAGGTTGAGATCTGAGAATCGCGGTTCAAAGCCAGCCTGAGCAGGAAAGTCCAATTAATCACTGGAAAACTGCAAGTGGCGCTGTGGCTCAAATGGTAGAGCTCTGGCCTTGAGCTGAAGAGCTCAGGGACAATGCCCACGCCCAGAGTTCAAGCTCTACAACTGACAAAAAACAAAAGAAAACCCCTACTTTTTTCTTCTTTTTTATTTTAGTTTTAGTTTTGTTTTTTATTTTTTTAAATTTTATTGTACAGGGCTGGGAAGGTGGCTCAGTGGTAGAGTGCTTGCCTTGCATGCATGAGGCCCTGGGTTCGATTCCTCAGCACCACATAAGCAGAAAGAAAAAAGCCGGAAGTGGCACTGTGGCTCAAGTGGTAGCCTTGGGCTGAAGAGCTGAGGGACAGCACCCAGGCCCAGAGTTCAGGCCCTACGACCGGACCGCCCCCCCCAAAAAAAAATTTCATTGAACAGAGGGTTAAAGTTACATAAGTAAGGTAATGAGTATATATCTTTTTTTTTATTGTGAAAATACTGTACAGAGGGGTTATAATTATATGGGCAAGATAATGAGTACATTTCTTATCAAGCATTGTAGCAGCATTGTAGCCTCCTCCTTTGTTTCCCCTTCCCATCCCTTTGCATCCTCCCCTTCCCCCCCCCCCCCACCAAAGTTGTAAAGTTTGTTTTTCGATGTAACAACTTGTACATCTCATTGTTGCAATGGGTCCTCCTGTATCCCTGTTTTAACGATTTGTTTTCCCTTCCCGTCCACATATACCAACATCATATATAGTGAAAGCAGGGGTTATACCATGAGGGAGGGACATACAAAGCAACAAAGACATAATCTTATAAATATCAAAGCCCCTACTTTATGGAGCCTGTGTATCAACTGGGGAAGTTAAAGATGTTGATTTCCTGTATTTCCCTGGAGATTTGGGGGTTGGACTAAATGTTCTCATCCAAATAAACACACCAGGCTATTCTGATATAGGTGGTCTTCAGGCCAGACCTTGAGAAACACCATCTTAAAGTGAGAGGAAGCTTGGATAGGGTATTCTGGAATATGATCATTCAATTATTTCTTCATTTAATTAGCTTACTAATTTGTTCATAATTCTATCATCTTGACTCAACTGACATATTAGAACTGCTGGACTAAGTCTTTCTTTTTCAATCTCTTTTTTTTCTACTTCTCTTCTCCATGCAGCTTCAGGGCAATTTCCTTTTCCATAGCCTTCATTTGTTGCTTTTTTTTTTTTTGTCAGTCATGGGGTTTGAACTCTGGACCTGGGTGCTGTCCTTCAACTCTTCAGCTCAAGGCTTCAGCTCTTCAGCTCAAGGCTAGTGCTCTACGACACTAGAGCAACAGCGCCACACTTCTGGCTTTTCCTGCTTATGTGGTGCTGAGGAATCGAACCCAGGACCTCATGCATGCAAGGCAAATACTCTACCACTGAGCCACCTTCTCAGCCCCATTTGTTGCTCTTTTACATGCGCACTGAAGTGGCAGAGCTCTTACTTAGTTGTTCAGGGATCCCAATATCACAAAAATATCTATAAAGCCTCCTTAATGCTCTTTCAAATACCAGGCACTTAGCCAGGTACTGGTAGCTCACACCTGTAATCCTAGCTACTCAGGAGGCTGAGATCTGAGGATCATGATTCAATGCCAGCCCAGGCAGGAAAGTCCATGAGAGATCTGAGGATCATGATTCAATGCCAGCCCAGGCAGGAAAGTCCATGAAACTCTTATCTCCAATAAACCACCAGAAAACCGGAAGTGGCGCTGTGGTTCAAGTGGTAGAGCACCAGCCATAAGCTGAAGAGCTGAGAGACAGTACCCAGGCCCAGAGTTCAAGCCCCACAACTGACAAAAAACAAACAAAAAACCTGTCACTCTTGGTGCATGCTTGTGGGAGACGAACGTTAAAGGCCTAGCCGAGATTTAAAGAAAAGGCACTGAGTGAGCTTGCCAACACTGAGAAATGTAGTTCACCATGGAGCCATAATGTAAGAGGTTAGCAGGGGAAATATGTAAGGAAAAAATGAGATAAGGCTGGGTTGTTGACAGTAGGAATGTATAAGATTAGTATATAATTTACATACCACAAAGCATGTTCACTTCTTAAAGGTCAACTACAAATTAGGTCCTTAGTTTCCTGATAGGCAGAAAGACCTGACAGGATTAAAGAAGTTAATACAGAATTTCACATAGCCCTAATACACAGTAAAGTATCATTGTTAACATAATAAATCACATTCCATTGTCCATGAATGTGGGATTGGGGCCTGAGAAATATCTGGGAGGGCTCAAATACACTATTCCTTTGGGTTGAAAAATGTTCTAATGGGGTTGGAGTTGTGGCTCAGGTAGTGGAGTACCAACCAGTGAATGAAAGTATCACATAACAAGTTTGAGTCCCAGTCTTGGGAGGAAAAAATTCTAAACACAATATAGAAATTGGCCAGGAGGGGCTGGGAAGGTGACTCAGTGGTAGAGCGCTTGCCTTGCATGCATGAGGCCCTGGGTTCGATTCCTCAGCACTACATAAGCAAAAAGAAAAAAGCCGGAAGTGGCACTGTGGCTCAAGTGGTAGAGCGCTAGCCTTGCTCTAAAGAGCTGAGGGACAGCGCCCAGGCCCAGAGTTCAGGCCCCACGACCGGACCCAAAAAAAAAGAAATTGGCCAGGATTCTTCTAAGATGAAATGCTTTTTATTATCATGAATTGACATAGGTCTGGGATTCTTCAGAAGGTTTAATTGGCTCACCAGTTAAACTTAATAAATGCCATTATTTATGGTTTAGTTGACCTACAGAAGAAAGATTTTTTTTTTCTTTTGGTCAGTCATGGGGCTGAACTCTGGGCCGGGGTGTTGTCCCTGAGCTCTTCAGCTCAAGGCTAGCACTCTACCACTTGAACCACAGTGCAACATCCAGTTTTCTGGTGGTTAACTGGAGATGAGTCTCATGGACTTTCCTGCTCAGGCTGGCTTTGTTTCTTTTTTTTTTCTTTTTGGTCAGTTGTGGGGTTTGAACTCTGGGCCTGGGCAATGTCCCTCAGCTCTTCAGCTCAAGGCGAGCGCTCTACCACTTGAGCTACAGAGCCACTTCCGGTTTTCTGGTGGTTTATTGGAGATAGGATTCTCACGGTCTTTCCTGCCTGGGCTGGCTTTGAACCGCAATCCTCAGATCTCAGCCTCCTAAGTAGCTAGGATTACAGGTGTAAGCCACTGGTGCCTGGAAGATTTTTTTTTTAAAGAGCTTTCCAAAGAACATTCCAAAAAACAGCATCCTATCCATTCTTACCTACTTTGTAGGTAGGGCTGCTAATAGGCATCTGTGGGAGTGACGAGAGGAAGCACTGTGTACATGGGGATCCTCTCCCTACCCAAGAGAAGCAAGACTAGAACATTCTAGAGAGGAACCAATAATTCTATCTTGATCTTTTTATGTCTGAGATGCATATAGAAAATGTGTGAAGGCAGTTAAATATTAAAGTGGAAAGAAGTGATGATTGGACATATAGTTTGCCTTTTTTTTTTTTGTCAGTCGTGGGGCTTGAACTCTGGGCCTGGGCGCTGTCCCTCAGCTCTTCAGCTCAAGGCTAGCTCTCTACCACTTGAGCCACAGCGCCACTTCCAGTTTTCTGGTGGTTTATTGGAGATAAGAGATTCACGGACTTTCTTGCCCAGGCTGGCTTTGAACTGTGATCCTCAGATCTCAGCCTCCTGAGTAGCTAGGATTACAGGTGTGAGCCAACGGCGCCCGGCTTGTCATTTTTTTTTGCATGTGGATTGTATTTAAGAAATAGAACTGGGCTGGGAAGGTGGCTCAGTGGTAGAGCGCTTGCCTTGCATGCATGAGGCCCTGGGTTCGATTCCTCAGCACCACATAAGCAAAAAGAAAAAAGCCGGAAGTGGCGCTGTGGCTTAAGTGGTAGAGTGCTAGTCTTGAGCTGAAGAGCTGAGGGACAGTGCCCAGGCCCAGAGTTCAGGCCCCACAACCGGACCCAAAAAAAAAAAAAAAAAAAAAAGAAATAGAACTAATTTAATTACTTAATATAATTATTTATGGGAGGAGTTTAAGTGCAGAAGATAGTCCTACACACTTTAATGTTGAGAGATTACGTGAAGGAAAAGGTGACCAAGAAGAAATCCCAGGGCTGGGAAGGTGGCTCAGTGGTAGAGTGTTGCCTCACAAGCATGAGGCCCTGGTTTCAATTCCTCAGCACCACATAAACAGAAAAAGCCAGAAGTAGCAATGGAGCTCAAGTGGTAGAGCACTAGTCTTGAGCTGAAGAGCTGAGGGACAGTGCCCAGGCCCAGAGTTCAAGCCCCACGACTGACAATAAAGAAGAAAGAAAGAAAAAAAGGAAGGAAGGAAGGAAGGAAAAAAGAAAGAAATCCCAGTGAGAAAAGTGGGTATAGTTACAGAAGTCAAGAACAGAATGGGAAGGGATGGAAAGAGGAAACAAAGGAGGAGGCTACAATGCTTGATAAGAAATGTACTCATTATCTTGCTCATGTAATTGTAACCCCTCTGTACAGTATTTTCACAATAAAAAAATAAAATAGAATTTAAAAAAAGAACAGAATGGGTTTTAAATAGCAGGAAATGATCACCTGTCAAATTCTTTTTTTTTTTTTTTTGGTCCGGTCGTGGGGCCTCAACTCTGGGCCTGGGCGCTGTCCCTCAGCTCTTCAGCTCAAGGCTAGTGCTCTACCACTTGAGCCACAGGGGCACTTCTGGCTTTTTTCTTTTTGCTTATGTGGTGCTGAGGAATCGAACCCAGGGCCTCAGGCATGCAAGGCAAACACTCTACCACTGAACGACCTTCCCAGCCCACCTGTCAAATTCTTTAGAGAGGTCAAATCAGAGAGCACTAAGAACCAACACTGTATTTCGTAAGGTGGTATCACTGGTGATGAATTTGATAAAGTAATTCAGGAAGTGCAACAAACACATGATCAGTTCAGAGTAACTTAAACAAGTACGTCCAGGCAACTCTTTGCTAAACTTCACTAGGAACAGATGATGGGAAGAAGCAGGGATATGTCCAGGGAAAGTTCATTTAAGGATGATACCAAGGGTAGGTAGTAGTAGGAATGAAGCCACAATAGACAGAAGAGCATAGGCACCAGGGCTTTAGAGATGGCATTGAGAAAGGAAAGTGTACATGCTTTCAGACTCAGGGAGGCTGGTGGATTTGATGGAAAGATGAGGCAAATACTGTCTGATCACTTCTGTTCTTTCAATGACTTATAAAGTTAGGTCACCAGTGAGAGGAAGGTAGGCATTGAAGTCTTAAGTAGAGAGGAGCCAGAAAGTCATATTCATATTAGGATCTCAGCATTGTAACACCTGTCACTTAAGAGACACTGAAAAAAAAATATATATATATATTTGCAGTTGTGGGGCTTGAACTCTGGGTCTAGGTGCTGCCCCTCAGCTCTTCAGCTCAAGGCTAATGCTCTACCACTTGAGCCATAGCACTTCTGGCTTTTTTTCTTTTTGCTTATGTGGTGCTGAGGAATCAAACCCAGGGCCTCAGGCATGCAAGGCAAGCGCTCTACCACTGAGCCACCTTCCTAGCCCTTCTTCTAATATTTTCAAGACAAACAAAATACTATTTGGATACAAAGTAAATACACATAATGCTTTGTGAATAACTAAATTACTGTCTCTGAGCTCTTTAGCGCAAGGATAGCCCTTTCTCCCTGTGCTGAGTTTTTCCAAAGATGAGGAGGTTCTATCTGTTCTTCTAATTTTTTTTTTGGGGGGGGGAGTCCAGTCGTGGGGCCTGAACTCTGGACCTGGGTGCTATAAACACAGGCACTTCTAATTCTAGGAGGAGTTAGAGTGAAAATAGAAGGCTCCCTAAAAGAATTGAAAAACTTTAGGGATGAAAAAACACAATGGGATTACAAAAATGTTTTAGGATCATTTTAAGGGAGTCCTAATACACTATTATACATTTCTACATTGTTTAATGAATGAAAAAAAATTTGTTTTATCAATGTGGTAATTCTTTTTTTGTTAATTTGCTGGTCCTTTGGCTTGAACTCAGGGCTTGGGTACTGTCCTAAGCCTCTCTGTGCTCAAGGCTAATGCTTTACCACTTAAGCCACAGCACCACTTCCAGCTTTTTCTGTATATGTGGTACTGAGGAATGGAACCCAGGGCTTCATGCATGCTAGGCAAGCACTCTACCACTTAGCCACATTCCCAACCCAGTGTCCCAATGTGGTAATTTTTTTTTTTTTGGTTGGTCGTGGGGCTTGAACTCTGGGCCTGGCTGCTATCCCTCAGCTCTTCAGCTCAAGGCTAGCGCTCTACCACTTGAACTACAGCGCCACTTCCCGTTTTCTGGTGGTTTATTGGAGATAAGAGTTTCACGGTCTTTCTTGCCCAGGCTGGCTTTGAACCTCAATCCTCAGATCTCAGCCTCCTGAGTAGCAAGGATTATAGGCATGAGCCACTGGCACCCGGCTCCAATGTGATAATTTTTTTTTTTTTTTTTTGAGTCCGGTTGTGGGGCCTGAACTCTGGGCCTGGGCGCTGTCCCTCAGCTATTCAGCTCAAGGCTAGCGCTCTACCACTTGAGCCACAGTGCCACTTCCGGCTTTTTTCTATTTGCTTATGTGGTGCTGAGGAATCGAACCCAGGGCCTCAGGCATGCAAGGCAAGCGCTCTACCACTGAGCCATCTTCCCAGCCCAATGTGATAATTTTTATATTTGCTTTAGTTCACTAATTCTCTTTGTCTAACATCATAATAGATTGTGTCTTGTGTACTGAAGGCTATGCATTATTGGGAACTACATTCCCATATCTTTACGTCAGCAATCCTTCTTCTAACTTTCCTTCTCTAGGAAGGTTTTGAGAGATTTCATCTTGTCTACCATTGCATAAATTGGTTGTTCAGTGACTATGACAAGCACCAAGAGAAATAACTTAAAGAAGGATTTCTTTTGGCTCATGATTTCAGAAGCTTCAATCTATGGTCAGCTGACCATGCTTTGAGCTTGAGGTGAGATAAAACAGTTCACCTCATGGGCAGACAGGAACTAGAAAGCAAAAAAGGCAAAGAATATGGCTTAGTGGTAGAGTGCTTGCCTAGCATGTATGAAGCCCTAGGTTCGATTCCTCAGTACCACATACACAGAAAAAGCCAGAATGGCTCTGTGGCTCAAGTGGTAGAGTGCTAGCCTTGGGCAAAAGAAGCTCAGGGACAGTACCCAGGCCCTGAGTTCAAGCCCCAGCACTGGCAAAAAGAAAGAAAGCAAAAAAGAGGAAAGGCAGGGACAAGATAAAGGCATGTGTCCAGTGACGGACTTCCTCCAGGTAGGGCCCACCTCCTAACATCTATCTCCTTCACTGCCCATTATTTCCATCCGATTATGAATGTATCAGTAGACTAATCCATTGAAGAAGTCAGAGCTCTCATGAGTCAAGCATTCTCTCAAGTTCTACCTCTGAATGTCACTGTATTGGGAACCAGGCATTCAACATTTGAGATTTTTGTGGAGGAACTTCATACTCAAACCATAACAACCACATTTACCCCAACTTGCTGTGGAACACCAGTGCCATGACAGGCTCAAACAAAGTGGGCAAGTTTTGTGTCCACCTAACAAATTCCAAGTTTGGCATTTTTTTACTGTTAGAGTTCTGTGTAGCATGGCCTTTTCAGTTATTATCACATTGCCTTCAGGAGTAAAACATTTGAAAGAAAGGAATACAAAGAAGAAAAATACCTGGGAATATGTGCTAGTGAGAGAGAAGATAGAAAAACAGGAACAGAAAGGAGGCAAAGAAAAATCAGTGCACTCTAAAGTCAATTACTATAATTACTGTCATTCAGATAACCAATAAAAGAATGTGTAAACTTCATAGCTGAGGGCCAAGCAAAGAAAAGCTAAAAAGGAAATCAAACTCTGAGGGGCTGGGAAGGTGGCTCAGTGGTAAAAGCGCTTGCCTTGCATGCCTGAGGCCCTGGGTTCAATTCTTCAGCACCCATAAGCAAAAAAAAAAAAAGCCGGAAGTGGTGCTGCGGCTCAAGTGGTAGAGTGCTAGCCTTGAGCTGTAGAGCTGAGGGACAGCGCCCAGGCCCAGAGTTCAGGTCCATGACTGGACCCAAAATAAAAAACAAAACAAACTCTGAAATAGTCCGTTTGCCTTGTAATGAAGACCACAAAAGACATTTTTACAACAATGAAATATGTATTGTTCTACCTGATTTCATGTTTATATATCATTACACACCATAAACAAAATGGAATATAAATGTATTTAATCAGGCATTTACCAAGAACTCTTTTTTTTTTTTTTTTTTGGGTTGGTCATGGGGCCTGAACTCTGGGCCTGGGCGCTATCCCTCAGCTCTTCAGCTCAAGGCTAGTGCTCTACCACTTGAGCCATAGCACCACTTCCGGCTTTTTTCTTATTGCTTATGTGGTGCTAGGGAATCGAATCCAGGGCCTCAGGCATGCAAGGCAAGCACTCTACCACTGAGCCACCTTCCCAGCCTCTTACCAAGAATTCTTGACCAATTGAATAGTTAAGAGACAAAGGAGCTTGTCATTATGTACGTGTCTGGTGCCCTCTAGTGGCTACTTATATTACCTGCAGGTGTATCCTAAAATGCACTCAGAAAATCAAAAACTGAGAGTAGAAAGCACCTAAAAGCAGAAGATGGATTCTAGGGGTTGGGAAAGGTGCTGGGGAAGGGTAACCTAGAGGGAAGGAGGCAGAAGAAGAATATATGGGCATCATGTACGATGTATGAAAATATCACAATGAATCCTATGAATACTGTTAATTATGATATATAATTTCTTATAATCAAATGATTTCTATAAAAAATTAGGAATTAAAAAATGTTAAACTCAATATAGATTTTTTTCAACATACTTTGGTAACAAAGATGGAGGAAAATGTAACATTTGTGTATAACATAACTTTATGTAAAACAAGTTTGTGCTGGGCTCTGGCATAGGCCTGTAATCCTAGCTACAGGCTCATGCCTATAATTAAAGCTACTCAAAAGGCTGAGGTTTGAAAGATCACAGTTCAAAGACAGCCAGGTTATGAAAGTCTGTGAGACTCTTCTTATCTCTTAAACTGCGTTTAAAAAGCCAGAAGTGGAGATGTGGCTCAAGTGGTAAAGCGCTAGCCTTGAGCACAGCTCAGGGACAGCACCTAAGCCCTGAGTTCAAATTCAAGGACTAAATAAATAAGTTCATGGACTTGCTGGTGGCTCAAACCTATAAAATCCTTTTGACTAAAAAGGCTGAGATTCACAGAAGATTGTGGTTTAGAGTCAGCTCAGGCAAAATAGTCCATGAAACTCCATCTCCAAAATAACCATTAAAAATAGGACTGGCCAGACACCAGTGGCTCGTGCCTGTAAAATTAGCTACTTACGAGGCTAAATGGCTAGCTTAGTGGTAGAGTGCTTTCTATGAAGCCCTGGGTTCAATTAATCAGTACCACTAAACAGAAAAAGCCAGAAGTGGCACTGTAGCTCAAATGGTGGAGTGCTAATCTTGAGCAAAAGAAGCGGTGTTCAAGCCCCAGGACTGGAGGAAAAAAAAAAAAAAAAAGGCTGAAACCTGCGGGTTGTGGTTCCAAGCCAGCCTAGGCAAGGAAGGTCTTTTAGACTCAAGTCCATGAGATTGTTTTCTCTGATTAACCACCAAAACGCTAGAAGTGGAGCGCTACATCAAAAAAGCTCAGAGACAGTGCCCAGGCCCTGAGTTCAAACCTCAGGACTGACACCAAAAAAATAAAAGAGCAGGCTGTCTAAGTCTGCAGGAAGTAGCAAGAAACCCTTTCCCCTAACTGTAGTGCCAGTCTGTAGTCTTTTCATGCAATATTCTTATTAAATTATCATGTAATAGTTATGTTGGCTCAATAGAATGAACTACTGGGTTTTCCTCCTTATTTTTTGAAAAAAATTCTTTGATATTTCTTCCTCCAATATTTGCTAGCATGTACCAGTAAAATCTGGCTGGGGCTGGGAAGGTGGCTCAGTGATAGGCTTCCCTCACATGCATGAGGCCCTGAGTTCGATTCCTCAGCACCACATAAGCAGAAAAAAGCCAAAAGTAGTGCTATGGCTGAAGTGATAGAGCCAGCCTTGACAGTGCCCAGGCTCAGAGTTCAAACCCCATGACCGCCACCCCCCAAAAAAAATATCTGGCTGGCAGTATTCTTTGAAAGAATGTTTTAAACTGCAAACATAATTCCTCTCAGATTAGACTATTCACTTTTTCCACTCATTTGTGTTAGCTATGATAAGGCATACTGTTCAAGGAATTGTTCTGTATCATTTAAGTTACAAAATTATGGTACAAAGATATACTTAATATTTCCAAAATTAATGCCTGCAAGTATTCTATAATCTTCCCTTATTTCTTTTTTTGCTCTAAGACTAGAACTCAAATTCAGTACCTGATGCTTTCATTCACTGGCTGCCATTCTACCACACGTTCAACCCTTCTTTTTTTTTTTGGTCATCAGTCAAGGGCTTAAAAATGGGGACTGGACTGAACTTAGGGACTGTCCCTAAGTTCCTTTTGCTCAAGGCTAGTGCTCTACCTCTTTGAGCCACAGCTCTACTTCTGTTTTTCTGGTGGTTCATTGGAGATAAGAATCTCACAGACTTTCCTGCTTGGGCTGGTTTTGAACCATAATCCTCAGATCTCAGCTTCCTGAACAGCTACGGTTACATGATTGAGATACCAGCCCACAGTTCCTTTTTTTTTTTTTTTGGATAGTCCTGGGGCTTAAACTCAGGGCCTAGGTACTGTCGTCGAGCTTTTTTACTCAAGGATAGCACTCTACACTTGAGCCACAGCGCCACTTCTGGCTTTTTCTGTTTATGTGGTACTGAAGAATTGAACCCAGGGCTTCATGCATGCTAGGCAAGCATTGTACCATTAAGCCACATTCCCAGGCCTCCTTTATTCTTAATAATGGTAATTGTAGCATCTCTTTCTTGACTAGCCTTGCTAGAGTTCAATCAATTTTATTAGTATTTTAGTAAATCAACTTTTAGTATTTTAGTAAATCAACTTTTATCTGTGTTTTCTCTACTTTTTTTTCTATCACTAATTTCTGTTCTCAGTTTCTTCTTTATATTTACTCTGTGTGTGTGTGTGTGCGCGCGCAGGTTATGGTGCCTGAACTCTGTGTCTGGGCGTTGTCCCTCAGCTCTTCAGCTCAAGTGAGCACTCTACCACTTAAGCCACAGCACCACTTCTGGCTTGTTCTGCTTATGTGGTATTGAGGAATCAAATCCAGGGCCTCATGAATGCAAGGCAAGCACTCTACCACTGAAACACCTTCCTAGCCCTTACTTTTTTGTTGTTGTTTGTTTTTGGTGGTTACTGAAATTTGAACTCAGGACCTTGTACTTGCTAGGCAGGCAGATATTCTTCTAAAACATGCCTCCAAAGCGCTTAATTTGCTCCTTATTTGCCCTTTATTACTTAGTATGTTTAGTATGTCAACAATACATAAAAAAACAAAGAAACCACCAATTATAGACCAAATAAGATAAACTTCCACTAAGATACACTTAGCAAAAAATATTAAAATATAAAATTTATTCAAAGGCAATAAAATAACAGCTTGTATTGCAACATGTGCTACACATAATAATAAGTAAACACAGGACTGTACCAACAATTCCATTTCTTATCGAGTTGATATCTTCTTTTAATTATAAATTTTCTCCCTAGAAAAATGCAAATAATAGATTAGTATTTAAAATATTCAAATATTGATTTAGTATTACAGTCCACTATAGTCAACAGACTATAAAGAGGGAAAAATATTAGTCAGTTAAAAATATGAATCAGCAAAACCAAGAATACAAAAGAAGTAAGGAGTTTTGGTTTGGAGGGAAGGTAAGAATGAATACGAGGTTAAATTAAATTGACTTTAAAGCTCAAAACAGGGAACACTGCCCAGCTCTGGTTACTCATACCTGTAATCCTAGCTATTCAGGAGGCTGAGATCAGAAAATCAAAGTTTAAGCCAACTCAGGACAGAAATGTGAGACTCTATCTCCAAATAACCAGCAAAAAAGCCAGACTCAAGTGGCTCAGGTGGCAGAACATCAGCCATGAGTAAGAAGCAAATCACCAAACTCAAAAAAGAAAACCAAAATAACAGCAAAATGGGAATGTGAAAAGTAAGATATTTAGACATTAGTGCCACAAAACAGTTTGACTAAAAACACACAGTAAAAAGACAAACTGTCACATGAAATAAGAGAGTTAACACTAAACTCTTCTCACAGCGGTTAAGAGCAGAACTCAAATTTCTCATCTATAAAATAGGGGCAATAATAATATCTAATGTAGTGACTCATATCTACAATCTCAGCACCTGGAAAGCTGAGGCAGGAAGATGGCAAATTTGAAGCCAGTCCAGGCTACAGAGAGTCTCAACAAACAACAAAAGACAGTAACTACTGCTCCAGTACAGTGCTGAGCCCATGACTGCCTGGAGGAGGCACCAGGGTACAGGGCGAAGGATATGAAGGCTCCTCCTAGAGGCTCCTCCTTTTCTCAGGCTTAAGGGGAATCCATATTGGGAAGCAGTACTATCCCCAAGAGAACACTGTAGAGTTTGTGAGCATACATTTTAACTGTCATTATAAAGAGAAAGGATACCCTGCTTCCAGCATACAGTCGGTTGGGACAAATAAAGCCAGATGCCCTGCATTTCGCAGGTAGAGTCCACAGGACAAAACTAGCTGGCCATAATTCTACTAGATTTCCCTGGTCTGTTTATATTTGCCCACTCTCCATGTTAACTATTTCATACATGTTTCCTGCTCTTAAACTTGTAAAACTTGGCTGGGAATGTGGCTTAATGGTAGAGTGCTTGTTTAACATGCATAAAGACCTAGGTTCAATTCCTCAGTACCACATAAACAGAAAAAGCCATAACTGGAGCTGTGGTTCAAGTGGTAGAGCAAAAGAAGTTCAGGGACAGTGCCCAGACCCAGAGTTCAACTCCATGACTGACCAAAAAAAAAAAAAAATTCTAACCTGGGTGTGAGTGGTTCATACCTACTCAGGAGGCTGAGATCTGAGGATTGCAGTTCAAAGCCAACCCAGGCAGAAATGTCCCTGTAAGATTCTCTTTTTTTCTTTTTTTGGTCGGTCATGGGTCTTGAACTCATGGCCTGGGTACTGTCCCTGAGCTGTTTCATTTAAGGCTATCACTTTGAGCCACCAAACCACTACGATTTTTTGGTGGTTTATTGGAGTTTCACAGACTTTTCTGCCCAGGCTGGCTCTGAATGGGACTCTTCAGATCTCAGCCTCCTGAGTAGCTAAGAATACAAACATGAGTCACCAGTGCCCTATTGGCTTTGTGAGATTCCTATCTTCAATTAACCATTCAAAATGGAAGTGAAGGTGTGGCTCAAAGTGGTAGAGTATTATTAGTCTTGAGCAAAAGATCTCAGGAACAGCACTTAGGCTCTGAGTTCAAGCCCCAGGATGGACAAAAAGAAGTTTTTTTTTCTCTATACTTTACAGTCATTTTTCTGTGAAATTTAGTTTCTCAAAGTTTTTCAGTTTCCCACTTTCTATTACTAAGGAAAAATGTATTTTCTTTCCTTCCTTCCTTCCTTCCCTTCCTCCCTCCCTCCTTTCTTTTCCTTCCTTTCTTCCTTCCCTTTCTTCCTTTCCTCCTTTCTTTCTTTCCTTCTTTCTTTCTTCCTTTCTTTCTTTTGCTAGTCCTGGGGCTTGTACTCAGGGCCTGGGCACTGTCCCTGAGCTCTTTTTGCTAAAGGTTAGCACTCTACTACTATGTGAGCCACAGTGCCACTTCCGGCTTTTTCTGCTTATGTGGTAACTGAGGAATTGAACCCAGGGCTTCATGCATGTCAGGCAAGCACTCTACCACTAAGCCACATTCCCAACCCTTTTCTTTATTCCTAACACTTTTACTATATTTCTAATATTGACCTAAGGAAAGCACATACAAAATTTTCATAATATGGTATGCTTCATTCAAATACAGGTTCCCTTATTTCTAATACAGATCGATTTATCTCTAATCTGAAAATAACTGTTCCAAACTTCAAAAGCTTTTGAGTATCAGTATGAGATTCTAAGTATAGAATTCCATAGCATACTAAAAATATTGTATGAAATTGCCTTTAGGTTATGTGTATGCAATATACAAAATATACAAAACATAAATAATTCATGCTGGGAAGTTGGCTCAGTGGTAGAGTGCTTGCCTTGCATGCCTGAGGCCCTGGGTTCAATTCCTCAGCATCACATAAGCAAAAAGAAAAAAGCCAGAAGTGGTGCTGTGGCTCAAGTGGTAGAGTGCTAGCCTTGAGCTGAAGAGCTGAGGGACAGCGCCCAGGCCCAGAGTTCAGGCCCCACGACTAGACCCAAAAAAAAAAAAAAAAAATTCATGCTTAGACTGTGACCCCATGCCTATGATATCTCTGTGTGTGTGTGTGTGTGTGTGTGTGTGTGTGTGTGTGTGTGTGTGTGTGTGTGTGTGTGTGTGTGTGTGTGTGTGTGTGTGTGTGTGTGTGTGTGTGTGTGTGTGTGTGTGTGTGTGTGTGTGTGTGTGTGTGTGGTTGTATGCACCATGCACTGCTACCGGGACTTGAATTCAAGGATTGTTGCATAGCTGGAGCTCTACCACTTACTCACATCTCCACTTCTATCTCTTCACTGATTAACTAGAAATAAGAGGCTCTTCAATTTGTCTGTCCCAATTGGCTTTGAATCACAAACCTCAGATCTCAACCTCCTGAGTAGGTAGGTAGTAATACAAGTGTGAACTACTGGAGACCTGCTCTATTATGTAAATATTACAAAATCTGGAGAAACCTGAAATGCTTCTGTTCTGGATAAGGAGTATTCAACCTATATTTGATTTTTCTTCATGTAATTAAAAAATATCCACTGAAGACAAATTTTCACATATTATACTGCATAAAATACATACCTGGGTTAAACCAGCACCTGGTTGCACAGAGGATTTTTTTAATAGTCTCACTTCTTTGTTTATATATCTTAGCATTCCACTAAGAGTACTAAAATCATTGCTCTCAGAATTATCATCTTCTAGGTTACATGTGAGAGGCTTAAATGAATCTGCTTGAGTATAATTTCGATCTTTATGACTTTCATCTAATGTTGAAGGCTGTTGTAATTGCATTTTCTTTAAGTCCTGTAATAATTCTTCAGAAAGATCTTCATTACAATGACTTTTGAAACTGAGGTCACTGGCACTAATAGAACGACGTAGTTTTCTGCACTTGGAAAAAGATGACTGGGAATGTTTGATGAACTGTGAATCTTGAGTAACAGGTGTATTTTCTGATGGAAATGTGAATGCGGATGATAAAAACTTGATGTCTTCTGTCTTCTGATGTCCAGTGATTTTGGCTTGTAATCTGGTTAATTCTGATTCCTACAAAAAAATTAGCACATAGTCCATCGCATAATTTAGTTTGTTTAAAAAAACAACAACAAGCTGGGTGCCGGTGGCTCATGCCTATAATCCTAGCTACTCAGGAAGCTGAGATCTGAGGATTGAGGTTCAAAGTCAGCCCAGCAAGGAAAGTCATGAGACTCATATTCAGTTAACTACCAGAAAACTGGAAGTGGTGCTGTAGCTCAAGTGGTAGAGCACTGGCCTTAAGCTGAAGAGCTCAGGAACAGCATTCAGCCCCAGAGTTCAAGCATCACCACCAACAAAAAAACAACAAAACAACAACAGCTTATAAAATTTTAAGAGTCCTAGTCAGTCTGTACTTCTACAATAGATCTTGAGAGTTTTCCAAGTTCTATTTAAATCTCCTAATGTTTAAGACAGCCTCATTATGAGACATATGCTCATTTGAAATGTCTTTCAATATTCTAAGGAATTCTATAAATACTAGATTTGTTATACAGATACTAGATTTTAAATGTTAATGATGATATCAATTAAAAATTATTTTCTTATAAAGATGCTGTGCAGAGAGATTCAGTTCCATCAGTAAGGTAATGAGTACATTTCTTGTCGAGCATGGTTACTCCCTCCTTTGTTTTTCTCCTACTATCTGTTCCCTCCCCCACCTTCTCTACTCCTCTTCTCCCCAAAGTTGTAAAGTTCATTTCCAATGTAGTGTCTTGTGAGTATCATTGTTGCAATAGATAATATCATTTCTATTCAAGATTAAAATCTCACACTTAACCAAATGCTAGTGGTTCACACCTACAATCCAAACTACTCAGGAGGCTAAGACATTAGGATTATGGTTTGAAGCCAAGCTGGGCAGAAAGCTTGGTGAGAATCTTATATACAATTAACAAGCAAAAAGCAGTAAGTGGAGGTATAGCTCAAGTGGCAGAATGCCAGACTTGAGCAAAAAACAGTCAAGCAAGAATGCTAGGCTCAGCCAGCATGGTGGCTCATGCCTGTAATCCTAGCTACTCAGGAGGCTGAGATCTGAAGATTGAGGTTCAAAGCCAGCCCAGGCAGGAAACTCTGTGAGCCTCTTATAAACCACTCAGAAAACCAGAAGTAGTACTGTGGCTCAAGTGGTAGAGCACTAGTCTTGAGCTAAAGAACTGAGGGACAGCATCTAGGCCCAGAGTTCAAGCTCCATGACCAACCAAAAAAAAAAAAAAAAAGGAATGCTAGGCCCTGAAAGTTCAAGAGTTCAAGACCTACTACCACACCAAAGAAACAATCAAACAAGAACCGATCTAAAAGACCCTCATACTTAAAAATTTCTCAGTGGAAGTGTGAAGATTCACTATTTCTGATACTCTAATCTGAACACATACATGCAAAAAAAGAATAAGATACCTTTCAAACTTTCTAGTAGGAAATAAATATATATTAGCTAATCTGTGTTTGTCTTCAATCCAAGAAGACCCTTTCATTATTTTCCTATGTCTTTTGTTTGGGTTCTCTGACCAAACTTTGGAATCAAAGAAAAGAAGCATACAATGACAAAACATAAAGCCTAGCCAGGTACTGGTGACTCATGCCTATGATCCTAGCTACTCAGGAGGATGAGATCTGAGGATCTGAGTTTGAAGCCGGCCCAGGCAGAAAACTCCATCAGACTTTTATCTCCAATTAACCACTCAAAAACAAAGTGGTGCAGTGACTCAAGAGGTAGAGCACTAGCCTTGAGCAAAAGAGCTTAGGGACAGCACCCAGGCCTTTAGTTCAAGCCCCAGAACCAGCAAAACAAACAACCTCATAAAGCCTAAAAAAATAATGAAGATATGACATTAAAATTTTCCCCCCAAATATCTTGCTACGTATCTTAGACTGGTTTCAAACTCATCATCCACCCTCATAGCTTCCAGAGTGTTGGGATTATAGGCTTGTACTAACCATGAGCAGCTCTAATTTTTTGCTTTTTTGGTTGGTCATGGGACCTAAACTAGGGGCCTGGGTGCTGTCTCAGAGTTCTTTTGCTCAAGGTTAGCACTCAACCACTTTGAGCCAGTGTCACTTCGAGTTTTCTGGTGGTTAATTCAAGATAAGTCTCACAGACTTTCCTGCCTGGCTGGCTTTGAACCAGGATCCTCAGATCTCAGCCTCCTGGGTAGCTAGAATTATAGGAGTGACCTACCAGGGCTCAGCTGAATCAATCACTTTTAATTGGGTAGTTTATTTTTAGGTTTAGTTTCTAAAGTTACTATGCTAATAACTAAAACTATTTTAACTACAGTATACATTATCAAATAAAAGTTTAACACAAATATTTCAGCTCTTCAGGTCTTATTTAAATCATCTTATAAGCTCTTCAGCTTTTGTTCACCATCGTGGTTACTGTGCCTTCCAGATCGTCTCATCATGTCTTCTCACAAGACTTTCAGAATCAAGCGGTTTCTGGCCAAGAAACAAAAAGCAAAATCGCCCCATTCCCCAGTGGCTTCGGATGAAAACTGGTAACAAAATCAGGTACAACTCCAAGAGAAGACACTGGAGAAAAACGAAGCTGGGTCTGTAAGGAATTGCTTCAGATGCCCACATATTTATGCTCTACCATGAACCAGTCAAGCTGAAATGTCAATACTGCTTGGACTGACAGTTGGACATTTTTTAAATTGATTTTTCTTTGGTTATTTTAATAATGGGCACAGTAATAAACATGTAATAAACATTACATTTGAATCATCAAAAAAAGTAAATAAATCATCTTATAAGTGGTTAAAGTAGCAATTTTTTTGTAGTAAATCTTATATTCACATTCTTTTGTTTTTGTTTTTTTGGCCGGCTGGGGGTCTTGAACTCAAGGCCTGGGCACTGTACCTGAGTCGCTTTGTGCTCAAGGCTAGCACTCACCCACCTGAGCCACAGTACCACTTCCAGTTTTTGTTTTTGTTTTGTTTTTTGTCAGTCGTGGGGCCTGAACTCTGGGCCTGGGTGCTGTTCCTCAGCTCTTCAGCTCAAGGCTAGCACTCTACCACTAGAGCTAAAGCGCCACTTCCGGCTTTTTTCTTTTTTGCTTATGTGGTGCTGAGGAATTGAACCCAGGGCCTCATGCATGCAAGGCAAGCACTCTACCACTGAGCCACCTTCCCAGCCCCATTTCCAGTTTTTGAGTGGATTTTTCTGCTTAAGCTGGGTTGAACTGCTATCTTCAGATTTCAACCTCCTGTGAGGCTAGGATTATAAGCATGAGCCACTGGTGCCCAGCCAAATTCAACTTTTAAATAAGATAATTCTTATTTAAGCAGTCCAATAATTGGCCATAAAGTGCTCTAAAAACTACAAGATCAAGAAAAACTAATCAAGTGCTTTCATTATTTTTGTTTATCTACCTTAATAAGTAAGGCTTCATTTGCAGCTTCAATTACTTCATTCCTGTCTTGAACTTGTTGATGTAAATTGCTTACAGTGTCCTGAGCTTCTTCTAATTCCTGTTTTGCCTTCTCTAATTGTTCATTTAGCTGCTGAACAGAAGTCTTTTGAGAGTCAGCAGATATCTTCCATTTTGCATGGTTCTCTTGATGTGAAAGCATCTACAGTAATAAAATTGTAAACAGGAAAAAAGAAAATAGGATGAAGTTGGTTTAAAAGCTTGTGTTAGCCAGGCCCTGGTGGATCACACCTGTAATCCTAGCTACTCAGGAGGCTGAGATATGGGGATCGCGGTTCAAAGCCAGCCAAGCAGGAAAGTTCATGAGATTCATCTCCAATAAACCACCAGAAAAATGGAAGTGGTGCTGTGGCTCAAGTGGTAGAGTTTTTGCTTTGAGATGAAGAGTGCAGGGACAGCACCCAGGCCCAGAGTTCAAGCCCCACAACCAAAAAAAAAAAAAAAAGAGGGGCTGGGAAGGTAGCTTAGTGGTAGAGTACTTGCCTTGCATGCATGAGGCCCTGGGTTGGATTCCTCAGCACTACATAAGCAGAAAAAAAAAAAAAAAAAACCAGCCGGAAGTGGCGCTGTGGCTCAAGTGGTAGAGTGCTAGCCTTGAGCTGAAGAGCTGAGGGACAGCACCCAGGCCCAGAGTTCAGGCCCACAAACGGGACCCCCCTCCAAAAAAAAAAATAGGGGCTGGGAAGGTGGCTCAGTGGTAGAGTGCTTGTCTTGCATGCCTGAGGCCCTGGGTTTGATTCCTCAGCACCACATAAGCAAAAAAAAAAAAAGCCGGAAGTGGCGCTGTGGCTCAAGTGGTAGAGCACTAGCCTTGAGCTGAAGAGCTGAGGGACAGCGCCCAGGCCCAGAGTGCAGGCCCCACAACCCGACCCAAAAAAAAAAAAAAAGAAATGTGAGCTGGATACTTGATGAGATTAAGGAATTGCTCTAAATTTTTAGGTGCAGTGATGCTGTTGTGATTAATTAAAAAAAAAAATTCCGGGCTGGGAAGTTGGCTTAGTGGTAGAGTGCTTGCCTTGCATGCATGAGGCCCTGGGTTCGATTCCTCAGCACCACATAAGCAGAAAAAAGCTGAAAGTGACACTGTGGCTCAAGTGGTAGAGTGCTAGCCTTGAGCTGAAGAGCTAAGGGACAGTGCCCAGGCCCAGAGTTCTGCTCAAACGACAAAAAACAAAAATAAAAAATTTAAAAAATTAAAAAAAATCCCTTATAATGAAAATGATTAGTAATAAAGCCAGAAACCAAAAACAAAACAAAAAAAAATCCCTTATAATGATACTTTACTGACCGGTTTGTTTATTTATTTATTTATTTTTGGGTCCGGTTGTGGGGCCTGAGCTCTACCACTGAGCCACCTTCCCAGCCCCCACTGACCAGTTTATAGATGAAATAAAGATAATTAGAATTTGTATGAAAATAGTATGTAGTTACTGTGGGAACTGGAGAATAGAAAGTGAGTGAGGTTAAATACATGTTGACAACACTTCCCAATATGCCTGTAAGTATCTGAATTTTATGCATGGTGTCCTGATATAATTACTAACAGCATTCCTTTCAATCTCAACAGTATTGCCTTTATATATAAGAAATGATCAACATGTTTATGGACTAGGTAAAATTGGTCATAAGTTGATAATTACTGAAATTGAGTAACAAATATAAGATTTTGGGCCTGGGAAGGTGGCTCAGTGGTAGAGCACTTGCCTTGCATGCCTGAGGCCCTGGGTTCAATTCCTCAGCACCACATAAGCAAAAAGAAAAAAGCCGGAAGTGGAGCTGTGGCTCAAGTGGTAGAGTGCTAGCCTTGAGCTGAAGAGCTGAGGGACAGACAGTGCCCGGGCCCAGAGTTCAGGCCCCACGACTGGATCCCCTGCCCCCCCAAAATATACATATAAGGAGATTTATACTATTTATATTATTTTGTTTTTGAATATATTTAAATTTTCTGCAAAAAAGGTTACAACAACCTAACAATGGAATTCTCATCAGAAACCAGATGTTTTACAATTAGTAAGTGACTTTTTCCTTTTTCTTTTTTTTTTTTTAAACAATTCTGAAATCTACATTGTGAAATTGGTAGTAGTTTATATCTATAATCCTGGCTACTCAGGAGGCTAAGATCTGAGAATCATGGCTTAGAGTCAACCTAGGCAGCAAAATCCTGAGACTCTTTTTTTTTTTTTGGGGGGTCCGGTCGTGGGGCCTGAACTCTGGGCCTGGGCGCTGTCCCTCAGCTCTTCAGCTCAAGGCTAGCGCTCTACCACTTGAGCCACAGGGCCACTTCTGGCTTTTTTCTTTTTGCTTATGTGGTGCTGAGGAATCGAACCCAGGGCCTCAGGCATGCAAGGCAAGCGCTCTACCACTGAGCCACCTTCTCAGCCCCAATCCTGAGACTCTTATCTCCAATTAACCAGCAAAAAAGCTAAAATGGAGGCATGGCTTAATTGTAGAACACCAAACATAAAAGAACAAAGCCAGTAAGAGCTTAAGGCCTTGGGTTCAAGCCCCCAGTACAGTAAGAGAGGAAAGAAAAATTGATTCCTACTTGTCATGGTAGTGTGCAATTATAATTCTAGCTACTTGGGAACTAGAGATAGGAGGATCACTCTTGGAGGTCAACCTGAACAAAAATTAGACCCTATATAAAAAGAAATAAGAAAGTTGACTGACTATGGGTGTGGATCAAGCAGAATACTTGCCTAACAAGTTCAAGGCCCTGAGTTCAATCCTCAGTATAGAAAAACAAAAAATAATAAAAGCCCTGATTCCTTTTTTTTTTTTTACAGTAATACCATATTCTCATATATTGTATATTTTAATGACATATGCAAAAATATTAGTATCTAACACTAAACAGCAATACTAGAATCAAGTTTTAATTTATTTTATATGGTATTTGCTTATAAACAATTTAAGGTAGCTTATAAAATTAAAAGGGAAATATGGATGATTACACAGGTATATACCACTGCCAGATGGTTTTTGTTTTTGTTTTTTGGGGGGGTCCGGTTGTGGGGCCTGAACTCTGGGTCTGGGTGCTGTCCCTCAGCCCTTCAGCTCAAGGCTAACGCTCTACCACTTGAGCCACAGCACCACTTCTGGCTTTTTTCTTTTTGCTTATGTGGTGCTGAGGAATTGAACCCAGGGCCTCATGCATACAGGGCAAGTGCTCTACCACTGAGCCACCTTCCCAGCCCTGCCAGATTGTTTTTTTGAGGTATAGATTCTAATGTTTTCCCCTAGGATGGCTTTAAACTGTAATCTTCCTTTTTTCTACCGCCTTAGTCGCTGGGATTTTAAGTATTCATACCATACAAAAATCTCCATTGTTTTGTTTTGTTTCCTTTCTATCATGGTTACAGATGTGAGCCACTAGCACTTGGCTTCTAGTTTTCTGTGTTTTGTGGTTTGTTTGTTCTTTCTAGTTGAAGGGCTTGAATTCAGTGCTTTTTTGCTCAAGGCTAGCACTCTGCTACTTAGAGCCACAGCTCTACTTCCAGTTTTGGGGTGGTTAATTGGAAATAAGAGTCTCATGGATTTTCCTGCCTGGGGTGGCTTTGAACCGCAATCCTCAGATCTCAGCCTCCTGAGTAGCTAGGATTACGGGTATGAGCCTCCAGCACCTGGCTTCCAGATTATTTTTTAGAGTCGATGATGATGAGTCAGGCTCTGGTCTAAGACCTTTACATGAATTAATTATTTCTCACAATAACCATGAAAGACAAACACTGTTATGTCTATCTTAGACAGGTTAGGTAACTTGTCCAAGGTCATATATAAGTGATTGGTTATGAGCCCGGATTTGAACCCAGGCTTGGCTTAGAACTTAAAAGCTCTTAACTCTATAGCATATAAGCCTACTGGATATTAACAGAAAGCAGTATATTTAACTAGCAAAAATGAGTATCACAATATGCCATTCTATAATAGACACTTATGAACTAGACTCATACTTTTGTCTTGATGGGCTTATTATTAAATTTTTATTTACCTCCATATGATAAGCTTCTTTGAGAGATTCTACTTCTGCTGACAACTTCTTGATTTCTGCTTGCATTCTTGCTTCTAAATGAGCTTCACGTACTTGAGATGCCCCCAATTCTTCTGCTAAATGATTTCCATGAGCTTCCTAAAAAAATCACACATTTAGCAGTCTATACAAACTGTTTATTAATAACTGCACCTAAACCAATCTAGTACATTAACAAAAAGTCAAGTAATCTTTTATGCAAATCATATTATAAGTTAACATATTAAATGGCCCACTTTAAAGTCTACATATTTCAGAGACAACTGATAAGGAAGTATTAGTATATTGTTTGCTACCCTAAGATCACTAACCAAAGATTTCTGTGAAACAAAGAACCACAGGATGCTGAACTCTAGCAGATAATCATCTTGACTTTGGCAGATTAATACCCTGCTCATACGTATTTTTGCCGATCAGATCCACTGCTTGCTTATCAAGAATGAGTTATAGTTTTTATTCAAATATATTTGTTAGTTTATGCAAGCTATACTTAAATTTTTAATTACATAATTTAATTATATTAGTAGTCTCTCCTTAAGTGAAAGAGGTTTACTTTCTATGATTTTGTTTTCTGCATTTTCAGTAACTTGCAGTCAACAATAGTTCAAAAATAATTAGTGAAAATTACAGAAATAATCAGTTTGTAAGGTTTTTTTTGTTTTGTTTTGTTTTTTGTCAGTCTTGGGGCTTGAACTCAGGGCCTGGGCATTGTCCCTGAGCCCTTTTTGTTCAAGGCTCAGCTCTATCACTTTGAGCCACAGCTCCACTTTAGTTTTATGGTGCTTAATTGGAGATGAGAGTCTAATGGACTTTCATGACCAGACTGGCTTTGAACTGTGATCCTCAGATCTTACAGCCTCATAAGTAGCTAGTATTACAGACATGAGCCACCAGCACCTGGCTAATTTTTTAGTTTCTTGTCCTTCTAAGTTGTAAGTTTTATTTATTTTTATCAGTTCTAAGATTTGAACTAATGGTTTCACACTTGTTAAGCTCTTTTATTTAAGCCATACTCCTAGGCCTAAATTTTATTAACTCATACACTGTTCTGAGTAACATGATGAAATCTCATGCTGTCCTGCTCCATTTAGCCCAGGACAAGAATCATTCTCTTGTTCAGTATATCTACAATCCATATGCTACCTGCCTGTTTTATCACTAGTCATGATGGTTATTATGCTACTGTCATGTCTGTGTTCAAGTAGTCCTTGTTTTATTTAATGATGGACCTCAAGTTACCAGAGTAATGATGCTGGCAAGTGATAAAACTGTGAAGTGCTATGTATATACCCTTCAGAATTATTTGGGGCATCCACTAGAGGTCTTTGAAACATATTTGTCATGGATGATGAGAATTACTGTAAGACAAATGCTAAAGAAATAAGCCTGCATGGGGCTGGGAAGGTGGCTCAGTGGTAGAGCGCTTGCCTTGCATGCCTGAGGCCCTGGGTTCAATTCCTCAACCCCACATAAGCAAAAAAAGAAAGAAGCTGGAAGTGGCGCTGTGGCTCAAGTGGTAGAGCGCTAGTTTTGAGCTGAAGAGGTGAGGGACAGCACCCAGGCCCAGAGTTCAGGCCCCATGACTGGCTCCCCCAACCCCCCAAAAAAGAAAGAAGCCTGCACATGGAAAGTTTTAATGTGAAAATCAAGTTGAATGGTGCTCTTTTTTTGTTGTTGGTCATGGAGCTTGAACTCAGGGCCTGGTGCTGTCCCTGAGCTCCTTTGCTCAAGGCTAGCATTCTACCATTGAGCCATAGTTCCCCTGCCAGTTTTCAATGATTAATTGGAGATGAGAGTCTCATAGAAAGCTGGGTGCCAGTGGCTCATGCCTGTAATCCTAGCTACTTAGGAGGCTGAGATATGAGGATCACCATTCAAAGCCAGCCCGGGCAGGAAAGTCCATGAGACTCTTATCTCCAATAAACAACTAGGAAACCGGAAGTGGCACTGAGGCTCAAGTGGTAGAGTGCTTGCCTTAGCTGAAGAGCTGAGGGACAGTACCTCGGCCCAGAGTTCAAGCCACATAACTGACAAAAAAAAAAAAAAGTCTCATAGAAAAAAAAGTCTCATAGATTTTCCTGCTGGGATGACTTTGAACCTTGATCCTTAGATCTCAGCCTCACAAGTAGTTAGGATTACAGGTATGAGCCACCAGCACCAGGCAAGTTGTATTTTTTTGAAAAAAAAAATCAATGAGTGAGTCATAAGTATTTGTTAACTAATTAGAAGCAGACAAGATATTTGTAAAATACTGTGAGAAACGTATAAAAAAGTAACATGTTAGGCCGGGTGTCGGTGGCTCACACCTGTTATTCTAGCTATTCAGTAGGCTGAGATCTGAGGATCAAGGTTCAAAGCCAGCCCAGGCAGGTAAGTCCGTGAGACTCTTATTTCTGATAAACAACCAGAAAACCAGAAGTGGCGCTGTGGCTCAAGTGGTAGAGCACTAGCCTTGAGCTGAAGAGCTCAGAGACAGTGCCCAGGCCCAGAGTTCAAGCTATATGACGGACAAAAAACAAAAACAAACACAAACCAATAAACAACAACAACAAAAAAGTTATACTGATTTTAAATTTTCTTTTAGTTCTTCCTCTAAAGACACTAAATAATATTAAGTCATCATGGAATGAATGTGGTTTATGTAAAACACACTATAAATTCTCAAAAAAGAATGTATTCTCAAAAAAAATGCAAACATTCTTTTTGACATACCAAAAGAATCAAAGTTTGGCTCATATAAAAACATAGACAGGGACTGGGAATGTGGCTTAGTGGTAGAGTGGTTGCATGCATGAAGCCCTGGGTTCAATTCCTCAGTACCACATAAACAGAAAAAGCCAGAAGTGGTGCTGTGGCTCAAGTGGTAAAGCACTAGCTAGCCTTGAGCTGAAGAGCTCAGGGACAGCACGCAGGCCCAGAGTTCAAGCCCCATGACTGGCCAAAAAACAAAACAAAATTGTGAATTGTGGTAACATGTACATACAACAAAATTTACCTTCTGAGAACCATTTTACTCCCACTTTTCTTTTTTCTTTTTTTTTTTTGGGGGGGTCCGGTCGTGGAGCCTGAACTCTGGGCCCGGGCACTGTCCCTCAGCTCTTCAGCTCAAGGCTAGCGCTCTACCACTTGAGCCACAGCATCACTTCCAGCTTTTTTCTTTTTGCTTATGTGGTGCTGAAGAATCGAACCCAGGGCCTCAGGTATGCAAGGCAAGTGCTCTACCACTGATCCACCTTCCCAGACCTTGCTCCCACTTTTCTGTAACAGGGTTTAACTCAGGGCCTCACTCATGTTCAGCTTGCTGACACTCTACTACTTAACCCACACTTTCAGTCCAGCTTTTTGATATTTTGACTGTTTTTTTTTTGTCTTTTCTTTTTTGGTACTGGAGAAAAAACGGAGGACATTGCACTTGCTAGGCCACTGAGCTACATCCCAGCCCTTTGTGAGTTATTTTGGACCTGGAGTCTTGAGGACTTTTCTGCTTGGGCTGGCTTCAACTTCTAATTCCCCCAGGTCTCAGCCTACTGAGTAGCTAAGCCATGGGTTCTCAGCATGTTTTGGTTTTTTTTTTTTTTTTAGTATCATACTATGTAGAGTCCACACTAGCACTGAACTCATGATACACCTACTTGAGTGTCCCGAATGGTGGACTTACAGGAACCCACCTCTAGACCATACTACCATTTTAATGTTTTGGTGCTGGTCTTGGGGCTTAAACTCAGAGCCTGGGCGCAGTCCTTGAGCTTCTTTTGCTCAAGGCTAGCACTTCACTACCTGAGTCATAGCTCCACTTCTGGATTTTTGGGTGATTAATTTGGAGATAAGAATCTCACAGACTTTTGTGTTTAGGCTGGCTTCAAACTGTGATTCTCAGATTTCAGCCTCCTGAGTAGCTAGGATTATAGGTGTGAACCACCATTACCCAGTCTGTTTTAAATGTTTATAAGTGCATATTTTGGTGGCATTAAGTATATTCATTGTTGTGCAATACACAGTTCATTTTCACAAAAAGTAAATAATACAGTTCTAAATAGTCTAAAAATTTTAAGAAGGATTTGTCAGAAATACAAAATAATTTAGAACAGGTATTACTTTCTCTTTAGAGAGCTGCTTTATGTCCTCCAGTTCTGTAGAAAGCCTTTCTATTTCTCTCTGTGCTTGGACTTGTTGACAGCGAGCCTCCATCAATTCTGTATGAGAGTTCTGCACCTGCTCCTGTGTTAGCCTCAATTCTTGCCCCAAATCTATAGCCTCCTTGTATTGAGTGGCAATGTACTGTTCTTGCTCTTTTATAACCTGAAAAACACAAGATCTTTGTAGGTCTCAAAGCTGATATAAACATTTATAATCTATGCCTCCTTCTAATTTTTTTCAATAAAATTTCTAACTAAATGCCTATAAAATTTAACTTGTAATAAGTTTCATCCACTGTGAAATTGATATTGAGGGAAAAACACCCTTTTTTAAAAAATGGTAAAAAAAAAAAAAAAAAAAAGGGGCTGGGAAGGTGGCTCAGTGGTAGAGCGCTTGCCTTTCATGCCTGAGGCCTTGGGTTCAGTTCCTCAGTACCACATAAGCAAAAAGAAAAAAGCCGGAAGTGGCGCTGTGGCTCAAGTGGTAGAGTGCTAGCCTTGAGCTGAAGAGCTGAGGGACAGCGCCCAGGCCCCGAGTTCAGGCCCCGGACCAAAAAAAAAGGTAAAAAATACATAAAAATGCATGAGAGCCGGGCGCTGGTGGCTCACACCTGTAATCCTAGCTACTCAGGAGGCTGAGATCTGAGGATCGAGGTTCAAAGCCAGCCCGGGCAGGAAAGTCTGTGAGACTCTTACCTCCAATACACCACTAAAACCGGAAGTAGTGCTGTGGCTCAAGTGGAAGAGCACTCGCCTTGAGCTGAAGAATGCAGGGACAGCGCCCAAGCCCAGAGTTCAAGCCCCACGACCAACAAAATTAAAAATTAAAAAAAAAAAATGTTGCTTGAGGCTTGAAACCAGCCAAAGAAGATAAATCTGTGAGATTCTCATTTCCAATTAAGGAGCAAAAAGTGGTAGAGTGCTAGCCTAGAGTAGACAACACTGAAACGGCATGAGGCCCTCAGTTCAAGCCCCAGTACCAGCCCACAAAGGAAAGAAGTAGGGATGGAGGCATGCTTCAAGCAGAAGAGCATTTGCCTAACAAGTGGAAAATATCACACACAAAAAATTATATCCATTAGAGTGTACAGACACTAATTTACTTGTTAAAAAGGTAAGTGGGTTAAATAGGCTCACCAAAATTCCTCTGGTAAGGTTAAGATAGTTAGACTCAACAACTGACAATGATTATTTGTTAAACTATTTTGTAGATTGAGTCCTTGGGGACAAAAGATTGTACCTTATTAATACCTGCATCTTCAACTCTATAGCACAGTAGATTCTTAATATTTATTGACCATACAAACATATTACTGTGATTTACTGTGTGATACATAACATGCCAAAAGTAAGGAATACAAAGATACATAAGACATTGTCCTAAACTATCATAATATAGTTTAAAAGTCAAAGAAATGAATAGCATCTAGCACAAATAAGTAGCTTAGAAATATTATAGCACAGTTGCTGTATATTAAAGCTAAACAGATTAAGCCATTATTCATTTAAATCTTGTAGAATACCATTTTTTTGCTGGAAAATACTTGCTTACATTTTCCATTTCTTTTATCCTTTGCTGTGTTCTTTCACTTTCCTTTTTCAGTTGACTTATCTCTTGCTCATTTTGTAGTATCACAAACTCTTTTTCTCGAAGCTGTTCTTTTGCATTTTGCAATTTTTCATTTAAATTTTCTATCTAAATTTTAAGGAGAAGGACATTATTAATAGATTAAATGAGCATAGCTGTTTTAAGTCAAACTTTAAAAACTCCTATTCAAAAATATCCAAAAGCAGTCTGAGTGGGTGGTACACATGTCTAATCTCAGCACTCAAGAGGCAGAGACAGAAAGGTCCTGAGTTCAAGACTAATTTGGGCTATATAGCAAGACCTTATCTCAAAATAAAATAAAAATGAGTAAACATTCATTTTTATTAAGACAACTATAATTTGAAACTAAGCTTGAGAATTCTTGTTTAATAAAATGCTTATATGTACACTTCAGTCTACTTAAAATATACTACAGGGCACTGGTGCCTTACACCTTTAATCCTAGTTACTCAGGAAGCTGAGATCTGAGGATCGAGGTTCGAAGACGGTCTGGGCAGAAAAGTCCCCATGAGATTCTTATCTCCAATTAAACAGTCAAAAACCAGAAGTGGTGCTGTGGCTCAAGTGGTAAAGAGCTAGCCTGAGCACAATGTCCAGGCTCTGAGTTCAAGCCCCACATTGACATAAAAAAAAAAGATAAAGATCTCAATAACAATTAGCATGAGAAAAATCTCACCAAAAGAAATGTTACAGGGCTGGTTATCAGTGTCTCACACCTGTAATCCTAGCTACTCAGAAGGCTGAGATCTGAGGATCACGGTTCAAAGCCAGCCCAGTCAGGAAAGTCTTGAGACTCTTATTGCCAATTAACTACCAGAAAACCGAAGTGGTGCTGTGGCTTAAGTGGTAGAGGACTAGCTTTGAGCTAAAGAGCTGAGGGACAGTGCCCAGGCCCAGAGTTCAAGCTCCATGGCTGACAAAAAAAAAAAAAAGTGTCGGGGCTGGGAAGGTGGCTCAGTGGTAGAGCGCTTGCCTTGCATGCTCAAGGCCCTGGGTTCGATTCCTCAGCACCACATAAGAAAAAAAAGCCGGAAGTGGTGCTGTGGCTCAAGTGGTAGAGCGCTAGCCTTGAGCTGAAGAGCTGAGGGACAGCGCCCAGGCCCAGAGTTCAGGCCCCACGACCGGACCCAAAAAAAAAAAAAAAAAAAGTGTCCTTCCTACTTTGTTCTTTCCTCAGAAGTGAACACTATAATCACTTGTAAATCCTTCCATCAATACATCATAAATATTCAATTGCATTAGATAAATATTCAGCTAGGTACATATTATAAGAAAATGAATTCAATAGATAAGAAAAATTTTTATCAAAATATTAAGAGGAGAAAAATAAATGTTCAGTACTATGATGGTTGTATTTTCTTCTTCTGGGACCAGACTTGAACCTTGGGTCTGAGTCTTTTGCTCACAGGTTGACATTATACCATCAGCCCCTATGTAATGTTTTTATTCTTGGTGTTGTTGGTCATGAGGCTTGAGCCTGGGACCTGGCACTGTCCCTGACCTCTTTTGCTCAAGGCTAGCACTCTGCCATTTGAGCCAAGCACCACTTTCAGTTTTCTTGTGGTTAATTAGAGGTAAGAGTCTCACAGACTTTCCTGCTAGGGCTAGCTATAAACTTCAATCCTCAAGATCTCAGCCTCCTGAGTAGTTAGGATTACAGGCATAAGCTACCAGCACCAGGCTTGTAATTTTTTTGTTTTTGTTTTTTTAATCACATGTACTCTATAAACAAAAGACATCATAGCTGGGCACTAGTGGCTCATGCCTGTAATCCTAGCTACTCAGAGGCTAAAGTCTGATAATCATGATTTGAAGCCAGAAGAGAAAAAGTCCCTGTGATTCATATACAATTAACCAACAAAAACCCAGAAATAAAATTGTGGCTCAAGTGGCAGATTGCCAGACTTGAGTGAAAAAGCTAGACAGTGCCTAAGCCCTGAGTTCAAGCCCCACTACTAGCACAAAAATAAACACATGCATACATACATACATACACACATACATATACATATACATACATACATACATACATACCATAGCCAAGCACAGGAGTGTAGTCACAGTTACTTAGGAAGCTTGAAGATGACTTGAACATAGGAGTTGAAGATTAGCCTTGCAAACAGTGAAATCTAAACTCAAGAACAGCCAGCATTTGCAGGACTCTCTGAGATCTGAGGATTGAGGTTCAAAGCCAGCTCCCAAAGGAAAGCCCTTGAGACTCTCTCTAACCAGCCACAAAGCTCTACTGGAGGTGTGATTCAAGCGGTAGAGTACCAGCAATGAGTTAAAAAAGCTGAGCAAGGGTCCAAGACTCTGAGTTCAAGCCCTAATACCATTAGAACAACTAACCAAACCAAACTAAACCAAAGAAAAAATACTATGTGAATAGGTATGTACAATTATGAACTTACTTTGCAAACAATATTTAGTTTTTCAGTACTGGGGTAGCAACTCAGGGTGTGGTGCTTGTTAGGTACTGTAATCACTTGAGCCACACCCCCAGCCTTTTTTGCTCTTATTATTACTATTATTATTTGTAGTCCTGAGGACTAAACTCAAGGCCTTGCACTTGCCAGGCAAGTACTTTTCCATTGAGCTAAATTGCCAACCCCAACATTTTGTGTGTGTCAGCTGTGGAGCTTGAACTTGGGGCCTCTGGGCACTGTCTCTGAACCCTCTCTCTCTCTGTTTTTGGTCGGTCATGGGGCTTGAACTCTGTGCCTGGGCGCTGTCCCTGAGCTCTTAAGACTAGTGCTCTACCACTTGAGCCAGAGCACCACTTCTAGTTTTCTAGTGGTTAATTGGAGATAAGAGCCTCCTGAACTAGCCAGGCAATGGTGGCTCACGCCTGTAATCCTATCTACTCAGGAGGCTGAGATCTGAGGATCACCATTCAAAGCCAGCCTAGGCAGGAAAGTCTATGAGACTCTTATCTCCAATAAACCACTCAGAAAACCGGAAGTGGCACTGTGGCTCAGTGGTAGAGCGCTAGCCTTGAGCTGAAGAGCTGAGGGACAACGCCAAGGCTCAGAGTTCAGGCCCCACAACCGACCAAAAAAAAAAAAAAAAGAAAAGTCTCCTGGACTTTCCTGCCCAGGCTAGCTTTGAACTGTGATCCTGAGATCTCAGCCTCCTGTGTAGCTAAGATTACAGGCATGAGCCACCTCATGCCCAGCTCATTACATTTTAACAAAGTCTCATGTTTTGCCTGTGCCAGTCTGGGCTCAATCCATTTAATTATGCTTCTGAATGAGATGAAATGTACACATCACTACACCCTGTTTTTTTTCCCAGTTCTGGGGCTTGAACTCAGGGTCTGGGCACTGTCCTTGAGCTCCTTCTTGCTCAAGGCTTGTACTCTACCACTTGAGCCACAGCGCCACTTCCAGCTTTTCCTGTTTACCGTGGTACTGAGGAATCGAACCCAGGGCTTCATGAATGCTAGGCAAGCATTCTACCACTAAGCCACATTCTTAGCCCCTGCACTCTGCTTTTTATTGGCTGAGATGAGGTCTCGAAAATTTACCCAGTATGTCCTTGAACAGTATCCTCCTGATCGCCACCTCTCAAGTAGTTAGGAATACAGGCATGAGTTATAACTCGTGGTCTGCTTAAACAATTTAACATGTAATTTAAAAATAATTACCTGTTTGTTGCACTCTTTAAGTTCTAATTCTGATTTTTCCAGAGTACCCTCTAATTTTATTATTTTTTGTTCCATTTCTCCTCTGTGTTCACGAATAGTCATATCCAAATGAGTAACCTAAAAATAAAAGTAATGAATTGTTCAATTTTATTCTAATGTAAAAAGTTGCATGGTTAGAATATGATTTAGAATTTTCTTTAGTGATATAACTATAAGGTTAACTAATCTCAAATAAATTTTTTTTTCAATAAGGAAAATACTCAGGGGCTGGGAAGGTGGCTCAGTGGTAGAGTGCTTGCCTTGCATGCATGAGGCCCTGGGTTTGATTCTTCAGTACCACGTAAACAGAAAAAGCTGGAAGTGGCACTGTGGCTCAAGTGGTAGAGTGCTATCCTTGAGCTGAAGATCTGAGGGACAGTGCCCAGGCCCAGAGTTCAGGCCCCAAGACTGACAAAAAAAAAGAAAAAGAAAAAAAGAAATAAGCTAACAATTGCCTATTTTACCAAATATCAGTGACTTCTGAAAGCTTGTGTGATTATGTATTAACAGAAAATGTCAATAAAATATAATTAAGACAACCAACCTGAGCTGCTCTTTGCTTTAGCTCCCAATTCCTTTCCTTAAGGGCCTGATCCATTTCAAGGACTTCTTGCTTTTTGTCTTCAAGCTCCATCTTGCATCCTCTGCAATTTATTAAAGAAAAAAAGATCAAAGCAAATGGGAATAATACTAGTATTCAGAACACTTATAAAAATGACATTACTTTTCCAATAAATTAAATGTTGTAAAATGTACATAGTTACCTCAAATTCAAAGGACTCAAAGATACAATATATGCAAAAAGTGACTAACATAAAAAAATTAAACTGTACTATTATTGGCCATTTAAACTGGTTGAATTCATGGGGGCTGGGAAGGTGGCTCAGTGGTAGAGCGCTTGCTTTGCATGCCAGAGGCCCTGGGTTCAATTCCTCAGCACCATGTAAGCAAAAAGAAAAAAGCCGGAAGTGGTGCTGTGGCTCAAGTGGTAGAGCGCTAGCCTTGAGCTAAAGAGCTGAGGGACAGTGCCCAGGCCCAGAGTTCAGGCCCCATGACCAGACCAAAAAAAAATAAAAATAAAAAAAAAAATAAACTGGTTGATTTCTTTCATGTACCATTAATAATAGCTTAGCAAATATTTACTAGATGTTTTCTATACTCCAAGGTTACAAGTACTGAAAATTTAATATTAAACAAGTAAACATCCTTTATTAAGAAGTTACATTTTAATAAGTCTGAGAGGAAAGATAGACTTTAAATAATAAACAATTAAGCAAAAAATATCTAATTCTCAGTACTATGTTAGAACATGGAAAGGGTGATGAGATAGGATAGGGTAGTTTCCTTAGAAACAGTTAGGAAAGGCTCCTCTGAGGTAACGTGAAGGGCAAGAAGAATCTGGTATTAGAATCCTCATTTCAGGCATAAGAACAGCTGGTGCAAAAATCCTAAGGCAGGAAGAAATTTAATGAGTTTCATACTATTCAGGAGAATGTAAGAAATGAGATCAGTAAAGTAGGAATCTGACCATGTGGGGCTTCATATTCTAGGATAAAGAGCTTGCATACTTGTTTTTTTGTTGTTTTTTATTGGTCATGGGACTTGAACTTGGGGGCTGGGTGCTATCCCTGAGCTCTGTTGCTCAAGACTAGCACTCTACCACTTGAGCCAAAGCGCTACTTCCGGCTTTTTCTGTTTATGTGATACTAAGGAATTGAAACCAGGGCTTCAAACATGCTAGGCAAGCACTCTACCACTAAGCCACTATTTCCAGCCCCTTTTTTCATTTTTTTTAGATCAGGGTAAAATAGTCAAAAGACTGAAGGTAGAATTATTAACCAATAGTAACAGCTGACTCAGTTAGATGGAACATGGGATGGAAAAACTAGAATGAGCCACAGTGAGCAACTAAGAAGTATGGACATGTAGAAGTTAACAAACGTTACTATATGAGCCAAGGATTCACAGTTAACAAAGAAAACAGATACCTGTAATTGTGAAATCATTTTGTATTATTTAGCTTACCTAAGTTCAGCGGTAAGATCCTTTATAGTAGTATATTTTTCCTCCAGTGATAACTGAGCCTTCTGCAGTACATCTCTCAATTCCTGCAGTTGTCTTAGAGTACTTTTTAATTCTCCATGAGCATTGTGTAGTTCATTCTCCAATGCTTCCCGTTTCTGCACGGTTTCTGTTAGTTCAGTTTCAGTGTGGTGTTGTAACTTTTCTAACTCTTTCACTATTAAGAGGAAAGAATAAATTTAGAATTATATATAAACCATTAGTCATTAAGACTTTTCAAAATAAACTCCCTTGTAACTTGTTGATGCTGATAATAAATATGGAAAAAAGGGCAAAATAAAATGTCCCATAACAAAAAAGAACTTTTTTTTTTTGGGTCCAGTCATGGGGCCTGAACTCTGGGCCTGAGCGCTGTCCATCAGCTCTTCAACTCAAGGCTAGTGCTCTACCACTTGAGCCACAGTGCCACTTCCGGCTTTTTTCTTTTTGCTTATGTGGTGCTGAGGAATGGAACCTAGGGCCTCATGCATGCAAGGCAAGCGCTCTACCACTGAGCCACCTTCCCAGCCCCAAAAAAGAACTTTTATTTTGTTTTTGTCAGTCAAGGGGCCTGAACTCTGGGCCTGGGCACTGTCCATCAGCTCTTCAACTCAAGGCTAGTGCTCTACCACTTGAGCCACAGCGCCACTTCCGGCTTTTTTCTTTTTGCTTATGTGGTGCTGAGGAATCGAACCCAGGGCCTCATGCATGCAAGGCAAGCGCTCTACCACTGAGCCACCTTCCAACCCCCAAAAAAGAACTTTTATTTTGTTTTTGTCAGTCAAGGGGCCTGAACTCTGGGCCTGGGAGCTGTTCCTCAGCTCTTTAACTCTAGCTAGCACTCTACCACTTGAGCCATAGTACCACTTCTGGCTTTTTCTACTATGTGGTGCTGAGGAAATCGAACCCAGGGCCTCATGCATGCAAGGCAAGCACTCTACCACTGAGCCACCTTCCCAGCCCCAAAAAGTTAACATTAAAGTTAACATTCCTTGTGCCTTCCTGCCTGATCACCTCAATTTCTTTTTATTTTTTTTTTTGTTGGCCGTGGGGCTTAAACTCTGAGCCTGAATGCTGTCCCTCAGCTCTTCAGCTCAAGGCCAGCCCTTTACCATTCGAGCCACAGTGTCACTTCCAGTTTTCTGAGTGGTTTATTGGAGATAAGAGTCTCAAGGAGTTTCCTGCCCGGGATGGCTTTGAACCATAATCCTCAGATCTCAGCCTCCTGAGTAGCTAGAATTACAGGCATGAGCCACCACTCTACTTCTTAAACACAAATACACAGGAAGCTAAACTCAGCTAACAGGTGCTTACCAGTATTTGTTTTCTTTTCCAGCTCTGTTTTTGTCTGATCTAAGAGCATATCTAATTGAGAAAGATGTATTGCTTTGTTTTCTCCATCTCTTTTCAGGTGCATTGTTTCTTTTTCCATTTTACATAGCTCTTCTTTGTATTGATCCATCTCTAGTTTTACTTGTCTAATTAAAAACAAACAATAGGATAAATAACATGGAAATTTAAAAACTAACTTGTCTGACTAGACAAAGTCTGTAACTTATGGGGGTACAAAATGTGTAGTTAGAATCTTAAATCAATATATGTATTTGTGCCAGCATGAGCTTGAACTCGTGGTCTGGACATTGTCCCAGAGCTTTTTGCTTAAGGCTAGCATTTTATCCCTTGAGCCATAGCTCCACTTCTGACTTTTTGGTGGTTAATTAGAGATAAGAGTCTCATAGACTTTTTTTTTGCCTGGGCTAGCTTCAAATCTTGATACTCAGATCTCAGCTTCTTAAGTAGCTAGGATTATAGGTGTGAGCCACTGGTACCTATTTTCTATCTAAAAACTATTTTAAGTCAAATCAAATCCAAGAGGGTATATATAGGTATATTTTAACTTCAATACTTCAGGAGAATAAGTTTTTGTTTCTTTTTGTCAGTGGGGCTAGAGCTCAGGGTGTGGGCACTGTCCCTGACCTTTTTTGCTCAAGGCTAACAATCTACTGTTTTGAACCACAGCACTACTTCTGGTTTTCTGAGGTCAACAGAAGATGTCTCATGGCTTTACAGCCTGGGCTGGCTTTGAACCAGGATACTCAGATCTCAGCCTCCTGAGCAACGAGGATTACAGGCAGGAGCCACTCTCAGTGTCGAAAAATTTTAATAAATTACAGCTTCAGAAGAAAAAAAGTAACAGCAGAAAAAGAGAACATCCTTTAGATAAGATTTTTTTGAAGCCAGGTGGTAACTTCTTATGAAGTTTAATCATTTTATGAGTTTTCCTTCATTTTAAAGCTTAGCCTTTCTCATTATAATACACAGCCTTCCTAGTTATAACCAAGAGTTGAATATGGCTAATATACTTTATGTATGAAACTAGAACAATGAAAGCTGTGGAAATTGTTTAGAGGTAATGAATCCAATTAAGATACATTGTGGCCGGGCACCAGTGGCTCATGCCTATAATCCCAGCTACTCAGGAGGCTGAGATCTGAGGATCATGGTTCAAAGCCAGCCTGGGCAGGAAAGTCCTTGAGACTCTTATCTCCAATAAACCACTAGAAAACTATAAGTGGCGCTGTATCTCAAGTGGTAGAGCACTAGCCTTGAGCTGAAGAGTGCAGGGACAGCGCTCAAGCCCAGAGTTCAAGCCCCACAACCGAAGCCCCCCCCCAAAAAAGATACATTGTAAACATATACTGAAATGTCACAATGAAATCTCCCTCTACAGCTAATACATACAATAAAAGTGTTCTTTTAAGTCTTTTTTGTTTAGAAGTCAAAAACAGAATGGGTCAGAAAGCAAGTCATTATTTTCATTTTTCCAGTAGAGAAGAGAGCAAGGAATTTCAGTGGAAGAGAGGCAAAGAGCAGAGAGGTGAAACTTTGAAAAAACAGGTGGTATAAAAGCTATCCTCTATGAAAAGTGGTAGGATGGTATTGTTTGGCTTTTCTTTTTTTTTTTTTTTAAAAAAGAATTGTATTTTTTATTGTAGAAATACTGTACAGAGGAGTTACAGTTACATGAGTAAGGTATTGAGTGCATTTCCTATCAAGCATCGTTACCTCCTCCTTTGTTCTTCCCCTACCATCCCTTCCCTCTCCACCTCCCCAACTCCTCTCCATGCTCCCAAGTTGTAAAGTTCGTTTTCAACATAGTGTCTTGTACCTCTCACTGTTACAATAGGTCAATCTGTATCTTTTTTTTGGGGGGTCTGGTCATGGGGGCTGAACTCTGGGTCTGGGCGCTGTCCCTCAGCTCTTCAGCTCAAGGCTAGCGCTCTACCACTTGAGCCACAGTGCCACTTCCGGCTTTTTTCTTTTTGCTTATGTGGTGCTGAGGAATCGAACCCAGGGCCTCATGCATGCAAGGCAAGCGCTCTACCACTGAGCCACCTTCCCAGCCCCTCTGTGAGACTCTTATCTCCACTAAACTACAAAAAAGCCAGAAGGGGAGCTGAGGCTCAAGTGGTAGAGTACTAGCTTTCAGCACAAAAGCTTAGGGACAGAGTTCTAGCCCCAGAACCAGCAAAAAAAAAAAGGCATGACAGGTATGAAAGAGATATAAATGAAAATGCTATAGGATCATAGACTATTAAAAATTTTTTTCCTCAGGCAAATGTTTCACCAGTCAAGGTCTAATGTAGAAACTATGATACCACTGATATAAAAATGCAAAGCTAAACTAAACTAACATAGTCTCATTTTACCTGGCAGTACCAGTAAGCTCAATGACTTTTTGTCTTTTCAAATCTGCGTCACGTGCAGCTGCTTCATATTTCTCTTCCATTTTTCTCAGCTTTTCAGAAGAACCTTCCTTTTGTTTTTGAAGTTCTTGTTCTAGTTTTGATACCTTTTAAAGCAATGTTCAGTAAACATTTTAAGTTCAATCACAAGAAAAATATTTTTATAAATACGCAGATCAGTCTACTGCTTAGTTTTAAGATGCTTTATAAAAATCAAAGCAAGGGGCTGGGAAGGTGGCTCAGTGGTAGATTGCTTGCCTTGCATGCATGAGGCCCTGGGTTCGATTCCTCAGCACCACATAAGTAGAAAAGCCAGAAGTGGCACTGTGGCTCCAGAGGTAGGGTGCCAGCCTTGAGCTAAAGAGCTGAGGGACAGTGTCCAGGCCCAGAGTTCAGGCCCCACAACCGACAAAAAAAAAAAAAAAAAAAAATCAAAGCAAGCTTGGCATAATGGTGCCCACCTATAGTCCTAGATACTAGGGAGACTGAGGAGCAGGATTGCTTGAGCCCACACATTTGGGACCAGTCTAAGCAATACTAAAGTAAGAATTGAGCAAGGGATAGCCGGGGGCGCTGGTGGCTCACGCCTGTAATCTTAGCTACTCAGGAGGCTGAGATCTGAGGATCACGGTTCAAAGCCAGCCCGGGCAGGAGAGACTGTGAGACTCCTATCTCCAATAAAACTACCAGAAAACCGGAAGTGGCGCTGTAGCTCAAGTGGTAGAGCGCTCGCCTTGAGCTGAAGAGCTGAGGGACAGCGCCCAGGCCCAGAGTTCAAGCCCAATGACCGACAAAAAAAAAAAAAAAAAAGAATTGAGCAAGGGAGATACAGTTCAGTGACAGGCACTTGCCTGGCACGTGTAAGAACCAGAGGAAGAAATGGTAAAATTGAATAATAAATAGTAAATGATATAAACGATGTCCTTTTTACTGTCCTCACATGAAATGTCCTTTCTTTTGTGGCAATCTATGTTCCTTTCTGTATAACTGGCTCATTCAGTTACTGGACTCTGAGTTTCTCACCTAACCACAAAATAACATGTACATTTGCTCCTATCCATTCCCATTCTTCTGTTCTACTAAAGGAGATAATCTTTAAAAAAAAATGGGTTGTAGGACTTGAACTCAGGGCCTAGGCATTGTCCTTAAGCAATTTTTCTCAATGCTGGTGCTGTGTCACTTTGAATCACAGCTCCACTTCTTTTTTGCTGGTGAATTGGAGATAAGAGTTATACAGGCTCCTACCCAAGCTGGCTTTGAATCACAATCTTCAGATCTTAGCCTCCTGAGTAGCTACGATTATAGGCGTGAGCCATCAGTGCCAGACAAAAAAGGAGTTATTTTTTATCCTATGTCTATAAGAGTTCTAGATTCATTCCAATCCACTTTTCTCAGGAACTTCAATGCTAATGACTAGTTTTGCTCTGTCCTGCATCTCCAATCTCTCTTTATACTGTTTGTTTCAATAGCAGTTAAATAAATAAATAAATAAAAAATAAAACATCTCAAACCCCAAAAGCTTTACTACAAACCTTTACCTACCACTTTTTCTTTCAACTACTTCAATCTAACTTCTGAGTTTCTACATATTCTCACTTCTCTCTCATTTATTCCTCAACCCATAGCAAACAAGTTACCACATCAACTGTGATTAAATCACAAAAAACTTCCAAGTTGCTAATTTGTTGGTGGACTTTTCCAATTTTATTTGACATGATTCCAATAGACCATCAATCCTTCCTTTTACCATATCTTTCAGGGGTCTGTCCAAGTTAACATTCTCAGTTCTCATTCTATATTGTCTCTCTAGTTAATTTCAGTCACTTAATGTTTTCAATGAACATACAGATGACTTAAGGGGTCTCAAAGTCAATCTTCGCTTTTTACCTTAATATCCTCTTTCTCCTAAAAACCTCTCATTGGAGAACTAAGTACAAATTATAAGCCATGATTACCCATACTTTCAAGTTTTGAAAGTATGTCCCCCTCCCCCAATCCTAGGGCTTAAACTCAGGACCTGGGAGCTGTCCCTGAGCTTTTCTGCTCAATGCTAGCCTCTAGTACTCTGAGCCATGGATCCAATTTTGGTTTTATGGTGGCTAATTAGAGATAAAGTCTCACAAACTTTCCTGCCCAGGCTGGCTCTGAACTATGAGTAACTTGAGTAGCTAGAATTATAGGTGTGAGCCACCAGTGCCTGGCTCATGACTTTACCTATTTTTATAATAATACTCTAGAGCAATGTGAAATTTATAATCAGCCATTTATACAACTAACCAAAAATCTCTTAATTATATTAAAGTTTTCTATTTTATATAAATAAAACTTTAGAGGCTAGGAAGGTGGCTTAGTGGTAGAGTGCTTGCCTCACATGCATGAGGCCCTGGATTTGATTCCTCAGCACCACATAAACAGAAAAAGCCCAAAGTGGCACTGTGGCTCAAGTGGTAAAGCACTTGCCTTGAGCTGAAGAGCTGATGGACAGCTCCCAGGCCCAGAGTTCAAGCTCCGAGATTGACAATAAATAAATAAATAAAACTTTAGCCAATTATACATACCTGTTTTTCAAGTTTAGTCTGAATGTCTTCTAACTCTCCATTTCTAATTGTCTCCTGCTGTAACATTTGCTGTTGTTGCTGAAGAGTATGTTGTAGAATCACATTTTGCTCAGTAGTCTCCTGAAGACTGTGATTCCTTATCTTTAGCTCTTTCTGTAAACAATATACCTAACAAATACACATAATACTATAATGACATTTTTCAAATAACAAGCAGTAAAATGTAAATGCTGCCTTCTGGGTAACTATTTGGAGATAATTAATGTCTACTTGTGTGACAACTGTATTTGTGAAAAAAAAAACTCTCATTTTTCAGATGTGGAAATATATTAGAATCCTAGCTGCTCAGAAGGCTGAGATCTGAGGATTTTGGTTTAAAGCCAGATTGGGCAGAAAAGTCTATGACATTTATTTTATTTTATTTTTGTTGGTCTTAGGGCTTGAACTCAAGGCCTAAGTGCTATCCCTGAGTATCTTTTGCTTAAGAATAGCGTTCTGGGGCTGGGAAGGTGGCTCAGTGGTAAAGTGTTTGCCTCGCACGCATGAAGCCCTGGGTTTGATTCCTCAGCACCACATAAGCAGAAAAAGCTGGAATTGGCACTGTGGCTCAAGTGTTAGAGTGCTAGCCTTGAGCTGAAGAGCTGAGGGACAGTGCCCAGACCCAGAGTTCAGGGCCCACGACCAGCAAAAAAACAAACAAAAAAAAGAAAAAAGAATAGCGTTCTACCACTTGAGCCATAGGCCCACTCCTGGCTTTTTCTGAGTAGTTTACTAGAAATAAAAGTCTCATGGTCTTTGCTACCTGCACTGGCTTCGAACCACAATCCTCAGATCTTGGCCTACTGAGTAACTAGGCTTACAGGCATGTCACAAGTGCCTGACTTGTATGATACTCTTACCTCCAATTAATCACCAAAAATCTGGAAGTCGAAGTATAACTCAAGTGGTAGCGCACCAGTCTTGAATGAAAAGAACAAGTGAGTTCATGCTCCAGTACTGTCACTCTCTCTCTCTCTCTCTCTCTCTCTCTCTCTCTCTCACACACACACACACACACACACACACTCACAAATAAAGGCCTGCTTATAGAGTCAGCTCTTGGTTGGTATCTAGAGATAGAGATTTTCAGATGTTACTATGTGATGAGATTGTTTTGGCTGGCTGGGACACTGCTTTCTTTATGGAAGTCTGCAATTTTGATATTGTCAAAGCAACTATTTTGTGACCAGAACCTCACTAAAAGCCATAAGCTTTTGAATCATACAAAGGTTTGTCACATTTCAGTTAACAAAAAAAGCATGTTTTATATAACTGTTCCTGGAAGGAAGAAAGGACAGGTAGCTATGGATTGGTTTTATTCATTACCCTTTATTCATTACCCTTTATTCATTACCCCTTTATTCATTACCCTTACTTAGTAGTAATAAAAGAAGACCATAAAAGCACTACATAAATATTAAAGTTATTATTTTACTGTTGTTATTATTGCTGTTTCTAAAATAATATTGGGCCATGTGTGGTGTTACATGCCAATAATCCCACCTACTCAGGAGGATAATGATAAAATGGTAGGCTGGGCAAAAATGCAAGACCCTATCTGAGAAACTAACTAATAGTAAAAGAACTAGGGCTATGTCTCCAGTGGAGGAGCACCTGCCAACAAGTACAAGATCCTAAGTCTGAGTAACACAAAAATAAAAAACAGCTGGGCGCCGGTGGCTCACGCCTGTAATCCTAGCTACTTAGGAGGCTGAGATCGGGCTGGGAAGATGGGTCAGTGGTAGAGCGCTTGCCTTGCATGCCTGAGGCCCTGGGTTCAATTCCTTAGCACCACATAAGCAAAAAGAAAAAAGCCCGAAGTGGTGCTGTGGCTCAAGTGGTAGAGCACTAGCCTTGAGCTGAAGAACTGAGGGGGACAGTGCCCAGGCCCACAGTTCAGGCCCCATGACTGGATCCAAAAAATAGAAAAGAAAAGGAGGCTGAGATCTGAGAATCGTGGTTCAAAGCCAGTCTGGGCAGGAAAGTCCATGAGACTCTTATCTCCAATAAACCACTAGAAAACTGGAAGTGGCTGTGGCTCAAAGGGTAGAGCTGAAGAGTGCAGGGACAGCGCCCAAGCCCAGAGTTCAAGCCCCACAAATGACAAAAAAAAAAAAAATAAAAAATAAAAAACAAACATCTAATGTACAGTGGAACACACCTGTCATCCCAGCAATTATCTGGAAATCTTTTGGTGTAGGAATTCAAATTCTAAAAATAACAGTAGCTGAAATTATTCTTCTCAATAGTGTTTTAAAAAAAAATTTTTTTTTGGTCGGTTGTGGAGCTTAAACTCTAGGCCTGGGCACTGTCCCTCAGCTCTTTAGCTCAAGGCTACCACTTGAGCCACAGCACCACTTCCAGCTTTTTCTGTTTATGTGGTGCTGAGGAATCGAACCAGGGCCTCATGCATGCGAGGCAAGCACTCTACCACTGAGCCACCTTCCCAGCTCCTATTTTTCTCAATAGTATTAAAAATATGGTTGGGCTGGGATTTTCTCAATAGTATTAAAAATATGGTTGGGCTGGGAAGGTGGCTCAGTGGTAGAACACTTGCCTTGCATGCATAAGACCCTGGGTTGGATTCCTCAGCACCACATATGCAAAAAGAAAAAAGCTGGAAGTGGCGCTGTGGCTCAAGTGGTAGAGAGCTAGCCTTGAGCTGAAGAGCTGAGGGACAGCGCCCAGGCCCAGAGTTCAGGCCCCACGACCGGACCCAAAAAAAAAAAAAAAAAATATGGCAATATATGTCAATTTCCTACAAAGGGGAAATTTTCTGGTTTTGTTTTGGTGGTACTAAGTATTAAATTCAGGCTTCATATTTGCAAGGCAGGTGCTCTATTACTACTTGATCTACTGTGCCATCCCTTTTTGTGTTGGTTATTTTCAAGTGTGATCTCATTTTATGCTTAGGCTGCTCTGGACTGTGATCCTTCTACTTCTGCTTCCCCTACTCACTGGGAATCATAGGTGTTGCAGAGCTACTACACCTAGCCATTGTTTGAGATAGTCTCACAAGACTTGTTTTTGCTTGGGCTAACCTTGAACTGCCATTCCTCAAGCTCTATCTTCCAAATAACTAGGATTTTAGGATCAAGCCTAGTCTAAAGAAGAAGCTTTAGCTGGGTGTGGATGGCTCACCTCTGTAATCCTAGCTACTCAGGAGGCTGAGATCTGAAGATCACTTTTGGAAGCCATTCCAGGTAAGAACATCCCTGACAGATTCTTATCTCCAATTCAACCAGAAGTGGAGCTGTGGCTTAAAGTGGTAGAGTGCTAGCCTTGAGCACAAAAGCTCAGGAACAGTGCCTATGTCCTGAGTTCAAGCCCTATGACTGACACCCCCCCCCCCCCCCCCCCCCCGCCAAAAAAAAAGCAGCTGAGATAAAATGATAGATCAACTTAAAAGAACTAAAAAGGCTAGGAATGTGGCTTAGTGGTACAGTGCTTGCCTAGCATGCATGAAGCTGTGGATTCAATTCCTCAGAGCCACATAAACAGAAAAAGCCAGAAAGTGGTGCTATGACTCAAATGTGGTAGAGTGCTAGCCTTGAGCAAAAAAAGAAGCTCAAGGACAGTGCCCAGGACTGGAAAGCAAAAACCAACCAAACAAACAAACAAAAAACTAGGGCTAGGAAGGTGGCTCAGTGGTAGAGTGCTTGCCTTGAATGCATGAGGCCCTGTGTTCGATTCCTCAGCACCATATAAGCAAAAAAGAAAAAAGCCAAAGTGGTACTGTGGCTCAAGTGGTAGAGTGCTAGCCTTGAGCTGAAAAGCTAAGGGACAGTGCCCAGGCCTAGAGTTCAGGCCCCACAACCGGACCCCAAAAAAAAACACACACACACAAAAAAAAAACTACTAAAAAGACAGTAGGAAACAAAAAATGTACCAGGGAAACCAAGTTTAAAATTACATTCATTAGGGCTGGGAAGGTGGCTTAGTGGTAGAGTGCTTGCCTCTCATGCATGAGGCCCTGGGTTTGATTCCTCATTACCACATAAACAGAAAAAGCCAGAAGTGGCGCTGTGGCTCAAGTGGTAGAGTGCTTGCCTTGAGCTGAAGCACCCAGGCCCAGAGTTCAAGCCCCACAACTGACCAAAAATAAATAAATAAATAAATAAATCACATTCATTAATGTAATGATGAAAAATGCAAGTGAATGAGAAAGAATTAAGACTGAGCAGTTAGATTTTCTATAGAGCTCTCCTATGTTTCCTATGTAAGTTTTTTTGTGTATGTGAAGACAAAGCCACTCTTTCAAAGCAAAAGACTTTTTTTTTTTGGGGGGGGTCCAGTCGTGGGGCCTGAACTCTGGGCCTGGGCGCTGTCCCTCAGCTCTTCAGCTCAAGGCTAGCACTCTACCACTTGAGCCACAGTGCCACTTCCGGCTTTTTTCTTTTTGCTTATGTGGTGCTGAGGAATCGAACCCAGGGCCTCAGGCATGCAAGGCAAGCACTCTACCAATGAGCCACCTTCCCAGCCCCAAAGCAAAAGACTTTTTAAAGTCCTTCTAAGAAATAGTGGAAGAGATTCTATGACTTGATTCTTTTTCTTCTACTTATTGGATAAACAAGCTGAGTATGGTTGGCACATGCTATACTCCCTTACTGCTGGGTACATACTGTACATACTCAGTATGTATTACTGGGTATGTACCCAGTAACAAGAGAGGTATAGATAGAAGGATTATGATCCAAGGCTAGCTCTGTGCACAAATATGACTTTTTTTTTTTTTTTTTTTGGGTCCAGTCGTGGGGCCTGAACTCTGGGCCTGGGTGCTGTCCCTCAGCTCTTCAGCTCAAGGCTAGTGCTCTACCACTTGAGCCACAGCACCACTTCCGGCTTTTTTCTTTTTGCTTATGTGGTGCTGAGGAATGGAACCCAGGGCCTCATGCATGCAAAGCAAGCGCTCTACCACTGAGCCACCTTCCCAGCCTCCAAATATGACTTCTTATTTCAAAACAAAGTCTAAAGCAAAAAAGGCTGAGGTGCCTTAAGTAGTAAACTACCTGAGCTCAAACTCCAGCATTAACACATACAAAAATAAATATAGGATAAAAGAATTAGTTTCCAAAAAACTTTACATGAGGTAGAACAATGGAAGAGATAACATTGATCAAGATGCATTATACTCATAATCTGTCTTGTTGAATTGAAACCCCTTTGTACAACTATTTAAAAATAATAATTAGCCAGGCACCTATAGCTCATGCTTGGAATCCTAACTACTCAGGAAGCTCAGATCTAAAGATTATAGTTTAAAGCCAGCCCATACAGGAAAGTCTCTCTCTCTCTCTCCTCTCTCTCTCTCTCTCTTCTCTCTCTCTCTCTCTCTTCTCTCTCTCGTTGGTTGTGGGGCTTAAACTCTGGGGCCTGGGTGCTGTCTTTCAGCTCTTCAGCTCAAGGCCAGTGCTCCACCCCTTGAGCCACAGCGCCACTTCTGGTTTTCTGAGTGGTTTATTGGAGATAAGAGTCTCACAGACTTTCCTACCCTGGCTGGCTTTGAACCACAATCCTCAGCTCTCAGTCTCCTGAGTAGCTAGGATTACAGGCATGAGCCACCAGCACAGGTGACTCTTATCTCCAATAAATTACCAAAAAACCAAAAGTGGAGCTGTGGATCAAGTGGTAAAGTAAGTACTTGTCTTGAGGACTAAAGCTCAGAGACAGCATTCAGGCCCTGAGTTCAAGCCCAGGACTAGAAAAAAAAAGTATTAATTATAAAAAGCATTCAGACCTGAGGATTGTGGTTCAAAGCCAGACCAGGCAGGAAACTCCGTGAGACTCTTATCTCCAATAAACCACTAGAAAACCGGAAGTGGTGCAGTGGCTCAAGTGGTAGCCTTGAGCTGAAGAGCTGAGGGACAGCGTTCAGGCCCAGAGTTCAAGCCCATGGCTGATAAAAAACAACAACAACAACAACAAAAACCCTTCAGAATTTAAAGACAATATTATTTAAATCATAGTATATATTATTTCATTATCTAGAGAATAGTATCTTGCTGCCAGGTGTGGTGGTACACATGTGTACCCCTAATACTTGGTAAGTTGAGACAAAAGGATCTCAAATTCATGGCCAGCTCGGGCTACAAAGCAAAACCCTATCTCAAAACAACTTCTTGACACAAAAGGTCAGCGCAATATTGTATCAGCCATTATGTTTTGTGATGGATCATTAGCATACAGTTTTTACAACTAACTAAATTTCTACCAGTATGCTCTAGAGTCATGTGATTAAGAAGTTAAGTGGCTGAGCTGTGGCTCAATTGATAGAGTGCTAGCTTAGAGCAGAAAAGCTCAGAGACAGCACCAAGGCACTGAGTTCAAGGCCCAGTTCCTGTAGAAAACAAAACAAAAAACAAGAGGGAAAAACAAGAGAAAAAAAAACATTTTAGAAAAAAATACTTATTAAGAAAACAACTAGCTGGGTGCCAGTGGCTCATACCTGTAATCCTACTCAGGGAGCTGAGATCTGAGGAGCGTGGTTAGAAGCCAACCCCAGCAGAAAAGTCCCCGTGAGTCTCTTATCTCCAAGTAACCACTCAAAAACTGGAAGTGGTACTGTGGCTCAGAGTGGTATTAGTTTACTATTGAATAATAATGCAATAATTGCCTCTCATGGATGAGAAACTGTTTAAATACTTCTGAAGCTTTTACATCCTCTAGCTGTTATCAGTGATCCGTTATATCAATATGAAATTTTGTGTATCTACCTATCTGATACTTTCAGAACTATTATTAAGCCTGATTTAATGGTTTGACTTAATAACAAATGGTGTTTATTAAAGAAAAATGACAGTGTGCTCTTTTTTTTTTTTTTTTGGAGTCCGGTCGTGGGGCCTGAACTCTGGGCTTGGGCGCTGTCCCTCAGCTCTTCAGCTCAAGGCTAGCGCTCTACCACGTGAGCCACAGTGCCACTTTCGGCTTTGTTCTTATGTGGTGCTGAGGAATCGAACCCAGGGCCTCAGGCATGCAAGGCAAGCGCTCTACCACTGAGTCAACTTCCCGGCCCCTGCTTTTTTCTTTTTCTTTTTTTTTTTGTCAGTCCCGGGGCTAGAACTCTGGGCCTGGGCGCTGTCCCTGCGCTCTTCAGCTCAAGGTGAGCGTTCTACCACTTGAGCCACAGCGCCACTTCCAGTTTTCCAGTGGTTTATTGGAGATAAGAGTCTCATGGACTTTCCTACCCGGGCTGGCTTTGAACTGCGATCCTCAGATCTCAGCCTCCTGAGTAGCTAGGATTACAGGCATGAGCCACCAGGGCCTGGCTGATAGTGTGCTGTTTTTTTTTTTGGTCGGTCGTGGGGCTTGAACTCTGGGCCTGGGCGCTGTCCCTCAGCTCTTCAGCTCAAGGTGAGCGCTCTACCACTTGAGCTACAGCGCCACTTCCGGTTTTCTGGTGGTTTATTGGAGATAGGAGTCTCACGGTCTCTCCTGCCCGGGCTGGCTTTGAACCGCGATCCTCAGATCTCAGCCTCCGAGTAGCTAGGATTACAGGCGTAAGCCACCAGCGCCCGGCCTGATAGTGTGCTTTTTAAGCAATGTGTTTTATTAACAAGAGTAAGTTTGCTGAGCTCTCAACATGAATAGCCCTTCTCCTAAAATATAGACATTTTATTTTCCCACCTTCTATTGTCACCTTGTAGGTGCCTTAGTCTTGGCTTCTCAGGAGGACTCTGATGGCTCCTCTGTTGCAAATGATTTCTGGATCTTGTGTGTTTTAATACTATGGCCCAGTGAAGAAGCAATAGATCTTTATTTCAGACCTCTTCCTATTGCTATTCAATTCTGTCCTGAGAGCAGTTACTCCTGCAACTGCCGGTCTGAGGTCAGAACTTTGGGTTACTGGTTACTGGGAAGCTGGTCAGTTCCACTGCACTGAGGCTCCCACCAGCATAGAAGAAACTATTTGCTACTGATACTGAATCTTTGAATCCAGTTTACATTTCCTGTTAAAATCAGTATGTTTATGAAAAATAGAGATGTGTTTAAAATTTAAAAAAAACCTTCAGAAAAAATACAAATTAAGAAATTAACTATGGGCTGGGAAGGTGGCTCAGTAGTAGAGCACTTGCCTTGCTTGAGGCCCTGGGTTCGATTCCTTAGCACCACATAAGCAGAAAAAAAAAGCCAGAAGTGGAGCTGTGGCTCAAGTGGTAGAGCACTAGCCTTGAGCTGAAGAGCTGAGGGACAGCGCCCAGGCCCAGAGTTCAGCTCCTCGACCAAACCTCCCCCCCCCAAAAAAAAAAAAAAAATAAAAGAAATTAACTAGCCAGTTGCCAGTGGCTCAAACTTGTAATCTTACCTACTTAGGAGGCTGAGATCTAAGTATCGTGGTTGGAAGCCAACCCCAGGCAGAAAAGTCCCCATGAGTCTCATCTCCAATTAACCACTCAAAAACTGGAAGTGGTACTGTGGCTCCAAGTGGTAGAGCACAGCCTTCAGCAAAAGAGCTTAGGGACAATACCCAGGCCCTGATTCAAGCACCAAGTCCGAAAAATAAAAATAACTGATATAAAATGGTAGCCCCTCTGTATAACAAACACATTAATAGTAACAAAATTATTAAAAAAAATAAAAACATGGGGCTGGGAAGGTGGCTCAGTGGTAGAGTGCTTGCCTTGCATACGTGAGGCCCTGGGTTGGATTCCTCAGCACCACATAAGCAAAAAAAAAGCCAGAAGTGGCGCTGTGGCTCAAGTGGTAGAGCGCTAGCCTTGAGCTGAAGAGCTGAGGGGCAGCATCCCGGCCCAGAGTTCAGGCCCCACAATCGGACCCCCCCAAAAAAAAATAAATAAAAATAACTTTGGTGGGGGGGGAAGGTTGGGTGGGAGGTGGGGGAGGATGGGAAGGGATGGGAAAGGGAAACAAAGGAGGAGGCTACAATGCTTGATAAGAAATCTACTCATGGGCTGGGAAGGTGGCTCAGTGGTAGAGCGCTTGCTTTGCATGCTCGAGGCCCTGGGTTCGATTCCTCAGCACCACATAAGAAAAAAGCCGGAAGTGGCGCTGTAGCTCAAGTGGTAGAGTGCTAGCCTTGAGCTGAAGAGCTGAGGGACAGCGCCCAGGCCCAGAGTTCAGGTCCCATGACCGGACCCAAAAAAAAAAAAAAAAGAAATCTACTCATTATCTTGCCCATGTAATTGTAACCCCTCTGGAAAAATAAATGTCTTTTATTGTCTAAAATAAATAAATAAATAAAAACAAGCCGGGTGCCCGGTGGCTCACACCTGTAATCCTAGCTACTCAGGAGGCTGAGATATAAGGACCCCGGTTCAAAGCCAGCGCAAGCAGGAAAGTCTGTGAGACTCTTATCTCCAATAAAAACCACTAGAAAACCAGAAGTGGCGCTGTGGCTCAAGTGGTAGAGCGCTCGCCTTGAGCTGAAGAGCACAGGGACATCGTCCAAGCCCAGAGTTCAAGCCCCACGACCGACCAAAATAAATAAATAAATAAATAAATAAATAGGGCTGGGAAGGTGGCTCAGTGGTAGAGTGCTTGCCTTGCATGCAAGAGGCCCTGGGTTCGATTCCTCAGCACCACATAAGCAGAAAAAGCCAGAAGTGGCGCTGTGGCTCAAGTGGTAGAGTGCTAGCCTTGAGCTGAAGAGCTGAGGGACAGCCTCCAGACCTAGAGTTCAAGCCCAGGACTGGCAAAAAAAAAATAATAAAAGATAAATAAATAAATAAATAAAAACAATCAGTTATTATTAAGAGAATGGAGAAAACAAAGAGAATGGGTACAGTAAAAATCAAATAAAAGGCTGCGAATTTTGCTTAGTGGTAGAGTGCTTGTCTTGCATGCATGAAGTCCTGGGTTCAATACCTCAGTACCCTATACACAGAAAAAGTGGGAAGTGGTGACGCAAGTGGTAGAGTGCTAGTTTTGAGCAAAAGAAGTTCAAGGACAGTGCTCAGGCCCAGAGTTCAAGCCCCAGGACAGGCAAAAAATAAATAAATCAAATAAAAAAAATTCCAATATCTAGCTATATTCAATGAAAACTTCACAACATTGCTGCTGTTATTATTTATATAAGCCAGTAGTAGAAAGAGGTTTCTTGGTAACAATTTGTACAAAAGATAAAATAGTACTTGGATTATTTTCCATGTTTCATCTTATTAATTATCTACTCATAGATAGGCTCTTACTATGCTTCCAGGAGTCTTAAACTTATGGTCTTTTATGTCCAGGCTGGCCTTGATCCGTGATCCTCAGATCTCAGCCTCCTGAGTAGCTAGGATTATCGGTGTGAGCCACTGGTACCTGGCTGCAAGTCTTTCTCATTTAGATATCTCACCGGCACTTCAGACTTCTAATTCAGGTTTATATTCCCAACTATTCTGAAAATCCTCTCAAGTTTTTTTTTTTTTGTTTTTTTTTTTTGTCGGTCGGTCGTGGGGCCTGAACTCAGCTTAGGCACTGTCCCTGCGCTCTTCAGCTCAAGGCAAGCGCTCTACTGCTTGAGCCACAGTGCCACTTCCTCCTCTCAAGTTTATGTTGTCTGTAAGTACCTGTTACAGACTCTAGTCTCTGATGTTGTTTCAAAAAATGTAAAGTCTCAACAAACTTTAGACTATCTACCAACAAATTCCATCTCTGCCAAGTCCGTTTGTGCTGAACTGAAGGGAGGCAAATTGAGTAATTGCCAAACTAATGTATTTTTAAAAATCAACCAGACACCAGTGGCTCATATCTATAATCTTACCTACTCAGGAGGCTGCGGTCTGAGGATTAAGGTTCAAAGCCAGCCTGAGCAAGAAAAGTCCATAAGACTATTTCTAATTAACTATCAAAAATTTTAAGTGGAGCTATGGCTTGAATGGTAGAGCACTAGCTCTGAGCAGAAAAGCTCAGGGGCATCACCTGGGCATCATTAAGCTCTAAGACCAACACCCTTCCCCCCCTCCCCACACACGAAAAACGAAACTAAATAAAATGACACTTGACTTGCAAGCTGGGTACTGGCTCAGGCCTGTAATCCTAACTACTCAGGAAGCTAAGATCCGAGGATTTCGGTTCAAAATCAACCAGGGTTGACCAGAAGTGGCACTGTGGCTCAAAGTGGTAAAGTGACAGCCTTGAGCAAAAGAGCTCAGGGACAGCTCCCAGGCCTGAGTTTAAGCCCCATAACCAACAAGAGAAAAAGATACTTGTATTTCAAAAAGTCAAAGTACACATGATTTTCTGGTAGTTTAGTTTTTATATACTGAAATAAAGAAATAGATGGATACATGTTAGATATACAACAATCTTCATGGAAAGAGGTAGAAAGAATACATGAGCATGAAAGATTTCTTTCTCTCTACTTTTTTTTTTTTTTGTCAGTCGTGGGGCTTGAACTCTGGGCCTGGGCGCTGTCCCTCAGCTCTTCAGCTCAAGGCGAGCGCTCTACCACTTGAGCTACAGCGCCACTTCCGGTTTTCTGGTGTTTTATTGGAGATAGTTGTCTCACGGTCTCTCCTCCCCGGGCTGGCTTTGAACCTCGATCCTCAGATCTCAGCCTCCTGAGTAGCTAGGATTAGAGGCGTGAGCCACCAGCGCCCGGCAAAATTATTGGCATTTTCTTTTTTTTTTTTTTGGCGGTTGTGGGGCTTGAACTCTGGGCCTGGGCGCTTGAGCTCTTCAGCTCAAGGCGAGCGCTCTACCACTTGAGCTACAGAACCACTTCCTCTCTCTACTTTTTTCCTTTCATTACTTTCACCTAACTGAAATAACATTCAGAGTCATTTCTATTTTTTGCTCTTTTTAGTCTGTTATTTAATTACATGGTATGTTCATAAGCTTACTCCCCACCCCAACCCACCCCTGCTCTGCTTTGTATATTTTAAGAAACAGTATTTCTTTTTTTTTTTTTTGGGTCCGGTTGTGGGGGCTGAATTCTGGGTTTGGGCGCTGTCCCTCAGCTCTTCAGCTCAAGGCTAGTGCTCTACAACTTGAGCCACAGTGCCACTTCAAGCTTTTTTCTTTTTGCTTATGTGGTGCTGAGAAATCGAACCCAGGGCCTCAGGCATGCAAGGCAAGCGCTCTACCACTGAGCCACCTTCCCAGCCCCAAGAAACAGTATTTCTTAGGAGCCCTTGCCCATTTGTCTGATGTAGCTTCACTTTTCCCCCTCTATGGCCCCTAGCTCCAGCAAGGCAACTCTGTTCTGGATTATGGTCATACTACCTCTTCATGACATCTTTTAAAGGATGACAGCAGATCCTTCTGAGTCACTTTAGCATGTTCTTTGGTTTCTCTACATATTTATTAATTACCTGTATAGTTATTTAATGCTCTGAATAAAGTTTTCTCCACCTGAAAATGGGTTTGTAATTACAGGGTTCTGTTTTCCTGGCTGGACCTTTCTGATATATTCAACTGAAGACTTACTGGGGCCAAACATAAGACACCTGCAGTGCTACCACTTAAAAGGCTGAGACACAGGATCATGAGTTCAAGGCCAGCCTGGGTTAAATAGCAAGTTCTAGGCCAGTCTGGGCTACATAATGAGACATGCCTCAAAATAAGAAAGAAAACAAATACCCACCCACTCATACACAAAAAGACAGATTCATGGGCAGCTAAGAAAAGTTTCGTTTCTAAATCGGATTCTTTTTTTTTTTTTTTGGCCAGTCCTAGGGCTTGAACTCAGGCCCTGAGTTCTTTTGCTCAAGGATAACGCTCTACCACTTGAGCCACAGTGTCATTTCTGGCTTTTTCTGTTTATATGGTACTGAGTAATTGAACCCAGAGCTTCACGTATGCTAGGCAGCACTCTATCAATAAGCCACATTCCTAGCCCAAAAGTTTTGTTTGTTTTTGCTGGTCCTGGAGCTTGAACTTAGGGCTTGGACACTGTGCCTGAGCCTCTTTGTACTCCAGGTTAGGCTCTCTACCAATTGAGCCACAGTACTACTTCTGGTTTTTGAATAGTTAATTGGAGATAAGAGTCTCACAGGGACTTTCCTGCCTGGGCTGGCTTTGAACTGGGATCCCCAGGTCTCAGCCTCCTGAGTAGCTAGGATTACAGATGTGAGCCACCTGCAACTGGCTAAATATGATTCTTAATTCTTCAAATAACCAGAAGGAACAAAAGCAATATGGAAAAGATTTAAAGGATCTTACACTTCTAAATCTAAATGTTCTAAGTGTTACTCTTTTCATATTAGAACTTTTCTGTGATATTAGCTATTGTTATGATTCCAGAAATGTAAAGTGTCCTATCTTATGTGACATTAAAGTAACTTTTCCTTTAATGTGAAATTAATTTGCATTTTAATATTAGTACATAAAATATACTTTTATAGTATATTAAAAATACTACTCAAAAAGAAACAACTTGGGCTGGGAAGGTGGCTCAGTGGTAGAGAGCTTGCCTTGAATGCCTGAGGCCCTGGGTTCGATTCCTCAGCACCACATAAGAAGAAAAAAAAAAGCCGGAAGTGGCACTGTGGCTCAAGTGGTAGAGTGCTAGCCTTGAGCTGAAGAGCTGAGGGACAGCGCCCAGGCCCAGAGTTCAGGCCCCACAACCAGATCCCCCCCCCAAAAAAAAAGAAACAACTTGAAATTTTCACTATATATATGGGAAATGTTAATTTACCTCTTCAGATTTCTTCTTCAATTGTTTTTCAAACTTTTCTTTATTTCCTTCCAACTGATTTAAATGCAAAGCAAGTTCTTCCTTACAAATTTCCAATGCTGAATCCAGTTGTCTGACCTAAGCAAATAAAAAGCAAAAGTAGCAAAAAACAGGAAAACAACTAATAGTAATGAATTCCAATTACATGCTCAATAATTTTTAGATAATTTCTTTTTTTTTTTTTTATGTTTTTGTTGGTCGTGGGGCTTGAACTCTGGACCTGGGCACTCTCCTTCAGCTCTTCAGCTCAAGGATAGTGCTCTACCACTTGAGCCACAGCGCCACTTTGTTTTTTTCTGTTTATGTGGTGCTGAGAAATTGAACCCAGGGCTTCATGCATGCAAGGCAAGCACTCTACCACTGAGCCACCCTCCCAGCCCATACTTTATACTTTTTTTTTTTTTTTGGGGGGGGGGGGGGGGTCCGGTCATGGGGCCTGAACTCTGGGCCTGGGTGTTGTCCCTCAGCTCTTCAGCTCAAGGCTAGTGCTCTACCACTTGAGCCACAGCGCCACTTCCGGCTTTTTTTTTTTCTTTTTGCTTATGTGATGCTGGGGAATCGAACCCAGGGCCTCATGCATGCAAGGCAAGCACTCTACCACTGAGCTACCTTCCCAGTCCCTGCTTTATACTTTTATGTGTACAATTTTTACAATTTATGGGGGAAAAGAACCACAAGAATATCTCTAATAAGAAAAAACAAAAGAATCAGGATACTTGCCTTGATAGTTTCTTCTGATACTTGGCTCTGTAATGCTTTCAAAGCTTCATCTTTCTTAATATTTTCCTTTTCCATTTCCTGAAAACACAAAAATTGAAAGGCAAAATATAAGGACATCAACACTTTCACAATAGAAATATCACAAATCATCTATTCAAGGTAAGTTATAGAAATATAAACATAAACTTTATAAAGATGACTTTACCCCTTTGCTTTCAGTCAGGAGTCTATCTAGTGATTCAAGATGATGTTGTTTACATATTATATCTTGTTGCAACATGGATATAGTCTTTTCTTGTTCTTTAAATTGTTGGTCTTTTTTCTCTAATTGAGCTTCAAGCTAAACATAAAAAACCAGTATTTTCATATTAAATTTAAAATTTGTTTGAAATACCTAAAATATACTGGAAAGAATACTCCAAGTAAAAGCCATTTTTACATGAAAATGTATTAGTCAAGCAATAAATACACCATACTTTATCCTTGAGAAACCACAATTGTTAATATTTCAAAATGAGTTTACACTATTTTAAAAAACACATACTTTTTCAATCTGTTTCTCCATTTCTCTATGCTGTTCAAGATGAATTTTCTTTGCTTTTTCAAAGGCTAAACAAATTTTCTCATGTTCTGTATTAATATTAGTTTCTAGACTTCTTATCTTATCATTCTTTTCCTAGAAATATAAAACATAGTAAAAGAATATAACTGAAAGCCAGTTTTACATGAAAATATATTAGTATTAGTCAAACAATAAATATACCAGACTTTATCCTTGAGAAATCACAATCGTTAATATTTCAAAATGAGTTTAAACTATTAAAAAATTCAAGAACATATAAAAAAAACTAGCATTTCCTTTGTTTCTATTAGTATAAAAACGACCAAACTTGGATAATACATTGTTCTGTTAGCCTAGCCTATTATCTTAAAAACAAAAAAATAAAGACTTTAATATAATTTATACTTTGTACCATACTTTAATTATGTTTTATAATAATGCTGTAAAAACAAACATGCTGCCACAAGTACCTAAAAGTCAAAGTAAATTTGAAGTAAAAGGAAAATTTTCTGGGTACATATTTGTAATATTTGGGAAAAAAGAATCTAATCAAGACTAGTCTGAGTGACACAGAGAGACACAATCCACACACACAAAAAAACAAAAACAGTACTAGGAAGGTGGCTCAGTGGTAGAGTGCTTGCCTTGCATGCATGAGGCCCTGGATTTGATTCCTCAGCACCATATAAGCAGAAAAAGCCGGAAGTGGAACTGTGGTAGAGGACTAGCCTTGATCTGAAGAGCTGAGAAACAGTGCCCAGGCCCAGAGTTCAAACCCCATTACCAACCAAAAAACAACAACAACAAAGGTAAATTTTTACCATAAGTTCCTGTTCAAGTTCTGCATTTTTTGCTGCAATAGAAGAATATGCAACTATTTTTTCTTCCAGCTGTTTCTCTAGGGTTAAAAGTTGAGAACATTTCTTTGTCATCTGAAATAAATATTAAATTAGTTTTAAAAGGTAAATCAAATACCTGTTCCTTTCTCCAAAGCTTTATACATTGCATTTAAATAAATTAGGCAGATTTACAGTAACAAACAATGTAGGCTTCATAGAGAATAGATCTTTAAACCTCATAATTGCATAAATACTTAAGGAACAAGAGCTATTTCAGAAGAAACTCATATAGTGAAAGGAAGGGCAGAGTATTGCACCACCTCATTAACTATGGAATACATAATTAATGTAAGTCAGACACTTGTATATTCAAACAGAACTACACTCTAACCCATTTTTTCAAGCAAAAAGATCATATTTAGCTGGGCACCAGTGGCTCACTTCTGTAATCCTAGCTACTCAGGAGGCTGAGATCTGAGGACAGCAGTTAAAAGCCAGCCCAAAGCCGGGCGCTGGTGGCTCACGCCTGTAATCCTAGCTACTCAGGAGGCTGAGATCTGAGGATCGTGGTTCAAAGCCAGCCCGGGCCGGAGAGACCGTGAGACTCCTATCTCCAATAAACCACCACAAAACCGTAAGTGGCACTGTAGCTCAAGTGGTAGAGCGCTCACCTTGAGCTGAAGAGCTGAGGGACAGCACTCAGGCCCAGAGTTCAAGCCCCACGACCGACAAAAAACAAAAAAACAACAACAACAACAAAAAAAATAAAAGCCAGCCCAGGCAGGAAACTCCGTGAGACTCTTATCTCCAATAAACCACTCAGAAAACCAGAAGTGGAGCTGTGGTTCAAGAGGTACAGTGCTCGCCTTGAGCTGAAGAGCTGAGGGACAGCGCCCAGGCCCAGAGTTCAGGCCCCAAAGACCAATAACAACAACAACAAAAAGATTATATTTAGAATCTAAGGTACACAATAGTTATACTTGGTTCATACTCTGAAACCAAAACCTATGTTGAACACTGAACATAAGGAGATCATGAACAGGTATTCATTGACAATTCCTATATGCAAGCATGGTTAGATGTACTAGGGATCTATCTTTCTTTTTTTTTCTTTTTTTTGGGTCCAGTCGTGGGGCCTGAACTCTGGGCCTGGGCGCTGTCCCTTAGCTCTTCAGCTCAAGGCTAGCACTCTACCTCTTGAGCCACAGTGCCACTTCCGGCTTTTTTCATTTTGCTTATGTGGTGCTGAGGAATCAAACCCAGGCTCAGGCATACAAGGCAAGCACTCTACCACTGAGCCACCTTCCCAGCCCCTGTACTAGCGATCTAATAGTGAAGAAGAGAGATTAAGGTCTTGTCTTATAAGGTTATATTGTGATAGAGAAAAACACCGCATGAGCAAAACAGATATTTTAAGAATTAGGAAAAAAGGTTGGGCGCCGGTAGCTCACACTTGTAATCCTAGCTACTCAGGAGGCTGAGATCTGAGGATCACGGTTCAAAGCCAGCCTGGGCAGGAAAGTCCGTGAGACTCTTATCTCCAATAAACCACTGGAAAACCAGAAGTGGCACTGTGGCTCAAGTGGTAGAGCACTCGCCTTGAGCTGAAGAACACAGGGACAGCGCCCAAGCCCAGAGTTCAAGCCCTACAACCAACAAAAAAAAAGAGGAAAAAAGTAAACTAAGCCATGTAATAGAAAAGGACTGGCTGGGGGTAACTTCAGGTAGACGGCAAAGATGGCTGTGAGATGAATAATGAGAAGTCGGTCATGCAAAAGAAAAAACAAATACAGGGAACAGAAAGTGTAGAAGCTCTAGGCTAAGTACAAGCTTGCTATGTTCTAGAAAGATGGCCAATGATACAATCTACAGGCCTAAGTGTGGGGAGCCTTTTTTTTTTTTAACCAAGGGGATGGTATCTAACCATTTTTTTTTTCCCTCATTGGTCATGGGCCTTGAATTTAGGGCCTTGACACTATCCCTCAGCAATTTTGCTTGAGGCTAGCACTCTACCACTTTGAACCACACCACCAGTTCCAGATTTCTGGTGGTTAACTGGAGATAAGCGTCTTGGGAGAGACTCTTTGGACTGCAATCCTCAGATCTCAGCCTCCTAAGTAGCTAGGATTACAGGCATGAGCCACCGGTGCTTGGCTTGTCTAAGTCTTTTTTATTGTTGTTGGTGGTGGTCATGAGGCTTGGACTCTGTGCCTGGGCGCTGTCCCTCAGATCTTCAGCTCAAGGCAAGCACTCTATCTCTTGAGCCACAGCGCCACTTCTGGTTTTCTGGGTTGTTTATTGGAGATAAGAGTCTCACAGAGTTTCTTGCCCTGGCTAGCTTTGAACCGCAATCCTCACAGCTCAGCCTCCTGAGTAGCTAGGGTTACATGCATGAGCCACTGGCGCCTGGCTATCTAACTCATTTTTAAAAGCAGTAGTTACATATTAAAATTAGTACAAAGAGAGCAGTAATTATGTCTGGTGGTGGAAGTATTAATGTTGGAAAAAGAACTTTCTGTATTTTCAGTATGCTCAACAAGAATCTAAGCTGGTGCAAGGTAGTTTAGTTCCACTAAATTTGAGACCCATTTTCAGAGAGTATTTTCTTACTTTTAGCATAAGTCAAAACATGTTTCCCAACATGATTTAAAAAAAATTTTTTTATAACTTAATATAGTACTATTTTCAAAAACCTTTTAACTCAGGACTTAAAGTGTTAGGAAATTTCACAAGAATACCTTTCTTCCTATCTCAAAATTTAATAAATATACTCAGTTAATTCCAAGCTTACTTCACTTTCTAGTTTGCTAGAGTTGGAAGCTTTCTCTAGCAGCTCCTCTTGAATCAGCTGAAACTGACTAGTTCTGTGAGCCATGTTAACTTTCAAATCAGAATTCTCAGCTTCTATTTGCATCAGCTTAGTGCGTAGTTCTTCTATTCCAGTAGCAAGTCGTTGCCTCTCTCTTTCATATTGCTTGTTTATCTGTTGATTTCGACCTTTTACACTTTCTGCTAATAAACACAAAATCAAAATTGTTCTAAATAAAACATCAATAATTGAAATTTAATTTAAATAGTTGGATAATTTAAGCATAAAATTTAGTTTGTGTGTGTGTGTATGTGTGTGTGTGTGTGTGTTGTTGTTGTTGTTGTTTTGGTCAGTCATGGGGCTTGAACTCTGGGCCTGGGCACTGTTCCTGAGCTCTTTAGCTCAAGGCTAGCACTCTACCTTGGGGCACAGGGCCACTTCCAGTTTATCTGGTGGTTAATTGGACATAAGAGTCTCATGGACTTTCCTACCCAGGCTGGCTTCGAACCACAATCTCAGCCTCCTGAGTAGCTAGAATTGCAGGCATGAGCTACTAGTGTCCAGTTTAGTTTTTGATTCACAGAATAAGAGGGATTGAGAATGAAACATAAGGAAAACACATATATTAAATATGGTAATATAGTGTCTAAATTCAATATATAACAAAGAAGACTCTAGAGCATTCACTTTTCTAGAAAGCTAAAGATTGTCCCTTGTGCCAGAAATTTAATTGTACTTTATTTATTAAGATTTTTTTTTTTTGGGGGGGGGGGGTCAGTCATGGGGCTTGAATTCAGGGTCTAGAAGTTGTCTAAGAGCTCTTTTGCACAGGATAGTGCTCTACCACTTTAAACCACAGTGCAAATTCTGGTTTTCTGGTGGTTAATTGGAGATAAGAATTCACAGACTTACCTGCCCAGACTGGCTTTGACCCTCAAATCTCAGCCTTTTGAATTATAGGAATAGCCACTGGTGCCAGCATAAATTAATAATATTTTTATGTAGTTTATTTACATGCAGTTTCAAAAGCTGCAGATAGTGTACCCTTCCAAGTCCCATCCTCTGAAAACTAGAGGTTAAAATACAATGTTGAGCTGGGCGCCGGTGGCTCCCACCTGTAATCCTAGCTACTCAGGATTCAAGTTCAAGCCCCAGGACTGGCAAAAAAAAAAAAAAAAGAATTCTGTTTATCATTTATGAAAATAATTCAATATAACATACTCACCTATTTGATTACCACGTAGTTTTACAGGTTCTGTTTCTAAAATATTTAATTTGCCAGTTTCTTGACTATCGTTACAAGCAATAAAATTCTGAGATAACTGATTCACAGTCAGATTTGCATGTAGCTTTTGAATTTCTGCCTCTTTCATTGCAAGCTTAATCCTGACATAAAAGGAAAACAGCCAAAAATTATTAGGAAGATTCTATAAAAAGATCTCATACTCCGGGCGCTGGTGGCTCACGCCTGTAATCCTAGCTACTCAGGAGGCTGAGATCTGAGGATCGCGGTTCAAAGCCAGCCCGGGCAGGCGAGACCGTGAGACTCCTATCTCCAATAAACCACCAGAAAAACTGGAAGTGGCGCTGTAGCTCAAGTGGTAGAGCGCTCGCCTTGAGCTGAAGAACTGAGGGACAGCGCCCAGGCCCAGAGTTCAAGCCCCACAACCGACCAAAAAAAAAAAAAAAGATCTCATAGTATTTTTGTTTTAACCTTTAAAGTTGAGAAAAGCTTTAAAATTTTCATACTGGTAAACTTTTATATGTGATATGGAAATTTGTCAACTAAAATAGTATTATAAATTGGTTCTCACACCTTCCAAACTAGATAGAAATTAGTAAAGTTGAATAGTCAGACACCCTGTGACCACGCAATTTCAGTTCTAAAATTCAACACAACTTACCACTAAGATAGCCACATCAGTTTATCAGTTATTCGTTAATATAGCTAACCAGAATGGATTTTTTAAATGATTCTGGATAAAAAAGAGAAAACTGAAAACAATATAAACATATATTAAAATGCATTAGTATAATATAGATAGAAAAAATATGAATCTAAAAATAGATGATGTATTTTTAAGGGTGAATGAGACTAGCAGTTAGAGTCGAAGATTATTATCTATCCTGTAATGTTCTATTTTTTATTTAAAAAAAAGATTTGAAATAAAAATTACAAAATGTTAAAAAGAATCAATTCTAAGTTAAGGAATCAATATAATATTATCTCAACTAAACGTATTCATTCTCAACTAAAGTTTTTTTTTTTGTTGTTGTTGGTGGTGGTTATGGGGCTTGAACTCTGGGCCTAGGCACTGTCTCTAAGTTCTTCAGCTCAAGGCTAATGCTCTACCACTTTGAACCACAGCATCACTTCTGGTTTTCTGGTGGTTAACTGGAGATAAGATTCTCATGCTGGCTTTGAACAGCGATCCTCAGCCTCCTGAGTAGCTAGGATTACAGGTGTGAGCCACTGGCGTCTGGCTAAAGTTATTCTTTTAGTCATCTACTTAGACACAGGGCCTTACCACGTAGTCCTGAGTTTGAGGTTGTCCTCCAACTCACTAGATAGCACAGCATGACCTCAAACTTGTGATCCTCCTATCTCAGCGTTCCTAAGGCTGACATTATAGCAACATGCCTGACAATGTCTTAACATCCAAATAAAACCATTATATTTGCTGAAACTTAAGATCTGAAAAGTATACCTCAATTCCGAAATCATCATTTTATTTGCCTCACAGCAGCCAACACAACTGTCTTCCTTGTGTGACAAACTACTCATCTGATGCTTAGAAAGAGGTGACTTAAAGCCAAGTATTTCTCTTTTAAACTGCAAGTTTAAAAACAAACATTTAAAACTTACATGTTTTTGCATTCAGAACTCAAGTCTGAAAATTTGTATAAACTTAATGGAAACAATCTCAAGTCTATCCATAAGTAGAACTTAAATTACGATGAAATTTTAAGATAATGAAAATCTGTAATTAAATTTGAGCTACAGATCAATAAGAATGTATTTCATAACATAACATTACATACAAACAAATTAGTGTTAAACACAGTATTTTCAATGTACATATAGCTAGATAAAGTTATATAGCAGTATTTAAAATATGAATAAGATAAACAAATTTCAGGATAGCTATTAATGGTATTAGATGGTTTCTGAGCTTTTCAGTTCATAATTTCATGGTTTATAATAAAATAATTTAATATTCTTAAAATCTACCATTCAATCTAACATGTATCCATAGAAAAAAAACCAAGCATGATATATTTCTCTAATATCTTACCTTCACTCCTATCACTAACAAATTACCAACACAAACTCACTGAATTCCTTTGTATGTGTGTGTTGTGTGTATGTACACGTACTGGGGCTTGAACTCAAGAGACTCATTCTTTGCTCAAGGCTGGCACTCTACCTCTTGAGCTACACTTTTACTTTTTTTTTTTTTGCCACTTCTGGCATTTTCTGTTATGTGGTACTGAGGAACTGAAACCAGGGCTCTATGCATGCATGCAAGCAAGGCAAGCACTCCCACTAAGACACATTCTCATACCGAACATTAAATAAATTCCACTTTTTAAATAGTTAACTGGAGGTAAGAACCTTAGATTTGTCTGCCCAGGCTGGCTAAGAACTATGATCCTCAGATCTCAGCCTCCTGAGAAGACAAGCTTACATGCATGAGCCATCAGAACCCAGCCTCCCTGGTTTCCTATTCTCACTGATATACATGGATATTTTAAAGTTCTGAGCCAGTCTAGTAAGTACATGTAAAACTGCTCAACATAAGTTATCGTTAAAACCACAGTGAGCCCGTGCCAGGGACTCATACTTATAATCCTAGCTACTCAAGATTTGAATGCAGCCTGAGCAGAAAAAATCTGTAAGACTATATGGCTCATGTGGTAAGATTAGTTGAGACACTAGTTAACACCCACTGATTGTTCTCACCAAAACCAAAAAATAACAAATATTGCAAAGACATAGAGAAACAAGCACCCTCATAAATTGTTGAAAAGAATATAAAAGATGTAGTCATTTTGAAAAAGTTTGGTATAAATCAACATATGACCAAGCAATTCTATTCAAAGGTATCTATCCAAGGAAAATAAAAACATGTCCAAACAAAGACTTCTTTTGTTTTGTTTTGTTTGTTGGTCGTGGGGCTTCAACTCTGGGTCTGGGTGCGTTTCTCAGCTCTTCAGCTCAAGACAAGTGTTCTACCACTTGCGTCACAGCGCCACTTCCGGTTTTCTGGTGGTTTATTGGAGATAAGTCTCACAGGGTTTCCGGGCTGGCTTTGAACCCTGATCCTCAGATTTCAGCCTCCTGAGTAGCTAGGATTACAGGCATAAGTCACCAGCACCCAGCCACAAAGACTTCTACACAAATATTTTATTTTTTTGGTCAGTCATTGGGCTTGAACTCAGGGCCTGGGAGCTATCCCTGAGCTTTTTCCACTCCAAACTAGTGCTCTACTACTTTGAGCCACAGTAACACTTCAGGTTTTCTGGGGGTTTCACAGACTTTCTTGCCTAGGCTGGCTGTGAACTGTGATCCTCAGATCTCAACTTCCTGAGTAGCTAGGATTACAGGAGTGAGACACTGTGCTAGCTATGCAAATATTTTTACCAGTGTTATTCATAAATTAAAATAACCCCAAATGTCTATCAATTAACAGTTAAATAAAATGCAGTATATCCATACAATACTTACTAATCGGCAATAAAAATTACTCATATGTCTCAATATGAAATGATCCTCAAAAATACTAAAAGTATACATTAACAAGTATAAAAGACATATTGTTATGATCATATTCATATGAAATGTCTAGAAATACAAATCTGCAGAAGCAGGGCTGGGAAGGTGGCTCAGTGGTAGCTTGCCTTGCATGCATGAGGCCCTGGGTTCGATTCCTGAGCACCACATAAGCAGAAAAAACAAAGCTGGAAGTGGTGCTGTGGTTCAAGTGGTAGAGCGCTAGCCTTGAGCTGAAGAGCTGAGGGACAGCGCCCAGGCCCAGAGTTCAGGCCCACAACCGGAACCAAAAAACAAAAAAACAAATCTACAGAAGCAGAAACTATTAGTGGTTTCCCAAGGGTGGGATGGGTGAGTGCTAATTATAAAGGGACATAGAGATCTTTTGAGAAGAAAACAATATTTGGAACTGGATGATTGTTATAAAACTCACAATAAAAAAAAACTATAGAATAATACATTTTATTTTTTGTTGGTTATGAGGCTTGAATTAAGGGCCTAGGCACTATCCCTAAGCATTTTTGATAAAGGCTAGTGCTCCTACCACTTTGAGCCAGGCTCCACTTCCAGTTCTTGAGTGGTTAACTGGAGATAAGAGTCTCATGCGGCCTTTCTGCCCTGGCTAGCTTTGAACTGTGATCCTTAGATCTCAGCTTCTCTAGTAGCTAGGATTATAGGCATGAGCCACTGGCACCCAGTTCAGAATGGTACATTTTTATTTATTTATTTATTTATTTATTTATTTATTTCAGTCCTAGGGCTTGAACTCAGGGCCTGGGCACTGTCCCTGAGTTTATTTTGCTCAAGGCTAGCACTCTACCACATAGGCCACAGCACTATTTCCAGCTTTTTTTGTATAGTAGTACTGAGGAATTGAACCCAGGGCTTTTTATCCATGGGAGGCAAGCACCCTACCATTTAGCCACATTCCCAGCCCAGAATAGTACATTTTAAAGAGGTGACTTTACAGTACATATAAGAAATGTGACATCTGAAAGAGGAAAAAAGGAAGACCAGAAAGGCTAGTGTGTGGGAAGTAAATATGGATTATATTGAAAAGAAACTTGGGTAAAAGTATAAACAAGCAGAAAACAGAAGCTAACAAAACAATCACAAAGTGATGGTTTCTCATAAACCACTAGAGTAAAATCTTTCCCATTGTATAATATACTACAGTGAATTTCTTTTCAGATATACTTACTGGCAACTGGGATATCATTTTTTCCAAACCTCTCAGTTCTACCCTTGAACTTTCAATTTCCTGCTGACACAAATCCAGTCGTTCATTCTGTGTTGCAATACGGACCTTTAATTCTCGATTTTCATTCATCAGGGAAAATTTTTCTCTCAATAGTTCATCCTTGCCTTCTAAGTCACTCTCTAGCTTCAGAATACTTTGTCTAGATTCAGTTAACTGTGTCATGACTTCAGAGTTTTTCATTGCCATAATCCTTAGTTTTTCTTTTCCACTGTTATTTTCTTCTTTTAACTGCCTAAATTAAAAAAAAAAATCATTAAAGTAAAAATATCTATCCATTTGCAATAATAGTGTTTATTTTCACTTAAAAAAATGTTTGAAGCCAGGAGATGGTGGCTCATGTCTGAAATAATAGCTACTTAGGAGGCTGAGATCTGAGGATCGCAGTTCAAAGCCAGCCCAGGCAGAAAAGTCCCCTTAAGACTCTTATCTCCAATTAACCACTCAAAAACTGGAGGTGGCACTGTGGCTCGTGTGGTAGGTAGAGCACGAGCCTTGAGCACAAAGAAGTTCAGGGACAGCGCCCAGGCCCTGAGTTCAAGTCCCCCAAAAACAACAACAACAAACAACAACAACAACAACAAAAAACCAATTGTTTGAGTTGGGCATTAGTGACTCATGCCTGTGATTCTAGCTGCTCAGGAGGCTGAGATCTACAGATTGTGTTTTGTACCTAGAGAAAAGTCCATGAAACTCTCATCTCCAATAAACTACTTAGCAAAAGCTAGAAGTGGTACTGTGGCTCAAGTGGTACAGTGTTAGCCTTGAGCAGTGTCCAGGCCCTGAGTTCAAGCCCAAGGACCAGGAAAAAAAAAAAGGAGGGGCTGGGAAGGTGGTAGAGCACTTGCCTTGCATGCCTGAGGCCGTGGGTTCGATTCCTCAGCACCACATAAGCAAAAAGAAAAAAAGCCGGAAGTGGTGCTATGGTTCAAGTGGTAGAGCGATAGCCTTGAGTTGAAGAGCTGAGGGACAGTGCCCAGGCCCAGAGTTTAGGCCCCATGACCGGGCCCTCACCCCAAAAAACGGAAACTTACCAAGTAATGACATAACAACAAAAAACTATAGGTTGATAGCCTTGATAAAAATAGATGTATAAATCATCAACAAAGTACTACAAACTCAATGCAACAGCTCACTGAGAAAAATATTTACCATGATCAAGAGGAACCTATCCTAGAAACACAAGGTTCAACACGCACAAGTCAATAGAATGATAAACCATAGGGGCTGGGAATGTGGCTTAGTGGTAGAGAATTTGCCTCACCTGCATGAAACCCTAGGTTCAATTCCTCAGTATCACATACACAGAAAAGTAGTGCTGTGGCTCAAGTGATAAAGTGCTACCCTTGAGCAAAAGAAGCTCAGGGACATTGCCCAGTCCTTGAATTCAAGGCCCAGGACTGGCAAACAAAACAAAACAAAAAACAGTTGTGAAAGGAACAAACCTCAACACAATAAAGGTCATATATAATAAGCATAGCTAACATTACACTGGATGAGGAAAAACTGAAAGCTTTCTCTTCATACATTTGGACCATAAGAAATACGAAATAATAAGAAAATAAGGTCTGTTTTCACTACTTTTCTTCAACATAGTAATCAAAGTACAAGCCAGAGCAATCAAGTAAGAGGAAAAAAAAGACTTCAAAATTGGAAAACAGGATGTTAAATTATCATTTTGTAGATAATATGAATCATATACAGAAAACCCAAAGCTGTACCAAATGTTTATTAAAACTGATGAAAGCTGGGCGCTGGTGGCTCATGCCTGTAATCCTAGCAACTCAGGAGGCTGAGATCTGAGGATCATGGTTCAAAGCCAGCCTGGGCAGAAAAGTCCATGAGACTGAACTCTCATGGACTGAACCCTGAACTCTGCTTATGTGGTGCTGGGGAATCAAACCCAGGGCCTCATGCATGCAAGGCAAGCACTCTACCACTGAGCCACTTCCCAGCCCCCATGAGACTCATTTTTTTTTTTTTGGGGGGGGGGGGGGAGTCCGGTTGTGGGGCCTGAACTCCAGGCCTGGGCACTGTCCCTCAGCTCTTCAGCTCAAGGCTAGCGCTCTACCACTTGAGCCACAGCGCCACTTTCGGTTTTTTTCTTTTTGCTTATGTGGTGCTGAGGAATCGAACCCAGGGCCTCTGGCATGCAAGGCAAGCGCTTTACCACTGAGCCGCCTTCCCAGCCCCCCATGAGACTCTTATTTCCAATAAACCACCAGAAAACTGGAAATGGTGCTGTGGCTTAAGTGGTAGAGTGCTTGCCTTGAGCTGAAAAGCTGAGGGACAGCGCCCAGGCCCACAGTTGAAGCCCATGACTGACAAAAAAACAAAAAATAAAAACAACTGATGAAAAAAAACCTAACTGATGATTTTAGCAAAGTTGCAGGATATAAAATCAACATACAAAAATCAGTAGTGCTGTTGGATGTCAATAATACTCAAATTCAACTAGAAATTTATCAACAAAGACCATTTATAATAGTTTTAAAATAAACAATGTGCCTAAGCAGAGGTGAAATACCTCAACTAAAAAATAGTAAAACACTGTTAAAAGAAATTAAAGAGGACACAAAAAAAATGCAAAGATACAGATATGTATGACCTAGAATAATCAATATCATTAACATGTCTATACTAGCAGCCAGGTGCTAGTGGCTCACATTTATAATCTTAGCTAGTCAGGAGGCTGAGACCTGAGGATCTTGGTTCAAAAATAACCTAGGCAGGAAAGTCTGCCTTTTGCTCAAGGCTAGTACTCTACCACTTGAGGCACACTGTCACTTCTGGCTTTTTCTGTTTATGTGGTATTGAGGAATCGAACCTAGGGATTCATACATGCTAGGCAAGCACTCTACCATTAAGCCACATTCACAGCCCTGTGAGACTCTTATCTCCAATTAATGAGCAAAAAGCCAGAGTTAGAGATTTGGCTCAAGTAAGAGCTCTAACCTTGAGCAAGAAAGAAAGCCAAGCCTAGCCGGGCGCTGGTGGCTCACACCTGTAATCCTAGCTACCCAGGAGGCTGAGATCTGAGGATCGAGGTTCAAAGCCAGCCCGGGCAGGAGAGACCGTGAGACTCCTATCTCCAATAAACCACCAGAAAACAGGAAGTGGCGCTGTAGCTCAAGTGGTAGAGCACTCGCTTTGAGCTGAAGAGCTGAGGGACAGCACCCAGGCCCAGAGTTCAAGCCCCACGACCGACAAAAAAAAAGAAAGCAAGCCAGAGTTCCAGGCTGCGTTTAAGCTTCAGAACCAGTGCAAAAAAAATAAAAAATAAACTACAAACAAATAGTATTGGTACAAAAACAGGCAAGTAGAGCATGGAATAGAATAAAACACCTAAAAATAATCCCACACATTTATAGACAATAGATCTTCAACCAAGAAGATGCATTGAAAAAAAGACAATCTTTCTAATAGTCCAGAAAAATGGGACATCCATGGGGAGAAGAATGAAACTTGTCCCCTATCTCTTATCAGTTGTGCTCTTAGAACTAATTCCCATCAACTTTCAAAGGCTAATAGTAATTGGTCTTTATCACCTTCTGAACAACAGGTACTGTCACTTGAGCCATAGCTCCATGTCTAGTTTTTTGGTGATTAACTGGAGCCTTAGACTTTCCTGCCTGGAATGGCTTTGAATGGAGATTCTCAGATCTCAGCCTCCTGAGTAGCCAGGATTACAGGCTTGAGCTACCAGCACCCATGAAGAGTGATGAGCTTTTTACATACCATGTGTATAAGATCCATGTAGTACGTGTCTTTACTACTTGGCTTACTTCACTTTACATTTTCTGTTCTTTTTTTTTCCTGCCAGTAATAGGGCTTGAACTCACAAGAAATGTACTCATTATCTTGCCCATGTAATTGTAACCCCTCTGTACAGTATTTTCACAATAAAAAATAAATAAAAATTTAAAAAAATAGGGCTTGAACTCGAGGCTTAGGTTCTGCCCCTTAGCTTTTTTATTTATTTATTTATTTATTTATTTATTTTTTGTCCGGTCATGGGGCCTGAACTCTGGGCCTGGGTGCTGTCCTTCAGCTCTTCAGCTCAAGGCTAGCACTCTACCACTTGAGCCACAGCGCCACTTCCGGGTTTTTTCTTTTTGCTTATGTGGTGCTGAGGAATCGAACCCAGGGCCTCAGGTATGCAAGGCAAGCGCTCTACCACTGAGCCACCTTCCCAACCCCCTTAGCTTTTTTAAAAGCTCAGGGCTACCACTTTACCACTTGAGCTACATTATCACTTCTGGCCTTTTAGAAGTTAACTAAAAATGAGTCTCATGGACTTCCTTGCCCAGGTTAGCTGTAGCTAAGATTACAGACATGAGCCATTGGTGCCTGGCTTCAACATTTTCTTTTGTTGGCAGCAATGGGATTTGAATTCAAGGCCTTAAGCTTGCTAGATAAGACTACCACTTGAGCAATTCCCTTTACTTACCATCTACCTTCTGAACCTTGAACAAATAATAGTTACTCTTTGGGTCTGTTTCTTTACTTAACGAGGTTAGACTACATGATTCCTCACAATATAAAAATTTCTTTTTATTTGAATATCTTTACTAGCCAGCTAATGTAATCATACAATATGTCTGGGCTAATTTTCTCTAAAATATGTAAAACAAATACATATGTTGACTAGTATTAGCTTATAGTTACAAGTATGTTAACACTTATAATTTAGAATACACTTAAAATTTAACTATATACCTAAAAAAGTTTGTTATGAAGCCTATCTTTTTACAGTATGTAAATCTATAACCACAAAGTATAAAACTTTGTTTTTAAATATATGAATGTTTCAGTTTCCATTTCTACACAAAATATCTTTTTCCACAATAGAATACTGTACCTTAATTTCTCTTTCAGAACTTCAAGTTCATTTTTATATGCACTACACTTTTCTTGTAGCCTTTTATTTTCTTTTTCACAGTTACTAAGATTTTTCTCTAATACTTCTTCTTCAGTCTGAACCTAAAACAAAAAATTGTTTTAAGTGGACATATTAATGAAGTCACCATAATCTTAGGTATTATAAACATTTAAGAAAGAAGTAGGAGTAGACTAAGTATTTCATATGTGTAACTTCTCATTCTTACAGAAGAGTGAAGTTACTGGGCAATATCTGTCCTGAAATCCTTCTAAAAGAAATGAGTACTGTCACCTCAAAGCAAAAGGGCTCTGGCCAAACAAGGCAAGCAACTCAAACATGGATTCTGTATTCAACTTACTAATTTCAGAGCAAATATTTCAGAAAATCTGTCTTTTTGGTATCAATTTCTTTCTTTTTTGGGGGGGTGGGGAGGTCCGGTCGTGGGGCCTAAACTCTGGGCCTGGGTGCTATCCCTCAGCTCTTCAGCTCAAGGCTAGCGCTCTACCACTTGAGCCACAGCACCACTTCCGGCTTTTTTCTTCTTGCTTATGTGGTGCTGAGGAATCGAATCTAGGGCCTCATGCATGCAAGGCAAGTGCTCTACCACTGAGCCACCTTCCCAGCCCCTTTGGTTTCAATTTCTTACATAGGGTTTGGCACTCTTTCCAGGGTTAACTTGGACTATTAATTCTCCAACTTACCTCTCAAGTAACTGGACCTCAGACTTATGCTACAAAAAGCTTATTTTTGAGAAAGCCTCATGCTAACTTTCTGCCCCAGCTAGACTCCAATACTCCAATACAACCTCATCCTTCTAACGCTGCTTATACATTATGGTCAATCTTATTATTATTATTCAACTTGATTGGATTGAGAAATACCTAGGAGATTAGTGAAGCATAACTCTGATATATCTCTGATGACATTTATACAAACAATTAGATTATTAGATCTGTGAGTTAATGAATGGATTAATCCCCATGGATTCCTAGTATGATAGCATTATTGAGAGGTGCCAAAAAGTAATGCCAAGTTGGATAAAGTAGGTCACTAAGAATGTGTCCTTAAAGGTTAGGTCTTATTCTTACTGCTTCTTGCATTCTTTTTTTTCCCCCCACTTCTTGGTAATCAAATGTGAACTACTCTGCTCTGTATACTTTCACTATGAGGTACAGAGACCTCTAAAAGTGTGAGTCACAATAAATCTTTCCTTTAACTTGTTTTGCCAAGTATTTAGTCATAGCTATGGAAAAGTAACTAATGTACCCCTAGAAATTTCTAGATATTCCTCCTACTTAATATTTCTCCACTTAATGAATCACTTCATTAAAAATCACTTCTAAGACATTTAGATCCTGTAGGGACTTACTGCAAGGCTTTCAAAACAGTGATCTGATTAACTAATTTACACTTAAGATTTCAATATCTAAGGGCCTAGGAATGTGGCTTAGTGGTAGAGTGCTTGCATAGCATGCATGAAGGCCTGGGTTCAATCCCTCAATACCATATAAACAGAAAAAGCCAGAAGTGGCACTGTGGCTGTAGTAGTACAGTGCTAGCCTTGAGCAAAAGAAGCTCAGGGCAGTGCCTAGGCCCTGAGTTCAAGCCTAGCAAAAAACTTCAAGGACTGGAAGTGGTGCTGTAGCTCAAGTGGTAGAGCACTAGCCTTGAGCTGAAGAGCTGAGGGACAGCGCTCAGGACGAGTTCAAGCCCCACAACTGACGGCATAAAAAAAAAAAAGTTCAAGGACTGGCCAAAAAAAAAAAAGATTTCAATATCTAGTAGATTTTACATTATATATATGCCTATATATATACACACACACACATATAACTTAGGGCCTAGGCACTGTCCCTGAGCTTTTTTGCTAAAGGCTAGTGCTCTATCACTTGGGTCATAGCTTCACTTAAAATATATCTTTTGTACTACTAAATGGTATATTCAGGTGTAGTGCAAAAGAATGTCAAATGACATCGTCTTCCTTGATCTTAGTACCTAATATGGTTGGGAACTTAGTTTGTTGGATTCTGGCCATTCTTATCTTTGACCAACTATTATTCTCTTCCTCCTTTTGGCAATATTGGGGCTTGAATACTGGGCCTTATGCTTACTAGGCAAGTGTTCTACATTCAGCCCTTTTTAGCATTGATTATTTTTGAGATGAGGTTCTTCTTCTTGCCCAGACTGCAGTCATCCTATCTTAGGTTTCCTGCTGTAGTTAGGATGACATGCACAGGCCACTATACCCAGCTTCTTCAGTTGAAATGCAGTTCATAGACTTTTCTGTGCAAGCTGACCTGAACTACAACCTTCACAGTGTTAGCGTCCGAGTTAAGATGACAGATATGCACCACTGTGACTATGCACTAGTTGAAAATAGATCAATATTGTTAACTTTTTGCTTGGGCTAACCTGGAATGGTAGAGTCTCCCAATTTCAAGCTCTCAAGTAGCTACGAGTACAGGCATAAGCCACTACTACCTTTTTTCTCCTTCTTTTTCTTTCACTGTTTATATGTACTGTAGCTTTTTTACAGGCATCCAGCTTCTATGGAATGTATTTCTAGAACGGATCTCTGGTCTTACCTCAATATTTGAATATTCAACTTGTAGCATTCTTCCATACACATTTTATTATGTGTATTTACTTAAAGAAAGTATTTAAAGAAATTAAATGTATGTAATAAAGTCATTGTCTTCCTGTATAAGGTGAGTTCAAAGGACCTTCCCTCTGAAAGACAGAAGTGAGCCCTGCTAGGATGTCAGGTCAAGGGAAACTGGTAGAAGGCTACAGAATGTACAGTACTATACCTTTCAGTAGGTGACTAGAATGAATCTTCTGCTTCTTCTCTAGCTCTATCCACTTAATATTTATGTTCACATTTCTTCCTTTGCCTATCCATACTGTTTTTCCTTATCAGATGAAGAAATTTTGTGTTGACTGAGCCAGGTGTTGGTAGCTTATGCCTGTAATTCTAGCTACTCAGTAGGTTGAGATCTGAGTATTGTGGTTCAAAGCCAGCCTGGGCAAGAAAAGTCCATAAGCCACTTATCTCCAATTAGTCACCAAAAAAGCCAGAATTGGAGCTGTTGCTCAAGTGGTGTGCTACCTTTGAATAAAAGATGGTCAATGACAGTGCCCAGCCCCGAGTTGAAGTTCCCAGGCTAGCACACACATACAAAAGAGAAATTTTGTGTTGATAATAACAGACTGGTGGGGCTGGGAAGGTAGCTCAGTGGTAGAGTGCTTGCCTTGCATGCATGAGGTCCTGGGTTCGATTCCTCAGCACCACATAAGCAGAAAAAGCTGGAAGTGGTGCTGTGGCTCAAGTGGTAGAGCGCTAGCCTTAAGCTGAAGAGCTGAGGGACAGTGCCCAGGCCCAGAGTTCAGGCACCATGACTGGCAAAAAAAAAAAAATAATAATAACAGACTGGTAAATATTATCCTTAATTGATATTTTAGATTTTGTTTTGTTTTGCTGGACATAGTGGTATATGAATGTAATCCCAGCTACTTGAGAGGCTGAGGCAGGAGAACCTTGAATTAAGATCAACCTGGAAAGCAGAGGAAGATATTGTCTCAAAAAAAAAAAAAAAAAAAGACAAAAATAAATTTAAGATTCTATTTTAGGGCTGGGAAGGTGGCTCAGTGGTAGAGTGCTTTCCTTGCATGCATGAGGGCCTGGGTTCGATTCCTCAGCACCACATAAGCAAAAAGAAGAAAAGCCGGAAGTGGCACTGTGGCTCAAGTGGTAGAGTGCTAGTCTTGAGCTAAAGAGCTGAGGGACAGCACTCAGGCCCAGAGTTCAGGCCCCATGACCAGACCTCCCCCCCCACCAAAAAAGATTCTATTTTAATATTTTATTATGAATAAAATCCTAAAAATTACTTTGTTCTTTAACTATAAACACACTGCACTTATATATATCTTTCTTTTTAGAAAATAGTAATACAAAATAATAAATTTGTACAACTGCCTCTTACCTTTTCCAGTTTTTCGGCCACTTTTTCTTTATATTGTTGGAAAGCTTTACTTAACTCTTCAGCATTATATAGTGCTTCATTCCTTTGTCGTTCAGCTCTAAAATTTAAAGACATATTGAGGGCTGGGAAATGTGGCTTAGTGGTAGTGAGCTGGGTTTAATTCCTCAGTGCTGCATAAACAGCAAAAGCCAAAAATTGTGGTGTTGCTCAACTGGTAGAGTGCAAAAGCAAATGGACAGTGCTTAAGCCCTGAGTTCAAGCCCCAAGACTGGCAAAAAAAAAAAAAAAAAGGCAAACTGAATAAAAGTATTGAGTAGTTAAGTCCAAAAAACTAATAAATGTTGCTTCATAAGGAATAACTAAAGAAGCAACATTTTCTGTACTAAAATTACTGGGGATGTAGTTGCATAGTAGAGCACTTGCCGAGCACAATTAAGGTCCAGGAACACAGCACCACAAAATAAACAGAAACATCTCACATACCTTTTTCCTTGTTTACTTTGTTCAAGTAAATCCACCTTCAACTTAATACATTCCTCTTTGCACTCTTGCAAACTTTTTTCCTTTTCAATCACCATTTTTTGACTCTGCTCTAATTTTTCTTCTGCTTCTCTAAAAGTGGGAATTTTAAAGAAATTACTATAAATATACCAGAATAATGTAACATTAGGAATTCTATTACTTTTAAATCAGTGAATTAAAAGAATACACACGTAATAACATAGAGTAAAAGGCATATTCATACTGTATCAACTAACTCATTTTTGGCAATAAATGAAGTAGTTAAACTCAGTGACTCATACTTGCTAGGCCAGTATTCTACCATCAAGCCATGCCTGGAGCCCTTTTTTTTTTTTTTTTTTTTTCGGTCGTGGGGCTTGAACTCTGGGCCTGGGCGCTGTCCCTCAGCTCTTCAGCTCAAGGCGAGAGCTCTACCACTTGAGCTACAGCGCCACTTCTGGTTTTCTGGTGGTTTATTGGAGATAGGAGTCTCACGGTGTCTCCTGCCCGGGCTGGCTTTGAACCGCGATCCTCAGATCTCAGCCTCCTGAGTAGCTAGGATTACAGGCGTGAGCCACCAGCGCCCGGCTGGAGCCCTTTTTTACACAAGTTATTTTGGAGGTAGGGTCATAATTTCTGCTGAGCTTCCCACTGTAGCTGAGTTGATAAGCACACATCACCATACAAAATTTCTTCTGTTACAATGGGAGTCTCATGGACTGTTCTATCCAGACTGGCCTTGAACCTCCATCCTCCTGATCTCAGAGGCCCAAGAAGTTAGGATTATAGGCCTGAGACGGGGTGCCTGGGGTTGGGAATGTGCCTTAGTGGTACAGTGCCTAGCATACGTGAAGCCCTGGGTTCAATACCTCAGTACCATATAAACAGAAAAAGCCAGAAGTGGTGCCATGGCTCAAGCCTTGAGCAAAAGAAGCCCAGGGACAGTGCCCAGGCCCTGAGTTCAAGCCCCAGGACTGGCAAAATAAGAAGAAGAGAGAGAGAGAGAGAGAGAGAGAGAGAGAGGGAGAGAGAGAGAGAGAGGTGTGCCTGGATTCAATTAAGAATCTTTATGAGGGCTGGGAAGATGGCTCAGTGGTAGAATGCTTGCCTTGCATGCATGAGGCCCTGGGTTCAATTCCTCAGCACCACATAAGCAAAAATGAAAAAAAGCTGGAAGTGGCGCTGTGGCTCAAGTGGTAGAGTGCTAACCTTGAGTTGAAGAGCTGAGGGACAGCGCCCAGGCCCAGAGTTCAGGCCCCATGACTGGACCAAAAAAAAAAAAAAAAAAGAATCTTTTTTTTTTTTTTTTTAAATTGTCGGCCAGGGGGCTTGAACTCAGGGCCTTGGTGCTGTCCCTGAGCTCTTTAGCTCAAGGCAAGTGCTCTACCACTTTGAGATACAACTCTATTTCCAGTTTTCTAGTAGTTAATTGGAGATAAGAGTTTCATGGACTTTCCTGTCTGGATTGGCTTTGAACCACAATCCTCAGATCTCAGCTTCCAGAGTAGCTAGGATTATAGGAGTGAGCCACTAATGCCCAGCTCAACTAAGAATTTTTTTTTTTTTTTTGACTGTGGGGCTTGAACTCTGGGCCTGGGCGCTGTCCCTCAGCCCTTCAGCTCAAAGCTAGCGCTCTACCACTTGAGCTACAACGCCACTTCCGTTTTCTTGGTGGTTTATTGGAGATAAGAGTTTCACAGACTTTTCTGCCGGGCTGGCTTTGAACCATGATCCTCAGATCTCAGCCTCCTGAGTAGCTAGGATTACAGGCGTGAGCCACCGGCAACCAGCAACTAAGAATTTTTATAAGGAATAAAATAATATTTTCAAGCTGGGTGCCTGTGGCTCACACCTGTAATCCTAGAAACTCAGAAAGCTGCTATCTGAGGATTGCAGAAAGCTAGTATCTGAGGATTGCAGTTAAAAAAAAAAAAAAAGTCCAGGCAGGAGACTCTCATCTCCAATTAACTACCAAATTAATCATAAGTAGAGCTGGGGCTCAAGTGGTAGAGTGTTAGGCTTGAGTTAGGAGTGCAGGTTTGAGCCACAGCTTAAGTACCTGGCTTCTACTGTAGAGAGAGACAGAGAGAGACAAAGACAGAGACAGAGAGTGTGTGTGTGTGTGTTTAAGTGATGTTTCAGCATTTTTGCTAAAGGCTACCACTTTACCACTTGTGCCACAGCTCCACTTCTGGCTTTTTGGTAGTTAATTGCAAGTAAGTGTCTCACAGATTTTCCTGCCTAGGCTAACTAAAAACTTCAATCCTTAGATCCTCAGATTTCAGCCTCCTGAGTAGGTAGGATTATAGGGGTAAGCATCTCATGTGGTATATGTAGTGTACAAACCTGTCATCCCAACTACATGGGAAGCATAAACAGGAAGATTAAAGAAATGAAATCAAAAAGGAATTGGGACATGGTTTAACTGGCAAGGGATATGTGTACCAAGCACAGGGCCTTCAGTGCAACCCCAAACAAAAACTTTTAGTACCTTCTTGTATTGTAGCAATGAACAGAACAGGAACAGATTTGCAATAGCCAAATATAGAAAAAAAAAACCCTAAGAATAAAATTTAAATAATATACACATATAAATATAAAACAAAGAAAATGTACTATAAAGCCGATAGACTTGCTGGGAGCTGGTGGCTCAATCCTGTAATCCTAGGAGGCTGAAATCTGAGGATCGCAGTTCAAAGCCAGCCCAGGAAGGAAAGTCTGTAAGACTCTTATTTCCAATAAACTACTCAGAGAAAAAACAGAAGTGGTGCTGTGGCTCAAGTGGTTGAGCACTAGTCTTGAGCATAGAGAGGCTCAGGAAAGAGCCCAGGCCCTGAGTTCAAGCCCTAGGGACCAGCAAAAACAAAAAACAAAACAAAGCAAAACAAAAATGACCTACAGAATTGAAAGAGATCTTAGGTATCCATTAGGCTCTTCTGCAGAACTTAATTAAAATACAGATTTCTGGTTACTGCCTTCCAGAGCTTGTGGTTCATAAGACTGAGGTAAGAACTGAGTTAGCATTTCTAAAAAGTTCCCAAACAATGCTAATACTGCTAATTTCATTAATAAGTTTTTTTTTTGTTGTTGTTGTTGTTGTGGGGCTTGAACTCTGGGCTTGGGTGCTGTCCTTGTGCTCTTCAGCTCAAGGCAAGTGCTCTACCGCTTGAGCCACAGTACCACTTCTAATACTGCTAATTTCAGATTAAAACTCCAGTAACCCTCCAAGAAGAAAGGGAATACTGTACTTTGAGAATCAAACAGCTTAATAAACTATTTAGTATATACCACCAATCCAATTTTATTCAAGGCAAAAAAAAAAAATCAATGATACAATAACTGATTCCTTGTATTTTATTTCTTATGAACACTGAAGTATTGAGTATATGGTAGCATATGAAGATTTTACTAGATGGTATGAAAAATGATTTTATTTTGGCAGTACTAGAGTTTAAAATCAAGGCCCTGTACTTGGTAATAAGCAAGTGTTCAACCATTTAGCCTTTCCCTCAGTACTTTTGTTTTAAACTCAAGGCCTCATACATGTTGAAAGCAATCTATCACTAAGTTATGCCTGCAATCCACATATAAAGAAAGTACTCTCGGGCTGGGAAGGTGGCTCAGTGGTAGAGCGCTTGGCTTGCATGCATGAGGCCCTGGGTTCAATTCCCCAGCACCACACAAGCAAAAAGAAAAAAAAGCCACAAATAGATCTGTGGCTCAAGTGGTAGAGTGCTAGCCTTGAGCTGAAGAGCTGAGGGACAGTGCCCAGGCCCAGAGTTCAGGCCCCACGACCGGACCCAAAAATAAATAAATAAATAAGAAAGTACTCTCACTAGGTTATTCCCACAATCTAATTCACATTTAATAAAGGGATGTAAATAAGCATGCCAGCTTAGATTTAGCCTTTTTAGTCCCTATTTGTAAGGTGTAAACTTTAACCAAGAGAAGTTATTATTGGCTTACAACAAGCTGTAATACATTACTAAGTGCCAATAATCTTACTGGAGTGGGAGTGAAGGATAAGTACTAATATCCAAAGGACTGAATTTAGTGGAAGAACACTTGACTTAGCAGGTATGAAGCTTTGAGTTTAATCCATACAAACAATTAGAAAGAGATGTAAAAAAGCATAAATTTAAAGCTTCAAAAACTATGTTTACCTTAAAACTTTATCTTGAGCCGAAACTTCAGCTTCCAAGTTTATAATCTGTTCTTCTAAGATCGGGACATTGGATGCCTGTTGTTGAACAGACTCAAGCACAGCAATCTGAAACACGGAAGCAATTTTTAAGACTACTTCATTTCAGGAAAATTATCTAGTTGGCCTTTAGCCTTTTTCCTATCAGATAAGGAGGTCCAAATGTAACGTTCACCCATCTATACTATTTACATGAATGTATTATTACAAGACAATCTCAGTATGTAAGCTCCTTCCATCACTCCTAACTAGTATTAGTATTACTAATTTGGTATTTGGGAAAAACAATATCAACTGACATCATCTAAGATTAATTTCACATAAATGTGGTAATAAATGCAAAATATCAGAGTATAAAATTATGTAAGAAAATACTTATTGAGTTGTTAATTATTTAAAAACAAATTTTAGAATGCATGCTTAATAGAGAAAACATAATGAAGAAAAGCATAGTAATCCTATATCCTGGAAGATAAAGGAAGTACAACTATTACAGCACAGTAGGAATCTACAACTTAAATGGTATGGAAGAGAACTATTCTAACATTAATAATCAAAATATCAATAATAACTATCCCTGAAAAGTATGGTTAGGACATGTAGGCATGAGGCACAATAAAGATAGGAGTAAAGTCCCAAACATTAAAGAAGATAAATTCCTATTCTCTATAGAAAAGCAGCAGAAAGTTTACTATCCGAAGACATGGAACAGGAGAGCCTGGGGTTCTAGGGCACTACAAAGAAAGATGAGGAGGGAGGAAGTAGAGTAATAAACAGTAGAGTCAATATAAAGCTGTCAGCCTCAGAATTTCTTTTTTTTATTTTTTGACGGTCATGGGGCTTGAACTCTGGGCCTGGGCCCTGTCCCTCAGCTCTTCAGCTTGCAGTGAGTGCTCTACCATTTGAGACACAGCACCATTTCCAGTTTTCTAGTGGTTTATTGGAGATAAGAATCTCACGGACTTTCCTGCCCGGGCTGGCTTTGAACCGTGATCCTCAGATCTCAGCCTCCTGAGTAGCTAGGATTACAGGTGTGAGCCACCGGCGCCTGGCTGTTGTTGTTTTTGTAGTACAGGGTTTGAACTTAAATTGTTAGGTAAGTTCTCTACAAAATGTTCATCTTAGGTTTTTTAAAAATCCTTTATTACATGTATTGAGTATATGAGGACCCTTTCAAGCTGGAAACTTCTGTTTATCTCAGTTTTTCTTGTATCATTCCATACAGTGATGGAATTTTCTTCCTTATATTTTGTTTTCTTAGATTTTTTTCCCTGCTTACTAAGGGTTGGGTTTTGCCCTCTACATCTTCCAGTATTTTTGCTTGATAAATGTAAGCTATGTTTCATTTCAGTAGATTTCTTCAACATTGTTTTTTACACTTCTATTGAGTCTTTGATTTTGGCTCTTACTATTTTTTTTTAACTTAATGACATCTTGATGCAGTATAGTTCTTTTCAACGGTTGGAGGCATGGCTCAGTTGGTAGAGCGTTAGCCAATGAGAGACAGGCACTAAATTTGAGTTCAGGTCTCAGACTTAAAAAAAAAAGTTAGCAGGACACCCACTGGTGGCTCATGCCTGTAATTCTAGCTACTCAGGAGGCTGACATCTGAGGATCACGGTTCAAAGCCAGCCCAGGCAGCAAAGTCCGTGAGACTCTTATCTCCAATAAACCACTAGAAAACCGGAAGTGGCATTGTGGTTCAAGTGGTAGAGCACTAGCCTTGAGCTGAAGAGCGCAGGGATAGCATCCAAGACCAGAGTTCAAGCCCCATGACTGGCAAAAACAAACAAACAAACAAACAAAAAAATCAACAACAACAAAGGTATATTGATAGGAAATTTTAAAACATCAAAAAAAGAGGGAAAAATCCTAAAAAGCTACAAAACAAAAAACAAATAGACACATGATTACATGCTAAGGAAAGAATTCACAAAAGCACCAAACTTTGCAAAGCAGCAGTGGAAAATGTAAAAACCAATGTTCTATAAATTTTAACATAAAATAATTTTCACCCTAGAATTTAATCATGAGTTGTGAAGAAAATAAATTAACATATTTCAAACAGGCAAGGAAGTGACTTAAAAACTCCAATTACAGAAAGAATGAAAAAACAGAATTTTGAAGAGTGGATCCAATCAGAAAAGAAACAGTGCTACAAATGCCTGAAAACCATTCTTTTCCTACATTTTGTCATTTGGCCTCTGGAAATCTATCCAAGAGATAACCCAAACACCCAAGAAGTTTTGTACCAGTTTCTACTTTTCTCCTTGGTCAGAAAAAAAATAATCCCAATACACTTTAGTATTTTAAAAACAGAAAAGAAAAATGAAGCTTTCCCAGACACAAAATCTGCACAATAAGCAAAGTGTGGTGCTGAGCGCCTGGCTCTAGTGCTAGGGGCACCTGCACAGCAACAGCAAGTGCTAAGGTCCTGGGCTCAGTATTGCCAAGAAACAAAATAAGCAGAGTGTAAAAGTAAATAATAAAACTCCACTCCAATCTTCCAATCTCTCCTGAAGTAAACAATATGACGTCTTTCTATTCTGTATTTTATATGTGAATCTCACATACAAACATACAAAGTTTTTATAAAAAGCAAAACTAATGATTATGCACATATGTACTGCTCTGTAAAGGTTTTACACTACTAAATTAAGTAACTGTGCTGAGTATGTACAGACACAGTACTAAGTGCTTTATATATCTCACATCATTTAGACTTCATCATCTTTCCATGTTACTTTGCATTTGGGTACTAATGTATATCATTTTTCTGAAAAAGGCTTTATTGCAACTACTTTGTAGGCATATCACCATTTACCAGGTCTCTATTATTGGACATGCCCAGTTCTTTGTTGCTGCTGCTGTTGTTTAATACAGTAAAAACATAGGAAGCTATTTAAATAGAGCAATCATTCCTCAAATTATGGTATTGTCACATAATAAAACATAATTTCATCAAAAATTATCAGTGAAAAGCTATAACTGTAGCAACACTTCCAGCTTTTTCTATGATTAATTCGAGATAAGAATCTCATAGACGGGGCTGGGAATGTGGCTCAGTAGTAGAGCACTTGCCTTGCATGCTCGAGGCCCTGGGTTCGATTCCTCAGCACCACATAAAAAAAAAACCAGAAGTGGCGCTGTGGCTCAAGTGGTAGAGTGCTAGCCTTGGGCTGAAGAGCTGAGAGACAGCACCCAGGCCCAGAGTTTAGGCCCCATGACCGGACCCAAAAAAAACCCACAAAAAAACAAAAAAGAATCTCATAGACTTTCCTGCCCAGGCTTGCTTCTAACCATGATTCTCAGATCTCAGCCTCCTAAGGAGCTAGGATTACAGGCATGAGCCACCAATGCCCAGCTATTTTTCTGCTTTTTAACTTTTCAAGTATCAAAATGTTTTCTCTTAAAAAGGTAGAAAAATAAGCTACCCTTTCTTTGAATAAGAAATAAGTACAGCTGGGCGCCGGTGGCTCACACCTGTAATCCTAGCTACTCAGGAGGCTGAGATCTGAGGATCATGATTCAATGCCAGCCCGGGCAGGAAAGTCTGTGAGACTCTTATCTCCAATAAACCACCAGAAAACTGGAAATGGCGCTGTAGCTCAAGTGGTAGAGCACTAGCCTTGAGCTGAAGAGCTGAGGGACAGTGCCCAGGCCCAGCATTCAAGCCCCATGACCGGAAAAAGAAAAAAAAAAGAAAGAAGTACATACAAATTGATAATTCTAAGACTTTAAGAAACTGATTTAAGCTGGGTGCCAGTGGCTCACACCTGTAATCCTAGCTACTCAGGAGGCTGAGTTCTGAGGATCATGATTCAATGCCAGCCCAGGCAGGAAAGTCCGTGAGACTCTTATCTACAATAAACCACTAGAAAACCAGTAGTGGCGCTGTGGCTCAAGAGGTAGAGCGCTCACCTTGAGCTGAAGGGCGCAGGGACAGCGCCCAAGCCCAGAGTTTAAGCCCCACGACCCTCCCCCGCAAAAAAAAAAAAAAAGAAAAAAGAAACTGATTTATCTAAATGCAAAACTATAAAGTCTACCTAAACAATTTTCAGATATAAAAGGAATTTCATAACATACTGACAGTGTTAGCATATATATACAATTTAATATCCTCATAAAATTTCTATATATAACACAAGACTATTTCTTCAGAATAAATCTTAATGATGACTATTTTCTGTTAGCATACTCATCACTTCAAAGTACATACTTTTGCTTTTGACTGTGTTAATTCAAAGTGGACAGATTCTATTTTAGTCATTAAAGAATGATTCTGTGTGACCAAACAAGCATTCTGTTGCCGGAGTTTGTTAAGTTTCTCTCGAAGGCTTTTAATTTCCTGATCCATAGTTGATGAAAAAGATACCTTAAAAAAAGAGAGAAATTTTATTTTATTTGAAGATTAAATATAATTAATGGGAAATAACATCAAAATGGCATTAAAATAATAATAGGTCAAGAAAGTGAGTTAAAATATTAGTATCCACAATTTTTTTTTGGGTCCAGTCGTGGGGCTTATACTCTGGGCCTGGGCGCTGTCCCTCAGCTCTGCAGCTCAAGGCTAGTACTCTACCACTTGAGCCACAGCGTCACTTCCGGCTTTTTTCTTTTTGCTTATGTGGTGCTGAGGAATCGAACCCAGGGCCTCAGGCATGCAAGGCAAGTGTTCTACCACTGAGCCACCTTCCCAGCCCTTAAAATATTAGTATTCATAGAAATATGTGAGACAATCAGTACTCTCTACAGATGTTATAAGTATACTTAGGGATAACATACAAAACAGTGGTACATTTTATTAAACTACTCAGTATTATCCAGTAAAACCAACCAACAGTATCATTCCTGGGCATAAAGTAGGTAGAAGTTTTTGTATTTTTTTGGGGGGGGGAGGGGTCCAGTTGTGGGGCCTGAACTCTGGGCCTGGGCGCTGTCCCTCAGCTCTTCAGCTCAAGGCTAAAGCTCTACCACGTAAGCCATAGCGCCACTTCCGGCTTTTTTCTTTTTGCTTATGTGGTGCTGAGGAATCAAACCCAGGGCCTCATGCATGCAAGGCAAGCACTCTACCACTGAGACACCTTCCCAGCCCAGCCCCGAAATTTTTGTATTTTTGCACCTGAAGAAGTAAATGTAATCATAGCTACATTGTCTGTAAGAGGTAATAAATGAAAGAAACCCATATGCCACCTAAAAGTAAAACTTTGATCTGTACTTTAAAATAAATTATCTTAATTTTCATTAATTATGATTTTCAAAGCACTGTTTCTTTTTTTTTTCTTGAAATACAGAATTTTATTTAGAAACTGTTTAAAGTAGAAAAAAACCCTGTCAGGAAAGACCAGGTGGAAAATGGGTTCCCAATAAAATGGATTTCCGGGCAAAAGAAGTCTAATAAAAGGCCACAAAAGAGAAATAGCACCACTGTCCTTTCAACAATGGCTGGTTACTTGCATTTTTGGCATTGTTAATCAATGAATCTGGGTTTCCCTCTGAATTCCACACAAAGCATGCACTACACAACAATTTTATCATAAAATACCTTGCTTTCTACACACGTTTTAGGACAAGCTACCACCAGAAACAAATCAATACAAACACATCAGGGACTAAACAATCTCAGTAGTGGGTGAAATATATTTTGCAGAATTCTGCCAAACAACGGGACTGATCAAAGCACTGTTTCTGTAAGTTAATTTGATCTATTTATTCAATGGTACTGGGGTTCAAACTGACAGCTTTGTGTTTGCTAGGCAGGCACTCTACCACTTGAGCCACATGTCCAGCTCTTTTGGATTTCATTATATTCTGAATAGTGCTTCATTTTTTTTTACCCTAACCCGACTGGACTACCATCCTCCCATCTATACTTTCCACCCAGTTGGGAAGTATATCTCTGTATCAATTGAGCATGAAAAGGGAAGCCAAAGGATAAACAGAAAACTAGGAGGTCTGAAGGCAGTGGTTTGAAGTCAGCCCAAGCAGGAAAGACCATGAGACTTATCTCCAATTAACCCCCAAGAAAGCCAGAAGTGGAGCTGTGGCTCAAATGGTAGAGTACTAGCCTTGAGCAAAAAAGCTCAGGGACAGTGCCAGGTCCTGAGTTCAAGCCCAGGACTGGTGTACACCTGTATGTACATATGTACACACACACACACACACACACACACACACACACACACACACACACACACACACACACACACACACACACACACACACACACACACACACACACACACACACACACACACACACACACACACACACACAGGAGAGGGAAGGGAAGAGTGAAGCTGAGTGCCATGTCTCTGCTCTCATTTAAATCCTAGCTACTGGGCTGGGAAGGTAGCTCAGTGGTAGAGCGCTTGCCTTGCATGCATGAGGCCCTGGGTTCAATTCCTCAGCACCACATAAGCAAAAAGAATAAAAAAGCCGGAAATGGCGCTGTGGCTCAAGTGGTAGAATGCTAGCCTTGAGCTGAAGAGCTGAGGAACAGCGCCCAGGCCCAGAGTTCAGGCCCCACAACTGGACCCAAAGTAAATCCTAGCTACTAAGCCGGGCATCGGTGGCTCACACCTGTAATCCTAGCTACTGAGGAGGCTGAGATCTGAGGTTCTCGGTTCAAAGCCAGTCTGGGCAGTAAAGTCTGTGAGACTCTTATCTCCAATAAACCACCAGAAAACTGGAAGTGGTGCTATGTCTCAAAAATGGTGGAGTGCTAGGCTTGAGCTGAAGAGTACAGGGACAGCGCCCAAGTCCAGAATTCAAGCCCCACAACCAACCAAAAAAATAAATAAATAAAATCCTAGCTACTGAGATCTGAGGAAGAGTTCTAATGAAATTCTCTATCTCCAATTAGAAAAAGGTGGAACTGAAGTCCTGACTCCAGACACTGATAACTTTAGGGGTAAAGAAATAGTGTTGTGGGGCTGGGAAGGTGGCTCAGTGGTAGAGTGCTTGCCTTGAATGCATGAGGCCCTGGGTTCCATTCCTCAGCACCATATAAGCAGAAAAAAGCTGGAAGTGGCGCTGTGGCTCAAGTGGTAGAGTGCTAGCCTTGAGCTGAAGATCTGAGGGAAAGCGCCCAGGCCCAGAGTTCAGGCCCCACAACTGACCAAAAAAAGAAAAGAAAAGAAATAGTGTTGTGTGGGGCTGGGAAGGTGGCTCAGTGGTAGAAGGCTTGCCTTGCATGCATGAGGCCCTGGGTTCCATTCCTCAGCACCACATAAGCAAAAAGAAAAAAGCCGGAAGTGGCGCTGTGGCTCAAGTGGTAGAGCACTAGCCTTGAGCTGAAGAGCTGAGGGACAGTGCCCAGGCCCAGAGTTCACACCCCAACTGGACCCTTCCCCCCAACAAAAAAAATAGTGTTGTGCTATCACATCACACTTGATCCAGGCTTAACAATGAATATATGTTACTTGATATATAATTATATATAGAGTGTTCAAATGGAAGGGATTATTTGCTTAAGAAAAGATAACAATTACATGCTTAAAAATAACATTGTTAGGACACAAAAGAACAATTATATTTAAATTCTTGAACATCATGATAAAGAGTATTAAAAATACATAAAAGGCATTTAGAGAAAAAGGCAAAGAAAAACTATTTGAAATAGTTTTAAATACTTTAGTAATTATTTTAAATACAAGTAAAGCTACTTTTAAGTAGACAAGTCAAAAAATAACCTTATCTCGTGACTTTTTTTGAAAATCAGTACTATCAGATGCTTTAGAAAGTTTCTTAAAAGGTGAATAATTCAAAATTCCTGAGTGGCAAGATTGAGTAAGATCTTCCAAAATAAGCCTTTCTGATCTTGAGGGATTAGAGGTAAAATCAGAATTTTCACTTGGACTAGCACTAGAGAAAAAAAAAAAGAAATATATAATTTAGTTCTTATACAGTATTTACTACAAATCGCTATATATTAAATAAAAATAGAAAATAACTGGCAATTATTCTGACAATTAGATACATAGTCAGGAACATAAGTCAATGTTTCCACTAATTTTTCAATAAGCCACTAGTTTTAAACTAGTTTGAAACAAGGTATCTGTTTCCTAAGCCTGTATGCTAGAATCATGTTAGGATTCAAATACCAGTTACAATAACAAAAATTAATAAAGCCCCAAATATATAATTTATCCTGGTTCCTAAAACATTAAAGGTCTTTTCTTAATATGTACACATTATCTAATACCCCTTTGTTTCTGCTAACCTGAGATTATATTAAAATGTTTAGAAAATTTTATCTTACATTATAGGTTAGGACACTGGCTTTCATGAATTATCATCTTTACAAAAAACTAACTGCAGGTATGGTTAACTGCCAGACACTGGGAAATTTGAGAGTGGGAAGACTTTGGTTCTACGTAAGCTCAAGTAGAAAGAGGGATGGCTTCTTATCCTATAAAAAGCTGGATATGGTGGTATGCACTTGCCTGCTCAGCTACAGGAGCAATGTAAATAGGATTAGATAATGGTCCAAGCTAGTCTGGGAATAAACCTAAGCCCTTATTTGAAAAACACTAAAGAAGAAAGGAAATATAAGGAAGGAAGGAAGGAAGAAAAGAAAGAAGGAAAGAAAGAGAGAAAGAGAGAAAAAGAAAGACAGGCCAGGCGCTGGAGGCTCAGGCCTGTAATCATAGCTACTCAGGAGGCTGAGATCTGAGGATTGCAGTTCAAAGCCAGCCCACAAGACTCTTATTTACAATTAACTACCAGAAAATCAGAAGTGGCACTGTGATAGAGCACTTGCCTTGAGCTAAAAAGCTCAGAGTTTAAGTCCCATGACTGACAAAAAGAAAAGAAAATGAAGGAAGGAAGGAAGGAAGGAGGGAAGGAAAGGGTGAAATAACCAATTCTTGGTGTAGGAGGCATGGCTCAGTTGGTAGAGCACTAGCCAATGAGTGAGAGCATCAGGCACCAAGTTCAAATCCCAGTCTTGTACCTTAAAAAAAAGAAAAAAAGACTAAGAGTGCCTTAAGTAGTAAAGCACTTGCCTAGCAAGTTAAGACCCTGAATTCAACCCCACCCCTCAAAAATGGATTAACTATCAGAGGTCCGCGTGTGTTTTCAAATATAACGTATTTGTGTATACATATTACATAATATGTATATGTATACACACTTTATACACATGTATACATATACATATTATATACAGACATACATATTATATATATATATTAGCAGTGTTTCCAACTGTCAATTTAAGTTTACTTTAAAAAAAAAAAAGTGCTAGGTGCTGGTGGCACATGCCTGTAATCCTAGCTACTCAGGATACTGAGATCTGAGGATCTTACTTCAAAGCCAGCCCCAGCAGGAAAGTCCATGAGACTCTTATCTTCAATTAATCATAGAAAAAGCCAGAAGTGGTATTGTGGATCAAGTGGTAGAATTCTAGTCTTGAGCAAAAGGAGCTTAGAGACAGTGCTCAGGCCCAGAGTTCAAAGCCCAGGACAAGCAAAAAAAAAAAAAAACCCTCAGCCTACTGGCTTATGCCTATAATCCTAGCTACACAGGAGGCTGAGATCTAAAGATAATGGTTCCAAGCTAGCAGGAATATCTGCAATATTCTTAGTTACACTAAAGTACCAAAAAGGCTGACAGTGAAGCTGTGGCTTAAGTGGTAGCATGGCTAGCCTTAACCAAAAGAACCTCAGGGACAGTACCCAGGCCCTAAGCTCAAGCCCCAGGACTGGCAAAAATTAATTAATTAATGACTTATCTCTTACATTTTTTTTTCTCAACCAGAAAATTACTTGTAATTCCTTTCTTTTCATTATCGTGAGTTTGTAAAAGTCTGTGAGAAACAGTACCATTTCAACAATTCATCTTTATATTCTCTTAATCTTTTTTTTTTTTTGTATGTGTGTGTCAGTAGTGGGGCTTGAACTCAGGGCCTGGATGCTATCCCTGAGCCTCTCTGTGCTCAAAGCTAGCACTCTATCACTTGAGCCACAGCCCCATTTCCATGTATTCTCTTAATCTTTAACACAGGATTGTACATACCATATATACTTAATAAAGTTATGGATGAGAAAAATACTATATCTTATTCCAGGGACATATTTAAATATAATGTATGACAATGAAATCTAAGCATTGTATAAATTAAATACTCTGAATTCAAATTATAATTTTACTTACCTGGATAACTCTTCCCCCAAATTGTGCAAATTCCATTCTGTTCTCTTTAGTTCATGCCTTAATGAAGCAACATTTGCAAGCAAACTTTCTTCTTCATTGTCTTTATTACAGTAATCTGATGAACTAGATTCCATTTCTTTTTTGAAAAAAAAGAGAAGATCTTGTACCCTGACTCATTGTAGAAACAGGCCCCACGACCGGACCCAAAAAAAAAAAAAAAGAAACAGTCAAAATATTCCACAGTAATAGAATGAAACATATTAACACATGTCTTATATCAAACGTTGTGAAATCATTCATGGGAAATTAAAACAATAACAATGAATTCCTCTGCAGTGTAAAGTCACAATGGAAAGTTCAGTGTAATTTATTTTTTTTTTTGGCCATCGTGGGGCTTGAACTCTGGGCCTGGGCACTGTCTGTGCTCTTCAGCTCAAGACTAGCGCTCTACCACTGGAGCCACGGCACCACTTCTGTTCAGTGCAATTTCAGTGGGACAAATTTACATTTTAGGGTCCAGTCATTATAGTTTCCTCTTTTCTAAACATATGCAATCTTCCTAACAAGTATGTAAACAAAGCATTTTTACTCAATGTCAAAAATTAAGACTATGAGTAAACCAAATTAATTTGTTCAAGACCACTAAATTATCAAACCAACATTTATTTAATTTTATTTTTGCCAGTCCTAGGGCTTGAACTCAGGGCCTGGGCACTATTCCTGAGAATCTCTGTGCTCAAGGCTAACACTCTATCACTTGAGCCACAGTGCTACTTTCAGCTTTTTCTGTTTATGTGGTACTGAGGAAATAGAACACAGGGCTTCATGCATGCTAGGCAAGCACTCTACCACTAAGCCACATTGCCAGACTCAAACCAAGATTTGAATGTAGGTCATCTGGATTAAATGATGTTTTAATTATTTAGCTGTACTTTAGTAATTTATCATTAGTTTATCTACTTCAATAAGAGATGCCTGGATTTTCATACTTGTTCGCAGTTCTGGGTATCTGATGTTATTACAGTCTTTCATATTTTCTTAGAAGGCAATTTGTGACCATATAAGTTATCTCCTCCCATTCACAATGGTTATACATAAAAAAAAACATGTAAGTGATAATCATGGATCAAAACAATTTTGACAGAACTATATGAAGACAAGCATTTGTTTCTTCCACTGATGAGCCTCTTTAGGCTTGTGAAGACTCTTCACTGCACATGCACACAAAAATCACAATAATAACCAGCACTTTATTATTGCAATTATCAAAGTAAAAAAGTATTAGTATCTCTACTTATTCTCCAGATCTTCCCACAAATATTACAATTTCATTCCTCTTTCAGGTCCCATTTACCTTTCCAGTGTAGTCCCTTTCATCCCTCTTAAAGCTCTAACTAAATAACAAGCTCTATAAACTTAGAAGTCCAAAGTATTATGTTCAGGACTGCAGTAGATTTAGAAAAGCTCAATATTTTAGATGAATAAATGCCAAAACTAAGCTACATTTCTAGCTAACTGCCTTCATCCCACTAAAATAGTATGTACATTTATTCCCCACTCAAAATTTCTCAAATGTAGGATGGAAGGTTGAAAAATCAAACTTGTTATCTTACCCCAAAAATGTGGTAGGAAATTAAATGAGATGTTATGATTTCAGTAGAAAAACAGTTTATATCTTCTTCCAGTTTCCACAAAGTTGCATCTGTTCAAGTGAGAAGGCTTTCCTAGATCAAAGTGAATGGTTCAGGTTCCCAGCCTGCTTTATCTATTCAACAATATCACTAAATCCCTACAGGATAAAAGAGTTGAAAAAGCAAAAGAAATTTTGGACAAATTAAGAAGTGCTGTTTCATAAGTAAGGCTATACATTCAACTTCTGTATTTTCATATAAATGTTTTCTTGTGAAGTACAAACGAATACATTTCTTTTTTTTTGGGGGGGGGGGGGGCGGGTCCAGTCATGGGGCCTGAACTCTGGGCCTGGGCGCTGTCCCTCGGATCTTCAGCTCAAGGCTAGTGCTCTACCACTTGAACCACTGTGCCACTTCCGGCCTTTTTTTCTTTTTGCATTTGTGGTGCTGAGGAATCGAACCCAGGGCCTCATGCATGCAAGGCAAGCACTCTACCACTGAGCCACCTTCCCAGCCCACGAATATGTTTCATCTACAAACATTTTCAATTTCTTAGAGGGGCTTTTGCTTTCAAATAGCCTGATCTGATGCAAGCTAATATCACAATACTAGGGAGACTGAGGCAGGAGAAATCATTGCTTTGAGTCCAGGCTGGACTACCTAGCACGTTCAAGACTAGCATGAACTAAACAGTGATACTCTAGTCTAAAAAAAGAAAACTAAACAATCAACACAATTACAAAAAATGACTGCCTCTCACTTCAATTTGCAATAGTTAAAAAAAAAAAAAAAAGGCGAGTGCTAGTTACTCACACCTGTAATCCTAGCTACTCAGGGAGGCTGAGATCTGAGGATCTCGGTTCAAAGCCAGCCCGAGCAGGAAAGGCCTTGAGACTCTCATCTCCAATAAACCACCAGAAAACCAGAAGTGGTGCTGTGGCTCAAGCTAGCCTTAAGCTGAAGAGCTCAGGAAAAGCACCAGGCCCAGAGCCTGAAGCCCCATGACATAGCAAAACAAACACAGAAACAAAAACACCAATCTTCATAGGCCAAGTGTTGAGCTGCACCCCTGTTCTAATAGCCATTTGAGGGTGGACACAGGTTCGTCTTCAGCCCCAACAAAAACTTAACAAAACCCTCAAAGGCTGAACATGAGAGCTCTAATGTGCTATCCCAGTCATTAAGGTATGGAAGTCAATATGAGATTGAACAAAATACCTAAGCTCCTATCCTAATAATGGAAACTGGAGGAGGGTAGTGGCTCAAGTAGCAAAGCACCTGCTACTTGAGCCACTTGAACTTGAGAGGGGAGGGGAGAAAAGGGAAGGGCAAGAAACTGTCAGGGTTGCCTGTCAGAACCCGGAAAGGCACACCATTCTACCTACAAAGTCACCTTTTATCTCTAAGATTGCATATGTAAGGGCGTAAGCGTACAACCATCCCACAGAAGACAAGCTTTTACACCCCCTATGTGTAACAAGATGGATGTGGTCGGGAAAAGAAAAACGCTTCCATTCAGGAAAGAGGTCATAGTTTCCCACAGCACTCTCCCGTCTTAAGAACGCTCGGTTGGACTCAGTTTAATCCCACTTCCACGTGGAAAGCGCCGAGCAAAACTTGACATCATCCTTGCCACTAACACACAATCGGTACAGCAGCGTCTACAGGAGCCAGGCCCGGGCGGACCGCCCGCCCCTCGGGTACCCGCCCCCGAGGCAGGCCGATTTCCGCTCACCACCCAAGTCCCAGATGGAGAGAGACCACCCTCCCCCACCCGCCAGAGACGACCCTGCCCAAACGCGCCTCGTCTGCGCTCGGAAGCCTCGGACCCTCTCCCAGGCCTCGGCGTGGAAGCCTCAGACACACGAGGCAAGGAACGAGCGAACCCCAGCAACCCCGAGTTCGAACCGCCGCGGGAGCCGTTGGGACGCGCCTCCTTCGTCGCAGCCCCGCCTCCGCGGTGGCGCCCCGTGCATGACGCGAAGCGCATGGTTTGCCGGGAATCGTAGTTGAAAGCGTAGCCGGGCGCTCACGCTCTGCTCGCCCGGGACTACATTTCCCACAATTCCAGCGACGGTGCCTATCGGGGTGTGTCCTGAGGGCGGAGGGAAGCTATGGGAACCTGCAACCGTCTGGGTGTGAGGCCCGGGGGATGGCTCCGAGGAAGGGGGCGGAAAGGGGCCGCTGGCCCCGCCCTCAGTCCCTACGCTTCGGAGGTCAGCGCTTCCCCCTTGGCAGGATTCGTTTGTCGCCGCTGCGGCCACCAGAACTTTCTTCAGATTCTGGGTATCCCTGCCACGAGGAACCCAGCCAGGAACCGCGGAGACGCGGCGCCCACACCCCACACCTTCCTCAGCGCTCTCAGCCTGAGATCGCCCCAGCAGGGATGGGCGACAAGAACCGGCTGCCCTTCCCCGTGCTCCTCCTGGCCGCGCTGCCCACAGTGCTGCCGCCGGGGGCGGCCGGCTTCACGCCCTCCTTGGACAGCGACTTCACCTTTACCCTTCCGGCCGGACACAAGGAGTGTTTCTACCAGCCCATGCCGCCGAAGGCCTCGCTGGAGATCGAGTACCAAGTAAGTGCCTTCAGCCCCGCTGCGCCGCAGCGTCGCCCTCACAAACTTCTTGGAGCCCTCCGGGCGGGGGGGCGGGGGAGGGGGGGGGAAAGAGGTGAGGGGCGAGGGCCACCCGGCCGCCGACTTGCTCCGCGCAGGCGCGCGTGACGATGCGGGGCGGGGCGGAGGCCCGCCCCCCCCCCCCCCCCCCCCCCCCCCCCCCGCCGCCCGGAGCCCGCGACCGACAAGTTTGGTCTGCCCCAGAATTGACGCTTACCCGTCCCCTTCCCTTTCCTCCGGTCGGAAAGAAGCCAAAGCCGATGATGTCGGTGACTATATTCTTTGTTTCTTCATTCTCCCAGCGCTCTTCAAGCATGTGCTCCGGTATTGAGCATTTCACCATTCTGAACGGATACACGTTCTCCTTTATCATTGGACAAAGTGGTGACACTAGTGTTTGGATCACTCCCACAATCTTCACCTAATTATAAATCCTTCCTGCTTTTACTTCAGTTAAGGATTTTTGAAATTGCCACCATGTATTTTTACTAATTCCGATTTTACATTACGGCGGAAGGGGTAATTGCCATACTTAATGGTACAGTTGCATCTCAATTATATAGCCTTTATTTTCAGATCAAATAACATCAAGAAGTACACTACTTTTATCTTTTTTTTCACTGAACTTTGTTTACACCTCTCCCGTGTCGTTTTCTTTTCGTTAGTATCTGTATAATTTATGAGAAAAATTGCCTTAATGTAGGAGACATTTTGGTAGGGGTAATTTCTTAAAGGATAGTAATTCCACACATTTTATTTTTGTCGGTCGTGGGGCCTGAACTCTGGGCCTGGGCGCTGTCCCTCAGCTCTTCAGCTCAAGGCTAGCACTCTACCACTTGAGCTACAGCGCCACTTTTTTCTGGTGGTTTTATTGGAGATAAAAGTCTCACGGTCTTTCCTACTGGGGCTGGCTTTGAACCGTGATCCTCAGATCTCAACCTCCTGAGTAGCTAGGATTACAGGCGTGAGCCACCGGCGCCTGGCATAGCTGGCTTTTTCTGTTTATGTGGTACTGAGAAATCAAACCCAGGGCTTCATGCATGCTAGGCAAGCATTCTACCACTAAGCCATATTCCCAGCCCAAATGTTCACTCTGTAAGTTGATGTAAAGAATTTCTTAAGTACCAAATATTGTTAACTGTGGACCAGCTTTTATTGGAAGGAACTTTACAATTCAGGTAGTTATAGATGCTTAAGACAGACACAGAATAAAATATTTAAAGTCATGTAGTTAGCAAAATTTAGGATACAACTTAACATTGCTTGATTTGAGTTGTGCTAAAATTTGTGGCAGGTAATTTGAAGGGAGTAGAGAGTTCTCAAGGAGCTTAATTAAAGGTTCTAGTTCTCAAGTAGGCAGTTTCAATAAAGTATGATTAAGTATTGCTAGAAGAGGGTCACTTCTCTGTGTTTCAGAAGAAGATTCCTACAGAATATAAAGTTAAATCTGGATACAGCCTCTGGTCTGAAGTTGATGACCGCTTGAACATGAAAATTACACACCTGTCCAGAAAAAAAAGAAGTTAAATCTGGAGAGATGCTTGAGATAGGAATGAAAGATAATGAGGTGCATTCCAGAAAAAGGAGAAAGATGATTAATATACATAATTCTTAAAAGGCATAGTATGTTTACAACCAAGTATATATACAGAGTACAAGTACTGAGGGTTTTTGTTTTAAATTAGACTTTAAGAATGCAAAGTCTAGGGTAGGAGTAGCAGACAGAGACTCATTTTGAGTCTTGGATGATAAAACACAGCCCTATGTACCATGCTAAATAGTTTTTCCTTTATTTTGCACAAGGCCTTTGAAAATTGAAGCAATTTGCTGGCTTCATTATGCAAGAAGAATTTAAGGAAAGCAAAATTATAGTCAAAGTAACTAGAGGGCTAGTGAAATAGTTACAAAAAATTATATTCATCAAAAGTTCCTCAGTATTTAATCACAAATTATTCCTGTTATTTACCAGATACTGGTCTCTTGAATTCAATGCCTACTTTCAAAATCCTGGCTCTTAAAAACAGCTGTGTGATCTTGAAGGAGTTTTTGGCTTCTTAAAAAATTGAGAGATTAGGAACTACCTCATGAAGTGTTCTTCAAAAAAATTAATAAACCAAGCCGGGCGCTGGTGGCTCACGCCTGTAATCCTAGCTACTCAGGAGGCTGAGATCTGAGGATCACGGTTCAAAGCCAGCCAGGGCAGGAGAGACCGTGAGACTCCTATCTCCAATAAACCACCAGAAAATCGGAAGTGGCGCTGTAGCTCAAGTGGTAGAGCGCTCGCCTTGAGCTGAAGAGCTGAGGGACAGTGCCCAGGCCCAGAGTTCAAGTCCCACGACCGACAAAAAAAAAAAAAAAAAAATTAATAAACCATTGAAAGGCCATTCCTGACTAAATAGTCAGTGAATGTTATTTTACATTTGTATCTCTAGTGTTATATATAGCTTGCTTTAGCTTTATATTTTGTATCTTTAGTCAATATTTAAAATGACTAGCCTGCAGAATGCCCGTGGCTCATCCTCGTTACTCCGGTGGCTGAGATCTGAGGGTCGTAATTGGAAGCCAGCCTAGGCAGAAAATTAACCACCAGAAAACCAGTACTTTGGCTCAAAGTGATAGAGCCCTAGCTTTGAGCAAAAGAGCTCAGAGACAGTACCCTAGGCCCTGAGTTCAAGCACCAGGACTGACAAACAATACTTAAATAAATAAACACACACACACACACATATATATATATACAAAATGACTTGTTTGTTCTCTAAAACATTCTCCCCTAAACAGAAATAGCATTGGAGGGATTTGCAGGGTGAAAATCATCTTTAGCCCTTTGTTTACATTTTTCAACTCCATGATTAAATTATTAGCAACTGTACATTACTCAGTTTTCATTTTGTTCTGTTTGGTTTAGTTTCATTGTCTTAGTTTAGGGTCAAAGGAAAATTTTCCTTCCACTCCTCCAAAGGTTGTGAACTGAAGTTAACAGTGGGAGAAAAAAGGCCTTTATTTGGGCTTAGTTTTACATAACATGGGAGCCTTCAGAATAAAGACACAAAAATTCAACATTTTTATGTTATACTCACCCAGTACAGTATTCCTGTTATTTGAGCAACTTACTTGATCAACTAAGAAAAGATTTTATGTTCATGTATTCCTTCCCCAATGCTCTCCTTTCTTTATTACCTCAAAGTTTAGTGACTTAAAACAAAATGTACTCATAGTTTATGCAAATCAGAATTACTTCTTAAGTAGATCTTCTGCTCTGAGTCGCTTGTCAAGACTGCAGTCAGGCTCTACTGGAAAGCTCACTCATGGTTGTATGTATTTCCAAGCTCACTCATGGTTGTTGATAGGATTCCATTCCTCACTAGTTGTCGGACTAAGTCTTCATTTTCTCACACTGTTAGCCATAGGCCTTCCTTGAGTCTTTCCTTGTGATCTTTTCCATAAAACTTGTTGTAACAGGAAAGTTCACTTCACACTGAGAAGTTAAGGAGGGCCATTAAGAGAGTGCAGGCTAGCAAGGTAGAAGTTACAGCTTTCCATAACCTAATCATGGAAGTCATTTCCATGTTTGCCATATTCTCACTCATTACACACAGAATGAGTACCAGAGAGGCAAGGACCATTGGGAGCCATGTCAGAATCTATCCCCCATACCCACGGCTTAGTAGGAGTATATTTTATGTCAATCCTATGTGACCTAGGTTGAGGATATGATAGCACTCCAAAACATTTTTTTTTTTTTGGGTCCGGTCGGTCGTGGGGCCTGAACTCTGGGTCTGGGCGCTGTCCCTCAGCTCTTCAGCTCAAGGCTAGCGCTCTACCACTTGAGCCACAGCACCACTTCCGGCTTTTTTCTTTTTGCTTATGTGGTGCTGAGGAATCGAACCCAGGGCCTCAGACATGCAAGGGAAGCGCTCTACCACTGAGCCAGCCCAGCACTCCAAAACATTTTGCATTTGTTTTTCCCGTGTTCACTATGGAGGTGAGTCTTTCATAAGTGATTTCTCTGTTTGGGACTCTCTATAAACATGTGAATAGTAAATTTTGAACTACAAACTTCTTTGATATGTAAGTCTCCAATTTATCTGCTGAGTTGTATTACTATTATTTTGAGGCCAAGATTCATGAGCTTTTATATGGTCTCCAGATCCTGGTGGATTCATTTCTACCTACTCGTACCTTGAAGGTACGATCCTTCAGTAGCTTTAGCCTACTTTTATTTCCTATTTCCTACATAATTCATTTTTGAAATCTCATCCTGTCACGAGAATATTAAAGCCCACACTCCAAGCTGTGATGACTAAACAATTGCCTTGCACAAATTCTACCACTTTGACTTTCATGCCTTTTGATCTTTTCCTGTTTAGCACAGATGTTATTTGACTGACTTTAAAGGAATAATAGTTGGGGGGGAGGGGAGAGGCTGGGAAGGGAGGTGAAGGGTAAACAAAGGAGGAGGCTGCAATGCTTGGTAAGAAATGTATGCATTATCCTGCCCATGTAATTGTAACCCCTCTGTACAGTATGTTCTCAAATAAAATAAAATAAAATTAAAAAAAAAAAAAGGAATAATAGTCACAATGTATTACCCTTTAGCTAGCCACACCAAGTGTCTTTGGAAAATGGCGAATTCAATTACTATACAGGTATTGACAGTCCCTTTATGGTAATCTACCATATGAGCCCTTTTGATATGTAGTATTCTGAATTAGAGGAGGTATATTATCGTAAAAGTGCTGTGGTTATATATAGTTCTGACAGAATTCTCAGGGAGAGGGTGCTTGTAAGTCTTTATTAGTGCTCTCATGGAAGAGGAATGCTGCAATCCAATGGTGGAGATGGAGAAGTTCAACTACTTCTTTTATAACTTTGTGTATTTCTTTGCCCTGGATTTCCAGTTGAGAGGATTTGTTTTGGGAGATAACCTCCCGTACCCCGCGGCCCTTTTTTTTTTTTTTTTTTTTTTTTTTTGAGCTGAAGCTAGAAATCAGGGCATTTATAATGCAAGAGTTTTTAGATTACTTATATACTATTTTGCCAAATCGGATGTCCCTAAATTTTAATACGTTTAACTCAGCATCGAAATTTATCTACTTAACCAATTTTTTTTTTTTGGTAGGTCGTGGGCCTTGAACTCTGGGCCTGAGCGCTGTCCCTCAGCTCTTCAGCTCAAGGCTAGTGCTTGAGCTACTTCCCCAAAATTTGTTTTATTCCTAACCAATCATGTTTCACTGAATTCATATGGAAGTTTAGTTTTAAATTGAGTTATTTTAATTTTTTTTGGCCAGTCTTGGGGCTTGAACTCAGGGCCTGGGCACTGTCTCTGAGCTTCTTCTGCTCAAGGCGAGCGAGTACTCATCACTTGAGCCCCAGCGCCGCTTTATGGCCTTTTCTGTGTACGTGATACTGAAGAATTGAACCCAGAGCATCATGCATGCTAGGCAAGTACTTTACCCTAAGCCATATTCGCAGCCCAAATTCTGTTATTTTAATATTTTTAATGTATTTTATCTTTTACAATTAGGTGTTCTGGATTTGACTTCAGCTGATTTGCTTAATCTCTCTGAGCCTCAGTTTCCTTAACTATAATAAAATGTGGGGGTGGCGACAGGAATTTTGAAAATGTCTACCTCAGAGTTGTGGGATTGACTAGAATATCTGTAAAGCCTTAGCACAGTGCCTGGCAATAAATGGTTGTGGTGGTGGTTATATTCATTATGAAAATAAAATTTGATGTTCTTAAAAATTACTTTTGTGATTGGGCGGTGGTGGCTTATGTCTGTAATCCTAGCTACTCTGGAAGCTGAGATCTGAGGATTGCAGTTAAAAGCCAGCTTGGGCAGGAAAGTCTATGAGACTCTTATTTCCAATTAACCACCAGAAAACTGGAAATGGCACTGTGGCTCAAGTGGTAGAACACTAGCCTTGAGCTGAAGGATAGTGCTCAGGCCCAGAGTTTAAGCCCCACAACTGACGCATTTTACCACATGAGCCACAGCACCGCTTCCAGTTTTTTGAGTGGTTTATTGGAGATAAGTCTCACGGACTTTCCTTGCCTGGGCTGGCTTTGAACCATGATCCTCAGATCTCAGCCTCCTGAGTAGCTAGGATTACAGGCATGAGCCACAGGCGCCCGGCTGCCTAGGTTTTAAATAAGTAAAAGACCAAGCATTTGAATTGCCTCCATGTTATGCAGGCTGCAGGGCTTCTCAATGACAGCCTATCTTAGGAAATTTAAGTAATATCCAAACTGCCTAAGTACAGGTGATGGCAACAGAAACATATAAGAAAGGGAGATATCCCAAAAGTGAACACTACGCATATTCGGTTCTTTTCTAACCCCCTGTACCTTTGGTGGCTTTCTTGCCTGTCTAGTTTAGGGGGAAATATTTACATCATATAACCTACTTAGTATCATTTATTTTCAGAATTTTTAACAGTTTCTTCCTGCGTGGTTTTCCACAGGTTTTAGATGGAGCAGGATTAGATATTGATTTCCATCTTGCCTCTCCAGAAGGGAAAACCTTAGTTTTTGAACAAAGAAAAACAGATGGAGTTCACACGTAAGTAATCTCTTTTATTTCTTTTAGCTAAATACCAGTGGATTATCTGCAGGGGCAGATAAATTTAGAAATAAATTAGGTAATTCCAAATGATTTGATACAGTTCTTACAGTTTACCATCTTCTAATCTAAAGCATATTCCGTTCATTCATTCCTTTATCGCCATCCTTTTTCCCTTAGTTTCTTCAGCAGTGTGCCACCACAGGATCAATATCCAGCTACCATTTTTCCTTGTCTTTTTTTTTTGGTCGTGGGGCTTGATTTCTGGCCCTGGGTGCTGTCCCTCAGCTCTTCAGCTCAAGGTTAGTGCTCTACCACTGGAGCCATAGCACCACTTCTGGTTTTCTGGGGCTTTCCTGCCTGGGCTGGCTATCCTCAGATCTCAGCCTCCTGAGGAGCTAGGTTTAGCTAAATCTCTCTCTCTCTTTTTTTTTTTTTGCCAGTTCTGCAGACTGAACTCAGGACCTGGGCGCTGTCCCTCACCTCTTTTGCTCAAGGCTAGCACTCTACTACTAGAGCCACAGCACCACTTCCATACACTTCTGTGTATGTGGTACTGAGGAATCAAACCCAGAACTTCATGCATGCTAGACAAGCACTCTACCACTAAGCCACATTCCCAGCCCCTTTTTTGCTTTTTGTTATTACAACTGGTTATAAAACATGAAATATTTACATTAAGTATTATTATTAAATATATGGCTATAGGAAGCCATAGACAGAAAATAAGAATTCAGAGTTCAACAAAAGGCCATGTATTTCTTCTTTCTCATTTCTTTTTTTTTTGTATCTCATTGTCATGGTTCCCTGTACTATTACTTTATAGAACTCTCTTTAATTATGTTCAAACTAAACTGAACTTATAGAGAGGAAAAGCAAATATGGAGTAGCTAATATTTACCATAAGCTAAGATTGGCATGTTATATGCTTCTAAGTCTTTCAAGCCATGATAAGACAGACTCTTTGATTCCCAATTCCCATTTTACAGATAAAGACGCCTAGAGAAGTTAAGTAAGTCTGCAGGGACACACATGCAGGGTGGAGACAGGATGAAGCAAAACTTGCTTTGTACCATATGATGCTTAGAACATCCCTGGCACATAGCCTGTTGTAAGTACTAGCTATTATTATAACTATTGGTCTTCGTTAGCCAAAGTGCCTGGCATGTAACTGATACTCAGTAAACACTAAATATATGTGTAAATAAAGTATAGGGATTAATCCTTATCCATCATTTTTTGGATACTAATTTAAAATACTTTAAGCTGGGCGCTGGTGGCTCACGCCTGTAATCCTAGCTACTCAGGAGGCTGAGATCTGAGGATCGCAGTTCAAAGCCAGCCTGGGCAGGAAAGACTATGAGACTCCTATCTCCAATAAACCACCAGAAAACCAGAAGTGGCGCTGTAGCTCAAGTGGTAGAGCACTCGCCTTGAGCTGAAGAGCTGAGGGACAGCACTTAGGCCCAGAGTTCAAGCCCCACGACTGACAAAAAAATAAAAATAAAAAATAAAATACTTTAAAAGATGCATTTACTTATATAGAATAGAGAAATAGCAATTTAATTTTAGAAGTCATTTTAGAATCACTTAGAACTAACTTTTCTCTTTTTTTGTGTCAGTTTTGGGGGCTGAACTCTGAGCCTGGGCACTGTCCCTCAGCTCAAGGCTAGCGCTCTACCACTCTTGAGCCACAGCACCACTTCCAGCTTTTTTTCTGCTTATGTGGTGCTGAGGAATCAAACCCAGGGAGGGCCTAATGCATGCAAGGCAAGCACTCTACCACTGAGCCAGCTTCCCAGCCCTCCCTCTCTTTTTTTTTTATTTTTTTATTTTTGCAGTGCTAGGTATCAATTCCAGGACCTTGCACATACTAGAAAAGTACTATCCACTGAGCTCGACCCCTCATGTTTTGTCTTTAACAACCATATGAACAAAAAGTAGACTTTAGTTCATCCTTAAATTTTATTTTTTTGGGTCTGGTCGTGGGGCCTGAACTCTGGGCCTGGGTGCTGTCCATCAGCTCTTCAGCTCAAGGCTAGTGCTCACTCTACCACTTGAGCCACAGCGCCACTTCTGGCTTTTTTCTTTTTGCTTATGTGGTGCTGAGGAATCGAACCCAGGGCCTCATGCATGCAAGGCAAGCGCTGTACCACTGAGCCACCTTCCCAGCCCGCATCCTTAAATTTTAGAATAAAAAAACTATCAACTTTTATATCTACCCCTATTATCTGCCCTGTTACAGTGTTAAATCAAAATTAACTGTGAAAATCAGGCATGCTGGGCACTGGTAGCTCATGCCTGTAATCCTGGCTACTCAGGAGGTTAAGACCTATGGATCACAGTTCAGTCAGCTCCGGCAGTAAAGTCTCATTTCCCACTAGAAAACCAGAAGTGGTGCTGTAGCTCAAGAGGTAGAGTGCTGCCAGGCACTGGTGGCTCACGCCTGTAATCCTAGCTATTCAAGAAGTTGAGATCTGAGGATTGCCGTTCAAAGCCAGCCTGGGCAGGAAAGGCTGTGAAACTCTCATCTCCAATAAACAACCAGAAAACCAGAAGTGGCCCAGTGGATTAAGTGGTAGAGCTCTTGTCTTGAGCTGAAGAGCTGAGGGACAGTGTTCAGGCCCAGAGTTCAAGCCCCTTGACTGGAAAAAAAAAAGTGTTAGCTTTGAGCAAAAGAGTTCAGGGAATGGAGTTGAAGCTCCAAGATGACAAAAATAAGTCAAGCACCTGTGGCTCACGCCTACCCTTGCTACTCAAGAGATTGAAATGTAGAAAATTGCAGCTTGAAGCCAATCTATGCAGGAAAGACTGCAAATTTCCATCTCCAAAAATAACCATCAAAAATCTAAGCTGGAGCCGGGCGCTGGTGGCTCACGCCTGTAAACCTAGCTACTCAGGAGGCTGAGATCTGAGGATCGCGCAGGAAAGTTTGTGAGACTCTTATCTCCAATAAACCACTAGAAAACTGGAAGTGGTGCTGTGGCTCAAGTGGTAGAGCGCTTGCCTTGAGATGAAGAGCACAAGGACAGCGCCCAAGCCCAGAGTTCAAGGACCATGACCGACAAAAAAAAAAATCTAAGCTGGTGGTGTGGCTTAAGTGGTATAGCACCAGCACAACATGCAAACTGAGGGAAAATTCCTGCTAGAGGAAAAAAGGAGTACTCTTGATTTATTTTTTAGAATTAACTCTAGTTGAGAGAAAAGAATAGAATATTTATTGGTTTTTGTTTTGGTCAGCCCTGGTGCCTGAACTCTGGGCCTGTGAGCTATCTCTCAGCTTTTCAGCTCAAGGCTAGGGCTCTAACCACTTGAGCCACAGAACCACTCCCGGCTTTTTTTTTTTCCTGCTTATATGGTGCTGAGGAATCTAACCCAGGGCCTCATGAATGCGAAGCAAGCACTTTACCACTGAGCCACCGTCCCAGCCCCGTGATTTTTTTAAAACCTTATTCCACAAAAGTAAAATGACTGAAGTTACACTAATTTTTCTGAACATTATTTTAGCATAAGTTGACTTTTAACTTTTGCTTTATAGGAGAAACTTTTTTTTAACTAGTTCTAGTCCTTCAGATAGTACGGAATTTTTCTGCACTTTGCATCATAATGGGCTGAATTACCTCTGTAGAATTAAATATAAACAAGTTTTATAGAATTCTCCAGTAATTGGCATGTACAATTAAACATAAAACTGGGTAGATAATGGAAGTCAGGAACCGTGCTGTAGACTCTCTTCTATGACATGAAGATCGGTCTACAGTCCTCCAAGAATACCATTAATTGCAGTATTGTTCTTACATTTTGTGTTTTCCCTGTGAGTTTGTGCTGCTTATGAGACTACCCAAGAGCCCAGTGATAGAAACAGAATTTTAATGAATAAAACTCAGGTTTGAGCTTTGAAGGGCTGCAAACCTAATTATTATATCTGAATGTTTTGCCTTTTTGACCAATAGCAGACCCTTTAAGAACGCCCAGTCTACATGAAACTGCCCTTCAAGAGTCATATATACTGGCTATATAGTTATTGTAATAGAGTATTACACTTGATGGAATGTTTTCCTTTGCAAATACCTCACAGCTGGTTTAGATCACTTAATATTCACGTAATGGTTTTATTTTCCCTCATAAATTTGGCCTCCACCATATTCACCAGTATCTGTTCAACTTTCTTTCAAAGGTAAACTACCAACATTTGTCACAAATGAGTGTGTTTTTTGTAGAACTAATCTATAATCTTTGTAAACTCTACTATAGAGCATTACTTAAATAGTTGGAAGCTTAGAAGAGACCACTCAGTACACTACTGCTTTTGCAAACAAAACAACTCAGTTTACAGGGTAATCTCAAAGAATAGCTTAGTAATCATGCATGCATATGAATTTATTGTCTTGTTCTTGTCTTTTCATCCTATCCTTTTCCACAGTTAGATCATTTAGTATTCTTTACCAAATAGATCCCAAGTATGTCTACATTGCAAGGTCTTGAATATAGTTGTTTCCAGGTTTTTTCTCTAGAAGCTATAAGTTATCCTCCAATATAAAGAAATCAGTAGCTGCCCAAATACAAAGCATGTTTTTTCATGTTTTTTTTTTTGTTGTTGTTAGTTTTTCCTTTGGTTCTAAATAGAAATACAGATAACTTAAGATGTGTCCTGTTTTCTATATACAGTATAGAGACTGAAGTTGGTGACTACATGTTTTGCTTTGACAATACATTCAGCACTATTTCTGAGAAAGTAATTTTCTTCGAATTAATCCTGGATAATATGGGAGAGCAGGCACCAGAAGAAGACTGGAAGAAATATATTACTGGTACAGACATGTTAGAGATGAAACTGGAAGACATTCTGGTTAGTATGATCTTATAAAGTATGATTAGTCACAGGGCCTCTTAACATGTGATAAGCATTAACATCTACATTATCTAGGCAGATCTGCTTCCAGTATTTTCTTTTCTTTTCTTTTTTTTTTTTGGGGGGGGGGGGGGGGCCTTGAACTCTGGGCCGGGGCACTGTCCCTCAGCTCTTCAGCTCAAGGCTAGCACTCTACCACTTCAGCCACAGCGCCACTTCCGGCTTTTTTTTCTTTTTGCTTATGTGGTGCTGGGGAATCGAACTCAGGGCCTCATGCATGCAAGGCAAGCGCTCTACCACTGAGCCAGCTTCCCAGCCCCTGCTTCCAGTATTTTCTTTTGTCAAAAACAGGGACTTGAGCCCAGGTGTAGTCCCTGAGATTTTTGCTCAAGACTAGTTAGTTCTCTACTACTTTGAGCCACAGTGCCACTTCTGATTTGCTTGTGGTTAGTTGGAAATGAGTCTCAGGGACATTTCCTGCCAGGGCTGGCTTTAGTCCTCAGATCTTAGCCACCTGAGAAGCTAGGATTACAGGCATAAGCCACGAGCTTGTGGCACAATTTCATCTCTTAATTTTAAACCAAGAATTGGTAGCTTGTCCCTATAATCCTAGCTAATCCAGAGGCTGAGATCTGGAGGATTTCAATTTCAAAGCCAGTCTGGAAAGGAGTGTCCTTGACTGTTTTATCTTCAATAACTAGTAAAAAGCACAAGTGGAGCTCTGACTTAAGAATAGAACAAGAACCTTAAACCAAAAAGCATCAAGGCACTGAGTTCAAACCCCAGTACCTGCACCAACAAGTAAAAAAAAAACTGGGCACTGGTGGCTCACACCTGTAATTATAACTACACAGGAGGCTGAGATCTGAGAACTACAGTTCAGGGCCAGCCTGGACAAGGAATTGTGAGACACGTCTCCAAGTAACCACCAAAAAAGCCAGGAGTGGAACTCTGCCTCAAAGTGTTAAATGAGGAACAAAGCTCAGACAGTGCCTAGGCCCTAAGTTCAAGTCCCTGGACAGAAAGAAAGGGGAAGAAGGGGGGAGAGAAGAAAAGCCAGGTACCAGTGGCTTATACCTTCCTGCCTATAATTCTAGCTACTCAGGAGATTGGATATGAGGATTTCTGATTCAAAACCAGCCAGGGCAGGAAATTCTATAAAGCTCATCTCCAAATTAAAAACTACCTAGAAGTGGAGCTGTGGCTCAAGTTGGTAGAGTGCTGGCCTGGAACAAAAACACTCAAGACAGTATCCAAACCCTGAGTTCAAAGCCCTAGGGCCAGCAACGGAAAAAAAAAAAGGGGGGGGGGGGAAACAATTTCAATGTTAGCTTATGTTCTTAAAGCCTTTGATAGTGTTTTTTTTTATATATATATATATTTTTTGGGTCTGGTCGTGGGGCCTGAACTCTGGGCCTGGGCGCTGTCCCTCAGCTCTTCAGCTCAAGGCTAGCGCTCTACCACTTGAGCCACAGCGCCACTTCCAGCTTTTTTCTTATGTGGTGCTGAGGAATCGAACCCAGGGCCTCGAGCATGCAAGGCAAGCGCTCTACCACTGAGCCACCTTCCCAGCCCGCCTTTGATAGTTTTTGTTTGTTTGTTTTCCCCATAAGACAGGCAACTAGAGGAAGGTGCTTATAATCCTAGCTACTCAGGAGGCTGAGAGCTGAGGATCACAGTTCAAAGCCAGCTTGGGCAGGAAAGTACGTGAGACTCTGATCTCCAATAAACCACCAGAAAACTGGAAGTGGTGCTGTGGCTTACGTGGTAGCCTTGAGCTGAAGAGATGAAGGACGGCGCCCAGGCCCAGAGTTCAAGTCCCACAACTGACAAAAAAAAAGTATATTTTAAACTTAGAATGTCAGAGTACTTTTTATAGTAAAATTGCTTATTTATTTCCAGGAATCCATCAACAGCATCAAGTCAAGGTTAAGCAAGAGTGGTCATATACAAACTCTGCTTAGAGCATTTGAAGCTCGTGATCGAAACATACAAGAGAGCAACTTTGATAGAGTCAACTTCTGGTCTGTAGTTAATTTAGTGGTCATGGTGGCAGTGTCAGCCATTCAAGTTTATATGCTGAAGAGTTTATTTGAAGATAAGAGAAAAAGTAGAACTTAAAAGTAAGGTTAACATTGAAAAAGGGAAGTAGAAGGATGTAGTACATTGTTACAGTCCATTAACAGTCTTCTCCAAAATGTTTCAGGAATTATTAACTGTAAAACAAGGAAAATTATGTGAAAGTCATCACTTTTCTTTTTATAGACCCAGTTGTTCCTGTGTGTATGAGCACATTTAAATGTAAAATATACATTTTAACTAATAACTGCATTTTTCTAACTTTGAACACTGGGACTATAAACAACACCAATCTTGCACCCAACTTTGTAAAACTATAGAAAACTTCAATGTATTAGGTTATAAATAATCTGTATGAGGGCTGGGAAGGTGGCTCAGTGGTTAAAGCGCTTGCCTTGCATGCCTGAGGCCCTGGGTTCGATTCCTCAGCACCACATAAGCAAAAAGAAAAAAGCCAGAAGTAGTGCTGTGGCTCAAGTGATAGAGCGCTAGCCTTGAGCTGAAGAGCTGAGGGACAGTGCCCAGGCCCCATGACCAGACCCCAAAAAAAAAAAAAAAAAAAAAAAATCTGTATGATTATGGGTTTGAATATATCAACTTTACTTACACACTTATCTCTCCTAAAACATAAAAAATACAGCTCTGAAATAACGTTTAAAATCAATTGTTATCATATAAAACATTAGAAAAGTATTAGTTTTGTATACTTGGCTTACATCCACAAAAGTTGATGTTTTATTAATTCTTAAAACTCTTGTTTTATCTCTGGGAATTCTTAAAAACTCATTTTAAGAATTAAAAGGCGGGGCTGGGAAGTTGGCTCAGTGGTAGAATGCTTGCCTTGCACGCATGAGGCCCTGGGTTCGATTCCTCAGCACCACATAAGCAGAAAAACGCCAGAAGTAGTGCTGTGGCTCAAGTGGTAGGGCACTAGCCTTGAGCTGAAGAGCTGAGGGACAGCGCCCAGGCCCAGAGTTTCAGCCCCCACAACTGGCAAAAAAAAATAAACAAATAAAAGGCATTCTTTCCTTATTAAAATTAGGACAAGTTCTCTCTCTGAAGTGAAGATATATAAATAAAAGTCTCTATAAATAGGACTGTCTCAACATTATAACTACAATACAAAATTTTATAATTAGTTATACAAAATAAATTTATTTTTATATTATCTGCTAACAGTGTTGGTAGTTACCTCATGATTAACTTTGATAATACATTATTTAGGAGGATTTACTATTGAAAGGACTCTAGTATATTGAAAGCATCTCTAGTATAAATATCTCCTTTGAGTTCTCAAAATTATCAGGAAAAAAGAACTAAACTAAACCAGAGTATCTGATCCAAAATAAAACTTTTTCTATATAGAACTATAAATATATGTAAATAAGAGGCTAATTATGATATCCCAATTCTAAAATCTTTAGAGATTAATTTTCACTTCATGGGGCTATTTTGTACTTATCAGTCATTATTTTGAATTACCTTCATAAATATTCAGGTACATGTTATGAGATAGAGCCCTACTTGAAGATTTAGCACTGAGTAAACTTATTAGTTTTTATCCCAACTCATAAAATCTCTTTATTTACTCATAGTGAGGAATTGGAAAGAAAATCATGAGTGAAATACAATTTTTAAGTTACACTGATTCTTAGTGTTATAAGACTATATTATTAGAAACCTAGGAAATGGCACTGTGGCTCAAAGTGGTAGAGTGCCAGCCTTGAGCGAAAAGTTCAGGGACAGTGCCTGGGCCCCAAGTTCAAGCCCACAACCAACCAAAAATAGCCTAAAAATCTGAGGATAGAACCCATCTGCAAATTGTATTTTGGAATTCTTGATAAATAATGCTAAGTATAATGACTTCTTCCAATGTACACTCAAGTGGCACAAGTATAAATAATATAAATTAGGCCAATAGGGAAATATTTTCCTATTCAGAGACCTTTTTAAAAATGAGATAAATATCTATTATGAGTTACCTTAATTGCCTAAGAAAATGTCTCAGATGACTAGGAAAGTTCTTGCAGCACAGGCAGTAAAATCACTGTCACAAGAGCCTTCTGTTTTCCCTTCTGTTAAAAGCAGGGTACAGATATAAACTACTGCATCTTTTCTATAAAACTGTGATTGAAAATTCTACCTCCTATATATGGCTGATACTGTACTGTATTCTAATCTTTACTTATCTAACCTGAAATTATGGTTACATCACCTTCTATAGATGTGATTTGTTCCACTGATTTTTAAACTTAGAATTCAGTAACTTCCTACTATATAAAGGTAATAATGACTTTATTTGGAGAACAAAACTTAGAAATACTGACATTTTATTTTTATAGACAAAAATATATTCAAGAACCAGATTAAATAACTATTAATCTGAAAAGTAAAAATTGTAAATAAAGAACAAAAGTATTTAACATTTCAAAGGCATATTATCTGCTTCATATGATTATTTTAATGTTACTTTCTGAATTATAATAAATTCAAGTAAACTGCCATTGAAGAGCTCATTTTGTCTTTGGTTATAATTATATACAGTAAAAGACTGCAATACTTTAACAAAACGTAGAGTTCATTGTGATTTGCATTTGGACCATTATGAATGTGCTGTCCTTTATATGAATGTCAATGCACAGAAGTGTGTGAAAATATAGAAATACAATATAAATTGAAATGTAATTTTAACATGTCATCTTAAACCTCATGAAAACTAAATGCCTGTAATTGTATACCTCAAATGAAAATGCTTTATCTTCAAGTATGTCATGATTTTTAATCTGGTATGTAATAGTGCAGAGTTGCTCAAATTACATTATATGTGTGAACAGCCATCTTAAATGAACAGTACACTGGCTACCTAGCTGAATATACATAATAAAAACCATTGTAAAACTCTTACCTACCAATCATAAACAACAGTAACTTAATGGTTTCCTTGGTCTAAAGCTTTCATGTACTTTCCTTTTTTTTTTTTTTTTTTTTGTCGGCCGTGGGGCTTGAACTCTGGGCCTGGGCGCTGTCCCTCAGCTCTTCAGCTCAAGGCGAGCGCTCTACCACTTGAGCTACAGCGCCACTTCCGGTTTTCTGGTGGTTTATTGGAGATAGGAGTCTCACGGTCTCTCCTGCCCGGGCTGGCTTTGAACCGCGATCCTCAGATCTCAGCCTCCTGAGTAGCTAGGATTACAGGCATGAGCCACCAGCGCCGGCTTTTTTTTTTTTTTTTTTTTGGTCCAGTTGTTGGGCCTGAACTCTGGGCCTGGGCACCGTCCCTCAGCTCTTCAGCTCAAGGCTAGCACTCTGCCACTTGAGCCACAGTGCCACTTCCGGCTTTTTTCTTTTTGCTTATATGGTGCTGAGGAATCAAACCCAAGCGCTCTACCACTGAGCCACCTTCCCAGCCCACTTTCCAATTTTGAAAGCACACAGTTCTCTCCATCTCTTTGTTACCACACTACCACAGTTCTCTCCATCTCTTTGTTACCACACTACCTTTGTTCTTGTTTTGACTTTACTTATTATTTATCTGTTGCCTGTGTAGAGGTCCTTAAAATTCAAACAAAGGGTGGGCACCAGTGGCTCACGCATGTAATCCTACCAACTCAGGAGGCTGAAATCTAAGATCTGGTTCCCAGCCAGCCCCAGGGCAGGCAGGAAAAGTGCGGGCAGGCAGGAAAAGTGGGGGAGACTCTTATCTCCAATTAACCATCAGAAAACCTGAAGTGGCTCTGTAGCTCAAATGGTAGAGCATGCCCCTTGAGCTAAAGAGCTCAAGGACAGGGCTCAGGACCAGAGTTCAAGCCCCACAACTAAACACATACACACAAAACAAATCCATTTCTAGACAAAAGATAAAAAGATAAATGTAATTTAGTATTTGCTCGGCTGTAAGAGAAGTCAGGTCACACTGCTGATGGGTATTTAAAGTAGAGCCACACTGAAAAATATTCCAGGCAGTTGTGCATAAAACATACAGCACAGCATTTGTGTACTTGTATATATATTTATCCCTGAGAAATGAAAATGTGTTCAAATAAAACCACACAAACATACCATACGCATAATAGAAAAAAAACTAAAAATAAATGTCTTTCAAAAGCTAAATTTTGCCCACCCGAGTGGCTCACGCCTGTAATCCTAGCTACTCAGGAGACTGAGATCTGAGGATCACCATTCAAAGCCAGCCCAGGAAACTCCTGAGACTCTTATCTCCAATAAACCACTCCAATAAACAGGAAGTGGCGCTGTGGCTCAAGTAGTAGAGTGCTCACCTTGAGCTGAAGAGCGCAGGGACAGCGCTCAGGCCCAGAGTTCAACCCCCATGACCGAGCCCTCCCCCCCAAGAAAAGAAAAGAAAGCTGAATGTTATATAAATAGAAATAATGTAGTGTATGAATTTTTTTTTTGCCGGTCCTAGGGCTTGAATTGGGGCCTGGGTACTGTCCTTGAGGCTGCTTTTGCTCAAGGCTAGCATTCTACCACTTGAGCCATAGCACACCCTCCAGCTTTTTCTGTAAAATGTGGTACTGAGGAATCAAACCCAAGGCTTCATGCATGCTAGGCAAGCACTCTACCACTAAGCCACGTTCCCAGCCTGTGTATGAACTTTTGAGATTAGCTTTTTTTTTTGGTTGGTCTTGGGGCTTGAACTCTGGGCTTAGGCGCTATCCCTCAGCTCTTCAGCTCAAGACAAGCGTTCTAGTGCTTGAGCCACAGCCCCACTTCTGGTTTTCTATTAGTTTATTGGAGATAAGAGTTTCATGGACTTTCCTGCCCAGGCTGGCTTTGAACCTCGATCTTCAGATTACAGGCGTGAGCCAATGAGGCCAGGCTTGAGATTAGCTTTTAAATCCCTGAACATTCCTTTCAGATCCAAATTGTTTCATGTAATAGTAGTTAACTCTTGGAGTGAGAAACAGGGGTATAACTTAATGGTATAGTCCTTGTCCAGCATGTGGAAGTAGTAATCACCAGTTCCCCCAAGTTCTTTTCATCACCACAGAGCATATCATGGATGTATTTTAAGTTTAGTCATTTCATTCTTTACTGAAATAGAGAAACGAATCCATAAATTCATGTAGAACAGCAAAACCTAGAATAGCCAAAGCAATTCTAGGCAAAAGAAGCAATGTAGGAGGTATCACAATACCAGATTTCAAGCATCTACTATAGAGTCATAACAAAAACAGCTTGGTATTGGCACAAAAATAGACCCAAAGACCGAGGTTTCCCACCACCGGCTCCCGGAATCCAGCGTTCTGGATGCCGCCATGACCCAAACGCCCTTCCCTCCCCACTGCATCCCCTCCTCTTGGGACTCCTACTCCTCTCCGCTGGGCAGCGCGGCAACCGGCCTGCACACCAAGGGCGCCCTTCCCCTGGACACGATCACTTTCTATAAGGTCATCCCCAAAAGCAAGTTCGTCTTGGTGGAGTTCGACACCCAGTTACCCCTACGGTGAGAAGCAGGTTGAGTTCAAGCGCCTGGCTGAAAACTCGGCCTCCAGTGATGATCTCTTGGTGGCAGAGGTGGGGATCTCAGATTATGGTGACAAGCTGAACTTGGAGCTGAGTGAGAAATACAAACTAGACAAGGAGAGCTACTCAGTTTTCTACCTCTTCCGGGATGGGGACTTTGAAAACGCAGTATCCTATAGTGGGGCGGTCAAAGTTGGAACCATCCAGCGCTGGCTAAAAAGGCAAGGGATCTACCTGGGTATGCCTGGTTGCCTACCTGTGTATGATACGCTAGCAGGAGAGTTCATCGGGGCTCCAGCATGGAGGCTCGCCAGGCCCTCTTGAAACGGGCAGGACAACCTCTCAAGTGTAAGGGAGACTGAGAAGAAGTGGGCTGAACAGTATCTAAAAATCATGGGGAAGGTGTTAGACCAAGATGAGGACTTCCCAGGTCTGAGAAGACCCGGGTCACCAAGCTGATTGAGAAGAACAAGATGAGCTCCAAAAGAGCTTAAACATCCTAACTGCCTTCCAGAAGAAGGAGGCTGAGGAGGAGGAGCTGTGAAAGGTTTGCTGGGGATAGGGAGGGGAGAATTACTTGTTAGCCTTGAGACCTATGTGGGATGGATGAGGGAAGGGCCGGGAGAGGGGTTGGAAAAGGTGTTATTAAACCTGAGTCCTGAGTGTGTCTGTGCATTATCCAACCTTGGGCATCTCTCAAGCCCATCTGGGGAGAGCTGAGGGCTCCACTCAGCCAGCCAGCAAAAGGCCCCCTGGGAAGGAATTGGTGCTATATAAAGAGGGTACTGTCCACATCCACTACGAGAAATTTCTGATCCAATAAAAGTCCCTGTGTTTGGTTAAAAGAAAAAAATAGACCCAAAGACCAATGGAATAGATTAGAAGACCCAGAAATAAAACCACATACTTAAAAGAGTATTTGACAAAGGAGCAAAAGACTTACAGTAGAAAAAATAGCCTCTTCAATTACTTATGCTGGGAACTGGGCATGCAGAAAACAAAGTGAGCCCCAGCCTATCACCATGCACTAACATCAACTCAATGGATTAAAGACCTCAACATCAAACCTGAAACTCTGAAACTACTACAGGACAGAGTAGGAGAGACACTAGAATTTATTGGCACAGGTAGGACCTTCCAGAACCAAGTCTCACGGTAACAACAAATTGGAGACTAGACAAATAGGACTACCTTAAAAAGTTTCTGCACAGCTAAAGAAAGCTACCAACAACTGGGAGAAGATATTTACCAGCAATATAACAGACAAAGGCCTAAAACCTATTATATACAGGGAACTTAAGAAACTAAGACCCCCAAATCTAACAAACCAATCATTGAATCGGCAAGGGAACTAAAGAGACTTCACAGAAGAGAGAAAAAGACAAAAAAAAAAAAAAGACAAAATGTACATCCCTAACCTAAAGGAAATGCAAATAAAAACCCTGAGATACTCCAGTCAGAATAGCCTGTATCCTAAATTCAGACAACAACAAATGTTGGCAGGGGATGTGGAGAAAGAGGAACCCTACTGCATTGCTGGTGGGAATGTAAACTAATACAACTACTCTGGAAAGCAGTCTGGAGGTTCCTCAGAAAACTAAACATAGACCTCCCTTATGATCCAGCCATTACCAATCCTAGGCAGCTACCCTGAGCAACAGGAACCATGATATGACAAGGACACATGTACCTCCATGTTCACTGCTGCACTGTTCACAATAGCTAAAATATGTAAACAGCCCAGATGCCCCACTATAAATAATGGATCCATAAATTGTATCTATTTACAATGGAATACTATGCAGCCATTAGAAAGGACAAAATAAGCCGGGCCCTGGTGGCTCACGCCTGTAATCCTAGCTACTCAGGAGGCTGAGATCTGAGGATCACCGTTCAAAAGCCAGCCTGGGCAGGAAACTCCCTAAGACTCTTTAATAAAACACTAGAAAACCGGAAGTGGCACTGTGGCTCAAGTGGTAGTACGCTAGCCTTGAGCTGAAGAGGTGAGGGACAGACAGCGCCCAGGGCCAGAGTTCAGGCCCCATGACCTGACCCCCCCCCACCAAAAAAAAAAAAAAAAAAGAAAAAAAAAAATCTTTATAGCCTATAATAATGACAATTCACCTTATGAAGGTTAAAATGTGTTTGTGACTTTAAGTATCACTATCCTACAATACTGTGAAATTTCTGTAATCACTTAATCTCAATAAAGAAACTTTTTAAAAGTTTAGCCAATTTTTCTGGGTGCTGGTGGCTTATGCCTGTAATCCCAGCTACTCAGGAGGCTGAGATCTGAGGATCCTGGTTAAAACCAGGCCGGGCAGCAAAGTCTATGAGACTCTTACCTCTAATAAACTACTCTGAAAAAGCCAGAATCGGAGCTGTGGCTCAAGTAGTAGAGTACTCACCTTGGGCTGAAGAGCTCAGGGACAATGTCCAGGCCTAGAGTTGAAGTCCCACAACAGACAAAAAGATAAAATTGGGGGGCTGGGAAGGTGGTTCAGTGGTAGAGCGCTTGCCTTGCATGCATGAGGCCTTGCGTTCGATTCCTCAGACCACATAAGCAGAAAAAAGCCAGAAGCAGTGCTGTGGCTCAAGTGGTAGAGCGCTAGCCTTAAGCTGAATTGCTGAGAGACAATACCCAGGCCCAGAGTTCAGGCCCCATGACTGGCAAAAAAATAAATACATAAAAATAAAATAAAAATTTACAAAGTTTTATAAATTACAATTTAAATATTTTTCACAATGGTCTTGTTTTATACTCTTGGATTCTGGAAAAGAACTGGCAAAAAGGAACTGGCAGAAACCAGACTTTAGCCTCCACCTAAAATACTCTCAAACAGGTTTTACTTCAAAATTTCCACACCTCCTCAGAGAAACAAGTTTAACTTCAGGGTTATTTAAGCAAAATTAATACTTTCAAAGAAGAACTTAACTACCTTTTCTGCTTCTGTTGTCTCAAATTCTAGTTAGAAATAAGTTACTTCGGGCTAGGAAGGTGGCTCAGTGGTAGAGTGCTTGCCTTGAATGCATGAGATCCTGGGTTTGATTCCTCAGTACCACATAAGCAGAAAAAGCTGGAAGTGGCGCTGTGGCTCAAGTGGTAGAGCTCTAGCCTTGAGCTGAAGAGCTGAGGGACAGAGCCCAAGCCTAGAGTTCAGGCCCCACACCAACCAAAAATATAAATAAATTACTTCCTACTAATAGAATTTAAAACATCATTTGGATAATTGTTTAACCCAAATTATAATCCACCACTAAGCACATACTACTAACCCTTCTTTTAATTTATTTCACTTAAATGGAAATTTCAGTAATTATAATGAACTTATGTTTATTATATAAATTATAATATACTGAACTATATAAGTTAGTGTTACAGAAATATATAGTAGCAATAACATTTGTAAAAATTTACTCAAAAATACTATTTTTTAAAGCAAAGTAAAACCTCAGAATATTCTTTTTTTTTTTAAAAAAAAAAAACTATTTACACTGGGGAAAATAAAGGAAGAGACGTCATTGTCCCCAAAAATGTATTCATTACCTGACTTATGAAGTGGTAGCCCCTATGTATAACACTTAATAGCAATAAAATTATTAAAACAACTGTTCACCAACTCCAGGCATCAGTGGCTCACTCCTGTAATCCTAGCTACTGAGGAGGCTGACATCTAAGGATCACGGTTCAAAGCCAGCCTGGGCAGGAAAGTCGGTGAAACTCTTTATCTCCAATAAACCACCAGAAAACCAGAAGTGGCACTGTGGCTCAAGTGGTAGAGCTCTAGCCTTGAGCTGAAGGACAGAGCTCAGGCCCAGAGTTCAAGCCCCACGACCAACAACAAAAAAAAGCACTAAGACACAAGTAACATACATAAGGAGGCCCATAGTAGACAATAGGCCTGTACAGACCTTCCTAGATCAAGAACTCAAGTCATTTGAAAAAAAGCCAACCATTTGCTATATAGCACTGATTTTCTGTATGTTCTTTGAACTCAAGTCAACACTGTGATACCTAAGGGAAGACATAAATCTATTTTTGCCTGTAAGGATTTATCTCCACTAACAACTGTCAGACAATAGGAAAAAGAAGGTGATTGTCGGTCGTGTGGCTTGAACTCTGGGCCTGGGAGCTGTCCCTCAGCTCTTTAGCTCAAGGCTACCGCTCTACCACTTCCAGCTTTTTCTGTTTAATGTGGTGCTGAAGAATTGAACCCAGGGTTTCATGCATACTAGGCAAGCACTCTACCACTGAGCCACATTTCCAGCTCAGATTGAACACTTTTTAGAAATATAATTAACAATGCAGAATAATGACTTATCAGGGATGTTTTAATCCAAAAGTATATTTGCACCATCTATAAAGATCATCTTTGAACATTCTGGACAAATGAGTTACTAAGCATCCCATCTTTATACTCATCTCTAATGTGGTTCAAAGCCAGCCTGGGCAGGAAAGTAGATGAGACTCTTTATCTCCAATTAGTGACTAGAAAACCAAATGTGGCACTCTGACTCAAAGTGGTAGAGCACCAGCCTTGAGCTGAAGAGCTCAGAGACAATGCCCATGTCCAGAGTCAAGCCCCACAACCCCCCCCCCCCAAAAAAAGGTCCAGGGACAGTACCCAGGCCCTGAGTTCAAGTCTCATAACTGATAAAGAAAATTCAAAGCCAATTTAGCAGAGGGATTTTGTTGAAAATGAGGTGGAAAGCCTAGCACTGGTGGCTCACACCTGTAATCCTAGCTACTCAGGAAGCTGAGATCTGAGAATCACAGTTCAAAGCCAGCCCTGACAGGAAAGTCCATATGACACTTACATCTAAATCACCAAATAGTCAAAAGCTGAGGTCTAGCTCAAGTGGTAGAGTACTAGCCTTGAGCAAAAGAGTCAGGGACAGCTCCTAGGCTCTGAGTTCAAGCCCTAGAACCCTCTCCCCACACCCCTCCCCCGTCTACTCCCTTTTCTCCCTCCTCTGTATATATACAAAACACACACACACACACACACACACACACACACACACACGTAAAGAGAAAAAAAGTGAGAAATGGTTAATTTGTACTCTTACTCTAATTTTAAATATAAAGACAGTATATAATCTAGCCATTACTGTATGACATCTGGATATTAAAACTTAAAATTGCAAATACTGTACTTGCTCTCATTTACCTATTTAATAGTTGAAGATTTTTCCCATGTAAAGACTGACTCAGACATTTAGCTTCCTAATATTGTACAAGAAAACCTTAAGGATCAGAAAAATTGCTAAAGTTTTTTTTTTTTTTTTTTTTGGGTCCAGTCGTGGGGCCTGAACTCTGGGCCTGGGCGCTGTCCCTCAGCTCTTCAGCTCAAGGCTAGCGCTCTACCACTTGAGCCACAGCACCACTTCTGGCTTTTTTCTTTTTGCTTATGTGGTGTTGAGGAATCGAACCCAGGGCCTCAGGCATGCAAGGCAAGCACTCTACCACTGAGCCACCTTCCCAGCCCAGAAAAATTGCTGAAGTTTTTATCTTCCTGATAAAGGAATATGGCTGATTAACTGCCACAAAAACAAATCAACAATAACAAAAAAACAAACAACCACTAAAGTGGAGTTTGGGAGTACTGTACTCAAATATATTAAGAAAATTTCTCCATAAAAGCTTTTATTCTGGGAAGGAAAGAGGGGCAGTTTACTACTTCCCAGTGGGAGCATTTTATCTTCTTTTGCTGTTATGTCCAGAACTCTAGAACCACATCACAAACATCTGCTAGCTCTGCAGATCATGCCCCAGTGGAATTCAATGAAATAACCAGTTTTATCTCCAATACAGACAAATAGATATCTTCTGTATACATGGTTGGAACTAAATAAGAATATTTGGAATACATTAAAGAGCATTCACCATGTGCACATACATATGTGCTTACCCACTCCAACCAATGTAACCCAGGACCTTATGCTCTCACTGGCTTTTCTTGCTCACAGTTGGTACTCTCACTTGAGTCCTTCAGTCCAACATTCCCTAGGAAGATCTGACTTCATCACCCCTACATTAGAATTTATACAACAGTGAGGCAAGGTGGTGTATGTCTATGATTCCAGTACTAGGGAAGTAGAGGAGGATCATTTGAGAACAGCTTGGGCAACAAACATAATGACAAATCATCTCAAAAGAAAAAGGATAGTGGCGCTGTGGCTCAAGTGTAAGCGCTTGCTTGCCTTGAGTAAAGAGCTGAGGGACAGCAACCAGGCCCAGAGTTCAAGCCCCAAGACCAACAAAAGAAATAAACAAAAAATCAAAAGAAAAAGGACTTATGCCAGGCTCACATCTGTAATCCTAGCTACTCAGGAGGCTGAGATCTGAGGATGGCAGTTCAAAGCCAGCCTTTGGCAGGAAAGGCCATGAGACTCTTTTCTCCAATAAACCACTAGAAAACCAGAAGTGGTGCTATGGCTCAAGCAGTAGAACACTCGCCTTGAGCTGAAGAGTGCAGGGAAAGCACCCAGGCCCAGAATTCAAACCCCAGCCCAACAAAAAAGAAAGAAAGAAGCCGGGCGCTGGTGGCTCACGCCTGTAATCCTAGCTACTCAGGAGGCTGAGATCTGAGGATCGCGGTTCAAAGCCAGCCCGGGCAGGAGAGACTGTGAGACTCCTATCTCCAATAAACCACCAGAAAACTGGAAGTGGCGCTGTAGCTCAAGTGGTAGAGCGCTCGCCTTGAGCTGAAGAGCTGAAGGACAGCGCCCAGGCCCAGAGTTCAAGCCCCACGGCAGACAAAAAAAAGAAAGAAAGAAAGAAAGAAAGAAAGAAAGAAAGAAAGAAAGAAAGAAAGAAAGAAAGAAAGAAAGAAAGAAAGAAAGAAAGAAAGAAAGAAAGAAAGAAAGAAAGAAAGAAAAGAAAGAAAGAAGGAAGGAAAGAAAGAAAGAAAGAAAGAAAGGATTTATGCAAGGAATTCAAAAGATTCATAGTCTGCTCTGGAGGTCTACTTAACAGTCTAAGAATCCATATTCATTATCTAGTACCAAAGTTTTTACAGAACTGTCATTAAGTTTTTAATTTAAAAATGGGATTAAATTAAGCAAGATGGGAATATGGCTTAGTGGTAGAGTGCTTTCCTAGCAAGCATGAAGCCCTGGGTTGGATTCCTCAGTATCACATAAACAGAAAAAGCCAGAAGGGGCGCTGTGGCTCAAGTGGTAGAGTGCTAGCCTTGAGCAAAAAGAAGCTCAGGGCCAGTGCCCAGGCCCTGAGTTCAAGCCCCAGGACTGGCAAAAAAGAAAAAAGAATTACCGCCCTCCTCCCCCCAAAAAATCAAGATATATTATCTTTTCTTTCTGGAGTTTGGGGACAAAAGTTCTACCACTTGAGCCATAGCTCCATTCCAGATTTTTGGTAGTTAGAAATGAAGTCTCACAGGCTTTCCAAGCTGTCTCTGAAACACAATCCTCAAATCTCACCCTCCCTTTGTACCAAGGATTACCTAGGTACACAGCTTTGGGGCCAAGGTTTTTATTAAAAGAGAAAAAGAAAAGAAAAGAAAGGAAAGGAAAGGAAAAGAAAAGAAAAGGGGAAAGGGAAAGGGAAAGAGAGAAAAGGAGAAAAGAAAAGAAAGAAAAGACAAGAAAAGAAAAAGAAAAGAAAGGAAAGGAAAGGAAGAAAAGATAAAAGAAGAGAGGATAAAAGAAGAGAAAAAAGAAAAGAAAAGGAGAAAAGAAGGGCCAGGTAACAGTAGCTCATGCCTATAATCCTAGCTACTCACAGGAAGCTGAGATCTGAGGATCACAGTTCAAAGCCAACCCCAAAGCCAACCCCAGGCAGGAAAGTCCATGAGACACTTATCTTCAATTAACCACCAGAAAACCAGAAGTGGCACTGTGGCTCAAGGGGTAGAGTGCTAGCCTTGAGCTGAAGAGCTGAGGGACAGAGCCCATGGCCTGAGGTTCAAGCCCCATGACCAACAAATAAAAATAAAATAAAAAAAATTTAAAAAAGGAAATCCCAGCCAGGTGCCTGTGGCTCACCCTGTAATCCTATCTACTCAGGAGGCTGAGATCTGAGGATCACCGGGAAACTCTTATCTCCAATAAACCACCAGAAAACTGAGCACTAGCCTTGAGCTGAAGAGCTGAGGTACAAAGCTTAGGCCCAGAGTTCAAGCCCCGTGACTGACCAAAAAAATTTTTAAAAAAAGGAAATCCCTTATTTGAAATCTGACAACTATTTAGAAAAAATGATGTAGAGGTCAGGCACCATGGCTCATGACCATAATGCTTACTACTTAGGTGGCTGTGATATGAGGGGTCAAAGGTTCAATGTAGGGATTGAGGTTTCACACCATCCTGGGCAAATAAATCCAAGAGACAGGGCTGGGAAGGAGGCTCAGTGGTAAAGTGCTTGTCTTGCATGCATGAGGCCCTGGGTTCAATTCCTTAGCACCAAATAAGCAGGAAAGGCTGGAAGTGGCGCTGTACCTCCAATGGTAGAGCGCTAGCCTTAAGCTGAAGAGCTGATGAACAGCACCCAAGCCAAGGGTTCAGGTCCCACAACCAACCAAAAATTAAAAAAAAAAAAAATCCAAGAGACACTTATCTCCAAATAACCAGCAAAAAAGCAGAGCAGGAACAAGGCGCACACATGAATAAATATACAAGTGCACACACGCACAGGGAAAGGGAAAAGGAAAGCGAAGGAAAAGAGCTAAGTTAAATGTGAATTCTAATATTTAGGCCCACAGGTATTGAGACAAAATATCTTACAAATACGAATGTACAAGCTGCCTAGGTGTTATTTTTAAGACCATCAAAAATGAGCATGCAATACTTATGACATGGAGAACAAAGCAAAATAAAAGCATGTTTTTTAAAAAATCACCTCAACAGAAATAGTATTACCTCTGAAGCTAAATAAAACAGTTAAATGCTGTACTAGTGTGTATTTTCAATTGAATACAGAAGCAAAACTCATTAGCTCTTTAAAAAATACACACATTTAATGTTGGTCTGTTTTAATTCTAAGTAAAGCAATTCCAAAAATACAAACTGAACATCAGAGCCATGTGAGCCACCATGATAAAATAAACAAACATTCACAACAATTACGTCTAAAGACAATTCAGCTTGATAAATCATCTTCCAAGTATGTTTAAAGAGAGAGCTACTAAAAATACTGCTGGTGTTCAGTTAGAATTAAAGGACTCAGGGAAAATGAAAGAATATGATACAGATGGAGTGAATAGGGTTACACGGGATTTACATTTTCCATTACCCCTAGATATAAACAAACATTCAAAAATCAACACAAACTCTGTGTGTTATTCAAAATATTGCAGCTGCAGGAAAGGCAACTTTAAATTAATAGCTAGGGGAAAATCAAGTTTTGGTGGAGGTAAACAGAAGTGACAGTTTTCATGTAGCACTTTTGTAAAGCTCATCTGTACCTGGTCAGCCAGGAACCAAATGCAGGACGGCGACGTTCTCTGCTTCTTTTGGCTATAATGTGACAAGAAAAAGTCATCTTTTGAAGATGTTTAAGGAAATAAAGCAACTTTCTTTATAGACAATCAAATAATCAATTAATGGAATAAATAAGTACTAAACCACATTTTTACCACTCTGTCATCACTACTCTTTACATATTTTTCATTTTGGCAGCAAATTCCCCCCAAATCTTAGCCTAAAGTCCACCAATCACTTTTAAAAGTAAAATTAATAGCCACCAAAATAAGAATATTCTTCTGTTTACTCTTTGGCTAAGAAAGAAAACAAACAAAACAAAACAAAAAGAAACAGGACAATTCTAACACTGGTGATAAAAGAAAACTGGTCTTTTTACATGTAAAATAAAGTTATCAATTTAAATCTTGGTACATTTTATAAAAACAAGAGGTAATGTTGTAATAAAACAGCAGCAGCCTCAGCTGGCAACACACTGTTTGTTAACCCTGTGCAATAAAATACTTTGTTCACACTACACTTATTCAGACATGACTAACAGTTACTACAGACGTTTCAGGAATCCCTGTGGGACTCCTATAGACTTACTGTTCAAACTGAGAGACATTTACAATCATAATGTGCCATGAAAACTTGAAAATGTTACTTCTAGTAGGAAATAATGTCGATGTTACTTTAATTTGTTTCAGGTACTGAACAGCTGAGTCACAAGGACTCACAGTGAAAGCATTCTAGAAGCCCAGAACACTGGTGTTCAAACCTTCTAAGACTTGTTTGACACATTTCTCTTCATACATAGCAAGCAACAGCACCCAATGAAAGCCTGAGAAGAAATGCTGCTGTGTAAATACTGCAACTATTCCTGAAAAAAGAATTATGGGATTATATACTCCAAAGCTGCCAATTCCCATAATTTGTATTGCATAGGTCACATAATCACACACATATATATACACGGCCGTGTATATATATGTACATGCAAAGAATATATTAAGACGACAATGAAGTCTAGTCACAGAGCAATTTACAGGCTCAATATATTTTTTACACTTTGCTTGAAAGAAAATTTCAATTATCTTACAGTCTTTCGGTAGGCATTATATACACTGCACTTTATGAAATCTAAAAGGTAATGAAATAAATTTTTCCAACATTCTGGTAACAAAACAGACAATGTTCCTCCAAGTACTTGTGCTATCTACATGACCTGTTTGCTGTGATAACCACTAATCACAAAAACTGACTCAATGAATTAGAGAAATTATCTAATACCATGCATGTGTTGGAATCATATTTAATATCCTATCCTAGCAACATTCTACAAATCTGAAGGTTTAAAAAATTAAGTCTCTGTTCTGATTTTTAAAAGATATCTTTTTATGACAATATCCATAACAGTGACAAGTACATGTTAAGGCTAGTATCTCCTCCGTGATGTTTTTTTTTTTTTTGGCTTTGTTTTATTAAGAAAGATAGCAAAAACCAGACTCCTTTAGGGCTCTAAATAGTACCTACAGAAACTGAGAGTGCAGTGAACATAATGTTCAGTCCTACAGTCAGGATGCAGTTGCTCCTTCCCACTCCACAAGATACTGCACCTTTCCATCAAGTGTCACCCGACGAGCCAAAACTCGGTATTTTTCGCCACATGCTATTCTACCTGCAGCACCAAAATAACTAGTAATGGAGTTTTTCAGATGATTGAGTTGCAACTCTTGATCTGCTAAGTTATTCAGAATCTCTGTGTTGAGTTCCTCAAATTGATAATCTTCTTTGCCTTCATCATCTTTTACAATTTCTGAGTTCTGCGTCTGGAGTGCTCTTCTTGGAAGACGGCCTCTTCTTCTACGCAAATGTGGTATTGCAGCAGGCCAAGATCTTCCTGTGCGAGTTCTTTTTCTGGAGTCAGTCAATCTACAGAAAAGACCATGATGATCTAAGAAGCTGATTTTTGTTTTTTTTTGGTCGGTCGTGGGGCTTGAACTCTGGGCCTGGGCGCTGTCCCTCAGCTCTTCAGCTCAAGGCGAGCACTCTACCACTTGAGCTACAGCGCCACTTCCGGTTTTCTGGTGGTTTTTTATTGGAGATAGGAGTCTCACGGTCTCTCCTGCCTGGGCTGGCTTTGAACTGCGATCCTCAGATCTCAGCCTCCTGAGTAGCTAGGATTACAGGCGTGAGCCACTAGTGCCCAGCTAAGAAGCTGATTTTTAAAACTCTAAATTCAAAATGCTTTCATTGGGGGGGGGGGGGGGGGGGGAGAATGGGAAGGGGAAACAAAGGAGGAGGCAACAATGCTTGGTAAGAAATGTACTCATTACTTTGCACATGTAACTGTAACCCCTCTGTATGGTATTTTCATTAAAAAAAAAAAAGGCTTTCACTAACAAAAATAGTCATATGTCCACTTCTCCCTTCTCTTTTCTAGCTCTCTCTCTGCTCTTTTCTAGCTCTTTCTCAGCTATTTCCTTCTCTTTCCCAGCTCTCTTCTCTTTCCTAGCTCTCTTTCCTACCTTTCCCAGATACTCTTTTCTAGCTCTTTTCTAGCTCTCTTTCTCTCTCTCTTTCCCAGTTTTCTCTTTCCCACCTCTTTCCCAGCTCTCCCAGCTCTCTATCCCAGGCCTTTCCCCACCACGTGGAAGACCAAGATGGCCTGGTGCCAGCAGGAATGATGCAGATAAAGGGCTTAAAGTCAGGATAGGTGGGATTCCTCTGTTTTTTTTTTTTCCTTTTTTCTTTTTGTTTTTCCCTTTTTGCTCTGAGGAATACCCACAGTTCTGACGGCCTTTTGCAGAAAAAAAAAATATATTCATATGTCCAATACAGACTTATTTGAGAAATAAAACAACCTTTTTACTGCAAAGCACACCTACATAATAAAGACATCAAAAGGATTAATAGAATGCAAACTTCTAAAGAATTTATGAATTTTACTCTATATTCTAAAAGCAAAAATAGTCTGTTGACTTAACAATGTGATGAGTCTATCATAGCAACTGCTTTTCAAAAAAATTCAAACTAGACCAGGAGCCAGTGGCTCACACCTGTAATCCTACCTACTCTGGAGGCTGAGATCTGAGGATCCCAGTTCAAAGCCAGCCCAGGGAAGAAAAGTCTGTGAGACTCTTATCTCCAATTAACCACCAGAAAACCAGAAGTGGCGCTGTCGCTCAAGTGGTAGAGTGCTCCCCCTGAGCTGAAGAGCTGAGAGACAGCGCCCAGGCCCAGAGTTCAAGCCCCTCCACCGACCAAAAAAAAAAAAAACATGAAACTATCCCCCCTCCCTTTTTTTTTTTTTTAAAGGACTACAGGCATGAGCATGAAACTATCCATTTTAACTGCTAAAAATTATTCAGTCATTACAAGAACCTAAAAGAAAATTAAGGAAGAAAAGGAATATAAAATATCTACCCATAATGCCTGGAAATGCTAGACGAGGTAGTTTCTTTTGCACTGGAAGCACCCGTGAAATCCACATCTGAGGTATTGGACGAGTGTGCAGTTCCCTCAGTCCTCCTGAGACAAAAGAATTTAAATGGTATAACAACTATATTACATAACAATAGAAAAACTAATTCCCTCAAAAAGAAAATTCCTAAGAAAGAAAATAATAGCTTTCTATTTACCCTATAGAACAAGGTAAATCCAACGTAGGATTCTCAGAAATGGATTCTTTATCCTAGAAATAAAAATATATACTTAAGACATGGATCTACAATAATAGGAAGAAACACAAACTTCTCAGTAACTTCATACATCTTTACTCTCTTAGAAGATATGCCAAAAATTCCTCTTACCAAAGTTGGCTCAGCAGTCTTTTGAATCATTTTTCTTGTATATGGACCAGGAGGACGACCTACAGATTTTTTCTTTCCTTTTTTTTCTATTCCATTGCTAACTTCTCTAAAATGGAAAAACATTATGCATTAATCTCTCCATAAAAAGCGTAACTTTAAATATAATTACAAACATGTATTTTATTTTTATATTTTATATTAATGGTAACATGAAAATTACATTAAATAAATTGGATTTTTTATACATTTATTCAAGTGTGTAGTAGATAATGTATTCTAATTTAAACAAATAACATTTTCACTTGGGTATCATGAAAAGTTTAAGGAAAAATGGGCTCATGCTTGTAATCCTATCTACCCAGGAGGCAATCTGAGGTTTAGTTTGAAACCAACCCCGGCAGGAAAGTCCATGAGTCTTATCTGCAATTAACTACCATTCTACCAAAGTGGTAGAGTGCTAGTCTTAAGAATAAAAGCCCACCGTGAGCTGGTGCCTCACCCTTGTAATCCTAGCTACTCAAGAGGCTGAAATCTGAGGATCTTGGATCAAAGCCAGCCCGGGCAGGAAACTCCAAAAGCCTCATCTCCAATAAGCCACTAGAAAACCAGAAGTGGCACTATGGCTCAAGTGGTAGAGCGCTCCCCTTGAGCTGAAGAGCTGAGGGATAGCGCCCAAGCCCAGATTGTTCAAGTCCCACAACCAACCAAAAAAAAAAAAAAAAGAAAAGAAAAGAAAAGAAAGAAAGAAAGAATAAAAGCCCAGGCCCTGAGTTCCAATACCGGGAATGGCAAAAAAAAGAAAAGGTTTAAGGGAAAAAGTTCTCCTTACTGTAATTCTGGAATTTACATGCAATGGAAATAAAGATTTAAAAAGCAGGAACAACTATGAATATTTTCATCTTTCTAATAGTTTAGTTAGGTTGTTACTACATGGAGGATTTTTCAAGGATTACTTAAAAATTAATTGATTATAAAATTACTAATTTACCTCATAGACATATCTGTTAAAATTACAGTATCTATTAATAGAAGCTGACTTTAGAGATGTGTATTAACAAATTCCAGAGTGATTCTATCTGTAAGAAAAAAAACTTAAGGCACTAGCAATGTGGCTTAGTGGTAGAGTGCTTGCCTAGCATGCATGAAGCGCTAGGTTCCATTCCTCAGTATCACATAAGCAGAAAAGGCTGGAAGTGGTGCTGTGGCTCAAGTTGTAGAGCACTAACCTAGAGCAAAGAAAGCTCAGGGACAGGGCCAAGTCCCTGAGTTCAAGCCCCAGGATGGGAAGGGGGAAGGGGGAAGTGGGGGGTGGGGGGGGAGGGAAAGGGAAAGAGAAAGAGAAAGAGAAAGAGAAAGAGAAAGAGAAAGAGAGAAAGGGAGCAAGAAAGAAAATTAAACCAGAGTGGCAGAATGAAGGCGAAAGTTGTAAGGAATTCTTCATCCTGGGAGGGAGTCACTGATAAATCAAACTTAGAAAGAATTAGAAAAACATTTTTTAAACACACAGCCAAATACATAGCACAGCAAAGAGAAAAAGTCCATTAACTTCTAATTGAAGGGAAGAAAAAAGAAGTAATTACAATATACCACACATCTATTCCATTTACTCCATCAACAAACAGCAATTCTAGAAAGGAGATATTAGGTAACAGGGATATGAAGGTATCCTGTGCTGAAAGAAGGATGCATCAGATAGTTAGATAAATATGTATAGAATGTGTATAGTTGACAAATATGTATACATACAAGCTACTAAAATAGGAGAAAGGTACTATATAACAGGCTAGAAAGAGGTGAATGGAGATAACTGGGAAACCCCTATCCCTCTAGATGCTAAACTAAGGTCAGAGAATTAAAGTGCAAATATGAGGACGGAGAAAGTAGGAAAGAAAAAGGACCAGATGCATATAATCACAAGTCTCAAGGATAAGAGGGATGCGATCTGCCTTTATTTGGCTGGGGGAGAGGGAGGTCCTGTTTAAACTTGGGACCTGGACACTGACCTTCGGGTTTGTTTTGTTTTGGTGTTAATGCAGTCTCATGGACTCTCCTACAAAGTCAGGCTTTCAACTGCAATCCTCAGATCTCAGTCTAACATTTAAAAAGGACCACTATACTAAAAAACACTTCTCAAACTAAAAGGAGCAATCTATAAACACAGCCCAGAAGAAACTAAGAATAGACTAGATAACTGGACTCTTATCTAGTGGTATTAGATGGTAGAAGAGCTGCTAAGAATAGAGCAGTGAAACAAAAAATTTCTGGCTTTTTTTTTTCAATTTGTGCAGATCCTGAGGCTTGAACTCAAGGCCTGGGCACTGTCCCCCCTGGCATAGTTGGTACTCTATCCCTTGGGCCACAGCTCTACTACTAGCTGTTCTGAGGTTGTGAGTGGTTAATCGGAGATTAGAGTTTCACAGACTTTCCTGCCTGGGCTGGAGCTAGCTTAGAACCACAAAATTCAGATCTCAGCATCCTAAATAGCTAGGATTACAGACATGAGCCATCAGTATCCAGCTCTTTGTAGAATTCTTTTCTCCTCTAATTTATAATAAAGACAATACTAGTACAGGATTACAGTGACAGATTAGTAACAGGAATAGTAAACATTTCCTTCCTTTAGGGAAGAAACCTTAAAATAATATTTATCTACTCTATTACATATTTCAAATGATTATGATATAGTAGCAACACTTTGTCATCCTATTCCCTTAACTCTACAATTAACCTTTTTTTTTTGGGTCGTGGGGCTTAAAGTCTGGGCTTGGGTGCTGTCCCCGTGCTCTTCAGCTCAAGGCAAGTGCTCTACCTCCTGAGCCACAGCGCCACTTCCGGTTTTCTAATGGTTTATTGGAGATAAAGAGTCTCATAGACTTTCCTGCCGGGGCTGGTTTGAACCGTGATCCTCAGATCTCAGCCTCCTTAAGTAGCTAGGATGAAAGACGTGAGCCACCGGCGCCCGGCTACAAATAACTATTCTGTACCTTTTATTTACTTAAAATTTTTTCTGTACTACTCAAGCTATTTTTTTTAAGTTCATATTCCATTGAGAAAATATTTTCTTAAGATAGAAACTGCTGGGCACTGGCAGCTCACACCTGTAACCCTAACTATTCAGGAGGCTGAGAACTGAGGATTGGGATTTGAAACCAGCACAGGCAGAAAAGTCCCTGCCAGACTATTATATCAAATTAACCACTGTGAAGTTGTGGCTCAAAGTGGTAGAGAACTAGCCTTGAGCAAAAGAGCTCAGAGACAGGGCCACCACCACAAAACAACAACAAAAAATTCAAATCATCATCCATCTATAGAAATAACAATCACTAATACCAGTACCCACTGCAGCTTTCATTCACAATTTACCCTCCCTGCTTTCTTCCTTCTCAATCAGAATTCTTGAAAGTCATTTTCTCCTCCCGTCACTCATACACTCTTATTATTATTCTGAATATACCCATGTCCTTTCCATGTAGGAGAAGCCTATTTTTCACATTAAAGTGAGAAGTTGCCTCATCGAACAGCATTTCAACCCATTCCAATCTACCTTATATCTTTACTACTCCAAACAAATTATTTTTGTCCAGGCCAAATTTATTTGTCTAACAAATAATTTTCTCTCATCTTTATCTACCTTTCAAAAACAGTGTGTGTGTGTGTGTGTGTGTGTGTGTGTGTGTGTGTGTGTGTGTGTGTGTGTGTGTGTGTGTGTGTGTGTGTGTGTGTGTGTGTGTGTGTGTGTGTGTGTGTGTGTGTGTGTGTTATTCTTAATATACTACTTTTCTCTAAATACTCCCTTTTCTTTTGACTTTCATGACATCAAACGTTCCTGGTTTCATGGGGGGAAGTGTGACTCAAGGGTTAGTGCACCAACCTGGAGTGAAAAAGCCATGTGATTCAAGACTCTGAGTTCAGGACTGGCAAGAAGAAAGAAAAGAAAAAGCCAAGCAATGGTGGCTCATGCCTGTAATCCTATCTGCTCATGAGGCTGAGATCTGAGGATCACAGTTCAAAGCCAGTCTAGCCAGGAAAATCTGAGACTCCTATCTCAAATTAACCACCAGAAAACCAGAAGTGGCACTGTGGCTCAAGGGGTAAAGTGCTCACCTTGAACTGAAAGCTGAGAAACAGAGCCCAGGCCCGCGTTCTAGTTTTTATTTTTTTATTTTACCACTTCCAAAAAACTGGGGGAATAGCAGTATTGGGGTTTGAATCAGAGCCTTGGCTTGCTAAGTTTATGTCTTTTCTCAAATGAGGTCCTGTGTTTTTGTCAGGGCCAGTCTTAGATCAAGATCCTGATACTCATGGCTCTCCTACCTAGATGGGATTATAGGCATAAACCGCTTGTTTGTTGGACAGAGGTCTTAAAACTTTCCCTGGGCTGGACTCCAATGGCAATCACCCAATCTCTAATTTTTCTAGTAGCTGGAAACTACATGCATTCACCACCAATCTTGGCACTTCCAAATTTATAAATTATACTAGAACATTATTTTTGTTTTGTTCTGTGCCAGTTCTGGTGCTTGATTTCAGGGCCTGGGCACTGTCCCTGAGCTTCTTTTGCTCAAGGCTAGCACTCTACCACTTGAGCCACAGCGTCACTTCTGGCTTTTTCTGTTTATGTAGTACTGAGGAATCCAACCCAAGGCTTCATGCATGCTAGGCAAGCACTCTACCACTAAGCCACATTCCCAGCCCCCCAGGCTTGTTTTCTTCTCTTTCAACTTGTTCTGCAGATAGTTTCATTCACTCTCTTGGCTTTACCAATCAGTTTCTAAATTTACATTGCCTAGTTTATTTCCAGAAACTCCTTACTTATAAATCTATTTACCTCTGTATTTTATATTTTACATCACTCAAATAAGCATACACAACATCAAGTTCAACAAGTAGAAGCAGAAAAATGCTTCAATATCTTACAAAAAAAAACAGGTGGTGAAGTGGCGCTATGGCTCAAGCGGTAGAGCAGTCGTCTTGAGCTGAAGAGCTGAAGTACAGCACCCAGGCCCAGAGTTCAAGCCCCAGGACCAAAACAAAACAAAACAAACAAAAAAAAAAAACAGGTGGCATGTATGTTTGCAAACTAAGTTGGCATCGTGGTCAAGAAATACTAATATCAGTTAATTTGATTTCTTTCATTAATTTAATTCATTAGCAAATCCAATCAATTCTGCCTCCAAAGGAGATCTCTAATCTATTCTCTATCTACTCCTGAAAGCAATCATCAGCTCTCTCTTGCCTACACAAATATATTTTTTTTATTTTCTCTTTTTTTATCTTACTATATCCATACTATTTTCAAAGCAGCATTTAATTCAGGCCCTGGTGGCTTATGCCTATAACCCTAGATACTCAGGAGGCAGAGATACGAGGATCATGGTTTAAATCCAACATCAACACAGCAAAGTCCACAAGACTCTTACATCAGATTAATCACCAAAAAGTCAGAATGGAGCTACTGTAGTTCAATTGGTAGAGGGCTAGGCCTTGAGCAAAAAAGCTCACGACCTAACCTAGGCTCTCAGATTAAGCCCAAGGATAGAACAGGGGCATGGAGTGAGGGGTATTAAATTTGCTTATATTACATTTTAGGTGACTCCCCCATTAAATCCTTTATTTGGGGGGGGGGGGGGTCGGTCATGGGGGTTGACCTGGGCTTGGGCGCTGTCCCTGCCCTCTTCACCTCACTACTGCTTGAGCCGCAGCACCACTTCCCGTTTTCCAGTGGTTTATTGGAGATAAAACAGTCTCACAGACTTTCCTGCCTGGGCTGGCTTTGAACCAAGAGCCTCAGATTTCAGCTTCCTGAGTAGCTAGGATTACAGGCATGCGCCACTGGCGCCCGGCTTTCCCATTAAATTCTTATGAAACTACAAGACCCTATGTGACCAAAACCACCCACTGTTCTTAAGGTCCTCTGTACTCCTTACTCATGCCAGTTTTCTGTGATTTGCTAGAAGTTGGCTCCTGGCTTTGTACTTGTTATTTCTGCTACCTGGAATACTTTTCTATATCTTTCCCACTGTTAGACAATTTTTTTTTTGGTCAGTTGTGGTGCCTCAACCCTGGGTCTAGGCACTGTGCCTCAGCTCTTCACTCTACCACTTGAACCAAATTGCCACTTCGGCTTTCTCTGCTTATGTAGTGCTGAGGAATCGAACCCAGGGCCTCCTGCATGCAGGGCAAGCACTCTACCACTGAGCCACCTTCCCAACCCTAGATAAATATTCTTTAAGTTCCAATTTATCTGTTAAGCATTAACATTAAACTTCTGTTTAAAGTACGAAGTACCCAGAATCTACTGATTCCCCAACTCTAAAACGGTATACAAATTCTAAATGGTAATAGTATGTACAGTAATTATTTTACAAATTAATTAATTACCTTTGTACCCCGCTACAATGTAACCCTATGAGAGCAAATGGAAAAATCTGTATCATCATTATATCCCAAGTCCTTTAATAAGGCATTTGGCAATTGTGCTCAACAATTGAATAAAAAAATGAGGAAACAGACAAACAGGCCAGTACTTAAGCTGTTTGTTTAAATCAACAGGTTCAATTTCTTGAAAGTATAAGGCCTAAAATAAACAAATAGCTAGCAACAACTCTTTGTGCCTTAATCTAAGAAAGAAGTTATTGACAGGGAAAAAAAATAACTGCCACTTGTACTTTCAAATATATTTTTAGTTAGAATAAGCTAAAGAGAAAAACTAAATGACAGATCAACTTTTACCTTGAATCAGATATAGGTTTGGATGCCTTTCTGCCTTTAATTTTAAATTCATGGGATGTTCCTTCGGGTTCTTTCTCTGCTTTGAAAGCCACATTTGGTGGCACAGGAGGAACACGAATTCTCAACCCAAACAAATGCTTCTTCTTCTTTATTTCCTTCCCAGACATAAACCTAAATTTAAAAAAAAATTAACTAAAATTTTAAAAACTGAAATATATACATAGTAGAACCTAAGTTGTAACTTTTAGATATAAGGCCCTTATACATAAAAACTCACCGAATACTACAACCCAGAGCCAGTCCATAGTAGAACATCAAAGGGGAAAGGACAGGATCAGAGAAGAGAGAAAAGTTCCTGTCTACATTTTTTTTGGGGGGTAAGGTCACTCATGGGGCTTGAATCTGGGCCTGAGCACTGTCCCTCAGCTCTTCAGCTGAAGGTTAGCACTCTAGCACTTAAGCCACAGTGCCACTTCTGGCTTTTTCTGTTTATGTGGTGCTGAGGAATCGAACTCAAGGCTTCATGCATGTGAGGCAGGCACCCTACCACTGAAACACCTTCCCAGCCCCATTTTTTTTTTTTTAAATCATGGCCACTAAACATGGTATGAGCCCATGGTCCCAGGCACTTGGAATACTAAACTTGAAGGATCACTTGAACCCATGAAGTTTTATACATTTAAGTTTTGAGATAGCCATGGTTAGCCCCAATTAGTGATCTTCCTGCCTCACTGTCCTGAATGAGAGCCCAAGACCCTGAGTTCAAGCCCCATTAGGGGGATGGAGGGGAGAAGAGGGGTATAGGAGAAGACAAATACTTAAAGCAAGTGCCAATATATTTTAAATGTCCTCTAATTTTAGGGGGAAAAAAGTATCTCAAAAAAAGTTTATGAGGCTGGGAAGTTGGCTCAGTGGTAGAGCGCTTGCCTTGCAAGCCTGAGGCCCTGGGTTCGATTCCTCAGCACCACATAAGGAAAAAAGAAAAAAGCCGGAAAGTGGCGCTGTGGCTCAAGTGGTAGAGTGCTAACCTTGCGCTGAAGAGGTGAGGGACAACGCCCAGGCCCAGAGTTCAGGCCCCATGACCGGACCCCAAAAAAAAAAAGTTTATAAGGGGCTGGGAAGGTGGCTCAGTGGTAGAGCGCTTGCCTTGCATGCCTGGGGCCCTGGGTTCGATTCCTCAGCACCACATAAGCAAAAAGAAAAAAAGCCAGAAGTGGTGCTGTGGCTCAAGTGGTAGAGGGCTAGCCTTGAGCTGAAGAGCTGAGGGAAAGGCCCAGGCCCTGAGTTCAGGCCCCACGTCCGACCCAAAAAAAAAAGTTTATGTAAAGAACTATTTTATTTCAAGTGGAACTGTGCACAAAAAAAATAGGGAACTGTTAATGACCTAAACAACTATTATTATAGTAGGATTCCATCTTAGCTCTAAAACCTCCCTAGTCAGAGAACCTCTACCAACTGTGTAGAACCCATGATTAAGAATTGGGAGGTTGGCCGGGCGCTGGTGGCTCACGCCTATAATCCTAGCTACTCGGGAGGCTGAGATCTGAGGATCGCGGTTCAAAGCCAGCCCGGGCAGGAGAGACCATGAGACTCCTATCTCCAATAAACCACCAGAAAACCGGAAGTGGCACTGTAGCTCAAGTGGTAGAGCGCTCGCCTTGAGCTGAAGAGCTGAAGGACAGCGCCCAGGCCCAGAGTTCAAGCCCCACGACCGACCAAAAAAAAAAAAAAAAGAATTGGAGGTTGCTAGACTCTGGTGGCTCATGCCTGTAATCCTAGCTACTCAGGAGACTAAAATCTGAGGAATGCAGTTCAAAGCCAGCCCAGGCAAGGAAAGTCTATGAGACTCTTATCTCCAATTAAGGACCAGAAAAAAAAGAAGTGGTGTTTTGGCTCAAGTGGTAGAGTGTTCCCCTTGAGATGAAGATCTCAGGGACCATATCCAGAGTTCAAGCTCCAGGACTGACAAAACAAAAAACAAAAAAGAATGGGGAGGTCTAGGAATGTGGCTTAGCAGCTAGCATGTGGCTAGCATTCATGAAGCCCTGGGTTCAATTCCTCAGTACCACATAAAAAGAAAAAAAAAGGAAGTGGCGTTGTGGCTTAAGTGGTAGAATGCTACCCTTGAGCAAAAAAGAAGCTCAGGGAAAGTGCCCAGGGCCAGAGCTTAAGCCCCAGGACTGCCCAAAAAGAAAAAGAAAAAAAGAATGGGGGCCTCATTTGACCTCAACAGAAATGGATGGATTTGACATACTATGTTGGAACCAGAATTTGTCATTCCACCAATATTTTTCTCTCTCTCTTTTTTTTTTTGGGGGGGGGGGGGGGTGGGAGTCATGTAGCCTGAACTCTGGGCCTGGGTACTGTCCCTCAGCATTTCAGCTCAAGGCTAGTGATCTACCACTTGAGCCACAGCACCACTTCTGGCTTTTTCTGCTTATGTGGTGCTGAGGAATCATCCAGGGGCTCAGGCATGCAAGGCAAACACTCTACCACTGAGCCACCTTCCCAGTCCTCCACCAATATTTTATGAGTTGCCTTGCAGGTTACTTAGATACTTCAATGATTTAGTCACTAGTAATAAACACATTAATTAATGAGAATTACTGGCAACTTCAAAACAGCAACTTGTAAGAAAAATTGCATAATTTAGTAGTTGGTTGGAGTCTATATAAACACATTTGTAAGATTTTTGTGACAATTTGAAAGTATTTTCAAGAAATTTAAATATGGGGCTGGGACTCTGGCTTAGAGGTAGGGTGCTTGCCTAGCATGCATGAAGCCCTGGGTTCCGTTCCTCAGTATCACATTAACAGAAAAGGCTGGAAGTAGCACCGTCGCTCAAGTGGTAGTAGCCTTGATCAAAAGCAGCTCAGGCACAGTGTCCAGGCCCTGAGTTCAAGCCCCAAGAATGTTAAGAAAAAAATATATATATAAATATGCTGGTTTTTAAAAAGGCAGAGATTAATAAGAATATAGGAAAATATCACTTAATTATCTCAGATAGCTCAGACCAGTAATACTACCACCTTTCTATAACAGGTAGTAATACAATAATACAACTGCATTATAAAAATAAGCAAATTACAAAATACGCTTTTTCAAAAAGAACAAACCAAATTCCCTTTGAAGATACTGATATGACTCCCACCTACCTACCCATTCCCACAAATAATCTTTTTTGTTTTTTGCTGGTGCTGGGGTTTGAACTCATAGCCTGAGCTCTGTCCCTACGCCTTTCTGTGCTCAAAGCTAGTACTCTACCACTTGAGCCACACCCCATTTCTGGCTTTTTCTGAGTAGTTTATTGGAGTTAAGAGTTTCATGCACTTTTCTGCCCAGGCTAGCTCAGATTTCAGGCTCCAGAGTAGCTAGGATTATAGGCATGAGCCACCAGCACCTGGCTTCTTTTTCTATTCCTCAATAATCCCGGCTTTTACTGTGCCTCCAAAATGTAGACATTCAAAGTTTCAAAATGGTAAAAACTTGTTACATACACCAATCCTATAATTCTTATCTATTCTTTTTTTTTTTTGTCGGTCGTGGGGCCTGAACTCTGGGCCTGGGCGCTGTCCCTCAGCTCTTCAGCTCAAGGCGAGCGCTCTACCACTTGAGCTACAGCGCCACTTCCTTCTTATCTATTCTTTACACTCAGTAACTGTCTCCTTCACAGAAATATATAAATCAACTTACATGGTCTTGTAATCATTTAATGCCTCCAGAACATGCTCGTATCTTTCAGATTTTGGTGTGTCTGCCAGCTGTGAAATATTAAACAACAATTAACATGGTACAATGTCATCTATTTGAATATACAGGCATTAGACAGAGGCAATTTGATGCAAAGGACTAGAGAACTGACTAGTGCTAATTTCAGGTCTATACTACATGACCTACTAGGGCCATTTCACCTTTCACAACTTAGTTTCTTACCTACAAAAAAGAAAATAAATTTTGTACTGTGTTATTAGTTCATTATTTGAATTAAATGGTATGCTTAGGAAGTAAAAAGATGCTATAAAAATGACATTTTTAATATTAGTGGTTCCTGATTTCCTTTAATTCTATGAGTTGAAGAAATAATATGCAAGAATTATTTTAATATTTACCATAAAGATATATATATCAAGAGGGAGAAATATAAAAAGTAATGAGAGGGCTGGGAATGTGGCTTAGTGGGAGAGTGCTTGCCTAGCATGCACGAAGCCCTGGGTTTAATCTCTCAGTAACACATACATAGAAAAGGCTGGAAGTAGCGCTGTGGCTCAAGTGGTAGAGCACTAGCCTTGAGCAAAAGAAGCTCAGGGACAGTGCCTAGGTCCTGAGTTCAAGCTCCAGAATAGGAAGAAAAAAAAAGTTATGAGAAATATAATTTATTTCCTGAAACTTCTACTATTACCATAATCTCTATTTTAAAAAATACTGAGGGGCTGGGAAGATGGCTCAGTGGTAGGGTGCTTGCCTTGCATGCCTGAGGCCCTGGGTTCAATTCCTCAGCACCACATAAGCAAAAAGAAAAAAGCTGGAAGTGGCGCTGTGGCTCAAGTGGTAGAGCGCTAGCCTTGAGCTAAAGAGCTGAGGGACAGCACCCAGACCCAGTCGTGGGCGACTGGACCCAAAAAAAATTAAAAATACTGTGAAACTGGGGGCTTTTATTTACTAACTTTGAGTGTACTTTTGCTTTAATATCCTAACTTTGTAGAACTTACCTCATTCTAAATTGCTCATAATTTTCTGTCATCACAAACCATTTTAAAATCTATATATTCAATATTAGAAAATACTCTTTTTTTTTTTGTCAGTCATGGGTCTTGAACTCTGAGCTTGGGCACTGTCCCTCAGCTCTTCAGCTCAAGGCTAGTGCTCTACCACTTGAGCCACAGCACCACGTCTGGTTTTCTAGTGGTTTATTGGAGATAAATTTCACGGACTTTCCTGCCCGGGCTGGCTTTGAGAGAGATCCTCAGATCTCAGCCTCCTGAGTAGCTAGGATTACAGGCATGAGCCACCAGCGTCCAGCTTAGAAAATATTCTATTTGACCTAATAGGTCCTACCCCAAACCCTGCCACTGCCACCAAGATTTTTTTGGGTCTTCTTCAAAGTTTGGGCTCATTTATTAAAAAGTAAAAAATTAATGACAAAGGATCATGATAAATTAAAGCCAAAAAACTTAAAAAAAAAAAAAAGCACAATTTGAGCCAGGCGCTAGTGGCTCTCACGCCTGTAATCGTAGCTACTCAGGAGGCTGATACCTGAGGATCACAGTTCAAAGACAGCCCGGGAAGGAAAATCCATGAAACTCTTATCTCCAATAAACCACAAGAAAACTGGAAGTGGCATTGTAGCTCAAGTGGCAGAGCGCTCACCTTGAGTTGAAGGGCATGGGGACAGTGCTTAGGCCCAGAAAAGAAAGCACACTTTGAAGATACCACACTTGACTTTTTTTTGTGCCACTACTGGAGCTTGAACTCAAGGCGAGCGCTCTACCCACTTGAGCCACAGCTCCACTTCCAGCTTTTTGGTAGTTAATTGGAGAAAAGAATCTCACAAATTTTTCCTGCCCAAGCTTCAATTCATTATACTCAGATCTCAGCCTCCTGAGTAGCTAGGACTATAGGTGTGAGCTACTGTGCCCAGTTTCACAGTTGATTTAAAACTACAGTACTGTTCTTTTACCAAATGAAACTGTCTTGTGGACTTCCTGCCTCAGGTAGCTTCAAACTACAATCCTCAGATCTCAGTCTCCTGAGTAACTAGGATTACTGACCTGAGCTACAATCTCTTTGGTAAGAGAATGAAGCCTAGTCATTCAATCTTGGCTTAGCTTGACAAAAGGTTATGGACCTATGGAAGAAGCTAGTTCCACAGGTAGGTAAAACCTTCCATTGCTCTTACAAGATTAATTCTGAAAGTATCTAAAAACAAGCATTATTTTTAAGTATGAGATTAGTTTTTAACAGACACAATCTTTATTTACTTTAAAGTTTTTTGCTAATTAATTCTACCTTTTCCCAGCTTCTTATCAACCTGAATAGAGAATCTTACCAAATGAACTGCTATCAAATTGAGTATCCTGTTCTATCTTCACTATTATTTATGCCTAAAAGAATCTTTTAAAATGTCATTAATGGAGCTGGGAAGGTGGTTCAGTGGTAGAGTGCTTGCCTTGCATGCATGAGGCCCTAGGTTCTATTCCTCGACACCACATAAGCAAAAAGAAAAAAAGCCGGAAGTGGTGCTGTGGCTCAAGTGGTGCAGCGCTAGCCTTGAGCTGAAGAGCTGAGGGACAGCACCCAGGCCAAGTTCAGGCCCCACGACTGGACCCAAAACATAAATAAATAAATAAAATAAAATGTCATTAATGCCAGTGTCCCCTCCTCCCCCCTATAATCCTAGCTACTCAGGAGGCTGAGATCTGAGGACTGCCATTTGAATCCAGCCTGGGCAGGAAAATCTGTGAGACTCTTAGCTCCAATTAATCACCTGCAAACAGGAAGTGGTGCTGTGGCTCAAGTGGTAGAGCTCTAGTCTTGAACTGAAGAGCTGAGGGACAGTGCCCAGGCCCAGAGGTCAAGCCCCAAGACAGACAAAAAAAATAAAAATAAATAAAATAAAAATATCATTTTTTTGTTATCAACTCCATTTTTCCAGATGATCCTTTCTCTTGACTCTGACATGCTTTCCTAAGAGGGGGAGGAAGGGAGGGGACCTTATCCTGAGTGTGGTCCTCCACTGGTCTCCCTCATTGATTAACATACTGTTTGTTTTAATTACACATCAAGTTTTCATCAGCTCACATTTTGTTACATGAAATCAAGTTGCATTAGATCTACACCCTAGAATTTGACAAAACACTTTTGTTAGCCTTTTTTCTGTGGGCCAGGTGTGGTACTGTGCACCTGTATTACCAGCTACTTAAGGAGACAAGGGTAAGAGTATAGCAGTCCAAGGCCTCCCCAGCAAAAACTTGAGAGACCCTACCTGAAAAACAAATGAAAAAGGAAAAGGCAGAGCAATGAGGAGTAACTCATGTGGAAGAACACTTTCACTTTTGGTCCTGAGTTCAATTTAAAGTATTGAAAAAAATTTAGCAGAATTGACCTGATTTCTGAAACCATTTTTACTTTAGGAAAACCACAATGAACTTTGCTTTCTTACATTTATTCTCATGATTTCTCAGAATTCTTACCTATTTTAAATGGCATTCTCAGAAGTATTTTGCACAGAACTACACTTTTCAGAAAAGGATCCAAAGCTCATTTTTCTGCGTTTTGCAAACTAAAATTGCAACTATAATAAATCAGAAGTCAGGTTCCCGTGTCTCACACCTATAATCCTAGCTACTCAAAGGCTGAAATCTAAGGATTGCCATTCAAAGCCAGCCCAGACAGAAAAGTCAGTGAGACTTTTTTTTTTAATTTTGTTTTATTGTAAAGATGCTGAATAGAGGGTTACAGTTATATGAGTAATGAGCACATTTCTTGTTCATCAGTGAGACTCATCCCCAATTAATTATCAGAAAACTAGAAATGGCACTGTGACTCAAGTGGCAGAGTGTTTGCCTTGAGCTGAAGAGCTCAGAGATAGTGCGTGCTCAGACCCTGAGTTCAAGTGCCACAACTGATTAAATAAATAAATAAATATTTCAAAATCAGACCATCTACATTAGAAAAGTATCATATAACCATGAAGTTTTTATAGTACCTATTTTAACAGAAAAATCTCTTTCCTTTTTTTTTTTTTTTTTTTTTTTAAAAAAAAAAAATTTGTGTTATTTTTGGATATGGGGGGGAAGGATTAGGTTTTGGTTTATATTTTGATATAGGATCTCACTATGTGACCCAGGCTGGCTATGAACACCACATACTACTATCTCAGGCTCCCAAGTACTTTATTGCAAATCATGGTGCCAAGTTCAGCTCCTTTTTGCTCCTCCCCCTCTAGACACTATTCTAACATTACATTTATTTTCTATAAAATATTTATGTATTTAATTTATAAATTTCTATAAAAACATAAGTGCCATTATTTCAAGGGTAATTTCCTTTCAATAAAATACCTCACTACTCTCAATACTGTGTTTCATGACATATAGACAGAAGTTTCAGTAACTTACTAATACTTCATGTAATTATATAGCATTTAAGGTCCCATGTATTTTTGCTAATCAGATTTATTTTCACCATGTCTTGGTTATTTTAATACATTTTTGTCTGCTCATATTTCCACCTTATTATTTCAACTAGTTTTACCTATGTTTCTTTCTCCTTCAAAAGTAGCACCACAGCCGGGCATCAGTGGCTCATATCTGTAATCCTAGTTACTAAAGAAGCTAAAATCTGAGGATCTGGGGATAGCAGTTCCAAGCCAGCATGGGCAGGAAAGTCCAGGAAACTCTTACTTCCAACTAACTCTCACAAAACTGGAAGCAGTGTTGTGGCTCAAGTGGTACAGTGCTAGCCTTGAACACAAAGAGGCTCAGGGACGGACAGCACTCAGATCTTGAGTTCAAGGGCCATATCCAACCAAAAAGAGTAAGTACCACCATATATATTGTATCAAATTTAGTGTTTGGGGATTTTTTTTTAGGGGAAAGGGGTGGTAATGGGTTAGAACTCAACATTTCACACTTGATAAACAGATGCTCTACCTCTTAAATCTCTCTGCCAGCTTAGAAAGTGGATTATTATAGAATTAAGATTGAAAATCTTTTTTTTCTTTTTGGTGGGTATGGAGTTTGAACTCTGGGCCTAGGCGCTGTCCCTGCACTCTTCAGCTCAAGAAGAGCACTCTACCACTTGAGCCATACTACCACTTCCAGTTTTCTAGTGGTTTATTGGAAATAAGAGTCTCAACAGAGGACTTTCCTACCTTTGAACTGTAACCCTCAGATCTCAGCCTCTGAGTAGCTACGATTACAGGCGTGAGCCACTGGTACCCAGGTAGGTTTGAAAATCTTATTAGAAATCAGACGACTGATAATAGGCAGATTCTGAGAAGTATTTTTTTTTTTTTTGGTCCTGGGGCTTGAACTCTGGGCATGGGACTGATAATAGGCAGATTCTGAGAAGTATTTTTTTTTTTTGGTCCTGGGGCTTGAACTCTGGGCATGGGTGCTGCCCCTCAGCTCTTCAGCTCAAGGCTAGCGCTCTACCGCTTGAGCCACAGTACCACTTCAGGTTTCTAGTGGTTTATTGGAGGTAAGAGTCTCACGGACTTTCCTGCCCAGGCTGGCTTTGAACCAAGATCATCAGATCTCAGCCTCCTGAGTAGCTAGGATTACAGGTGTGAGCCACTGACGCCCGGCATCTGAGAAGTATTAATATCTCATTTTAACATCTTTAGAAGCAACCTGGCACAACTGAAACACCCTAAAATAAAAATCTCAAGTATGTTATTGCTGTAACATTACATTGCTATTTAGCACTTTTTTTTTTTTGCCAGTCCTGGGACTTGAACTCAGGGACTGGGTACTGTCTTTAAGCTTCTTTTGCTCAAGGCTAGCAGTTTACCACTTGAGCCACAGCACCACTTCTGGCTTTTTCTGTTTATGTGGTACTGAGGAATCAAATCCAGGGCTTCATGCATGCGCTAGGCAAGCAACCACTTAGCCACATTCCCAACCCTAAAATTTAGCTATTTTATTACTTAAAAAAATCTTTTGAGACTGGGAAGTTGGCTCAGTGGTAGAGCACTTGCCTTGCATGCCTGAAGCCCTAGGTTTGATTCCTCAGCACCACATAAGCAAAAAGAAAAAACCTAGAAGTGGCGCTGTGACTCAAGTGGTAGAGCGCTAGCCTTGAGCTGAAGAGCTGAGGGACAGTGCCCAGGCCCAGAGTTCAGGGCCCACGACCGGATTTTTTTAAAAAATCTTTTTTTGCCAGTACTGGAGCTTGACATCAGGGTCTGGACACTTGCTGTCCCTGTGTTTTTCTAATTCAAGGCTAGCCCTCTACCACTTGAGCCACACCTCCAACTTGTGGCTTTTGGGTGGTTATCTGGATATAAGAGTCTCATGCAACTTTCCTGCTGAGGTTGGATTAGAACTTCAATGCTCAGATCTCAGATTGCTGAGTAGCTAAAATTCCAGGTGTGAGCCACTAGTGCCTTGCTCAAAACAAACAAACAAAAAAAAATCAAAACATAGCAGCTGCTGGGCACCAGCCAGGCCTGTAATCCTAACTACTCAGGAGGCTAAGATCTGAGGATCACTGTTCAAAGCCAGCCCTGGCAGGAATGTCCATGAGACTCCCCGCCCCCCCCCCTTCCATGAGACTCTTTTTTTTTTTTGTGGGGGGGGGGGGGGGTCCGGTCGTGGGGCCTGAACTCTGGGTCTGGGTGCTGTCCCTCAGCTCTTCAGCTCAAGACTAGCGCTCTAACACTTGAGCCACAGCGCCACTTCCAGCTTTTTTCTTTTTGCTTATGTGGTGCTGAGGAATCGAACCCAGGGCCTCAAGCATGCAAGGCAAGCGCTCTACCACTGAGCCACCTTCCCAGCCCGCTTCCATGAGACTCTTATCTCCAATAAACCACTCAGAAAACAGAAGTGGTGCTGTGGCTCCGGTGGAACTGAAGAGCTGAGGGACAGTGCCCAGGCCCAGATTCAAGCCCCTCTATTGACAAGGAAAAAAATTTTTTTAAATGAAAAAAATGTAGTAGCTCGTCAAAAAAAACTATACAATCTATACGGTATTAAGGTACTACTAAATCACAAAAATGTATAAAAAAACCCATCATCAGATTATCAGAAGACTCTGGTAATCTCCTGAGAGTTTTTAAGAAGTCAACTAAGAACAAAGATATATGATAAATTAAATTTGCCTTTCTAGATTAAATGATTATCTCCAAAACAAGTGTCTAATGCCTTTACCACTTGAGCTAAGTACCCACCCGTTGTGCTCAGGATCACCTACACTATGCTCTTATTTATGCCTCTTGGTTAGATGGTATGACAAGAACATGCCAATATTCCAGGCTTTATTGACAGAGATTGAAGGATCTCACTAAATAACATTTTGCCTAGGCTAGCCTAATCTCCTTGATTGCTACCTTTCTTATCTCTACCTCTGGAGTGGATAAGTGAGCCACTGAGCCAACCCAAATGTATTAGTATTACCAAACCTCTAGTAAAAGAAATCACAGCTAGGCTCAAGTCTATAATCCCTTAGCTACTCAGAAGGCGGCTGAGATCTAAGAATCAGGGTTTGAAGTCAGCCAGAGTAGGAAAGTCTATGATAGTCTTACCTCCAATTAACCAGCAGAAAAGCCAGTAGTGACCTGTGGCTCAATGACAGAAGGTTGAGCAAGAAGAGTATTGAGCAAAAAAGCCAAGTGAGGGCACAAGGTCTTGAATTCAAGACCCAGTACCAGCATGTGTGTGCACACACATGCACATCTGCACATGTGTGCGCATGCGCGCACACACACAAATACAAAAAGATATACATACGACTAGTAACAGAAATAAAAGCCTAAATTCAATGTCATTATTGTCTTATAATAAGGTAATTATTCTAAGAAATGTGTGGTGTTTTTATTTGAATAAAGACAAGGAATGGTTTGAAGTGATTACTAGTCACCAAATACACTATTAGAAAGTTAGCTTATGGGGCTGGGAAGGTGGCTCAGTGGTAGAGCGCTTGCCTTGCATGCCTGAGGCCCTGGGTTCGATTCCTCAGCACCACATAAGCAAAAAGAAAAAAGCCGGAAGTGGCACTGTGGCTCAAGTGGTAGAGTGCTAGCCTTGAGCTGAAGAGCTGAGGGACAGCACCCAGGCCCAGAGTTCAGGCCCCACGACTGGACCCAAAAAAAAAAAAAGAAAGTTAGCTTATGGGGCTGGTAAGGTGGCTCAGTGGTAGAGCACTTGCCTCACACACATGAGGCCCTGGGTTCGATTCCTCAGCCGAAAAAGCCAGAAGTGGTGCTGTGGCTCAAGTGGTAGAGTGGCCGCTTTGAGCTGAAGAGCTCAGGAACAGCTCCCAAGCCCAGAGTTCAGGCCCCACAACCAACCAAAAAAAAAAAGAAGTTAGCTTATGTAGTTTCTCTTCTCTTTGCTGTGCTGGGATTGAGCTTATACATTTGGCAAGTGTTATGTCACTGGGCTACCTTTCTTATTTCTAAGGCAAAATCTTAGAGGCTACCGACAATGATAACAAGTATTGGCATACTACAAAATTTCTCCTGGAATGTAGGAGAGGTTCAGTTGGGTAGATACCTGAAATTCAAAAACTGAACTGTTTTCTTTAAAAATAAGCTGTCATGCTGCGTGCTGGTGGCTCATACCTGTAATCCTCGCTACTCAGGAGGCTGAGATCTGAGTCCAGGCAGGAAAGTCCCTAAGACTCTTATCTCCAACTAACCACCAGAAAACCAGAAGTGGCCCAGTGGCTCAAGTGGTAGAGCACTAACCTTGAGCTGAAGAGCTCAGGGACAGCACCCAGGCCCAGAGTTCAAGCCCCATGACCCACAAAAAAATAAAATAAGCTGTCATTCTTACCTAATTTTTTTCCAGACATCTTAACTTAAATGTATACATCTTAATAAAATTTGTAGCAGTAGAAATATATGCAACTTTAATGTTTTTGTATATATATTTTGTATATATTGCCTATCAAGTAAACTACTGCAGAATTTGAGCACGTGACACAAAATACACTATTCAAGTAAACAAATGTATCTTCTTGTAAAATGTTGAAAGGGTCATGGTTAGAAAGACTTTTAAGGTGAATGCATTGGGCCATTAAATGTTAAGATGAGAAACATAAGGTAACTACTAATGCCTTACCTCCTGCTTTGTTATTACTAATTGGTTTACTAAACTTATCAAACTTTAAAGGCATCCACTTTCTAACTTGACTTTTTTAATTTAGTTTTCAATGTTTTCAGTTTCCTACATAGTGAGTACATGTCTTGTCAAACATTGTTATTCCCTCCTTGGTTTTTCTCCCACTTTTCTTTTCCCCCACTATCCCCTCAACTTGACTTTCAAAAACTATCTCATCAGGAAACGAGAATTATTATTAGAGTACATAATACTCAAAACATCTATATCAATTGAATTTGGAAATACCTTTGTTTTTTAAATTAGCTAATGTGCTAACTCAACAAATGTGCACATTGCTAATACCCATGAAACCTCAAAAAGAAAAAAAAAACGTTCCTTAATATTCTATTTAATATGAACTTCATAATTCATGCCAAAAAACTATAGCAAATGCTGAAATTCTCCCTAAATGTCAAATTAGTTTGTACATTTAATCTCAAAAGGTAGTGCAGGACTATAAAATACATTTAATTCTACACAGTTTACAATGTTTGAAGTTTTCAATTAATAGTTCATAATTTATGTGTTAATTTTAAATAAATGCTATTTTTTTTTTTTGCCAGTCATGGGGCCTGAGCTCTGGGCCTGGGCGCTGTCCCTCAGCTCTTCAGCTCAAGGCTAGCACTCTACCACTTGAGCCACAGTGCCACTTCTGGCTTTTTCTGCTTATTTGGTGCTGAGGAATCGAACCCAGGGCCTCATGCATGCAAGGCAAGCACACTACCACTGAACCACCTTCCCAGCCCAAATGCTAAAAATTTTTAAACTTATTCATTTCTTTCCTTTCTATTCTAGTTAAAAAATGCTTTAATGAACATACATATTCTTTGTTTTTCAAGGCTTTGTAAAACCAGCATAAATGTTGCTAGACTGAGAGGATAATCCCCAACTCATCTGTCTTTATAACTCATTACACTAATGTTATGATTGGACAGACCATTTCTTGAAGTCAGTTATGAAAGAAGAATTTGTTATACCTGTAAGTTTACAGAAAACATAAAAGGAAATGGAATCATCAGTAAGATACTTAACAGAAAGGATTTCTCCTGCCCTCCTATCTTTAACTACAATGATTCTCACTTCAAAGCATGAAGATAAGTCAATTTACTTCCTCCATTTATAATCTTCCAGAGTCAACCCAGTAAACAGAGAATGAGGGGGTTGATTCTGATGACCTTACCAAAGCTAAATCTCCCAGAACTAAAAATAAAATTCAGACAATCTTATTTGTCTGACTGATATGTGTCTTATTTGCTTTTTATAAAAACAAACAAAATAGACATCAAGTAGCTAATAAAATTAGCTCTATGGCCACCTACCTCGCCAGGGTGCAATCTATCCCAGTTTTCATTAATGTATGTCATAAGCTCAAGTTCAGAATCAAAGTATTTCTTCTTGTGAATAACACTTAGGTTGTAAAGGCATAGGTGTGCTATATCTACCCTGGAATCCAAACATAACCAAAATATACGAAAACAGTGTTTTGAGTTACTGTTCAGAAATCACAGTTTCTTAATAAAACTTGTACAATTAAAAGAAGTAATTAGGTGAGAGAAGATCAAACTCCTAAGTCATATTCACAATATTTAAATCATTATACATGGAAAAACTGAAAAACATTAGCTAAACAGTTATTTATCCTAAATAAGAAATTATGAACTACAAGATAAATTATTTTGTAAAATGCATTCAAAGAAAGGTTTGATAATACAATTAATCAGTATCTGTTGTATTTACTATTACATATAAGCTACACAACAGCATACTTTACTAGGTTTTTAAAATCTAAATCTTGAGTTAAATCTCATCTGTTTGTTCCTAAAATACATGTGACACAATGAAATTTGTGAATACTTAGAAATATTTTATTGGTAAATCTCCCCAAATTCATTACACACCCCACAGAAAAGCTGAAAGTCACATTGTTTACCCCACATCTCTTGTAATATATCAACTCTGAAGGTACAAAAGTAAAAACATTGACTAAGAATTTCAAACCTAAAATGTTTGAAAGCTACATTTACTCCTTTCAATTATGGATAGTGATACTAATTTAGCAATAAACGTGGATAATCCTTGGTGAAAATGGATTAACATTTGAGGATAAATAAAATAAAAGCCAACTATAAAGAAAAACAGTTTTATGTATGCCCAGTAAATGTAGATTGAAGATTTTGTTTTTTAAGCAGAAATGTTCTCTGCTTACCACTGTAGTGGTAGACGTTTGAGGTATTCTGGTCCAGAACTGCAGACAGAACAAATAAATGTATAAAACCTAAGGAAAAAAGAAAAAAAGTTATATACTAAGTAATCAAGAGAAAATAGAAACTATTTTAATATTATATTCTACAATCAGCAAATAAGGATATTACTACTGGTATAATTTCAATTCAGATACTGTCTGTGATTTAACATATTTATTTTGCAATAACAAATAATGAGGCTGGGCACCAGTGGCTCATGCCTGTAATCCTTACCTACTGAGGAGGCTGAGATCTGGTGATCCTGGTTCAAAGCCAGCCCAGGCAGGAAAGCCTGTGAGACTCTTATCTCAAATAAACCACTAGAAAACCAGAAGTGGTGCTGAGGCTCCAGCAGTGGAGCTCTCACCTTGAGCTGAAGAGCTGAGGGATAGCGCCCAAGCCCAGAGTTCAAGCCCCACGACTGACAATAATAATAATGATGATGATGATGAAACAACTTGTATCTGGAGAAATTAGATAATCTATTTAACCATTAGACACATCTGAAGCTCACTGATTTCCATACACCCATAGTTTAGTAATGGCTCATATATGCCAAGAACTGAGATGACTGCTTCTATATACATTATTTTATCTGATACTCTAAATAACCTGGTAAGATAAAAGTCCAAGAAGATAAGGTAACATTCCTAAAGTAAAAAACACAGTAATATGCTAGCTGGGCTCCAGTGGCTCATGCCTATAATCCTAGCTACTCAAGAGGCTGAGATCTGAGGATTACAATTTAAAGCCCCACTCTTATCTCCAATTAACCACCAGAAAACTGGAAGTGGCACTGTGGCTTAAATGGTAGAGTGCTAGCTTTGAGAAAAAAAACTCAAGAACAGTGTGCTCAGGTCCTGAGTTCAAGCCCCATGTCCGACAAAAAAAAAAGTAATGCTTTTATATAAGGCAAGGTTGAAACTTTTATTTTTTTTTTTTTGGTCAGTCATGGGGCATGAAATCTGCACCTGAACGCTGTCCCTGAGCTCTTCAGCTCAAGGTCAGGGCTCTACCACTTGAGCCACAGTACCACTTCCAGTTTTTCTGGTGGTTTATAAAGAGTCTCTCGAACTTTCCTGCCCTGACTGGCTTTGAACAGAGATCCTCAGATCTCAGCCTCCTGAATAGCTAGGATTACAGGCAAGAGCCACAGGGCACCTGGCAAAACTTTATTTTTTTGTCAGTCCCGGGGCCTGAACTCAAGGCCTGGGCGATGTCCCTCAGCTCTTCAGCTCACAGCTAGCATTCTACCACTTGAACCACAGCACCACTTCCGGCTTTTTCTGTTTATGTGGTACTGAGGAATCAAACCCAGGGCTTCATGCATGCAAGGCAAGCACTCTACCACTGAGCCACCTTCCCAGTCCCACCCCAGAACTTTAATTTTTGCATGTCAAATTTTCTGTTCTTTTTTTCTTTCTAGAGCTCACTATGTTATCTAGCCTACTATTAGAAAGAACATTATGTCTCCCTTTAGAAACTGTACCTAAGGTCAAATTGTTTACATAACAAGATCTTGAAGATTTGTTTTGTTTTGTTTGCCAGTCCTGGAAACTGAACTCTGGGTCTGGGCACTGTCCCTGAGCTACTTTTGCTCAAGGCTAGCACTTTACCACTTGAGCCACAGCACCATCTCTGGCTTTTTTCTGTGTATGTGGTACTGAGGAACCGAACCCAGCGCTTCATGCATACAAGGCAAGCACTCTACCACTGAGCCACATTCCCAGCGCCAAGATCTTGAAGTTTTATGCAATTGTCCTTCATACACTTTCATTGATGTTCTTGAAGGAAAACACCAATAATAATACATTATAGCTCAGGACAGGTGGCTCAGGGCTGTAATCCTAGATACTCAGGAGGCTAAGATCTGAGGATGATGGTTCGAAGCCAGCCAGGCCAGAAAATCCATGAGACTCTTATCTCCAAAAAACTACTCAAAAAAAAACAGAAATGGTGCTGTGGATCAAGTGGTAGAGCACTAACATTAAGCCTGAGAAGCTCAGGAACAGCACGCCAGGGCCCTGAGTTCAAACCCCAGAACCAGCAAAACAAACAACAAAGAATATATCACAGCACTACGGAACAACAGAAGTAAAAATCAATGACAATACTCAAAAGGCTTTTTGGAATAACATTCAAAGGCACACTTATTATTTGTTCTAAAGTGATCCTTTCACAAATCATTGTTGGCTCATGCCTGTTAATTCTAGATACTCAGGAGGTTGAGATCTGAGGATGGGGGTTCAAAGCCAATCGCTCCTGTCCATTCCAATCCCTCCAGCCTGCTCCCTCTCCCCACAAGTCCATGAGACTCTAATCTCCAATTAACCACCAGAAAACCTGAAGTGGAGTTGTGGCTCAAGTGATAGAGCATTTCCCTTAAGCTCAAGAGCTGAGGGACAGTATCCAGGTCCAGAGGTCAAGCCCCACAACAAAGGAAGGAGGGAGGGAGGGAGGGAGGGAGGGAGGGAAGGAAGGAAGGGAGGGAGGGAGGGAGGGAGGAAGGAAGGAAGGAAGGAAGGAAGGAAGGAAGGAAGGAAGGAAGGAAAGAAGGAAGGAAGGAAGGAAGGAACCTCAGAGATAGCACCCAGAACCTGAGTTTCTCCAGGACTGTCATTAAAAACAAAACAAAATCTACGGGCTGGGAAGGTGGCTCAGTGGTAGAGCGCTTGCCTTGCATGCATGAGGCCCTAGGTTCGATTCCTCAGCACTACATAAGCAAAAAGAAAAAAAGCCAGAAGTGGCACTGTGGCTCAAGTGGTAGAGCGCTGGCCTTGAGCTAAAGAGCTGAGGGACAGCGCCAAGGCCCAGAGTTCAGGCCCCATGACCGGACTCAAAAAAAAAAAAAAATCTATTTTTAAAACTATAAAACCACAAAATTACCAAATTACAATTACAATCAAAACCAAGTTACACACACACACACACACACACACACACACACACACACACACACACACACACACACACACACTCTCTCTCTCTCTCTCTCTCTCATACAAAATCAGTAAAATTGAAATGTTCTTACCTATCTCCAAATAACATTGGCTTTTGAAGGCATTGCACACAAGCTTCATGAAACCACTGCTTACATTTACAGCACTGTAGCATTTTTAAATACCAGCTATTAAAAAAAAGCAAAAGTTAGACTTATTACTAGTTTTTAAGGGAAAGGAGAATATATTTTGAAACAGAATCTCACTATTATACCCCATTGACTCTTAACTCCCAATTCTTCTGCCTCAGCTTCCTGTGTGCTTGAATTACAGAATGTAATCCATGTGTAACTAAAATTATTACCTTTAATTTTATTTTGTCAGTTGTGGGGCTTGAACTCTGGGCCTGGGCACTGTCCCTCAGCTCTTCAGCTCAAGGCTAGCACTCTACCACTAAAATTATTACCTTTAATTTTGTCAGTTGTGGGCTGGGAAGGTGGCTCAGTGGCAGAGCGCTTGCCTTGCATGCTTGAGGCCCTGGGTTCGATTCCTCAGCACCACATAAGCAAAAAGAAAAGAGCCGGAAGTAGCGCTGTGGCTCAAGTGGTAGAGCGCTAGCCTTGAGCTGAAAGCTGAGGGACAACGCCCAGGCCCAGAGTTCAGGCCCCACAACCGGACCCCCCCCCCCCACTCAAAAAAAAAATTTGTCAGTTGTGGGGCTTGAACTCTGGGCCTGGGCACTGTCCCTCAGCTCTTCAGCTCAAGGCCAGCACTCTACCACTTGAGCCACAGCAACACTCCCGGCTTTATCTGTTTATGTGGTGCTGAGGAATCAAACCTAGGGCCTCATGTATGCAAGGCAAGCACTCTGCCACTGAGCCACCTTCCCAGCCCCTAATTGCATTATTCTTTTTTTTTTTTGGGTCCGGTCGTGGGGCCAGAACTCTGGGCCTGGGCCCTGTCCCTTAGCTCTTCAGCTCAAGGCTAACACTCTACCACTTGAGCCACAGTGCACTTCTGGCTTTTTTCTTATGTGGTACTGAGGAATCGAACTCAGAGCCTCGAGCATGCAAGGCAAGTGCTCTACCACTGAGCCACCTTCCCAGCCCCACTTGCATTATTCTTGCATACAATTATGAAAAGAAAATAATTCAATAAACTTGATTAACAGCCGGGCACTGGTTGCTCATGTAATCCTAGCTACTCAGGAGGCTGAGATCTGAGGATCAGGGTTGAAAACCAGCCCGAGCAGGAAAGTCTGTGAGACTCTTATCTCTAATTAACCACCAGAAAACCAGAAGTGGTGCTGTGGCTCAAGTGGTATAGAGCTGGACTTGAACTAAAGAGCTGAGGGACAGGGCCCAGGCCCAGAGTGCAAGCCCCACTACCCACAAAAAACAAAATAAACTCAGATAACATAATTAGAAATCTAATCTGTGAGCCTGGCCCTGGTAGCTCACACCTGTAATCCTAGTTACACAGGAGACTAATATCTGAGGATGGAGGTTCAAAAACAGCCCAGATAAGACCTAAGATAGTCAGTAAGACTCTTTTCTCCACTTCTCACCAGAAGTGTTGCTGTAGTTCAAATGTAAAGTGGTAGGGACAGCATGTCCTGGCCCAGAGTTCAAAGCACAGGATCAGTCAAAAAAAAAAAAAAAGAAAAGAAAGAAAGAAATGTAATCTCTGGCCAGGTGCCGGTGGCTCCTGCCTGTAATCCTAGCTACTCAAGAGGCTGAGACCTGAGAATGACAGTTCAAAGTCAGCCCGGGCAAGACAGTCTGTGAAATTCTTATCTCCAATTAACCACCAGAAAATCAGAAGTGGGGCTGTGGCTGAAGTGGTAGAGCACAAGCCTTGAGCTGAAGAGCTGAGGGATAACACCCGGGCCCCAGAGTTCAAGCCCCATGACTGACTTTAAAAAATAAATGTGATCTCTGATTCTTTCAATCATAAAGTCTCTCTGGCAGTTTGTTTTGTTAGTCCTCCCAAGTAACCGGGACCACAGACATGCCTGACAATACTCTTCTTGTTCATTGAGACGGAGTGGGGGGGTTTCCTCAAAAATTTTTAGCTCAAGCTAACTTGGAAAATGATCCTCCTGAATGTCTAGTATTACAGACTTGAGTGACCATGTGCAGTGTGACAGGTTTAAATACATACATTTATATAGATATGATTCAGACAGCTGAAGATGCTAAAACTGACTCTTCATCTAAGTAGGATATCTCTCTTTTCAGTTAGTACTGGGTTTCAACAACCACAATTAAAAATAATACAAATAAGGGGGTAGGGGGTAGGGGAGTGGGAGATGGGAAGGGGAAATAAAGGAGGAGGCAACAATGCTTGGTAAGAAATGTACTCATGGGGCTGGGAAGGTGGCTCAGTGGTAGAGTGCTTGCCTTGTATGCATGAGGCCCTGGGTTCAACTCCTCAGCACCACATAAGCAGAATAAGCTGGAAATGGTGCTTTGGCTCAAGTGGTAGGGCACTAGCCTTGAGCAAAAGAGCTAAGGGACAGTGCTCAGGCCCAGAGTTCAGGCTCCATGACCGACCAAAAAAAAAAAAAAAGAAGAAGAAATGTACTCATTACCTTGCCCATGTAATTGTAACCCCTCTGTACAGTATTTTCACAATAAAAATAAAAATTTTAAATTTAAAAAAGTAATACAGGCCGGGCGCTGGTGGCTCACGCCTGTAATCCTAGCTACTCAGGAGGCTGAGATCTGAGGATTGCGGTTCAAAGCCAGCCCGGGCAGGAGAGACCGTGAGACTCTTATCTCCAATAAACCACCAGAAAACCGGAAGTGGCGCTGTAGCTCAAGTGGTAGAGCGTTCACCTTGAGCTGAAGAGCTGAAGGACAGCGCCCAGGCCCAGAGTTCAAGCCCCACGGCCAACCAAAAAAAATAAAATACAAACACTTCCAACTAACGTTTTTTCTTCTAATAAATGGGCCCCACATTATTTGTAAGCCATACATAGTTGGCAAAGATAAGACTTAATAAATCAGGTCATTAATTTGTCAACTAAGTAATGAATATTAATAATATTCCAAGAATTCTGCTCGATGCCAAAGCTAAAGTGATCAGCAATTATCAGACATAGTCCCACAAGCTTAAAGGATAATGACTCCAGGCAATGGTGGCTCTCCCCTGTATTCCTAGCTACTCAGGTGGCTGAGATCAGAGGACTGCAGTTCAAAACCAGCCCGGGCAGGAAAGCCCATGAGACTCTTATCTGCAATTAACCACCAGAAAACCAAAGCGGCTCTGTGGTCCAAATGATATAGCACTCGCCTTGAGGTGAAAAACTCAGGGACAGTGCCCAGGCAAGGGGGAGAGGAGGGGGGTGCCTGGCGCCAGTAGGTCATGCCTGTAATCCTAGCTACTCAGGAGGTTAAAGATCTTAGGATCGCAGTTCAAAGCCAGCCCAGGCAGGAAAGTCTGTGAAACTCTTATCTCCAATAAACCACTAAAAAGAAACAGAAGTGTCTCTGTGGCTTAAGCAGTGAAGCTCCCGCCTTGAGCTGAAGAGCGCCTTGAGCTGAAGAGTGCAGGGATAACACCCAAGCCCACAGTTCAAGCCACAACAAAAAAAAAAAAAAAAGAAGACAAGCTGGCACATGCCTATAATCTGACTACTTAGTAAACTGAATTACCAGATTTCCAGTTCAAGGCAACAAGAGACCCTGTCTCAAAAAAAGAAAAAGAAAAAAAAGATAATGAAAAATAATAAGCAAGTCAGTTATTTGAAGGGCATTAAAAGATATTTACTTACTCTCCAGGTCCTCCACAATAGCAGTAACACTGCTGGACATTGGTTTTATGGCCTGCATCCCATTCAAGGTCAGCCACACTATAAGGTAATGTCTGCTTCATGACTTGTAATGCTTTGGCATTTGGTCCTTTCTTAAGTGCACCACCCCTCTGTATTTTAGAGGGGAAAAAATTATTTTCAAGAGGGAAAGTGAAAACTTTAAATACTAATATTTATAATTTCATAATTTAAAAATGTCTGACACTTCTGAAAGTTTAAGTTTCTATCAAACCACAAACTAATTGATAATCTACTTATTTTGTCTTCTTTCAAATCACTGCCAATTCCCATACCGCTATCAGAAAATAAACTCCCAAGTTACCTCAAGATCATTAATCAAATAATTCTAACTACCACTGACTAACTGCTTAATCTGATTCAAATAAACTTTGTATTTCCAATTATTTCAATGATAATATCTTATATATCCCATTTATCCACCAAGATACCTTTGTTGTTGTTGCAAAAACACACTGCCGACACAGCCATTTTTCATCTGAATCAATCACACTCGAGTCAATATGAGGTGTATGACACAACTGATGATACCCTTAATATCAAAAAAGAGCATAAAGCAAATTCTATTGTATTAATAAATAATAGGATTTCAAGAGGGCAATTCAGTATTGTTTCCTACATTACAACTAATAAACAGGATAATGACTATAAAAACAATCTGAAGCATTTTTAAGTCATAAATCTACATAAGGGACTTGAGTATGCAATAAAACTTTTCTGCAAGATTAAGAAAAATTAGTGTTTACCTTGGCCACACTTATCACATATAACCATTTCATTGGGAGCTTCTGAATACTCTTCTTGACATATTGTACAGACCATTTCCCCACTTCCAGTGGCTCCTGGAATATTTAAAACACAGTCATGAAGATTCCACACAGGAACTGAAACCCTTTTGTACAACTACTTATAATAAAAATTAACCTAGGGGCTGGGAATGTGGCTCAGTGGTAGAGTGCTTGCTTAGCATGCATGAAGCCTTTTGTTCCATTCCTCAGTACCACATAAACAGAAAAAGCCAAAGGTGGTGCTGTGGCTCAAGTGGTAGAATGCTAGCCTTGAGCAAAAGCAGCTCAGGTACTACACCCTGGCCCTGAGTTCAAGTCCTAGGAATTGGGGAAAGTGGGGAGAAGCTAGGTGCCAATGGCCCACATCTATAATCCTAGCTACTCAGCTAGGATTGTGATCTGAGGATCACAATTCAAAGCTAGTTTGGGCAGAAAGGTCTTATCTCCAATTAAGCACTCAAAAACCAGAAGTAGAGCTTTGGCTAAGAATGCTAACCTTGGGCAAAAACAGCTCAGGAACAGTGCCCAGGCCCTGAGTTCAAGCCCCATGACTGACAAAAAGTAAAAGCAAAGAAACACAATGAATTTCTTTTTTTTTTCCCCGTGACTGACAAAAAGCAAAAGCAAAGAAACACAATGAATTTCTTTTTTTTTTTTTTTTTTTGACCCGGTTGTGGAGCCTGAAATCTGGGTCTGGGCACTGTCCCTCAACTCTTCAGTTCAAGGCTAGCGCTCTACCACTTAAGCCACAGTGCCACTTCTGGCTTTTTTTTTCTTTTTGCTTATGTGGTGCTGAGGAATCGAACCCATTGCCTCATGCATGCAAGGCAAGCACTCTACCACTGAGCCACCTTCCCAGCCCACAATGAATTTCATATAAAACTTTTAGGGTTAGTAGGTAGCTCAGAAGGATAATGTTTGTTAACTAGATTAAAATGTTTCACAACAATGTTTCACAAAATACAGTACACAACTAACTTAAGATACTGTGTACCAAAGACAAATGCTGGCAGGGATATGGAGAAAGAGGAATCCTACTGCACTGCTGGTGGGAATTTAAACTAATACAACCATTCTGGAGAGTAGTCTGGAGGTTCCTCAGAAAACTAAACATAGACACCCCCGCCCCCATGACCCAGCCATACCACTCCTAGGCAGCTACCCTGAGCAATAAGAACCAGGATATAACAAGGACACGTGCACTTCTATGTTCATTGCTGTACTGTTCACAATAGCAAAGATATAGAAACACCCAGATGCCCCACTATAGATGAATGGATCCATAAATTGTGGTACCTATATACAATGGACTATAATGCAGCCATTAGAAAGGACAAAATAATGGCATTCACAGGGAAATGGATGGAACTAGAACAAACCATATTGAGCAAAACAAGCCAAGATCAGAGAGGCAAAGGGCACATGGTCTCCCTGATATGTGGATGTTAGATTCAAAACACAATGAGCTATGATAAAGTTAAGCAGGACTCAAGAAACAAAGGACTTCATTAATTTGTCGCACTTTTAGATGACTCCAGGTTTCTGACCTCACGTATGGTACATATGTGCACATCTGAGGGAAGATAGGAGGAGGACACAGAATCAGAGGGAAACCGTTGAAAAAATACAACAGAGGGGCCCATAACCTGCACTGGACATTGATAAAAGTGAACTAAGCAAATCAAGGGCAGCAATGAGAAAGAGTGAATGAGAGAGAAAGAGGTAACAGCTTCAACTAAGCAAAAGGAAAGAAATGTACCAATTACCCCATTTGGAAAAAAAAAAAATAGTTGTAGTGTCAAAGTTTGTAGAGTTCATAAGCTTTCTAGCCCACGATACTGACAATTTGCCTTGTGAAGATTAAAATGTGTTTGCGACTTTAGCTAAGTATCACTATCTCACAATATTGTGAAAACTGTGAAATTTATGTAATCACTTAATCTCATTAACAAAAAGGATGCTTGTCTACATTAATAATTTAGTTAAGGGCTGGGAAGGTGGCTCAGTGGTAGAGCACTTGCCTTGCATGCATGAGGCCCTGGGTTCGATTCCTCAGTACCACATAAGCAAAAAGAAAAAAGCCGGAAGTGGTGCTGTGGCTCAAGTGGTAGAGCGCTAGCCTTGAGCTGAAGAGCTGAGGGACAGCAGCCAGGCCCAGAGTTCAGGCCCCACAGCTGGACCAAAAAAAAAAAATAATTTAGTTAATAGGGCTGGGAAGGTGGCTCAGTGGTAGAGCGCTTGCCTTGCATGCCTGAGGCCCTGGGTTCAATTCCTCAGCACCACATAAGCAAAAAGAAAAAAGCCAGAAGTGGCACTATGGCTCAAGTGGTAGAGAGCTAGCCTTGAGCTGAAGAGCTGAGGGACAGCGCCCAGGCCCAGAGTTCAGGCCCCATGACTGGACTAAAAAAAAAAAAAGTTTAAAAAAAATAATAATAATTTAGTTAATAATTTTATGGAAAGGGAATAATTTAAATTAGTTCCCAAAATGTGATAAGTGTAAGTGCACGCGCGCGCGCGCACATGCACACACACACACACACACACATACACACACTAGAATTTTACTAATACATCAAGAATATGTCATTTGCAAGGAAATGGAAAGACCTAGAAAAAATTAGGATAAGTGAAGTAAGTCAGGCTCAGAGAGACAAAGGATACATGCTTTCTCTCATCTATGGAAATTAGGTCTAAATTATAAGTGCCTATGTAAACATACAGAGGATCATATGCATATATATGCAAGTACATTAACTAAAGTGTAGTATATCTAGGAGAATTCCAATCGTGTAACCTCTTTGAACAACTAACTTACAGTTTAACTAAATGAATATTGAGAAGCTAGAACATGCTGATGGGAGTACAGGGGTACAAATGTAGTCATAATATTCAATGTACATATATGAAAAAGGAACTGAGGAGATGAGTGAGATTGGGTGAGACTCAGAAGAATGATGGAAGGGGCGATACTAATTCAAGATGCATGGTACTCACAAACTGACATGTTGAATTGAAATTCCTTTGTACAGCTAAAGGTAATTTTTTAAATCATAACAAATAATATAAAATAGAAAAAATAAATTTGTTCTCAGGCAGCATCCCCTATTATTTATTTATAATATTCACATTCTTGGAATTAGGTTGGGGACTGGAGTTAGAGAGATCTTCTGATAAGACGAAAGCCACTCTGCAGAATACATATTCTGTGCATGAATTCACTCAAATTATATCACTAATATGATCATGGAGTAGAAGATATGGAAATCATCTCTTTCTTAGAAGAGTCAGTTCTTTGTAATTTATAAGAGACTGGACATCAATTACTTTACCTTTGAAATCTAGAAATATGATGTAAAATGGGATCTAGAGAATGACAGTTTGAAGTCCATAAAGCCTCCAGGCGCTGGTGGCTCAGGCCTGTAATACTAGCTACTCAGGAGGCTAAGATCTGAGGATCGTGGTTCAAAGCCAGCCCGGGCAGGGCAGGAAAGTCCAGGAAAGCCTTGAGACTCTTATCTCCAAAAAACCACTAGAAAACCGGAAGTGGTGCTGTGGCTCAAGTGGTAGAGTGCTTGCCTTGAGCTGAAGAGCTGAGGGACAGCGCCCAAGCCCAGAGTTCAAGACCCACAACCGACCAAAAAAAAAAAAATTGAAGTCCATAAAATCTGGGTCTCAAAAAAAAAAAAAAAGAAACAGCAAAGAGCAGGGATGGAAGCATGAATGACTAAAGGGAAAAGAGTAGCACCAAAATAAGCAAGCTGAGCAAGCATGAAGTCCACTAAGTTCAAGTCACAGTACTGGCAACTACAAAAACAACAACAACAAAAAATCATCAAAAGAATTTAATACAGCCGGGTGCTGGTGGCTCACGCCTATAATCCTAGCTACTCAGGAGGCTGAGATCTGAGGATCATGGTTCAAAGCCAACCCAGGCAGGAAAGACTGTGAGACTCCTATCTCCAGTAAACCACCAGAAAACCGGAAGTGGTGCTGTAGCTCAAGTGGTAGAGTGTTCGCCTTGAGCTGAAGAGCTGAGAGACAGCGCCCGGAGTTCACGCCCCATGACTGAAAGAATTTAATACAATTTTAATCACAGAACACAAACTATTTTGGGGGGGGGGGGGCGGGTCATAGGGCTTTAACTCTGGGCCTGAGTACTGTCCCTCAGCTCTTCAGCTCAAAGCTAGTAGTGCTCTACCACTTGAGCCACAGTGCCACTTCCAGTTTTCTGGTGGCTCACTAGAGATAATAAGAGTCTCATGGACTTTCCTCACCAGGCTGGCTTTGAACTGGGATCCTCAGATCTCAGCCTCCTAAGTACCTAGGATTACAGGAGTGAGCCATCAGCGCCTGCCCAAATTATCATTTTTAATATTCTCCTTTTGTCTATTTCAATAGTAAAAAAAGTGTATATGTCTATATAAACAATAATCAATATTCACATTTTTGTGCTATGAGCCAAGCTCTTGAGATACTTTAATTCTGGAATTCACTCAATAAATAGCCCATGCAAATGGGTAAAGAAATTCAAATCCATATGTGCCAGAATCCATGTTCTCTCCACAAGAATCTTTCTTTTCACCATTATTATGTATCTCTATCACAGAATCTCTATCACATAGCCACTTTTCAAAATTATAATTGCTAATAGCTACATAGCATTTCATCTAGTAAAAAGAATTTTGTTTTTTAGGGGAAGGAGGTCCTAGAGCTTAAATTCAAGGCCTGGGTGCTGTCCCTGAGTTCTTTTGCTCAAGGCTAGCACTCTACCACTTTAAGAAACAGTACCACTTCCGTTTTCTGGTGATTAATTGGTAATAAGAGTCTGGTGGACTTTCCTGCCCAGGCTGGCTTTGAACCATAGCCCTCAGATTGCAGCTTCCTGAGTAGCTAGAATTACAGGTGTGAGCCACTGGTCCCAGCTAGGATACTAATTGTTGTCTTGTATTTTTGCATATATATATATAAATGTGTGTGTGTATACACACACACACACACACACACACACACACACACACACACACACATGTTTGCTCTCTTTTGAACTTTGCTTCCTGTTATATTTGACAGCACTTGCTCTCCCATAGCTTCTGGGTTTATGACTCCAGTCAAAGAGCAGAATAGACACTAATCTAAAGGTAAGGGTTCTCTGGAAAGGAAATGATAGTTCTACACTGAAATAGATGCCTAAATTAACTCCCACTAAACCATGGAGACTAGTAACAGAGGGAAGTTCTTCCAAACCAGAGGGTGCTAAACTACCAAACAATGTATATTTATCTCAGAAAACAACCCTGAGCTTCTTGGCAATTATCTCTACTTGTGAAATTCAAGTTTTTTTTGTTTGTTTGTTTTTGGTCGGTTGTGGGGCTTGAACTCTGGGCTTGGCCACTGTCCCTGTGCTCTTCAGCTCAAGGCGAGAGTGCTCTACCGCTTGAGCCACAGCACCACTTCCAGTTTTCTAGCGGTTTATTGGACATCAGAGTCTCAGGAACTTTCCTGCCCAGGCTGGCTTTGAACCGAGATCCTCAGATCTCAGCCTCCTGAGTAGCTAGGATTACAGGCGTGAGCCACCAGCACCTGACTAAGTACACTTTTTTTTTTTTTTTTTTTGGGGGGGGGAGGAGTTCCAGTCGTGGGGCCTGGGCTCTGGGCCTGGGCACTGTCCCTCAGCTATTCAGCTCAAGGTTAGCACTCTACCACTTGAGCCACAGCGCCACTTCTGGCTTTTTTTCTTTTTGCTTATGTGGTGCTGAGGAATCGAACCCAGGGCTTCAGGCATGCAAGGCAAGCGCTCTACCACTGAGCCACCTTCCCAGCCCCAAGTACTTTTTTTTTAACCATAAAGTTTACAAGAACTTTCTGGCCTGTCTTACTATACAAATCAAACCCACTAGCCAGGTGCCGGTAGCTCACGCCTGTAATCCTAGCTACTCAGGAGGCTGAGATCTGAGGATCTCGGGTTAAAGTCAGCCCGGTCAGGAAAGTCTGTGAGACTCTTATCTCAAATAAACCATTAGAAAACCGGAAGTGAGGCTATGGCTCCAGCGGTGGAGTGCTCGCCTTGAGCTGAAGAGCACAGGGACAGCACCCAAGCCCAGAGTTCAAGCCCCATGACCGACAAAAAAAAAAAAAAAAAAAAAAAATCAAACTCACTATAAAGTCTTGGCCTTTACATCTTAGAAATACCAAAGTACTAGGCTGCAAACCAAGTGTCTTTGAGCTATTGGGGAGGCTGAGAGGGAGAGGATTGAGATTTTAAGTCATTTCAAATAATGGGGGGAAATTTTTTTTTTTTGGTCGGTTGATAAGCTTCAGGGACTGGGCCCTGTCTCTGAGACTATCTGTGTTCAAGGCTAGTGCTCTACCACTTGAGCCACAGGGCCACTTACAGTTTTTGAGTGAAGATAAGAGCATGGGGACTTTTCTGCCCAGTCTAGCTTCAAACTGCAATCCTCACATCTCAGCCTCCTAAGTAGCTAGGATTACACATGAGCTACCAGTGCCCAGCCCAAGTAGAAAAATTCTTGAGAACCTATCTCAAAACTAACGTGCAGGGCTGGGAAAGTGGCTCAGTGGTAGAGTGTTTGCCTTGCATGCATGAGGCCCTGGGTTCGATTCCTCAAAACCACATAAACAGAAAAGGCTAGAAGTGGCACTGTAAAGTGCTAGCCTTGAGCTAAAGGACAGCACCCAGACCAGAGTTCAGGCCCCACGACCAACCAAAAAAAAAAAAAAACTAACAAGCAGCAGGGCATTGATGGTTCTTGCCCGTAATCCTAGCTACTCAGGAGGCTGAGATTGAGATCTGAGGATCAGGGTTCAAAGCCAGCTAGCTCCAGCAAGAAATTTAGTGAGACTCTTATCTCCAAGAAACCACTCAGAAAACTGAAATGGCTCTGTGGCTCAAGTGGTAGAGCACTACTAGCCTTGAGCTGAACAGCTGAGGAACAGGGTCCAGGCCCAGAGTATAAGTCCACAACCGCACAAAAAAAAAAAAAAAAACTAGCAAGCAAAATAAGACCTATGAACCAAACAGTTCTGAAGAACACTTTTAAAACAAAGTCCCCAGGGACATTTCTTTTTATTTGCTTTTTTGGTCCTTAGCAATACTTGGGGGCTTGAAAGTAGAGCTTGCACTCTCAACTCAGCTATTTCACACATCGTTAGCACTCTACCATTTGAGCCATGGCTCACCTTCCAGCACTTTGCTAGTTACTTTGAGATTTAAAAAAAAAAAAAAAAATCTCCAAATTTGGAGACAAGATTTGACTGCTTAGCCGGGCGCTGGTGGCTCACGCCTGTAATCCTAGCTATTCAGGAGGCTGAGATCTGACGATCGTGGTTCTAAGCCAGCCCAGGCAGGAGAGATAGTGAGACTCCTATCTCCAATAAAACCACCAGAAAACCGGAAGTAGCGCTGTAGCTCAAGTGGTAGAGCGCTCGCCTTGAGCTGAAGAGCTGAGGGACAGTGCCCAGGCCCAGAGTTCAAGCCCCACGACTGACCAAAAAAAAAAAAAAAAGATTTGACTCCTTGGGCTACAAATGTGACTTAGTCGTAGAATTCTTGCCTTGCATACACAAAGCCCTGGGTTCAATTTCTCAGTACCACATAAACAGAAAAGGCCTGAAGTAGTGCTATGGCTCAAGTGGTAGAATGCTAGCCTTGAGCACAGAGAGGCTCAGGGACAGTGCCCAGAACCTGGATTCAAGTAGCAGGTTTAAAAAAAACAAAACTGTTTTGAACCTTGATTCTTGGGGCTGGGAAGGTGGCTCAGAGGTAGAGCGCTTGCCTTGCACGCATGAGGCCCTGGGTTCGATTCCTCATCACCACATAAGAAAAAAGAAAAAAGCCGGAAGTGGCGCTGTGGCTCAAGTAGTAGAGTGCTAGCCTTGAGCTGAAGAGCTGAGGGACAGTGCCCAGGCTCAGGGTTCAGGCCCCATGACTGGATCCAAACAAAAAAAACAAAAAAAGATTTGATGTTGGTATAATTTGTGGAGGGGAAGGGAAAAAACAAATCGTTTAACTAGGGATACAGGTGGACCCATTGCAACAATGAGATGCACAAGTCGTTATGTCGAAAAAATGAACTTAACAACTTTGGTGGAGGGTGAGGAGAGAATCAGGTAGGGGAAGGGGCAGAGTATGGGAAGGGATGGGAAGGGGAAACAAAGAAGAAGCAACAATGCTTGATAAGAAATGTATTCCTTGCCCATGTAATTGTAACCCCTCTGTACAATATTTTCACAATAAAAAATAAAAGAGTAAAATGGCCAAGTGATCCCTAATAATTTTAGGGATTAAATAAGGCAACGTGACAACAGTTCACTAATCTAATATATTAGGTGAAACTTTCAGTGGGCAGGTCCCTTCACTGCACAGCCAACGACAGAAGCTGGCATATTGCAAAATCAAAAGTTAGCATAAAAGATGTTCAAGAGAAATAGTAGCACCTGCCTGTTTGAATGTCCTTCCAGAGAACCCAGGATTTAGAACTGTCTTCAAATATGATGAAGCAGCTCTGTTTCAATACATTTATCTGTAATATAGAGGAATTTGATGATTTCTTAAACATGTAAACATGAAGTTAAATTAAAAATCATTTAAAAGTTTTACTTCAATAAAAACAAAACATAACTTGCCTTTTTGATAGTTCCAAGATAAAACAAGCCATCTGACCATCTAGCTAGGACATCCTGACCCTCTTCAAATTTACATGCTGGCTTTTTGGTTTTATGTCCATCCTGTAAAGACAGCTTGGTCAAGGATGTTGGGGTCTTTTGGTTTCGACGTAAAGGAGACCGCTTGTGGACCAGTGAATTACCTGCTCCTGTAGAGTCTCTGTTTGGAGAATACAAGACCAAGTAAGATTTAAAGAACTTTTACCAATGACATATTTGACATGTTAATCAAATATTTTTAGTCTATTAAACCCATTAACTTGAAGGAAATAGAACAAATACTTCAAGTCACAAATACTCCCCAAATAAGTTTAAAACAAAATAATAATTCTCAATACCCATTCGTTACTTTAGTCCAAAGACTACAATTCCGCAAAACTCTACCATAAACATATTTGAGCAGCTGTCAACAGCTATAAACTGAGGCAGGCATAGCACAATTATGAAGAAAGGATGTCTCGAATCTCATGGGTGTGTTTCAATAAAGAAAGAGAATTGGGCCAGGTACCAATGGCTCATTCCTATACTATGCAAGGAGATCTGAGAATCAGGTTTCAAAACCAGCCTGGGCAGGAAAAGCCCATGAGACTCTTATCTTTAATAACTCACAAAATAGCTGAAGTGGTGCTGTGGCTCAAGTGGCAGAGTACTAGTCTTGAGCAAAAGGCCTCAGGGACAGCACCCAGCCCAAGTTCAAGCCCCACTACCAGCACAAAACAAAAAAGTGATTTAAACCTTATGTCACTTGACAATTAAGACATATTAACTATGGAGGGCAGGGCTGGGAGTGTGGCTCAGCGGTAGAGTGCTTGCCTAGCATGCATGAAGTCCTGGGTACCACATAAACAGAAAAAGCCAATAGTGACATTGTGGCTCAAGTGGTAGAGCACTAGCCTTGAGCAAAAAGAAGCTCAGGCTCAGGGACAGGCCCTGAGTTCAAGCCCCAGGACTGGCCAAAAAAAAAAAGTCTAACTATGGAAGGCAGTAGATGGGTGTATTTACAATAGTAAATATACTATTATAACTGCTATACAGGAAATAACTACTAAATTTACTCTTTTTAAAAAAATTAAAACCACAAATTTCACAAAATTGCCATCCAAATGAAGTACATTTCAATGAGAATATTGAATTTTAAGGCTGGGAATGTTGCTTAGTGGTAGAGTGCTTGCCCTGGGTTCAATTCTTCAATACCACATAAACAGAAAAAGCTGCAAGTGGCTCTGTGGCTCAAGTGGTAAAGTGCTAGACTTGAACAAAAGAAGCTCAGGGACAGGACCCAGGCCCTGAGTCAAACCCCAGGACTAGGGCTGAGAAGGTGGCTCAGTGGTAGAGCGCTTGCCTTGCATGCCTGAGGCCCTGGGTTCGATTCCTCAGCACCACATAAGCAAAAAGCCGGAAGTGGCGCTGTGGCTCAAGTGGTAGAGCGCTAGCCTTGAGCTGAAGAGCTGAGGGACAGCACCCAGACCCAGAGTTCAGGCCCCACGACCAGACTCAAAAAAAAAAAAAAAAAAAGTTTTAAGCAAAGATCTCAAAATGATACATTTCTACTTCAACAAACCTAAAGACAAATAATTATGTATGAATAAGACACATGAATTAACTGAGTAAGCGTAATTTACTTACAAGTTTATTCTATACAACATAGCATAATGCTACCAATAATTCTCTTTTCAGTTATGAAGTAATAGTCTAAACTTGATTCATAATTCCAACTCTATCATTTACCTTAAAATATAATGAAGTATAATATTTCACTGTTCTGACGTAAGTTGTTTTACTAATTAAAAATACAATGACAACACAGAGAATGAAAGAGCATGAATATGGTTGAAATAGATTGTTTACAACTATGAAAATGAAACAATGTAAACTACTAAAATTATTTTGGGAAGAGAAAAAGAGGATAGGGAGTGAGATTAACTAGAATACATTGTAACCATGTAGAAATGTAACAATGAATCCTCTCACCCCATATAACTTATATAGGATAATAAAAACTAAATAAAGGGACTGGGAATGTGGCTTAGTGGTAGAGTGCTTGTCTATCATGCATAAGGCTTTGGGTTCAATTCCTCAGTACTACATAAACAGGAAAGGCCAGAAGTGGCATTGTGGCTCAAATGATAAAGTGCTAGTCTTGATCTGAAGAGCTCAGGGACAGAGCCAAGGCACAGAGTTCAAGCGCCACAACCGACAAAAACAAAAAACAAAAAACTACAAGTATGTGTAAACTATGCCCACACATTCATGTGCAAGTTCAAAATTGCTAAAATTGCTTTTACTACATATATAAGACTCTACCCATAATTCAGGCAAGACAATGCAGGGTTTTTATTATAATAAAGCAAATCTTTGGTCCTAAGAACAAGGAAGAAAAAACAAGCTCCTAACTTTGCCTGAAGAGTTAGAAGAAAAAAAAACTTCCAAAAACTGAAGTATGAACTGATCCAAATTATGAACTAAGGTCATAAAATATAGAAGGGTAGCCAAGAAGAGTTCAGAATTAACAAAAGGTAAAATCAGGTCTTTCATTACCAATATCAAGTGTCCTATCCACAGAACATTAAATCAACTACTAGTGGTAAAATATACTTCTAGAGATGATTCAACTTGGTTAAGTTTCCCAGGATGGTAATAGTTGGCTATTGAGATTGTTGACTTTGAGATAATAAAATGCTGCAGAACAACTGTTCTAGCATTGTTTTGTATCAGAGAACCTTGGTTTTTTTTGTCGGTCATGGGGCCTGAACTCTGGGCCTGGATGCTGTCCCTCAGCTCTTCAGCTCAAGGCTAGTGCTCTACCACTTGAACCACACCAGCTTTTTCTTCTTCCAGCTTTTTCTGCTTATGTGTTGCTAGAAATCGAACCCAGGGTCTCAGACATTCAAGGCAAGCACTCTACCACTATGCCACCTTCCCAGCCCAAGAACCTTGTTTTTTTAAACTTACAACTTGTATTTCTTTTTTTCCAAATTCTTTATTTTGAAAACTGACAAAAGAAGTCAGGCACTGGTGGCTCACATCTGTAATCCTAGGTACTAACGAGGCTGTGAGCTGAGAATCAAGGTTCAAAGCCAGGTCAGGCAGGAAAGTCCGTGAGACTCTAATCTCCAATTTGCAAGCAAAAATAAAGCTGGAAGTAGAGCTATGGCTCAAGTGGAAGAACATTAGCTTTGATCAAAATAGCTTAAAGAGGACTGGGAAGGTGGCTCAGTGGTAGAGCGCTTGCCTTGCATGCATGAGGCCCTGGGTTCGATTCCTCAGCACATCAGCAAAAAGAAAAAAGCTGGAAGTGGTGCTGTGGCTCAAGTGGTAGAGCGCTAGCCTTGAGCTGAAGAGCTGAGGGACAGTGCCCAGGCCCAGAATTCAGGCCCCACGACCGGACCCAAAAAAAAAAAAAAAAAAAAACGCTTAAAGACAACATCCAGGCCTTAAGTTCAAGTCCCAGTACTGGCAATTTTTGCTAATGTATTTGGATGTTGCACACATTGATAGCCTAAATTTCTTTAAAACAAAGAACTTTCTCTTATATAATCTTCAGACCATTATCATATCAAGTAAACTAAACACTGGTACATTATTAAAGAACAATCAATATTCATTTTCTCCAACTTGACCTAAAAATGACCTTGACAGGACTAAAAGCAGGTAGAGACACAAAGGTTTAACCACAAACAAGGTAAGGTAGGCAGCCCTGTTGCCAACAGTCTGGCAATCCTAGAAGCAAAATAAGCACACGGTTTTTGAAATCTTTAAATCCAGCAGGAAATATGGTTTGACAATGACTCTGGCATCACTGTTTGGCACTGGAGAAGTGGCTATCTCATAGTTCTATAGCCAGTTGCTATAGGGAGCCTATCATTTGAGACTGAGCTACTCAAGCAAGGTCCCTGGGGAAAAGCTGCCACAGTGCTTGGGCACTAGAGGCAGTTGAGAAAGGAGATAGATTGGACACTGACCTACTGAGTTGAAGGAGCAAAATCTGGGCTAGAAGTTGACACAGTCAGTGTAACAAGAGTGAACCCCATAGCTTGAAGATTCCTACAGAGACTAAGAGGTCCAAGCCTGTGGTCAGCACATTGCTCAGCTTCTAGAGAGTTGTGCCTCATTGATGCATGTTGTTTGTTGCAGGTTAGGACAGAGAGCTCTGAGATCAGGCCATGAAGATTTTTTGATTGCTGCTGCTTCCTATATCCCTCAGGATAGTTTATTGAAAGACAGAATGTGACAGCCCTAAGACAGGCAGGCAAAGTGCCAGGTTCCCGTGGTTCACCACCTCTAGTGTAGGTCTCAGTGCCATTTGTATCGCCCACTCTCTGTGGCCTGGATATTTGCTGTCCTGGTGCACAAACAGGGGGCCCTCTGGTGTGAGTTGGAATCTGACCAGTACACAGGCCACAAAGCTCACTGGAGCCAGTAGCAATTCCCAGCATGCAAAGAAGAATGCTTCTACAGTGAACAGAGCCCTGAGACTGACACTGCCCTTAACAGAGCTGGCCTTGTCCACTGGAGCATCAGCCTGAAAAGTGAAAACTGACAACAGTAAATTCTAACTAGGACTCACTGACCACACATACACCTCTCACAGATTCCAACAGTCAAGGAGCCGGAAAGGAGCTTCTCCAATACTTTTTCACCTTTCAACTTTTTTTCCAACATCTTTCATATTGCAATAATATTTTTATTATTTATGGGGTTTTTTGTTTTTTTGGTCGGTGGTGGGGCTTGAATTCTGGGCCTGGGTGCTGTCCCTCAGCTCTTCAGCTCAAGGCGAGCGCTCTACCACTTGAGCTACAGCGCCACTTCTGGTTTTCTAGTGGTTTATTGAAGATAGGAGTCTAACAATCTTTCCAGCCCAGGCTGACTTTGAACCGTGATCCTCTGATCTCAGTCTCCTGAGTAGCTAGGACTACAGGTGTGAACCACCGGCGCCCGGCTTATATTTATGTTTTTAATTCCTCTTCATGATTTTGCCTCATTTTATTTACAAGAGATTTTGGGTTGTTTGCACACTTTCTCACTTCTCCCTTCTATTGTAGTTCTAAGGTTTAACCTCAGGGTCTCACATTTAGTAGGAAAATATGCTCTCATTTGAACTGTACCCACAAGTCCTTCTTGCTTTAGGGTAATTTTCAGGTAGGGTCTTGTTTTGTGCTTGTAGCCCAGTTCAGACAAATCCTCCTATGACCTCCCATGTAGGTGGGACAACAGAAACATACCACACCTAGAATGCTAGCTGAGTTGGGTGAGGATCTCACCAAGCTTTTGTTCAGGCTGGCCTCAAACAGCAATCTTCACAATCTCCTCCTGTATAACTGGAATTATAGGTATAGATTACCATACCCAGCCTTAATTAATTTATAACTTTATAGTTACTCTATATTATTCTTGTAATTTCCTTTTCTGGTTACTGGTAGTCTAATAGTTGGTTTTAACTGTTTTTAATTATAGTAATCTATCTGGTTCCTTTTGTGTCACTACAGTTAGAGCAGTTTCTTTTCTCCTCTCTCAGTGGTACTAGGGTTTAAACGCTCAAGAGGTGGCTCCTAAACACACCTCCCTCAAAAAATTCCAGCACACTAGCCAAACAATGTAATCAACTTAGGTACCTAACAACAGATTAAATGATGTGGTGTGGGTGCATATGTTTGTGTGAATGTTATATATAATACATCTGATGGAACATTATGGTCATAAGGAAAAGGAAGCCAGCAGTGGTGGCTCACCCCTATAATCCTAACTACTCAAGAGGGTGAGATTTAAGGCTAGCAGTCTGAAGCAGGAAAGTCCATGAGACTCTTATCTCCAATTCTCAACTAAAAATAAAGCTGAAAGTAGAGCTGTGGCTCAAAGTGATAAGGCACTAGCAATGAGCAAAAGAGCTCAGGAACAGCACCTAGGCTCTGAGTTCAAGCCCCACAACCGACAATAAAATAAAAAGCAAAATGAAATGCCATTTTCAAGGAAACAAATACAAGTAGAGTACAACTTAGTGAGGCAAATAAAAAACAAAATATCCTATGCATTCATTAATATGTGGGAGCTAGACCTAAAAGACATACATACTAATGGACATGTACCAAAGTATATATATCCACAGACATAATTACTTATATGGATAAACTTAGAACATGAATCAGGCTAACAGACTATTCAGGAGGAAAGAAAAGAATGGAAAAAAAAAAAAGTAAATTATTTTGTAGTATGTTCCAAATTATCTATGAGGCAACATAGAAAATCTCAACAAAAGCTAATGACCAATAGGGCCAGAAGGGGAGAAATAGATTCTGTTGGTGGGTGGGGACTTTGTGGGAGTTTTGCAGGAGGGGAAGAGGCTGAATACTGTTGAAATAATTATTTGCAACTATGAAAATGAAACAAGGAAACCTGTTAGGGATATTAAGGGGAGTTAGGAATATGATGAAGGGAGTGAGACATTGGAATACAGTGTTAAGATATGGAAATAAGGCTGGGAAGGTGGCTCAGTTGTAGAGTGCTTGCCTTGCATGCATGAGGCCCTGGGTTCGATTCCTCAGTACCACATAAGCATAAGGAAAAAAGCCAGAAGTGGCGCTGTGGCTCAAGTGGTAGAGTGCTAGCCTTGAGCTGAAGAGCTGAGGGGCAGCACCCAAGCCCTGAGTTCAGGCCCCACAACCGGACACAAAAATAAATAAATAAATAAGATATGGAAATATAGCAATGAAATGCAACAAAACAAAAGCAGAAGAGATGATCATCCTAAGAAGCATGCAATCATAACAAAAATAATAAATATGAAAAAAACAACATGATTCTTCCAAGTTCACCCCTCAATAACTTGATCTAAAGACTGATATTTAGAAATACCTAAGAGTGCACTGGTGGCTCATGCGTGTAATCCTAGCTAATCAGAAGGCTGAGATCTGAGGATCACAGTTCAAAGCCAGCCCAGATAGGAAAGTCCATGAGACCCTTATGTCCAAATGAGCCACCAAAAAGGCAAAAGTAGAGCTGTGGCTTGAGCACTAGATCTGAGTGAAAAAAGCTCAGGGATAGTGCCCAGGCCGAGTTTAAACCACAGGACGGACACACACACACACACACACACACACACACACACACACACACACACACACACACACACACACACACACACACACTTGCATTTTAGTAAACTGGGAGTAGATGCAGATTGACTGGCCAAAAACACAAGCGGATTTAAAGATGCTATAAATAACTATGACTAGCAATGTGTTTAAATCATTAATAAAGAATCTCCCTATCAAAAAAAAAGTTTGGGCTGGGAATGTGGCTTAGTAGTAGGCTGCTCATCTAGCATGAATAAAGCCCTAGGTTCAATTCCTCATTACCACATACACAGAAAGAAAAAAAAAAAGGCCGGAAGTGATGCTGTGCCTCAAGTGGTAGAATGCTAGCCTTGAGCAAAAGAAGCTCAGGAACAGCACCCAGGCCCTGAATACAAGCCCCAGAACCAGCCAATTTCCTAACAAACAGACACAAAATACTTACAATCAACATCATAGTAAAAAATAATATTAGTAATGCGTGCCGGTGGCTCACACTTGTAATTCTATCTACTCAGGAGACTGAGCTCTGAGGATCATGGTTGAAAGCCAGCCTGAGCAGGAAAGTCCACGAGACTATCTCCAATTAGCCACCAGAAAACCAAAAATGGCACTGTGGCTCAAGTGGCAGTAAGCTTTGCCTTGAGCTGAAGAGCTGAAGGACAGCACCCAGGCCCAGAGTTCAAGCCCCATGACCAACAAAAAAAAAAATTTTTTTAAGCTGCTTAGGGATAGTGCCCAGGCCCTAAGTTCAAGCCCCAGGACTGGCAAAAAATAATAAATAAATAAATAAGCAAAATAAGCCAGATACTGGTGGCTTGCACCTATAATTCTAGCTTCTAAAAGGCTGAGATTTAAGGATTGTGGTCCAAAGCCAGCTCGGGTAGGAAAGTCAGTGATACTCTTTTTTTTTGGGTCCAGTTGTGGGGCCTGAACTCTGGGCCTGGGCACTGTCCCTCAGCTCTTCAGCTCAAGGCTAGCACTCTACCACTTGAGCCACAGCACCACTTCTGGCTTTTTTCTTTTTGCTTATGTGGTACTGAGGAACCGAACCCAGGGCCTCATGCATGCAAGGCAAGCGCTCAACCACTGAGCTACCTTCCCAGCCCTAGTGACACTCTTATCTCTAACAAACTACTCAGAAAAAGTCAGAAGTGATGATGTGGCTGCAGTGTCCAATACAGCTCTTGCCTTGAGTACAAAAAGCTCAGGGCCAGCCCCTAGTCCCAGGACTAGCAAGAAAAGAAAGAAAAAAACAGGCTCAAGCCTATAATCCTAGCTCTTCAGGAGGCTGAGATCTGAGGATTGTAGTTTAAAGGTAGAAATTGAGTGTCACTCTATCTCCAATTAATCACCAAAAAAGCAGGAAGTGGAGCTTCATGCATACTAGGCAAGCAGGGCTTCATGCATACTAGGCAAGCACTCTACCACAGAACCACCTTCCCAGCCCTAGGTGCATGCTTAATTCAAATTCTTAGAACATTTTTAGCACTTCAGAAAAAATTGTAGGGGCCTCCAAGGGTTCAATTCCTCAGCACCACATAAACAGAAAAAGCTGGAAGTGGCACTGTAGCTATGTGGTAGAGTGCTAGCCTTGAGCTGAAGAGCTAAGGGACAGCGCCCAGGCCAAGAGTTCAAGCCCCACAACTGACAAGCAAGAAGAAAAAATTGTAGGTAAGTTTTAATGTGTGAATTCAAATACATTTTCATATGTAGGAATTCAAAACAAAAGACAAGGTTGGATTCGATTCCTTAGCTCCAGGACTGGAAAAAAAAAAAATGCATTCCTTCTCAGGCTTCACTGCAAATATTTGGGAGTGTAATTACATTCTCAATAGAAAATATAATGGTCTACATCAAGAAATTTTAAATCAATTCTTTCCTTGCTTCAACTACTACTAGGAACGCACCTCGAAGACTAAAGAAAAACAAAAAAAAAAGGTTCCATTTTAAGCACTGTCCAACATCCTAAAAGGTCACTTAGAAATTTAAGTGTATTTTGTCTACAATAAATATTTTTAAATTTATCTGCTTTTGCAATTTGCTGCTTTAAAAAATTAAGGACTCTTCAAAGGAAAATGAAAACATGGACGCCAAAACAGCTTGTACACAAGGTAGAACACAGGAGGGTCACATGGAAGCAATCTGAAGGCGGAAAGTACTATTGGAGCAACTGAAGTCAAATTAAATTAAGACACTATTTACATATCTCTAGCTCTGTGCTGACCTCATATGGTGCTTTCCTATATATTATGCACAGGTCTACCTACGTCTGCATACCTGAATTCGTATTATACAGTTTCTATCTTTAATCGAAGTTAAACATTCCACGGTCCTTTTCCCATTGTTCACGAATCCTCACTATTCCTCAAATCACACCCCCCTCCCAATAAATCCATCTGTTCCTGCTAATGGCTTCCAAAGACATAACCAAGGACACCAGATTGTAAAAGAGTTCTGGCACTAACGAAATATGATGTTAAGAAATCTTGGCTAATTAGTGAAAAAAAAATCCTTTAAACCAATACTTTTCACCAATAGGCTATGAAACTGAACACAATACCAATGATAAATTTAGAAAGGGAGATAAAGTAGAGCTAAATTGAACAGAAGAAATGCCTCAGATTTGGGGGCGCTCCTCAGACTTAGGAGCCACTCCTCAGATTGGGGCGGGGGGCACTCCAAATATATGGTACCTGTTCCCCTTTAAGCCTCCCAAGCTGGCTTCCAGGCTCCACTTCAGTGTTCCCCAGATCCTTAGATTCTCTGCAGCCGGCTCACTAGAACCCCCCCTTCCTCCACTCCCACCACCCTTTGGTTTTCCAGAGCTACTTCCCTTAGCGACCCCCATGGCCCCAGGCAGCCGCTTCACTAGGCCCTCGCATCTTCCTCAGTCCCCCATTTCCTGGCGGCTCCTCCCCTCGCTTCCCCAGCCCCTCGTCACCAGGTTCGGCCAGCCCCATCCACCGACTCCCGCCCCCGGGTTCCTTCCTGCCCTCCACACCAGAGCTTCCCCGTCTCAACGTTTGACGGGTTCTCCGGGTAGCCTGGCACCTCCTTGTACCCCCGTTTTGTCCAACCGTCTACAGACCGACCCCTTCTTTCAACGAAAATGCCACCGCCACGGCACCCACACACGGGAGCCCCCACCCCACCTCGGTCCTCCATCTTTCCCCGTCCACTCGCGTCCTTTCTCCTCCTCCCCGGCCTCCTGCGGGAGAGCCGGCCGCGGCCGCCGTCCCTGGCCGCCGTCCCTCACCTCATTCGGTCACTTCAGTGGTGCCAACCGCTTCATACAGGAAGGAAAACACAACCCCTCTCGGCCCCGCGGGCGCTTCTCCGGCGAGTCCGAGTCCTGACCGGGCACCGCCCCACCGGGAGCCCCGCACATACGCGGGAACAAACCGAGGTCGGTGGGGAGGGAGACGAGCGAGCGTTCTCACACCGGCCTCAAACACAGACCACTTCGCTACAGCCCCTCGCCATTTTGGTTTCCCGCGGACTGCCGGTGCATTCTGGGAGCGCGGAGCCACACTGGGGCCGAATGGCTGCGCTCCAGGGCCGTGGAGGGGCGGGGACTACGCAGCCCGCGCGGAAGAACACGGCGTCCTGCGTCCGCGGCCGGAGATGAACAAAGAGGGACTCTTTAATGCCGCCGCAGCAAGCCGGGTTCTTCCGCCGTCGGCGCCGACACAATGGTGAGAGCAGAGCCCGGCCGCCGCCGGCGCTCCTTTCTCTGCCGGCGTCCGGCCTGACCTGCGGTGTCCCCGTAGAGAGCCCGGCTCGGCCCGTCGTGCGAGGCCGGCTTCCTGCGGGTGGAGGACACCTGCGCAGAAGCACGTTTCTTTCACCTTCCGGGCCCCTGGGCAAGGGAGGAGGTCCAGGGCCTCACTTTTTACTCTGCAGCCTCGCACTCCTCTTGAGGACCTGCTTCCTTGGAAGATTGTCAGACTTTTTCTTTTTCCTTTGACGGTGAAAGGAATTGAGGTTGGGGACCCCCCCCTATCCGTCCCCCCCCAACCGCTTTGCTAACCTGCTTTGCAAGCTTCCCTCCTTTGTAGTGAAATCTGAAGATGCTGTCCGTGCAGTTGCGGTTCATTTTAGGAATAGAAAACTTCGCTTCTAGGGCAGCCTCAGATCTAATGCCCACTGGGGTCCCAAGTTACAAACTACCCCCCCCCCCGCAGTGCTTATCTCTTAGAATGTGAAGGTGTAACCTGGCTCCTTTTTGTAACCACACGTAGTATCTTTATACTTCAGTGGCAATATTTTTACATCATTTCATGGTTTTTGTCCTCTATTGTTTCACAGGGATAATGAATCCCCTGGGTTATGGGTGTTGGTTTTTGTTTTTGTTTTGTGTTTTTCCTCTCTGCTAAAAAGTACCTCTTGTGGCCTTAGCTTCCTTTGTTCATAGTTGAGAAGGGGTTCCCTGAAACTAGGTGCTCCAGATCTGACAGATAAGTATACTCGTTTTATCCAATATGGATGCTTTTGTTCAGTTATCGTTCGACATTTTTAGCACTCCGGTTATACTTTTCCTCTTGCTTCTCCTAAATAATGGTCTTAATCTTTTTAAGTTTTTCTTACTTCAGCTTCTCTGTTTCAGCTACCTCATCTTTAGGACTCAGGATCCTGTGCTTAGGTAACTTCTCCAGCACCCCCCCCCCCCCAGAGGCTTTCAGCAGTAGCATCAGAAACAGCTTCCCCTCAGGCAATTGGTGAAAGAGTGTTTCCCATGAGTCACCCCACCATAAACTGCCCTCTATGGTAATCTAGAAGGTATGTCTCCTTCCATTGGATGGATTGTGACCCACTTGCCTGAAGCACAAGTACCCCTCATAGGCTTGAGCCACAAGCACCTGGAAAAACATATATTTGGTCTACAAGCACCTGGTAAAAACATACTTGGTCTACAAGAACAGAGTTAAAAACTAGCTCCCAATGGCTCACACCTCTAAGTGTACCTACTCAGGAAGCTGAGATCTGAGGATCACGGTTTGAAGCCAACCCAGGCAGTAAAGTCCAGGAGACTTACTCCAAACTAACCAGCAAAAAGCTACAAGTGGAGCTGTGGCTCAAGTGGTAGAACACCAGCCTTGAGTTGAAAAAAAAAAAAAACTAAGGGACAGTACCTCAGCCCTGAGTTCAAGCTCAAGGGCCGATACAAGCACCTGTGTGTGTGTGCGCGCGCGTGTGCGCGCGCGCGCGCACACGCGCGCACACGCGCACACACACAGGAATTCAAATTGCCCAAATAAAAAAAATAAATACTAGAAATATTTATTTAAATTATATAGACACTAGAGTCCAACTGAACTGCTAACAGAGACAAAAGATTTATCCTTACCAGACATTTATTAAATTATTGTGACTCTCAAGGAATAATCAAATGGAAAAAATGCATGCAGTAATAAGACATATTAAGTAACTAAATGCTGAATATGTGATGAGTATTGTAATTGTTATGTGTATAGGTTGGTTAGTTGGTTTGCTGGTCCTGGGGCTTGAACTCAGAGCCTGGGCCCTGTTCTGGAGTGTCTCTATGCTCAAGGCAAGTGCTCTACCACTTGAGCCACAGCACCACTTCCAGCTTTATCTGTTTATGTGGTGCTGAGAAATCGAACCCAAGGGTTCATCCATGCTAGGAAAGCACTCTACCAGTAAGCCACATTCCCAGCCCCTGGTATATGCATTTAGAAGAATAAAGTTGTCACAAAAGGCCTTCATTCCCTCAAGTCACTTTTTGCACATATCAAAGAAGCTATAGGGGCTGGGAAGGTGGCTTAGTGGTTGAGTGTTTGCTTTGCATGCATGAGGCCCTGGGTTTGATTCCTCAGCACCACATAAGCAGAAAAAGCCAGAAGTGGTGCTGTGGCTCAAGTGGTAGAACGCTAGCCTTCAGCTGAAGAGCTGAGGGACAGCGCCCAGGCCCAGAGTTCAGGCCCCACGACTGGCAAAAAAAAAAAAAAAAAGGCAAAGAATCTATAGCAGACCCAAAATGGAGTCACTCAAGCATAAGTTCCACATTCCAAGCAGAAACCTGAGTTGTTTACTTAAAAGATCTGAACTTTGGCTGGGTGTTGGTGGCTCACAGCTGTAATTTTAGCTACTCAGGATGCTGAGATCTGAAGATTGTGGTTCAAAGCCAGCCCGGGAAGGAGTACATGAGACTCCAATTAACCACTAGAAAACCGGAAGTGGCACTGTGGCTCAAGTAAGTGGTAGAGTGCTTATCTTGAGCTGAAGAGCTTAAGAACAGCACCCAAGCCCAGAGTTCAGACCTCACAACGGGAAAAAAAAAAAAAAAAAGAAAAATCTGAACTTCCAAGTAATCAGGAGAGATAAAATAGTCAAATTTAGGACTGGGAATGTGGCTCAGTAGTAGAGAGCTTGCCTAGCATGCCTGAAGCTCTAGGTTCAATTCTTCTGTACCTCTATACACAGAAAAAGACGGAAGTAGCACTGTGGTTCAAGTGATAAAGTGCTAGCCTTAAGCAAAAGAAGCTCAGGGACAGTGCCCAGGGCCTGAGTACAAACCCCAGCCCCAGGACTGGCAAAAAAAAAAAAAAAAAGTCAAATCCCACTAAGACAACAGGATCTATATCATATCCTTAAAAGAAACTAGGAAATTAACCTTGAAATGATCAGTTTAGCCAGTGGTGAACTGACATCTGTCATCCCAGCATTTGGGAGGCTGTGACGAGAATTTTGAGTGTGAGCCCAGCCTGGACTACATCACAAAAACCTGCCTCCAAATTGGCAGCTTCTCTTTTTGGTCTGATTCCTGAACCATCAATTAAGAAGTCCACTTCTCTTAGATCATACTCAGGCTGAAGTCACATGTACGGCTCTGAATAGTCTCCGTGGAGCCCAGCCTTTCAGCCCTCCAGGCAATGTGAAACACAAGTGAACTGACTTTCAAGCCACATACTTGCTAAATACCAAAAAGAACCTCAGTCAGCACCACGTGGAAATGCATCATGCAGCTGAGCTCTGCCCCAAATCCTAACACAGGAAATCTTCAGGTACAATGAAAATATTCTTTTTTTTTTTCTTTTGCCTGTCCTGGGGCTTGAACTCAGGGCCTGGGCAATGTCCCTTGGCTCAAGGCTAGCACTCTACCACTTGAGCCACAGTACCACTTCCAGCTTTTTCTGTGGTACTGAGGAATTGAACCCAGGGCTTCATGCATGCTAGGCAAGTACTCTACCACTAAGCCACATTCCGAGCCATGAAAATATTCTTTTAAGGGGCTGTTTACATGGGAGACCATGTAAACAGGTGCATATCGTTTCCCTCTTGAATCTCAATTTTTTCATCTGTATAGATCAAGGGAACTTGACTAGATGATCTCTAAACTTGGTCTTGTTCTAAACTACTCTAAATCCATCCCCTTATTTGGTAATCCATCTGAAATTAAGACACTTTTTATCTGATAAAGGAAAAAGCATTTTTGTAAATATTGTTATTATAAAGGTGATACACAGAGGAGTTGTAGTCTCATAAGTCAGATAAAGAGTATATTTCTCTTTGGACAATGTCTCCCCTTCCCTTGCCCTCTCCCAGGAGGAGAAAAAACTTAATTCATTTATAGAACTGTGAAAGTGCAAGGAAAGGGGTCACATTCTCCAAAAAGAAATGTACTCTTTATCTGACTTATGTAACTGTAACCCTTCTGTTCATCACATTTATAATAACAACTTAAAAATTAAAAATAAAGTAAAATAAACCCCTGTACAGATCAGGGCTCCTGAGCCTGGCCAAGGTTTTGAGACTTGGGTAAGAAGAGAAAGTAGGGGAGAAGGTGGAGATGGGAAGGAATGGGAAGGGGAAACAAAGGAGGAGGCAACAATGCTTGATAAGAAATGTACTCATGGGCTGGGAAGGTGGCTCAGTGGTAGAGCGCTTGCCTTACATGCCTGAGGCCCTGGGTTCTATTCCTCAGCACCACATAACCAAAAAGAAAAAAGCCGGAAGTGGTGTTGTGGCTCAAGTGGCAGAGCACTAGCCTTGAGCTGAAGAGCTGAGGGATCGTGCCCAGGCCCAGAGTTCAGGCCCCACAACCGGACCCCAAAAAAAAAAGAAAGAAAGAAATGTACTCATTACCTTGCTCACGTAATTGTAACCCCTCTGTATGGTATTTTCACAATTTAAAACAAAAGAGAGAGCGAGAAAGCAACGGCTCTTTCCGTGCCAGAGTAAAGAGAAGATGGGGTCAGAGCTGCACAGAAAGAGAAGAAAGCTGAGGTTTTAGGAGCTGAATAGCACACTAGAGCATGGCTCAAGCAGTAGAGGGCCTGCCTGGTAAAGTAACAAGTCCTGAATTCAAATCGCAGTACTGCCAGAAGAGAGAGAGATGATCATCATCATCACCACCATAACAGTGAAGGTTTCTTTTTTTTTTTTTTGTCGCCCGTGGGGCTTGAACTCTGGGCCTAGGCGCTGTCCTTCAGCTCTTCAGCTCAAGGCGAGTGTTCTACCACTTGAGCTACAGCGCCACTTCCGGTTTTCTGGTGGTTTATTGGAGATAGGAGTCTCATGGTCTCTCCTGCCCGGGCTGGCTTTGAACCGTGATCCTCAGATCTCAGCCTCCTGAGTAGCTAGGATTACAGGCGTGAGCCACCAGCGCCCGGCTACAGTGAAGGTTTCTATGCTCCAGGAAAGGTGGTAAGAGAGGAAAAGAAGATGGTTCCCCATGGACGGGACTTGAGGGGGGAGAACTGACTTGCCAGCCCCCTGCCTCCTACTGGTCATTCCTTCTCCCCTTAGGATGTCAGTCCCCTTCTTTGCATGTCTCAGTTGTATGCCCAGATACTGCAATGCTTTGTCCTAAGTTCAACAATGAAACTCCTGGGTAAGAGGCAACAGTACTGTGGCCTGGACCTAAAGCCAGGGGCTGCTAAGTTGTATCACTATGAAGTTACTCAAAAAGACACATTTATGGGGCTGGGAAGATAGCATGCCTGAGGCCCTGGGTTCAATTCCTCAGCACCACATAAGCAGAAAAAGCCGGAAGTGGCACTGTGGCTCAAGTGGTAGAATGCTAGCCTTGAGCTGAAGAGCTGAGGGACAGCACCCAGGCCTAGAGTTCAGGCCCCATGACCGGACCAAAAAAAAAACACCACATTTGTAGCAGGGTGCTGGTAACTGGGGCCTGTAATCCTAGCTACAGGAGGCTGATACCTGAGGATCTCTGATCAAAGCCAGTCCATGAGACTTATCCAGAAAAAGCCAGAAGTTATCCTGTAGCCCTAATGGTACAATGCTAGCAAGCCCTGAGCTAAAGGAGCTCAGGGACAGTACCCATGCCTTGAGTCCAAGGACAAGAAAGAAAGAGGAAGGACAGGAAGGAGGAACGGAGGGAAAGATATAATGGAGCTAATACCATTATTAAAGTTGATTTTGGCAAGGCACCGGTGGCTCATACCTGTAATCCTAGCTACTCAGGAGGCTGAGATCTGAGGATCACGGTTCAAAGCCAGCCCAGGCAGGAAAGTCCATGAGACTCTAATCTCCAATAAACCACTAGAAAACCAGAAGTGGCACTGTGGCTCAAGCAGTAGAGCGCTTGCAGGGACAGCGCCCAAGCCCAGAGTTCAAGCCCCACAGCCGACCAAAAAAGTTTACTTTGTATACTACATGAAATAAAATGTACAGGGCTGGGAAGATGGCTCAGAGGTAGAGCGCTTGCCTTGCATGCATGAGGCCCTGGGTTCGATTCCTCAGCACCACATAAGCAAAAAGAAAAAAGCCGGAAGTGGCGCTGTGGCTCAAGTGGTAGAGTGCTAGCCTTGAGCTGAAGAGCTGAGGGACAGCGCCCAGGTCCAGAGTTCAGGCCCCACGACCGGACCCAAAAAGAAAAAAAAAAGAAATATAATGTACATAAATGCTTCATTTTTTTGTTTTTGTTTTTGTCAGTCATGGGGCTTAACCTCTGGGCCTGCACACTGTCCTTCAGCTCTTCAGCTCAAGGCAAAATCTCTACCACTTGAGCCACTTGAGGTTTATTGGAGATAAGAGTTTCACAGTCTTTCCTGCCCAGGCTGGCTTTGAACCACGATCCTCAGATCTCAACCTCCTGAATAGCTAGGATTATAGGTGTGAGCCACCGGTGCCCAGCTCATGGTTTTTCTCTTACAGCACTTATTATATATTTAACTGTCATAGTCAACTCAACTGAGCAACTGGAGGGGTGGAGAGCCTCATTTTTCTCTATGTCCCATCCTTGAAAATTCATCTACCAAGAATGTGAGCCAGTCCTGGAAGTGTGGCTTAATGGTAGAGTCCTTGCCTAGCATGCATGAGGCCCTCAGCTCAATTCCTCAGTGCCACATAAACAGAAAAATCCAGAAGTGGTGCTGTGGCTCAAGTGGTAGAGTGCTAGCCTTGAGCAAAAGAAGCTCAGCCCAGGCCCTGAGTTCAAGCCCCAGACTGGCAATAAATAAACAAATAAATAGAACATGAGCCACAAAGTAGCTCTGACATAAATAGTAATATCGATATCATTTAGCTCACAATGTTGAACATTTTGCATGTGAAGGACTGGGCTATACAGCATCAAGAGTCAATTCAAGCATTATTAAAAAACATATATAAGTCAGTCTGGAGTACTTAGTATCTGAAGATCTGACATTATTAAAGTAATTGAGGGAGGAAGAGAAACATGGTAGAGGGTGAATTTGATCAATGTGTACTGGGTGCATGTAAGGAAATATCACAATGAAACTCATGTTACAAATGTATACTGAGGGCTGGGAAGGTGGCTCAGTGGTAGAGCGCTTGCCTTGCATGCTTGAGGCCCTGGATTCGATTCCTCAGCACCACATAAGCAAAAAAGAAAAAAGCCGGAAGTGGCGCTGTGACTCAAGTGGTAGAGCACTAGCCTTGAGCTGAAGAGCTGAGGGAAAGCGCCCAGGCCCAGAGTTCAGGCCCCACGACCGGACCAAAAAAAAAAAAAACAAATGTATACTGATTCAAAAATTAAAAAATAAAATATTTCTAAGTTAACATATATGCAAACCAGTACATCTCCCAAATAAGGATGTTTTGAGTAAAAGCATACAACTTAAATATTAAACAAAAAAGTAATTGAGAAGTAAATGAGAAGAATCACAGGAATGAGGCCAAATTCGGGATAATCCCATGAAAAATAAAAGGCTGGCCAGAAGGACTGGAAGTGTGGGTAAAGTAGCAGGACACCAGCTGTGAGCAAGCAAATTCAGTAAGCCTACAGCCTTGAGTTCAAGACTGATACTGACAAAAAAGAAAGAAAGAAAAGGAAGGAAAAAAGGAAAGAGAAAGAGAACAAAAACAGGGATAAAGAAGGTGGTTGTGTCTCACTGTGAGAGGCTTCATAGGACAAGTGGTATTGCTAAGACTTCCTGGACTGCAGGAGTCATCAGTGCAACCTGAATAAGCTTCAGGCACAGGGCTATTGCCTTGCTGTTCTTTTTTTTTGGGGGGGGGGTGCAGTTGTGGGGCCTGAACTCTGGGCCTGGGCGCTGTCCCTCAGCTCTTCAGCTCAAGGCTAGCACTCTACCACTTGAGCCACAGCGCCACTTCTGGCTTTTTTCTTTTTGCATATGTGGTGCTGAGGAATCGAACCCAGGGCCTCATGCATGCAAGGCAAGCGCTCTACCACTGAGCCACCTTCCCAGCCCCTGCCTTGCTGTTCTTTGGAAATGGAGACTAGAAATATGTCCAGCTTCGGAAGTGGCCCTGTAATTCAAGTGGTAGAACACTAGCCTTGAGCTGAAGAGCTGACGGACAGAGCTCAGGCCCAGAGTTCAAGCCCCAGGACAGACAAAAAAAAAAACAGGCTTTAATTTAGCCAGGTGCAGGTGGCTCACACCGGTCATCCTAGCTACTCAGGAGGCTGAGATCTGAGGATCACGGTTCAAAGCCACCCGGGAAGGAAAGTCCGTGAGACTCTGATCTCCAATAAACCACTAGAAAACCGGAAGTGGCGTTGTGGCTCAAGCAGTGGAGCACTCATCTTGAGCTGAAGAGCTGAGGGACAGCTCCCAGGCCCAGAGTTCAAGCCCCACGACCGATCAAAAAAAAAAAAAAGTATGTCCAGCTTCTCCCCAACCCTCTCTCAACCATGTTCAATGTCTTCAATGGCTGGGAAGGTGGCTCAGTGGTAGAGTGCTTGCCTTGCATGCCTGAGGCCCTGGGTTCGATTCCTTAGCACCACATAAGAAAAAAGCCGGAAGTGGCGCTGTAGCTCAAGTGGTAGAGCACTAGTCTTGAGCTGAATAGCTGAGGGACAGCGCCTAGGCCCAGAGTTCAGGCCCCACGACCGGACCCAAAAAAAAAAAAAGAAAGAAATAGTGGAAGAGATTCTATGACTTGTTTCTTTTTCTTCTAATTATTGGATAAACAAGCTGAGTATGGTTGGTTGAAAAATGAGTTCAAAGCTACCTGAGACAGAAAAAGTCTGTGAGATACATTTTTTTCCCCCAACTAAATAGGGAAGCACAAAAGAGGAGGATTACAGTTCAGACTGGCCTGAACACAAAGCCTATACAAAAAAAATAAACCAACACAGAGCAGGGAATGCAACTTAGTGGTACAGTACTTGCCTAGCATACATAATTCCTGGGTTCTATTCCTAAGAACCACATAAACAGTGGCACTGTGGCTAAAGTATGCTAGCCTTGAGCAAAAAGAAGCTCAGGGTCAGTGCCTAGGCCTTGAGTTGAAGCCCCAAGACTGGAAATAAATAAATAAAGCAACAGAAAAAGGGTGAGTAGGGAAAAACACATTGAGTTGGAAAGGCATTTCCCCAAAGAAAAGGTTGCTATTCTGAGTTGTTAAACACTTTGAGTCAACAAACATGCAGTGAAATTAAACTTCCCTATAATAATAGAAGTAATAGACCAGGCAGTGGTGATTCACCCCTTTAATCCTAACTACTCAGGAGACTGAGATCTGAGGATCATGGTTCAAAGCCAGTTAACTCAGCAAAGTCTGTGAGACTATTATCTCCAATTAATCACAGAAAAAGCAGGATTAATTACAGGAAAAGCAAAAAGTGGTACTGTGATAGAATGCTATCCTTGAATGAGAGAAGCTCAGGGACTGTGCCTAGCCCCCAGAGTTCAAGCCCCAGAACTGACAAAAAAAAAAAAACTTAGTAGAAATGATTACTAATAGTAACCTGGATTTTCATATAAAACAGTATTTATTAGCTGGGCACCAGTGGCTCACACCTGTAATCCTAGCTACTCAGGAGACTGAGGTCTGAGGATCACAGTTCAAAGCCAGCCCAGGCAGAAATGTTCGTGAAACTCTGATCTCCAACAAACCATCAGAAAACCAGAAGTGGTGCTGTGGCTCAAGTGATACAGCGCTAGCCTTGAGCTGAAGAGCTCATGGACAGCACCTAGGCCCAGAGTTCAAGACCCACAACCAACAACAACAACAACAAAAAGTATTTATTGAAATGAGCTCCAGGAAATAGGAAAATACAAAAAAGTGGTTTTTGTTCCCTTGTTGCTGTTTTTGTTTTCTTTTTGTCTTGTTTGTTGGGGAATATAAGGGAGCACAGAAATGCAGGGACAAGCCGGGCGCCTGTAATCCTAGCTACTCAGGAGGCTGAGATCTGAGGATCGAGGTTCAAAGCCAGCCCGGGCAGGAGAGACCGTGAGACTCCTATCTCCAATAAACCACCAGAAAACCGGAAGTGACGCTGTAGCTCAAGTGGTAGAGTGCTCGCCTTGAGCTGAAGAGCTGAGGGACAGCACCCAGGCCCAGAGTTCAAGCCCCACGACCAACCAAAAAAAAAAAAAAAGAAGAAATGAAGGGACAAAAGGTAAACAAACTCAGCAGTGCTACTCTCTCAATACTTTGTTGAAAATGAACTATAACAACTTGTGGGTAGGACAAGAGGGTAAAACTGGGAACTAGTGAGGGAAGGAGTGACAATGTCCAAAAAATAACTGTACTCATGATAGGGCTGGGAAGGTGGCTCAGTGGTAGAGCGCTTGCCTTGCATGCCTGAGGCCCTGGGTTCGATTCCTCAGCACCACATAAGCAAAAAGAAAAAAGCTGGAAGTGGCGCTGTAGCTCAAGTGGTAGAGCACTTGCCTTGAGCTGAAGAGCTGAGGGACAGCACCCAGGCCCAGAGTTCAGGCCCCACGACTGGACCCAAAAAAACAAAAAACAAAAAAGAAATGTACTCATGGATTGGGAATGTGGCTTTGTGGTAGAGTGCTTGCCTAGCATGCATAAAACCCTGCATTTGATTCCTCAGTACCACATACACAGAAAAAGCGAGAAGTGGCTCTGTGGCTCAAGTGATAGAGCGCTAGCCTTGAGCAAAAGAAGCTCAGGGACAGTGCCCAGGCCCTGAGTTCAAGCCCCAAGACTAGCAAAAAAGAAAAAGAAAAAAATGTACTCATTACCTGATTCATGTAACTGTAACCCTTCTGTACATCACCTTTTAAAGAATTATTGTTGCCAAGCACCAGTGGCTCATGCCTGTAATCCTAGCTACTCAGGAGGCTGAGATCTGAGGATCAGGATTCAAAGCTAGATGGGGCAGGAAAGTCTGTGAGACTCTTATCTCCATTAAACCACTAGAAAACCGGAAGTTGTGCTGCAGCTCAAGCAATAGAGTGCTCACTTTGAGCTGAAGAGCTGAGGGATAGCACCCAAGCCCAGAGTTCAAGCTCCAGGACCAACCAAAAAAAAAAAAAAGAATTATTGTCATCATAAAGGTGATGTACACCTTTTAACATTACAATGAAGCAATAGTAATAACTATAAAGATATTTAAACATAAAAACACAGGGTTTTAAAAAGAGTAATAGTGGGGCTGGGAAGGTGGCTCAGTGGTAGAGCGCTTGCCTTGCATGCCTGAGGCCCTGGGTTCAATTCCTCAGCACCACATAAGCAAAAAGAAAAAAGCTGGAAGTGGCACTGTGGCTCAAGTGGTAGAGTGCTAGCCTTGAGCTGAAGAGCTGAGGAACAGTGCCCAGGCCCAGAGTTCAGGCCCCACGACCAGACCCAAAAAATTAAAAAAAATAAAATTAAATAAATAAATAAATAAATAAATGAGTAATAGTTTTAGCTGGGAGCTGGTGTAATTCTAGCTACTCAGGAGGCTGAGATCTGAGGATCGCAGTTCAAAAACAGCCCAGACAGGAAAGTTCATGAGACTTATATCCAATCAACCATCCAAAACAGAAGTGGCACTGTGGCTCAAGTGGTAGAGCAGTAGCCTTGAGCACAAAGAAGGTCAGGGACAATGCCTAGGCCCTGAGTTCAAGCCCCACAATTGACAAACAAAATAATCATTTCAACTATTTACTCTGGGCCAAGGGACAAAGGCTTGATATAAATAGAAATTCTACTTGAAGCAGAATATATCGAACTATATAATACAGAAAATCTACCTGAAGCAGAATACATTGAACTATATAATACTAGGTATTAATATTTAATTACACAAATGTACAAAAAGGAAGTCAGGAACAAATAAGGTATATTTATGAACTAGTTTTTACCACTATTATCTACTTCATGGCTATCTTCATGCAAGAGAGTTTTGCTTTCTTCTTTATATTTGTATTTCTTCTGCTTTATACTGTGATGATATTTTCAAATGAGTAATTGATGGTGCTGGGAAGGTGGCTCAGTGGTAGAGCGCTTGCCTTGCATGCCTGAGGCACTGGGTTCGATTCCTCAGCACCATAAATAAAAGCCAAAAGTGGTGCTGTGGTTCAAGTGGTAGAGTGCTAGCCTTGAACTGAAGAGCTGAGGGAGGGACAGCACCCAGGCCCACAGTTCAGGCCCCACAACTGGACCCCCATCCCCAAAAAAATCAGTAATTGAAAACTCATACTGCCAGGTGCCAACGGTTCTCATTTGTCATCCTAGCTACTCAGGAGGCTGAGATCGGAGGATCAGTGTTCAAAGCCAGCCCTGGTAAGGCAGGAAAGTCCATGAGACTCGAACCTCCAATTAGACACCAAAAAGTTGTAAGTGGCACTGTGGCTCAAGTGGTAGAGCACTAGCCTTCAGCAAACAAGCTCAGGGACAGCACTCAGGCCCTGAGTTCAAACCCCAGGACTAGTACGCACACACACACACACACACACACACACACACACACACACACACACACACACACACATCTCATGCAGGGCAGTTATGAAGTTTCCGCTGCTCTTGTGGGACATGAAAGGCCATAATTGACGTCAGAGAATTTGAAAGCTCCCTAGTTGTCAAAACAAGTGCACTGTTGGGAGCTCTCCAGGGTACTGGAATGTCTCCGAACAATTAATTGGTGAGAATCTGCTCTTCGTAATTGTCTCAGTACTTTTTTTCTTTTTTCTTTTTCTTTTCTCTTTCTTTCTTTCTTTGTTTTGTGGGTCGTGGGGCTTGAACTCTGGACCTGGGTGCTGTCCCTCAGCTCTTCTGCTCAAGGTGAGCGCTCTATCATTTGAGCCACAACACCACTTCCTTTTCCTGAGTGATTTATTGGAGATAAGAGTTTCACACACTTTCTTGCCCAGGCTGGCTTTGAACCATGATCCTCAGATCTCAGCCTCCTGAGTAGCTAGGATTACAGGCGTGAGTCACCAGTGCCTAGCTGTCTCAGTTATTTTTCTCTCTTCCCTTCTTTTTTATTTCTTTACTTCTCCTGTTTTAATTTTTTTTTGCTAGTCCTGGGGCTTGAACTCAGGGCCTGGGCACTGTCCCTGAGCTTCTTTTGCTCAAGGCTAGCACTCTACCACTTGAGCCACAGAGCCACTTCTCATTTTTTCTGTGTATGTGGTACTGAGGAATCAAATGCAGGGCTTCATGCATGCTAGGCAATCACTCTACCACTAAGCCACATTCCCAGCTTCATTTCTTTTCTTTTCCTTTCTTTTTGCCAATCCTGGGACTTGAACTCAGGGCTCGGGTGCTGTCCCTTAGCCTCTTTGTGCTCAAGGCTAGTGCTCTACCACACAGTGCCACTGAGCACTGTGTGCCTTGAGCACACAAAATCTCAAAGACAGTGCCCAGGCCCTGAGTTCAAGCCCCAGGACCAACAAGAAAAAAAAAAGATTAGGCCAATTATCCAGGTTATGTGAGTTCATTTAAACCAGAATTTAAAAATACATGGTGGGCTGGGAAGGTGGCTCAGTGGTAGAGTGCTTGCCTTGCAGGCATGAGGTCCTGGGTTTTATTCCTCAGCACCACATAAACTGAAAAAGCAGGGAGTGTTGCTGTGGGTCAAGTGGTAGAGTGCTAGCCTTGAGCTGAAGAGTTGAGGGACAGCACCCAGGTCCAGAGTTCAAGCCCCACAACCGGCAAAACAAAACAAAACAAACAACAACAACAACAAAAAACCTCCAGGTGCCCGATGCCTCACGTGTGTAATCCTAGCTACTCATGAAGCTGAGATCTGAGGATCGCTGTTCAAAACCAGCCCAAGTAGGAAAGTCTGTGAGACTCTTATCTCCAATTAACCACCAGGAAACCAGAAGTAGCCCTGTAGCTCAAAGTGTACAGCACTAGTCTTAAGAGAAAAAGCTCGGTACTGGGAAGGTAGCTCAGTGGTAGAGTACATGCCTTGCAAGCATGAGGCCCTGGGTTCGATTCCTCAGCACCATATAAGCACAAAAAGCCGGAAGTGGCGCTGTGGATCCAGTGGTAGAGCGCTCGCCTTGAGCTGAAGAGCTGAGGGACAGCGCCCAGGCCCAGAGTTCAGGCCCCACGACCGGACCAAAAAAAAAAGAGAGAAAAAGCTCAGGGAGAGTGCCTAGGCCCTTGCGTTCAAGGTCTAACAAGAAAAAAAAAGCAGACAGACACTTAGTAGTACTATAGATAGAATGCATAGTTTTGTGCATGCTATGTAAGTGCTCTACCATTGAGCCACACCTGAGCCCTCATTGAAAACTTTTTTTGTCAAATGAGTGATAATTTCTACATGGTTAGCTCATCTTTAACTTTCCCAAGTTCTTTCACTTTGATTATGTAGTGACCCCAGGGTGAGCGATCAGTGTATCCAATTTCACAATTATGTGAAAATTATTGGTCTAAATGTTGTTTCAGAGCACAAATTGCAGTGGTATTTACTTCTCAGCGAATCAATTGTAGTGTATAATGTTCAAACAATAGCTTGGCACCAAGAGCTATGAGTGTAAAAATTATCCATGTACAGGTGGGGACAAGAGTGATCATTTAAACTTAAACTCTAGAGGTGTAAATACCCTAAATATGCATTCAGAGTGGTGAATGGAATAAATATTCCCACAGTATTAACCACTCTTCCATGAGCTGTGTTCATAAAGACAGGAAACACAATCCGTTCTATACATTTTCACAATCCCAGTTGCTGTAACAGGAGAAATTGAGAAATGGTCCTCAGTTGCTTTCAGGTCACAGTAGTCCAGTGGTTTACAGCTGGAGCCTCCTAACTCATTCAGCATACTTAGTACTTACATGGACAATAGTTTCACTGTTAATAAATTTAGTGGCCTTGGCTTTAAAGTCATGGAATGACTTTTGCTTTAGCCTTCATTATTCTTTTGCTGCTAAGGAGCTTCTGTGAAAGGACTCTTTTGTTGCTATATACCTCTTCATTATAAGGAATTCTTGGTATTTTCACAAAATCAAATATATACAAGCCAACGGTTGTCTCTAAAATACACATGTTCTAATAACAAATGAGTTTATTTTATTTCTAGAAAAAGATCAAATAGCATAAAACAAAAATTAAAAAGTCATTATACACACAGTGATTAATATTCTAGGGGCTGAGATTGTAGCTTAGAAGTAAGAGCTGAAGAGCTCAGAGACAGCACCCAGGCCCAAGTTCAAGAGCCACGACTGATAAAATATACATATATATAAAACCATGAAGACCAGAAAATGAACTATCTCATTATCAGGATGTGTCTATAAAGAAAAGGAAAGGGAATCTTCAAACCACAACTCGCTTTTCTGGGATTCTATTTGCATATTTGCTAGTTCCTCTTTCTCTGCTGAGCCTTGACAATAGCCACAATACACCCTCTTTTCTTTCTTTTCTTTTCCTCTCCTGTCTTCCTTTTTTTTTTTTGCCAGTCCTTGGGCTTGAACTCTGGGCCTGGGCGCTGTCCATCAGCTCTTCAGCTCAAGGCTAGCACTCTACCACTTGAGCCACAGCGCCACTTCTGGCTTTTTTCTGCTTATGTGGTGCTGAGGAATCGAACCCAGGGCCTCATGCATGCAAGGCAAGCACTGTACCACTCAGCCACCTTCCCAGCCCCTTCCTTTCTTTTTAAGATGATTATTTTAGTTATTTTTTATTTTCGTCAGTTAATGGGGCTTGAACTCAGGGCCTGGGCACTGTCTCTAAGCTTTTGTGCTCAAGGCTAGTGCTCTACCACTTTGAGCCACAGTGGCACTTCTGGTTTTTCTGGTGGTTAATTGGAGATAAAAGTCTCATAGACTTTCCTGCCCAGGCTGGCTTTGAACTGTGATCCTCAGATCTCAGCCTCTTGAGTAGCTAAGATTACAGGCGTGAGCCATAGCAGCCAGCTAGCTTAGATTTTTTTTATTTTTTACTAGCTTACATTAGTCATATGGAGGTAGAGTTCATTGTGACAACTCCATACACATTTACAAAATGTTCCAATCAATCTCACCCCCTCTATGGCTCTTTTATCCACTTTCCCAAAACAATTTTAACAGGTTTCCTTGTTCAATTTACACAGTGACAAACACCTATGGCAATCATAATCTCTTTGTAAAATGTTTCAAAATTCTTCACCTTCTATTACTGTTTTTCCCTTACCCATCTCCTCTTACATAGATCTTACTTAGAATATATTTGTCTGATTCAAACCTCTTCTAGCCTTTTTGACCTGGATTTCCCTGTGTCCCTGCCATTAGTTCTTTCTCTAGCACATTGCCTTGGACTAGACTTCAGTTTTGCATCATCAAGTCCCCTGATAAAAGTATAGAAGCCATCACTCTGTTTAAACTCTGTGTAACTACTGACTTTCCTCTGAAAACTTGTTTGCCCAGTTTTCAGGCAACACATGACAGCAACAGAACACGAAATTCAAATAGCCCTTAACCATATAAAAAAGATGCTGGCAGGAGATAAATTGCAAGTTAAAACCAACGGAGATAACATCCTATACTTCTCAGAATGCGAAAATACAGGTGTGCCCACTAAATGCTTGCTAGTGGTTTTACAGAGAGCAATGAGCTACTGTTGAAAATGCAAGATACCCAGCTGCCTTGAGGGCATTTCACAGGCATTTCCTCTTCCTCTTCAGCCAGGGAATCTCACTTCTCGCAATGCACCCCCAAAGTATACTTACGTTTGCAGAGTGACAAACTGCACTTGTAGTTCAGTGCTCTGGTTTTAAACTGTAACAACAGGGTTGGGAAGGTGGCTCAGTGGTAGAGTGCTTGCCTTGCATGCATGAGGCCCTGGGTTCAATTCCTCAGCACCACATAAGCAAAAAGAAAAAATCCGGAAGTGGCGCTGTGGCTCAAGTGGTAGAGTGCTAGCCTTGAGCTGAAGAGCTGAGGGACAGTGCCCAGGCCCAGAGTTCAAGCCCCACGACTGACAAAAAATAAAATAAAATAATAATAATAAACAAAATCCCATTGGTTACTGCTTTCTCTCTCCTCTTTTTCTCTTACTCTCTCCTCTTTTCCTCTTTCTTTCTCTCTCCGTCTCTCTTACCTTTTCAACTCCATTTAAAATTTCTCCTGTGATTGAGGAATTTTAGGTAGTCCCTACAATATTGTTTCCACCTTGTATTTGGCTATCATTCACTAACTGGGGTCTGACACCATGTTGTCTTCTGCCTTCAAAAAGCCTTCCTCTGGGCTGGGAATGTGGCTCAGTGTTACAGAGTGCTTGCCTATCATGCATGAAGCCCTAGGTTTGATTCCTCAGTACACATAAACAGAAAAAGCCGGAAGAGGCACTGGGGCTCAAGTGCTAGAGCACTAGCCTTGAGCAAAAGAACGTCAGGGACAGTGCCCAGACCCTGAGTTCAAGCCCCAGACTGTCAGGGAAAAAAGAAAAAAAAAAGCTTTCCTCTTATAAGAAGTGCTGGATAAAGGGAAATTGGATTTGATCAATGCATGCTGCATGCATGTGGATCCCATGAAATGTATAACTGATACATGCTAATCAAGAAGTTTAAGTAAGCTGGGTGCTGGAGGCTTTCACCTGTAATCCTAGCTACTCAGGAGGCTGAGATCTGAGGGTCACAGTTCTAAGCCAGCCCAGGAATGAAAGGTCTGTGAGACTCTTTTTTTGGCTTGAACTCTGGGCTTGGGTGCTGTCCCTGCGCTCTTCAGCTCAAGGCGAGCGCTCTACAGCTTGAGCCACAGCACCACTTCTCCACTTCTGGTTTTCTAGTGGTTTATTGGAGATAAGAGTCTCATGGACTTTCCTGCCTGGGCTGGCTTTGAGCTGCGATCCTCAGATCTTAGCCTCCTGAGTAGCTAGGATTACAGGTGTGAGCCACGGGCACCTAGCTGTGAAACTGTTTTTTTTTTTTTTTTTTGGGTCCGGTTGTGGGGCCTGAACTCTGGGTCTGGGCACTGTCCCTCAGCTCTTTTAGCTCAAGGCTAGCGCTCTACAACTTGAGCCACAGTGCCACTTCCGGCTTTTTTCTTCTTGCATATGTGGTGCTAAGGAATCGAACCCAGGGCCTCGAGCATGCAAGGCAAGTGCTCTACCACTGAGCCACCTTCCCAGCCCTAGCTGTGAAACTCTTATCTCCAATAAACTCCTGCCAGAAATGGCACTGTAGCACAAGTGATAGAGATATCCAGGCCAGAGTTGTCCTAAAATCTTCTTCTGGGGGCTGGGAAGGTGGCTCAGTGGTAGAGCGCTTGCCTTGCATGCCTGAGGCCCTGGGTTCGATTCCTCAGCACCACATAAGCAAAAAGAAAAAACCCGGAAGTGGCGCTGTGGCTCAAGTGGTAGAGTGCTAGCCTTGAGCTGAAGAGCTGAGGGACAGCGCCCAGGCCCAGAGTTCAGGCCCCACGACCGGACCCAAAAAAAAATAAAAATAAAAAAATAAAATAAAATCTTCTTCTGACCATGTCAGTCTTGTTTGGCTCTTTCTTTGTGCCAGTAGAGAGACTTGAACTCTGAGCCCTTCTCTCATTTTTTTTTTTTCCACTCATGGCAAGTTCTACCACTTGGACCACTTTTCTAGCTCCAGCTTTTTGCTGGTTAATTGGAGGTAAGAATCTCTCAGATTTGTCTGCCTGGGCTGGCCTCAGTTTTGGAACCTCAGATCTTAACCTTCTGCATATCTAGGATTACAGGCATAAGTCACCAGTATCCACATTCCATTCTTGTTTGTTTGTTTGCTCAAGGCTAGCACTCTACCACTAGAGCCACAGTGCCACGTCTGGCTTTTCTGTTTACATGGTACTGAGGAATCGAACCCAGGGCTTCATGAATGCTTGGCAAGTACCCTACCACTAAGCCACATTCCCAGCCTTTATTCTTTCTTTTCATCTTTCTTTATTTATTTTTTTGTCAGTGATAGGGCTTGAACTCTGGGCCTGGGTGCTGTCCTTCAGTTCTTCAGCTCAATGTGAATGCTCTACCACTTGAGCCCCAGTGCCACTTTTGGTTTTCTGGTGGTTATTAGGAAATAAGAGTCTCATGAGGGCTGGGAAGGTGGCTCAGTGGTAGAGTCCTTGCCTTGCATGCATGAGGCCCTGGGTTCGATTCCTCAGCACCACATAAGCAAAAAGAAAAAACCCGGAAGTGGCGCTGTGGCTCAAGTGGTAGAGCGCTAGCCTTGAGCTGAAGAGCTGAGGGACAGTGCCCAGGCCCAGAGTTCAGTCCCTACAACCGGCAAAAAAAAAAAAAAAAAAAAAAGAGTCTCATGACTTTCCTGTCCAGGCTGGCTTTGAACCATGATCCTCAGATCTCAGCCTCCTTAATAGCTAGGATTACAGGCGTGAGTCACCAGCACCTGGCTCTCGCAGCCCTCATTCTTGTTCTTAAAGACTCTTGCTTCCATAACATAAAAGCAACCTTCCTGGGCCTGAGGTCCAAGCCTTCCTCTGCTGGCTGCTGTCCCTGGGGCTTCTGCAGTGCACCCCACTCTCAGCCCCAGTCCAGTAACATTCCCCCAAATAAACACACCCTTGTCTGGTCCTGGGTCTTCTGCCATGCTTTTCTCTCCCTGTGATAACTTCCTTTCCTAGTTCACAGGATGACCTCACTCTCATCCATCAAGGGGCCAGTTCAAATGTCCTAGATAGTTCTTCCAGTGCCTAAATTAGAAGTTCCTTCCCCTGCACTTCCATTCACTTTGTTTATATTTCCACTGCACTTGTTCACAATGTGACTTATTTAGATTTTCCTTATCTGCTTCTTCCCTTTAGCCTGAGCTCACTGAAAACAAAGAACTAGGTCTTCTTTGCTGGTGTGTTGTGAGCTCAGTTCATGGCATGAGGAGAGGATGACTCTACCGGTAGATTATAAATGGTTCCATTTGTTTAAAAGTGTTTCCTTCTCTACTAGAGTTAGTCTAAAGGCCAGCTGTTTTGTTTTGTTGTTCTTGTTTTGGTGGTGGTGCTAGAGTTTGAACTCAGGCCCTTGAGTTCTCACTTGGCTTTTTACTCAGGCTGATGCACAGGCTCCTCTTCCTTCAGACTGGGAGGCCTCACTGTCTTTCCATCCGGATCATTCATCAGCCAGCTGTGATTTAAGTTCGTGGTGAAAGACATTAGTCATAATAGAGCAAGAAAATCAAACACAGTCACTGAAATTATTACCAAAACCTAACTTTTTTCTCCCTATCTACACCAGACACCTGGCAACATTTCTTTTATTTTGAGGTCATGAAATATACAGGATTGATTATGATGATTGTTGTATCTATCTGTGGACATACTAAAATCTTTTGTGTGGCTTGGTAAGTTGCTTAGTGGTAGTGTGTTTGCCTAGTATGCATGAAGCCCTGGATTTGATTCATCAGTAATACGTAGACAGAAAAAGCTGGAAGTGGCGCTGTGCTCAAGTGGTAGAATGCTAGCCTTGGGCAAAAAAAGCTCAGGACTGGCACCAAAATAAAAGAAATCCAGCCACCTGTGGCTCACCCTATAATAGCTACTCAGGAGGCTGAGGTCTGAGGATAGAAGTTCAAACTGAGCCCAGGTAGGAAAACCTATATGACTCTTTTTTTTTTTTTTGGGGGGGGGGGGTTCCGGTCCTGGGGCCTGAACTCTGGGCCTGGGTGCTGTCCCTCAGCTCTTCAGCTCAAGGCTAGCGCTCTACCATTTGAGCCACAGTGCCAATTCCGGCTTTTTTCTTTTTTGCTTGGGTGGTGCTGAGGAATCGAACCCAGGGCCTCATGCATGCAAGGCAAGCGCTCTACCACTGAGCCACCTTCCCAGCCCCACCCATATGACTCTTATTTACAATTAACTACCACAAAACTGGAAGTGGCACTGTGGCTCAAAGTAATAGAGTGCTGGACTTGAGTCAAAAACCCAGGCCATGAGTTCAAGCCCCACAACCAAAAAAAAAAAAAAAAGAAAGAAAAAAAAGTATATGAACTGATCTTGATCTCAATAAAGCTATTTTTAAAATATATACTAAGTTTGAAAGCATTGTCCTTTCTTCTGAAGTCTTCTAACTATGCTTTTTATTTACTATTTAACATCATTCTAGTTAAAGAAAAACTTCAAATTTAGCTTGAGTTTTAGTGTTTTTATTTGTACTGTGTCATTATCTATAAGACATGCAATTACCAGAGCATTTGTCCCAGGCCAAATCATCACGAGTAAACATCCTACATATAATAGCTAAGAGAAGCACATGCATTCCATTCTCAACAGGATAGGGGCTACATTGCATCAAACAACTCGACTATTGATATTAATGGCTGTCCTGAGGTAGTCAAGCAACTACCAGCACTGTCCTCAGCATACTGCTGCATGAGGAAAACTGGAAGGGAAGTCTGAGCTGTTCTCCTCCTTTCCTTCTTCCTCTGCATTTTCAGCTCGAATGGCCACAAATGCAGTGAAGCAGTCTTGAGTAAGAAAGCGCATATGTAATGGGTTCCTTAGCCACTTGTATTTCCTAGGACAACTGTTGTGTCTTTCTGCATGTAAAACAAGATATGGTAAAGAATGGGTGAGCATGGTCTCTCCAGCGTGAGTGAGTCCCGACCCCACTGACCAGCACACACAGCTCACTAGTGTGGTACTTACTTTAAATTTTGATAACTTCTTAGAAATGTAGCCATTGTCTAACTCATGTAACTGTAAACCCTCTGTACATCACCTCTATAATAAAAAGTAAATTAAGGGGCTGGAAATGTGGCTTAGTGGTAAAGTGTTTCCCTAGCATGCATGAAGCCCTGGGTTCAATTCCTCAGTACTACATACACAGAAAAAGTTGGAAGTGGTGCTGTGGCTCAAGTGATAGAGCGCTAGCCTTGAGCAAAAGAAGCTCAGGGACAGCGCCCAGGCCCTGAGTTCAAGTAAATTGGCAAAAAAAAAAAAAAGTAAATTAATTTAAAAATTAAAAACTTTTTTGTTTTTATCATTATCAAATAAATGTCTTTTTTACATTTCTAGACCTCTTCCCTTTTGGGGTTATAAAATCACTGTCATCTTAAACCCTGCTCTGAGAACATACTCTCTTGAAAGCAACAGGATGCAAATGTAAACACTATCCCTGTGCAGATGGCAGAGAGTTGATTGGAAAAGGGAGTGAACAATGGACAGGAAACATAATCTCTGACCAACTTCCACCTCATTGTCCCAGTATGGGACAATGAGAGCCCACCTGGGATCTTCTACCAAGAAAAAATGAATTGACTTAATCTTAGCATCATTGCTGACTAAGAAAATTATTTAATTAACCTAAAAATAAACTTTTGTGTGTGTGCCAATACCAGGACTTGAATTCAGGCTTGAACTTCCTTGGTTTTCTTGCTCACAGCTGGCTCTCTACCATTTGAGCCGTACTTCTAGTCCAGCTTTTTTGCTGGTTAATTGGAGATGGAGTTTCATGGATTTTCAGCCTTGCTAGCTTCAAACTACAGTCTTCAGATCTCAGTCTTCTCAATAACTACAATTACAGGTTTGAACCACTAGTACAGGGCTCAGATACAAATATTTTAATGTATCTCTCATTACATTGTAGAAATTGAAGGTTTTTCTTTTCTTTATTGAAGGTCTGACCTGAAACCTATTTAACATCCTTTACAGTTACATACTTTTTGTTTGATTTGTACTTATTTCTAAGCTATTGGAGAATTCAGAGAACAGCTTTATTAGGATACTATGTGGTCAGGCCCAGAGTTCAAGCCCCAAAACTGACAAGAAAAAGAAAGAAAGAAAGAAAGAGAAAGAAAGGAAGGAAGGAAGGAAGAAAGAAAGAAAGGAAAGAAAGAAAGAAAGAAGAAAGGAAGGAAGGAAGGAAGAGAGAAAGAGAGAGAGAGGAAGGAAGGAAGGAAGGAAGGAAGGAAGGAAGGAAGGAAGGAAGGGCTGGGAAGGTGGCTCAGTGGTAGAGTGCTTGCCTCACATGCATGGGGCCCTAGGTTTGATTCTTCAGTACCACAGAAGCAGAAAAAGCTGGAAGTGGCGCTGCGGTTCAAGTGGTAGAGTGCTAGCCTTGAGCTGAAGAGCTGAGGGACAGTGCCCAGACCCAGAGTTCAGGCCCCACAACTGAAGAAAGAGAGAAAAAGAAAGAAACAGAAGGAAAGAAAGAAAGAAGGAAGAAAGAAAGCCAGGCCGGGTAGGAAAGTCCATGAGACTCTGATCTCCAATAAACCACTAGAAAACTGGAAGTGGCATTGTGGCTCAAGCAGTAGAGTGCTCGCCTTGAGCTGAAGAGTGCAGGGACAGTGCTCAAGCCCAGAGTTCAAGCCCCACAACCAACCAAAAAAAAAAGTCTCACGGACTTTCCTGCCTGAGCTGAGTTTGAACTGTGATCCTCAAATCTCAGCCTCCTGAGTGTAAGGCCCACCCTGGGAAGGTGGGGCAGACTCCTCCCACCTCTTGGCTAAGTCTCCACCCAGTACCTGCGTCACCAAGGTAATTGGCACACCTGGAGACAGTCACCTCTCCCTCCTCTGAGGTCACATCCTAAGCTGCCCCATCATTCCTCCTATCAGACAGTGGGAGGGTACCAGCCCTAAAGCCATATCCACATCCAGTGTGGCCACACCATCCCCTTTCCCCCAATCTGGCTGCACCTTCTCTCTGCCCCTTCCCTACTTAAACCCAGACAGGACATGGACTCACTCAGGACATCGACTCCCTCCTTTTTGGCCTCATGCTCTTCACCATGCACAGCAGTTTGGTAATAAATACACTTCTCTTCCTGCCTGAATACTGCATGGTGTTCTCTTCATAGGCTACCTATTTCAACCTACCTATTTAATTTACCTTTCATGGAGTAGCTAGGATTGTAGGGGTGAGCCACAGACACCTAGCTTTATTTAATTAATTTAATATTATTTTATTTTGGTGTTGTCCTAGGGCTTGAACTCAGGGCCTGGGCACTGTCCCAGAGCTTCTTTTGCTCAAGGCTATGACTCCTGCCTTATTCCCCTGGATCAAGCCAAAACAGCAGGTGCTTGGTCTGCAAGGAGGTTATTCCGACCTTGGCCCCCAGAAGACAATAGCTCCTCTCCCTAGGTGAAACATTCCACTGTGGGCCTGGCCAAGGACACAGCCCTTGGCCCTAAAGAAACCATAGCCCATTTTTTATTTTCTGCTTCCACGTTAAGACCTATTTAAGCCCACCCCAAAATCCGTCCCGCCCACAACCTCCAAACTCATGGGAAGGTCTGTCCTCTTTGCTGGCAATGAACAGTCCTAGCCTGTTGATAATTGAGTCCAGCCTATTACTTTTCTGTTCTCCATTTTCCTAACATCTACCACTGGCCTAGGACTTTCTAGAGCTAACTCAGGGCATATCTAAGGAATGCTGACAATTTTAGCTGACTTAGCAGCACTCCTTAGAAGCCAGACATTGATCTCTAGTATCTGATATCTTACCTAACCCCCCACCAAACCTTCACTTCTCTATGGGAAAGAATTCCTTATTAGTATCATTTAACACATAAACTAAAGGTTTAAGCCAAGTGTCCGTGGCTTACACCTGTAATCCTAGCTACTAAGGAGGCTGAGATCAGAAGATCACAGTTCAAAGCTTGCCTGGATAGGAAAGTCCATGAGACTCTTATCTCCAATTAACCACCAGAAAACTGGAAGTGGTGCTGTGGCTCAAATGGTAGAGCATTAGCTTTGAGCTGGAGAGCTCAGGGACAGGGCCCAGGCCCGGTTCAAGACCCATGACCGACCAAAAAAAGAAAGAGAGAGAGAGAGAGAGGAGAGAGAGAAATAGGGGCTGGGAAGGTGGCTCAGTGGTAGAGCGCTTGCCTTGCATGCATGAGGCCCTGGGTTCAATTATTCAGCACCACATAAGCAGAAAAAGCCGGAAGTGGGGCTGAGGCTCAAGTGGTAGAGCGCTAGTCAACAGCTGAAGAGCTGAGGGACAGTGCCCAGCCCCAGAGTTCAGGCCCCAAGGCTGACAAAAAAAAAGAAAAGAAAGAAAAAGAAAAGAAACTAAAGGTTTTATGTGAAGGCAATAATGTTAACTTCAAATAAAATTATTTAGAGAAAAGGAGGAAAAGAAAATACACTGAAGATCTATAATGGTTTAGTTCCTTGCTCACAATTGCACTGTAGTGAAGGCTGCAGCTGCCAGGCCTGAGCAGGCCCCAAGGTTTCCTTTCCCCTAAACCCAGGCTTCCAGCTGCCATGGTATTTGTACTCATCACAGATATCTTCTGTTGGTGGTGCAGTGGTGTACTGGATGTAGAGTAGATTAAGCCTCCCAATACACCATGTGGACACTCTATCTGCATTCCCCACCTTGTAGTTCCTCCTTCTTTCTCTCTGCCCCATCCCCCTTTCTAGCATCTGATCTGTGGCTTCCCTTTGTCCTGGGAGGCCTTTGATCAAATCTGGCACCTGGTGGTTCAACTCAGGCTTTGCCCTGTGATGTCCCCAGGGCTTCTCCGATTGAATCTAATACTTCTGCTTCTCTAGTAGCACAGTTTTGCCCTGTCCAGGTGTAGCCACCAGAATGCCAGATGCTAGGCAACAGTTGGTACTGTGAAAATTAACTGTGAACATCAAATGTACTCCACTTTTTTTTTTAAACTTAAAAACCCAAGACATTTTTCAGGTGAAATGACATGTTCTAGTTCCCACACTTACATGTGAACTTCTTTCATAATAACTCACTAGCTTCAACAAGAAGCTTTGAAAGTTAATTATTCCATACTTACTATGCATTCACTAAAAAAAAAAAAAAAAAGATACTTGTAAGAAACATCAGAATCTATTTGCTCAGTAAGGTAAAGGTTGATCCAAGTTCATTACAATACACATGTAAAAATGTTACAATAAAATGTTACAAGAGGGGGCTGGGAAGGTGGCTCAGTGGTAGAGCACTTGCCTTGCATGCCTGAGGCCCTGGGTTCGATTCCTCAGCACCACATAAGCAAAAAGAAAAAAGCCGGAAGTGGCGCTGTGGCTCAAGTGGTAGAACGCTAGCCTTGAGCTGAAGAGCTGAGGGACAGTGCCCAGACCCAGAGTTCAGGCCCCACGACCAGACCCCCCCCCAAAAAAATAAATAAATAAAAATAAAAATAAAAATGTTACAAGAGCCGGGCACCGGTGGCTCACGCCTGCAATCCTAGCTACTCAGGAGGCTGAGATCTGAGGATCACGGTTCAAAGCCAGCCCGGCAGGAAAGTCCATGAAGCTCTAATCTCCAATAAACCACCAGAAAACTGGAAGTGGCACTGTAGCTCAAGTGGTAGAGCACTAGCCTTGAGCTGAAGATCTGAGGGACAGCATTCAGGCCCCAAGACCAATTAAAAAAAAAAAAAAAGTTACAAGATGAAGTTTGATTCAAGTTCATTACAATACATGTATAAAAATGTTACAATAGGACTGGGAAGGTGGCTCAATGATAGAGCGCTTGTCTTGCATGCATGAGGCCCTGGGTTTAATTCCTCAGCACCATATAAGCAAAAAGAAAAAAGCCGGAAGTGGCGCTGTGGCTCAAGTGGTAGAGCGCTAGCCTTGAGCTGAAGAGCTGAGGGACAGCGCCCAGGCCCAGAGTTCAGGCCCCACAACCGGACCCCCCCCCCCCAAAAAAAAATGTTACAATAAAGGGCTGGAGGCTAAAATCTGAGGATCCCAGTTTGAAGCCAGCTCAGGTAGAACTACTTGTGAGACTCTTATCTGCAATTAACCACCAAAAAGCCAGAGGTGGAGCTGTGGCTCAAGTAGTAGAGTGCTAGCCTTGAGCAAAAAAAAGCTTAGGGACAGCACCTAGTCCCTGCGTTCAAGTCTGAGGACTGGCGTGCGCGTACGCGCACACACACACACATAATTATGATAAATACACAGAAGTCTTCAAGGTTAAATTCTCTTGAAATAATTCTGAACTATTAACCATGAGAGCAATCAAATTGTAATAATACAAGCACATTTTAATAACATTACAAATCTTTGTCCAGTGGAGCATTCCTAGAGGAGCCTTCACATTTCCAGATTAATCTTAAAGTTTCTCCAACTGGATATGCAATGTGAATTGGTACTCCAACTTACCAAATCGGCTTCTACACAGTATTCTTTTTTGGGGATCCGGTCGTGGAGCCTGAACTCTGGGCCTGGGCGCTGTCCCTCAGCTCTTCAGCTCAAGGTTAGCGCTCTATCACTTGAGCCACAGCGCCACTTCCAACTTTTTTCTTTTTGCTTATGTAGTGTTGAGGAATCGAACGAACCCAGGGCCTCAGGCATGCAAGGCAAGCATTCTGAGCCAACTTCCCAGCCCTTCTACACAGTATTCTATCTATTTGATATACTTGGTAGGCAGGTTTGGCTATGCAGGTGGTCGGTAGCTTGTAACTGACAACACAAGCCAGCTGTTACATTTACACAGCACTCTAATGAAATGCTTCATTGCTCTTTGTACACTTAATTTATAGCTCATGAACCCATCCCAAATCACCCTCACCTCTTTGCTGGAGAATTGTAAGGTTAAATGGATCTTAGTATGTCTTGGAAGAAAATAAATATCTGCATGATCTTAAATTCTTTTGAATGTTTATAATTTTAATAAATAATATCTGATGGCTTTCTCCGAGTTAGTTTTGGAGCAAAATAAAAGGGTAGGTTCAACAACTGATTGATCTTCTGTTGTTCCCCTATCATATTTGATCTTCAAAATGACAACACTGGGGCCTGGGAATGTGGCTTAGTGGTAGAGGGCTTGCCTAGAATGCATGAAGCCCTGGATTTGATATGTTAATACCACATACACAGAAAAAGCCAGAAGTGGCATTGTGACTCAAGTGGTAGAGTGCTAGCCTTGAGGACTAAAGCTCAGGGACAGCACCCAGGCCCTGAGTTCAATCCCCAGGACTGGCAAAAAAAAAAAAATTACAAAACTGGGATGGTGAAATATGGACACAGGGTCTAAGTAACACCATCTTCTCCTCACCATCATCTTGGCATCTTAATAGATGATGGAGACTTTTCACCCAGTCCAGAAAACTCTAGAGGTGGTAAAAGTCATTCTTTGAACAGCAGCTGTATTATGGTTTATCAAGCACTAAAGAAGCGATATAGGTCATCCTTTGAATTGCAGATGTATCATGTGTTGTTTAGCTCCTTTGGAAAGTCTCGCTCCAGGGAATTTTTGCTCTAAGCTTGTGATTGCTTCACCTAGCTGGCTTTGATTCTGTAAACACGCTTTTGATAGTTCCTCATACCAATCAGGTAATTTTTACCTTCATAAGCTTTGTGTGAACTGCATTGGAGGCTGCCAGTTTTTTGGGAAGTGAGTCTCCTTACAGTGGCAGCCTTTCTACTAAAAACCCCTGACTCAATCTCTCAAAGTGTGGCTTTTCTGTGGACAGGAAGGATAAAGGAAATACAGATTGTGGACAGTGACTATATTACAAATCCCAATGTTAATGCCATCTAACAGAGAAAGAACACAGGTATTCGGCTCCATATGGTCTTGTACACCTATAATAGGTCTGCCTGGGAGAACAGCCGCTCTACCTCCCTCTTCACCTGCCTGAAACCAGTAATCACCTGACTGTCAATAACCTGACTGTGAGTCAGCAAAGGATCCCAGACTCTGAGGTTACTTCCTCATACACTGAGGTCACTTCCTGAACTATCCTGGACTCCTTTGGACAGTTTAGCGGCTCCCAAGCTCTGAGATCACTTCCACTTCTGAAGTGGTTCTACCTGTACAAGTCCCTCCGTCTTTTTCTTTCCCTTCTCTGTCTGCATTCCTCCATCTCCTGCAGTTCGGGAGTTTGTTCACCCCTTCCCTAATGAAGTTTTTTGCCTGAATCACATGGCAGTTTCCTTTTGGCAAACCTTACAATAATTCCTTTGCCTCAAGAGGCAAAGATTGGAAGGATCAAAATACAAGTCCAGCCTGAGCAAAAAGTTAGCAAAACCTCATCAACAAATAACACACCAGGTCTGGTGATTCACGCTTGTAACCTCATCTAACAGGAAGCACAAGTAGGAAGGAAGATTGTGGCCCATGGTCATTACCAGATATAATATCAAGACCTCCAAAAATTAAGGCAAAAAAGGACTAGGAACATGATGTGAAAAAAAGCCATCTTTCCTATCTAAGTGGATTGCTTAAAAGTCCCTGGCCTAGCCAGGCACAAGTGGATCTCGCCTATAATCCTAGCTACTCAGTAGGCTGAGATCTGAGAATAGAGGTTCAAAAAAGTCCATGAGACTCTAATCTCCAATTAACCACCAGAAAACAGGAAGTGGTGCTGTGGCTCAAGTGGTAGAATGCTGGCCTTGAGCAGAAGAGCTAAAGGACAATGTAAGGTCGGCTCTTGGATGGCGAGAGCAGACTCCACCCTCCTCCCAGCAAAGTATCAACCCAGTTACCTGCATACCTGGAAGAGATCTCATCCGCTGAGGTTACGTCTGAATTTGATGTGGCCACACCTTTCTCTGCCCATACCCTAGATAAGGCCTAGCCCAGGCCTAGACGCTCTCTTTTCTAGCTCTTTTCTCAGCTCTTTCCTTCTCTTCCCCAGCTCTCTCCTCTTTCTCAGCTCTCATTCCCAGGCCTTTCCCAGCCATGTGGAGGGCCAGCGTGGCCTGGTGCCAGCCAGAACGATGAATAAACCTACCCCTTACCTGAATACCACGTGTGTGGTGTTGTTCTTACTCGACTACCTCTTTTTAAAAACCTAACAGACATTATCTAGGCCCAGAGTTCAAGCCCCCAGACAGACAAAAAAAAAAAAAAGTTCCTGCCCTAGTGGTGGCTCTTGTTAATTACATTAGCAAGTAAAGGAAAAGAGGAACTGCTTTGGGATAAGGAAGGATTTTTAAACTGTAAGGTTTTTATCCTAACTGGTTGTTCCTTAAAGAATTAATATACCTCTGAAGACTTACCTCAGATAGTTCAAGAATTAGCAGAGGCTATCAGTATGTTTTGGGATTATTTGTATAATGTTATTTTTTATTTTTTATATATTTGCTGATCATGGGGCTTGAACTTAGGACCTGGGCTCTGTCCCTGAGCTTCTTTTACTCAAGGCTAGCACTTTACCACTTGAGCCACAGCACCACTTCTGGCTTTTTCTGTTTATGTGGTACTGAGGAATCAAACCCAGGGCTTCACATGTGCTAGGCAAGCACTCTACCACTAAGCCATATTTCCAGCCCTGTGTACTGTTAATCTTATTTCAAAGTCTTTTAATGTAAATACCTTGTGCTAAGGCTAGTCCTCTACTACTAGAGCCACAGAGCAACACAACACAGTTTTAAGTGGCTAATTGGGGATAAGAGTCTCCAGGGGACTTTTCTGCCCAGTCTGGCTTTGAACTGAGATCCTCAGATGTCAGCATCCTGAGTAGCTAGGATTATAGGTGTGAGCCACTGGTGCCTGGCTTGCTGAGTTACTTTCAAGGTAATTTTTTCTTATAATACCCCAACATTGCAAGCCATTTCTAACAGGGCTCAAGCAGTAGAGAATCTGCCTAGCAAGCAAAGGGCCTTACATTCAATATACATATGTGAAAATGGAACTGGGCAATTTGAGGGTGGGTGTGGTTGGGAGAAATGGGGATGAATGATTGAAGGAGCAACATTGATCAAGGTGTGTTACACTTAGAAACTGACATGTTGAATTAAAACCCTTTTGTGTGATTACAAATAAAACAACTTGAAAATAAAACAGTATATAATGAAATATTATATTTTACAAGCTGAAGAATGTATAAGCCATGCATAATGAAGAAAAAAAAGCAAGGAAAAAATCGTGGGGGAATTTAAATGTTTCTGAAAGGCTGGGAAGGTGGCTCAATGGAAGAGTGCTTCCCAAGCCTGCATGAGGCCCTAGGTTCGAATCCTCAGCACCACATAAGCAGAAAAAGCTGGAAGTGGTATGCTGTGGTTCAAGTGGTAGAGCGCTAGCCTTGAGCTGAAGAGTTGAGAGATAGCGCCCAGGCCCAGAGTTCAGGCCCCATGACTGACCAAAAAAAAAAAAAACGTTTCTGAACTAATTTTCTTTATGTGTTTTTTTGTTTATTCATGGACTAGCAAACAAACAAAGCAGTTGGGCACTGGTGGCTCACACCTGTAATCCTAGTTACTCACAAAGCTGAACCTGAGGATCAGTTTGAAGTCAGTCTGGGTAGGAAAGTCTTGGAGACTTTTTTTCTTTCTTTTCTTTTTTTTTTTTTTTGTCAGTCATTTGGCTTGAACTTGAGGCTTTAGCTCTGTCTCTGACCTTTTAGGTGTTTGTGTGTGTGTGTGTGTGTGTGTGTGTGTGTGTGTGTGTGACATGGGGCCTAAACTCTGGGCTTGGGCACTGTCCATCAGCTCTTCAGCTCAAGGCTAGCACTCTACCACTTGAGCCACAGCATCACTTCCAGCTTTTTCTGCTTATGTGGTGCTGAGGACTCAAACCCACAGCTTCATGCATGCAAGGCAAGCGCTCTATCACTAAGCCACCTTCCCAGCCCCATCCCTGACCTTTTTTCATTCAAGCCTAGGGCTCACCACTAGGAACCACAGCACCACTTCCTCAAGGAGACTTATCTCTAACTAATCTTCAAAAAGGGAGGGGAGAAGTACGAGTTTGGCTCCAAGTGACAGAGCAATAGCCTTGAGCAGAAAAAGCTCAGGGACTGTACCAAGCCATGAGTTCAAGTCCCACAATACACACACACACACACACACACACACACACACACACAAGCAATTTAGTCTCAACAAACAAAAAGATGTAAAAACATCTTGACATTGCTTTGAAAAGTGACTAAGAATGTTGGAGCTTTAACGCCCTCCAGTGGCCAGTAGTAATATGATAATAATATTGCCCAATGTCATTCAGCTGTTTTGTGACTTTTTGTTGTTGCTGTTGTCAGTTATGGAGTTTGAACTCAGGGCCTGAGAACTGTCCCTCAGCTCTTTAGCTAAAGGCTAGTTAGCTAAATTATTATCCTGGTGGATAATTGGAGATAAGCTCTCCTAGACTTTCTTGCCGGGGTTGACTTTGAACCAGGATCCTCAAATCTTAGCCTCTTAAGTAGCTAGGATTACAGGCATGAGCCACTGGCGTCCTGGTTTTATTTTCTTTTCTACTTTTTTTTTTTTTTTGGGTCTGGTCGTGGGGCCTGAACTCTGGGCCTGGGCGCTGTCCCTCAGCTCTTCAGTTCAAGGCTAGCACTCTACCACTTGAGCCACAGCACCACTTCCGGCTTTTTTCTTTTTGCTTATATGGTGCTGAGGAATCGAACCCAGGGCCTCATGCATGCAAGGCAAGCGCTCTACCACTGAGCCACCTACCCAGCCCTTTTTTTTTTTTTTTTTTTTGTCCAGTCGTGGGGCCTGAACTCTGGGCCTAGGCGCTGTCCCTCAGCTCTTCAGCTCAAGGCTAGAACTCTACCACTTGAACCACAGCACCACTTCCGGCTTTTTTCTTATGTGGTGCTGAGGAATCGAACCTAGGGCCTCGAGCATGCAAGGCAAGTGCTCTACCACTGAGCCACCTTCCCAGCCCCTTCTTTTCTACTTCTTTTTTTTTCTTTCTTTCTTTTTTTTGGTCGGTCGTGGGGCTTGAACTCTGGGCCTGGGCGCTGTCCCTCAGCTCTTCAGCTCAAGGCGAGCACTCTACCACTTGAGCTACAGCGGCACTTCCGGTTTTCTGGTGGTTTATTGGAGAAAGGAGTCTCACGGTCTCTCCTGCCCGGGCTGGCTTTGAACCGCGATCCTCAGATCTCAGCCTTCTGAGTAGCTAGGATTACAGGCGTGAGCCACCAGCACCCAGCTCTTCTTTTCTACTTCTAAAACTATTTTTCTCAACAATTCCAGCAAGGAGTGATGATAGGAACTGAGATAAAACTTGAAATACACTCAGGTTTTTGTTTATAAAATGTCAACTTGGGCTGGGAAGGTTGCTCAGTGGTAGAGCGCTTGCCTTGCATGCATGAAGTCCTGGGTTTGTTTGATTCCTCAGCACCACATAAGAAAAAAGAAAGAAGCCGGAAACAGCGCTGTGGCTCAAGTGATAGAGTGCTAGCCTTGAGCTGAAGAGCTGAGGGACAGTGCCCAGGCCCAGAGTTCAGGCCCCACGACCGCCCCCCCCCCCCCAAAAAAAAAGTCAACTTATTTTTGCTTCTGTCCTATGCACCTTTCCTCGGGTGCACTAATGTGATTGTATTTGTCTGCATTTAGGCAGCCTGCTTCCTACTCTGTGTTCAAGGTTGATTCTGTGTATGACAGGGCTTTGGGGTGCAGCCAGCATTCCATGGATACCATCAGAACAGCACTGCTACAGAACACAATTCTCTCCAGCAAAAGCTTGAAGAATGTCAAAAATGGAAAAGTAAAAGTTGCCCTGGTTCCAAGTCTGATTGATCATCATGACTTTCAGCAATTGAAAGATGACATGTCAGTGTGTACCAAAACCTAAATTGCCAGTTTGGGCTAATCTTTGTTGAAGATTTGGCAAGTATATCAAGTGCATGCTTCAATCAATGTACTCTGCCAGGAAACAGGTACTGAGTGAAACATTTTACATAACTAAAAATAAAGCAGCAGTTAATTTGACACCCACTAACTAGATGGCAGAAATAGAACCACCAACTGACTCACAATGATTATTTCAAATACTGTTAATTTGATTTTCCTATATTCATTTCCTAAGATGCAAATGTTTCCAAAAATTAATCTCTGATTTGTTGTGTTTTAAAACTTAGTGGTACAGATCTTGACTAGTATGCATGAAGTCCTGGGTTTGATTCCTTAGTACCACATACACAGAAAAAGCCGGAAGTGGCACTGTGGCTCAAGTGGTAGAGTGCTAGCCTTGAGCTGAAGAGCTCAGGGACAGCAACCAAGCCCAGTGTTCAAGCCCCACAACCAACAACAACAATAAAAACCAACTTCAGGGGCTGGGAAGGTGGCTCAGTGGTAGAGCGCTTGCCTTGCATGCTCGAGGCCCTGGGTTCGATTCCTCAGCACCACATAAGCAAAAAGAAAAAAGCCGGAAGTGGTGCTGTGGCTCAAGTGGTAGAGCTCTAGCATTGAGCTGAAGAGCTGAGGGACAGCGCCCAGGCCCAGAGTTCAGGCCCCACGACCGGACCCAAAAAATAAAAATAAAAAATAAAAACCAACTTCACAATTTGAACTGGGTACCAGTGGCTCATGCCTATAATTGTAGCTACTCATCAGGCTGAAATTTGAGGACCGCAGTTAGAAGCAAGCCTAGGCAGGAAAGTGTGACACTCATCCTATCTCAAAAAAAAGAAAAAGCATAAAATCTGGCTGTTGCTCAAGGGATAGCATGCTAGTCTTGAGTATAAATCTCAGAGACAACACCCAGGCCCTGAGTTCAAGCCCCAGGACAGGCAAAAAAAAAAAAAAAAATACAAACCCAAAACCAGAAACTTAAAAGTCACAACTAAAGCCGGGTGCTGGTGGCTCACGCCTGTAATCCTAGCTACTCAGGAGGCTGAGATCTGAGGATCGCGGTTCAAAGTCAGCCTGGGCAGGAGAGACCGTGAGACTCCTATCTCCAATAAACCACCAAAAAACCAGAAGTGGCGCTGTAGCTCAAGTGGTAGAGCGCTTGCCTTGAGCTGAAGAGCTGAGGGACAGTGCCCAGGCCGAGTTCAAGCCCCATGGCCGACCAAAAAAAAAAAAAAAGTCACAACTAACCTCATTTGATTAGTATGTGGTCTGTCGTGGTCCTTGTGATTTTATTGTTATGGTAATTATAACTTCCCATGCTAAAAAAGTTATTTTAGTCAAGTTAAACTAGGAGTGGTTGGATACAGCAAGTTCTGTTACAGCAATGAAGCATCCTGAGGATAAGTGTCCTGTGCTTGTTAGGCCCAAGGTCTTCCAGGGAGAACACTCCCCCCCCCCCCAGCTTCCTCTTCCTGAAGGACAGCAGGTAGCCTACCAGATGTCACCTGTCCCACAATCACCTGTAACTGTCAATCACCTGACTATGAGTCAGCAAAAAGACTCCAAGCTCTGAGGTCACTTCCTCATCTGCTTTGTCCATACCTCCTCTTCACCCTCCCCTATATAATCTCTCTCCCAGGGCTGGGAAGGTGGCTCAGTGGTAGAGCGCTTGCATTACATGCCTGAGGCCCTGGGTTCGATTCCTCAGCACTACATAAGCAAAAAGAAAAAAAGCCAGAAGTGGCGCTGTGGCTCAAGTGGTAGAGCGCTAGCCTTGAGCTGAAGAGCTGAGAAACAGCGCCCAGGCCCAGAGTTCAGGCCACACGACCAGACCCAAAAAAGAAAAACCAAAAAAAACTCTCCCCCATAAATTCTCTCTCTGCACCTACATCTGGTGCAGGCTGGAGGTTTGGTTCTCCTAATAAACTCTCTTCTGCCTGAACCACGTGGCAGTCTCCTTTTGGCAACCCAAAGGTTGCCAAACAAAGGTTTCCAGTTGTCCTTGGCACCATGGTATGGTATCAGTGCCCCTTCCCTCCCATGCTTCAGATTTTTAGTGAGTTACATGACCACTTAGAATAAAGACATTTCCACAGCCTGCCTTACAGATAGTTATGGCCTGGTAACTCAGTTCAGGGAAAGGATGTGTAACCATCAGTGTTATAGAGCTGTCTTTAGGAATCTTCCTTAGCTTTCTCCTCCATCCCTTTCTTCTTCATCCTGGCTGGAAACTATATTTGATAGTGAGAGGTGAGCAGCCATCTTGAACCATGAACTGATCTTAGAAGACAAGCTTGACCCAAGAGATAAACTTCATACAGCACAAATACCACATCAATTCTGAATTATCACGCCGGGCGCCGGTGGCTCACGCCTGTAATACTAGCTACTCAGGAGGCTGAGATCTGAGGATCACAGTTCAAAGCCAGCCTGGGAGACTTTTATCTCGAATAAATCACTAGAAAACCGGAAGTGCTGTGGCTCAAGCGGTAGAGCATTCACCTTGAGCTGAAGAGCGCAGGGACAGCACCCAGGCCCAGAGTTCAAGCCCCACGACCGCCAAAAAAATAAGAAATAAATAAATTCTGAATTATTTCTCTGTGGATGTGTGTGTGTGTGTGACAGACAGAGAGGGAAAGAGAGAGAGGGAGAGAGAGGGAGAAAAAGGGAGAGAGAAAGAGAGAACTGGGGCTTGAACTCAGAGCCTAGGCACTTATTTTGCTCAAGGTTAGTGCTCTACCACTTTAGTCACAGCTCTATTTCTAGCTTTTTTGTGGGTGATTAATCTGAGATAAAAGTCTCACAGAAGCACAGAAGTAGGCACTGGCTACACAGAAGGCTGAGACCTGAGGATCACAGTTCAAAGCCAGCCTGGGCAGGAAAGTCCGTGAGACTCTTATCTCCAATTAACCACTAGAAAACCGGAAATGGTGCTGTGGCTCAAGTGGTAGATGTTTGCCTTGAGCTGAAAAGCTCAGGGACAACACTCAGGCCCAGAGTTCAAGCCCCACAAACGACCAAAAAAAAAAAAAAATCTTTCACAGACTTACTTACCCAGACTAGCTTTGAACCATGATCCTCAGATCTCAGCCTCCTGAGTAGCTAGGATAACACATATGTGCTGTAACACATGGTTTCTGTGGACTTGTGTGTACCTGAGCTAGTCTTGGGGCTTGACCTCAGGACCTTAGCCCTCTCCCTGAGCTATTTTTTTGCTCAAGGCTAGTGTTCTACCACTTAAGCCAGAGCTCCACTTCAGGCTTTTTTAAAGTGCTTAATTGGAGATAAGAGTCTCAAGGACTTACCTTTCCTAGGCTGGCTTTGAACTGCGATCCTCAGATCTCAGCCCCCTGAGTAGTTAGTTTGAAAGGCATGAGCCACTGATGCCTGGCTGAGGCAGATCTATTCTTGACTTTGCACTTGAGTTAGTGTTTAAACTGAAGTAACCTTCTGACTTCCCAGGTGTAGTATACACATACACATATATATGTAATGTGAAAGTGAAAATTACCATTAGCTGGAGGGGAGGCCTGAGGGAGAGACCGAAAGAGCCAGTTGATTGAGTTGCTCTGGCTGCTAGCCGCATGTACAGAAATCAGCAGGCTGAGACCTCAGAATACCCCTGCTAGCTCTAGGGAGACAGTAGGGTGGAAATAAAGACCTATTTATAGTCCTGCATCTGAGTTAGCATACATACATTTATTTCTCATACTGACTAATTAGATCCTTTTGTTTTTCAAAAGAACTTTTGCTCAGCTGCATTAAATATTAATTATGTGCTGATTATACTCAAAGCTCTCTGCTCAATCTTAAGTGGTTCCTGCCCATCCATAGCTCCCGTTGCACACAAACAAATTGCTGTACAGGTTGGAAGTCATACCATCATAAAAGAGAGAAAGTGTCGGGGTGGGAAGGTGGCTCAGTGGTAGAGCGCTTGCCTTGGATGCCTGAAACCCTGGGTTTGATTCCTTAGCACCACATAAGCAAAAAGAAAAAGCCGGAAGTGGTGCTATGGCTCAAGTGGTAGAGCGCTAGCCTTGAGCTGAAGAGCTGAGGGACAGCGCCCAGGCCCAGAGTTCAGGCCCCACGACCGGACCCCCCCCAAAAAAAAAGAGAGAGAGAGAAAGTGTCATGGGTGCCTTAGACATAGAGTAATTAATGTTGTTGGAAGACTAATACCATTCATTGTTTTGTTTAAAACATGTATTGCATAGATGGGGTTGGGAAAGATGGGGGAGAGCAATGGAAAAGGTGACTGATCAAGATGCATTGTACTCATAAATTGATACGTTAACTTGAAACACCTTTGTACAACTACTGAAAGATAATTTTTTAAAAATTCAAATAATATTTATTGCAATTCTGCTGCATACCAGTCTATCAAGTAATGGAGATTCAGAAATGAGTAAGATTCAAGAGCGCTTAGAGGAGTAAGGCAGAGAGAGAGCTTGAGAAGAGGCATTGAAGCAGCACAATACTGAAGTCGTGCATATTTCCTTCAAAGCTTAGAAGAAGGGAAGAGGAATGCCGGGCTATCACAAGCTTCATGCCCACCAGAGCAGCCTGGGCTCATTGCCAGGGCCTTGAGCAATATGAGGGTGCTGGGTACTGGGGGTCCAAAGGGCTCAGGGGTTTTAGTGTAGCAAAGAAAGCTAATATTTGCAGTTGTTCAAACCTGCCCCCCTCCCCCCAACACCAGGCATCCATGCTTTCTGATTATTCCCAAACCATGTGCTTACCAAGCTACATTACCAGCACATAATAATTCCCACATAATCTGTCACCGCTTTCCAATGTGGAATCCAACCAACTGGGCCATCTCATCCCAGCCACAAGGGACAAAGATTATCACCGTGGGGGCTGGGAAGGCGACTCGGTGGTAAGAGCGCTTGCTTTGAATTCCTGAGGCCCTGGGTTCGATTCCCAGCACCACATAAGCAAAAAGAAAAAAGCCGGAAGTGGCGCTGTGGCTCAAGTGGTAGAGTGCTAGCCTTGAGCTGAAGAGCTGAGGGACAGCGCCCAGGCCCAGAGTTCAGGCCCCACGACCGGAACCAAAAAAAAAAAAAAAAGATTATCACTGTGCTCAGGAACCATTCAGAGAAAACTGTTCAGACACCAGAGGATGCTGTCAGGATCAAGAGAGTGGTTGCTGTGTCCACCCTGTCCCTAGTTACTAAAGTTGAGAAGTGGACCAGGACATATTCCTAAGCACAGTTACCTGATGCCCATGTTCATATACTTTCCAGCAGGACAGGAACTTGCACTCTTGCCTTTGTGTCATCACTACATTTGTGTGTGTGTGTGTGATTAATTGGAGATAAAAAGTCTGGTGGGGGAGGCTGGGAAGGTAATTCAGTGGTAGAGTGCTTGCCTTTCATCCATGAGGCCCTGGGTTCAATTCCTCAGCACCACATAAGCAGAAAAAGCTGGAAGTGGCACTGTGGCTCAAGTGGTAGAGTGCTAGCCTTGAACTGAAGAGCTGAGGGACAGCACTCAGGCCCAGAGTTCAGGCCCCACGACCAACAACAAAAAGTCTCAGGGACTTTCCTTCCTGGGCTGGCTTTGTTGTGTTTTTTTTTTTTTTTTTTTTTTTTTTTTATTTTTTAAGAGCTTTAATGTTCAGAATAAAATTATGAGGTTTTCTTTTTTAAATTATATTTGTCACAAGACAAGATCATTGCAATGAAAATAAAACTAGGAAGCTGGATGAAGAAAGCTCATTGTGGGACTTGAACTGTATAAACTTAATGCTGGACAATAGCAGATGTTGGCAGAGATGTGGAGAAACTGAACATTACTGTGGAGAATGTAATATAGTAAACTCACTCTTCCGAACATGTGGCAATACTTTAAAAAGTTAAACAAGGATTACTCTTTAATTCCAGTGACAGGTATCTACTCAAGTTAATTAAAACTATGTCCACACAAAAACATGTACAAAATGTCCCTAGCAACATTTTTTGAGTCAAAAAGTATAAATGACCCAAAGGGTCATCATCTGTTGAGTGAATCAAAGGGTTATCAACTGTTAAATGAATAACTTTGTTGTGTTTTTTTTGTTTGTTTGTTTTTGGTCGGTCGGGGGGCTTGAACTCTGGGCTTGGGTGTTGTTCCTGCGCTCTTCAGCTCAAGGCAAGTGCTCTACCATTTGAGCCACAGCGCCACTTCTGATTTTCTAGTGGTTTATTGGAGATAAGAGCCTCACGGACTTTGCTGCCTGGGCTGGCTTTGAACCGTGATCCTCAGAGCTCAGCCTCCTGAGTAGCTAGGATAACAGGAGTGAGCCACCGGTGCCTGGCTCCTGGGCTAGCTTTGAAAGGCCATCCTCATCTTCCTGAGTAGCTATGTCTTACAGGTGTGAGCCACCTGGTGTGTCATCACTATTTTCTACAGATTCAGAAGAAACCCATAAACTTCTCCTTTTTGGACTTTACTTTTTTTTTTTTTTTTTTTTGGTCGTGGGGCCTGAACTCTGGGCCTGAGTGCTGTCCCTCAGCTCTTTAGCTCAAGGGGAGCACTCTACCACTTGAGCCACAGTGCCACTTCCTTTACATTGTTCATTTTTTATTGTTGTTGTTGGTTGTAGGGCTTGAACTCAGGGCCTGGATGCTGTCTCTGAGTCTCTTTGTGATCAAGGCTAGTGCTATACCATTTAAGTCACAGAGCAAGTTCCAGCTTTTTTTTTTTTTTTTGGGTCCGGTCGTGGGGCCTGAACTCTGGGCCTGGGCACTGTCCCCTCAGCTCTTCAGCTCAAGGCTAGCACTCTACCACTTGAGTCACAGCGCCACTTCCGGCTTTTTTCTTTTTGTTTATGTGGTTCTGAAGAATTGAACCCAGGGCCTCAGGCATGCAAGGCAAGTGCTCTACCACTGAGCCACCTTCCCAGCCCTGCTTTTTTTTTTTTTTTTTGAGTAGGTCATGGAGCTTGAACTCTGGGCCTGGGCACTGTCTCTCAGCTCTTCAGTTCAAGGCGAACACAGAGCCATTTCCAGGTTTTTCTGCTTAAGTGGTGCTGAGGAATCAAACCCAAGGCCTCATGCATGTGAGGCAAGCACTCTACCACTAAGCCACCCTCCCAGCCCTCCATAAAAGACTTTGGGATCTCAAAAGCTAGAGTAGGGAATGCCATGAGTGGTGGGCAATGGAAAGGTAATCTAACATGCAGGATGGGGTCATGAGGTCTCTAAGAAAGAAGACTGTAATCAAAATTTCCAACTGGCCCATGAAACCCACCAAGGTCATAAAATAATACAGGTTGTTCGTTTGTTTTTTGCCAGTCATGGGGTTTGAACTCTGGCCTGAGCATTGTCTTTGAGCCTGTTTGTTTTTTTTTTGGAGTCCGGTCATGGGGCCTGAACTCTGGGCCTGGGCGCTGTCCCTCAGCTCTTCAGCTCAAGGCTAGCACTCTACCACTTGAGCCACAGTGCCACTTCCGGCTTTCTTTCTTTTTGATTATGTGGTGCTGAGGAATTAAACCCAGGGCCTCAGGCATGCAAGGCAAGCGCTCTACCACTGAGCCACCTTCCCAATCCGGTCTGCCTATTTTAGACTTGCTATAATATCTTGAATGACAGACTTGTATCACCATGCCTAGGTTTGTTTTTCCATTGAGATGGAGTCTTTCAAACTTTTCTGCTCAGGCTGACCTTGAATGAAGATCCTCCTGATCTCAACCTCCCCATGGACCATCTACTTATAAATGAACAGATGGAGACAAAGACTATGAGAATCAGAGATACATAAAAATATTTTGTTGAAGTGGTGAATATGGAAAAAAGACTGAAAGCAACTATGCCAAAATATTGGAATTCGTTTTGAGTGGTAGAAGTATGGTTATTTATTCTCTTTTATTTACTTTTCAACTCTCCTTAAGTAAAATATAATATGAAAACAAAATTAATCATAAAAATAGGATATTTAAACTATTATGAAGAAAGATTTTGGGGGCTGGGAAGGTGGCTCAGTGGTAGAATGCTTGTCTTGCATGCATGAGGCCCTGGGTTCAATTCCTCAGCACCACATAAGCAGAAAAACCTGGAAGTGGTGCTGTGGCTTAAGTGGTAGAGCGCTAGCCTTGAGCTGAAGAGCTGAAGGACAGTGCCCAGGCCAGAGCCTGGACCAAAAAAAAAAAAAGAAAGATTTTGTTATTCTACACCTATGGAATAGCTTAGCTTAACCATTTTTTTCTACAATACCAAAAAATCACAATGGGACAACGGGTCTCAATCTCTCTCTCTCTCTCTCTCATTTCCTTTTAAATCAGTGCTGATATTCTGAAAAAAATCTCTGGAGAGAAAGGATGTGAGAATGATCTTGTGTCATGTCCCTGCTTTCCAGAGTCATTTTAAATTCAGAACCGATTACATATTTCTCTAACCAGCAGAGTGATTCAGCTCATTGAAAGAATAGAATTTTAATGTCCCTTTCTATTAATATCTTGCATCTTTAAGGTGCTTTGTAGAGCAGGTTACTATTAGCATCCACAAATATCTATGATAAAATTTATTTGATCACAAGTGTTTGATGGATCCGGTGAATTCCCTGTACCCTCTTTACAAATTTGTTTTTATTCTGTGAGGCTGGAGATTGATGCCAGGGCTTTATGTATGCAAAGCATGGACTGGACCACTGAACTGCATCCTTGTTATGATGGCTTGAATATAAAATGTCCCCCACAGATTCATAAACTGGTGTTTTGGTTACCAAGTGATGGGCTTTTGGAATGTGATTGGACCCCGAGGGATCTGACCTAATCAATGGCTGATCCCTTGCTGGATTCATAAAATAATGGTACTAAGTGTTATTTGAAGTGGTGAAAGGCAAGAGGTGGGCCTAACTGATGGAAATAAAGAACCAGGGGTGTATTGCCCTGAAAAGATGTGCATTGTCTTCTGTTCCTTTCTTTTTGTTTCCTGGCTGGCATGAATTGGTAGGTTCTGCCATGCATTAACACCATCAGAAACCATGAGCCAGGGCTGGGAAGGTGGCTCAATGGTAGTGCGCTTGCCTTGCATGCATGAGGCCCTGGGTTCGATTCCTCAGCACCACATAAGCAAAAAGAAAAAAGCCGGAAGTGGCGCTGTGGCTCAAGTGGTAGAGCGCTAGCTTTGAGCTGAAGAGCTGAGGGACAGTGCCCAGGCCCAAAGTTCAGTCCCCACAACCGGACCCAAAAACAAACAAACAAAAAACCATAAGCCAAAATAAACCTTCCCAATTTTTTTGTCAGTTGCAGAGCTTGAACTCAGGGCCTGGGCGCTATCCCTGAGTTAATGCTCAAGGCTAGTGCTCTACCACTTGAGCCACAGTGCCACTTCCAGCTTTTGAGAGGTTAATTGCAGATAAGAGTCTCATGGGAACTTTTCTGCCTGGACTAAGATTACAGGCATTAGGCACCCATGCCCGGCTAATCTTTCCAATTTTTTTTTGGGGGGGTCCCGGTCATGGGCCTGAACTCTGGGCCTGGGTGCTGTCTGTCCCTCAGCTCTTCAGCTCAAGGCTAGCGCTCTACCACTTGAGCCACAGCGCCACTTCCATCTTTTTTTTTTTTTTTTGCTCATGTGGTGCTGAGGAATTGAACCCAGGGCCTCATGCATGCAAGGCAAGCACTCTACCACTGAGCCACCTTCCCAGTCTTTTTTTTTTTTTTTTTTTGTGGTTGTGGGGCCTGAACTCTAGGCCTGGGTACTGTCCTTGAGCTCTTCAGCTCAAGGCTAGCACTCTACCACTTGAGCCACAGTGCCACTTCCGGCTTTTTCTGCTTATGTGACGCTGAGGAATTGAACCCAGGGCCTCATGCATGCAAGGCAAGCACTCTACCACTGAGCCACCTTCCCAGCTCTTTCCAGTTTTTGAATCTTTCCCCCCCCCCCCCCCACACCTTTTCCTTTTAAGTCCTGGGAACCAAACCCAGGGCCATGACACCCTACACAGGGTGCTCTAGCACTGGACTATATCCTCAACCTAGTCTTCCTCCTTTAAAGTTTATCTCTTAAGGGTTTGTTACAACAATGAAGAGTTTGACTAACATAAATCCCATCCTCTGCACCCCTTATTAGCACTCGCAATTTTAGCAGTTACGTTGGCTGACTATGTGTCTGAACTACAGAACTTTGGGTAGGGATTTTTGCCAGCTTTGTCCCCTGCTGTCTCCCAGGCCTGGCACAGCAAGTAAGGGAGCAGAGAAAGTACTTGTGCTCCATAAATGCTTGATAAACAAATAAATGGATTTGAAAGATTTAGTGCTGGGGGCAGAGCTCAGTGGGAGAGTGCTTGCATAGCACTGTGAAGTATTGAGTTTAATTCCGAAATCAACCACAACAAAAGTAAAAATAAACAAGTAGGTAAAACAAAACAACAAAGCCAGGAGTAGTGAAAGAACAGAATTTTTATTTTTTATTTATTATTATTTTTTGGGTCCAGTCATGGGGCCTGAACTCTGGGCCTGGGCGCTGTCCCTCAGCTCTTCAGCTCAAGGCTAGCGCTCTACCACTTGAGCTACCGCGCCACTTCCGGCTGTTTTTTTTTTTTTTCTGCTTATGTGATGCTGAGGAATCAAACCCAGGGCCTCTTGCATGCAAGGCAAGCGCTCTACCACTGAGCCACCTTCCCAGCCCCAGAACAGAATTTTTATACCTGTGATCCCAACACTTAGGATATAAAGGGAAGAGGAAGCCGGGCGCTGGTGGCTCACGCCTGTAATCCTAGCTACTCAGGAGGCTGAGATCTGAGAATCGCAGTCCAAAGCCAGCCCGGGCAGGAGAGACCGTGAGACTCCAATCTCCAATAAACTACCAGAAAACCGGAAGTGGCGCTGTAGCTCAAGTGGTAGAGTGCTCGCCTTGAGCTGAAGAGCTGAGGGACAGTGCCCAGGCCCAGAGTTCAAGCCCCATGACCGACAAAAAAAATAAAAAATAAAAAAAATAAAGGGAAGAGGACTGTGATTTTGAGGAGCCTGGGAAACACAGTAACACCTAGTCTCAAAAGCAAATAAACATTGGGCATGGTGACTCACAACTATAATCCTAGCTACTCAGGAGTCTGAAATCTCAGGATGTCGGTTCAAAGCCAGCCTGGGCAGGAAAGGCATGAGACTCTTATCTCCAATAAAAGACTCAGAAAAACCAGAAAACTTGAGCACTGTGGCTCAAGTGGTAGAGTGCTAGCATTGAATTGAAGAGCTGAGGGACAGTGTCCAGGCCCAGAGTTCAAGCCCCGTGACTGACCAACTAACCAACCAACCAAACAAAACACACACACACACACACACACACACACACACACAATATGGCTTGGAATGTGGCTTAGTTGTAGAGTGGTTGCCTAGCATGCATGAAGCCAAAAAAAAAGAGATGAGGGCTGTGACTCACACATGCATAAAAGTTAGTGAGAACTGGGCACCTGTGGCTCATGCTTATAATCGTGGTTCAAAGCTAGCCTGGACAGAAAAGTCCATGAGACTTTTTTTTTTTGGCCAGTCCTGAGGCTTGAATTCAAGGCCTGGGAACTGTCTCTGAGCTTCTTTTGCTCAAGGCTAGCACTCTACCACTTGAGCCACAGCACCACTTCTGGCTTTGTCTTTGTATGTGGTACTAAGGAATTGAACTCAGGGCTTCATGAATGTTAGGCAAGCAGTCTACCACTAAGCCACATTCCCAGCCCCCAAAGGGTAGATCTTATATTTATTGTTCTAATCAAAAAGACAGAGGGGTTGGGAAGGTAGCTCAGTGGTAGAGTGCTTGCCTTTCATGCATGAGGCCCTGGGTTCAATTCCTTAGCACCATCTAAGCAAAAAAGCCAGAAGTGGTGCTCTTGCTCAAGTGGTAGAGCACTAGCCTTGAGCTGAAGAGCTGAGAGACAGTGCCCAGGCCCAAAGTTCAGGTCCCATAACCCACATACACAAAAAAAAAGACAGAGAGAAAAAAGAGAATATTTAGATGTGATGGTTTTTGTGGATATTTGGAGCTGAGGTGAGGGCTACCAAATTAACCAAGACAGGAGATTAAGAGAAACAGTCTGTGAGGATGCTGGTGCAGAGAGACAGAGCGGGCAGAGAGCTTGCCAACAAACACAGCAGACTCCAGATAGGGTCTAGAGTGGATATTATATCTTTTTGTGACTACTTTTTTTGTTGTTGTTTGTTTCATTTTTGTTTTTGCCAGACCTGTGGCTTGAACTCAGGATCTGGACACTGTCTCTCAGCTTTCTTCTGCTCAAAGCTAGCACTCTACCAATTGAGCCACAGCACCACTTCTGGCTTTTTCTGTGTATGTGGTAGTCAGGAATCAAACCCAGAGCTTCATGCATGCTAGAGAAACACTCTACCACTAAGCCACCTTCCCTGCCCTTGAGACTACTTTTGATTGGCTGTTTCCTATTTTGTGAAACCTAATTGATTGACCATCTCTTGCACCTTGGTTCAAATTTTGCCCTACCTGCTGTACATGGGAGAAAAATGAGGGAGTGGGTAAAATGTTTGACATGCAATGTACCCACTGCCTTACGTACGTAATGGTAACCCCTCTGTACATCACCTTGACAATAAATTTAAAGAAACATTTGATGTACATATGTGAAAATGGAACCAGGTAGCTTGTGGGGATAGGTGGGGTTGAGATGGATGTGGGGAAGGGATGACAGAAGGGATGACGTTGATTAAGATGGCTTACACTCATAAGTTGACAAGTTGAATTGAAACTGTTTTGTGCAATTAAAGATAATTTAAAAAATGTCTCAGGGGCTGGGGGTTTAGCCCAACAGAAGGGCGCCCGCCCGGTGCGCACAAGGCCCTGGGTTTGGTCCTCAGCCCTGGAAAAAAAAAAAAAAGCTACAGAATTATGGGCTGGGAAGTTGGCTCAGTGGTAGAGTGCTTGCCTTGCATGCCTGAGGCCCTGGGTTCAATTCCTCAGCACCACATAAGCAAAAAGCAAAAAGCTGGAAGTGGCGCTGTGGCTCAAGTGGTAGAGCGCTAGCCTTGAGCTGAAGAGCTGAGGGACAGCGCTCAGGCCCAGAGTTCAGGCCCACGACTGAACCCCGCCCCCCAAAAAAAATGTCTCTTAGGAATAGCTTGAGTGCTAGGTTTTCATATCTGTCTTTTATCTGGCCAGTTTCCCAGACTTGACTTGCTTCCCTATTCTGCCTGGACCTTGGTATTTCTGTTAAGTCACCTTAAATGGACTTCTTCCACAATGACTAAATTTATGACATTGTTTTTGCTGACAGGTTCATGTGTGCTTATTTGCAAGTTTATGGGCCTGTTTTTGGTTATCAGTCAAACCACAATTTTCAAACAGCTTGGAATGGGACAGAATCTGCTGATAAAGAATGTGGTTACTGGGGCTGGGAAGGTGGCTCAGTGGTAGAGCGCTTGCCTTGCATGCATGAGGCCCTGGGTTCGATTCCTCAGCACCACATAAGCAAAAAGAAAAAAAGCTGGAAGTGGCACTGTGGCTCAAGTGGTAGCGCGCTAGCCTTGAGCTGAAGAGCTGGGGGACAGCGCCCAGGCCCAGAGTTCAGGCCCCACGACTGGCAAAAAGAAAAAAGAAAAGAAAAGAAAAGAAAAGATGAATGAGGCAAGTTGGCTTGGTTTGGGAGTGGTAAAAACAGTTCAGTGGGGGTTTTTATGAACAAATGACATTTGAACAAAGGTAAAACTCCTTTGAACAGCTGACAAACAGTTTAACAAAAATGAATACCAGGAGGCTGAATCACGTTTTGTTGAGGGGACAAGGGGATGGGGCAGACGCATAGAGAAAGGAATGGATGGCAAATGCAGTCACTATATCAACATTCACATATGAAAATGGAAGGTATGGATGCGATAGGGAAAGGTGCGGGAAAATGATGGAAAGGGTGACGTTGATCAAGATGCATTGTACTCATAATCTGACTTAACTGAAACCCCTTTGCTATTTAAAATCAAACTTAGAAGAAAAGACATTTGCTGAGGGAAGAGGGAGAGAAAAAAATCTCTAGCTCAAGGGATATACGGAGAGATGATCCAAAGCAAAGGAGAGCACAGCTCATCCAGGTACTACAAGGACAGTCTAGCTGAGGTCAGGAGTGGTGGGCGTGGCAGGAGTCAGGTCTCTAGGGTCTCAAAAGCCTCATGAACCTTTTAAAATTTGTTGGAAGCTGGTGCCCGTGGCTCACACCTGTAATCCTAGCTACTCAGGAGGCTGAGATCTGAGGATCACGGTTCAAAGCCAGCCTGGGCAAGAAAGTCTGTGAGACTCTTATCTCCAATAAACCACTAGAAAACCAGAAATGGCGCTGTGGCTCAAGTGGTAGAGCGCTTGCCTTGAGCTGAAGAGCTGAGGGTCAGTGCCCAAGCCCAGAGTTCAAGCCCCATGACCAACCAAAAAAAAATTTTTTTTTGTTGGGTTTAGCCTAAAAGCAATAGAAGACCCTGGAAGGATTTTTAAGCCTGAAATAAACATCCCTTGCTCCTTCCTTTTACATATGTTTAGAAAGCATATAAATGAGAGCTGATTGCAGTACAGGAGTAAATAAGAAAGAGCAAACATGCCGGGCGTGGGTGCTTATGCCTGTAATCCTAGCTACTCAGGAGGCTGAGATCTGAGGATCACGGCTCAAAGCCAGCTCAAGCAGGAAACTCCGTGAGATTTTTTTTTTTTTTTTTTTGTCAGTGGTGGGGCTTGAACTCTGGGCTGGGCGCTGTCCCTCAGCTCTTCAGCTAAAGGCTAGTGCTCTACCACTTGAGCCACAGCACCACTACCGGTTTTCTGGTGGTTTATCGGAGATTAGAGTTTCACGGACTTTCCTGCCTAGGCTGGTTTTGGGACTCTCCTGCCTAGGCTGGTTTTGAACGGTGATCCTCAGATCTCAGCCTCCTGAGTAGCTAGGATTACAGGCGTGAGCCACCAGCGCCTGGCTTCCAAGAGACTCTTATCTCCAATAAACTACCAGAAAACCAAAAGTGGAACTATGGCTCAAGTGGTAGAGTACTTGCCTTGAGCTAAAGAGCTCAGGGACAGCACCAGGTCCAGAGTGAGTTCAAGCCCCAAGACCAACTGAAAAAAAAAAAGAAAGAAAGAAAAGAAAAGAAAGAAAGAGCAAGACTGGCTGGGAGCTGATGGGTCACTCCTGTAATCTTATCTACTCAGAAGGCTGAGATCTGAGGATCTCCATTCAAAACCAGCCCAGGAAGGAAAGTCCTTAAGACTTTTTGTTTTTGGCTGGACCTGGGGCTTGAACTTAGGGCCTAGGCGCTGACCCTGAGCCTCTGTTTTCAAGGCTAGCACTCTATCACTTGAGTCACAGTGCCACTTAGGGCTTTTTCTAAGTAATATATTGGAGATAAGAGTCTCACAGATTTTCCTGGCAGAGCTGGCCTTGAACTGAGATCCTCAGATCGCAGACTCCTGAGTAGCTAGGATTACAGGGATGAGCCACTCATGCCCAGCATCAGGAGATTCCTTTATCTCCAATTAACCAGCAGATAACTGGAAGTGGTACTGTGGCTTAAAGTGGTACAGTGCTAGCCTGGAGTAAGAGACCTCAGGGACATACTGAAGCCCTGAGTTTAAGCCCCAGGATGGACCAAAACCCAAATAAACAAACAAAACAAGAGGAAGACTGGTGTCAAGCTGTGGAAGAGACAGAAGGAGATGCTGGTGGTTGGGGTCGCAAGGTGGCTGTGGAAATAGAGGGCGGTGGGTAATGTGATGATTGGCAGGCTAGAATGGCAGGGCTGAGGGAGAGGCTGGAGGTCTGACATTGCACTATAGATCCTGGCAGATGCAGGTCAGCAATGGGTTGGGAGATTATATCAGACCCAAGACCTAGTCAGTCCCCTGCTTTTTATTCTGTAATATTATAAACTGTCCTCAGAAGACTGTGATAAAAATGTGCAGAAGGACGACAAGCAAAGAGTTAACACGTTTAATTAACTTTGAATAATTCTACATGGGTGTACTGACAAAAGGTTGGTTATATAGACTTGGCTGGGGGTGGTAAGGGAACACAAAGGATAACCCTAGACCCCCAAAAAAGTGAGAAGGACAGCGAGCAGTCACTATATCCAGGAGATAGTCCTATGGAAAAGCTCACCTTGAGAGAAGCTACAATCTTTGATAGAGAGTCACTAGAACAAAAATCCTCAACTCTGAATAAGTGTAGAATTTAAACAGTCTTCCATTTCAAAAAATAGGAAGAGGAAAAATCTTAATTGTTGGAGGTAATCCCTCTAACAGTTTTTCTTTTTTTCTTTTTTTTTTGGCCAGTCCTGGGGCTTGAACTCAGGGCCTGACACAGTCCCCTAAACCCCTTTTGTTTTTGTTTTTGTCCGTTTTGGGTCCTGAACTCTGGGCCTGGATGCTGTCCCCCAGCTCTTGGGCTGTAGACAAACGCTCTACCACTTGAGCCTCAGCCCCTCTTTTGCACAAGGCTAGCACTCTACTACTTGAGCCACTGCACTATTTCCTGCTTTTTCTGTGTATGTGGTACTGAGGAATCAAACCCAGGGCTTCAAGCATGCTAGGCAAGCACTCTACCACTAAGCAACATTCTTAGCACTTATTTATTTATTTATTTTTGGGTCGGTCGTGGGGCTTGAACTCTGGGCTTAGGTGCTGTCCCTGTGCTCTTCAGCTCAAGGCGAGTGCTCTACCGCTTGAGCCACAGAGCCACTTCCGGTTTTCTAGTGGTTTACTGGAGATCAGAATATCAGAGACTTTCCTGCCCGGGCTGGCTTTGAACTGTGATCCTTAGATCTCAGCCGCTTGAGTAGCTAGGATTATAGGTGTGAGCCACCAGTGTCCAGCTTATTTATTTATTTTTAATTAAGATATACTCTCTTTTTCTCTTCTTCCTTCTCTGTCTGTACGCGCCTCCATGTCATGTGGCCAGCAGTTTGCTCTCCCTGCAATAAACTCTTTTCTGCCTTGAAAAAAAATTAAGATATAGCTGAAACAAAAATTATACATTTGTTCTGGGAAGGTGGCTCTGGTGGAGTGCTTGCCTCACATGCATAAGATCCTGGGTTCAATTCCTCAGCACCACATAAGCAGAAAAAGCTGGAAGTGGCACTGTGGCTCAAGTGGTAGAGCGCTAGCCTTGAGCTGAAGAGCTAAGGGACAGCGCCCAGACCCAGAGTTCAGGCCCCACAACTGAAAAAATAAATAAATAAAAAATACATATACATACAACATGCTTATTTCATATGCATAGCTACAGAGAAATGGTTAACTGAAGCCAATGAACACTATCCATCACATCTCCTACTTATCATTTTCATGTGACACACATCCTTAACTCAGGAGACTTTCTTGTAGATTCTGCTGAAAGAATCTTTTTTCTTTTCTTTTTTTTTTTTTTTTTTGGTCAGTCGTGGGGCTTAAACTCTGGGCCTGGGCGCTGTCCCTGCACTCTTCACCTCAAGGTAAGCCAGTGCTTTACCGCTTGAGCCACAGCGCCACTTCTGGTTTTCTAGTTGTTTATTGGAGATAAGAGTTTCACAGACTTTCCTCCCCGGACTGGTTTTGAACCGAGATCCTCAGATCTCAGCCTCCTGAGTAGCTAGGATTACAGGCATGAGCCACCGGTGCCCGGCAAGAATCTTTTTTTTTTTGTTTTTTTTAATGCCAGTCCTGGGGTTTGAACTCAGGGCTTGGGTGCTGTCCTTGTGTTTTTTTGGTTTTTGTTTTTCTCAGGCTAGCACTCTATGCTTGAGTCACAGCTCCACTTCTGGCTTTTTGCTGGTTTAATTAGAGGTAAGAGTTTCATGGACTTTCCTGCCTGGGTTGGCTTCGAACCACAATTCTCAGATCTCAGCCTCCTGAGTAGCTAGGATTACAAGCACGAGCCACCGGTGAGCTGCAGAAACAAACCTTCTGAGATTTGCCGCATTTGCTAAACCTTTTAGTAAAATCTTCTAAAATACTGTCTCGAGGAGCTTTTTACATTGAAGTGTAAAGAAATGCAGGGTACTGCGTGCACAAGTGTGGCTTGTTCCTGTAAAGACAACTCAGGAAACTTCCTGTAGCTAAAAAGCATCAGACAGAAAATCCTGGCCAGATAACAAAATTGTTCTGCTACATCATGAATCTGAATTACCCAGACTTTCTGCTCTGTTTTCCCTATGACCCAACTTACAACAGCTTTGTTTTTCTAAGCACATTGTCTTTTTTAAGTCCTTGACAAAGCATATGGAAAAAATTGTCATTCTTGCTTAAAATTCAGCAGCTCAGCACATTTTCCATCTATGACCTAGTAGAACAGGTTAGACAGGTGTCTTATTTTGATTCTCTCAAAAAAATGCTAGGATCCTGGAACAGGCTTCTTAATATTTTTCTTAATGGCTCTGGTTTCCACAGCAAGTTAACAATGATTACTTGTAGTCTGACAGTTCCCTTGGCTCTACACCAAAAAACAGGGGCAAGAAAGCAGTCTCAGCCAGAGAGGCTTAACATCTAAGCCAGACATTCAGCCAAGAATCTGAATTTCCTTCTCTTCTCTACCTCCTACCTCCCTCCCTGGAGCAAAAATGTCATCTGGCAGGTTCTTTGGTTGTCTGATTCCAGAAAGCCATTTGAGCCCAGCAATTCCCAAAAATGTCACAGCATTTTCAAGTCAGTATAAATGTCAGTTTTCATAAGGAGAATATGTCTTCAAAATTAAAAGAAGTCAAGTATTTTCTGTTTACAAAGCTGGTCATTGAATATTGTCTTGGGGAAGAACTGCAGTAAGGTGGGCACAAAAAAGTGGGAAGGTGGTTCAGTGGTAGAATGCTTGCCTTGCATGCCTGAGGCCCTGGGTTTGATTCCTCAGCACCACATAAACAGAAAAGGTAGGAAGTGGTGCAGTGGCTGAAGTGGTAGAGTGCTAGCCTTAAGCAAAAGAAGCTCAGGGACAGTGCCCAGGCCCTGAGTTCCAGCCCCAGGACTGGCCAAAAAAAAAAAAAAGGTAGGTTATTATCCCTTCTTACTCTTCCTTCTCCAGCTAAGTCCCTGTCACCCCAGCTCCACCTAAAATAATCCTCCCATTGAGAAAGAAAATAACTGAGAGAGGAAGGGAGAAGAATGAAAGAACAGGGGAAAGATTAATTTCTGAACCTTTCATTAAAGTTCAAAAGCAACCAAGAATTTCTGTTGAAAGGCTTCAAAGATATAAGCAGGGTTGTTTTTGTTGTTGTTGTTGTTGTTGGTTGTGGGGCCTGAACTCTGGGCCTAGGTGCTGTCCCTCAGCTCTTCAGCTCAAACCTAGCACTCTACCACTTGAGCCACAGCGCCACTTCCGGCTTTTTTCTTTTTGCTTATGTGATGCTGAGGAATCAAATCCAGGGCTTCATGCATGCAAGGCAAGCACTCTACTACTGAGCCACCTTCCCAGCCCCAAGCAGGTTTTTTGTTTGTTTGTATTTCAGTCAGGGGCTTGAACTCTGGGCCTGGATGCTGTCCCTCAGCTCTTCAGCTCAAGGCAAGCACTCTACCACTTGAGCCAGAGTGCCACTTCCAATTTTCTGGTGTTTTACTGGAGATAAGAGTTTCACGAGGGGTGCCGGTGGCTCACGCCTGTAATACTAGCTACCCAGGAGGCTGAGATCTGAGGATTGCGGTTCAAAGCCAGCCCTGGGCAGGAAAGTTCGTGACACTCTTATCTCCAATAAACCACTAGAAAACCGGAAGTGGTGCTGTGGCCAAACGGTAGAGCGATCGCCTTGAGCTGAAGAGCACAAGGACAGCGCCCAAGCCCAGAGTTCAAGCTTCACGACCAACAAAAAAAAAAAAAAAAGAGTTTCATGGCCTTTCCCGCCTGGGCTGGCTTTGAATCGTGATCCTCAGATCTCAGCTTCCTGAGTAGCTAGGATTACAGGTGTGAGCCACAGCACCTGGCCATTCTTTATTTTATTTTGTCCCAGGTTGGTGCTTTACCAATGGACTCACAGCTCCACTTCAGACATTTAAGTGATAAATTGAAGATAAGTCTCTTAGACTTTCTTTCCAGAGCTGGCTTTAAATCACAATCCTCAGATCTCAGTCTCCTGATTAGTTAGGATTACAGATATGAGCCATCAGCCCATGCCTTAGAAGCAATTTAATTTAGTGTTTAAGTTTTTTAAAATTATGAACCGAAGCTAGGCAGTGGTGGCTCATACCCTGAGTTCAAGCCCCAGAATTGGCACTCACACACAAAAACTTATGAATGGAAATGAGAAAATTTGGATTAACAAAAATAAAATTCAATTTAAAAATTCTGTTCTGAGCTGGGAAGGTAGGTCAGTGGTAGAGTGCTTGCCTTGCATGCATGAGGCCCTGAGTTCGATTCCTTAGCACCACATAAGCAGAAAAAGCCAGAAGTAGCGTTGTGGGTCAAGTGGTAGAGCACTAGCTTTGAGCTGAAGATCTGAGGGACAGTGTCCAGGCTCCGAGTTCAGGCCCCATGATGAGCAAAAAAAAAAAAATTAAATGGGTGTGTGTTCCTTGTAGCATTGAGAGAGCTCCAAGGCAGAAGTATGGCTGGAGTAGTAGAGTACCTGCCAGTACTGCCCCCGCCCAGCTCCCCCCAAAAGAGAAGATCCTGTCAACACCCCTAGATTCTTTCATTAAGTCAGTAAGTACAAATAAGATCATACAGATGCTTTTAAAGTATACCCAGTGAGCTCAGGAGCCCTTCCCACCTGTGCCTTCACCCCCTTTCCATGCTGTCCCTCCCATCTTTATCCATACTATGGTTCTGCTGGTCAAATGGAGATGAGCCTCATGGATTTATCTTCCTACGCTGGCTTCAGATCATGATCCTCAGATTTCAGCATCCTGAGTGACTAGAATTATGAGCATAAGTTACTTGGTACCTAGCTAACATGTTTTTAAATTAAAACTTTTCCCCCTGACTCCCATTTCTGGGGCTTAAACTCAGGGCCTGGGAGCTGTCCGAGTTCTTTTGCTCAAGGCTAGCGTTCTACCACTTGAGCAACAACACCACTTTTGGCTTTTTCTGTTTATGTGGTACTGAGGAATCGAACCTAGGGCTTCATGAATGTTAGGCAAGCACTTTATCACTAAGCCACAATCCCAGCCCCAAATCTTTTTTGGGGCGGGGCACAGGGTCCTGGGGCTTGAACTCTGGGCCTGGGTGCTGTCCCTCAGCTCTTCAGCTCAAGACAAGTGCTCTACCACTTGGGCCACAGTACCACTTCCGTTCTTCTGAGTGGTTTATTGGAAATACCAGTCTCATGGACTTTCCTGCTCAGGCCAGCTTTGAACCGTGATCCTTAGATCTCAGCCTCCTGAGTAACTAGGATTACAGGTGTGAGCCACGAGGGCCCAGTTTTGTTTTCTTTTTTTTTTTTGTCAGTTGTGGGGCCTGAACTCAACCTGGGCACTGTCCCTCAGCTCTTTAGCTCAAGACTAGTGCTCTACCACTTGAGCCAAAAACAACTTCCAGCATTTTTTGCTTATGTGGTGCTGAGGAATCAAACCCAAGGCCTCATGCATGCAAGGCAAGCATTCTACCACTGAGCCACCTTCCCCGCCTGACACATAGACTCTTTTCTGACTCTATCCTTATTGGGAAAATGGAGGCGAAAGAAATAGGCTAGACATGATCTTCCACAGGGGAAGACTGTAGATTGGAGAGCAACCAGGGGCAGCAACTTTCCCATGGGATCAGAGGGTGGTTCCAGGGGATGGATTTGGGGTCAGGGTTACAGGGGTCTTAACAAGGAAGCAGAAAATAAAAAAAATACGTTCATATTCTGCCTTCTGCCCTCATTCTTTCTAACTTACCAACTAGTCAACTTACCAGTGTTGTTGACTATTCCTAAACTACACTGAGCTTCAAATGTCCCTTTTGTCAAATGTGAGTAATGATACCCTGAGACTCTTACCTCCAAGTAAGCAGCAACAACAACAATAAAAAAAGCCAGAAGTAAAAAAAAAAAAAAAAAAAAAAAAAAAAGCCAGAAGTGTGGCTCTGTGGCTCAAGTGGCAGAGGACAAGCCTTGAGCAAAAGAAGCTCAGGAGCCACTCCCTGAGTTCAATCATACAGGTACACACACACAATGGCTCAAATGGTAGAGCACTTGCCTAGAAAGCCCAGAGTTCAAATCCCAGTATTTCCCCAAAAAATGCATAAAACAAACTCTATCTCTATTCCCACAGTCTGCCTCCTGGTTGCCCACCTGACCTGTGAAAGCTACATTACCCTGACTTATTTTTTGTTGTTGTGGGTCATGGGGCTTGAACTCCAGGCCTGCATACCGTCCCTGAGCTTCTTTTACTCAGGGCTAGCATTTTATCACTTGAGCTATAACACCACTTCTGGTTTTCTGGTGGTGTATTGGAGATAAGAGTCTCTTGGACTTTCCTGCCTGAGCTGGCTTAGAATCCCAATCCTCAGACATCAGCCTCCTGAGCAGAATTACAGACATGAGCCACCATTGCCTGGTTCCACCCTGACTTCTCTTGCTTTAATTTTTGATTAATTTTGAAGGTAATGCTTTGTATTGACCTCTAATTTTTAAAATTTTATTTATTTATTTATTTTTGCCTGTCATGGGGCTTGAACTCTGGGCCTGGGTGCTGTCCCTCAGCTCTTCAGCTCAAGGCTAGCACTCTACCACTTAAGCCACAGCACCACTTCTGGCATTTTCTGAGTATATGGTGCTGAGGAATAGAACCCAGGGCCTCATGCATACAAGGCAAACACTGTACCACTGAGCCACCTTCCCAGCCCCTGATCTCTAATTTTTTGAAGGCACCTGGATAAAATATTGCCGACTCATTGCTAACTTCATCTTTCCTGTGCTTTGTATCTTGTTAGAATAAAGGGAGAGCTGAGATTAGCTCCTACTCTGCCTCTTACCAACTAATCAGTTGCTCAATGTTTTGGTTCTTTCCTAACTAGACTGGGCCTCAATTTCTTTTTTGTTAAATGTGGTTAATGAGGTCATTCTGAAGATTGAAACTCCATACATAAGCAATATAGGATTTGGCCCACAAGATACTTTTTATTCTCCTTTCTGTTTAACCAATCCTGTTTGGGAAAAGTGGGAGAAGAATCTGTGGTTTTGTCAATGTCCAAAGTTCTGTTTGGTATCTTACCAAGAAGAGAAATGTGACTCTTAGGGTCTACAAGCCAGATACTAACAAAAGTTCCTAGCAACAGATAACTCTTCTAATGCTTCAGTGTCAAGATTAAGAAATATAAGAAAAGCAGAAGTATCAGTAGTGCTGTGGTGTTACTCAATACTACTGGAACTTTTCAGTCAAATCTCAGTAGTTGTATTTTTTTCAGTAGCTCTTTTCTTTTATTGCTTGGCAAACTGTCATGGCCTGATTTTTAGAAAAGGACTTGGATAAAAGAAGAAAAACCCTGAATACTAATCAGTTCCTTATCTTATAAATAGTAAACAGAATTAAAACTGCCTGGTGCAATTAATTCATTAGAAACTTCTTTCATAAAAGCAAAAGCAATTCTACAAAGGGCATCAAAATAAAAAAATTTGGCATAATATGCCTCTAAAGAATTTTAGGGGGGGCTGGGAAGGTGGCTCAGTGGTAGAGCGCTTGCCTTGCATGCTTGAGGCTCTGGGTTCGATTCCTCAGCACCACATAAGCAAAAAGAAAAAAGCCGGAAGTGGCTCTGTGGCTCTAGTGGTAGAGTGCTAGCCTTGAGCTGAAGAGCTGAGGGACAGCGCCCAGGCCCAGAGTTCAGGCCCCACGACCGGACCCCCCCCCCAAAAAAAAAAAAAGAATTTTAAGGGGCTGGGAAGGTGGCTCAGTGGTAGAATGCTTGCCTTGCATGCATGAGGCTCTGGATTCAATTCCTCAGCACCACAGAAGCAGAAAAAGCCGGCCAGGCGCAGGTGGTTCACTCCTGTAATCCTAGCTACTCAGGAGGCTGAGATCTGAGGATCATGGTTCAAAGCCAGCCCGGGAAGGAAAGTCTGAGAAACTCTTATTTCCAATAAACCACTAGAAAACTGGAAGTGGTACTGTGGCCTAAGTGGTAGAGCACTCGCCTTGAGCTGAAGAGTGGAGGGACAGCACCCAAGCCCAGAGTTCAAGTCCCACGACCACCACCAACAACAAAAAAAGCAGAAAAAGCTGGAAGTGGCACTGTGGCTCAAGTGGTATAGTGCTAGTTTTGATCTGAAGAGCTGAGGGACAGCTCCCAAGCCCAGAGTTCAGGCCTCATGACCACCACCACCACTACCAAAAGAATTTTAGTTGGTTGTAGGGCTTACTCCTGTAATCCTAGCTATTCAGGAAGCTGAGATCTGAAAATCATGGTTTGAAGCTAGCCTGGGCAGGAAAGTCCATAAGACTCATATATCCAGTAAACCACTCAAAAACTGGAAGTGGCGCTGGGGCTCAAAGCAGTCGCCTTGAACAAAAAGAGCTCAGGGACATTTCTAGCTCCATGACCACCACCACCACCAAAAAAGTTCAGGAACAGCTCCCAGGCCTGGAGTTCAAGCCCCATGATAGACACACACACACACACACACACACACACACACACACACACACACACACACACACACACAGAGCTAGTTGCATTGGACCAAGATCCTGCTTTCCTGCCTCATTCCTGCCATCCCAGTTTTAAGATCTGGGGTCCTGAATTTTGAATAGCCTATGTTGAATCACACTACTTTGCTTAGAATTTCTGGGGGATTAAATAAGTGTTAAGACCATTAAATCCCTTATTTCCTTTATTGTAAAATAAATTCCTTGAACACTAGCAATGTTATATGACATACCCTCCTATAAAGATTAAATGAAGCCCGGCGCTGGTGGCTCACGCCTGTAATCCAAGCTACTCAGGAGGCTGAGATCTGAGGATCATGGTTCAAAGCCAGCCCAGCCAGGAAAGTCCGTGAGACTCTGATCTCCAATAAACCACTAGAAAACCAGAAGTGGCGCTGTGGCTCAAGCTGTAGAGTGCTGGCCTTGATCTGAAGAGCACAGGGACAGTGCCCAAGCCCAGAGTTCAAGACCCATGACTGACCAAGAAAAAAAAAAGATTAAATGAATCCAGGCATAATATCTTTTGGTAAATGCATGGAGGTAAGAATGGCAGATTATCTAGAATAGATTTCTTTCTTTTCTTTTTCTTTCTTTTTTTTTTTTTTGCCAGTCCCAGTCCTGGATACTGTCTCGGAGCTTTCTTTTGCTCAAAGCTAGCACTCTACCACTTGAGCCACAGCACCACTTCCAGCTTTTTCTGTTTATGTGGTACTGAGGAACTGAACCTAGGGCTTCATGCATACTAGGCAAGCACCTTACCACTAAGCCATAGTCCTAGCCCTTCTAGAATAGATTCCTATTCCAATGAGGATAAATGATCAAATTGCTATTCCTTAGTAATAGAAAGGGCAATGTAATCAACCTGCCACGTGGTGGCAGTATTTTCTTGTAAAGCATGGTACTGAATTGAGAGTTCAAGGTCTGTGGACTAGAGAGAGTAGAAGTCAGGTTCAGCAGTGGCCAGATCAGCTTTACTGAGAGGAAGCCCACATTCTGTTCATGAGCTAGCTGCACAAGCTGTGAAATGTTTGAGAAAAGAATCTGAGAATCACTAAATGAATAATCTTGTCCATCAATCGTTTAAAACATCTCAACCATAAAGGCAAGTTGATAGTCACTCACACGGGACACAAACTCTTCCTGGATCATTTCAACATACTGGCTCATGTGTATTTCCCCTAAATCTCCAGCTACCAATTCAGTTAGTTTCTTTTCTTCTTTCTAGATCTTTGAACATACACTCACCCTGTCAGCCCCTGTCCTTGAGCTGATAGATTTGCATCTCAGTCCATCTCTACTTTTTGTACTGACCAAAGCTACACTAACAGGGAAGATTTGCATCTTTATTGTCTTTTATTGTTGTTGTTGTTGGTCATGGGTTGTTGGTCATGGGGCTTGAACTCAGGGCTGGGGCACTCACTGTCCCTAAGGTTTTTTTGGGGGGGTCCAGTCATGGGGCCTGAACTCTGGGCCTGGGCGCTGTCCCTTAGCTCTTCAGCTCAAGGCTAGCACTCTACCACTTGAGCCATAGCACCACTTCTAGCTTTTTTCTTTTTGCTTATGTGGTGCTGAGGAATTGAACCCAGGGCCTCATGCATGCAAGGCAAGCGCTCTACCACTGAGCCACCATCCCAGTCCTCCATGAGATTCTTTTTTTTTTTTTTTTTTTGTTGGCTGTGGGGCTTGAACTCTGGGCCTGGGCGCTGTCCCTCAGCTCTTCAGCTCAAGGTGAGTGCTCTACCACTTGAACTACAGCGCCACTTCCGGTTTTCTGGTGGTTTATTGGAGATAGGAGTCTCACGGTCTCTCCTGCCCAGGCTGGCTTTGAACTGCGATCCTCAGATCTCAGCCTCCTGAGTAGCTAGGATTACAGGCGTGAGCCACCAGTGCCCGGCTTCTCCATGAGATTCTTATCTCCAATAAACCACTAGCAAACCAGAAGTGGCACTGTGGCTCAAGTTGTAGAGAGCTCACTTTGAGCTAAAGAGCTCAGGGAGGGCTGGGAAGGTGGCTCAGTGGTAGAGCGCTTGCCTAGCATGCCTGAGGCCCTGGGTTCGATTCCTCAGCACCACATAAGCAAAAAGAAAAAAGCCGGAAGTGGCACTGTGGCTCAAGTGGTAGAGCACTAGCCTTGAGCTGAAGAGCGGAGGGACAGCGCCCAGGCCCAGAGTTCAGGCCCCACGACTGGACCCAAAAAAAAAAAATAAAAAAATAAGAGCTCAGGGACGGCTCCCAGAAGTGGCACTGTGGCTCAAGTTGTAGAGAGCTCACTTTGAGCTAAAGAGCTCAGGGACGGCTCCCAGGCCCAGAGTTCAAGCCGCAGGACCAACCAAAAAAAAAAAAAGTCTCATGGGATTTTCTGTCTAGGCTGGTTTTGAACCCCAATCCTCAGATCTGTCTCGTGAATGGCTAGGATTACATACATGAGCCAGAAAAAGATTGATTAGAATATATTGTAAAAATGTATATAAATGTAATATTGAAATTCCCCTTTCTGCTGCGTACCAGTGGCTCATGCCTGTCATCCCAACTACTCTGGAGGCTGAGATCTAAGGATCACAATTCAAAGCCAGCCCAGGCAGGAAAGTCCGTGAGACCCTTCTCTCCAATTAACCACCAGAAAACCAGAAATGGCCTTGTGGCTCAAGTGGTAGAAGGCTAGCCTTGAGCTGAAGAGCTCAGGGACAGCGCCCAGGCCCAGAGTTCAAACCCTACAACTGACAAATCAAAACAGAAATTCTCTTTCTAACCTAAGCTTAAAAAAGAAACCCACAAAAAACAAAAGTAGAAAAAATAAAAAGGCTTATCAGAAACAATTTTGTCTCATCTTCTTTGTGTGCTTTTTTGTGTTGTGTTTTGTTTTGCTAGTCTTGGGGCTTGAACTCTGTGCTTACATGCTGTCCCTTAGCTTTTTCACTCAAAAGCTGCACTTTCAGCTTTTTGAAGTTAATTGGAGATAAGAGTCTCACCAAGGGCTGGGAAGGTAGCTCAGTGGTAGAGTGCTTGCCTTGCATGCCTGAGGCCCTGGGTTCGATTCCTTAGCACCACATAAGCTAAAAGAAAAAAGTCGGAAGTGGCGCTGTGGCTCAAGTGGTAGAGTGCTGGCCTTGAGCTGAAGAGCTAAGGGACAGCGCCCAGGCCCAGAGTTCAGGCCCAACGACTGGACCCAAAAAAAAAAAAAAGAGTCTCACCAAGTTTCCTTCCTTCTAGGTTGGCTTCTAACCATGATCTTCAGATTTCAGCATCCTAAGTAGATAGGATTACAGGAATGAGTCACAGGTGCCCAGCTCCTTTATGTGTTCTTATTTATATTTTATTTCTTTATTTGTGTGGTAACAGGGATTGTTACAGGACCTGACCTTACTAGGAATCACTCTACCATTGAGTCATGTCTGTAGTTCTTACTGGTTTTGTCACCACACACAAAATTCTTTTCTTTGTTGTTGATAGTGGGGCTTGAACTCAGCATCTGGGGGATGTCCCTGAGTTCTTTTGCTCAAGCGTAGTGCTCTACCACTTTGAGCCACAGCTCCACTTCTAGATTTCTGATTAATTGGAGAAAAGAGGCTCGAGGAAGTTCCTGTCTGGGCTGAGTTTGAACCCCATTCTTCAGATCTCAGCCTTCTGAGTAGCTAGGATTTACCGGTGTGAACCACAGCACCTGGCTAATACACAGAGTTCTTACAGTGTATCAGAGACATTTTCATTCTTTTTTTTTTCTCTCTGCTAAAGATGGAACCCATGATCTCGCACACACCAGACAAGTGCTTTATCATTGAGCTGTATCTCCAGATCAGAAGACACCTTCAGATACTGTCTGTCATTTTACTTAATCCACACAAGAAAGCTGGAATGTAAGTTCAGTATCTTCCTTCCTTCCTTCTCTCCCCCCTCTTCTTTCCTTCCTTCCTTCCTTCCTTTCTTCTATTTTAGATTAGAAAACTAGTGACCAGAGAAAGTAAGTAACTAACCCAAGATCCTCTAGATAGAAAATAAGCAGGAATTCGAATTTAGATAAATTGATCCAAACCTCATAAGGAACCCAGGCAATCTCAAGATGGGAGGTAGCCTAGAATTCCCATCAGATCTTGTAGGGACTGTGTGAACACAGTGAGAGGGGAAAACTCAATCCACCAATCCTTCCTCCTGAAAGGGATCTTACCTTATAAAGAAATGTTCTCACAACTGCTGTCAACCCAGTTAGGTAAATCAAGGGCATGGAGAAATTTACCTAACAAATAACTATAGATTTTTCTTTTTTTTTTTTTTTGGGTCCGGGAGAGGGCCTGAACTCTGGGCCTGGGCACTGTCACTCAGCTCTTCAGCTCAAGGATAATGCTCTACCACTTGAGCCACAGTGCCACTTCCGGCTTTTTTTTTCCGGCTTATGTGGTGCTGAGGAATCGAACCCAGGGCCTCATGCATGCAAGGCAAGCGCTCTACCACTGAGCCACCTTCCCAGCCCAACTATAGATTTTTCGAATGGGTAAAATGAAAAGGTCTTTAGTTTACAGGATGGAAGAAAACCATAAACTCTTCTGCCTTGCAGAGATACCAGATCTTGTTTCCCCAGATGGCCTCAATAGAGGTTGGGTTCTAGGAGGTTTGTACTTTTTTTAAAAAGAGAAGGGAAATGTCACCAGACTTGTGTATCAGTACAACTTCCTTAGAGTCTGTAAGAGGGAGACTTTAATATGGTACCGGCTGTCAGTACTTCTATTTTAATATGAAAGCCACCTTTGGATCAAAATCAGATTCCCCATGGAATGGAAGGCGACATCCCAGTGTCCTAGCCATGACAAGCTCTGACTTGGTGTAAGGTGGTTAAGAAGCAGGCCCTTTCGCCCAGTCAATGGGCAGGATCTATTTTCAGTTCTCAACTTGTCCCCAGACGCTCTAAGTCTCTTGCCAAATTGAATCAGGGCAGCATCTGTAGATACTGATTAAAGAACCTTATATTACGCAAGAAAAGCAGCAGAACGCGTCTGGATGTGTGTCCAAAAGTCAAAGAAAGGGCCAACTACCTAGTCACAGAGCTGACTGAGGAAGAGAAGGGAAGGCTGGCTCTGGCCAGGTCAACTCTGTATTCTGTAGGCAAATATTACTTGAATAAAGGAGTTTCTTCCTGGGATTTGTCTACATGCTTATAATGTCCTTTAATGAAATTCACCCCCTCAATCTGTTTTTTTGTTAGTCCTGGGATTTGAACTCAGGGCTTGGGCTCTGTCCCTGAGCTGCTTTTGCTGAAGGCTAGCATTCTACCACTTGAGCCTCAGTGCTTATTTCCAGTTTTTTCTGTTTATGTGGTACTGAGGAATAAAACCCAGAGCTTCATGCATGCTAGGCAAGCACTCTACCACTAAGCTATTTTCCCAGCTCCATCAATCTCTGAAATTTTGTGAACACATCTGTCCTATCCCAGTAGATAGGTGTGCTCTTCCCCCTCTCTGGTATTAGCAGGCCATATCCAGGTGACCCCCAATACGTTGGACATGTGATTGTGTGCTGTATGGTCTTAAAGCCTCATAGAAAACTGTTAGATTATTTTCATCATGATTTGCTTAATAAGACAGAGACATTGGTGACATTTATAAAGGGCTCTACTTGCATGCCTGGCACCAGTGGCTCACGCCTATAATCCTAGCTACAAAGGAGGCTGAGATCTGAGGATAGTGGTTCAAAGCCAGCCCAGGCAGGAAAATATGTGAGACTTATGTTCAATTAACCACCAGAAAACCAGAAATGGTGTTGTGGCTCAAGTGGTAGAGTGCTAACCTTGAGCTGAAGAGCTCATGGACAGTGCCCAGACCCAGCGTTCAAGCCTTATCTCTCTCTCTCTCTCTCTCTCTCTCTCTCACACACACACACACACACACACACACACACACACACAACTCTATTTGCAGCTGGGAGTGAAACTTGATAGGATATTTGCCCTAGTATGAGTGAGGCCCTCGGTTCAATCTCTAGGAAGGACTACCAAAAAAAAAAAAAAAGAAAGAAAAGAAAAGAAAATCCCTATTAATATTACTATGACCAAAAATTTGACAAGAGTTGGTACCTAAAGGGACTAGTTTTGTTTATTAGGAAATTAATTGTTGGGGCTGGGAATGTGGCTTAGTGGCAGAATGCTTGCCCAGCATGCAAGAAGCCACAGTAACACATACACAGAAAAAGCCAGTGTTAGCCTTGAGCAAAAGAAGTTTTATGGGCTTGGAATGTGACTTAGTGGTAGAGTGCTTACCTTGCATGCATGAAGCCCTGGGTTTGATTCCTCAGTACCACATAAACAGAAAAAGCTGAAAGTGGTGCTGTGGCTCAAGTGGTAGAGTGCTAGCCTTGAACAATAGAAGCTCAGGAACAGTGCCCACGCCCTGAGTTCAAGCCCCAGAACTGGCAAAAAAAAAAAAAAAAAGTTTAAGGACAGGGCCCAGGCCTAGAATTCAAGCCCCAGGACTGGCAAACAATAAAAAATAAGAATAAAAATTAATTCTTTTTTCTCAGGGAATGTGCTGCCAGAATACCGGTGTCACTAGAATCACCACTAAATCAAAGTCAATATAGAACAGGAAAAGACTTACATTAACCTATTCATCATTGGACATGTAGACTAGGCAAGTCCATTAGTACTGGTCAGCTGTTCTGCAGATTGGTGGATTCATCATCAACAACAACAAACAGTAAGAAATTGAGAAGGAAGCTATGGAGACAGGAAATGACCCCTTCAAATATGCCGATGTCTTGGATAAATTGACAGTGACTTATGTGATGGTACCACCATTAATATCTCCTTGTGAGAGTTTGAGATCAGCAAGTATTATGTGACTACCATCAACTCTGTGGGATACAGATGCTATAAAAAATGTGATTGTTGACACACATGAGGCTGACTGTGCTGTCTTGATTATTGCTGCTGGTGTTGATTTTAACAGCGAATCTCTCCAAAACAGCAGGCCTATAAAGCATGCACTTCTGGCTTACACCTGGTGTGAAGCAACTAATTTTTGGTGTTAAAACGGATTCCACTGAGCTACCTATAGCCAAAAGAGATACAACAGAATAATTAACAAAGTCAGTGCTTGCATTAAGAGAACTGGCTATAATCCTAACAGTATCATTGTGTCAATTTCTGGTTGGATGGTGAGAGCACATTGGAGCCAAGTGCTAACATGCCTTGGTTCATGGCATGGGAAAGTTATCCATCAAGAGGGCAATGCCAGTGAAATCATGCTACTGGAAGCCAGCACTAGGACTTGAACTCAGGGCCTGAGTACCGTCCCTTAGCTATTTCACCCAAAGCTGGCTCTCTACCACATGAGCCACAGCTCCACGTCTGGCTTTTTGGTGATTAAACAGAGATAAGAGTCTCTTATCCGGGATGGCTTCAAACCCAGATCTAAGATCTAAGCCTCCTGAGTAGCTAGGATAACAAGCATGAGCCACTGGTACCTGGTTCTGTTTTCCTGTTCTGACATCAATTCTGTCTTTTCTTTTATATCAAACCCATGTAAATAAAATTATTTCCTCCTCAATCTTTTCAATCTCCTTCTGACTCCATTTTAACCATTAGTTTCTGTCCCATTTTTTAGATTCTGTTTTGCAGGCTCTCTTAAAAGAATTGCTTAAAGCCGGGTGCCAGTGGCTTACACCTATAATCCTAGCTACTCAGGAGGCTGAGATCTGATGATCTCAGTTCAAAGCCAGCCCTGCAGGAAACTCGGTGAGACTCTTCTCTCCAAAAACCACTAGAAAACCAAAAGTGGCGCTGTGGCTCAAGTGGTAGAGCACTTGCCTTAAGCTGAAGAGCGCAGGGACAGCACCCAACCCAAGCCCAGAGTTCAAGTCCCACGACCAACCAAAAAAAAAAAAAAAGAATTGCTTATATTTGTCATCCTAACTCATCTGCTCTTTTTCTAGTTACTCACCCCACTTTGCTGCACAAAATTTGGCTTTCTGGGTACCTCATTCCTTTATACAACTTCATTGACAGCTCCTCTCATCTCCATTACTGGCACATCCGTGTCTCCCTTCATTTTGCACTAATCGTAGGGCTTAATCCTTGTCTTTCTTCTATTTACATTCTTTCCTTTGGTGACCTTATTAGTCTAATAACTTTGTCTCTTTAAAATGCTGAAATCTCCCACATATCACTAGCTCCAACCATTTTGTTTACATATCTAACTGACAACTCAAGATATCCAGATGAACTTTTTTTTGTGTGTCAGTCGTGGGGCTTGAACTCTAGTCCTGGGTGCTGTCCCTCAGCTTTTCAGAGCCACAGTGCCACTTCTGGATTTCTGGGTGGTTTACTGGAGATGAGTCTCAAGGACTCTCCTGCCCCGGCTGGATCCCCAGACCTCAGCCTTCCTAATAGCTAGGATTACAGGGTGTGCTACCAACATTGGGCCAAATGAACTTTTTAAAAACATTAAAAAAAAAAAGTAGTTGGGGCTGGGAATGTGACTTAGTGGTAGAGTACTTGCCTAACATGATGAATCCCACATAAAAAAAAGCAGGAAGTGGCACTGTGGCTCAAGTGGTAGAATCCTAGCCTTGAACAAAAGAAGCCCAGGCCCTGACTCACACACACACAAAAATTAAATAGTTGTACAAAGGAGTTTCAAGTCCATAAATCAGATTATAAGGAAATCGAGCTATGGCTCAAGTAGTAGTGCCAGCCTTGGGCATAAAAGCTCAGGGATGTTTCCTACGCTGTGAGTTCAAGCCCCAGGACTGGCAAAAAAAAAAAAAAAAAAGTGAGATGATGAGTACAATGTATCTTGATCAATGTCACACCTTCCATCTTCTCCCATTTCCTCCATCCCTACAAACTGGACAACTCAAGTTACTTGTTCAAAACTGAACTCCTGACCTGGGAGAGAGTGAAGGAAGGAATTACATTGTCCAAAAGAAATGTACTCTTTACTTGACTTTTGTAACTGTAACCCCTCTGTAGATCACCTTCATGTTAATAATTAAAAATTAAAGCCGGGCGCCGGTGGCTCACGCCTGTAATCCTAGCTACTCAGGAGGCTGAGATCTGAGGATCAGATCGTTCAAAACCAGCCCGGGCAGGAAAGTCCGTGAAACTCTTATCTCCAATAAACCGCCAGAAAACCGGAAGTGGCGCTGTGGCTCAAGTGGTAGAGCACTAGCCTTGAGCTGAAGAGCTGAGAGACAGCGCCCAGGCCCAGAGTTCAGCCCCGCTGACCGACCAAAAAAAAACCAAAACCAAAAACCAAAAACCGAAGACAAACAACAACAACAAAAAACCCCACACAACTTCTGGACTTTTCCCTCAAATCTGCTTTGAGGAATCTCCTCTTCCCTTGTGATTTGATTTTCCATATTAATTATTTATGACTTACTGCCTTTCCTTAAATATGATACCACCTAGGGTAGGGATTTTTGCTCTGTTTTGTTCATGTATAAAGCCAAAACATCTCAAACTGTGTCCGGGGAGTCAATAAATACTTATCGAATGAATGAATGAATGAGGAGGCTCTAGGAGGCTCTATCCTTACCACATCCAGAAATAACTGACGTGTCTTAACCCCAAAGTGAAAAATCAATGGAAGGTTGGTTTGTTTGCAAGCACCCACATTAAAAAAAAAACAACTGTGTGTCCAGGGGTTGGAGAAGTGGTTCCCGGGACTCACCAAAAAGCAAAAACTGCTGCTGGTTACAAGTTCGGGGAGTCCCGATCTCAGACCAAGAAAGAAAGGAAAAAACCCTTTGTGTCTACAGAGTGAAAGCACCATAACCAGACTCACGTCAAAACTCTCGTGGGAGACTGCAAAGGTATTTATTCCTGGAGAAAGCTCTTCCCAGAGCCAGAGGTCACTTAAACGTAGTTGGCAATCACGTGAATGCACGGAGGAAACAAAACAACCCCCCGCAAATCCACAGCCGCGCTCCCCCTCGGGCGGCTCCCGGTTCCCTTATTTGGACCTCCCTGTCAAGAGCCAGGCACCACACCCTGCGCCCTGCGGCCGCGCCACGTCCCGGGCCCCCCTTCCAGGGCTGTAACTCACAACCGCTCTTCTTTCCTCCCAGCCCGGCTCTCCCGGGAGTCAGGAAAAAGTCTGGCGCTGCCCGGAGAACAATACAAACCAACGGAGTTGGAATTGTAAGAAAAAAGTTGAGGCCGAGCCGGAGGTGGCCGCTCGCCCAGGAGTCCGAGGAGAGCCCGGCGGGTCGCCGGACGCCGCCGTCCCCGTGCTCGGGGTGCCGCACACGCCGTTCCCTGCACCTCACCGGTGCGGCGCGTGCGGGGTCCCGCGGGGAAGAAGCCCGAAGCTCTCCCTAAATTGCTCCCCGCCCCTCGCCCCGCACCCGGAGCAGATCCGTCCCGACTCTCGGAGCAGAGTCCAGAGGGAGCGAGCGTCGGCCCCGCGGGCGCCGGGAGGCGGGGAATCGGAAGCCGAGGTGAGGGAGTGGCGAGGTCGGCGCACACAGCTCCCCTCCCGACCCCCGCCCCCATATCCCGGTCCGGTCCCCACCCGCGCTTCCACCCGCGGAGCCCGCGACACCCCAGCTTCCGCGGCGCCCCCGCCCTCCTCCGCGCGCGCCTCCCCTTTAAGAGCGGGCGGCGGTGGGATTTGTGTCGGCGGAGGCGAGGCGCCGACTCCCCTTTAGGGCCGAGGCGGCGGCGGCGGCGGCTCGCTCTGACAGCCGCGCCGGCGGTGGGGAGCGAGCGGGAGGCCGGGCCTCGGGTCGCCCGCCGCCGTCAGCGCCGCGGGAGCCCGCGGGGAGCGCGCGCCACACGCCGCGGCGGGGGCGGGGGAGTGGGCGGGCCGGGGGCGGGGGAGGCGGGGAGCCCAGCCGCCCGCGCCGGGTCCGCCTCTGACTGCGGCGCGGCGGGGCGATGTGCGAGTACCATGGCGAGGAGCCTCTGTCCGGGGGCCTGGCTGAGGAGACCCCGCTACCTCCAGGTAGGCCGGCGGCCGCCGCGCACCCGGCCCGGGGGCCCAGGGCGGACGGGGCCCGGCCGGGGCGGGCGGGGCCGCGCGCTCCCCCCTCCTCCCTCCTCCCTCCGCGCGCCCGGGGTCGCCGCCCGCCCGAGCCCCGCCGCTCCCCGCCGCTCCCCGCCGCCCGGCACCTGGCGGCGCCCCGCGCTTCCCCGCGCCCCGCCGCGGCCCTCCCTCCCTTCCTCCCGTGGCTCGGCCGGACGGCGGGGTGTGCGTGTGGGGGGGGCCGGGGGCCCCGAGGTCGTAACCCGCCCGAGCCCGGCGCGTTTCCCGGGTGCGACCCCCCGCGCGTCGTCTCCGCTTTCCCCGGCCGGAGTTCGGCACGTGCCGCCGTCCTCTCCCCGGTCTCCCCGGTGCTTTCTGTCGTCCCTCTCCCGTATCCCGCTGTCTGGGGTGCCATTCCTCCATCTTTCCAAACAATTAGGGACAATCTGTCCTCCCCGAGGTGCACCCGGAGCCGGGAAGCGGCTCGCGCCTGTGTGTGTGTGTGTGTGTGTGTGTGTGTGTGTGTGTGTGTGTGTGTGTGTGTGTGTGTGTGTGTGTGTGTGTGTGTGTGTGTGTGTGTGTGTGTGTGTGTGTGGCGGGGGGGGGGATGAGGTCGGGGTCCCGGAGTCCCGGGCGGCGTACGCGGGGTGAGGGACGGGCGGCCTGGGCTGGGGGGGGGGGGGAGTTGGGAGGTCGGGGTTCGGGAACCCCTGGCCTCGGACGCGGAGTGAGGGACGGGCGGGCGGGGGGCAGCGGCGAGCCCGTCTCCACCCCAGTCCCCCCCCTCCCCGCAGCCGCACACGCGTAATTCGCAGTCGTGTCGTGTGTGCCGTCGGCGTGTTGATTTTCCATGGTTCCCCCCCCCCCCCCCCCCGCCCCGCCGGGCTGCCGGGGCTGCCTTCGAACCCTTGCCCAGGCCTGGGCGTTCCGCGCGGTCACCAGGGGGACCCCCGGAGCCCGCGCGAGCCGCCGGGCGCCGAGCCGCGTCGCTCGCGAGGCCGCGCGTGCCTCGCCCGGGTCGGCCGAACCGCGGCCGCACGCGCCCGACGCGCTTCCTTCGCCTCTCAGGTTACCCAGACCTGAGGGGGTTTAGGTGGGTGGTTTGTTGGAGTCGGCTGGTTGGTGGGCTGGAAACCAGTGATTGTTAAAAAGTTGAGAGAAGGAACCATCCAGGGCAAGTAAACTGTGATTTTTTTTTTGTTTTGCTTGAAAATGATAGAGGTAGGTTATTACTCTAAAGCAAGGATGGACTGCAGATTTGGAAGCATGGTTTGGCCAGTCTGATGCCAAAGGTTGTAAGAATACATCTGAATGTTCTCTTTCTTGCAGCCCCTGGTAATTGCAGTTTGAGTGACAGTTTTATAATCCAGTCTGGAAACCAACCCAGGGCTAGGGAACCCTTCATGTCAGTTAAAGTATCTTAGGATATTTAAAATGTTTTCACTAAAACAGTCTATCTAATAATAATAATAATTCTTCGAATTTAGATGTAGACCTTCTTAGACTTTGATGATTTTGGTTACAAAATAATGCTTTCCGCGGATATATGATTGTGGCATCTCCCCCCCCCCCCCCTTTTTTTTTCTTTTGCCATTCCCCAGACTTGAACTCAGGGCCTTGCAGCAGCTTTTTCATTCATGGCTGGCACTCTTTACCACTTGAGCCAGACTTCATCCTGTGACTGACCTTCTTTGGCTCTGTAATGTTAGGTATTTCAGATTGACTAAATTTAGTTATAATGGCAATGATTCTTTTTTTTTTTTTTAATTTTTCTTGCGGGGGGGGGGGGCCGGCGGGGAGGGGGGAAGGGTGGTTGTGGGGCTTGAACTCAGACCCTGAGGTCTTTGCGGAAGCCCAGCGCTGCAGTACCACTTTGAGCCACAGGTCTACTTCTTTTTTTTTTTTTTTTTTGGTCAGTTCTAGGGCTTGAACTCAGGGCCTGGCACTGTCCCTGAGGTTCTTTTGCTTAAGACTAACACTCTACCACTTGAGCCACAGCTCCACTTCTGGCTTTTTCTGTTTATGTGGTACTAAGGAGTCAAAACCAGGGCTTCATGCATGCTAGGCAAGCATTCTACCACTAAACCACATTCCCATATCCTGAATTTCTTTATTTGAACATTGCTATTACCAAACTAAGGTAATATCAGAAATTAGCATTTCAAAAGGATTTTAAGGCATAGTGGCATTTTATTTTATTTTACTTATTTTTATTTTTTGGGTCTGGTCATGGGCCTGAACTCTGGGCCTGGGCGCTGTCCCTCAGCTCTTCAGCTCAAGGCTAGCGCTCTACCACTTGAGCCACAGCGCCACTTCTGGCTTTTTTTCTTTTTGCTTATGTGGTGCTGAGGAATCGAACCCAGGGTCTCATGCATGCAAGGCAAGCACTCTACCACTAAGCCACCTTCCCAGCCCCAATAGTGGCATTTTAGTAGTCTATTTCTGTATAAAGTATCTCTTAGACGGAAACTTTATAGGCTATAGTATTATAGGACAAAAAAGAAAGATTTTCCAAACCTGAAATTCCAAGAGGCTAGTGTTTAAAATACCATCTTAGTATTGGTAGCTATTTTCTCTATGAATTTTCTTGTTATCGCTCACTATATTGTTTCAATTTAATTTTTTTTTTTTGCCAGTTCTGGAACTTGAACTCAGGGCCTGGGCATTGTCCCTGAGCTTCATTTTGCTCAAGGCTAATACTACTACTTGGGCCACAGCACTACTTCTGGCTTTTTCTGTTTGTGTGGTACTGAGGAATGGAACCCAGGGCTTCATGTATACTAAGCAAGCACTCTACCACTAAGCCACAATCCCAGCTCCTAGTTATTTTTTTAAAAGTCTTTAGATTACTCAGGTGTCCTACCTTCTCCATTCCCTCCCCATTGCCCCAAACTTCTTGTATGTTCTCTACCACTAGATACTTTAACCTCAAAATTGTTTTGGGCAAAATCAACCTATTTTCAACTGAGAAGCTACTGTACAACTAGTTTCTCAGCCACTAAGTACTGAAGGTTGAAGTCATAGGTACAGTTCTTTTTCTTTTCTTGAAAATAAAATCATGTTCCTTTAGTAACAGCATGGGGCATGAGAACAGGGCCAACGTTTACTTTTTGAGCGTTTATTTACCTAGATGTACACTATGGCTTATGGATTCAGTCAAGTACTTAATTCATATTTGTTGGATGCCTGTCACATGGCAGAAACTGTGGAGGATCCAGAGGGAGGTGCACAGTCACCTTTGTGATCCACATCATGCTTAAGATCTAGTCAGGGAAACAGACTTTAATCACATAATCTTAAGAATGTGTGGTGAGGAGTAATTGCTCTGCAGGAAAAGAGGAACAAAAGGCTGAATGAACGGTACACAACAGGTATTTCACCGTGAGAATTTTTTATACATACATAAAAAATGATGAACTGTATGTACCCATTACCTGACCTCAACAATTAGCAGTATTATTTCATTCCCCACCCCATACCTCTTTTCAACTAAAGAATTTAAAAGCAAATTTCAGACATCAGTCATATCATCTCAATCAAAGGTATGCATTCTAAAAAACAACAAAATTCTCAGATGTAAATATTATACCATTTTCATGCCTAAAAAAAATTAAGAACAATGTGATATTTTTTGCAACCTTCTTCTTGGTTACACTTCATCTCTGGAGCACTGACTAAATTTTATTTGCCCATGGAGAGTGTTTATTGGGACTTCAAAGGATTTCTTGACAAAAACGAAATAAAAAACTTTCCTCTTACCAGCTTGTTTGTCAGAAATTCTTCATAGCGGAGAAACTAATGCTCATGTTTTGGGAGAAAATCTTAGAATACAAATGTCTGGATAAGTAACATTTCTGCATGAATGTATTTTGATTTAGAATGAGGTTGTGATTATTCAAGTTTAAGAGATCTTGTTTGGTTTGTGGGTAGGGGAAGGATACAAAGTACAAGAAGGAAATGAATTTATTTCAAAGAGTGGGTGAGATGAGGATGTAGCAAGAGGATGGGGCTAGCTTTGGATACTTTTTTTTTTTTTTTGTCAGTCCTGGTGCCTGAACTCTGGGCCTGGGCACTGTCCCTCAGCTCTTCAGCTCAAGCAAGGCTAGTGCTCTACTACTTGAGCCATAACACTACATCTGGCTTTTTCTGCTTATGTGGTGATAAGGAATTGAACCCAAGGCCTCATGCATGCAAGGCAACCACTCTACCACTGAGCCACCTTCCCAGCCCTAGCTTTGGATACTTGTAATTTTTTTTTTGTCTTCAACTAGATAGGGTCAAAGATCAGTTATGTCCTAAGATGTTGAGGTCTTAGGGCTGGCAGGTTGTGGTGTGTGTGTGTGTGTGCGCGCGTGTGTGCGTGCGTGTGCGTGTGTGTGTGTGTGTGTGTGTGTGTGTGTGTGTGTGTGTGTGTGTGTGTGTGTAGGTAGGTCCTGGGGCTTGAACTCAGTCCCTGAGCTCTTTTGCTTAAGACTAGCTCTCTGCCATGGAGCTACAGCTCTACTTAGGGCTTTTGGGGTAGTTAATTGGAGATAAGAATTTCAGGAATTGTCCTGCCTGGGCTAGCTTCAAACCAAGATCCTCAGATCTCAGTCTTCTGAGTAGTTAAGATTACAGGCATGAGCTGCCAATGCCTGGTCAGATTCTCTTTTTTCTCCCCATCTGCAACTTTTAAGCATTTGGCTTACTTAAAAAGAAGCTCCATTTTCAGTATTTTATTAATCTAGATATCACTGTGGTAGTACTTCTAGAGAATTTAGCCTTTTGTAATTCTGATACAATTTCACCTGTAATAGGTATTTATGGGCTAAATGTAGGCACCCAAACCCTATGTCTACCTTTATTTACATGGCAAAAGAAATTCTATTGTTCATGAAGAAAAGAACTTGTGTATGTATTCCTGCCACTAGTAGAATAATGCTCAGCAATAAAGTGCAATGAAGTACTGATACATATCTTAATGTGGGTGGCTGAACCTTGAAAATATTAAATATATGAAAAAAGCCAGTTACAAAAGAACTTACTGTATAATTCCATTACTAGGAAATAACCAAAATGGGCATATCTAGGAGACAGAAAATAAATCAGTGGTTTCTCAGAGCTAGGAGGGGTGTGGAAAATGAAGAGTGACTAGTAAATAGGTAGGAGGCTATAAGGGGGTGGGAATGTTCTAGAATTGATAGTGGTGATGGTTGCACAACTCTGAATATGAAAAACTATAGAATTGTATGCTTTAAATGAGTTTATAAATTATAGTTCCATGAAGCTGAAAAGGAAAGACAGAGGGAGGGATGGAGGGAGTGAAGGAAGGAAGAGAGGACGGAAGGAAGGTAAGAAATGACTTCTCATGAATGTGATCCTTGTTTCTGCTCCTTGCTACATGTTCCATCATTGCCAGCTTTTTGGTGCAGGGGACATTTGCTTCCAGGGGAGCAGTAAAGACACAGTCTACCTCCCTGATAGCTAGGAGGACTTGGGACCTCTTCCAAACAGCTGGCCAACAAACATATACTTGAGCAGCAAGTTTCTTATGGCAAGGCATCCTGTCAGAACAAGCTAATTTATAGCTCCATCCTTTGCATCTGCTTTGTTGAAAACTTACCTGGAAGTTGGGCACTGGGGCTCACACCTGTAATCCTAGCTACTCAGGAGGCTGAGATCTGAGCATCAAAGTTCAAAACCAGCCCAGGCAGAAAAGTCCATGAGACTCATCTCCAATAAACCACTCAGAAAACTGGAAATGGCGCAGTGGCTCAAGTGGTACAGCTCTAGCCTTGAGCTGAAGAGCTGAGGGACAGTGTCCAGGCCCAGAGTTCAAGCTCTATGACCATAGAAAAGAAAAAAAAGGAAGGGAGGGAGGGAGGGATGGAGGAAGGAAGGAAGGAAGAAAAGAAAAGGAAGGAAAGAAAGAAAACTTACCTAGAAAATAGCACTTTCTGGAAGAAAAGGAAGGAAAGAAAGAAAACTTACCTAGAAAATAGCACTTTCTGGACTGACCAGAATAGATTGTAGCATATTGAATGAGTCTTGCCTCTGAGGTAGGAACTATATGTATGCGTTGACTAGCTTAAGCCATTTTTAGGTTGCATTTTTGTTCAACTCACCATTACACTGTGTCTTCCTGCATGTGGTAACCCAGCCTAGCACCTGCATTTCATGTTTTTAGCAGTGTGTTTTCTACAAATCGTGATCTGCTTTTGTTAGGGCTTACTCAGTTTGAGTGAGGCTTGATAATGCAGAAGCCCTATAATTTGTTAGGTTTTGTTAGAATACCTCCTTCCTCCTCACTATCATTAAGTCCTTGAAGAATGAAAGTTAAGACAATTTAGAGTAATTTGCTCTACTTAGATTATACACATTTTCCATTCCAGTCACTCTGCCTACACTCTGTTGCATATGAAAAGATGATAAAATTCTAATAGAATGGTACAACTCTAATAGAATCTGGGTATTTTATGATTTCCAAGCTCTTTAGATTTAGATAGCAAAAATTTAAACTGTTTTGAGACAGACTCTTTTTGTTATTCTTGTTTTTGGTTATGGGACTTGAACTCTGGGCCTGGGCGCTGTCCCTGAGCTCTTCAGCTCAAGGCAAGCGCTCTATCACTTGAGCCACAGTGCCACTTCCAGTTTTTTGGTGGTTCATTAGAGATAAGAGTCTCATAGACTTTCCTGCACAGGCTGGCTTTGAACTGTGGTCCTCAGATCTCAGCCTCCTGAGTAGCTAGGATTACAGGCATGAGCTATCAGCACCCAGCTAGAGGCAGACTCAGGACTGCTGTGGCAATTTTCATGCATTCAGTAGGACTGTCATAAATGAATAGATGGCTTGATTTATTAGAATGTTAGCACCCATGTAACATTTCTAATGCCTGGTATGTTGGCCTATATTGTAACTATTTTTTCAAATACTTTGTTTCATTCATTATGGCTTACTGTATCTTGTTTGGGATTTAGTTTCAGATCCGGTCACTGATGTAGATTCACTGGTAATAGTGCCAGTGTTGATAAAATAGTGCAGTAAGTGTAATATGATTTCTTGCCCATTCTCAGTCTTCAGGATTAAAAAAAAAAATCTATGGATAATTTGAGTTGTTGATTTGTCTTTATTCCTGAAAAGCCATAGAGGAAGAAGGCTCTTGCTTTTTTTTTATTTTTTATTTTTTTGGTCAGCTGTGGGGCTTGAACTCTGGGCCTGGGCACTGTCCCTCAGCTCTTCAGCTCAAGGCGAGCGCTCTACCACTTGAGCTACAGCGCCACTTCCGGTTTTCTGGTAGTTTATTGGAGATTGGAGTCTCACGGTCTCTCCTGCCCGGGCTGGCTTTGAACCGCGATCCTCAGATCTCAGCCTACTGAGTAGCTAGGATTACAGGCGTGAGCCACCAGCGCCTGGCATGGCTCTTGCTTTTTTTTTTTTTTAATTTAATTTTATTTGTGAACATACTGTACAGAGGGGTTACAATTACATGGGCAGGATAATACGTACATTTCTTACCAAGCATTGCAGCCTCCTCCTTTGTTTACCCTTCACATCCCTTCCCAGCCTCCCCCCTCCCCCGCCAGGCTCTTGCTTTTTTTGTCACAACTTTTTTGCCTCTGCCTGAAAATAAACTTCTGATCAATGATTAACTTTCTGAAATTATGTGTGTAGTGTGTATAGAGAGTATGTCCATCCACAGTATCTTAAATTCAAGCTTGCAGCAGACAATGGGGCACTCTCTTATAACAACAACAATTAGGAATCTGAGACAGGAGGATTGGGAGTTCAAGGCCAGACTGGAATAGTGAGACCTTGCCTCAAAAAACAAATCTTTTTTTTTTGGGGGGGGGAGGGGGGTTCCAGTCTTGGAGCCTGAACTCTGGGCCTGGGCGCTGTCCCTCAGCTCTTCAGCTCAAGGCTAGCGCTCTACCACTTGAGCCACATTGCCACTTCTGGCTTTTTTTCTTTTTGCTTATGTGGTGCTGAGGAATCGAACCCAGTGCCTCAGGCATGCAAGGCAAGTGCTCTACCACTGAGCTTACCTTCCCAGCCTCTCATGTAACTTTTTCTGTCCTTGTTAGAAATGGTGAATTCTAGCCACTGTAATCCTAGCTACTCAGTAGGTGAGATCTGAGGATCACGTTTCATAGCCACCCCTGGCAGAAAAGTCCCCATGAGACTCTTTATCTCCAATTAGCCACTCAAAAACTGGAAGTGGCACTGTGGCTCAAGTCGTAGAGCACTAGCCTATAGCACAAATAGGCTCAGGAACAGCAGCCAGGCCCTGCGTTCAAGCCCTACAACTGACCAAAAAAAAAAAAAAAAAAGGAGGAGGAGGAAGAAGAAGGGTGAATTCTAGCCTGGTGCTAGTGGCTCTGCCTATAATTCTAGCTACTCAGGAGTCTGGGATCTGAGGATCATGGTTTGGAGCTAGCTGGAACAGACAAAACGAAGAAATTCTTATTTCTAAATAACCAGAAGAAAAGCCAAAAGTATGGCTCAAGTGGTAAAGCACCAGCCTGAACAGGGGGACAAGGCCCTAAGTTCAAGTCCCAATACTGGCCTAAAAAACAGCTAGATACCAGTAGAAATGAAAAGGAAGGACATTTAAAAATGTACCTAACAGCTAAAAAAAATCTCTTTGTTTTGTACTAGTCTTGGGGCTTGAACTCAGGGCCTTGGTGCTTCCCCTGAGCGTCATTATGCTCAAGGCTAGTGCTCTATCACTTGAGCCAGCTCCACTTTTGTTTTTTTGGTTATTAATTGGAGATAAGAATCTTACAGAAGGTGCTGGGAAGGTGGCTCAGTGGTAGAGTGCTTGCCTTGCAAGCATGAAGCCCTGGGTTCAATTCCTCAGCACCACATAAACAGAAAAAGCCGGAAGCGGCGCTGTGGCTCAAGTGGTAGAGCGCTAGCTTTGAGCTGAAGAGCTGAGGGACAGCACCCAGGCCCAGAGTTCAGGCCCCACGACCAAAAAAAAAAAAAGAATCTTATGAACTTTTCTGCTCAGGCTGGCTTTGACTGAGATCCTCAGATCTCTGCTCAGTCGTTAGGATTACAGGCATGAGCTACCAGCACCTGGCCAAAAAAATCTTTTAGTTTATGAAGTGTGATTTTAGAAAAAAAGATAGTATAATGCAATTTTTTTTAAACTAAATTGCTGGCAGTGTTTGGATTAGAACTCAAGGTTTTGTACTTGGTTAGGCATGTGCTCTGATCATTTGTGGCATGCCCTTACCCTTTTGTTGTTGCTGTGTGGGGTCTTGCAATGTTTCCCAGGCTGAGATTACAGGAATATGCCATCTCTACCCAGCTATAATATGAATATGTTTTTAACAACCAGTATTAGTAGGTGAATTTGTATTTATTTATTTTGCAGAAACTCGGGCTTGAACTCAAGGCCTTGTGTTCTAGGTAGACTTTTTCTGTTAAGGCTGGTGCTCTACCATTTGAGGGACACCTCCACTTCTGACTTTTTGCTAGTTCATTGTTGGTAAGAGTCTCAGGGACTTTTCTGTCCAGGTTGCCTTTGAACCACTATCCTCAGGTCTCCCCCTGAGTGGCTGTTATTATTGGCATGAGCCACAAGTGCCTGGCTAGATTTATCTTTAGAAATACATTCTTTCTATGGGTGCTGGTGATTCACACCTGTAATCACAGATACTAAGGAGTCTGTGATCCAAGGACCACAGTTCAAAGCCAGCCTCAGCAGGAAAAGCTGTGAGACTCTTACCTCCAGTTAACCACCAGAATACCAAAAGTGTTTCTGTGCCTCATTGTGGTAGAGCACTAGCCTTGAACAAAAGAGCTCAGGGACCAAGCCCAAGCCCTGAGTTCAAGCCCTATGACTGACAAATACCCAAAAGCTTTCTTTGTTGTTAGATATTTAATAACATTAAATAATTACCTGTTGAGGTGTGGTGTTGATATTATGGTTGTGGTTTTGTTTGCTTTTTTTTATTGTGGTCAAAATATGTGAGATAAATTCACCATCTTAAATATATAGTATAGTAGTGTTAACTCTATGCACATTCCCAGCCCATAAGTATGTGGGCTGGAAATGTGGCTTAGCAATACATTATAGTTCAGTGTTACAGCATTTGGCCAGCATGTGCAAGGTCCTGGGTTAAATCCCCAGCACTGAAAAAAATTGAAAAACAGAATGACCATACTCAGGAGTAGAGGCAAGAGGATTATCAGTCAAGGCAAAATTGAAACTTTACCACTGAACACAACTCACTATTTCCTTCTTACCCTCCAGTCGTTGGTAACCACATCCTATTTTCTGTTCCTATTAGTTTGGTTGCCTTAAGTGCTTTATATAACTTAAATTGTGCAGGTTTTTTTTTTTTTTTTGACACAATGTCTTGCTATATCTATATATCCATCCATCCATCAGTCCCATCTGGCCTTGACATACTTATGGGCTGGGAATGTGGCTTAGCGGTAGAGTGCTTGCCTAGCATGCATGAAGCCCTGGATTCAATTCCTCAGAACCACATACACAGAAAAAGCTGGAAGTGCCCTATGGCTTAAGTGGTAGAGTGCTAAGCCTTATGCAAAAGCAGTTTGGGGACAGTGTTGAGGCCTTGTTCAATCCCCATAACTTGCAACAAAACAAAACACAGAATAGCCAGGGACTTTATTATTTAGTTTATAATAAGCATATCCTCTTCTTATAGGATATATTCAAGATAATTATTATATATGTTTCTCTGTACAAATAACAGCATACATATAACCAATTATAGGCATAAGCTTATGTAGATCATAATAAATATATGCATTAAATATACTTATTTGTAGTTCAGCAATAAAGTGTGTATGCAAGAGACAGAATGACAGAGTGACAGTGAGAATTGCTTTAATGAAAAAAACCTATTTTTTCTTATTTTTTTCATTTTGCCGATTCTGGGGCTTGAACTCAGAGCCTGGGCACTGTCCCTGAGCTTCTTTTGTTCAAGGCCAGCACTCTATCACTTGAGCCACAGCACCACTTCTGGCTTTTTCTGTTTATATGGTGCTGAGTAATCGAACCCAGAGCTTCATGCATGCAAGGCAAGCATGCTACCATTGAGCCACCTTCCCAGCCCATTACTTTGCATTTTTATTTGTTCTTTTTGTGTGTGTGTGTGCTGGTCTTGGGACTTGAACTCAGGGTCTGGGCACTGTTCTTGAGCTTTTGTACTCAAGGTTGGTGTTCTACCACTTGAGCCACAGCTCTACTTCCAAACAGTTTTGGTGATTCATTCAAGATAAGAGTCTCACAGACTTTCCTGTCTGGGATGGCTTTGAACTACAGTCCTCAGATCTCCTGAGTACCTAGGATTATAGGCATGAGCCACAAACACCTGGCTGTGACTTTGCATTAAAAAAAAATGGGTACTGTACTTCTTTACATAGTTATCTCATTATCTGCCTTTCTGTGTTCTGCAGGTGCATCTTTTTTTTAGATAGGTTTTCTATATAGCTCAGTCTGGTCTTGAACTTAAGATCCTCCTGCCTTAACCTCCCAAGTGCTGAGATTGCAGGCATGTACTCAATACTTGGCTGACAGTTCCTTTTTTTTTTTTTTTGTCAGTTGTGAGGCTTGAACTTAAGGCCTGGGCACTGTCCCTGAACTTTTTTGCTCAAGGCACTCTACCACTTTGAGCCACAGAGCCACTTCCAGTTTTCTAGTGGTTAATTGGCAATGAGTCTCATGGACTTCCTCAGATCTCATCCTCTTTTTTTTTTTGGTCAGTCATGGGTCTTGAACTCTGGGCCTGGACCCTGTCCCTGAGCTCTTTAGCTCAAGGCTAGTACTCTACCACTTGAACCACAGTGCCACTTCCAGTTTTCTGTTGGTTGGTATGAGCCACTGGTGCCCAGCTTACTTCACTCTTTCCATCACCTATACTTTTGTAGTATAAAGGTTGGTAACATTTATATTGTGTTCTATTACCACAACCAAGTTTCAATATAAGTTGAATCTAAGATATAAAACTATAGAGAATATTATATTATTATAGCCCTGCCTCTTCATCCATAAAAAAACAATGTCCCTTATGAACCTGAGACCCACAGACTGCAGCTTGTACTTATTTTCTTAATCGTGAGAAACAAGTGGAATTAACAGACCTTAACAATTGCCTCTTGTTATTAAGTACATTACTGCAAGGATTTGTCCCTTCCCAGAAGCTATGCCCTGTAACTGCCAGGAGGGAAAAGAACATGTGTCGTTTACAAATTCCCGATAAAAGTCCCTTTTTTAAATTTAGAAATAATGCTTGCTTGTGTTCTGACGTTTGCCTAAAAGAGTACTAGCTTAAAACCTAGTCTTAGAGATCCCTTGTTAAGTAACGGTTATATTTGACATCACAATGGACTATAATTTCTCCTTAGTAGTTGGTTTACTTCTCTTTTGGATTGGTTACCTGGCTATGCTCAGCTGCAGGAAGCAGACATTTCTTCTGTCTTCTGCTTTTCAACTATTCCAAGTGAACTAAGGTAGTTTTCAAGCATAGAACCATTTGAATAAGACTGATTCACCTTCAGAGATAGCATTGCAGGTAGGAACTAGGTATCATTTGATGCTTTGTATAAAAAAATAAAAGGAGAGTGAAACACTTGACTGTTCTTTCTCTTTGCATCCTGAGATTTATAGCTTGAGACCAAACATATCAAAGTATTTCTGTCTAGAGATGAAGGAGATCTCTAATTTTAGTACCTCTTAAAATAGGATTCTATAAATATTATTTAGTGCAGAGCCAATTTGTATTCTAAGATTACATTTTCATCTCTCTAGAGCTGGTAGTGACCCTGAGGCTTTTTGGATTCTAATATTAATAGTAAATGGATCCTTTTTACTCATACTTCATTAGTTCCTTATGATTGAATTGTATACACAACATACACACACACACACACACACACACACACACACACACACTTTATATTTGAAATTTAACCATCTTGTCTTTTCCTTCCTTTTTTCTCTCATTAAAAAAAAGGGGGGGGGGGCTGGGAAGGTAGCTCAGCGGTAGAGTGCATGCCTTGCAAGCATGAGGCCCTGGGTTCAATTCCTCAGCACCACATAAACAGAAAAAGCCAGAAGTGGTGCTGTGGCTCCAGTGGTAGAGCGCTAGCCTTGAACTGAAGAGCTGAGGGACAGCACCCAGGCCCAGAGTTCAGGCCCCATGACCAGCAAAAAAAAAAAAAAATCCAGGGCTGGGAAGGTGGCTCAATGGTAGAGTACTTGCCTTGCATGTGTGAGACCCTGGGTTCGATTCCTCAGTGCCACATAAGTAGAAAAAGCCAGAAGTGGCGTTGTGGCTCAAGTGGTAGAGCACTAGCCTTAAGCTGAAGAGCTGAGGGACAGCGCCCAGGCCCAGAGTTCAAGCTCCACGACTGACAATAAAATCAATCAATCAATCAATCCAGGGCTAGGAATGTGGCTTAGTGGTAGAGTGCTTGCCTAGCATAAAGCCCTGAGTTCAATTCCTCAGTACCACATAAACAGAAAAAGCCAGAAGTGGCACTGTAATTCAAGTGGTAAAGTGCTAGCCTTGAGCAGAAGAAATAATAAAAGGGGCTGGGAAAGTGGCTCAGTGGTAGAGTGCTTGCCTTGCATGCATGAGGTCCTGGGTTTGGTTCCTCAGCACCACATAAACAGAAAAGTCCAAAGTGGTGCTGTGGCACTGTGGTAGAGCTAACTTTGAGCTCAAGAGCTCAGGGACAGTGCCCAGGCCTAGAGTTCAAACCCCATGACCGACCAAAAAAAAAAAGAAAAATAATAAAAGAAGCTCAAGGACAGTGTCTAGGTCCTGAGTTCAAGCCCCAGGACTGGGAAAAAAAAATTCCAGGAGTTGGATGTGTGGGTCAGTTGGAAGAATGCCAGCCAATAAATGAAAGTACCAATTATTGAATTTGAGTCCTGGTCTTAGACCTAAAAAAAAAACCCAGAAAGGCTCACACCTGTAATCCTAGTTACTCAGAAGACAGATCTGAGAAACATGGTTCAGAGCCAGCCCAGGCAGAAACATCTCTGAGACTCTTACCTCCAATTAATCACCAGAAAACCAGAAGTGTGCTGTGCCTCAAGTGGTAAAGCACTTGCCTTGAGCTGAAGAGCTGAGGGACAGTGCTCAGGCCCAGAATTCAAACCCCACCACTGACCAAAAAAAAAAAAAGAGTGGGATATAAAGTTTGGAGTGCATATCAAATAATTCATACAAAAACAACTATAAAAATCATAGACTTTATTGTACATTATGAGAGAGAATGAGGGAACAGAAAACAGTATGATAGGAAATGTATTCATTCCCTGACTCATGTAATTGTAATCCCTCTGAACATAACTTCTATAGTAACAAGTAAATTAATTTTAAAAAGTTTTCCAGCGAAAATTCCAGGTAGTTTCTATTATGAGAGAGAATGAGGGAACAGAAGACACAGTATGATAAGAAATGTACTCACTCCCTTACTCATGTAATTGTAATCCTCTGTATATAACTTCTATAATAACAATAAAGTAAATTAATTTTAAAATGGTTTCCAGCAAAAATTCCAGATAGTTTCTAATTTCCTTTATTATTTTTTTCTGGTATAATCTATCTTTAGTATAGTTATTCCATATTCTGGGTTATATTTTAGGTTCCAAAGAATCTTCCCCACCTCACCCCCATACTTTTTCCCCCTATCAGATGCTTCTCTCCTCCATTATCCAGTTCTTAGGATGAGCAAATGATTTCCTGGGCCTACTACTTAACTGTTTTCCCAGGATTTCCCTCCTCTCTGTGGATTATAGTCACTGTTCTCAGCATCCCGAGTCTTCTTCTACCTTACCATCTTACTAAAGTATATCCTGAAATCAGCTTTTTAGGAAGTATATATGGGAAGTAAACTTTCTGAGTGATTTCATGTCTAAAACTGACTTTATTGTTACCTAGTATTTTTTTTTTGTTGAGCTGAGTGTTAAATTTAGGGCATAGACTGGGAAGGTGGCTCAGTGGTAGAGTGCTGGTCTTGCATACATGAGGCCCTGGGTCAGATTACTTAGCACCACATAAGCAGAAAAAGCTGGAAGTGGCCTTGAGCTGAGGGACAACACACAGGCCCAGAGTTCAGGCCCCATGACGAACAACAACAAATAACTTAGGGCCAAATATAATCATTTTCAAAAAACTGAAGACATGGCTTAATTGTCTTTTAGTATCCCTGTTGCTGACAAAGGGCCAGTTTGATTTTCAATTCTTTCTTTCCTTCCTTCCTTCCTTCCTTCCTTTTTTTTTGGGTCCGGTCGTGGGGCCTGAACTCTGGGCCTGGGCGCTGTACCTCAGCTCTTCAGCTCAAGTCTAGCGCTCTACCACTTGAGCCACAGCGCCGCTTCCGGTTTTCTGGTGGTTTATTGGAGATTAGAGTTTCACGGACTTTCATGCCCAGGCTGGCTTTGAACCTCCATCCTCAGATCTCAGCCTCCTGAGTAGCTAGGATTACAGCCGTGAACCACCAGCGCCCAGCAATTGAATTCTTTCTTTCTTTTTTTTTTTTTTGGGTCCGGTCTGGGGCCTGAACTCTGGGCCTGGGCGCTGTCCCTCAGCTCTTCAGCTCAAGGCTAGTGCTGTACCCCTTGAGCCACAACGCCACTTCCGGCTTTTTTCTTTTTGCTTATGTGGTGCTGAGGAATCGAACCCAGAGCCTCATGCATTCAAGGCAAACGTTCTACCACTGAGCCACCTTCCCAGCCCCTTGAATTCTTTCTTGAGTGACCTGTTTTCCCAGCTCAGATTTAGTTTTTAATTTTTTTCTTTCTTTCTTTTTTGTTTTATTTTTTCTCTTTCTTTTCTTTTCTTTCTTTCTTTTTTTTTTTTTTTTGCTCTGAAATTTCCTGAAGAAATAGTTAGATGTGGGTCTTTTATTGGTTGAATTGGGGCTGAACCTTTGAATTTTATAACTTGAATCTTTTCTTACTCAGCTTCAGGAATTTGTATAAGTTAATGTGTTTCTTACAGTTTCTCTCACCTATAATCCTAGCTACACAGGATGCTGAGATCCAGAAGATTATAGCTTAAAGCTAGACTAAGCAGAAAAGTCTATGAGACTCCATTTCCAAAATAACCATCAAAAAAGGCATGTTTCAAGTAGTAGAGCACTAGACAAGCAAGTAAACTAAGCAAGTGCAAGGCTCCCAAGTTCAAACCTATTCTCCAGAAAAAAAGAAAAAGAAAATTTTTCTTCCGTCTTTCCCTTTTTCTTCTTTATAGAGCTTTTGTTAATCAAATGGTATTTGTCTTGGATTGTCCCTTTATGTCTCCTATACTCTCAATTATGGCTTTTTTTGCACCAATATTGGAGCTTGAGTTCACGTCCAGGATGTTGTGTTTTACTTTTTCCACTCAAATCTTGCACTCTACTGCTCGAGTCTCAACTTTTGGCTTTTTGCTAGTTAATTGCAGATAAGAGCCTTAGGGACTTTTCTGCCCTAGAGTTGGCTTTATGCCATGATTCTTAGAGTATTGTAGGCCTGAGCCACAGCCCCTAGCCCTTATTTCTTTGTTATAGTTTCCTATTCCTATTTCATATAGGTGCATTATTTGATGTTTTGATTTGAGTAGGTTTTTGCTTGTTTTGCTGTGTTGGGAATCAAATCCAAAGCTTTCTATATAAACACTTTATTACTGAGCTACTTCCCTAACCTCTATAATAGATTTTTTTTTTTTTGGTCAGTCTAGTGGCTTGAACTCTGGGCCTGGGCACCATCCTTCAGCTCAAGGCTAGCACTGTACCACTTGAGCCACAGCACCACTTTTGGTTGTCTGAGTGGTTTATTTGAAGATAGAGTCTCAGGGACTTTTCCGCCTTGGCTGGCTTTGAGATCCTCAGATCTCAGCCTCCTGAGTAGCTAGGATTACAGGTGTGAGCCACTAGTGCCTGGCTCCTATAATAGATTTTAAAAATACTTTCTTATTTGTCTTTATTTTCATTCCCTTCAGAGTTTAGGCACTCCATCACTTGAGCTACAACTCCAGGCCTTTGTTTTAGTTATTTTTCTATGTATGGTGTCATAGTTTTGCCTGGGGCTGGCTTCAGACCACAATTCTACCTACCTATAGCCTTACTCATAGCTAGGACCACAGCAAGAACTGTCTGGCTTTTTAACCTTTGACAAAGGGTGGTCTCTCACCATGTCCTGCTAATCTTCACTTCCCAAGTACTGGGATTACAGGCCTGAACCACTGTGCCTGGCTTAAAGAGTTTTTGTTGTTGTTTTTAAATTAAATATCTATTCTTAGCTGCTGCTGCTCCTCCTGTTCTCCTCCTCCTTCTCCTCCTCTTCCTCTTCTTCCTCCTTTTCCTTCTCTTCCTCCTCCTCCTCCTTCTTTCATGCTGCTGGATTTCTCCATATGCTTGTGATCCTTGTTTATCTATTCAGTATAGAAAGATTGAGGGGCTGGGAAGGTGGCTCAGTGGTAGAGTGCATGAGGCCCTGGGTTCAATTCCTTAGCACCACATAAACAGAAAAGGCTGGAAGTGGTGCTGTGGCTCAAGTGGTAGAGCACTAGCCTTGAGCTGAAGAGCTCAGGGACAGCGTCCAGGCCTAGAGTTCAAGCCCCACAACCGACCAAAAAAAGAAGGAAGGAAGGAAGAAGGAAGCAAGGCAGGCAGGCAGGCAGGCAGGCAGGCTGAGTAACAGGTGTGGATTTTCTCTGCTATTTTAAAACTTGGTTTATTTTCCACTAGGCACCTGACCTGGGTGGGTGGTGGACTTTGCCCTGTCAAGGGCCTCTTCTTTGCTCAAGGGCAAGTTGTGGTAGGCCCTGGGGTCCCTGTGTCTGTGGAGAGTTTTCCTCTGGTCAGACTACCAGTGCTGGAAGCTGTGGTCTCCCTGGGTTGTTTGCTTCTTCTGCTCTCTGGGGTTTTGACTGAGGGTTAATGCCAGCCTGCCTGTGATTGTGTGGGATAGGAGAGGTAGATGGTAAGCCAACCAGTGTGGCTACAGGTACAGATCTTCAATTATTCCTACTGTCTTCAGCCTTACCCTCACTCCTACTTTCCCTTATGCTTGTTGGCTGGGAGCTCAGAGCCCTTGGGTATTCCAAGGGGCAGATTGGCTCTCTAGATTCCTCTGGCATTTTAGCAAGCAGTTGGCTCTCAGCGCTTGTTAGGTTGCCTGGTGTAGTATGAATTGCGGGTTTCTCTGCCTGCCTCATCCATCCACACAATTATGTTTGCATTTTGAGCACTAGAACTTTCTTTTATCCATTAGTGAATCCCCTAGTTCTCTTTTTTCTGTGTTGGAAGTCTGTCGTGTCCTTTTCCTCTCCTATGTATGGTTTTACAGGCAGTAATTAGCAAACATACCTTCAGCTTACCATCTTGAGTCAGAAGTCCTGATGGAATTTTGTTTTCAGAATATTTATCTACCTCATTTGTCTTTGTGGCTTTTATCTATGTAAGTATTTTATTTTATTTTATTTATTTATTTTTTGGTCCGGTCGTGGGGCCTGAACTCTGGGCCTGGGCACTGTCCCTCAGCTCTTCAGCTCAAGGCTAGCGCTCTACCACTTGAGCCACAGCGCCACTTCCGGCTTTTTTCTTTTTGCTTATGTGGTGCTGAGGAATCGAACCCAGGGTCTCAGGCATGCAAGGCAAGCGCTCTACCACTGAGCTACCTTTCCAGCCCAGTAAGTATTTTAGAATTAACAAATTATTTGAATAAAATAAGACAAAAGACTCAGAGTAAATAACAACACAGAAAGAAAGATATGATGGCTTGGAAACAAAAGTAAAAAGACAGATGGTATTAATTCAAACAGAAAGCTATACAGGAAAAGAAACCATTAGCAGAGTGAAAAGACCACCTACAGGATGGGATAAAACATTTTCAAAATATATTGGGGCTGGGAAGGTGGCTCAGTGGTAGCGTGCTTGCCTTGCATGCATGAGGCCCTGGGTTCGATTCCTCAGCACCACATAAGAAAAAAGAAAAAAGCCAGAAGTGGCACTGTGGCTCAAGTGGTAGAGCGCTAGCCTTGAGCTGAAGAGCTGAGGGACAGCACCCAGGCCCAGAGTTCAGGCCCCATGACTGGACCCCCCCAAAAAAAAAAAACATTTCAAAATATATATCTGACAAAGAATTAATATTTAGAATATATTAGAAACTCTAAAAGCTCAACAGCCAGAAAGCCCCCAAATAACTTGATAAACCTTGATAGACATTTCTCAAAAGCCTATATACAAGTGGTTATCATATATAAAATAAGTAAGCTGGGCATCAGTGGCTCATACTTGTAATACTAGCTACTCAGGAGGCTAAGATCTGAGGATTGCAGTTCAGAGCCAGCCTGGGCAGGAAAGTCCATGAAACTCTTATCTCCAGTAAACTACCAGAAAAATGGGAAGTGGGGCTGGCTCCAGTGGTAGAGTGCTAGCCTTGAGCTGAAGAGCTGAGGGCAGCGCCCAGGCCTAGAGTTCAAGCCCCACAACTGACCCCCCCCCCCAAAAAAAAAAAAAAAAGTCATTGGAGTTGAGAGTAGAATGGTAGTTACCAGAGACTGGGGAGAGTAGCAGGAATGGAGCAATGGAGAAAGTTGACCAGGCTATATTGAGTTTCAATTAGATAAGAATAAGAAGAGCTAGTGTGCCTTTGTACCTTAGGGTGATTAGAGGTAGCAGTAATATACTGTATATTTCAAAAGATGAGAAGAAAGAATTATATCAGGAAGAAGGACATGTGTTTAACCTGATTTATTTAAACATAATAGAATGGATACATATTTCAAAATATCACAAGGTACTTCATTAGTATGAAGTATATATAGCATATTAAAAAACCTTGAGCCCAGTGGTAGAATGCCTGGTGGAATACCTGACCAGCAAGTTTGACCAGCAAGACCATTACTTAAAAAAAAATCTTGTATAATGACAACAATTTGCTTTAGTTAAAAAAAAAATTGGGCTGGGAAGGTGGCTCAGTGGTAGAGCGCTTACCTTGCATGCATGAGGCCCTGGGTTCGATTCCTTAGTACCACATAAGCAGAAAAAAGAAAGCCAGAAGTGGCGCTGTGGCTCAAGTGGTAGAGCACTAGCCTTGAGCTGAAGAGCTGAGGGACAGCGCCCAGACTTAGAGTTCAGGCCCCACGACCGGACTCCCCCCAAAAAAAATTCCTCAAGATTAGGGTTTTAATTAAGCAGAAATGTTTTGTCTTCCTTCCTTCCTTCCTTCCTTCCTTCCTTCCTTCCTTCCTTCCTTCCTTCCTTCCTTCCTTCCTTCCTTCCTTCCTTCCTTCCTTCCTTCCTTCCTTCCTTCCTTCCTTCCTTCCTTCCTTCCTTCCTTCCTCCCTTCCTCCCTTCCTTTCTTTCTTGGGTCCGGTCGTGGGCCTGGGCGCTGTCCCTCAGCTCTTTTAGCTCAAGGCTAGGCACTCTACCACTTGACCCACAGTGGCACTTCCGGCTTTTTTCTTTTTTACTTATGTGGTGGTGGGGAATCGAACCTAGGACCTCATGCAAGGCAAGCTCTCTACCACTGAGCCACCTCCCCAGCCCAAATGTTTCTTATTTCTATAGGTTATAAATGAACAATATCTCTTCCACTTTACCTATAATGCTAGCACATTTTGGGTTTGATTATACTATGTCCTGCAAAAGAGTGTAGTAATGTAATGAATTACTTAAACATTTCATCAGCTTTTAAACAGCATTCCGTGAAATAGACTCCTAAGATAATTTACTCCCCTAGGACAGAGAAGGGATAAACAAGCCTTTTTAGTGATAGCAGAATGGTTTGGTGAATTTCAAATCCTTAATTTTTATGCTTTAAGCAACAACTTAATTTGTTTCAGTCTGGTTCTCAGCTTTCAAGTATGGTTTCTCCTTTGATGTATTTTGTGTGTCTATTTTGGTGCTCATCATTTTGCTGTTGCACTTGTCCTCATCAAAAAGTATTGACCACTTAGCCAAGCGCTGGTCATTTTGCTATTACACTTTTCCTCATCAAAAAGTACTGACTGTCTAGCAGAGCGCCAGTGGCGCCTGTAATCCTAGCTACTCAGGCCAAGATCTGAGGATTGCAGTTCAAAGCCAGCCAGGCAGGAAAGTCTGGGAGACTCTTATCTCTACTAATTTTTTTATTCTAAAATTTAAGGGTGCAGGCTGGGAAGGTGGCTCAGTGGTAGAGTGCTTGCCTTGCATGCATGAGGCCCTGGGTTCGATTCCTCAGCACCACATAAGCAGAAAAAGCCGAAAGTGGTGCTGTGGCTCAACTGGTAGAGCGCTCATCTTAGCTGAAGAGTTCAGGGACAGCGCCCAGGCCCAGAGTTCAAGCCCCACAACTACAAAAGTATTTACTGTTCACTTCTGTGCACTCCCTATGCTGGTGATTCTGTGGGTTGCACATGCAAACTCTTTAAGCGTGGGTGCACTTTTGAGAGAATATGGAGGATAGGTAGTTTAGAGGAATCAATTTCAGGACCCTCAAATTCCCCAGGTACTTGTTCCTCACACTGCTCTGCATGTGAGTTGCAGTGATGTGGGCTCTTCTGGCCCACCTTCCCTAGCACAGTAGCCCCTCTCCCACTTTCAGAAAGGGAAGGCATACTGCTCATCCACATCAGCTCTTACAAAGGTTCATTTCTCTGGATGCAGAGCCCACCAGGGGCCCACAAAGGACAATGGAAAACACTGCTATCTGTGTTAAGATAGAGAAATGACTGAATAACACTATCTCAGGGAATGAGTGGATACTAGTTCTTTATTTTTCTGCTTCAACCATACGGTATATAAATTAATTATTTTTATTGGTTTTTATTAGTTATAAGGAAAATTTTACTGTTAACATCTCCATACTTGTTTATGCTATATTCCAGTAAACTTGTATCATACTTCTTCCCCAGCTCTCTTCCCTGCAAAATAGCATCTCCATAAGGTTTCCTTGTTTTGTTTTCATAGTTGTAAATAATGTTTTGACAGTATTCAACCTGGATAGTCTTTTTTTTTTTCTTTTTGGTCAGTTATCGGGCTTGAACTCAGAGCCTAGGCACTGTCCAGGCACTTTTGCTCAAGACTAGTACTCTACCACTTTGAGCCACAGCTGTCACTTTCAGTTTTCTGGTGTTTGATTGGAGATAAGAGTCTCGTGGATTTTCCTGCCCCAGCTGGCTTTGAACTGTGATGAGGACTGCAACCTCAGCCTCCCGAGTATTTAGGATTACAGGTGTGAGCCACCACACCCCAGCCTTGGATTGTCATTTTTGTGGAATTAAAATTGTTTCCAATATTTTGCTCTTAATAAAACAGAAAGAAGACTAACTGATTTATCTGCTAAGTCACTAATAGATCATTGAGTATATTTTTTGGTGATAAGTTACTGCTCATTTTGTCAAATAACTCAAAAGATTTCAAAGGCCGGGCGTGGGTTGCTCATACCTGTGATTCTAGATACTCAGGAGGCTGAGGATTGCGGTTCAAAGCCAGCGCGGGCCGGAAACTGTGAGACTCCTACCTTCAACAAACCACTTAAAACTGGAAGTGGCTCTGTGGCTCAAGTGGTAGTGCTCGCCTTAAGCGGAAATGCTGAGGGATAGTGCCCAGGCCCAGACTTCAAGCCCCATGACTGATTTAAAAAAAAAAAAAATTCAAAGACTCAATAATAAATCTTCAGTTCTCATTCTTATTTTTTTTTCTTTTTTTATGAAAAGGTTTGGGGAGGTGGGGAGATGGGAAGGGATGGGAAGGGGAAACAAAGGAGGAGGCATCAATGCTTCATAAGAAATGTACTCATTGGGGCTGGGAAGGTGGCTCAGTGGTAGAGTGCTTGCCTTGCATGCATGAGGCCCTGGGTTTGATTCCTCAGCACCACATAAGAAAAAAGCTGGAGGGCTGGGAAGGTGGCTCAGTGGTAGAGCACTTGCCTTGCATGCCTGAGGCCCTGGGTTCGATTCCTCAGCACCACATAAGCAAAAAGAAAAAAAGCCGGAAGTGGCGCTGTGGCTCAAGTGGTAGAGCGCTAGCCTTGAGCTGAAGAGCTGAGGGACAGCGCCCAGGCCCAGAGTTCAGGCCCCACGACCGGACCCAAAAAAAAATCAAAACAAAAAAAAAGAAAAAAGCTGGAAGTGGTGCTGTGGCTCAAGTGGTAGAGCTCTAGCCTTGAGCTGAAGGGCTGAGGGACAGTGCCCAGGCCCAGAGTTCTAGGCCCCACGACCAGATCCAAAAAAAAAAAAAAAAGAAATGTACTCATTACCTTGCCCATGTAATTGTAACCCCTCTGTACGGTATTTTCACAATAAAAAATTTTAAAAAAAAAAGAAAAAAAGGGCTGGGGGTTTAGCCCAGCAGAAGGGCTCCCGCCCGGCACGCACAAGGCCCTGGGTTCGGTCCTCAGCCCTGAAAAAAAAAAGCTATTAAAGAAAAAGAAAAAGTTTCTTACCACCTTAAGATTATAAAAAGAAAAAAATAAGGATAGAAGTGATGCTAACATGTGTTTCATTCTGACAATAAGTAATAGCCAGGTGCTAGTGGCTCACGCCTGTAATCCTAGCTACTTATGAGACTGATATCATGGGTCAAGGCCAGCCCAGGCAGGAAAGTCCAGGAGATTCTTTTTTTTTTTTTTGTCGGTAGTGGGGCTTGAATCTGGGCTTGGGAAGGCAAGCGCTCTACCACTTAAGCCACAGCGCCACTTCCGGTTTTCTTGTGGTTTATTGGAGAGAAGAGTCTCAGGGACTTTCCTGCCCAGGCTGGCTTTGAACTGAGATCCTCAGATCTCAGCTTCCTGAGTAGCTAGGATTATAGGTGTGAGCCACCCTGCGCCCCCCCCCCCCCCCCCCCCCCCAGGAGATTCTTGTCTCAAACTAACCTCCAGAAAACTGGAAGCGGGGCTGTGGCTTAAAGTGGTAGAGTGCCAGCCTGGAGCAAACAAGCTCAGGGACAGGACTCAGGCCCTGAGTTCAAGCCCCAGGACTGGCACACTCATGTGCCATGGGGGTTGTGTTTTTCTTCCTGGTGCCCCCTTCCCTTCAGAATACTTAGATTTCAAAATAATCCATTTAGATAAATGAATGCAGAAAGATATGGTTCAAATTTGTGACTTCAACTGGATCCTATTAAACTACTTAGGTTTTTTTCTTTGACTCTAGATATAAGTGAATATGTGGATTTTTATAGTAAAGATTGTATTTCCTGTTTTTGTTGTTGTTTTGTTTCTTTTTGGCCAGTCCTGGGGCTTGATCTCCTTGAGCTTCTTTTGTTCAAGGTTAGCTCTCTAGCACTTGAGCCACAATACCACTTCTGCCTTTTTCTGTTTATGTGATACTGAGGAATTGAACCCAGGGCTTCATACATGCTAGTCAAGCACTCTACCACTAAGCCACATTCCCAGCCTATTTCCTGGGTTTTAACTTAGTTAATCAGATATGGAGCAAAGATTAAAATAATAAGGATAAAATAAAAATCTTGACATACCTGGAATCATATTTTAAATAATTGAATTGATTTTAGTGATCCTGATTATTTTGTGAGGAAGAAACAAGCTTGAATCATATGTTGGTCAGTGGCACAGCTGCGACTTAAGTCTTGGTCCTGTGGTTTTGATTCCATTGCCTCTCCCTCCCTCCTTTTTTTGGGGGGGGGGTCTGGTCGAGGTGCCTGAACTCTGGGCCTGGGCGCTCTCCCTCAGCTCTTCAGCTCAAGGCTAACGCTCTACACTTGAGCCACAATACCACTTCCAGCTTTTTTCTTTTTGCTTATGTAGTGCTGAGGAATCGAACCCAGGGCCTCATGCATGCAAGGCAAACGCTCTACCACTGAACTACCTTCCCAGGCCCCCCCTCCTTTTTTAAAGAATCTTCCAATATTTAAAGATTCTGAATTTCTTTTTCTTTTTTTTTTTGTCGGTCGTGGGGCTTGAACTCTGGGCCTGGGCACTGTCCCTCAGCTCTTCAGCTCAAGGCGAGCGCTCTACCACTTGAGCTACAGTGCCACTTCCGGTTTTCTGGTGGTTTATTGGAGATAGGAGTCTCACGGCCTCTCCTGCCCGGGCTGGCTTTGAACCGCGATCCTCAGATCTCAGCCTCCTGAGTAGCTAGGATTACAGGCGTGAGCCACCAGCGCCCGGCTCTGAATTTCTTAATTGTGAAGTTTTTTTTTTTTTTGGTTGCTGTTTGTTTTTTGAAAATACTATTGAAGCCCGTTCTAATCTCATTTTACTTTGGTGACTCTGGGACATAACTTACATAATCCTATTAAAAACTATAAACCTATAAAAACTATAATAAAAGTATTGCCAGGCTTGGTGGCTCATGCCTGTAATCCCAGCTACTCAGAGACAGAGATCTGGAGGATCATGGTTCAAGGCTAGCCTAAACAAAAAGCTATCTCAGTAGCTAGTGTGGTGGTGTATGCCTGTTGTTCTAGCTATGTAGGAGGTATGAATAGGAGGATGAGGATATCCCTGGCATAGCCTTGAGAACCTATTCCCCAAAAAGACTAAACCAAAAATCCTGGCAATGTAGTAGAGTGCCTGCCTATTAAGTGTGAGGCCCTGAGTTCAACTCCCAGTATTAATTAGTTTAGTTAATTAATATGGCCATTTCCAGCAAAATGTTCAGAGTGTGATTTTCATGTTTTTGACATACTTAGGCAAAGATTTTGATATGAGCAACATGTTCTCTTTAATTATTTGGAAAGTAGGATTGTTCCAAAGAATTGAAAGACTTGAACTGTCACTGCAGTCAACCTCCTTCCTGGGGTTCAGTTTGCTAGTCGATAGCAGAAAGGAACAGAGCTGGGGTCTTAATTCCACCTCAGCAAATATCTCACTGTTGCTGAGTGTGAGAAGCTAGGCAGAGCAAGCTTATTGCAGGAGTCTCTGGACATGAATGATCTGGGCCCAACATCCTTCATGTTGACACTAGCAGGTAACCACAGACCAGCCAGCCAGCAATCAATCTCCATCTGTAGAACAGCTGCTGTTGTCCATCTATAGCAGTCTGGAGAAGGGCCAGATTTTATTTTTGCCAAAAACTGCCTTGGCAAATCAGTATCCCTAGAGATGTGTGTTTAATTTTGTGGTGGAGTACATGGCTTAGTGGAAAAAGAAGAGGAATGCTGAGCTATTTGATTCTGAACACTCTCAGAGATGGTTCGTGCTTATTTGTTGCCACACTATCTATGTTTCAAGATGTTCTGAGGGTGGAAGTGAGCCAAAGCAAAATGAAATGAAGGTGAGAAACTTAGAGTGAATATTGACTCTGGAAATAAATTTGAACTGCGTGAGTATGTATGTGTTTATGTACATTGAAAACTCCTGATATATGTATAATACTAAATGTCTTGCTAGATATATCATTTGAGACTTTCTTGTGCTTGACTTTTTAATTTAAATTATTCTCTTAGTTTTAAAACTGTTATTTAAAAAAAAAAACAACTTAGTTTTAGGGGCTGGGAAGGTGGCTCAGTGATAGAGTGCTTGCTTTGCATGCATGAGGCCCTGGGTTTGATTCCTCAGCACCACATGAACAGAAAAGCCGGAAGTGGCAGTGTGGCTTACGTGGTAGAACACTAGCCTTGAGCTGAAGAGCTGAAGGACAGCACCCAGGCCCAGAGTTCAGGCCCTACGACCCACCGAAAAAAAAAAAAAATAGCCTGCACAAATGCTGGGCACTAGTGATTCGCACCTGTAACCCTACTTACTTAAAAGATGGAGATCTAAAGATAGCAGTTTTTTTTTTTTTTTTTTTTTTTTTTTTTTTTGATTTTTACCAGTTTACTTTTAATTTTGCAAAGAATCCAGGACAAAAAGGATTAGGTAAGACTATTTAAAAATTATATTTGGTGTTCAAATATATTTAAATACATTAATAGTATTGCCTTTGCAGAAGCATGTTTTGCATATAAACTCATTATGAAAATACCAATTTATTGGAAAACATTGAGAGGCATGGGACTTCAGTCAGAAGATACAGGGCTACTCTGGGTACCATAGATGAACCACTGATCTTTTTTTTTTTTACATAAAAACTATAAATACAGAATATAAACAGTTGTTAATATTCCACTGATATTTTTATATATGCTTTCATTCATAGATGATCCTATAAAATAAAATGGTAAGATTTCTCAATCACAGAATACCATATAACTTTATTTTTTTATAATAAAGACAAAAATGATTATTAGTCATAAATCCTATTCAGAAATAACTGATGATAATAGAATCACTTAAGGATCTCACTTTGTTTAGATCAGTACTTTATATAGAAAAGATGCAGTATAATTACAAATTTCCTAAAATGATAATATAATCTAAATGAACATGGTGAAGGGGGAGAAGGGAAGGGAAGGGGAAACAAAGGAGGAGGCAACAATGTTTGATAAGAAATGTACTCATTGGAAGTGGCACTGTGGCTCAAGTGGTAGAGCGCTTGCCTTGAGCTGAAGAGTGCAGGGACAGCGCCCAAGCCCAGAGTTCAAGCCCCATGACTGACCAAAGGAGAAAAAAAAAAAGAAATGTACTCATTATCTTGCCCATCCAATTGTAACTCCTCTGTATGGTATTTTCACAATTAAAAAAAAAGAAAAATGAACAGAAGGGTTTTAGAAAAAGGGAGGAATGACTACAAAATGCTTTCAGGGCAAGGTGACATGAACTAAAGGATTTAGTATTTTACTGGATAAGGGAACAGATGTCCACTGAGGATAGTTATAAATGAGGATCTAACATCTCAGAAACAAGCTTAGATACTTTGTGAAAGAGAGGTGTTGATTTGATTTTACTGGGAATGTTCATTTGGAGATGAAATTGGTGAGATACAATGAGGCTAATAACTGTAGGCTGCTTTTAGAAATGGGATAAAAAGGTTTAAATTGGAATTTGAGGGAAATGAAGACTCCCTGGTTAATCCTTCCGATCAAAGATTTTGATGTTACTGTAATTTCTGCTAAATGCGAAATTGCAGTATGCATGGCAGTGTACTAAGCTTCATGTCCATTATACCAGAAACTGAATAATTTTATGAGTTAATTGAGTACCAGGTATGTAGTAAGAAAGAGCAGTTGTTTTTTATCCTTAATGAGAAACTTAGGCACAAAGTTAAATGATTTGGAATGATAGAAGTGAATTTTGAGTCCAGGGCCTCATACATATTAGGCTAGAGCTCTACCACTGAGCTGTACCCTCTGGTATTGCATTTTTTTTGAAGGTATAGTAGTTGGACAGACTAATTGGGTTCCTTGTACTAATTCCTAGTTATATTTTAGATGAAGTGGGGAACAGTATTGAAAAAAAGATTATATGACTAGGGGTTATATCAAGAAAGCAGTTGAAAGAGAAGGGATATGTATACTATTTGTAATTGTGAGTTAGCGTAAAGTGGGAGTAAACATGATGGAATCAAGATTTTTTTTTTTTTTTTTTTTTTTTTTTTTGCCACCTTCCCAGCCCTAGGTGAATATTCTTTTTTTTTTTTTTTTTTTTTTTTTATTGTAAAGCTACTATACAGAGGGTCACAGTTACATGAGTGAGGTTATGAGTACACTTCCTCTTGAACATTGTTACCCCCCTCCATTGTTTTCCCCCTACCATCCCCTCCCTCCCTCCCTTCCCCGAGGTTCTTTTTTTTTTTTTTTTTTTTTTGATTGTGATTAAATGATTACATAATTTCAAAGTCACAAGTTCATTCTAACTTCCCTGGAGCAAATTGTCTACCACAGTCTGTAATATATAACAGTGTTCACATGTTATATACCATATTTGTGATCAGCAGCATGAGGATATTTAGTAGTGGTTCAACCAGATGAGCGGGAGTTCTTTGTTTCTTAAGTCCTGTTAGTTTTGTCGTATAAAGATAGCAGTTTTAAGCCATCCAGAGACTTGTACCTCCAATTCATCACACAAAAAAAGCTGGAAGTGGGAGTTATGGCTCAAGTGATAGAATGCCAGCCTTGAGCAAAAGGAGCTCAAGGATAGTGTCCAGGCCAAGTTCAAGCCCCAGTATGGCATGCGTGTACACACACACACACACACACACACACACACACACACACACACGCAGAGAAAATCCACACAAGAAACAAAAAACCAAAACACAAACACAGAAAAAGGCTGGAGGTGTGTGCCAGCAGTGATGTGCCTTCCTAGCAAGTTTTGAGACCCTAAGTTCAAACCTGTGCCTCAAAAAAAAAAAAAAAAACTTACTGTACCAAAGTAAATATATAAATGCCTAATGAGCGTAAAATATGTAGTATCATCAATCATTAAGTAAATAAACATTAAAATCATAATGAAATGTTTTCTATTCCCTGCACTGCCCCAAATCAGCAAGACAAAGAGCAACTGGAATTCTCACATATAAATATATTTTCCACCCATATATATATATATATAATATGTATATATGAAAGTATCATCCTTTTAGAAATATTATGGGCAGTTCTTTACATAGTTAAATATATGCTTACTCTGACTCAATAATTCCATTTCTACTTTTTTTTTCCTTTTTTAATTTTGTCGGTCATGGGGTCTGAACTTGGCCAGGACGCTGTCCCTTAGCTCTTCAGCTCAAGGCTAGCAGTCTACTACTTGAGCCACAGCATCACTTCCAGCTTTTTCTGTTTATGTGGTGCTGAGGAATCGAACCCAGGGCCTCATGCATGTAAGGCAAGCACTCTACCACTGAGCCACCTTCTGAGACCTCCATTTCTACTTTATGTAAAAGATGGAAATATATTACCACAAAAAGATTTGCATAAGTGTGTTCATTATAGGTTTATTCACTATGTAAAGTTATAAAACACATGTCTATCGGCTCAGAGATTGCTGGGGCCCTAGATTTGAGCCAAAAAAACATTTGTACAGTTTTTTGTTTTTGCCTTACAACTTATATAAATGCTACCGGAAAAATTAATATTAAAAACAACATTCAGGGCTAGGAATGTAGCTCAGTGGCAGAATGCTTGCCTAGCATGCATGAAGCCTTGGGTTCAATTCTTCAGTAGCACATAAACAGAAAATGCCAGAAGTGGCACTGTAGCTGAAGTGCTAGAGTGCTATCCTTGAGCAAGAGAAGCTCAGGGACACTGCCCAGGCCCTGAGTTCAAGCAAGACTGGAAAAAAAAAATTCAAGTGGGGCTGGGTGCTGGTGGCTCATGCCTTTAATCCTAGCTACTCAGGAGGCTGAGATCCTGCCCATGTAGGAAAGTCCATGAGACCCTTATCTCCAATAAACCATGCAGAAAACAGAAAATGGCACGTGGCTCAAGTGGTAGAGCGTTAGCCTTGAGCTGAAGAGCTGAGGGACAGCACCCAGGCCCAGAGTTCAAGCCCATGACCAACAAAAAAAGAAAAACGAAAAAAATAAAATCAGGTGGGGTAAGGAGAGGGTAGAGGCATAATTTAAAAAAAAATAACACGAAACTCTGGGTTCAGTTCCTCAGTACCACATAAACAAAAAAAGCTGAAAGTGGAGAAAAAGCTGAAAGTGGTGCTGTGGCTCAAGTAGTATAGTGCTAGCCTTGTGTATAGAAAGGCTCAGGGATAGCGCCCAGGCCCTGAGTTCAAGCCCCAGAACTGGCACCAAAAAACAAAACAAAAAACAAAGAAACCCACCTTAATCTTTCCATTTGGCTAAAGCCAGTTAGATAAGGATTATTTTGTCCATAATCAAAAACACCTCAGGTAAATACCAAAGAGATTGCAGGATTTTTAATATTCTATATTTTCTTTGCGACAGTAAGCCTGATAATTGGAGCTTAGTTTAGCAGACCTGCACCAGATGGAAGCCTGTTAGGCTCCAGGAATTAGAGGTTGTGCCCATCATCTGTCCAGCTGTGGATTAGGGCAGGTGTTCTACCACCCATGCGTTACAGAATGGGGCCAGCAGTGGTATGCATGCTAAGTTTGTTGTAAATACCAGGTGTAACTGTTTTCTTTATCATCAAGTGAGGACAGAAGAAAGTGAGCATTGTTTTGAAGATTTAAAGAAAAATTAACTCTCTGATTATTGTTTATTAAGAAATTGTAAAGTTGCTTTGCAGTTTATTGAGATAAACAGTCTATGGAAACAGAAGCCTCGAATATAGACTGAAGTGAAAAAGTGAGCAGTAAGCTTAGCTGGTTAGAGATACGCAAAGTACAATAGCAGTGTTAGAATACAGACTGCAGCCAGGTGGGTCACACTCGAACACCTAGCTATTTGGAAGGCTGAGAACTGTGAATTATGGTTTAAAGCCAGCCTAGGCAGAAAAGTCCATGAGACTCTTAATCTACAATTAACCACCAAAAAGCCAGAAGTAGATCTGTGACTTAAGTGGTAGAGCACCAGCCTTGAGTGAAAAAGCTAAGAGACAGGGCTAAAGCCCTGACTTCAACCCCCAGAACCAGCACAAACAAATCAATCAATAATACAGATTGCAGATAATAAAAAAGCAGGATTTACACCAAGCTATGCAGAAACAATGATTTGGAAAAAATGAGAAATTATCTTAGAATGCAGAAGAGATAAAAACTGGGAGCTATGGATGACAGACTTTTTTTTTTTTGGGTCCAGTCGTGGGGCCTGAACTCTGGGCCTGAGCGCTGTCCCTCAGCTCTTCAGCTCAAGGCTAGCACTCCACCACTTGAGCCACAGTGCCACTTCTGGCTTTTTTCTTATGTGGTGCTGAGGAATCGAACCCAGGGCCTGGAGCATGCAAGGCAAGTGCTCTACCACTGAGCCACCTTCCCAGCCCCAGACTTTTCTTATCAGAGTGTGAGCCCAAGTTTTTAGGGGAAAGGATTCAGTGTGGAGAATGTTGTATATTGCTGCATTGTGTGTGTGTGTGTGTGTATCACTCTTATTTCCTGGCCCCCTTGTTTCATCCTTGAAGGTCACATTTATGTGTGCCCAGATTAAAATGCTCACAGGACATCACTGGAGAACAAACAAGAAAACTTTTAGTTGGCTGAGACAGAACAAGATGAATATAGGAATAGAATATGTATTGCTAAAGACCTGCAGATTTCTAAAGAACTGCCAAAGGCTTGCAGACATGCTAAGAGTTTAGCTAATTGTCCTCTTAGCAATAGCACACTGATAAACTCAGTGCAATGTCTGGTCTGTAAGAATATGTGTTAGGTTGGCGTCTTAATTAAACTTAAACATAGTTTGTTCCTGAGCTGTTTTCCCAAGATAAAATTACATAATTGGGTCCCCAAAATCATCTGGAAAATCCTCTTCCTCAAGCATTGTTTACCAGAAGATTCAGATTCAGTTAAACAAGATGCAGCACTGCAGTGTTAGAAAAGGAAAAACCAAAAAGATTGAAAGGAAAAATGTTAAAGAAATGATAAAGAAATTCAAATGTTAAATTAGTCAACTATTGTAAGACTATGTTTTAGTCATCTACTTTCTTGTATTTTTCAGCTTTTGAAGTGAACATATATTGTTTTTCAGTGGAAAAATGATCAATTATCAATAAAGGAAAAATAGATGAAATGCTATTACTAAGCAAAAAGAACATATGAAATAGTAGTATAAGAGAAAGCCCCAAACAATTAAGATTTTATTAAAGTTAAACTGAAAACACAAAAATTTTTCAAAGGATTGTGTTAACTAAAACAATGTTAAACATTACTTAGAATACTAACCTTTTTAGGTTTTTGTTTGTTTTTACTTTGGGGGAAATGGTGCTGCAGATCAACTCGGGGCCTCAAGCATTCTGAGCCAAGTACTCCATCACTAGAGCCACTCTCTTAGCTCTTGATTTAAAATTCTTAAACTTCATAGAGAAGGTTAATGTGAGGTCTTAATCCCCTTGGGAAGTAACCTCTGACCTTAGGCAAACCTTAAAACAGGTTCTGCTGACTGAAGACTTTCTCTAAGTAATTGTGGAGAGCCAAGGAGTGAGAGAGGGTAGTGACTACCCTAACTCAGCATTTGAAAGAGGTTAAGAGCAAACTTTCAGGCCCCAACCTCTGGTGAGGTGACCAAGCCAAGTTGAAGCACATTTTCCAGGAGCCTCCCTCCTGCACCCTTTTTTTTTTTCCCCTCCCTTTTTTCCAGCTCTGGTGTTTCAACTCAGGCCTGGGCACTGTCCCTAAGCTGCTTTTTTTTTTTTTCTCACAGCTAGCACTCTACCACTTGAGCCACAGTGCCACCGCCAGCTTTTTCTGTTTATGTGGCACTGAGGAATCGAACACAGGGCTTCATACATGCTAGGCAAGCACTCTACCACTAAGCCACATTCCCAACCCCAAGCAATGCATTTTTTTTTTTTTTGTCGGTCGTGGGGCTTGAACTCTGGGCCTGGGCGCTGTCCTTCAGCTCTTCAGCTCAAGGCGAGCGCTCTACCACTTGAGCTACAGCACCACTTCCGGTTTTCTGGTGGTTTATTGGAGATAGGAGTCTCACAGTCTTTCCTGCCCGGGCTGGCTTTGAACCGTGATCCTCAGATCTCAGCCTCCTGAGTAGCTAGGATTACCAGCGCCCGGCTAAGCAATGCATCTTTTAAAGCTCATCTCACAGTTAATACTGTGCTACTCCTGACTGGAAATCTTTTCCAGCTCTCTCCCTGATTTATTTAACTATCAGGACCTGTAGGCCCAGCCCTCTAGTTCCTCCCAATTGTGATCTTCCCTTCCTCCCATCCTTGAGGAAATTGGTCTGTCTCTAAGCTTGTCACCCTTTGGACAAGCTGGCCAAGAACTTGCTCCACAGCTGCCTTCCTGCTCATCTCCTTCCTCAGAGGTACTTAGAACCCAGACAGTTTACTTCCAGTCACCACACTCCCCTGTATGTTTCCTTATTTCACTTCAGGGCTTTTCATCTCATTTTGATGAATGTTCTCTAGTTCTGATAGTCTCGTCTTTGTGTTGTACTTCCACACTCTCCTTTTCTGGGTAAGTCTTTCAAAATGCATCTATCCAGAGTATATTTATGTAGCACTTAAAAACTAGAACACAGAATTGTTTCTGCAACAGAATCTGAAACCCTTTGAGGACTAGAATAATGCCTCATACTTTTCTTATGCAACCTAGGATGAAGCAACCTAGGATTAAAAAAAAAATCTTTTTTTTTGTTTTGTTTAATGTCAATAATAGCAACAAGTGATCCTTAGCTTCCCAAACTGTAGAGCTCTGGCTTCCTCTAGCCCTTCCTCAACTCATCCACAGTCTCCAGGGATAGCTCAGCTCTTCCTTCCAGTGTGGTTCTCTGGGATACTTGGCAGCCTTGTTCTTTTCCCCACCCTCCACCCCCTATCTTGTCCCTGAGCTTCTTTTTTTTTTTTTTGGCCAGTCATGGGGCTGAATTCTGGGCCTGGGCGCTGTCCCTCAGCTCTTCAGCTCAAGGCTAACACCACTTGAGCTACAGCGCCACTTCTGGCTTTTTCTGCTTATGTGGTGCTGAGGAATCGAACCCAGGGCCTCATGCATGCAAGGCAAGCACTCTACCACTGAGCTACCTTCCCAGCCCCTAGTTTTTTTGTTTTTTTTTTTTCAAGTGGTCCTACCATCTCTGCCACCCAAATCACTAGAACTACAGGTACACCCATCATGCAAGGCTCCCTGATGCAGCTAATGTTGTATTATTGAAAAGCAGATTCAAAGAAATTGTCTTCTGTCTTTTTGTAAGCTTAGGGTGCAGTTTGTTGGAATCTGGGTGAGTTTCTCTCTGCTCTACCACCTTTAGCAGAGAATTGGGCATTCTTTGGGCTCCTGTCAAAGTTAGGTCCACTTCTTCCCAAACACTTGGGTATACACGTGAGCTGGGGAGTTGTCGTGGAAGCCAGTCTTTCCAGCCTTGGACTAGGAAGGATCATGCTAGCCTTTCCTCTTAAGAGTAAGTCACAAAGCTGGGTGCTGGTGGCTCAGGCCTGTAATCCTAGCTACTCAGGAGTCTGAGATCTGAGGATCTCGAGTCAAAGCCAGGCCAGGCAGAAAAGTCCCCATGAAACTCTTATCTCTAATAAAGTACTCAGAAAAAGCCAGAAGTGGCACTGTGGCTCAGGTGGTTGAGCACTAGCCTTGAGTACAATGAGGCTCACGGACAGCACCCAAGCCTCAAGCTCAAGCCCCAGGACCAGGAAAAAAAAGAAAAGAAAAAAGAAAAGAAATATTGTAGACTAATCATTAATCTATTAATCTATAATTTCCACATTGTTTTAATCTGCTAGTCTGTTTTAGACTTAATTTCCAACATAATATTTGAGCAGGTACTGCTATATTATATAGATGTATTTCTTTTTTCCTGTCCTTTTGTTGTTGTTGTTAGCCTAAGACTGGGACTCAAATTTGGTACCTGACACTTTTGCTTATTGGCTAATGTTCTACCAACTGAGCCACACCGCCAATCCCAATATATAGGTATAGATATGTAAAATTTAGGAAATAGTGGGGACTAGAACATTTATTTTTATTAATTGTGGGGCTTAATCTCAGGGTCTGGGAACTGTCCCTGAGCTCTTTTAGAAATTTCTTAAAATAAGAGTCAAAGGGGCTGGACACTGGTGGTTCACGATTTAATCCTAGCTACTCAGGAGGCTGAGATCTAAGAATCATGGTTCAAAGCCAGCCTGTGCAGGAAAGTCCGTGAGACTCTTATCTCCAGTTAACCACCAGAAAACTGGAAGTAACACTATGGCTCAAAGTGGTAGAGCACTAGTCTTCAGTAAAAGGGCTCAGGGACAGAGTATGCCCTAAGTTCAAGTCCCATAGCAACAAAAATAAATAAATAAATATAATAGTGGCAAGTTCACTTGGTCTTTGCTGTAACTTTTTAAATCCACTAGTATCTTTCACTTCTTAGATATGTATTGCATATTGAAGAGATTTATGGTAATAGTCACATTACCTTTACCATTAAGCATCTTATCCATTTCAATTCTGTTTTTTGGGGGGGGTCTGAATTCTGGGCTAGCACTCTCCCGCTTGAGCCACAGTGCCACTTCCAGCTTTTCTGCTTATATGGTACTAAGGAATCAAACCCAGGGCCTCATGCATGCAGGGCAAACACTCTACCACTGAGCTACCTTCCCAGCCCCTCCATTTTAATTCTGTCAGTGTATTTTCACATGGATGTTTGAATGGTTGTTTTCCAGTATGTCCAGTGAAGCCTGTTGTTTTCGTAGGTACTCATGTTTCAGTAAATAACTGGTAATGTGGAAGGCCCCTCAAACCCTGCAGTGTCTCAGCATGTATTTTTATACATCCGCTCCTTTTCCTCTAAGCAGGCATTGCTGTGATCAAAGCAGCTGTCCTTCCATTTTGTAATGGTTTTGTTTTGTTTTCTGCCTTCTTGGAATTTAAGAAAGAACTGAAAAGGCAAATTTGGATTAACACCTGTCTGAAAAATCCCAAAATTGAAAATGGCCATCTGCTGTACATGATTTATAATATTTTCAAAAGAAGATTTTATCATTTCAGTTTTTCAGGCTATCCTAAAAACAACTGCTGTGGCTTTTTACATTTTACTGTCAATCGGGCTGGGAATGTGGCTCAGTGGTAGAGCACTTGCCTTGCATTTTACTGTCAACCTCAAATGAAGGAGGCCCCTCTCTGCTTTCCAAGCCCCACTTAGGGCCTCATTTTCCATCCTACGGGCTCACAGAACATGAAAGCCCATTCTATATTCTGCTGAGTTTTTATTGTTCTAGGTCAGGCCCAAATAATTCAGTCGTGGAGATTCTTAAGATAATCTGAAGTTGAACTAGGTCATCCCTACCTTGAGGAAACTTTAAAATTTGACTAGCTCTCTTGCCTTCCTATAACTACTTTGAAATAAATTCCCCAGATACATGTATGACATTCTACATTTTAGAAGTTTGGGAGGTCAGTCCCCAGCTCTGTTCAGTGTTTCAATGATCTAGGTGTCCTAGACACTTGCCAGGTCCAGTGCTAAGCATTCAGAGAGTGTATATTAAAATGTCAAGGCCTCTGTCAAATAAAACTAGGGGCTGGGAAGGTGGCTCAGTGGTAGAGTGCTTGCCTTGCATACATGAGGCCCTGGTTCAATTCCTCAGAACCACATAAGCAGAAAAAGCTGGACGTGGCTCTATGGCTCAAGTGGTAGAATACTAGCCTTGAGCTCAAGGCTAAGGGACAGGGCCCAGGCCCAGAGTTAAGGCCCCACGACTAGGAAAAAAAAAGAAAAAGATAAAACAAAAGCTGTTATTGCTATCAAACTGGATACAGAGGATGGCAAAATAAGTACATCTGAGAAAGCAGTGGATGTTTTTGGAAAGCAGTGTAACAATATATTATCATAAGCCTCTTACATAGCCTTTGACATAGTGATTTCACTTATTGAAATCTCTCCTGAAGACAATCAAATATCAGGCAAATATCTCTGTACTTAATACAGTAGGGAATGGTGTAGAGTGATTACAGGCTCTGAAGCCAGTGGCCTCAATTCAAATCCGGGCCCTCCTGCTTATGACTGGGAAGGCCTTTGCTTAACCCTGTGTGTTCCTATGCTTCTGCATCAGTAAGGTGAGGACTAGTTCTTGTCTCCTAGAGCTCTTAGAGAACCTCTACTGTTCAACATTGATCCTCAGATCTCAGCCTCCTGAGTAGCTAGGATTACAGGTGTGAGCCACCAGCACCCAGCTGAACATTTTTGTTTTAACAGTTCAGCAGTCAAACCATGAAGAGCCAACAGTAATTTGACTTTGCTGACTGGATGATCAAGTCTGCTGGTAGAGCACAAACAGCCTTACACAACATACTAATAATTGGGGTAACTGTGCTCCAGTAGAACTATATTTATAAAACCCGGTGATATGCTAGGTTTGGCTTGTGGGTTAGAATTTTCCAACCATGACTAATTTATTATTACAATGGCTCACAGAGTTATGATGATTAAATAAATTAATATGTAGAAAATGCTTAAAAGAGTTCCACGTAAGCCAGGCACCGGTGGCTCACACCTGTAATCCTAGCTACTCAGGAGGCTGAGATCTGAGGATCATGGTTCAAAGCCAGCCCGGGCAGGAAAGTCTGTGAGACTCATCAATAAACCACTAGAAAACCGGAAGTGGCATAGTGGCTCAAGCTGTAGAGCGCTCACCATGAGCTGAAGAGCTGAGGGACAGCATTCAGGCCCAGAGTTCAAGCCCCATGACCAACAATAACAACAACAACAACAACAACGAGTTCCACGTGTGAAATAACACTAAATATTAGCTGTTATTGATAATTTTATTATTGTAGCACAATATTAGAAATAATAAGTCTAGTGTTAGGTGTAGTGGTAAGAAATAATTTATAGTTAGTATTGGACTTCAATTTTTCTGAAAAAAAATAATGCATTTTTTTATATCCACATAAATGAAAAACAACTAAGAAAGGACTATATCAGACCAGGCCATTTACTTTGTCTTCTGTACTTTTTTTTTTTTTTGGTTGGTTGCAGGGCTTGAACTCTGGGCCTGGGCACTATCCCTGAGCTCTTCAGCTCAAGGGGAGTGCTCTACCAGTTGAGCCACAGCGCCACTTCCAGTTTTCTGGTGGTTAATTGGAGATAAGAGTCTCACAGACTTTCCTGCCCAGGCTGGCTTTGAACCGTGATTCTCAGATCTCAGCCTCCTGAGTATCCAGGATTATAGGCATGAGCCACTGGTGCCCAGCTTCTGTACTTTTTTTTTTGGGGGGGGGAAGTCAGGGGGTCTGAACTCTGGGCCTTGGCACTGTCCCTCAGCTCTTCAGTTCAAAGCTAATGCTCTACCACTTGAGCCACATCATCACTTCCGTTTTTTTTTTTTTCCCTGCTTATGTGGTGCTGAGGAATTGAACCCAGGGCCTCATGCATGCAAGGCAGGCACTCTACCACTGAGCCACCTTCCCAGCCCTTCTTAATGTTACATTTTTACTCTGGGGCATGTACTATTACCTGGTATTAAAATATTTTCATCATGGGCTGGGAAGGTGGCTCAGTGGTAGAGTGCTTGCCTTGCAAGCATAAGGCCCTGGCTTCGATTCCTCAGCACCACATAAGCAAAAAGAAAAAAGCCGGAAGTGGCGCTGTGCCTCAAGTGGTAGAGTGCTAGCCTTGAGCTGAAGAGCTGAGGGACAGCGCCCAGGCCCAGAGTTCAGGCCCCACGACCGGACCCAAAAAAAAAAAATTTTTTTTTTTAATCAACCTCACAGCTGTAATCCTAGCTATCTGGAAGCTGAGATCCTAGGATTATGATTCAAAGCCAACCCAAGCATAACAGTTTGTGAGACTCCATCCCTAGTTAACAAGTAAAAAGTCAAGCTGAAAAACATGGCTTACATGGTAGTGCTCCAGCCTTGAGCACAGCCAAGCAAGAGCTCAAGGCCCTTAGTTCAAGCTGCCATATCAACAGCCCCCAATAAAAATTTCACTAAGGATCTTCCTAGCTCTGATATAGTTAGTATTTTATGCTCACCTATACTTTAATTGATTAACAAATAAAAGGTTTACCTTTTAGGATGACTGTTGAAAAATCAACTTGTAGCCAGGTGCCAGTGGCTCATGCCTGTATCCTAGCTATTCTAGGAGGCTGAGATCTCAGAATCAAGGTTCAAAGACCCCCTGGGCAGAAAAGTTCCCATGAGAAAAGTTCCTTGAGCTTCTTGTACTCAAGGCTAGCGCTCTACCACTTGAGCCACAGAGCCACTTCCGGCTTTTTCTGTTTATGTGGTAATAAGGAATTGAACCCAGGGCTTCATGCAGGCTAGGCAAGCACTCTACCACTAAGCCATATTCCTAGCCTATACATGCTGTTTTTGCAAGTTAATGTTTCCATTTATAAAATACATCATGAACATTTTCCCATACCATGATACTTCTTTGAAATGTGTCTATTCTTCAGCTGAGCCATGAGATTGAGAATCACCTTATTGAATTAATTCCCAGGTGTTCGTGTGTTTTTATGTCATTTGCCTCTAGGCAAATAAACCAACATTCAGAGAAAATGTGAAGAAAATCATCTGCTTCTTGTTAAAACTTTATGAAAATTTTATGTTGAAATCAAATGAAAATTTGCAGCTATACTTCTTGCTATAGCTCAAGTAGTAAAGCACTAGTCTGAAGAGAAAACTAAGAGACAGTTCTCAGGCCCTGAGTTCAAGTCCCAGTACCAGTATACATGCATGTGCACCTGGGGGCGTGTGCATGTGCGTGTGCGCGTGCGCGCGCGCACACACACACACACACACACACACATGCAAGCAAGCAAACAAGCAATAGAAATGATTAGAGTATTATTTTTGTTCGTTTAAAAATTTCTGTAGGGACTGGGAATGGGGCTTAGTGGTAGAGTGCTAGCTAGCATGCCAGAAGCCCTGGATTCGATTCCTCAGTACCACATAAACAGAAAAAGCCAGAAGTAGTGGTGCTGTGTCTCAAGTGGTAGAGTGCTAACCTTGAGCAAAAGAAGCTCTGGGAGACTGGGAAGGTGGCTCAGTGGTAGAGCGCTTGCCTTGCATGCTTGAGGCCCTGGGTTCGATTCCTCAGCACCACATAAGCAAAAAGAAAAAAGCCAGAAGTGTTGCTGTGGCTCAGGTGGTAGAGTCTAGCCTTGAGCTGAAGAGCTGAGGGACAGCGCCCAGGCCCAGAGTTCAGGCCCCACGACCCGACCGTCCCCCCCCCCCCCCCAAAAAAAAAAGAAGCTCCGGGACAGTGCCCAGGTCCTGAGTTCAAGCCCCATGATTGGCAAAACAAAACAAAACAAAAACAAAATTCTATAAAATTATAGATTGTTTCAGTACTAGAGTTGGCATTTGAACTCAGGCCTTGTATTTGCTAATAAGCAGGCATTTTACCAACTTTGAGCCATACCGTTAAACCCTGTAAAATTATGTAAACAAGATTAAAGGTTTTTAGTTTTGTTTTTTTGGTTTTTTGGGGTTTTTTTGGGTCTGGTATTGGGGCCTGAACTCTGGGCCTGGGTGCTGTCCCTCAGCTCTTCAGCTCAAGGCTAGCGCTCTACCACTTGAGACACAGTGCCACTTCCGGCTTTTTTCTTTTTGCTTATGTGGTGCTGAGGAATTGAACCCAGGGCCTCATGCATGCAAGACAAGCGCTCTACCACTGAGCCACCTTCCCAGCCCCTCAATTTTTTATTTTATTATAATTACTTTTTTTTTTTTGATCAGTTGTGGGGCTTGAACTAAAGACCTGGGCACTGTCCCTGTGCTCAAGGCTAGCTCTCTACACTTGAGCCAAAGCATCACTTCCAGTTTTTGAGTGGTTAATTGGAGATAAGAGTCTCAGGAGGACTTCCCTGCCCAGGCTGGCTTTGAACCATGATCCCTGTATCTTAATGTCCTGAGTAGCTAAGATTACAGGCATGAGCCACTCGTGCCCAGCTGGGCAATACTTGAAAAGAAGAAAAATTGCTGCCAGTCTTTCAAGTGAGATTGACAGAAAAAATTTGTTTTCATTGCACATATGTTGTATCCCCAGTGAATTTTATTTACAACAAAAGATTGGTAATTTACTCATAAACAATTATATGTTATTTCTAGACAGATGTGACAATATTTTCTAAATTACTGCTAGTTTACACATTAAAGGCTAGTTTAAAATAAGCTAACAGTGTCATATACAGTGGACACATGGGGCTGGCAATGCTTTGTTATGGAAAACTATTACACATATTGTTGGAAATTTAGCAGTGTCTCCTGACTCCACCCACAAGATTCCAGTAGTAATCCCCAGTTATGGAACAAAAATTGTCTCCAGACATGGCCATGTGCACATTTAGGAGACAAAATTGACTCCAGTTAACAATTACTGCTCTAGTGGATTTATTGAAACTATTGTCATGATTTTTAGAAGCATAATTTGGAATAAAGCTATGTTCTGTTAGTATCCAGGCACAAAATCAGCAGAGTAAAGAAGCTGCTAGGCAGTAATTTTAGACAGTTTAACATAAACAAGTATGTCAGACCACATTTGGTAACCAAAGACTAGATTACCTCTATAATTGGTATAGAAGAGACCACTAGGAACATTTTAGCCAGTGACATCCTGGGGGGAAAAATTAGGTCATAGTTATAGATGTCATTTATGGCAATTTCTTTCTTCTGTCATTTTAAGATGTAAGGCTACAGAATCTGTAGATCTTAAAGGACACATGAATGTCCTTCTACTGTTTTGTGTTTCCCCCACATCACAGCTGTTTCCCATGGCACGCTGGAGTAAAAATGGGTGCTCTTCTTTCTGTGTGTGTATATACAAAGTGCCTGGAGCATCCTCTGCAAAAACTTTGGCACTTATCGGACCACTCTCTCGCAGGGTATTTTTCAATTTAATGTTATGTCAGAGGAAGAAGAGAAATGTAGCTCACTGGGATGGGGGCAAAGCAAAATACTTAAATATTACCACAGAACTATTCCCACACCTCAAAAATTAATCTTTTCATATCCTTGTTTCCTATCATGCTGCCCCTTAGCTCTTCAGCTCAAAGCCAGAGCTCTACCACTTGAGCCACAGCACCATTTCCGATTTTCTGGGAGTTAATTGGAGATAAGAGTCTCACGGGCTTTTCTGCTGGGGCTGGCTTTGAACCTTCATCCTCAGATCTCAGCCTCCTGAGTAGCTAGGATTATAGGCATGAGTCACCAGCACCTGGCAGTTTTCTATTTCCTAATCCATAAGTTTCTGCTAACTGGGCACCAGTGATTTACACCTGTAATCCTAACTATACTCAGGAGGCTGAGATTTCAGGATCACAGTTCGAAGCCAGACTGGGCAGGAAAAGCTACGAGACTCTTAATTACCAACTAACCAACAGAAAACTGGAAGTGGCTCTGTGGCTCAAGTGGTAGAGCCCTAGGTTTGATCGAAAAAGCTCAGGGACAGTGCCCAGGCTCTTAGTTCAAGCCCCACTAACAAACAAAAAGATTCTGCTGTGCTTCTCCCCCATACTTTATTTGTTGAAGAGACTGGATTGACAGGGTTGTTTTTGTTCTAGTATTCCCCACAGCCTGGCGTCTGCTTCCTCATGTCACTCACTGCCCCTCTTGTTCCTTGGTCTGATTCTGCTCTTTCCTGTAAATCACGAATTGCAGGAAAGGCTTGATCAGATTCAGATTCAGTTTTCTTTTTGGCAAGTCCAGAAAGAAGGTAGTGGCCAATGACAGCTTTGTTGATCTCTTGCTCAGTGACTTATAAAGTGAGTATTTACTGTGGACCCAGCAGTGTGCTCATTCCTCCAGCACTGTGTCATTTAATTTCATAATACTGTTACATAGTAGTTTGTGTCTGAAGACGAGATCTCATGTTAGGGCCAGGTAACTTTAAAACTCTTTTCAAACAAATCCCTTAGCATGTATCCCATTATCATTTACATGATTTAATATGGAATTCTTTCTGCATTTTTTATGAATTCATTTAGAAAGGTACAAAAAACACTTTACATTAAAGGCCCTTTTAAATTTTAATAATAAACCTCAAGGACTTCTCATGTTACTGCATTTACTGTACTGAGCTTTTGGTACTAGGCATCACCATCCACACTAAGAGTCACCAACTGCACAAAGACAGATATTTGAACAGTGAAGAGAGCCAACAGAATTCGCTATTTCCTGAGCCTCTTTCCTTTGCGCTCATGGCTTCTGCAGGTGCACTTACGGCTCTCTCTGCTTTCTTTGCCTGCTCTCAGTGCTCACAGAATCCCACTGTTTTCCAGTGTGAGAAACTGGCTTGTGACTGCACAAGCAGAACTGGTGTTTCCTTGTTTGTTTATGTATCTTTATAATGTGTTTGCTCAGTTCTCCATAGCCCTCTGTCGTACTGTTTGTGTCAGACCATTGAAGCTTCAGACTTAGAAAATAAATGTCCAATTATGTTAACCATATATCACTTTTGAAGATTGAATTATTTGATATGTGGGTTGATGAAGAAAAGGCACCCACTATTCTAAGTTGCAGTTAGATACCAAAGCCCTGGAGCAAAACAGTGCAGAGAGTCTCCTGTGGTTTGGCTTGACATGAACACCTGCAAGGAGTAATTTATTGTTAATATAGCTTACTTCTTCCTTTCCATTTCTCTTTTCATAGTTGTGACCTTCTCTCAGTTTCCACAATATCTAGTAGGTGAAACCTGTAAGTGATTAAACAGAAGGAACCTAAAGCCCTGGAGAATACAGTAAGAATATAGGAATGACCGTGGACTTCAATCTCTTATTCTGTTTGTCCATGAGATATTAGATACATAACTAGATCTGTTCTTATTCTTTTTTTTCTGACACTAGGGATTTAACTCTGCTACTTACATTTTGCTTCAGTCTTTTTTTTCTTTTTTCTTTTCTTGTGCATGTGCGTTGGTCCTGGGGTTTGAACTTAGAGCTTCTGCGCTGTCTCTGAGCTTCTGTGCTCAAGTGTGGCACTCTTGAGTCACAGCTCCATTTCTTGGGTGGGTGGTTTGGTGCTTAATTAGAGATAAAAGTCTCAAGGACTTTCCTGCCCGGGCTGACTTTGAACTATAATCTTAAGATCTCAGCCTGAGTAGTTAGGATTATAGGAATGAGACAATGGCCCCAGTGTTTGTTTTGTCTTTCTTTTTCTTTCATTCTTTCTTTTGCCTGCCTGCTTGCCTGCCTGCCTGCCTGCCTGCCTTCCTTCCTTCCTTCCTTCCTTCCTTCCTTCCTTCCCTCCCTTTTTCTCTTTCTTTTTTGGTCATGGGGCTTGAATTCTGGGCCTGGGTACTGAGCCTCAGTTCTTCAGCTCAAGGCTAGCTCTCTACCACTTGAGCCAGAGTGCCACTTCTGGCTTTTTCTACTTATCTGGTGCTGAGGAATTGAACCCAGAGCCTCATGCATGCAAGGCAAGCACTGTACCACTGAGCCACCTTCCCAGCCTCCTTTCTTCTCTATTTTTCTTTTTTCTTTTTTCTGTTGGTCCTGGGGCCTGAACTCTGGGCCTGGGTGCTGTCCCTCAGCTCTTCAGCTCAAGGCTAGCACTCTACCACTTGAGCCACAGTACCACTTCCAGCTTTTTCTGCTTATATGGTGCTGAGGAATCGAACCCAGGGCCTCATGCATGCAAGGTAAGCACTCTTTAGGGTCTTACATTTTTTTCCCAGGGCCAATCTTCTACCTGTGCCTTCCTCAAAGCTGGGACATAAGTATGAACTCCCATACCTGACTTGTAGTTTGAGATAGGGTCTCTCTAACCTTCACATGGACTGCCCTTCAATTGGAATTCTTCCAATTTCTGACTCTTCTGTAGCTAAGATTATAGGCATATGCCACTCTCTTTAAAAATACTTAATCAGGGGCTGGGAAGGTGGCTCAGTGGTAGAGTGCTTGCCTTGCATACATGAGGCCCTGGGTTCGATTCCTCAGCACCACATAAGCAGAAAAAGCTGGAAGTGGCGCTTTGGCTCAAGTGGTAGGGCGCTAGTCTTGAGCTGAAGAGCTGAGGGACAGTGCTCAGGCCCAGAGTTCAGGCCCCATGACCAAAAAAATTAAATCAATAAATAAAAATAAAAATACTTAATCATGATTATCTAAAACAGTAATTGTAAACTTCTAATAAGTTGCACCTCTTGTTATCTGATCTTACACGATGACCAGTGAACGTGCTTATGTTTAATAAGTAACTTTTGATGGTGGTGTACTTGAAAGGTTATACAACTTAGAGAATATTTTGTTCCCTGTTTTTCCTTGGCAGGACCTTTCTAAGGCGGGTGTTGTTTGGATCTATGAAAGTGCACTTTGTCCTAGAGCTGCTGTGTGTATACTGGTTACTCCCGGGTTAGGAACCGAAGTATATATGCTTTATTGCAGAGAAGGGATTGTGACAAAATGGTGTTGAATGAATGACCATCACTTGCTCTTTACTCATAGGCTCGATTCTCATATGTGCGGATGAAGTATCTCTTCTTTTCCTGGCTGGCTGTTTTTGTTGGAAGCTGGATTATATATGTGCAATATTCTACCTATACAGAACTATGCAGAGGAAAGGACTGTAAGAAAATAATAGTAAGTCCTTTTCACTTCCTACTTTTCTGAAAAGCCTCTTAATAACAAGCTATATATACCACTTACAAAAGTGTTAGTAAACTTTTAAGGTTTGTTTTTTTGGGTTTTTTTTTTTGGCAGTCTTGGAGCTTGAACTCAGAGCCCAGGCACTGTCCTGAGCTTCTTTTGCCCAAGGCCAGCACTCTACCACTTGAGCCACAGCACCACTTCAAGCTTTTTCTGTTTATGTGGTACTGAGGAATCAAACCCAGGTCTTCATGCATGCTAGTTAAGCATTCTACCACTGAGCCACATTCCCAGCCCAACTTTTAAAATTTTTGATCTAATCAAGTTTAGGATATTCTTCATTTTGAAAAAGATCCAATATTAAAAGCCTAAATATGGAATATTTATGGAGTTAGTATGGGCGTATCCTTGCCACAGAGGGAGATTTTGTTTTTTCAAAGTGCTTGAAATTTTATTTATTCCAAGTGTTATAAAGTTGAAATGTTATTTTCAAGCAGTATATGCAGAACACATCTTTTGAATAAATGGAGCAATCTCAGATACCAAGTTATTTATAATCTATAAAGCACATATTTATTATTTATTCTTCCTCCTAATGATTCGATATATCTCAGAAAACTCATTGTATCAGTCTAAGACTTTTTAAATTTTTGTTTTGTTTTTTGGGTTTTTTTTGGTTGGTCACGGGGCTTGAACTCTGGGCTTGGGTGCTGTCCCTCAACTCTTCAGCTCAAGGTTAGCACTCTACCACTTGAGTCACAGTGTCACTTCCGGTTTTCTAGTGGTTTGTTGGAGATAAGAGTCTCACGGACTTCCCTACCCTGACTAGCTTTGAACTGAGATTCTCAGATCTCAGCCTCCTGAGTAGCTAGGATTACAGGCGTGAGCCACTGGTGGCCGGCTTTTTAAAGTATTTTTATTGTTACTATAAATGTGATGTATGGAGCAGTCTAAGATTTTTAGTGGTAATTATGACTTCATAATATTAAAATACTTCATCAGAATTATATATGTGTTTTGGAAATTTTCTGTTTTGAGGTGCTGGGGCTTAAAACTGCAATTGGTGTATGCTAAGCAGGTAATCTATTAAGCTATGTGTGTGTGTGTGTGTGTGTGTGTGTATATATATATATATATATATATACATACATATGCAGCTCATTCAATATAATTTTATGCTTAACAATAGTGATTTTTGGAGGCTAGGTACAGTAAGATAAACATTACTGTATCAAGTATTACAGTAACATAAGATGGAGAGACTGGAGGTTTCCCAAAGTTCTAAGAAAAAAATCAATATGATTCTCATATATCTTATATATTATCTCATATCTCATATGTATATATATATTATCTTATATATTGTCACATTTGACAAAAATTGAATAAATTGTTAGCAGAGTACAAATGAATGTTCCCAACCTGACTACAGAAAGCATGCTGGCAGCATCATATGTAATGGCAAAGGTCATCCAGATTTTATATATTCATAGAAATCTTTGAGATTAGGGTCATGGCAAGGATATACTTTTTCCTTGCTTGTATATTTTATATCCTAGCCACTGAAATAGGAAAATAAATAAAAGGCCTAAAGATTGAGGTCTGGCTCAAATGGTGGAGCATCTATATATCAAGCATGAGGCCTTGAATGCAAACTCCAGTACCTGAAAGAAAAAAAGATGCCTACAGGTTGGGAAGAAAGCCACAGAAAATATTTATTCACAAAGTCACAAAATATGCCATAGAATCTGAGCTAAACTCATTAAAGCTCTTAACACCTTTGTAGTGAAATTTGAGTGAAAGATTTTCCCAAGGCAGAAGCAATGGTACTGTACTTTGCAGACAGAATTCTGTTATAACTAACATCAGGCAACCTCCATTCTGAACTCAAAACTCTCAAAATGTGGTCTCTTAGACCAGTAAAATCAACAGCATCACTTGGGGACTTGCTAGCCATGCTTATTTTCAGTCCTACCCGAAACTTCATTAGCCAGAAACTCTTGAAACTGAGGCCCAGCCATCTGTTTTAACTAGTCTTTCAGGTGACTTGAATTCCCATGATGCCTGAGAACCTCTAATGTAAAATGATTAGTTCAATTAGCTGGAGGTTCTTCCCTAAAGAGAAAAAGTATACCTCCAACTGATTCTTATGCCCTCTTAATGAAAGGATATAAAATATCTCAATTTAGGCAATTTACATATCTTAAATATTGCTTAATTTTGCCTGTGACAGCCCATTTTCAATATTCATCATGCTATTTAATAAGCCACAGGTTTTGCCAGTTAAGTCCTAATTTTATAGTGAACAGAATCTCAAAAATAGTGCTAGGGATGGATCTGAGTACAGAAGAGCACTAGCGCTCAGGAGTCCAGGGGTTTAACCCACCCCTCCCCCACCCCCTCAACACATACCTAGATCAAATGAAGATAGGGAATACCAGAGCACTTACAGTCATTGCCTCTGGAGTGTTGGCTTCCTGATTAGAGTGCTGCGTAAACACCTGTGCACTTCTACATAAGATATTAGAGCCACCTAAACCATCCCCTGCACATACACAAATACTGAACTGTGTGCAGTGAGAAATTTGTTTACTAACTTTTTAATTTATTTTTTTAGTACTGGGGCTTCAATTCAGGGCATAGGTGCTATTCCTTAGCTATTTTTGCTCAAAGCTGGCTCTCTGCCACTTGAGCCGCACCTCTATTTCCAGATTTTTGGTAGTTAATTGGAGATAAGAGTTTCACAGACTTTCCCACCTTGACTAACTTGAAACCAAGGCCCTCATCCTGATTACAGGATTACAGGCATGAGCTACTTACTAGCACTTGGCACAGTGGAGAATTTTTCAATACATATGTTCATTATAACAGAAAGGAAGGAAAAATAGAGGGGTGTGTGTTTGTGTATGTGTATGTGAAGAGATTTGAGTATCTTTCATGGCTGAGAGAAATCTATAGAGGGAAAATGAAAAGCTGAAGACAGAACCTGACAAAGATTTAAAATAGTTGTTACAAGGAATGGCAGAGTGTTGACAGGGACATGTGGAAGATTTTCAGGCATGCTGAAGAACCCAACCCTTAGTAAGAGAACGCTGAAATTTATGTTCAAAATAACTTTTTTAAATATGGAGCCTCAAAACTTAAAACCTAATATTATACATACGTGTGTTGTGGTCGCCTCCTTATGGTCCAGGTCCCTTTGTTGATGAACTTAGTCCTTCAGCTCAAGTGGCTTTGTAAAATGAAGCTAAAGCATGCCATCTCCTGGCTGTGGGCAGCAGGCACTAGCACAGGGGTGCTGTTTAGTAGAACTACAGTAATACAGTAAATGTTAGGAATGAAGCAACCTTTGATGTTTTCTACTGATTCTGCTATTGTGAACTAGAACATTCTTTAGAACTTCTGGATCTTCTTATTTAGATTACAGGAGATTATACTTTGTGTGTATGGATGTGCTGGAAAAATAAAACTGTGTGTGGCTCACTCCCCTTTCCACACAAAGCAAATACGATGAGACCACAAGCTGAAGAGTGTGCTCTTTGTGACTACCTCTTTGATTCAGACTTGGCAAGAAGCCTTGCTCAAAATAAGAAATCTAATTCATGTTGCTGAATGCTACAGTAGTCTTCACTACTTACTGATTGACTCATAAAAACCTAGTTTGTACCTTTAAAACTGTTTTACATATGAAGGAAAATTAATTACCAGTGATTTTTGTTTCTTAAAAAGATAATGCCCATGCTGGCCCTGAAGTGCCTCAGTCTCAGAAGTAGCAGAGACTACAAGCCTAAAGCTTTGCACTCAACTCCCAGTGAGGTGTTTTTTCTCCCCAGGTACTTGGGTTTGAACTCAGCATGGGCACTATCTCTTCCTTCCTTCTACTCTCCCTCCCTCTCTCCCTCCTTCCTTCATTTTCTTGTGATAGTCCTGGGGCTTGAACTCCAGGCCTGACACTTTCAGTGGGCTTTTTGCCCAAGGATAGCTCTCTACCACTTGAGCACACCTCCATTTTCTTCTCTTTTTTTTGCTAGCTCACTGGAATTCTCTTGGATTTGTCTGCCTGGCCTAGCTTCTAATCTAGCCCTCCTCCTTCTGAGTAGCTAGGCTTAGAGATCCCTGATCCACCCATACTAGCTGATCTCAGTTTATTTATAAATAAAATGGAGATAACAGAGATTCTGAGGATGGAGAGCTGGGCACTGACTCAATCCTGTAATCCTAGCTACTCAGGAGGCTGAGATCTGAGGACCAAGGTTCAAAGACAATCTGGGCAGGAAAGTCTGAGAGACTCTTATTTCCAATTAACCACCAGAAAACCAGAAGTGGTGCTGTGACTCAAGTGGTAGAGCACTTGCCTTGAGCTGAAGAGATGAGGGACAGTGCCCAGGCCCAGAGTTCAAGCCCCACAACCACCATCACCACCACCAACAAGCACATGGGGAGCTGGGAATGTGGCTTAGTGTTTGCCTAACATCAATGAAGCCCTGGGTTCAATTCCTCAGTACCACATACACAGAAAAAGCTAGAAGTGGCACTGTGGCTCAAGTGGTAGAGTGCTAGACTTGAGCAAAAGAAGATCAGGGACAGTGCCCCGGCTCTGAATTCAAGCTCCAGGACTTGCCAAAAAAAAAAAAAAAAAAGGCAACAATTCTGGCTCCAATGGCTCAAGCCTGTAATCCTGGCTACTCAGGAAGCTGAGATCTGAGGATCTTAGTTCAGAGCCAGCCTGAGCAGTAAAATCTGAGAGACTCTTATCTCCCCTTAAAGACCAAACAAACAGACAGAAGTGGAGCTATGGCTCAAGTAGTAGAGTACTATTCTTGAACAAAAATGCTCAGGGCCAGTGCCTGGGGCCTGAGTTCAAGCCCGCCTGAGGCACAAAAAAATGTGTGGGGGGGGGGAGTAGAGAGTAGGACCAAATACTACCTCAGTGCACATGAAAAAAAGAAAGTTTCAAAATTTCATGCAGAGGTAGAACACACCATCACACAGCTTGGGTCGAATTTCCAGCTCTGCCTACTTCCAAAGCCTGCCATTTTCACCTACAAAAACTTCCTCTTGAAGGGTATAAATACCTATTCCCGGTGTCTTTAGATGGTTCCTTCTATGTTCACTTTTCTATTAACCACTTATTTTCTGGTTTCCAGTGTGACAAGTACAAGACTGGAGTTATTGATGGGCCTGCATGTAACAGTCTTTGTGTGACAGAAACACTTTACTTTGGAAAATGCTTATCCACCAAGCCCAACAACCAGGTAGGTGACACAGAGAAACATTCTGGAACACTAATGGTGTGGTTGCAGCTTAATGGGAACCATCATTAATACAATTACTTATTTTTTTGGTCCATCATGGGGCTTAAACTCTGGGCTTGGACACTGTCCTTGTACTCTTCAGCTCAAGGCCAGATGTCTACCACTTGAGCCATAGCGCCACTTTCCCTTTTCTGGTGGTTAATTGGAGACAAGAGTCTCATGGACTTTCCTGCTCAGGCTGGCTTTGAACCGCAATCCTTAGATCTCAGCCTCTTGAGTAACTAGGATTACAGGTGTGAGCCATCGATGCCTGGTTTAAAGCATCTAGACTGTGTTAAACAGTTTCCATTACTGTACCAAAATATCTGAGGCAATAAATTTTAAAAGAAAGAATTGTTTTCATTCAGCTTTGTAGGTTTCAGTCCATGGTCAGCAGGCTGATATGAGCCGTCATGATGGGAGTACATGGTAGCAGAAGCTCATTCTTCTCACCAGGAAAGAGAGAGAAAAGGAGAAAGCTTAGGCTCACACCTGCAATCCTAACTACTCAGAAGGCTGAGATCTGAGTATCACACTTCAAAGCCAGCCCTTAGAGAAAAGTCCATGATACTCTTATCTCCAGTTAACCACCCAAAAAATGGAAGTAGAGCTGTGGCTTAAAGGGTAGAGTACTAGCCTTGAGCAAAAGAGCTCAAGAACAGTTCCCAGGCCCTGAGTTCAAGTCCCAGGATGAGAAAAAAACAAAACAAAACAAAAAAACAACCAGAAGGGGAGAGAGTAGCATCCCTCCTTACCCTTCAAGGGCATATGGCCTGTGACCTACAACCCCCTACTAAGCCCTACCCCCCTTCCATCACTACCCAATAGCACCAAGCTTAGGGCTATTCTTTTAGCACCTGGGCCTTTGGGGATACTTATCCAAACCAAGTACTCCACCCCAGTCCCCGTGAAGGCTTATATCCATTTCACAAAGCAGCATAGTCTATTTCAACTCACCAATTTTTAATACTTGCATTTAGTGAAAGTCCAAATCCAGCTGACAATTGTGGCTCATATATAATCCTCGCTACTAAGGAAGCTAAGATCTGGAGGATTAAGGTTCCAAGCCATATCAGGTAGAAAGTTTTATTTTTATTATTATTTTTTTTTTGGTCAGTCCTGGGGCCTGGACTCTGGGCCTGGGTGCTGTCCCTCAGCTCTTCAGCTCAAGGCTAGTGCTCTACTACGTGAGCCACACACAGTACCACTTCCAGCTTTTTCTGCATATGTGGTGCTGAGGAATCGAACTCAGAGCTTCATGAATACAAGGCAAGCACTCTACCACTGAGCCACCTTCCTAGCCCAAGGCAGAAAGTCTTTGAAACTCCATCTCCAAAATAACCAGCAAGCCAGGCACAGGTGGCTCACACCTGTAATCCTCACTACTAAGGAGGCTGAGATCTGAAGATCATGGTTGAAAACCAGCATGGACAGGAAAGTCCATGAGATTCTTTATCTCCAATATATCACCAGAAAACCGGAAGTGGTGCTGTGGCTCAAGTGGTAGAGTGCTAACCTTGTGCTGAAGAGCTGAGGGACAGCAGCACCCAGGCCAAGATTTCAAGCCTCACGACCAACAAAAAGTAAATAACCAGCAACAAGCCAGACTAAAGGCATAGCTCAAGTGATAGTATGCCAGCCAGTCAAGCAAGCAAGCCAAGAAAGTGTCAGGCCCCCAGTTCAACTCCCAGGACCAGGAAAAAAAAGCCAAGTCCAAAGTCTAAACTCAAGGAAAATTTAGCAGTTAGTCCCATGAAAATAAAAACAACTTAAACTTCTAAGATAGATTGGCACCAGGTAAACATTCCCATTGACAATGGAGGCACAGGGAATAGGAAAAGGATCAAGCCAATGTGAGACCAAAACCCAGTGGAGCACACTCGGTTTTGGCATTCAGGCAGACCCACACTATACAGTGATATGGACTCCCACAGGCAGGCATGGATAGACTCCCCCTACAGCCCTGCAGCTTACAGCCCACAGGGCCATTCCACCTGCAGCTTCCGTCCTCAGTCTGTGTTTGTCTTCATGTGTTTCAGGTCTCCATTGAAGCCAGCCAAGGCTACACAGCAAAAACCTATGTCTAAAACAGAAATTAAAATAGCATCTGTGGCTATGACTGAATCCTAGCTACTCAGGAGGTAGAGATCTGAGGATTGCAGTTTGAAGGCCAGCCTGGGCAGACAAAGCTTCAAAACTTTTTTTTTGTCGGTCGTGGGGCTTGAACTCTGGGCCTGGACGCTGTCCCTCAACTCTTTAGCTCAAAGTGAGCACTCTACCACTTGAGCTACAGTGCCACTTCCGGTTTTCTGGTGGTTTAGTGGAGATAGGAGTCTCACGGTCTCTCCTGCCCGGGCTGGCTTTGAACCGCGATCCTCAGATCTCAGCCTCCTGAGTAGCTAGGATTACAGGCGTGAGCCACCAGCGCCCGACAGCTTCAAAACTCTTACCCTCTATTAGCCAGCCAAAAAAAAAAAAAAAAAAAAGCTAGACTTCGCCAGCATGCATGGTATCACACCCACACCAAGCAGAGAATAAAGGCAGGAAACTTCTGAGTTTGGCCTACATTCTATACCAGACTGATTTTCACTACCCATTTTCTAACAGTTTAGGGCTTGAGTCATTGAGGAGACAATGATAGGCATGGATGATGAAATAAAAAGAAACCTAGGCTAGAAGAGGAAATCACAAGGTCAGAGAGACAGACAGACCATTGAACTTTCCAGCAGCATGTGTATTCCTCCAAGGTCTTAGAATGTCACAATTTTTCCTTTTTGTGTGTGCTAGTACTTGGGCTTGAACTCAGGGTTTAGGCACTGGCCCTTTTTTTTCACTCAAGGATGGTGCTCTACCACTTGAACCACACCTCCACTTCAGTGTTTTGGTGGTTAATTGGAGATAAGAGTCTGACTTTTCTCAGATCTCAGCCACCTGAGTAGCTAGGATTATAGGCCTAGCTCACAGATGGGTTTTGGAGTAGTCTACCAATTTAAGGATTAATAAGCTTCATTCCAGCCAGGAGGTAGTGACTGATCCTGGGGATGGGCTTAATACTACAAACCCCTTAAACCACAATAAAAACTTGTACTGGGTAACAATCACTGTCATTCTCATTGTAAACATGACCAGTTTCCAGCTTATTACAAGTACATTTCTTCCCTAGTACACTTACACTGAAGTGTGTATGCATATGCTTGAGACTTCTACTTTATAAAAAAACCCATTCTTCTTCTTCACAAAGATGTATTTAGGGATTTGGGATAATTTACCAGGTGTTGTGAAATGTCAAATGGAACAAGCACTTCATCTTGATTTTGGAACTGAATTGGAGCCAAGAAAAGAAATAGTGCTATTTGATAAACCAACTAGGGGAACTACTGTACAGAAATTCAAAGAAATGGTCTACAGTCTCTTTAAGGTGAGTACAGTTTTTTTTTGTGTGTGTATGTATTCCAATTTTTTTTTTTGCGGGGGGGGGGGGGGGTGTCCGGTTGTGGGGCCTGAACTCGACCTGGGCACTGTCCCTCAACACCTCAGCTCAAGGCTAGTGCTTTCCACTTGAGCCACAGCGCCACTTCCGGCTGTTTTCTTTTTGTTTATGTGGAGCTGAGGAATCAAACCCAGGGCCTCAGGCATATAAGGCAAGCGCTCTACCACTGAGCCACCTTCCCAGCCCCTGTATTTCAATTTCTTAACATTTTTTTTTTTTGCCTTAAATTTTTAGTCAAAAATAATTAAAATCTTGAGTATTATGCAAACAGCTATGTACTCCAAAATCTCATGATATAGCTAAAATTCAACAGTACAGAATTAGCTTTTAAAAATGCTATATGGTGAATCAGTGAAAACATAGTAAGTGAACTGCAATACAGCTAGGGACAACTGTGTATCTATTCACATACATCACCCTAAGTCATTAAAGGCTGAGATTCTTTGACATCCATCAGACTCAATCCTAAGGAAGTCAAAGTATTTGAGGATGTTAACATTAACATCCAGATATGAATAGGGAGTTCATTAATTCTATTTCTATATGTTTTGACATTAAAAATGATACTATAAAAAACAAAAACGAGTGCCTCTGGCCAGGCTTGGTCATGTGTGCTACCTATGAGGCTGAGAAAGCTGGGCCATCTTTACTGCTATAACCAAAATACCTGAGAGAACAACTTCAAAGATTTTGGTTAATTTTATCTTGGCCCTTTGCACCTGAGAACATCATTGCAGCAGGAGCCTGGGAGCAGTATTAAGGTTAGAAGGGTCCAGGGACAAAATACCAGCCCCTAAAGACCTGTCCTAGGGATGCATGACTTGCTTCCTCCAACTAGGGCCACAACAGTCCTGGGACTGAGTTACTTGAAAGAAAATGAATGCCATTGGACAGCTGGAGCAGTACTTCTCTTCTCCATTCCTGCCTGTTGTCCTCAGTCAGTCCAGACAAGAGACAGTGTCTACCATGCATGGCTAAGAGACTGAGACACAGAAAGTACTCACTCCTGTAGTAATCGTAGCTACTCAAGAGGCTGAGATCTGAGGATTGTCGTTCAAAGCCAGCCTGGGCAGAAAAGTCCCCATGAGACTCACCTCCAATTAACCACTCAAAAACTCAAAGTGGAGCTCCAGCTCAAAGTGGTAGAGCTGCTAGTCTTGAACAAGCGCTCAGAGACAGTGCCCAGGCAGAATTCAAGCCCTAGGTCAGGCCAAAAAAAAAAAGTCCAAGTGAAAATTTAGCAAGGATTTTGGCTTAATAGTGTTAAAACAGGGAGAAATGTGCTCATGTTCTCCCAAACTCCCAATCCTTAGAATAGTTCTGTGTGCAAAATGAATGGGACAGGCCCAAATCCCTAGTAATCTTCAGGATTTACTTTTGTCAGATAAACCTTGAACTGACAGAATTTTACTATTTCAAAGGATAAAACAGACTTAGGTAGCCCTCTAAAGAAAGGCAAATCATAGCTCCTGATTCTCCTAATCTTGTTACATTAAGATTCTTGTCTTGGCAGGCAAAATTGGGTGACCAAGGAAACCTCTCTGAACTAGTGAACCTCATTTTGACGGTGGCTGATGGAGACAAAGATGGACAGGTTTCCTTGGGAGAAGCCAAGTCAGCATGGGCACTTCTCCAGTTAAATGAATTTCTTCTCATGGTGATACTGCAAGATAAGGAACATACCCCCAAACTAATGGGGTTCTGTGGTGACCTATATGTGATGGAAAGTGTTGAATATACCTCTCTTTATGGAATAAGTCTTCCATGGGTCATTGAGCTTTTTATCCCATCTGGGTTCAGAAGAAGCATGGACCAGTTGTTCACACCATCCTGGCCAAGGAAGGCTAAAATAGCCATAGGACTCTTGGAATTTGTGGAAGATGTCTTCCATGGCCCCTATGGAAACTTTCTTATGTGTGACACTAGTGCCAAAAACCTAGGATATAATGAAAAATATGACTTGAAAATGGTGGATATGAGAAAAATCGTGCCAGAGACAAACCTTAAAGAACTTATTAAGGATCGTCACTGTGAGTCTGATCTGGACTGTGTCTATGGCACAGATTGCAGAACTAGCTGTGACCAGAATACAATGAAGTGTACTTCTGAAGTGATACAGCCAAACTTGGCAAAAGCTTGTCAGCTACTCAAAGACTACCTACTGCGTGGTGCTCCAAGTGAAATCCGTGAAGAATTAGAAAAGCAGCTCTATTCTTGTATTGCTCTCAAAGTCACAGCAAATCAAATGGAAATGGAACATTCTTTAATTCTAAATAATCTAAAAACATTATTATGGAAAAAAATCTCCTACACAAATGATTCTTAGTTAACTCAGACATTGTTCCCATTGTAGGAAACTTAAAAGTTTTGAAGAACAACTTTTAAGAATCTAAAACAGTGGTTTCTGACTGAAGATCCCTTCTTCTGGCCTGTGAAGTCATCATCAATGCACATGACTACAGAAGTAATGGCCAGAGGTATAGGATCAACATGCCCCAAAAGATTTCATTCCTGTCCTTCCTGAAGGACATTCTATTACATTTCATAAGTACATTCACTGTGTACTTAAAAAATACTATGAGACCCCTCATTCCATAAACAGTGAGTGTTTGGTAGGTTTGTTAGCCAAAATACCCATTGCTGGAAACATTGTTTGCATCAAAGCTGCTGTTAAGGAAAGTGTATTCATAAATTTATAATGTCTTAGCATGGTAAAGTTTGCACATAAAAAATTAAGTAAGACTGCAAAGCAGATGAATTAAAATTACTCCTTTATAAAATGATGTTGGGTTAATAGCATGGTTTATTAGCTTCAACCAGACCTCCACTTATTTCCTTGGACTGAAGATGTAGTGCTGTGCTAAGTGTGAAGAACAGTGCAAAGTAAAATAAAAAAACCTGACATCTTAAGGCCAAACTCAGACAAGATCCACAAATCCTGATTTTGAGCCATGGAGAAAGTGAGATTATTAAGAACAAAGCTGAATTAAAAAAAAAAAAAAAAAACTGAAATATCATGGGAATCTGTTCCATAAATTTTTCCAAAATGGGCCAAAGGGCTATTTCTTATAGAAGCAAATAAACTTACTTAATATCCCCCTAATAGTTTGATATTCAAGGTTTAATATCTGAGCTTTTTGTTACTTTCATACATGACATACTTACCTTTTAACATCCTAAAATTAAACATTCTTTTGAAGAAGTCCTAGTATTTCTGCAAAAATTAAAACCATTAGTATACCGTTTATTTAAGATTGTATACTTTAAGGTACCTTCCCGCTGGTTATAATAAATGGATGAAACTCCGGATAATTGTTGGCCTGTTGCTTGCTGTACTTTTAGAGAGCTATACACCACACAATTGATGGACAATCTTTAAAGAAAAAAAAAGCTATGTTGGTGGCTTATGCTATTCAGGAGGCTAGGCAGAAAGTATGGTAATCTCCAGTTAACCAACAAAAAGCCAGAAGTGGAGATATGGCTTAAATGGTACAATGCCAGCTTTGAGTCAAAAAGCTAAAAAAGTACCAGGCCCCAAGTTCAAGTACCAATAGAGGCAGAACAGTAGGAAAAAATGAAAAAAAAAAAAAAAAAGCTATGGTTGAGTCTTGGAAAAAATGGTAAAGTCCTTTGCTTTTTTTATACTTGATAATGGTTTCCTACAGTTTCATAACAAGAGCTTAACACAGAAATAGCTGCTTGTCAATAAGTTTATTGTCTTTCTGAAAAAAATCTTCATAGAAAATTGGTTTAGCTCTCAGCAGCCCGCTCCTGAGCTCTGAGGAAGCTTGCCTTCTTTTGAGCTACCCGATCTTTCTTCTGAGCAAGGGACATTTTAGGACGATTCCACCTATAAAACAAAGAATTTTTTTTTGATGTTAATAACCTCAGTAATGGCAATAAGAAAAAGAGGGCAACTCTTTTCAATAGGCAATTTTAAAATACAGAATTACTGTGTTCTAGGATAGGAGGTGCCACCTCAGTAGCTTCTGAGGCAAATACATTCCCATCACCACAATTACTTTAGCAAACCTGGTTCCCTTAGCTTCTGCTACATTACGCAGAGCTAGTGATCGAGTTTGCACAACTTCAAAATCTGACCCACAATATGAACAAGGCAGTACAGGAAGTCCCTAACTTCTTGTAACACACATACCTCTTCTTCTTCACTTCTCTCTTGGGCTTCTTCACATAGACTGGATTCTCTCGTATAGCAGCGTGCGCCTTCTTGTACATCTCCTCCATCTGAAACAAAGGAAAGCAAACAGTACTTGGTTTCATTTCATATGCCCTACTGTATTAAAGTACAATATGTTACCACCAGCTCTATTTTGACCTTCTAAGTTAAATTCTCAGAAGGAATAGGGCTGGGAAGGTGGCTCAGTGGTAGAGTGCTTGCCTTGCATGCATGAGGCCCTGGGTTCGATTCCTTAGCACCACATAAGCAGCAAAAGCTGGAAGTGGTGCTGTAGCTCAAGTGGTAGAGTGCTAGCCTTGAGCTGAAGGGCTGAGGGACACTGCCCAGGCCCCCACAACTGACCAAAAAAAAAAATAATAAAACTAGGTCAATATTGGTACCTATATAAATTCCTAAAATTCCTTTCCTACCAAATTCCTCCCCAAAGTTTATGTAACATGAATTGACCTTATCCACAAAAATGGAAAAAAAAAATCAGCATGCGCTGCAAGTTGAAACCAGTTAAAACTCCATCCTTGCCAATAGTTAAAAGAAAACATGCATGTACTGGAGTAATTCAGCCATACTTGAGTCACTCTCAGGAAAAAAATGTTTGCATTGCTTGGGATCAAATCCAGGGCTGATGCATGCTAGGCAATCTACTAAGCTACAGGCCCAGCCCAGTAATTTTATTTCCATAGAGAAGCACTGGGCTCCTCATTCTAAATACTACCTGACCCATATTCTTTCAGTCAAATGAAGACAAATGGGAAAACCAAATATTTAAGACATTAAGATGCAAGGTATTAAGCCAGGTGTCTGTGGCTCACGCCTGTAATCCTAGGTACTCAGGAGGCTGAGATCTGAGGATCACTGTTCAAAAACCCAGCCCAGGGGCTGGGAAGTGGCTCAGTGGTAGAGCGCTTGCCTTGCATGCATGAGGCCCTGGGTTCGATTCCTCAGCACCACATAAGAAAAAAGAAAAAAGCCGGAAGTGGCACTATGGCTCAAGTGGTAGCACGCTAGCCTTGAGCTGAAGAGCTGAGGGACAGCACCCAGGCTCAGAGTTCAGGCCCCATGCCCAGACCCCCCCCCCCCCCAAAAAAAACCCAGCCCAGGCAGGAAAAACCATGAAACTTTTATCTCCAATTAACCAACAGAAAACCAGAAGTGGCACTGGGGCTCAAGTGGTAGAGTGCTAGCCTTGAGCTGAAGAACTGAGGGACAGCATTCAGGCCCAGAGTTCACGCCCCACAACCAACCAAAAAAAAAAAAAAAGATGCAAGGTGTATCTGCGGCTAAGACAACTGCTAAAACTTTGCCATTCCACATCCTGAAGGTTTCTAATTTCTATCTAGTAGGTATTCTCAAAACAATTTAATAAATCATTGAACTCTTCTGATATACTAGTCACTAACAGTCACTATCTGGCAGAACTAATAGAACTAGAAAGGTCTGAAATTTTCTAGAAAACCCAAAGAGGCTGTCTAATTAGATTTCTTTTTTTTTTTTTTTTTGCTGGTCATGGGGCCTGAACTCTGGGCCTGGGTACTGTCCCTCAGCTCTTCAGCTCAAGGCTAGCACTCTACCACTTCAGCCACAGTACCACCCGGCTTTTTCTGCTTATGTGGTGCTGAGGAATCGAACCCAGGGCCTTATGCATGCAAGGCAAGCATTTTACCACTGAGCTACCTTCCCAGCCCCTCTAATTAGATTTCTAATTAGGCACTTTTGTCCTAAAGCTTATTAAAAAGTCCAAGGTAACCAATGAATTATCTAATTACTGCCTCTTAAATCACAGCTCTGAGCCCTTCCTAACAAATTCAAGGCTAAGTTCAAACCCCAGTACCAACCTCCCCCCACCAAAAATCCAGGTGGGTCTGTGCCTCATTAGTAGTTTGCATAAACAATGGCTTGGGCAAAGTTCCCAGCAAATTTCAAAGTCAAATTAATTCATTTGGCATGGAGAAAATGGTATGAAACCTGACCTGACAAATGCTATTGCAAACATGTTCGCCCACGTAGCCTCCAACTTATGATCCTCTGCAGCAGCCTCCAAGCACTGTGTACGGTCATGCTATATTGCTCTTTCACAGTTCATTTTTCCTACCTCTTTACTACTCTTTTTCAGCTATTCACTATATTTAATAAATCTGACTTAAATTTTGGTTTTAACAAATCCAGTTCCTTTCAAGGGATTATAAACACAACTACACATTTATAGATAACAAATCTAGGCAAGTCGCTTTCCAGTTGGACACCTCAAATGTCTGTAGAGGAGGAAAAAACACTGTAGCTTAAGAGCCAGGGGACAAGGCTAGGTCAGAAGAGCATCTGTTTTCAGTACACAAAACCTGAACCAATGCTTAGTACCAAAAAGAAACTGGAGCTGTGACAAGTGGAGTGTCAGCCTTGAGCGAAAAAGCCAAGAAAGTGAGTTCGAGGCCCCGTACTAACACAATCTGTAAGCACAGAATGGGAGCTTCTGGAGGCTAGGCAAAACCAAACTAAAAGCAAAGCTACTGTTTCAAAAACTCCAGCTGTGTGCTTATTCAGCCTTAGACCATTTGAAAGCATACAAATCAGTTATCTTTCTTTCCTTTTTTCTTTTTTTTGGGTTGGTGGCAGGGCTTGAAATCACGGCTTGGGCACTGACCCTGAGCTCTTTTGCTTAAGACTCTACCACTTTGAGCCAGGGCTCTACTTCCAGTTTTCTGGTGGTTAATTGGAGAAAGAGTCTCAGACTTCCCTACAGGCTGGGCTTTGAATTGTGATCCTCAGATCTCAAGTCTCCCAAACCAGTAGGTAGGATTATAGGCATGAGCTACCAGCACCCAGGATATCTTTTATTATGACTAAAGTTTTCATAGCCAAGCTGTGCCAAAGTAGAAACTGTCATGCATTACAAACAGAAAAGACCCTAATAAATTAGTTGACACTAACTTTTTATCTTATTTATGTTCAACATTTTCACTAGAATTTCAAAACTGGTACAATGGTCTTCAGTTATTTCAGTCTTAAGAACTAATGGAGAGCCAACTTCAGACTAATAACATTTGTAACATTAAACTCACTTTTGCTGACATGGTTCCTATTATTTCTATGTTATTCAGACACAGTGACAGAATTTGAACAGATCCCTATGTATTTTCTTCCCTCTTTCCAAAACTAGCAAAATTAGCATATAGTACACACCATATCAAAGTATACCAAAGGAATATAACATAGATAACAGCTAAAATACAAAGCAACAAAGGCTTCAGATGCTTCAAGCCTGGGTAGATTTCTAAAAAACTTGCTGACAAAACCAGCTCATCCCTTATACCACCTTACCAACATTCTAAGTTAATTCCAAGAATAGCTTCGCTTGTTGAAGTCTATCCATACCTATTTTAATTTTCAACTGCTAGTCTGAAATCTTATGTAAGAGTACAGCCTGCTACAAATAGTAAACTTGCTTCTGTAAATTAATAAAACAGGTACTTTTAGATAGATTGTTTACCATGTCTGGAGTTACGTTGTTCTTTATGTACTGAGAGAACTGCTTCTTGTAAGAATCTTCATCTTCTTCCATTAGGTAACGCATATAATCTGCGACATTCTGACCCATGATGTGCTTCCGATGTACTTCTGCATTGAACTCCTTGCTCTCAGAATCATAACCAGGGAATCGTTTGGTACTGAAAAATGTTTTCCATATTTTAGCATTGACTGCCTGAAATTAGCTCATCAGGAATTCACTTCAGCAGCTGCTGTCAGTCCCGTCTTGAAACCATTATTGCATCATATGCAACCAAAGGACCAACTACTGACTGCTCAGTTAGTGGGTATCATCATTTAGCAGCTCATCTCTGAATTCCAGAAAAGAAAATCTCAAACACGGAGGCTATCTATCACAGTTCCCCTGCATATCAGCATAGGAAGTTAACTCCAGAGCCTGTCTCAGGTACCTCAAGATAAAAGTAACAGGGATTTGTCTAAGATCACAATGAATGAAATTGTCTAATGACTTTAGTTTCTTGCTTCTTTTTTGCTCAAGGCTAGCAGTTGAGCCACAGCACTACTTATGGTTTTTTGTTTATCTGGTCCTGAGGAATTGAACCCAGGGCTTCATGCATGCAAGGTAAGCACTCTACCACTGAGACACATTCCTAGCCCACAAAAACTCTTGGCATACTTGTACCACCTTATTAGTGTTCAAAAGGGAGGAATCTACAATGTAGACTAATTTTTACTATTGTAGCTAGTGAGCAAACATTGAAAAAAGTCATTGAACTGGCACCTTTCAAACGATCTAACAGGTCATTTAAAATTGATGAAAGTGAACTATACAACTCGTGGGTAGAGATGGGAGGAGAGAATGAGGAAACCAATGATGCTATGCAAAAGGAAATGTACTTATTACCTCACACATGTAAAGGTAGCCCTGTTGTATATTACCTCTAAAACAATAAGTAAATTAGAGGGGGGAAAAAACACTCTATGTTTAAAAATCCAGCTGGGAACTATCTGGTAGTTCGCAACTGTGATCCCACAAGGCTGAAAACACAATAATCTCAGTTCAAAATCAGCCCACACAGAAAAGCCCATGAGACTTTTATCTTCAACTAACTAGCAAAATGTCAGTTTAGAGACCTAAACTTTCCATATCCAACCATCTTATTTCTAGTAAGCCTTAATCTTGTTTGAAATCTTTACTCTAGTGTCTATGAGTTGCTCTGTCCAACTTTAGACAAACAGGAAAATAATGCAATACTATTACCTGTGAGGGATAGACAAGCCTCCATCCACAGCTCCCTTCAGGGCACCAAAGACTTTATTGCCAGTGGTAGTTCTGGCAAGGCCTGCATCTAAATAGCAGGTGAAGGCACCAGGTTTACCATCAATGCTTTCTACATTGTATTCATCTCCAGTCACCTCCACTTGGCCTTCATAGATCTTGTCCATGCCAAACCTATTGAGAAGCTGTAACAAATGTATTTCATTGTAAATGTCTAGTACAATATAGTCAAACTTTTTTTTTTGGGTCAGTTGTGGGTCCTGAACTCTGGACCTGGGTGCTTTCCCTCAGCTCTTCAGCTCAAGCTAGCACTCTACCATGAGTCACAGGGCCACTTCCACCTTTTCTGCTTATGTGGTGCTAAGGAATCAAACCTAGGGCTTCATGTGCAAGGCAAGCACTATACCACTGAGACACCTTCCCAGCTCCTACTCTAAAATTTTTGTCAACAGGACAAGTAATTCTGATCCTTAAATGAAGTGATCTCCACTTTTTTTTTTTTTTGTCGGCCGTGGGGCTTGAACTCTGGGCCTGGGCGCTGTCCCTCAGCTCTTCAGCTCAAGGCGAGCGCTCTACCACTTGAGCTACAGCGCCACTTCCGGTTTTCTGGTGGTTTATTGGATAGGAGTCTCATGGTCTCTCCTGCCCGGGCTGGCTTTGAACCGCGATCCTCAGATCTCAGCCTCCTGAGTAGCTAGGATTACAGGCGTGAGCCACCAGCGCCCGGCTTCTCCACTTTTTTTTTGTCTTACGTGGCTTTACTAATTTAAAAAATTAAGTAAACATGTAATTATTGCATGTAGTTTTCCCCCATCTGGAGTGCAGGGCCTGTCTTTTACAGGGTACTCTCTTGTGGGTCCCACCTCTGATGATACTCTTTTTTCAGCACAAGTGCCCTTGTAATAAAATGTTTTCATATATAATGTTAAGATTCCTCTACTGCATTCAAAAAATGTTCTCCAACACAAACAGACACACACACTGGAGTGCAGCTCCCATGGGGAAAGCACCCTGGCTCCAGAAACAAAAAAACACAGCTAGTAGCTGAGGTAACAAAACCAAAGCAAAATCACATTCTCATTTCCTATGTACATTAATAGCATATACACATGGAGAGAGGGAGGAGGAAAGTGTTGTCAACCAGGTAGAGAAATAACTAAAGCAAAAGTAAATCTTCTCATCAATGCCCACCACCCAAAATAAAGATAAATACCGGGAAAACCTTTTGGGACCTACTAGAGACTGAACTCAGGCCTCTCATTGTAGGCAGGCCCTTCAACATCATTTCCAGCTCTTTACCTTGGCTACTTTCAAAGTAAGTCTCAATTTATGCCCAGGTTGCAATCTTACTTATGTTTCACCAAGCTACTCAAACTGAAATCTCTTCATCTCTGTCCCCCAACTAGCTTAGGATTATAGGCTTGGGCCACCCATCTCACTTTCTAAAACTTTTGTTTTGTTTTGTTTTTGGGGTCCGGTCTTGGGGCCTGAACTCTGGGCCTGGGCGCTGTCCCTCAGCTCTTCAGCTCAAGGCTAGCGCTCTACCACTTGAGCTACAGCGCCACTTCCAGCTTTTTTCTTTTTGCTTATGTGGTGCTGAGGAATCGAACCCAGGGCCTTGAGCATGCAAGGCAAGCGCTCTACCACTGAGCCACCTTCCCAGCCCTCACTTTCTAAAACTTTAATGTACAAATCACTTGAGATATTCTACTGAAACACAGATTCTGAGGGTCTGGAATGGAATCCCCCAAGCCTGAATTTTTAATGTATGCTGAGTGCCGAATATTTTTACTTGAGTAGCTACATCTTTGCTGGCTAGTAACTACTAAAAACAGTAGCCACAAGTGGCTTTGCAAATCAAAAATTCAGTTCCTGCCAGGCACTAATGGCTCATATCTATAATCCTAGCTACTCAGGTGGCAGAGTTCGGAGCATTGGTGGTTCGATGCCAGCCAAGGGATGAAAGCCTGTGAATCTCTGTTAAGCACCCAAAAAAGCCAGAAGCAGAGCTATGGCTCAAGTGGTAGAGGGCTAGCCTTGAGCAAAAGAACTCAGGCAGGGACAGTACTCAGGCCCTGAGTTCAAGTCCCCTTACTGACTGACCCCTCCACCCCCCATCCCCACCCCCGGCACACACAAAAGAAAAATTAGTTCCTTAGTGCAACTAGCTTTCATTTCATTGGCACATTTCAAATGTTCAACAGACAGAGGGGGCTAGTGGATATCTCACTATTGTACAGACTACAGATCTCCCAGCAATACTAAAAATTCCAATGATCAGAACTGGAGTACCCATTAAAAAGCAAAAAGCTGGTTTTCATAAAATCATCTTCTCGGGCTGGGAAGGTGGCTCAGTGGTAGAGTGCTTGCCTTGCATGCATGAGGCCCTGGGTTCGACTCCTCAGCACCACATAAGCAGGAAAAAAAAAAGCTGCAAGGGCACTGTGGCTCAAGTGGTAGAGCGCTAGCCTTGAGCTGAAGAGCTGAGGGACGGCACCTAGGCCCAGAGTTCAGGCCCCACGACGGGACACCCCCCCCACCCCCAAAAATCATCTTCTCTGTTGATGCCTCCATAAGTGACACTCTTTCTAAAGACACAAAATACACCAGTTAAAGTCACCTTCTAAGTACAACAGAAATTGTCTTGTACATACCCTGCGGGCCAGCAGCAGGCCAGTACAATAGGCAGCCGCATAATTGGTTAGGCCAACTTTCACACCATACTTGGGTAGTTCATGTGCATATGCCGCACAGACGATCATGTCTCCTTCTATGCGTGCATAAGCAATCTACAGCAAGAAAAAAGCAGATTAGGAATGTTGCTTTACTATTTGATTGCCTGTTCTAAGTGCTTTTCTTTTCAAAGGAATTAGGAAAAAAGAATTAAGAAAACAAAACATGGATTTCACTTAAAACACTTGTTAACCTACTATTATTATGACTTGGTCAACTGTCCAGTTGAACAGTTATATATTAGGTAGACTTACCTATAGATAAATACTTTTACTAACGTTGCCATGTGTATAGTTAAAATTACTCAGACTCTAAATGTAAGAATGTACTGGAGGGCTGGGAATGTGGCTTAGTGGTAGAGTGCTTGACTAGCATGCATGAAGCCCTATGTTTGATTCCTCAGTACCACATGAACAGAAAATGCCAGAAGTGGTGCTGTGGCTCAAGTGATAGAGTGCTAGCCTTGAGCAAAAGCTCAGGAGTGTCCAGACCCTGAGTTCGAGTCCCAGGACAAAAAAAAAAAAAAAGCAAAGCCAGGCACCGGTGGCTCATGCCTATAATCTTAGCTGCATGAGCCAGTGAATTAAGAGTTGCACTTGCCTAAGTTCAAGCCCTAGAACTGACACAAAAAAGTCTGAGGAAGAATACCCACTTAAATATCTTTTGAAGTCAGACCAAATTCCACCAAGTTTCAGGTAGTACATGTTCTATTATCTGAAAATCTTGTCCACAATTGCCCAGAAAACAGGTGCCTACCTCTTGAAAGAGATCAACAAAGAAACTCAAAATGTTCTCTGGTTGTAAAAGACCTTGCACATAGGAACTGACATCTTTAAAAGTCTTTCAAGTAGGAGATAGTCCTGTGCAATGTACTAAAACCTATTTCATACATGAAGGAAAAAGAAGTCTTATTTAACCCTCCCAGGGTTAAGTCATCTCCCTCTTTAATGAGCTAAGTAGTACGCAAATCCACAAAGCAGGAGTCAGCACTTAAAACCTAACATACTATTCTAAATACTTGTCTAGCCCCCTGCAGTAGGTTCCTCCAAGTCTCTTGCCCATGAAGGAGATAATGGAAAGGAGAGTAACTGGGTCAAGATTTCTAAACACAGCTGATCTTTCCTAGTGTGTGTGGTGCTGAACCCAAAGCCACATACAAGTAAGGTAAGCACAACTGAGCACTCTCACCCCAGCTGTTTTGGTTTTCTTTTTAAATGATAAACTCCCAGTCTACCAACTCAAAACCTTCTAAAAGGAAAAGATTGATCAGAATTTCTGGAGGCACTAAAATGTGCTTTGCTTCCAAATTCACCTTCTCTACCACAATGTAAGATGAAGTGGGGTTATACCTTACCTGACAAATAATATCTCTGTTGGTTACACGAACTATCATCCTGTATTTGGGTGTGTTGTACTTATTTTTGTCTTGGATCACCAAGCGTTTCCTAGCATAATAGTCAGTTTTACCCTCTGAAATGAAAAGAAAAAATTAAAAAGTAAGAGCTATTCCATTACTAAGCTGTTTCTCTTAATACTGAAGCATGAAAAATGGCATACCTCGTCGTCTTCTAAATTTCACTTGGTATCTCTTAAAGTAGGCCTTATTCTTGACAACTTTAACAAACCCCTTTTAAGAAAAAAGAAATAAATTATTAAAACTTTGGTAAATGTTTTTGTCTATGAAACTTTGTTCCAGGATGGCCTTGAATTCACGTTCCTGCCTCGGGATCACCTCTGACTCCCAAATTCGGGGACTATAGACAGGAGATTCACCACTGTTTAACAGGTTACCCAGGTAACAAAGTAACAATGAGGGAGGGGGAGATGAAAGGTTAATTAGAATTAACACTGTATGCCTGAGCTATGTCAGAATCACAATAAAAAATTTATAGCTTTTTAAAAAAAAGTAACACTTGAACTTCAAGAGAAAAAAATCACTTTTAACTGTAAACTTTCGTAGCATGTTTCCTAAAAGAAGCAGTTAATTTTTTTTTTTTTACTTTCCACCCGTCATAGGCTGCCAGATCTCTAAAACAAGACTAAAAGAAGTCTTCAGAAAACGTGGACGGAACCTGGAGCCGGTGGCTCACACCTGTGCTACCTATTCAGGAAACAGATCTGAGGATCACGGTTTACCGCCAACCTGAGCAAGAAAGTCTATAAGCCTCTCATCTCCACTTAAAAGAGCCCAAAGTGGAGCTGTGGCCATACCGCAGGGACAGCCGCCCAGGCCCTGAGTTCAAGCCCAGGACCCTGATCGAAAAAAAAATCAAAAATAAAAACACCAACAATGGACTGCCTGGCGTTGAGAAACGCCGTGGATCCGACTCCAGCACCACTCAGAAGAAATGTACACAATCCCGACTCCAATTAGGTCCCTGTGTTCTTTAATTAAACGCTTCCCATCTCTGTATCTGCTTCCTCACCAACCAGGGCTAAGCGACCCTCTCCCAGCAGGGCGGACGACGATGCCAGACGTCAGTGTGTCCTGAATCCTCCCCTCCCGAGAACCTAACCTGAGCTAACCACACAGCCCCTCCACGCCGAGCGGCCTTGCCCACGTCCCCGGGCCCACTCCTTGAGTTGGCAGGTATCTCCCGCGAATACATCACTGCGCCCCGACTGAAGGCAGCACCCCATCCCACCTTTGGAGACCTGTGCCGGCCTGGAATCCGCGTCAACCAGCCAGAGGCCGAGCAAGGAACACGCTTGCCTGCTGGGGCCCAGGGACGCCTGGGCCTCTAGCGCCCACCGACAGTGGTCTCGGGACCGAGGTCTCCCCGAGAACTCGCCGGGCCGCCGGGCACCAAGCTGCTCGTGACAGGCACTTGGAACCCGCTGACACCCTGACATCTCCCCGCCAACCTGGAAGCCGAACCCACGGGATCTCCGCGCCCCCCCTCCATGCCCAACTGGCGGCGCCCCCCTGAACCCGACCAGCCCTCACGCCCCCCGCAAGCTGTCTGCTAACCTCAATCCTGCCCGCAACCCCGGGCTGCCGCCGGTGCACCTTGCCCCGCCGCCCCTCCCCCGCGGGCTCGCGCCGGGAGCGGCAGCCATTAAAGCCACGCTGGGAGCCGCAGCCCGAGCGCCGCAGAGCCCACAATCGAGCGCCATCCGACCCCTGCGCCGCGCGAGGGAGCCCCTCGGCTGGAGTTCGGAACAGAGGAGGAACCCCCCCGCGCGCATCGGAGCCCCGAAACCGAGATGCCCACTCACCATCCTGCAGATTAGAGACCCTAGAGCACAGCTCTACACACAGGCCCCGCAGCGCTAGAGGGGGGAAAAGGCCGCAACCTCTGCGCAGGCGCAGTATGTAGCGCCGCGTAGTACGGCAGCGACGTAGGGAAGAGAGAGGGCGCTGGCCACGCGGTGCGCGGCCTACTGCCCCCTGCTGGCCGGAGGGTGTGTGCTTGCCTTTGCCTGGTGCAAACACACCCTGGAGTTCTGACGCGTGAGCAGGAGCACCAACAAGGATGCGCAGAGAAGCAGGCCAGGTACACGCGGGCTTTCGCTGTTTCTTTTCTTTCGCTAGGATGCTTTATCATAGCAAACATTACTTTTTCTTTGTTTTAAACTTTTACTGACTTTTTAAAATTTATTATTAGTATAAAGGTGCTTCCTAAGCTTTGTAACTTGCTAAAGAGTATTTAGTGATAAAGTCAAAAATAAAAACCTGGACTGGGAAGGTAGTTTAGTGGTAGAGTGCTTGCCTAGCATGCATGAAGCCTGGGTTTAATTCCTCAGTGCCACATAAATAGAAAAAGCCAGAAGTAGCTCTGTGGCTCAAGTGGTAGAATGCTAGCTTTGAGCAAAAGAAGCTCAGGGAATGCTGGGTACCGGTGGCTCACGCCTGTAATCCTAGCTACTCAGAAGACTAAGATCTGAGGATCACAGTTCAAAGCCAGATTGGGCAGGAAAGGCCATGAGACTCCTATCTCCAATAAACCACCAGAAAACTGGAAATGGTGCTGTGACTCAACTGGTAGAGCGCTCGCCTTGAGCTGAAGAGCTCAGGGACAGCGCCCAGACCCAGAGTTCAAGACCCATGACTGACAAAAAACAAAAAAAAACTCAGGGACAGTGCTCAGGCCCTGAGTTGAAGGTCCAGGACTGGTGCAAAAAAATAAAATTATAAAACAAAATAAAATAAAAGCCTGCCTTGCCAAATGAAAAAAATAAATAAATAAAAATAAAGGTGCTTCCTAGTTTTCTTTTTTTTTTCTTTTTTTCTTTTTTTTTTCTCGGTCATGGGACTTGAACTCTGGGCCTGGGCGCTGTCCCTCAGCTCTTCAGCTCAAGGTGAGCACTCTACCACTTGAGCTACAGAGCCACTTCCGGTTTTCTGGTGGTTTATTGGAGATAGGAGTCTCACGGTCTCTCCTGCCCGGGCTGGCTTTGAACCGTGATCCTCAGATCTCAGCCTCCTGAGTAGCTAGGATTACTGGCGTGAGCCACCAGCGTCCGGCTGTGCTTCCTAGTTTTCTACACAGGAAAAACCTTTTCAGTTAAATGATTTTTGCCCCCGGAGCCCTCCGCCTTTGCCTTCTCTAAGTCTCTACCTCCGGAAATAGTTGGTCCAGACGATGCCTCGCCTCAAACCTGGGATGGAGCCTTAGTTTGATCCAAGTAATCACAGCACCCCCGCATGGCACCTTCGTACCTGCTCTGCGCCTAGTCCTAGGTAGGGCTTGAACCTCAGATCTGGAGCTTTCAGTTGGAGTTTTCTCCTCATAGCTGGGGAGCTAGCTGGTGAGTCAGATTTTCACTACCTGCTCTTGGCTGGTTAATTGCAGATAGGAGTCACCAAGAGGTGGTCATGCCTGTACTCCTAGCTACTTACTTAGGAGACTGAGATCTGAGGATCATGGTTCCAAGTCAGCTCGGGAAGGAAAGACCATCAGACTCTTATCTTTAATGAACCCTCAAAAAGCCTGAAGTAAAGCTGTGACTCAAGTGATAGTGCACTAGCCTGGAGCACAAAACCTCAAGGGCAGAGCCCAGGTCCTGAATTCAAGCCTAGGACCTACACACACATAAACACACATGAATATGATTTAAGATAAACTCCTAAGTCTTTGAGGATAAACTTGTTAAATGACACTAATAATATCTGCCTTCCTTCTCAGAGATAGAAGCCCCTCAGGTTCTTTGGCAATAAACATTTAGCACAGCACAAGACCAACGACAGCTTCTTCATGGAAACATTGCAAACACAAAGGTATAATTACATCTGCTGTAGACAACCGCAGAGTGCAGGTCTCTGTGAGTCATTCTGGCATTTTGCTCAAGCTCAGCATCTTGGGGAGTCAGTGTTTAAAGGAATCATCCGAATGGCATTTAGAATGGATATCAAGGCCATCACCTGAGCATGTGGTACACACACTCCAGGAGCTCTGATGGAGGAGACAGAACAAATACAGGAAATATATTTGGTATAGATCAAGTAACACTTAGTCATCCTTGATATATTCCTTTTTTTAAGAGTCCAGAAAAAGAAAGAGAGAAAAAGAAAAGAAAAGAAGAAAGAAAGGAGAGGAAAGAAAAAAATCCATCTCGGCACCAGTGGCTCACACCTGTGATCCTAGCTACTCAGGAGGTTGAGATCTGAGGATTGTGGTTTGAAGCCAGCCCAGACAGGAAAGACCTGAGACTCTTATCTTCAATTAACTACCAAAAAAAAAGCCAGAAGTGGAGCTGTGGCTCAAGTGGTAGAGCTTTAGCCTTGAGCAAATATGCTCAAGGACAGTACTCAGGTCCTGAGTTCAAGCCTCAGAACCAGTACCAACAAAAAAGAAAGAAAGGAAGAAAGGAAGGAAAGAAAGAGAAAGAAAAAGAAAGAAAGGAAGGTGGAAAGAAATGAGGCTTAATGGTAGAGTGCTTGCCTAGCACACATGAAGCCCTGGGTTCGATTCCTCAGTACCACAAAAACAGAAAATCTGGAAGTGGTGCTCAAGTGGTATAGTACTACCTTGAGCAAAAGAAACTTAGTATCCAGCCCTGAGTTCAAGCCCCAGGATTGGCAAAAAGAAGAAGAAGAAGTAGGGCAGGCAGGCCAGGTTCTAGTGACTCACAGCTGTAATTCTAACTACCCAGGAGGCTGAGATCTGAGGATCTTGGTTCGAAGCCAGCCTGAGGAAGAAAGTCTGTGAAACTCTTATCTCTAATTAATCACCAAAGAGCCAGTAGTAGAACTCGGACTCAAAGAGTAGAGCTTGAGCCTTGAGCAAAAATGCTAAGGGGCAGAGCACAAGCCCTGAGTTAAATCCCTAGTACACACACATTCAAAGCAACTGATTTTCCTTAGATTATTGTTTACATTCTAATTTGCATGTGCATATTATGCTTCTGGGTCTTGAATTTAGATTTTGTGCTAAATGCTAATGCTTTACCACTTGAGCTACAGCTCCACTTCCAGCGTTTTTGGTGCTAAAGAGATTCCTAAGCCAGGTGGTGGTTTATGTCCAATAAACCACTAGAAAACCGGAAGTAGAGCTGTGCCTCAGAGTAGTAGAGTGCTAGCCTTGAGCAGAAAAGCTCAAGGACAGTTCCCATGTTCTGAGTTCAAGCCCTAAGACCAACAAAAGAAAATAAACAAGAGACCTCTGGACTTTCCTTCCAGGACTAGCTTTGGACCACAATCCTCAGATATTAGCTTCCTGAATAGCTAGGATTACATGTGTGAGCCACCACATCTAGCTCTCATTTTTAGGCATAGTCATACTATATTCAAACTCAAAACTATGGTACTGTGGGAGATGCTAGGAAAGCACCCTGCCCCTGAGCTATATCCACATCCCTTATTGAGCAATTTTTCTTTTTTTTGGGTCCGGTCTTGGGGCCTGAACTCTGGGCCTGGGCACTGTCCCTCAGCTCTTCAGCTCAAGGCTAGCACTCTACCACTTGAGCCACAGCGCCACTTCCGGCTTTTTTCTTTTTGCTTATGTGGTGCTGAGGAATCGAACCCAGGGCCTCAGGCATGCAAGGCAAGCACTCTACCACTGAGCCACCTTCCCAGCCCCGGTGAGCTGTTTTTTTTTTTTTTTGGGTCCAGTCGTGGGGCCTGAACTCTGGGCCTGGGTGCTGTCCCTCAGCTCTTTAGCTCAAGGCTAGCACTCTACCACTTGAGCCACAGCGCCACTTCCGGCTTTTTTTTTTGCTTATGTGGTGCTGAGGAATAGAACCCAGGGCCTCAGGCATGCAAGGCAAGCGCTGTACCACTGAGCCACCTTCCCAGCCCCGGTGAGCTATTTTTCTTATGAGCAGACATTAGTTGTAAAAGAAGTTTCATTGTGACTGCCCAGAAATACATTCTGGTTTGTTGTTTTTTTTTTAACTGTATTTTTTTTTGTCTTTTCTTTTGTGGTACTGGGGATCAAACCCAGGACGTTGCACTTGCTAGGCAAGCACTTTGCCACTGAGCTACATCCCAGCCCAAGAAATACATTCTGATTAACCTCACCCCCTCTTCATTTTCCCTCATTTTACTCCCCATTCTTAAAACAGTTTCAACAGATATCATCATTCTATTATCTTACCTGAATATAAGCTACCTTGGCCATATTTATTCTCATTCACTTTCTTTGTTAGCAGTGATGTTTTGTTTTAATGTAAAAAATTTAAAGACGGGCGCCAGTGGCTCACACCTGTAATCCTAGCTACTCAGGAGGCTGAAATCTGAGGGTCACAGTTCAAAGCCAGCCTGGGCAGGAACATCTGCCAGACTGTTATCTCCAGTTAACCACCAGAAAACCAAAAGTGGTGCTGTGGCTGAAATGGTAGAGCGCTAGCCTTGAACTGAAGAGCTGAGGGACAGTGCCCAGGCCCTGAGTTCAAGACCCACGACCAACAAAAAATTTAAAAAGAAATGTAATCCTTACCTTACCTATGTAACTGTAAGCCCCTGATCATACCTTTTGCAATATTTTTTTTTAAGTTTGTGTATTGTTAGCAAAAGGAACTCCCTTCCCAAAGCTTAGTCCACTCCTTCCCTTCTCCACAGCTTAGCATGCTCCCTTCCTAGGTAACACTAGGCCCATCTAGTAAAGGCAGTAAGTAATCAACTTCCAACCCCCATTTACCTTGGGATGGCACTCCTCTGGGGCGGCTACCACCATCTAAGGCAACAAGAGCCCCTTCAGGTCTGGGCAGCTGCAGGACCCTTATCTACTATTTAGACAGCAGCCATAAATCCTAGTCCTCCATGATGAAGCCCCTGGCCGACATATCCACACCAGGGTCTCTGCTTCCTAACCCCTTCTAGCCCCTCCTAAGCCTCCTAGGTTATATAGGTCACAATAGCCGGTGTTTCTTCTCACTTCTCCCTTGTGAGAAGGAGTCTTGCCGGCCCCCTTTCCTGGCAATAAACCTTTCTTTGTTCTCTGTACCTGGATGTCTGCGTGGTTCTCTGGCAAAGTCTAATAATCTTTCATGTACAACAACAACAACAACAATAATTTTCATGCTTGGTTTTGCCTGCAGAACCACTGTCTACCAGCAGGGGGAGTGTTGGCCAGAGAGCTGCACAAAGATGAAGCTGTTTCTAGTAGCAGAAGGAAAAGGGAAATGGACCTGTGGATGATCTACCCCTCTTCATACAAGGGTCTCAGAAGAAAGGTGCAGCCACTGCCTTCTGGCTGAAAAACTGGGAGGGAAAAAGAATGCAAGTGAAAACCGGAGAAACTTGCCAAGATTCTACTTTATGTCTAGTAGTGGAGAGGCAGGAATAGCAGGAAGGGGAATAGTGTGGAAAGGAAGAGAGGAAGAAGAGAAGGTGGTGGGAGAGCCGAGGCCAGGCCTTGAAAGAGAAAGTGATTAGTGACAGAGTCTCTAGGAGTCAGTCAGTGACTTCACAATTTGAAGTACTAGGTTCCTGAAAATGGGAAAGAAATACAGGGCTTCAGGAGTTTTTTTTGTTTTGTTTTGTGTTTTTGTTTTTTTGTTTTTTTTGCCGGTCATGGGGCCTGAACTCTGGGCCTGGAAACTGTCCCTCAGCTCTTCGGCTCAAGGCTAGCGCCCTACCACTTGAGCCACGGCACCACTTCCAGCTTTTTCTGAGTAGTTTATCGGAAATAACAGTCTCGTGGAGGGGCTGGGAAGGTGGCATAAGGCCCTGGGTTTGATTCCTCAGCACCACATAAGCAGAAAAAGCTGGAAGTGGCACTGTGGCTCAAGTTGTAGAGCGCTAACCTTGAGCTGAAGAGCTCAGGGACAGCGCCTAGGCACAGAGTTCAAGCCTTATGACCAACAACAACAACAAAAACGAAGTGTGGACTTTTCTGCCCAGGCTGGCTTTGAACTGTGATCTTCAGATCTCAGCCTTTTGAGTAGCTAGGTTTACAGGCGTGAGTCACTTACAGCAGGCAGCTTCAAGGATTTTGTTTTTGTTTTGTTTCTGTCAGTTGTGGGGATTGAAATCTGGGCCTGGGCGCTGTCCCTGAGCTTTCAGCTCAAGGTCAGCTCTCTACCACTTGAGCCACAGCGCCACTTCCAGTTTTCTGGTGGTTAATTGGAGATAAGAGACTCATGGACTTTCCTACCTGGGCTGGCTTTCAACTGTGATCCTCAGATCTCAGCATCTGAGTATCAAGGATTTTATAGGGGTTGTATTCATGTATATTTTGGAGTTTAGTTAAGAAATATGAAATACCGCCGGGCTCTGGTGGCTCACGCCTGTAATCCTAGCTACTCAGGAGGCTGAGATCTGAGGATCGTGGTTCAAAGCCAGCCCGGGCAGGAGAGACCATGAGACTCCTATCTCCAATAAACCACCAGAAAATCAGAAGTGGCGCTGTAGCTCAAGTGGTAGAGCGCTCGCCTTGAGCTGAAGAGCTGAAGGACAGCGCCCAGGCCCAGAGTTCAAGCCCCATGGCTGGCAAAAAAAAAAAAAAAGAAAGAAAGAAATATGAAATACCTTATGTGGGTGCCACAGCTGTTTTCTTTTTTCTTTCTCACCCACCCCCTTCTAGCCCCCTTTCTGTTTCTCTTGGTGGGAGTCTCACTATATTTATTTTTCCTTTTTGATCATGGGGCTTGAACTGGGGCTCTGGGTGCTGTCTTTGAGCTCTTTTGCTCAAGGGTTGAGCTCTATCACTTTGAGCCACAGCACCCCTTCCTGTTTTCTCATGGTTAATTTGAGATAGGAGTCTCATGAACTTTCCTTCCCCTGGTGGGCTTTGAACTGCAATCCTCAGATCTTGGCCTCCTGAGTAGCTAGGATTACAGGCATGAGACACCTGTGCCAGCACCAGGCTCACCTTTCTGTTTTTGAGGAGATTCCTTGAACTCTGCCAGGTGTTGAGTCTCATACAATCAAGGGGACTGTGTTTACATTGGGATAACAGGTTCTGGGGAGTATGGTCTCAGGCAGGTGTGGTTTAACTGTCTAAACAGGATGTTTGCCCTTAGTTTGTTTTCTGTACTTTTCCCTGGTCACTTCTTAGTGAAGTAATCATTAAAAGGTGGTGACATCTATCCTTAGTGAAGTAACATTTCTACAAAGGCACTTTGTTTTAAAAAAAAAAAAAAACACCCAATTGTGAATAGTTTTCATCTACTAGAAGAACAAAATTAACCTAGCTTCCTAGAACACAATTTTTTTGGATCGGTCCTGAGACTTGAACTCAGGCCCTGGGCACTGTTCCTGAGCTTTTTTTTTTCTTTCTCAAGACTAGTGCTCTATCACTTGAACCACAGCTCCACTCCCAACTTTTTGTTTGTTTGTCGTGGGGCTTGAGCTTGGACTTGGGCACTGTCCCTCAGTTCTTCAGCTAAAGGCGAGCTCTCTATCACTTGAGCCACAGTGCCACTTCTGATTTTTTGTTGGTTTATTGGAGATAAGAGTCTCACAGACTTTCCTGCTGGGGCTGGCTTTGAATCACAATGTTCAGCTCTCAGACTCTTGAGCAGCTAGGATTACAGGCATGAGCCACTGGCCCCTGGCACTCCCAACCTTTTATTGGTTTAATTGGAGGCCAAGATCTGAGGATCAAGTTTTGAAACCAGCCAGGGCAGGAAAGTCTGAAGCTTTTATCTCCAATTTTTAAAAAATCTGAAATTTGCCATGCTCCAGTGTCTCACACTTGTAATCCTTACTACTCAGGAGGCTGAGATCTGAAAATCACAGTTTAAAGCTAGCCCAGGTAGGAAAGTCCATGAGTCTCTTTCCCCAGCCCTCCATGAAATTCTTTTTTTTTTTGGGGGGGGGTGTCCGGTTGTGGGGCCTGAACTCTGGGCCTGGGCACTGTCCCTCAGCTCTTCAGCTCAAGGCTAGAGCTCTACCACTTGAGCCACAGCGCCACTTCCAGCTTTTTTCATTTTGCTTATGTGGTGCTGAGGAATCGAACCCAGGGCCTCAGGCATGCAAGACAAGCACTCTACCACTGAGCCATCTTCCCAGCCCCTTCCATGAAATTCTTATCTCCAATAAGCCACCAGAAAACCAGAAGTGGTACTGTAGCTCAATGGGTAGAGAACTTAACTTGAGCCAGAGAGTTCAAGGACAGCACCGAAGCCCAAAGTTCAAGCCCCATGACTGACAAAAAAGAAAAGAAAAAAGAAAGAAAGAAAGAAAGAAAGAAAAGAAAAAAAAGAAAAAGAAAATAAAGCAACAAAGAAAAAAAACTCGTTTACATTTGCTGGAGTTCATTTCAATACATATTCTTTTTTATTTTTTTTTTTGGTTGGTCGCGGTGCTTGAACTCTGAGAGGCTTAGGCGCTGTTCCTGCACTCTTCAGCTCAAGGCCAGCGCTCTACCGCTTGAGCCACAGCACCACTTCCAGTTTTCTAGTGGTTTATTGGAGGTAAGAGTCTCACCGAGTTTCCTGCCCGGGCTGGCTTTGAACCGTGATCCTCAGATCTCAGCCTCCTGAGTAGCTATGATTACAGGTGTGAGCCACTGGTGCCCGGCTCAATACATATTCTTTTATATTGGAAGAGCTCAGGGACAGCACCCAGGCCCAGAGTTCAAGCCCCACAACCATCAAAAAATAAAAATTAAAAAACAATAAATTCATATTCTTTTATATGATCAAATGCACATAGGCATTGCACCTTTGGAGAATGGGATTCTTGTCCACCAAGATCTGCCTCTAATATCACTTTGTGAAAATTTCTTTGACCATCCAAATATCAGGCAGGTCTCCTGATCCCTGGTGACAGAAACCCCACTGTAGTTTTCTGTACCTTCCAGCTTGCTCCTGCACCTGTTCAGTCTTCCTGTCTTAGGAACAACAATTCCATCCTTCCAGCTGCTTAGGCCACGGACCTCAGACTCACCTTTGACCTCCCTTTTCAGCCAATCTGAAGGCAAATCATGTTGGCTGATGATCTGTGGGAATCTGATCCATTCTCACTGCATTGCCCATACTAGGCTGAGGGACTATCATCTCACAATAGCTTGCAGCTGGCCTCTAATTTCTATCCTTGCCACTTAGAGTCAACTTCTTGCCAAGCAGAGGGTTGATGCTTTTAATTTTAAAAGGAGTCCAATCTTGTCACTGTGCTTATCCATCTCATTTAGAAGAAAAACCAAAGTCATTTAAAAAAAAGTCTGTAGAGCCCTCTGTGTAATATGATTCTGTTTTCTCTCTGACCTCTGGTAACATTTTTTATCATGTTCCGTTCTAACCACACACTTGTCTCCTTGATTTTCCTTGAATATAGCAGGCATGTTTATACTTCAAAACCTTGTACCCACTCTCTCTTCTTGGACTACTCTTTTTAGATACAGCCAGAGCTCCACTATCATCTTTGTGCAATCTTTCCTGACAAACCTATTTCAGATTGTAACAAATTTCCACCACACTCCTTGCCAGTTCATTGTTCTCTATACACCAGATCATATACTACATATGCTATGTATTTATAGTGTGTATCTATCTATCTATCGTATATTATACTATATATATATACTATATATATAATATATACTATATATGTATATTATATATATAGTATGCTATATATATAGTATATTATACTATATATACTACAGTGTGTTCAATTTATTTCACTTAAGTCAAATTAAGATTCCTTTTCCAAGCCAGGAACTGGTGGTTCAAGCCTGTAATCCTAGCTACTCAGGATGCTGAGCCCTGAGGATCATAGTTCAAAGCCAGCCCAGGCAGGAAAGTCTCTGCAAGACGCCTATCTCCAATTAACCACCAGAAAACCAGAAGTGGTATTATGGCTCAGGTGGTAGAGCACCAGCCTTGAGCTGAAGAGCTGAGGGATAGCAATGAGGCCCAGGGTTCAAGCTCCACAACTGACCCCCCCAAAAAAGAAGGGTTGATGCTGAGAATGTGGCTTAGTGGTAGAGTAAAGCATGCATGAAGCCTTGGGTTCGATTCTTCAGGACCACATACAGAGAAAAAGAAGGCTGTGGCCCAAGTGGTAGAGTGCTAGCCTTGCGCTTAAGAGCTCAGGGACAGTGCCCAGGCCCAGAGTTCAAGCCCCACAACTGACTGAAAAAAAAAATTAATTTGAGGCTCAAGGACAGTGCCTAGGACCTGAGTTCAAGCTTGCCTTGCATGCCTGAGGCCCTGGGTTCGATTCCTCAGCACCACATAAGCAAAAAGAAAAAAGCCAGAAGTGGAGCTGTGGCTCAAGTGGTAGAGCGCTAGCCTTGAGCTGAAGAGCTGAGGGACAGCGCCCAGGCCCAGAGTTCAAGCCCCACAACCGGACCCAAAAAAAAAAAAAGAAGAAGAAGGAAGAAAGAGAAGGTGGGAGGAAGAGCAAGAGATAGAAAGGAAGGAAAGAGAAGGAACGCTTGCTGAGAATTTATATCACTTTAGAAAAGAAACAAATGGAAAAGCAATTTTTTTTCTGCTGGTCCTGGAGCTTGAACTCAGGTCCTAGGCACTGTCCTTGAGCCTCAAATTAATTTTTTTTTTCAGTCAGTTGTGGGGCTTGAACTCAGGCCTGGGCACTGTCCCTGAGCTTCTTTTGCTTAAGGCTATCACTTTATTACTAAGCCACATTCCCAGCCCTGGTTCTTTCCTTTTCTGTGACTCTCTCTGTCTCTGTCATTTCTTTCATGTTAGGTATCAAACTCAGGGCTTTACATATAGGCTAGGCAAGTCCTCTATCACTTAGCTACATCCCCACCATTTTTTTCTTATTTATGGTAGAAATTATGTATAACTTGAATTTTTAGGTATATAATTTTGCATATCTATTATCATCATTTCCTAGTTCCAAAACCCTTTCATTACCTCAACCAGAAATTCAGTACCTATTAAAGGAACTCCTCACTCCCCTTCCTCCAGACCCTAGCAACCTCCAGTCTTTCTTTCTTTCTTTTCTTTTTTATCTTTTCTTTCTCTCTTTCTTCCTTCTTCCTTCCTTCCTTTCTTTTCTTTCTTTCTGTTGTTGGTTATTGGGCTTGAACTCTGAACCTGGGCTCTGTCACTCAGCTCTTTAGCTCAAGGCTAGCATTCTACCACTTGAGACAAGTGCCATTTCTGGTTTTCTGCGTGATTTATTAGAGGTAAGAGTCTCATGCACTTTCCTCCCTGGGCTGGCTTTGAACTGCGATCTTCAGATCTCAGCCTCCTGAGTAGCTAGGATTACAGGCATGAGCCACTGGCTCCCGGCTCTAGTCTACTTTCTGTGTCTATTACTTTGACTAGCCTAGCTGTGACGCATACAAGTAGGATCAAACAACAATGTTTGCACACCACAAGGGGATCATTAGAAGCAGGATGTGTATTTTCTTTTTCTTTCTTTCTTTCTTTTTTTTTTTTTGTCAGTCGTGGAGTTTGAACTCTGGGCCTGAGCGCTGTCCCTCAGCTCTTCAGCTCAAGGCTAGCGTTCTACCACTTGAGTCACAGCGCCACTTCCATAGATGTGTATTTTCTTTTACCTCCATTGTTACCTTCTCTGAAAATCTTTGTCACAAACACTGGATTAGGCCACAGAACTGGAATGTTTAAATATTAGGATCTCCTTTGGACTAAACCAGGCTCAAACTAGTAGGACTCAAGGTGGTTCCACAATGAGAAACAAAAACAAGGGAAAACTGTTAGTAAAAAAAAAAAAAAAATGCCAGGTGCCTGTGGCTCACACCTGTAACCCTAGCTACTCAGGAGGCTGAGATCTGAGGATTGAGGTTCAAAGTCAGCCAGTGCAGGAAACTCCGTGAGACTCTTATCTCTAACAAATCACCAGAAAACCGGAAGTGGCGCTGTGGCTCAAGTGGTAGAGTGCTAGCCTTGAGCTGAAGAGCTGAGGGACAGCACCCAGAACCAGAGTTCAAGCCCCATGACTGACCAAAACAAAACAAAAATCCTAGGGGCTGGAAAGGTAGCTCCATGGTAGAGTGCTTGCCTTGTATGCCTGAGGCCCTGGGTTCCATTCCTCAGCACCACATAAGCAAAAAGAAAAAAAGCTGGAAGTGGCGCTGTGGTTCAAGTAGTAGAGCACTAGCCTTGAGCTGAAGGGCTGAGGGACAGCACCCAGGCTCAGAGTTCAGGCCCCACGAGCGGACCCCACCCCAAAAAAAAAAATCCTAGCTAGAGCCGGGTGCCAGTGGCTCAATGCCTGTATTCCTAGCTACTCAGGAAGCTGAGATCTGATGATCGTAGTTCAAAGCCATCCTGAGCAGGAAAGTCCATGAGACTCTTATCTCCAATTAACCACCAGCAAACTGGAAGTGGCGCTGTGGTTCAAGTGGTAGAGCACTAGCCTTGAGCTGAAGAGCTGAGGGATGGTCAAGGCCCAGAGTTCAAGCCCCATGACCAACAACAAAAAAAAAACCCAACCTACCTCCTGGGCACTGTCCCTGAGCTTTTGTGCTCAAGACTAGCACTCTACCACTTTGAGCCACTTCCGGTTTTTGAGTGGTCTCAGGGAGACTTTTCTGCCCAAGCTGGCTTTGGACTGCGATCCTCAGATCTCAGCCACATGAGTAGCTAGGATTCCAGGTGTGAGCCACTGACAACTGATATAAAAATAACTTTTAAATAAAAGGTTATCTGGGATCCTAAGAATTTGTTTGAGAAAAAAGGTAACCAAGTCACAAATTGAAAGCTCTGACTAACTGGAAGATCTTAAGACTTTCGTTTTTTTTCTCCCATACTATTGTTTCTTGGTAAAAATGGAGAACACTTTTCAGACTCAAAAATAAGTCTCAAGTACAACAAAACTGTCCCAAATTTCTAAGCTGGGTTCATACCTGTGCTAGACTTCATGGAGAAAAAAAAATAATGTGGATTTAAGACTTGGAAAGTCTTCGGGGGAGGAGGGAGGAAATAGGTATGTGGAGGTGAGAAGGAAGGGATGGTAGGGGAAAAACAAAGGAGGAGGCAGAGGAAGCAACAATGATTGATAGGAAATGTACTCATTACCTTGCTCATGTAACTGTAACCCCTCTGTACAGTATTTTTACAATAAAAAAAAGTACAGAAAAAACAAAAAACAAAAAACCAACCTACCTAGGTGCCAATGGCTCTCACCTGTTAGCCTAGCTACTCAGGAAACAGATCTGAGGATCATGGTTCCAAGCCAGCCCAGGCACCAAAGTCTGTGAAACTCTTATCTCCAATTAAGTACCAAAAAGCCAGAAGTGGAGCTGTGGCTCAAGTGGTAGAGCACTAGCCTTGAACAAAAAAAATCTCAGGGTTGGCGTCCAGGCCCTAACTTCAAGTCCTAAGAGCAACACATACACACACACACACACACACACACACACACACACACACACACATGCACACAGAGTCAATTTTAGGCTGAAATCTGAGGATCACTGTTGAGAGCCACACCAGGCAGGAAAGTCCATGAGATTCCTATTAAACATCAGAAGACTGGAAGTAAAACTGTGGCTCAAAGTGGTAGAGCAATACCCTTGAGCTAAAGAGCTCAAAGATAATACCTAGGCCCTGAGTTCAAGCCCCAGGGCCAACCAAAAAACAAAACAAAACAAACCACTTCTACTAAACACCTAGACTCTTTACAAGAACCCACAGATACTTGAGGGATTCAAATGAGATATAAAAGCTTAGCATTATGCTCTCTATCTGTCCCCATCTGTCTCAACCTCAGCTCACATTCTGCTCAGCTCTGCAGGCAGACATGTTGATCATTGCTTATTTTTGGTCCTAGATTTTAGTTCAAGGTTAACTTGCCCTATTGCCCATTGTAGGGGACACGTGTTTCTCTACGTTGCCCTGTGATCATCTTGTAGCTCAAGTGCCGAAGTCCTTTAGTCTTAGGACAAGGTCAGGATGTTTGTGAGATGCTGGCGTCAGTGGTAATTCAGTGGCTTCTGACATGGTTTCCAAGTGACGTGACCACCGCCCGCCTATGAGGCTCAAGGCCAGGCCTCCTGTGCACAGAACAGCTTTGGAAAATGTGTCCGTGACTAACCAATAGTTACCAAACTTTAGTTCTCCCAAGAAAGCAATAAAGGCCTGCTGATCTATTTGTTTAAGTAAGCAGCCTGGTCACCTCTGGTTAGCCTAGCCGGCTTTGAATAGTGATCCTCAGATCTCAACTGCCTGAGTAGTTAGGATTACAGGCATGAGTTATTGGTAAGGGGGTTCCCTAGCTTTTATATAGGGCTAATGATGGTGTCCTCATGTAAAACCTGTGAAATGATTGCTGACATTATAGGAACTAAAGTGCTGAATTACTACAGTGGAACATTCTCCTTTTCTGAGTGAATGGATGGATGAATGAATGGATGAAATATTCTCTGTGTCCTGCTTACGACTCATAATGGGGCTTGAGTGAAGAACAAGGTAGTTGCTTGCACACTGCCCAGCCCAAAGTGGGCACTGCAAAACTATCGTTCATCCTCACAGATGTGATTCTTTTTCTTTTGCTTTTTTTTGGTCGATTGCGGGGCTTGAACTCTGGGCTTGGGTGCTGTACCTCAGCTCTTCAGCTCAAGGTAAGCGCTCTACCGCTTGAGCCACAGCGCCACTTCTGTTTTTCTAGTGGTTTATTGGAGATAAGAGTCTCACAGTCTTTCCTGCCCCGGCTGGCTTTAACCCGAGATCCTCAGATCTCAGCCTCCTGAGTAGCTAGGATTACAGGCGTGAGCCACCAACGCCCGACAGATGTGATTCTTTAAAACCAAAACGCATCAGATGTCTTTCAAGAGAATGAAGTAGCTGTCTCTCTAGCTACCTCTCACAAGTTATATTGCTGGTCTCCATATTGTAGTAAATTCTCAGTTAATAGTATTCAAGTAGCAGGGTGCTGGTGGCTCACGTCTATAATCCTAGCTACTCAGGAGGCTGAGATCTGAGGATTGCAGTTCAAAGCCAGCCCGGGCAGGAAAGTCTGAGAGACTTTTATCTCCAATTAACCACCAGAAAACCAGAAATGGCACTGTGGCTCAAGAGGTAGAGTGCCACCCTTGAGCTGAAGAGCCCAAGCCCAGAGTTCAAGCCCCACGACTACCACCACCACCACCAACAAAATAGAACTCAAGTAACAGCTGCTATGTCTATTAATAGAAGATATTATCTTATAGAATTTGAGAGCCTTTCTTAGAAAGAAAGAGAGCCAATGCTGGTGGCTCATGCCTATAATCCTAGCAACTCAGGAGGCTGAGATCTGAGGATCATGGTTCAAAGCCAGCCCAGTTAGGAAACTCAGTGAGACTCTTATCTCCAATTAAACACTAAAAAATGGGAAGTAAAGCCATGGCTCAAAGAGGTAGAGCACTAGTCTTCAGCAAAAGACTTCAGGAACAGCATCCAGGCCCTGAATTCAAGTCTCACAACCAAGCAGAGTAGGGTGGGAGGGAAGGAAGGGAAAAGTTAAAAAAATATAGAGAGCAAGGGGTGAATTTGTCCAAATAGAAATGTACTCTTGCGCTGGGAATATGGCTTAGTGGTAGAGTGCTTGCCTAGCATGAAGCCCTGGGTTCAATTTTTCAGTACCACATACACAGAAAAAGCCAGAAGTAGTGCTGTGGCTCAAACGGTACAGTGCCAACCTTGAGCAAAAGAAGCCCAGGCTCTGAGTACAAGCCCAGGACTGGCAAAAACAACACACACACACACACACACACACACACACACACACACACACACACACACACACGAAACGTACTCTTTACCTGATTTAACTCTAATCCCTCTGTACATCACCTTAATAATAACAGTAATTTTTCTTTTTGAGCACCACTTCCAGTTTATGAGTAGTTTATTGGAGATAAGAGTCTCCTGAGGACTTTTCTTTCTTTTTTTTTTTTTTGGGTCCGGTCGTGGGGCCTGAACTCTGGGCCTGGGCGTTGTCCCTCAGCAATTCAGCTCAAGGCTAGTGCTCTACCACTTGAGTCACAGAACCACTTTTGGCTTTTTTCTTTCTTGCTTATGTGGTGCTGAGGAATCGAACCCAGGGCCTCAAGCATGCAAGGCAAGCGCTCTACCACTGAGCCACCTTCCCAGCCCTCCTGGGGACTTTTCTATCTGGGCTGGCTTGGAACCACAATCCTCAGATCTCAGCCTCCTGAGTAGCTAGAATTATAGGCGTGAACCACCGGCACCTGGCTGAATATAAAAATGTTTTTTAAAAAGTTATACCAAATTAATCATTCTTTTGTCTATAGCCAAATTCCCCAACAGGAACTATTTAGTTATAGAACTTTGTAGCCAGGGTCTGGGAAGGTGGCTCAGTGGTAGAGTGCTTGCCTTGCATGCATGAGGCCCTGGGTTTGATTCCTCAGCACCACATAAACAGAAAAAGCTGGAAGTGGCGCTGTGGCTCAAGTGGTAGAGCGCTAGCCTTGAGCTAAAGAGCTGAGGGATAGCGCCCAGGCCCAGAGTTCAGGCCCACGACCGGCGAAAAAAAAAAACAAACTTTCTAGCCAGTGCCTTAGAATGAACATTCCATTCACAGTGACAGTTCCGAGGTCATTCGGAGTCAAATCAAGTCGTGGGAAAGAGAGAGAGGGAGAGAAGGAGGGAGGGTCAGAGGGAGGAAAGGGGAGAGAAGGAAAGAGGAAAGAAAAGCAAAATCAATTAGTACTCAGAAGACAGCAGAAAGCTCCGGTTTCAATCTTGCCAGTCCTCCACATTCCCAGCTTCCCCTAAGTTACTGCATAATGAAGGGAAGGGTGGAAAGAAAGGCTGTTCAATGGGTGGATCCAGTCGGAATGCTGCAGTTGTAAACACTCCCTATGAGTCAGCTGGAAATTCAATTCAAATCCCCAGTGTCGCTGCCTCTCCGTTCATCATGGGTGCCACCAAAATGACGGCTGCCTGTAGAAACCCTGATAGGAAGCAGGTAAACGTCTGAAATAAGCTTTGGTTTTATATTAGAACTAAAAAAAAATGCAGTTGCATATTTTATCATTGAACTGGGCTTTGCACGCTTTGCTTAATCTTTAAAAAACGTGGGAACAGCTTGTGCACAGGTTAAAGAATGTTATCTCTGTTGTGGCCATTCAGGTGAGGGGAACAAGAAGTTAGGAGGCCTTAGGTTTAATTCTGCACCTGCAAGCCGAGGCACTTCTGTAATTGACCTGTAATGCAACACTGTTTCTCTCCCCCTAATAACTGGCTGCTGCCTAGCTTTTATTTTTATTTTAATATTTTTAAAGATATATGCACAGAAGAGGTCTGCACGGGCTTCAGATTTCTCACATAAAGGAAACTATGAGCTAAGCAAATGACTGGTTGCTATGGTAGTTGTTTACAAATTCTAATTGGTGGCAATGTGTGTGACTGTTCAGTGATTTTATTTTTGTAATTAATTAATGTTATCTATTTTCAATGCTGGTACTGGGGCTTGAAAGCACTGTCTCAGCTTCTTTTTTTGCTCAAGGTTGGTACTATGCCACATGTGTCACAACTCCAGTTGTGTGTTTGTGTGTGTGTGTGTGTGTGTGTGTGTGTGTGTGTGTTCTTTGGTCGTTCATGGGACTTGAACTCTGGGCCTGGGCACTGTCCCTCAGCTCTTCAGCTCAAGGCTAGTGCTCTATCACTTGAGCCACAGCGCCTCTTCTGGTTTTCTGGTGGTTTATTGGAGATAAGAGTCTCACAGAATTTCACACACAGACTGGCTTTGAACCGTGATCCTCAAACCTTAGCCTCCTGAGTAGCTAGGATTATAGGCGTGAGCCACTAGCTCTGTTGTATCTTTGTGCTGGGTTAATTGTAGATAAGAGTCTCAGGGACTTTCCTGCTTGAGCTGGTTTCTTACCTTGATCCCTAAATCTCAACCTCCTGAGTAGCTGGGATTATAGGCATGAACCACCAGTATTTGGCTCACTTCCTCCTTTGTGAGAAAAAAAATAGAGCTCAGGTACCTTCAACATTTTTGGCAGTTAAGGGCATGGTATCTATGATTTAACCCATGCTAGGCTTAAAGAGGTTCCCCTCTCGGGCTGGGAAGGTGGCTCAGTGGTAGAGCACTTGCCTTGCATGCTCAAGGCCCTGGGTTCGATTCCTCAGCACCACATAAGCAAAAAGAAAAAAGCTGGAAGTGGCGCTGTGGCTCAAGTGGTAGAGCACTAGTCTTGAGCTGAAGAGCTGAGGGACAGTGCCCAGGCCCAGAGATCAGGCCCCATGACCGGACCCAAAAAAAAAAAAAAAAAAAAGAGGTTCCTCTCTCCAGAGAGTGACCTAAATCCATGACAACATCAAAAACTTTGAATTGCTAACCCAGTTCACTGCAAATAAAGAAACTGCATCTACCACCTCTCTTTCTCAAATGAGGTTCTGGCATGTGACTGGTGGAGAGGCCGGAGCTGGAGCCAAGGTGATATGGAATTCACGCCGTGAGATTTCACTTTGTCAGGTGCTCCAGCACTCAGGAGTGCTAGAATTAGCTTTTTCTCCGATCAGAATTAGCTATTGCAGTGTGATGTAGAAGTGCAAAATCTCTCACCAAAGAAATTGCTATGCTCAGGGCAGGAGAGGACTGGAGAGTCAGAGCTAATGATACAAACTTCCCTCCTCGAGGCTATTCATTTGGAATAATACATCTCACGTATGTGATATAGAGGATGAAGTTGGCATATATTAAAGATATACATGTAATACATTTAATAATGTAAATTTGAAAACTTGATTATAGTATTATAATTTGCATGAATACAGAAGTTATTAGCTCTAAGAAAAAAATATGTATTTTTTTCTTTCTTTTTTCTTTTGGGTTGGTCCTAGGGTTTGAACTTGAGGCCTAAGTGCTATTTCTAAGCTTTTGTGCTCCAGACTAGCCTACTAATGGCATTTTGGAGGTTATTTGGAGATAAGAGTTTCAAGGACTTTCCTGCCCACGCTGGCTTAGAATCTTGATCTTCAGATACCAGCCCCTTAAGTAGCTAGGATTACAGGCATAAGCAATGATGCTTGGCCAAAAATATATATATTTCATATTAATATAATTTGTATCAGTAAGTCTTGTTTTTCATCATTCATTCAAAATATATTGAATAGCTAGTCATTATGCAAAATCTTGGAGCTACTTAGAAGCTAAATGACAAACTATGTTTTCCTAATTTGTGTGTATATGTGTGTGTGTGTTTGTGTACTGCTGGGGATTAAACACAGGGATTGTACAAGTCAAGTACAATGTTCTATACCTGATAGAATTCTTTTCATCATGATTCCTTTTGCCTTTTGTAGAATTTTTCTTTCTTTGCCAATCCTGGGGCTTGAACTCAAGGCCTGGGCATTGTCCTTGAGCTTTTTTGGCTCAAGGCTAATACTCTACCACTGGAGCCACAATGCCATTTCTGGCTTTTTCTGTTTATGTGGTGCTGAGGAATCGTACCCAGGGCCTCATGTATGCAAGGCAAGCACTCTACCACTGAGCCACCTTCCCAGCCCCCAGTCTTCATCTTTTGAAGCACCTGGTGTTATTAACTTTATATGAGTCCATCCCATAGTTATTGTAGTTAATTCAGGAGTGGATATGTGGCACTCTGAGAACTCTGTATTATTTATTTAGTAAATAGTAGACTTTATTGATGGGTTGTTTCGTGTGTATGTATACACACACACACATGTAATGCTAGGGTTTAAACCCAGGGCCTTATACACTTGTTTGGCTTGCCTGCTTGCTTGACTTGCTTGCTTTCCTGATGCTCTCCTCTTGAGGCATGCCTCTAACCCAGCTTTTGTTTGTTTGTATGTGTACCAGCTTTGTGTGTGTGTGTGTGTGTGTGTGTGTGTGTTAGTATTGGGGCTTAAACTCATCATCTCACACTCTTTCTTAGCCTTTTCACTTCAAGGATGCTACTCTATTACTTGAAACATTCCTCCACTTCCAGCTCTTTGCTTGTCAAGTGGGTATAAGAGTCTCTGGGATTCGTCTGGGCTGGCTTTGAACTATGATCCTCATATCTCATTTTTTTCAGTGGGTATAATTACTTGTGTGACCCTTCATGGTGCTGCCTGAATTTGTTGGTTATTTTGGAGATGGAGTCCCTCACACTTTTCTGCTTGGGCTAACTTTGATCTTTCATCTTTCAGACTCAGACTTCCAAAGAACTAGGATGGTAGACATGCACCACTGGTGGATATCTTTTTTTTTATTATTATTATAAAATGGGTTTCATTGTAACATTTCCAACATTGTCTGTGGTCCCCTTCACTCTCCTGATGACTGTCTTCTAAGTAGTATATGCCCCCTTTTGTATACTCACATCTCTTTGCTTGTATCTTTTTATTTTATTATTTTTTTTTGGGGGGGGGGTCTGGTCGTGGGGCCTGAACTCTGGGCCTGGGTGCTGTCCCTCAGCTCTTCAGCTCAAGGCTAGCGCTCTACCACTTGAGCCAGAGTGCCACTTCTGGCTTTTTTCTTTTGCTTATGTGGTGCTGAGGAATCGAATCCAGGGCCTCATGCATGCAAGGCAAGCGCTCTACCACTGAACCACCTTCCCAGCCTCATGCTCAGATGTTTTTAGATCTAGGTTCTAAACACAAGAGAAAACATGGATATTTGTCTTTGTGAATCTGGCTTAAAATGATAATTTCCAGTTTCACCCATTTTCCTGCAAATGACATAGTTTAATTTGGCTATATGGCTGAATAATACTCCATTGTGTATATATACCATTATTTATCTTTCATCTGTTGTTGAGTTTACTAGGCTGATTCCATAACTTGGCTGTCAACAGTACTGAAGTAAACATGTGTGTGCAGTGTTTCTATTATGTGCAGACTTAGATTCCTTTGATATATGCCCAGGAGTGCTATAGATAGATCATGTGGTACTTCTATTTTTAGTTTTTTGAAGCATCTCCATTCTGTTTTCCATAGTGGCTGTAGTAATTTACATTCCTATCAACAGTGTATAATGTTCCACTCCATCTGTGTCAGCATTTGTTGGTGCTGCTTCTATGATAGCTATTCTGACTGGGGTGAGATGGAATCTCAGTGTATTTTTAGTTCCCAGAATGCTAAGGATGTTGAGTATTTTTATATGTCTATTAGCCATTTGTACTTCTTCTTTTGAGAACTATCTGTTCACCCAGCCATTGATAGAGAGTTATTTGTTCTTTTGGTGTTTAATTTTTGAGTGCTTTCCATATTCTAGATATTAATCCCTATCAGAGGAATGACCTGCACATATTTCCTCACATGTTGTAGAGTGTCTCTTCACTCTTGATCACTGAAACTTTTTAATTTGATGCATGGAATCACTTGCTATTAACACCTGAGCTAGTGGAGTTCTATTTAGAAAGCTTTTGGCTATTTCTTTCTTTTCTTTTTTCTTTTTGGTCCAGTCATGGGGCCTGAACTCTGGGCCTGGGCGCTGTCCCTCAGCTCTTCAGCTCAAGGCTAGCGCTCTACCACTTGAGCCACAGCACCACTTCTGGCTTTTTTCTTTTTTCTTATGTGGTGCTGAGGAATCGAACCCAGGGCCTCATGCATGCAAGGCAAGCGCTCTACCACTGAGCCACCTTCCCAGCCCGCTTTTGGCTATTTCTATATCTCAAAGTGTTTTTTCTTGCAGTTTTAGTAGTGTATTAAGGTTAGGTACTCTTTTTATCCATCTTAAAGGTTATCTGAAGACTCTATTTATTTTGGTGCCAGTCCTGGGTTTTAGTTTAGGTCTTGACACTCTTGTGGCTTTTTCACTCAAGGTTGGTGCTCTACCACTTGAGGTACACCTCCATTTCTGGCTTTTTGCTGTTAATTGGAGATAAGTCTCTCAGGTTTGTCTGCTCCAGTTGGCTTCAAATCATAATTCTCAGATCTCAGCCTCATGAGTAGCTAGGATTATAGGTGTGAGCTACTGTAGGCCAGCTTCCAAAAAGTCTTTTGATAGACCAACTAATGCAATATAGAATCAGCATAAAAATAACTAAATTTTTTTTCTAGAGTGATTTCAAATGTCAAATTGTGACATTTGTGACATTTGTGACTCAGAAAACCTTTTAGGCAAATCTGATATAAATTCTAATACCCATGATTCTTTTTCATTGAACAAATGTGAAAACAGAACTGTGACTGAAACAAAACCAAGTGTCTGGTCTTATGGGGCTGTCTAGTAGGAGAAATAAGAATTCACAAAATAGCCCTACATTTACAGTTTCCTGCAGAGTGACACCAGGGAGGCAGAAGGTACTCCTCAGAGGTAGAGACTGAGGCTGAAGTCAGGAAGATAAGGGTTGGAAGAACTCCCCAGGCACAGAACAAAGTTTGAGCAAACTCTGGATGGAGGAAGCTGGTAAACAGGAGAGAGGAAGGGAAGATAACAAGCCAGTGTGGCTGGAACAGAGGGAGCAGGATGGACTGTGGTATGAGCAGTGAAAAGTCATGGAGTAGTGGACAGAGTCCTAACCCATGTGCAGCTTGCCTAGAAAGTTTTATTTATTTATTTATTTTTTTTGGGGGGGTCCGGTTGTGGGGCCTGAACTCGGCCTGGGCGCTGTCCCTCAGCTCTTCAGCTCAAGGTGAGCGCTCTACCACTTGAGCTACAGTGCCACTTCCGGTTTTCTGGTGGTTTAGCGGAGATAGGAGTCTCAAGGTCTCTCCTGCCCAGTCTGGCTTTGAACCGCAAACCTCAGATCTCAGCCTTCTGAGTAGCTAGGATTACAGGCGTGAGCCACCAGCGCCCGGCCTGGCTTTTTTCTTTTTGCTTATGTGGTGCTGAGGAATTGAACCCAGGGCCTCAGGCATGCAAGGCAAGCGCTCTACCACTGAGCCACCTTCCCAGCCCCACTAGAAAGTTTTTCTAAGCCAGGCACCAGGGCTGGTGCCTCTAATCCTAGCTACTCAATACTCAAGAGGCTGAGATCTGAGGATTTCAATTCAAAGCCAGCCTGAGCAGGAAAGTCTGAGACTCTTATCTCCAATAAACCACCAGAAAACCAAAAGTGGAGCTGTGGCTCAAGTGTTAGAGTGCTCACTTTGAGCTGAAGAGCTGAGGAACAGCGCCTAGGCCCAGAGTTCAAGCCCCACAGCCAACAAAAAAAAAAAAGAGAAAAGAAAAAAAGAAAGCTTTATCTAAGAGAATGGGAAGGGTTAGGGACATGGCACAAAACAGAGAGCACTTACCTAGAAGGCACAAGAACCTGAGTTCAAATCCCAGTTCTCACACACACACACACACACACACACACACACACACATACACACACACTCACACTTCCTTCCCTCCATAAACCCTTCTAAAATTAAGAGGAGAAGCTAAAAACAAACAAAAAAACCCCAACCACCCTCCCCAACAAAACAGACAAAAGCAAAGTGAAACCAATGAAAAGTACAGATGTATTGAGATGAGAAGTTGTTGGAAAATGGCATGGTAACATTGTCCAGTAATTTTAGAAAGTTACTGCTTGGTGAGTGGAGAGACTTAGAGATGGATTAGAGGGCCAGGCACTGGTGGCTCATGTCTGTGATCACAGCTACTCAGGAGGCTGAGATATGGGGATTGTAGTTCAAAGCCAGCCCAGTCAGGAAAGTCTGTGAGACTTATCTCCAATTAACTACCCCCAAACAGAAAGTGGCATCATATCTCAAAGTGGTAGAGTGCTAATCTTGAGCAGAAGAGCTCAGGGACAGCACCCAGGCCCTAAGTTCAAGCCCACAACCATAGTGATAAATGAATTAACCACCCCTCTTCTGACCTTTCATCTCAGAGCCTTACTCCTTGCAGGTTCTTATTCCTAAGCCAAGCTTCCAGCCGTAATAAATTACTTAAAAGATTAAGGTCCTTACATCTCACCTCCCAGGTGAATCTAGTTCTTTTTTTTTTTTTTTTTTGTCCAGGACCAGGACTTGAACTCTGTACCTGATGCTTTTTCTCACTGGCTGGTGATCTACCGCCTGATCCATGTTTCTAATTCCTGAACCTAGTTCTGAGTAGAGTGGTGATGGAGAAGATACAAGAGGACTGAGTCTAGGAAACTTTAGCAGATAAAAATCAAGAGGATTGCTCTGAGTGTTAGTAACTCATGCCTGGAATCCTAGCTACTCAGGTGGTTGAGATCTGAACATCACAGTTCAAAGCCAGCCTAAGCAGGAAAGTCTGTGAAACTCTTCCTTCCCACTAAGCAGCAAAAAGCTGGAAGTAGAGCTATGGCTCAAATGCTATAGTGCCAGCCTTCAGTGGAAATGCTAAGGCCACCCAGGCCCTGAGTTCAAGACCCAGTACTGGCAGATAAGAAATAAAGAAAATCAAGAGGCTTTGCCTATAGATTGAATGAGAAGTAGATAGTTTTCTTTTAACTTTTCTTATGCAAGATGCATTAAGTTACAATGAAATCAATAACAGAAATTGTAAGTAATAGCATGACCAAGTTGGGTAGAAGTATTTCCTCATGGGTCTGAGAAGGTGGCTCAGTGGTAGAGTGCTTGCCTTGCATTCATGAGGCCCTGGGTTCGAATCCTCAGCACCAAATAAGCAGAAAAAGCCGGAAGTGGGACTAAGGCTCAAGTGGTAGAGTGCTAGCCTTTAGCTGAAGAGCTGAGGGACAGTGTCCAGCCCAGATTTCAGGCCCCAGGACCAGAAAAAAAGAAAAAAAGAAATATTTCCTCAGATTAGCTTTAAGTTTTCAGTTATTTTTTTTTCTGGGTGGAGGACATGGTTTTAGTTCCTATCTCTTGTTATTTCCTAATATTGCTGAAAAATAGTTTTTATTTGACTGAATCTCCTTGCTGGAGATTCTTATACATTTAATTGAGAAAAATAACCAGGGGCATCTAATCTCCACAAGTAAATTTGGAGTTCTTGTATGCATGCTGATAAATACATCATTTTTAAAAATCATTTTTGTCATTTCTAGATGTATAATGGAAAGAATTTACGTTAACTTTCTTATTACTTTTGTCCATCTGGCCCCAATACCAGGATTAATAGGTTGCTTCTATCCAAAACTAAGTTTTTTTTTTTTTTTGGTCGGTTGTGGGGCTTGAACTCAGGTCCTGAGTGTCGTTCCTCAGTTCTTTTGCTCCAGGCTAGCGCTCTACCACGTTGAGCGGCAGCTACACTTTCGGTTTTTGAGTAGTTACCTGGAGATCAGAGTCTAGGGGTGGGATGAGGGGGCAACTTTCCTGCCTGGGCTGTCTTTGAACCTCAGATCTCAGCCTCCTGAGCAGCTAGGATCACAGGCGTGAGCCACCGGCGCCCGGCCCAGACTAAGTTCTTTCCTTCTAAGAATTTCTTCTCCGATATTTTGGATGGTTTCGGGGCTGGACCGCACATACACGGGCTCCACACGAAACTCAGCCTGGAAGACCTGTAAGTGGACAGCCGGGCCGCGGCAGGCCCGCAGCCCCTTGGCGGGCGGCGGTGTACCAGGAGATTCGGGAAGTGGGGAGAGGGAGTCAGGGGAAGAGGGGGGCGGGGGGCGAGTTCTGCGCGCCGCGTTCACAGGAAAGGGGCGGTCCCAGCGAGTGGGGAGGTCAGCAATTTGCAGGGACGAGGGCGGGTGCTCCGAGGAGGGGGCGGAGACAGAGGGAAGGCCACGCCCTCCAGATCCACTCGGACCAATCGCTTCAGTTTCTGCTTTTCTCGGCCAACCCGCCCGGCCCCTAACCTGCTCGAACCCATTATGCGGTAGAGGCGGCCGGGTCTCTTTAAGGCCTTGCTGCGCCTGCGCCTTGGGTTTGCCTGACGTGACCGGGCCGGACCCTGGAAGGCGCTGAGGGGCGCGCAGACTAGGGGCTGGCAGGGACTGGAGACCGCGGCGGCGCCCGGAGGGGAGGGTGAGGCGGCCTTGAGCGAGTGCAGCGCGTGTGGAGAACGCGGGGCCGAGGCGCGGGGACGCGGCGGCGCGGCTGCCGACTGGATGGGAAGTTAATGTTTACGGCGAAGTCCACCCCAGGTTTCCAAGGTGAGAGCCGCCGCGCGGGGCCGCGAGCGCGGGGGTCTGTGGGCCGCGCCGTCTGGCCGAGGCGTGGCGGGGTCCCCGCGCGGCCGTCCAACTTGCGGCGCGGGCGCCCCGCCGGGGCCTAAGTTCCCCGCGCTCGCCTCCTCCCTCCCGGGGCGCTGGCGCGCGGGGGCGGGGGGGAGCCCCGAGGCGTTCCCGGGGCCAGTCCTGCCGGAGCTGGGGCGGGGGGGTCCCCGACGAATCCGCCTGTGCCCCTCAAGCCAGAAGTCGGTTCCCTCCTCTGCCGACTGCCGCGCCCCTGTCTTGAAAAGTTGGCGTCTTTCTTTGGCCTTCGGGCGGAATTCTGCGCATGGCAGCGGCTGCGGGCAGGTGATGGGCACGCCAGGTGTGCCAGGTGTGCCAGGTGAGCCCGCGGGATGCGTTTGAACAGAGGTCGTGGCCAGGACTGAATCACCTCATGACTAGCGGGGCGAGCCCCAGAGGAACCGCAGGATTTCCGGTCGGTCGGATGGTGGTGGTCGGCGTTGAGAGTCGGCTGTGATTTCTCTCTCGGATCTTCTGGGGCGTCTCTCCCCTTTGGACATTATCCCCTGGACTGCAGAGTTTATAACCTGGAAAAGTTCTGGAATGGTAACTTCTCGGTGTAGTGAGAGGTAATTTTGAAAAGCAACAGCGGTTTATTGCAAAGATAGCTTTTCTTTCTTTGGGTTACAGTGTGGAATAATGAGCTCCTTTCTTCCCTGGAAGAATGAATTCCAGTGCTTGATGAAGTTAGGGAAAAACGATCTGTCGGTAGCTGTTGTCTTTGTTCTGGGCTGTGTGGCAGTAACCTTTTCTTTTTCTTTTTTTTAACCAAAACTTCATAAATGTTCTGGAGCGTTTTTCCTCTCCCCTAGCCTAAAAATGTTAGGTTTACAATCATCCTTGAGCACTTTATGTTAAAAAACAAAACAAGGGCTGGGAAGGTGGCTCAGTGGTAGAGGGCTTGCCTTGCATGCCTGAGGCCCTGGGTTCGATTCCTCAGCACCACATAAGCAAAAAGAAAAAAAAGCCAGAAGTGGCGCTGTGGCTCAAGTGGTAGAGCACTAGCCTTGAACTGAAGAGCTGAGGGACAGCGCCCAGGCCCAGAGTTCAGGCCTCAAACCGGACCCCCCCCCCCCCAAAACAAAACAAAACAAACAACACTGAGGTGTATAGGTAGCACATTTTTACTGAATGAACTAACCCCACAAACCAGTAGTGGAATTCTTATTTTTTCCTTGTAAAAAAATTTCAACTCGCAGGGCTGGGAAGGTGGAGTGTCTTCGATCTTTCTGCCCCAGCTGGTTTTGACCCGCCATTCTCTGGATATCAGCCTCCTGAGTAGCTAGGATTCTAGGCATGAGGATTGGTTTTTGTTGTTGTTTCAGACAGGATTTTGCTATGTAGTCCAGGCTGACCACAGATGGGAATTTGTGACTCTTCTGCTTCTACCTCCTCAGTGCTGGGAAAATAGGCTTGTTGCCACTATATACCAACAACTTTTTTTTGTGTGTGTGTGTGTGGGGGGGTCTGGTTGTGGGGCTTGAACTCTGGGCCTGGGCGCTGTCCCCTACCTCTTCAGTTCAAGGCTAGCACTCTACCACTTGAGCCACAGCACCACTTCCAGCTTTTTTCTTTTTTCTTATATGGTGCTGAGGAATTGAACCCAGGGCCTCAGGCATGCAAGGCAAGCGCTCTACCACTGAGCCACCTTCCCAGCCCAACAACTGGTTTTTGAGATATGTACACATGAAAACTTTGGATATTGTTGAATATTTTTTCAAAGTGGTTGTACTAGTGAGCAGACACATTACCCTCGTCCTTTCTGATGTTTTCAGAATAAATTTTTTTGCTATTCTAGTAGAAGGTGTTAGTATATTTTTATGTGGCTTTATATTTCTTCTTTTGTGACATGCCTGTTAATTTTTTTTAATTTGCTGTGATCATTTTTCACTGTATGCTTATTTTTCTATTGATTTTTTTTCCTGTCCTGAGGCTTAAACCTATAGCCTTGTACAGAACATGGTCACTGTATAGGACGTTATTACCTGTAGTCAGTCAGGGTCTGAAAATATCTATGGCAAATCCCAGAAATAAAAACTTGAAAGCTTTAAATTACATGCCTTTTTGAGTAGCAGATAAAACTTTCAGATGACTTGTTCCATCCAGGTGGCATATAACCAACCCCCTTTTACCCAGCATGTTCAGGTGTGTACTCCCATAGGGTTGTCAGAGCTACTTTTGTCAGTGCTTGCTTACAGGTTTTCTTTATTTTGGGTAGTGAACAGCCCCAAGTGCAAATTGGAAGTGCCAGAGTAAAGTCATAAATCCTGCTTGCAAATGAAAAAATGGAAGTTCTTGACTTTATTTATTTATATTGTGAAAATACTGTACAGAGGGGTTACAGTTACATGGGCAAGATAATGAGTACATTTCTTATCAAGCATTGTAGCCTCCTCCTTTGTTTTCCCTTCCCATCCCTCCCCCCAAGTTCTTGACTTTATAAGGAAAGAAAATTAGTTTCCTAAGATTTGATGTAAGAACAAGTCTATCTAAAATTGTGAAGAAGTTGTGTTAGTCTTGGAGTACAGCTTCAGACCACTAGTTTCAGCTACAGTGTGAAGAGGTGAAAAGGTGCTATCTGAGGTTAAAGGTATCCACTGAAGTCTTGTGGATAAGGGAGCATAATTATGTATGTCTGGCTGCCAGTGTTCTGAGAGTTGAACTGTAGGGGCCTGCTGTTTGCTAAAAACACTTCTGTTTAATCCTTTGGCTTTCAGCCTTGAGCCTCATTCTACTCTTTGAGTCTGGAGTCTTTCCAGGTCAGTATTTCTAGGAATAAATTATGAGAGGACAAGAGATAGTTACGGAAAGGGGAACCTAGAGAATCTTAACTGTACTTTATTTATTTGTCTGTCTGTCTGTGGTGGAGCTGGAACTGAGGGCCTAGGCGATATCCCTGAGCTCTTTTTTTTTTTTTGCTAGTTCTGGGGCTTGAACTCTGCCTGGGTACTGTCACTGAGCTTCTTTTGCTCAAGGCTACCATTTTACCTCTTGAGCCACAGCACCACTTCCGGCTTTTTCTGTTTATGTGGTACTGAGAAATCAAACTCAGGGCTTCATGCATGTTAGGCAAGCACATTACCACTGAGCCACATTCCCAGACCTCTTGAGCTCTTTTTGCTAGTGGTCTACCACTTTGAACCACAATGCCACTTTGTGTTTTCTGGTGGTTAATTGGAGATAAGAATCTTACACACTTTCCTGCTCCAGATGGCTTTGAGTCAGATCCTTAGATCTCAGCTTCCTGTGTAGCAAGGATTACAGGTGTGAGCCACCAGTGCCTGGTTCTAGCTGTACTTTGTGCAGACTAAGTATCTTCCCTTCTCCTTAAACTTAGGCTTGTCCACCACTGGCCTGGTGGAGATTCCGAGGTCCTGAGTTTCTCTGGAGTTCTTTGAGTCAAATTAGCATGTTCTTTGACCATATTCCCTCCTCTAAGTTGTAGATTCAGCATCCTTTCCACTACTCAGTCATTTATTCCTCCATCTCTTTTCTTGTTTCCTGAATACCATATCTTATCTCTTTAGGGTATTTTTTTTTGGGGGGGGGTCTGGTCATGGGGCCTGAACTCTGGGCCTGGGTGCTGTGCCTCAGCTCTGCAGCTAAAGGCTAGCACTCTACCACTTGAGCCACAGCGCCATTTCTGGCTTTTTTCTTTTTGCTTATGTGGTGCTGAGGAATTGAACCCAGGGCCTCATGCATGCAAGGCAAGCACTCTACCACTGAGCAACCTTCCCAGCCCCATCTTTAGGGTATTAAATATAGTTTCACGTTGGCGCCAGTGTTTCATGCCTGTAAGCCTAGCTACTCAACTGGTTGAGATCTCAGGATTACAGCTCCAAGCCAGTGGGGCAAGAAAGTCTGTGAAACTTGTATCTCCAGTTAACCTCAGAAAGCCAGAAGTGGAGTTATGCCTCAAGTTGTAGAGTGCTAGCCTTGAGCACTCAAACATATTCCATGCCCTGATTTCAAGCCCTAGGACCAACACACACACATACACACATACACTATCTATATATCTAATACACTATATATAAAATATATAGATACTATGTAGATACTATATATATATGTATATGTATGTATGTATAGTTTAAGTTTTCTTTGCATAGCTTCCTCTAACCTCTTGTTTTTCAGTTTGGTATTATATCCTTTAAAAAAGTGACCCTTCTGAGAAGTCTAACTGGTAATCCTTTGTTGTCTGTTCATGGCTAAGAATGGGTGACTAACAGCTAATTGGAAATCCTGAGTTTGTAAATAGGACTTACTGACTTCCAGTTTTACTCTGTAATCTAAAATCTTACAGCAGTGGTTCTCAACTTTGGTTGCACATTACAATCACGAGAGCTTTAAAACACTATCCTTGCTGCTGTTAGACCACATACTTTAGAATCTCTAGGGATAGCACCCAAGTAGAAATACTTTTAAAAATTGTAGATGTGGGGCTGGGAAGGTGGCTCAGTGGTAGAGCGTTTGCCTTGCATGCCTGAGGCCCTGGGTTCGATTCTCCAGCACCACATAAGCAAAAAGAAAAAAGCTGGAGGTGGCGCTGTGGCTCAAGTGGTAGAGCACTAGCCTTGAGCTGAAGAGCTGAGGGACAGTGCCCAGGCCCAGAGTTCAGGCCCCACGACCAGACGCCCCCCCAAAAAAAAAAAAAAAATTGTAGGTGTTAGCAGGATTCTGGTGACTCATGCCTCTAGTCCTAGCTACTTAGGAAGCTGAGATATGAGGATCACAGTTCAAAGCCAGGCTGGGCAGGAAAGTTCATGAGACCCTTATCTTCAACTAATCAGTAAAAAGTTGGAAGTAGAGCTGTGGCTCAAGTGGTAGAGTGTTAGCCTTAAGTGGAAAAAACTAAAAGCACAACACCCAGACACTGAGTTCAAGCCCCAGGACCGGCATACATACTTAACCATACCAAAAAAAAAAGGTTGGTATTGTTGCACATAAAAAAAACAACAAAATTTTAATGGTTTGATGGTTTTTGCTACGTAAACTAATGCATGATTCAGAACATGCTAAAAAAATCTTAGAATTTTTCTTCTTGAAATTTTCCTTCTTGAATTATCCCTGCTCAGTAGCCAGAGACCCACTATTCTGATTTCCATCTTTATAGGTGTGTGTGTGTGTGTGTGTGTGTGTGTGTGTGTGTGTGTGTGTGTGTGTGTGTGTGTGTGTGTGTGTGTGTGTGTGTGTGTGTGTGTGTGTGTGTGTGTGTGTGTGTGGTGTGCAGTGCATGCTGGTACTGGCTTGAACTCAGGTCTGGAGCTCTCCTCAAGGCTGGCACTTTATACAATTTGAGCCACACCTTCACTTCTATTATTTTGCTGGTAATTGGAGATAAAGAGTCATTTGGATTTGGTTCTCCAGGCTGGCTTTAAACTGAGATCTTCAGATCTCTGCTTTGTGAGTAGCTAGGATTACAGGCATCAACCACCAACACCTGGCTAGCATCAGTATTTTTTAAGGCCACTACCACTGGGGATTGAACTCCAGGACTGAAGAACTGCCATTATTCCAGTATATGGTCAAGATTGAAAACCTTTGGTCTAGGTAGAATGTTTAAGGCTTTCTCCATTATGTCCAGATTTCCCAGGCAACATTTCAGTTTTTCTGCTTGAAAGGTTAAAGTCAACTTGTTAGTGATCTGGCAAGATGAGGAGTTCAGGAAAAGGTGGCTACTGGGTTTTTTGTTTTGCTTTTTTCTCTTTCATGCAGTTGTTTCTATCATATTTATAAGATGATTTCTATGTTGCTTTGTATGTCCCTCCCCCACAATATAACCCATACTTTCACTGTTTTTGATGTAGGTATAATTTGTGGAGGGGAAGGAAAAAAAACAAATCATTTAACTGGGGATACAGGTGGACCCATTGCAACAATGAGATGTACAGCCGGGCGCCGGTGGCTCACGCCTGTAATCCTAGCTACTCAGGAGGCTGAGATCTGAGAATCGAAGTTCAAAGCCAGCCTGGGCAGGAAAGACCGTGAGACTCCTATCTCCAATAAACCACTAGAAAACCAGTAGTGGCGCTGTAGCTCAAGTGGTAGAGTGCTCGCCTTGAGCTGAAGAGCTGAGGGACAGCGCCCAGACCCAGAGTTCAAGCCCCATGACCGACAAAAAAACAAACACAAAAAAGACAATGAGATGTACAAATCGTTATGTTGAAAAACGAACTTAACAACCTTGGTGGGGGTTGGGGGGCAGATCAGGTGGAGAGGAGGGGAGGAGTATGTGAAGGGATGGGAAGGGGAAACAATGAGGAGGCAACAATGCTTGATGAGAAATGTACTCGTTATCTTGCCCATGTAATTGTAACTCCTCTGTACGGTATTCTCACAAAAAAAAAAAAAAGGATTGGACATACAAAAAGAAAAGGCTACGGGGAAGTGCTTTCTATATCTTCTTCCACTACTGGTGGTTTTACCTCTAGAAAGAATACATCAGCCCTCCCCCCCCTCCACGTGCCACTGTCTCACTTATGGTGGGGCCACTGAACAGTTTGGAGGACATTTAGGTTTCAGCCTATTGCGTGTGTGTGTCCGTCCCTGTCTATATTTGTTCTGGCTTTTGCTGAGCCTTTTGAGGATTCTGTGGTGTATATTGAGTTTGTTCTTCGTCAAAATTGAAAACTATTTAAAATGATCTTCTATCTACTTTCTAGCTTCCAAAATGTTGTTGCTATGGACAATTTTCTTTCAATATGGTTTATGCCTAAGACATGTCAAAAGAATAAAAAGAAAGCTTTTTTTTGTGGTATTGAGGATTCAGTAAATGGAAATACCACTTGAGCTCCCCTTCCCCCAACCCTTTTCTCTTTTCTTGCATTTGTAACTACTGTGTCTGATCAAGAGAGGGTTTTTTTTTTTTTTTTTGGTCTGGTTGTGGGACCCGAACTCTGGGCCTGAGTGCTGTCCCTCAGCTCTTCAGCTCAAGGCTAGCACTCTACCACTTGAGCCACAGCACCACTTCCGGCTTTTTTTTCTTTTTGCTTATGTGGTGCTGAGGAATCGAACCCAGGGCCTCAGGCATGCAAGGCAAGCGCTCTACCACTGAGCCAACTTCCCAGCCCTGGGTTTTTTTTTGACTTGTGCTGTTTGCAGTTTATCCTTGTTGGCACATGCTAAACAAGCACTCTACCATTGCAGTTTATGCTTTTAAGTACCCAAAGACAATGTGGGTTTAGTATTTGTTCATTGTTCTTTGTGCTCATCCAACTCTCATGATTGTACTCTAAAAAATGTTCCTGAAAGCTGGTTAAACTGGGCTTTCTTTGTTGGTTCTGCTATTCAGTGTCATGTTAAGTTCTCTATTAGGATTCCTTAAGGAACTTTTTGTTCCTATATTCTTGGAAGGGATCTTGAGAAATCACAACAGAACTGGTTTTATTATGGATGAGTTTTTTTTTTTTTTTTCATTTTTGTTTGTCCATAGGAAAGCTTTGATATAGAAAGAAGGATGACAGGTGCCACTGTGTGTGTGTGTGTGTGTGTGTGTGTGTGTGTGTGTGTGTATTTTTTTGCCAGTCCTAGGGCTTGAACTCAGGGCCTGGGCACTGTCCCTCAGCTTCTTCTGCTCAAGGTTAATACTCTCTCACTTGAGTCAAAGCACCACTTCCAGTTTTTTCTGTTTATGTGAAACTGAGGAATGCAACTTAGGGCTTCATGCATGCTAGGCAAGCACTATACCACTAAGCCACATTCTCAGCCCAGCTAAATGTTTATTTTTTGGTTGGTCGTGGGGCTTGAACTTCACATATATCTGATGTATGTCATATACATACACACATATAAATAATGCATATCATATACATATGCATTGCCGTAGATTATTTTCATCTTCAGCTTCACATATTTTAAATAGAATCATGCAGTGTATACTTTTTTGCATTTGGCTTTTTTTTGGGTGCCAGTCCTTAGGCTTGAACTCAGGGCTAGGGCACTATCCCTGAGGTTTTTGCTTAATGCTAGCGCTCTAACACTTGAGCCAGTTTTTCTTACTATTTTTTGGTGCTTAATTGGAAATAAGAGTTACATGGACTTTCCTGCTTGGGTTGGCTTTGACCTTGATCCTTATATCTCAGCTTCCTGAGTAGCTAGGATTATAGGTGTGAGAGGCACCAGCGGCTGGCTACATCTGGCTTCTTTTAATGAACTTGTGTTCTTTCTCTGCCTCCATGGAATGCAGGAACTCACATATACTAGGCAAGCACTGAACTTCTGAGCTACATCTTCATCCCTCAATTTTTTTTTTTTTTTGCTGGTCCTGGGGCTTGAACTCAAGTCCTGGGCACTATCCCTAAGCCTCTTTGCACTCAACACTAGCACTCTACCACTTGAGCCACAGAACCACTTCGGGTTTTTTTTTTTTTTGGTCAGTCGTGGGCCTGAACTCTGGGCCTTGGCACTGTTCCTGAGCTCTTCAGCTCAAGGCAAGTACTCCCACTAGAGCCACAGCACCACTTCTGGCTTTTTCTGCTTATGTGGTGCTGAGGAATCGAACCCAGGGCCTCATGCATGCAAGGCAAGCACTCTACCACTGAGCTGCCTTCCTAGCCCCTACTTCTGTTTTTGTTTTTGTTTTTTTTGTCGGTCGTGGGGCTTGAACTCTGGGCCTGGGCGCTGTCCCTCAGCTCTTCAGCTCAAGGCGAGCGCTCTACCACTTGAGCTACAGCGCCACTTCCGGTTTTCTGGTGGTTTATTGGAGATAGGAGTCTCACGGTCTCTCCTGCCTGGGCTGGCTTTGAAAGGAGATCCTCAGATCTCAGCCTCCTGAGTAGCTAGGATTACAGGCGTGAGCCACAGCGCCCGGTGCTACTTCTGTTTTTTTCCCTGAGTTGTTTATTGGAGATATCTCTGGAGAAAATGTCTACTTTGCCAGGCACCAGTGGCTCACACCTGTATCCTAGCTACTCTGGAGGCTGAGATCTGAGATCACAGTTTAAACCAGCCTGGGTAGGAAAGTTTGAGAGATTCTATCTCCAATTAACTACCAGAAGCTGTGGCTTAAAGCTAGCTTTGAGCAGAAGAGCTCAGGGACAGTGCCCAGGCCCTGAGTTCAAGCCCATTGGCCCCCTCCCCCCTCCAAAAAAAAAGTACAGCCTTTTAGGAGGTTTAAAAAGGTAACTCTTAGCCAGCGCCGGTGGCTGAGGGACAGCCCCCAGGCCCAGAGCTCAAGCCCCAAGACCGACCAAAAAAAAAAAAAAGGTAACTCTTACAATGTAAGCTGGGCATGGTTATGCAGTTATGCATGCTTGTAGCCTCAGCACTTGGAAGGGTGAGATGGGAGGATGGCAAAGGCCAGGCCAGCTTTGACTACATGGCGGGGGGGGGGGGGGGGGTGCGCCTCACAAAACAAAAGCAGAAAGTACCACTGTCACAAAAAGCAACAACAACAACAAAAGACTTACAATATTATTGACTCATTTTCTCATTTTCACCTTATGGAATAAATCCAAGAGAAACATACACATGTGAAAAAATGTATATAGAAGATTGATGGCTGCTGGTATATATAACAATATTAAGGGGCTGGGAAGTTGGCTCAGTGGTAGAGCGCTTGCCTTGCATGCCTGAGGCCCTGGGTTCGATTCCTCAGCACCACATAAGCAAAAAGAAAAAAGCTGGAAGTGGCGCTGTGTCTCAAGTGGTAGAGCGCTAGCCTTGAGCTGAAGAGCTGAGGGACAGTGCCCAGGCCCAGAGTTTAGGCCCCATGACTGGACCCAAAAAAAAAAAAATATTAAAAATGGATCAGCCTGAATTTTCATTAATAGGTGATTAATTCAACTAAATATGGAAACTGGAGGCACGGTAAGACTAGCCCTGAGTAGGAAAACAGGTTGACGTACTGAGTTCAAGCCCTGGTACCGGAGGAAAACAGCAAACAACACAATAAATATAGTATGTTCATATGCTACAGTGCTATATATCTGATGGAATATGATATATGTATCCCATTAGTTTCCTGTGCTATGACAAATTAGCACAAATTTTGTTTCTTATAGTCCTGAAGGCCAGAGCCTGAAAATCATGATGTTAGGCCAAATGCAGTGGTTTAGGATGTAATCTCACCAATTTAGGAGGTAGAGATAGGAAGATCAAGGTTTGAGGATAACCCTGGCATAAAGTTACTGACACTCTTTTTTTTTTTTTTTTTTTTGTCGGTCGTGGGGCTTGAACTCTGGGCTTGGGCGCTGTTCCTCAGCTCTTCAGCTCAAGGCGAGCGCTCTACCACTTGAGCTATAGCGCCACTTCCGGTTTTGTGGTGGTTTATTGGAGATAGGAGTCTCACGGTCTCTCCTGCCCAGGCTGGCTTTGAACCGCGATCCTCAGATCTCAGCCTCCTGAGTAGCTAGGATTACAGGCGTGAGCCACCAGCGCCCGGCCTGACACTCTTATCTCAAAGAACAAGCTAGCTGTAATGCTTCATGCTGTGGTCCCAGCTATGAGGCATAGGTAGACAAGAAGGTGTGCAGATACTACCTGAAAAAAAACTAAAGCCCCCCCCCCCCCCCCCCCCACAAAAATTGTTATGTTGCTAGAAGGGCCAGTTCTCCTGGAGGCTCAGGGGGAAAGTGCTTCCCTGTCATTTCTAGCTTCTAGAGCTGCATTCCTTGTCTGTATTCTTTGGGGCTTTGCCATCTTCACAGCCAGCATTATAGTATCTTCAAATCTCTATGTGTTGCCTTATCTGTAATAAGGACCTTTGTGATTACATCAGGCTCAACCCAGATAATTCTGGATATCTTTCCCATCTCTAGATCCTTAACTTAAACATACAAAGTCTCTTTTGCTTATACAGTAACATGTATTCACTGGTTTGGGGTATTAGACTGTGGAACAGAAGGTTAAGATATATTAACTAAAACAATTCGTTGTTTTTTGTTTTTTTTTTTTGGTCTGCTGTGGGGCTTGAACATGGGGCCTGGGTGGTGTCCCTAAGTGGTTGTGTCCCTGAGTTCTTTTTTTTTTTTTTTTTTTTTGGGTCGGTTGTGGGGCTTGAACTCTGGGCTTGGGCGCTATCCCTTAGCTCTTCAGCTCAAGACAAGCATTCTACCACTTGAGTCACAGCGCCACTTCTAGTTTTCTAGTGGTTTATTGGAGATAGGAATTACAAGGACTTTACTTGCCTGGGCTGGCTTTGAACCATGATCCTCAAATCTCAGCCTCCTGAGTAGCTAGGATTGCAGGTGTGAGCCACTGGTGCCCGGCTCTGTCCCTGAGTTCTTTTGCTGAAGACTCTAACACTTTGAGCCATAGTGCCACTTTCAGTTTTCTGGTGGTTAATTGGAGATGAGAGTCTCATGGACTTTCCTGCCTGGGCTGGCTTTGAACCCCTATCCTTAGATTTCAGCCTCCTGAGTAGCTAGAATTGTAAGTGGGAGCCACGAGGACCTGCCCCCCCCCCCCTTTTTTTAATTGCACTGGATTTTGGACTCAGGGTATAGAACTTGCTTGCTGTGCAGTTGCTCTGCCATTTAAGCAACAAAATTTCAGCCTTTTTTGTTTGGGTTATTTTTGAATAGTCGTGTGTGTGTGTGTGCGCGCGCGCACGTGTACACACGCGTACGCACTCAATTCAGGGACTGGATGATGTTCTGAGCTCTCTCTCTCTTTTTTTTTTTTTTTTTGGTTGGTTGTGGGGGCTTGAACTCTTCAGCGCAAGGTGAGCACTCTATCGCTTGAGCCACAGTGCCACTTCTGGTTTTTGAGTGGTTAATTGGAGATCAGAGCCTCCTGGAGCCTTTTCTGCCCACACTGGCTTTGAATTGTGATCCTCAGATCTGAGCCTCCTGAGTAGCTAGGATTACAGGCATGAGCCACTGGTGCCTGGCTGTTCTGAGCTTTTGTGCCCAAAGCTAGTACTCTACCACTTGATCCACAACTTCACTTTTGGCTTTTTGATGATTGGAGATGAGTCTCATGAACTTTCCTCCCTGTGCTGGTTTCGAACCATGATCCTTACATCTTAGCCTTTTGAGTAGCTGGGATTACAAGTGTGAACCATTGGTGCTTGGCTTAGTATTGGGGCTTGAACTCAAGTTCTTGCATGTGCTGTAGTAATGAGCTTGAACTCAATGCCTGGCACTGTCCCTGAGCTTCTTTCACTCAAGGCTCTAGCACTCTACCACTTGAGCTACAGTGCTACTTCTGGCTTTTTCTGTGTATATAGTACTGAGGAATTGAACCCAGGTCTTCATGCATACTAGGCAAGCAGTCTACCAGTAAGCCACATTCCTAGCCCGTGTGTCTGCATTTCTGCTGAGGTTAGCCTGAACCTCTATTCCCTTCCTTAGCCTTCCACATAGCTGGGATGACAGGTACTTACCTTCATGCTCAGGTGTTTTGTGGAAACAGGATTTTGCTAACTTTTTTTTAGGGTTGGCCTTAAACTGCAATCCTCCTGATCTCTGTCTCTGGGATTTCATGTGCAAGCCTCCTAAAGAAATATATGGGGAAAAATAAAACATAAAAAGGAAAAAATAAAACATAATACTTAGTTCACGTTATCCATCTTGGGGCTGGGAAGGTGGCTCAGTGGTAGAGCACTTGCCTTGCATGCTCCAGGCCCTGGGTTCGATTCCTCAGCACTACATAAGAAAAAAGCTGGAAATGGCGCTGTGGCTCAAGTGGTAGAGTACTAGCCTTGAGCTGAAGAGCTGAGGGACAGCCCCCAGTCCCAGAGTTCAGGCCTCACGACTGGACCCCTCCCCCCCAAAAAAAGAGAAAGTAATACCACATTATCCATCTTAAGAAATAAAACCTCGGGCTGGGAAGGTGGCTCAGTGGTAGAGTGTTTGCCTTGCATGTATGAGGCCCTGGGTTCAATTCCTCAGCACCACATAAGCAAAAAGAAAAAAAGAGAAAAAAACCGGAAGTAGCACTGTGGCTCAAGTGGTAGAGCGCTAGCCTTGATCTGAAGAGCTGAAGGACAGCGCCCAGGCCCAGAGTTCAGGCCCCACGACTGGACCCCCCCACCAAAAAAAAAAAAAAAAAAAAGAAATAAAACCTCATAATTACTACCTTGCAACTGTAGTCATCTTTTCCTTTCAATGGTAACATTTTTGCACTTAATGAGTATATATTCATAAATAATAAGCATCCATTTCCTTTTTAAATATTTGCTTAACTCAGTGTATGTAACATATAGCCATAGTGTGGTCACTTTGGAAGTAGGTACACTTTCAAGGTGGCTCCTGGTTGTTCCCACCTCCTAATATTTATGCTCTTACATTGTTTCCTCACACATTGCCCAAGGACTAACTTGTGGAACCAGTAGAATATTGCAGAAATGAGGAGTGTGACTTAAGAAGCTCAGTCATGTAACATATGATCTGTGTGGGAGGAGTCAGTTGCCACATTGTGAGGATACTCTGTATACTTCTGGAGGGATCCATCTGAGAAACTGAGGCCCTTCCCAGTAGCCTTAGGAGGGAGGTATCCTGAAACAGATCTGGTCCCATTCACTCAGATAAGGGTTTCACATGGTCTAATATTACCTGCTACTTCCTGAGAATCCTGAACAAGTTACCTAACTAAAATGCACTCCAGATTCCTGGCATGTAGAAAGTATGAATGATATATTTGTTTGATATATTAAGCCAATAACTTTGGTAGTAATGATAGAGAGAATGAGACAGATATATAGGTTGGTCACAGCCCTTGTCTTTTTCTTGGGAATTATTTTCAGAAGTCACTGAGAAAGTGAGTATCATATTTTTCAGATCTCTGAGATGGGAAAATCTTCAAACACCCAGATGTTGAGTAGCCAGATATAATGACAGCTTTATTGTTTACTTGACCAAGTTTGTATAATGTCATATCTTTAACCAACCCTCTTTATGTAAACAACAACAACAAAAAAAAACCATTCTACCTTCACTTGAAAGTACAAATAAGCTGGGTGTTGGTGGGTCATGCCTATAATCCTACCTACTCAGAAGGCTGAGATATGAGAATCATAGTTCAAAACCAGCCCAAGTAAGAAAGTCTGTGAGAGGCTGGGAAGGTGGCTCAGTGGTAGAGCGCTTGCCTTGCATGCCTGAGGCCCTGGGTTCGATTCCTCAGCATCACATAAGCAAAAAAGAAAAAAGCCGGAAGTGGCTCTGTGGCTCAAGTGGTAGAGCGCTAGCCTTGAGCTGAAAAGCTGAGGGACAGCGCTCAGGCCCAGAGTTCAGGCCCCACGACTGGACCCCCCCCCCCCCAAAAAAAAAAAACAACAGAAAGTCTGTGAGATTCTTATCTCCAATTAATCACTCTAAAAGGTGAAAGTGGCTCAAGTAATAGAGTGCTAGCCTTTAGCAGCAAAGCTCAAAGACAGTATCCAGACCCTGACTTCAAGTCCCAGCACTGACCGTAAAAATAAGACAAGATGAATTCATTAAAGTCATTGAACATACCGGTGTGTCTTTCCAGACTTCATTACTGATGAACTACTTGAAGACAGGTTAGGAGCCATGTACATTACTAATTTTCCCACATTATGCCAGTTTTATACCTAAGCTGCTTATTTGTTCTGTGAAGATACTATAGTGGAGGTAAAGACTTTAGAAGTAGTATTAAATCCTTGAAGGTATAAATGCTTGATTTTTGAGCATTATTAGAGGGCATGTCAAAGACCTCTCTGTTTTTTCTGAAGAATTAATCAGCTTCAGAACCACTGAGTTGAAAGAGCTTGGCTGTAGGAGCAAGGCACTGACGTTTTAAGTCATAACCTTGTTATTCTCTGAGACAAGTTAGAGAAAATATGTCAAAGACTTTGATTTCAGAATTTTTTTCTGTAGATAGGTTTAATTTCAGACTTAAATTAACTGAAGCTTAATTTTCCAAGTATGAAAGTGATCAAGGTTGTTGTTTGTATATGTAGCAGGAGGTAGTGCTTAACTATACTGGATTGTTTTATTGATAGACTGTGGTGTGCAAAAATTTTCCTGTAGGACTATTGTATTTAATTTTAGAATGTTCTATTGAATCTTATTTTAGGTGCTTCTTGGTAATTTTGATCCCTTTGAACCTTAATTTTTTTTCTTTAATTTGAGAAAATTCTCCATTATTTCTAGTAACTGGAACTACAGAATACCAGTTTCTCTCATCTCAGTAAATGGTACTACCAGTTGCTCAAGCTGAGGTTCATTTTATACTTGCTTTCTTCTTTCTCCCTCATTTGTGTATGACTTCTATTTGTTTGACTTCTTAACTAGCTCCAAAACATAGTGCTTTGACAACATTTTTATTTATTTTTATTTTTATTTTTTTGTTGGTCATTGGTCTGAACTCTGGGCCTGGGTGCTATCCCTCAGCTCTTCAGCTCAAGGCTAGCATTCTACCACTTGAGCCACGTGCCACTTCTGGCTTTTTCTGCTTACGTGGTGCTGAGCCTCATGCATGCAAGGCAAGAACTCTACCACTGAGCTACCTTCCCAGCCTTCTGACTACATTTTTAAAGCACCTAGCATGTGTTCTTTTTTTTTTTTTTTGCCTGTCTTGGGGCTTGAACTCAGGGCCTGAGCACTGACCTGACCTTTTGCTCAAGGCTGGTACTCTACCACTTTAGCCACAGTGCCACACTCTCAGCTTTTTCTGTGTATGTGGTACTGAGGAATCAAACCCAGGGCTTCATGCATGTTAGGCAAGCACTCTACCACTAAACCACATTCCCAGCCCCTAATATATGTTCTTTCAGAGAAGATTCAAAATGAATTCTTGGCTAAATGATTGTTACTGCACTATCTTCTTGATGTAAGGCTCAATATGTGAAAAATAGAGACTCCAAAGGATCTCACCTATAAAAATAAATATATGCAATGCTTGATAGGAAATGTACTCATTATGTTATTTATGTAACTATAACCCCTCTGTATGTATCTTCACAAAAATAAATATGTATAGAAGCTGAAGAAATCTTTCCTATTCTCCTTGAGAAATTAAGACTCAAATGAGTGAATCACAGTTTGAGTTTAGCCTGCTGAAATTTTAATGTGTTTGTCAAAATGCATTTGGTGGTATTACATATATTGTAACTTTAGCTTTTGAGGGTTGTCTTGTTTTATAAATAAAAAAAATTAAAAAAAATTTAAAGCGTTACCTTTTTTCCCTTCTGCAGAAGGGTGTTTTTGTTTTTTTGTTGGTCCTAAGACTTGAACTCAGGGCCTGAGTGCTGTCCCTGAGTTATTTTGCTCAAGGCTAGTGCTCTACCACTTAGAGTCACAGTGCTACTTCTGGTTTTCTGGTGGCTAATTGGAAATGAGTCTCACTGCCTTTCCTACCTGGTATTCTCGGATCTCAGCCTTCTGAGTAGCTAGGATTACAGGCATGAGCCACCAGTACCCAGCCGATTTTTACTTTTTGTTACTTATATTATAGCTTAAACTTGGGGCTGGGTGTTCTTTAAAAATTTTTTCCTCTCAAGGCTGGCTTCCATTTCAACTACAGCCATACTTCCAGAGTTTTGGTAGTTAATTGGAGATATGAGTTTCACAAACATTCCTGCCCGGGCTGGAAGTTATGCAAGTGAAGTTATGTAAGATGAGTACTTGTGGAAAGTAGACAAGTTGAGAGGACAGGTAAGATTGGAAGTTGGATAAAAATTTGAGAGAAAAATATAGTGGAGGATGTCATCAAACATCTAAATCTGGAAAACTTCTCAGGATGGAAGGACATAGATTCTAAATCAAAAGGGTCCATGAGAATGCTAAGCACATCAGATAAGAAAAGACTTATATTAAGAGAATTTATTGAATCTTCACAACAAGGGGCCCAAAGAGATCGAAAAGTTCCTGGAGGTCAGAGGGAAAATTGGCTAAATAATAAAATTAAAGTGGCTTTAGACTTTTTTCAACAAGAGTATTAGGAACTAAAATTACAATAGAGAACAGTAGAAGGGCTGGGAAGGTAGTTTAGTGGTAGAGTGCTTGCCCAGCATGCATGAAGCCCTGGGTTCCATTCCTTAGTAACACATAAACAGAAGAGGTAAGAGTGCTAGCCTTGAGCAAAAAGAAGCTCATGAGTAGTGCCCAGGCCCTGAGTTCAAGCCCCAGGACTGGCAAAAAACCCACAAAAACAAACAGTACAAATTTGAGGGAAAATTATTTCTAATACAGAAACTTTTAATGAAAAAATCCATTTTCAGTTACCTGTGTCTCAAATTTATGTCTGATTCATCCCCTCTGAGGATGCAGTAGAGGAGGAACCTTACTGAAAATGAGAGAATATACTGAGAAAAGGGAAGACTTCTGATTTAGGGGGAAAAACTTGATTCAACTCAAGAAAGAGCCAAAGGATCACAGTTATGTCCCAGCTAGTCTAGAATGGAACAGATTACAGTGCTGTGAAAGGACACGCCTAAAAATAGAACACTGAGGGATGAGGATGTAGCTCAGAGGTGGAATGCTTGCCTAGCAGGAACAAGACCCTAGGTTCCATTCCCATTACTCACCCCCACCCCCACCCCAAATATTGATAACATATAGGATATGTTTGAATACACTGAGAAAATATAAAATTGTATGAATTATGGAACAGTTGGGACACAATAAGTACTTAAAATCTTACCAAGATACCTTTTTTTTTGCTTTTTTTTATTATTATCTTTAAATAGTTGTACAAAGAAGTTCCTATTCTACAAAACAGTATATGAGTACAAGGTGTCTGACAACATTGTCACCCATTGCTCCGAACCCATCCCTTCTCTCACTTTTTTTTTTGACTTGAAATTAGGTGATTACATAAATTTCACATATTTCACAGTATTGTGGAAAGGTGATATTTAGTTAAAGTCACAAACACATTTTAACCTTCACAAGGCAAATTGTCATTATTATGGTCTATAAAGTTTGTGAATTCTGCAAGGTATTTACTAACTATTGGGAAAGTAAGCAGAATAGAGTAGAAGAGGTAGAGTCTACCTCATAGAATAGTTGTGACTACAGTTGCAGTCATGGTAATGATCCAACTTAAGTATTTTTTATTATATTGGGATGGTTCAAGGTAAAACAGTTGTGTATATTGTAGTGGGCCAGGTTGAGGATCTTTTTTGCACTGAGAGATAAATAGATAAAATTTTAAAACTTTTTCTTTTTGGTCATTGGCTTCATATAACTGGCAAAAATTAAAACTATAGGGAAAAAAGGCAATGAAGTAGACATTTATTATAGCCAAAGGAGGTGTAAAGAATTCTATTTCATGTACAGCATGGTAGCAATACCCGTAGTCCTAGCTACCTGGAGAGCTGAGGTTTGAGATCAGTCTTGACAATGTAGGGACACATCATGTCAAAAATAAAAATATTTTGGAAGCTTCTCATGTGTGCATGAAGTTCTCCAGGGGATTTGTGACAGCCAACATGTCTAAGGAGGTAATGTGATGGTAGTTTTCATTACACTTATAGGTGTGGTACTTCTGGTGTGGATTCTTGATTTTTTTTTTTTTGGGTCTGGTCGTGGGGCCTGAACTCTGGGCCTGGGTGCTGTCCCTCAGCTATTCAGCTCAAGGTTAGTGCTCTACCAATTGAGCTACAGCGCCACTTCCGGCTTTTTTCTTTTGTGGTGCTGAGGAATTGAACCCAGGGCCTCAGGCATGCAAGGCAAGCGCTCTACCACTGAGCCAACTTCCCAGCCCTGGATTCTTGATTTTTAATGTTTTCTTCCTGTATTAGTATATTATCTTATATGAAAAATGATTTGAGTAGTAAGCCAAAAACCATTTTTGGGTTATTTATCCAAATAAATTTCCTAAATATTGCTTTGTATCTTTGTGCTGCATAGATTGTTAAGGATCTCATTACATCATATTTATACCAGGAACATCCTTGTTGACTTGATCATATCCTGATCATCTTTTGGATATGTTTTAATTCGTAGGCTTTCCGATGAAACTCCAATAAAGGATATACTTTTACACCCAGACTCACTCTGCCCTTTCATGCACACCTGCGTGCATGCACACGCACGCTCGCACACACACACACACACACACACACACACACACACACGAGATATTTTCAACAAAAATTTCATAAGACAATATTTCTTCTCTTTATTTTTAGAAGTGTTAACCTACTAGGGTGGGTTTTTTTTTTTATTATTTCCTGATGGGTTTGTGATTTGGAAAGCATCCTGGGTTGTTTATGCTATGAATATGCTAATTTGAAACAAATAGTTTCTAAAACCCGTATGTTAGGATAATGCTAAAGCAGTTTTATCTTAGTCACCTCAAACAGAACATGCTGATAATAATTATTAAGTAAAACCTAACAGGATTATTGAGGGTTTTTTTGTTTTTTGTTTTTTGTCAGTTATAGGTCTTGAACTGGGCCTAGGTGCTGTCCCTCAGCTCTTCAGCTCAAGGAGAGTGCTCTGCCACTTGCCACAGCGCCACTTCTGGCTTTTTGGTGGTTAATTGGAGATAAGAATCTCAAGGACTTCCTGCTTGGGCTGGCTTTGAACCATGATCCTCAGATCTCAACCTCCTGAGTAGCTAGGATTACAGGCATGAGCCACCCGCATCTGGCTGGATGATTGAGTTTTTGGTAATGAATACAGCAGAATTAATATATGTACCATCTTTATTCTTATCCTTAGGTGGCGACAGACAAGGTTGCAGAGAAGTTGAGTTCTACTCTCTCATGGGTAAAGAACACAGTATCGCATACAGTCAGTCAGATGGCCAGTCAGGTGGCAAGTCCATCTGCTTCATTACACACTACATCCTCATCTACCACCCCATCCACACCAGCTGTTTCACCAGCTTCCCCATCACAGTTGAGTCCAGACGACTTAGAACTCCTGGCTAAACTGGAGGAACAAAATAGGTGAGTGAGACTGCTTGACATTCTTTCCCCAGTTATCATATAAGCCAAAGTATAGTCTATATTTTATATACTTTTATTAAGAATTTTTATTTCTTTGTTGGTCATAGGGCTTGAACTCTGGGCCCAAGCACCGTCCCTGAGCTTTTTTTGTTCAAGGCTAACATTCTACCACTTTGAGCCACAGTGCTGTTTCCAATTTTCTGGTGCTAATTGGAGATAAGAGACTCATGGATTTTCTTGCCAGGGCTGGCTTTGAATGATGATCCTCAGATCTCAGTATCCTGAATAGCTAGGATTACAGGTGTGAGCCACTGGTGCCTGGCTAAGAATGTTTATTTTTAGTTTTGCTTCTTGTTTATTAAAATTGCTTAGCAGATATATTTAAGTATTTTTTTTTGCCAGTCCTGGGCCTTGAACTCAGGGCTTGGGCATTGTCCCTGAGCCTCTGTGCCCAAGGCTAGCACTCCACCACTTGAACCACAGCTCCACTTCCAGCTTTTTTTGAGTAGGTTATTAGAGGTAAGAGTCTCATGGCCTTTACTGCCTGGGCTGGCTTCAAACCATGATCCTCAGATCTCAGCCTCCTGAGTAGCTAGGATTACAGGCCTGAGCTACCGGCTCCCTGCATTTAAGCCTTTTTGAGAGAAAAGTTTGGTCTTAGATTAAAATTTTCTTCCAAGTCAGATAGCTTTAGAGATTTTTTTTTGCCCGTACCGGGATTTGAACTCAGGGTCTTATACTTGCAAAGTATATACTCTATTACTTGAGCTATGCTCCCAATCCTGTTTGATTCAGTTATTTTGGGGATAGAGTCTTCATGCCTTGGTAAACCTGGTTGGTGATCTTCCTTATGTTCTCCACGTAACTGATGACAGTTGTATACCACTATGCCCAGCTTTATCAGTTGAGATGGATCCCACTTTTTGTCTGGTCTGGTTAAACTTTAGATTTTTTTGTTTAAGACTGACATTCTAGGGGCTGGGAAGGTGGCTCAGTGGTAGAGCGTTTGCCTTGCATGCCTGAGGCCCTGGGTTCGATTCCTTAGCGCCACATAAGCAAAAAAAAAAAAAAAGACTGATACTCTACCACTTGAGCCATAGTTCTCTGGATTTTTTTTTTTTTTTTTTTTTTTGAGGGAGTAGTTAATTGGAGATCAGTCTCACAAGCTTCCCTGTACAGGCTGACTTTGAACTGCAATCCTCAGCTGCGAATGTGGCTTAGAGGTAGAGTGCTTGCCAGAAAAAGCTGGAAGTGGCACTGTGGCTAAAGTGGTAGAGTGCTAGCCTTGAGCAAAAGAAGCTCAGGGACAGTGCCCAGGCCCTGAGTTCAAGCCCCAAGACTGGCAGAAAAAAAATAAAACAAAAAAACAAAACACGAACTGCAAACTGTAGAGTACAGCCTCCTGAGTAGCTAGGATTATAGGCATGAACCACCAGCAGGCACCTGGACTTAGGTTTTGCTTAAAAAAAAAAAATACACTCTATTACCTTGCTCATGTAATTGTAACCCCTCTGTATGGTATTTTTACAATTTAAAAAAAATAAAAAATACAATCTGACAGTCTTTGCCTATTTTTGTAGTACCTGAGGATCAAACTTGGGATTTTGCCCATGCTGGGGGTAAGCCTTCTATTGTTAATCTACACCCTTAGCCCCTGTACTTATAAAACAAGGTCTCACTATGTAGCTCAGACTGGCTTTGATCTCCCAGTCTTCTTGCCTCTGCCTTCTAAGTGCTGGGATTATAGGTATCTGGCTCAGTTTTGCATTTTAATAGGGATATTTAGATGAATTTCTTTGGGAAAAAAATCAGTAGAGTTTTATTTCTTGCTCACATTGATATTCATCTAAAACTATAGGTTGGATACATTTTTGCTTCAAATTTCATTTTATGACCAGAGCCTTACCCCTGTCCAGAGTAAATTGGAATTAAGCTAGATGTAAAAGTACCTGGCACTAGTGGCTCATGCATGTAATTCTAGCTACTCAGGAGACTGAGATCTGAGGATTGCAATTCAAAGCCTGCCTGGGCACACTCTTATCTCCACTAAACTACCCAAAAAGCTAGAAGTGAAGCTTTGGCTTAAAGTGGTAAAGTACAAAAAAGCTCAGGGACAGCACCCAGGCCCTATGACCGACCAAAAAAAAAAAAGAAAGAGAAAAAAGGAGATAAAAAAGACATGTAGCTTAAATACCTTAAAGCTTCTGCTAAGGGAGTAGCTGAGCAAAGAAGTTTCAGTTTTACAAAATCATATTCTCCTCCATTTCTCCTTCCCATTTTACCAATCTTCTGTGAGTAAGGCATATGAAGTGTAATCTTACAGGGATGGGGATAAGAAAAAAATCATTATCATTTGTTATCTTAGTTATCTTTTTGCATTCTATTGTATTTTTATTTTCAATTAATTTACATGACATTATCTTGTATATGATGAAATTGGAAGAGTGGAGTTGTGTGAAGACCTTCATAGCCAGATAGGTCCTCAGAGAAAAGAGATGATAGGACTTACTAAATAGAACAAAAGGAAGTATGGGGTGGGAAAAAATAGTGGAATACAAAGTTGGGGCAGGCAAAGTAAAGCAGCTGTCAGTAGTGTTAAAAGGTATAAAGGATTTGTAATTTTGAATTGGTTTTTACATGGATGAAATAGTTATAATACCAAACTTTTGGTACTAAAAGTACCAAAATCAAGCTGGGTACTGGTGGCTCATGCCTGTTATTCTAACTACTCAGGAGGCTGAGAGCCCAGGATTGTGGTTTGAAGCCTGCTTGGGCAAGAAAGTCCTTGAGATTCTTATCTCCAATAAACTATTTAGAAAAAGCTGGAAGTGGTGCTTTGGCTTAAGTGGAAGAGTGTTAGCCTTGAGCACAAAAGTTAAGGGACAGTGCCGAGGCTCTGAGTCCAAGCCCTAGGACCAGCCAATTTAAAAAAAAAAAAAAAAGAGGTACCAAGATCAATGTTGAGTTTGTTTTTATGCTGGTAATCAGTAATGACGATACAACTAAATATACATAGGAATATGTTAAGTAGTTACTGGTGATATGTGAATACAGATAAACATATTCCCAAGTAATTCACAACTTATTCCTGAATGTGAGATGTGAACTACGGAAAAATAACTACAGTTGTTTAAAGATATTTAGGAAAAAGAATTTGAGGTTGAATTTTTACCTCTGTGGTTATGTGCATATTTATTAATATACATGAGGCTATAAGTTCAATTCCAGGCTCAAAACCAAAGAGATTTTACAGAAATCTATGTTCTTATGTAGAAGTATTACAAAATTTGAGCTTGTATTGTGTACAAATTTTGAATCACCTGTTTGTATGTTATTTTGTATATTTAATTAAAGAAACCATTACAAATCCAGATCCACAGGAAAGATTCCTACAGAGAAAGGTGAATAGAGCAACATCTTTTATGTTGAGAGTAATCGCAGTAAAAGGACTAATTTAAATAAAACAATAAAAATACCATACACCATCATCAAGCTTTCTTTCTCCCCTACCACCTTGTCAGTATTAGATCTGGGAGAAAATTGTGGTTTATAATAAAGGAGGTATAAATAACAAATGGAAAGTAAACTTATTTGCCACAATTACTTACAATTAACATTAGATGCTTTTAGTTAGGATTTAATCTTCCCCATATGTAGATGGTGCTATGATTGTTATTTACCTTTTTTGATTCAGGAGATTAAAAATGGCAATGTTTAGGAAATTAGAATTGAAACATAAGCTGGGTGTTGGTGGCTCACTCCTGTAATCCTAGCTACTCAGGAGCTGAGATCTGAGGATTGTGATCAAAGCCAGCCCAGGTAGAAAAGTCCTTGAGACTCTTTATCTCCAATTAATCACCAGAAAACCAGAGGTGGTGCTGTGGCTCAAGTGGTAGAGTGCTAGCCTTGAGCTAAAGAGCTGAGAGACAGTGCCCAGGTCTAGACCGACCAAAAAAAAATTAAACATGAAAATATCAGATTCTTTGTAGAAATGCTTTTCTTTTTCATAGTTTTTTTTTTTTTTTTCTTTTTGCTTAAGTGGTGCTGAGGAATCGAACCCAGGGCCTCAGGCATGCAAGGCAAGCGCTCTACCACTGAGCCACCTTCCCAGCCCTTTCATAGTTTTTTTTGAGGCTATTAAAAAAAATAAGTTTATGTGGCAACCCCAGAAAGATGTGAAGGAATGATTCAATACAATGTCAAAGATCTATTTGAAGAAAGTTAATAAGTGATAGATTTAATGTTGAAATAGGGCAGATTTTTCCCCCTGTGTGTAAATGTGTTTTTCTTCTTCATTTTATAAATACAAAGGCATTGGCAGAGATGAATTTAAGGAGGTAAGTTTCAAGTATAAGAGCAATGGATTGTAATTCAGAAGGGAGCTATTGCCCACTAAATTTTGAATTGACCATTATTTGTCTTGTGTAAAAGTTTGGCATTCAAAGATGTTTGTTACCCTTTACTTTTCTGTTACTTATAATGAATTTTCATTTTTAGCATACATTGGGGGATGAAAGAATGAAAAATACTCTTTTGCACTATAATAAGTTATAATTTTAAATTTATTTTTCTAGTGCAATGATTAGGCATCTTTAAGGTCTTAAATACCTGTCTATCTTTTAACATCTAGATCTTTGCTGTCAATCCAGATCTGTGCCACTAGCGATATATATGGCACTTGGGAAGGTGAAATGTAACTGGTCTGACTTAACTCTGCTGAAAGAGTAAAACATATGCCAGATTTTGAAGACTTTATTTGAAAAAAAGGAGTATCACATTATTTTTTAAATTTAATATGGAAATAATATTTTGACTATAGTTGATAACATAAATTACCAAAATGTCTTTTATTTTCTTTTTTGGGTCCGGTCGTGGGGCCTGAACTCTGGGCCTGGGCGCTGTCCCTCAGCTCTTCAGCTCAAGGCTTGAGCTCTACCACTTGAGCCACAGTACCACTTCTGGCTTTTTTCTTTTTGCTTATGTGGTGCTGAGGAATCGAACCCAGGGCCTCAGGCATGCAAGGCAAGCGCTCTACCACTGAGCCACCTTCCCAGCCCTCTTTTTTTTTTCTTTTGGTCACAGGGCTTGAACTCTAGGCCTGGGCGCTGTCCCTCAGCTCTTCAGCTCAAGGCTAGTGCTTGACCACTTGAGCCACAGTGCCGGTTCTGGTTTTCTGATGTTTTATTGGAGATGAGAGTATTCTCAGACTTTTCCTGCCCGGGCTGTCTTTGAACCGCAATCCTCAGATCTCAGCCTCCTGAGTAGCTAGGATGACAGCCGTGAGCCACTAGTGCCCGGCATGTCATAGGTTTTTACTTTACTGTGATTTCAGCTTACATATGTGACTTTCATTACATTTCTTTTGGATAGGATGATCTAGGTGATCTAATGTGCAATGAGTATTACCTCAGTTTTCCTGAAGTTGAGCTCCATAAAATATTCAGCAACATAAATAAGTTAAGGAAGCACAAAGTTTATAAGCAAAATAGATTATTTTCATGTCTATGTTAAAAGCTTTAATTTTAATCATAAAAGTCTTTATGTCCTTATTTAAACTCTGGCCTTTTTGCATTTGAGGATTGTTTTCAATTTTCTATCCGTTGTCTATACAGATTCTGATTAGCATTTTGGATTGTGTTCACTTTTGAGTTGTCATTTAATTTTATCCTGGGGCTTAAACTCAATGCCTGGGCACTGTTGCTGAGCTTCTTTTGCTCAAGGCTAGTACTCTATCACTTGAGCCTCAGAGTCACTTCCAGCTTTTTCTATGTATGTGGTACTGAGGAATCGAACCCAGGGCTTCATGCATGCTACACAAGCACTCTACCATTAAGCCACATTCCCAGCCCCTGAGCTGTCATTTTAAAGGAAAATCAATCTTTTTCAGAACGAGGGAGATCCTGTTTTGGAGAGATATTTCTTTTGTGTTGTTTGGATCTTTTCTATGCCAGTTGTGTTTTCTCTTAGTTCTCCCTTCATTATTTCTATTGTTCTGATACAAAAATTGATGAATGTGAAACCTCTCTAAGTTAATGTAAATTTACTATGGTCTGAATGATTGTGTCCTTCCAAAATTCATGTGTTGAAACATGCCCAAGCATGACATTATTAAGGGATAGGGCCTTAGGGAAGCTTCACCTCAGGAATGGGATTAATGCCTTTATAAAAGAGTCTTTAGGAAGCCCCTCTGCTCTGTGTCATCTCAGGACATGTAGAAGGTGAACCATAAATATCTGTATTAAATTATCCAGTCTAGAACATTTTGTGATGGCAGCCCAAGTGAACTAAAACAGGTCTGATTTTATTCATTTGCCAATTGTTTAGCTAACAAGTTATTTTCTTTTCCAAGAATTCTTGTATTTTGTTTCTTCGGTGTAAAGTTATGAGATAATGGAACCTTACATTTGAAAAGTTGCTCCCTCTGTAATAAGGCTCTGCCTTGAAGTGAAGTGTATTTAGCTTTCCATATAGTATTTTTCTCATATAGTATTTTTCTTTAGATTCTTATATATTATCTAAATAATTTAAAAATTGTCAACTGGCATGTTGATTAGTTGCTGTTGTATTCTACTCAGGTATACATAGGAAAATAATGTGCTGAATAAAACAGGATATTTAAAAAAGGTTTCATTTCAACTCTTCATAAATAATTGCCAAACTTCTGTTTGTAGTTTCCACTTTCTTCTGAACTTTAGACTTGTTTTCAACTGCTACACCTTGTGTCTACAAGAATGTCCCCCAAGGGCTGGGAAGGTGGCTCAGTGGTAGAGTGCTTGCCTTGCATGAGGCCCTGGGTTTGATTCCTCAGCACCACATAAGCAGAAAAAGCCAGAAGTGGCGCTGTGGCTCAAGTGTTAGAGCCCTATCCTTGAACTGAAGAGCTGAGGGACAGCGCCCAGACCGAGTTCAGGCCCCAGGACCGACAAAAAACAACAAAAAAGAGAATGTCCCCCAAGTACTTCATACTATAAATATCCCAAATAATAATAATTCTCAGATCTCAGCCTCCTGAGTAGCTAGGATTACAGGCATGAGCCACTGGCACCCAGCTATGGAGCTACTTTAATAGAGACAGTAGTTTGTTAAGAGATTAGGTGTGGGCTGAGAAGTGACTTAATGGTAGAATGTTTGCCTAGCATGCATGAATCCCTGGGTTCAATTCCTCTGTACCACATACACAGAAAAAGCTGGAAGTGGCACTGAGGCTCAAGTGATAAGAGTACTAGCCTTGAGCAAAAGAAGCTCAGGGACAGTGCCCAGGCATTGAGTTCAAGCTCAGGACTGGCAAAAAAAAAAAAAAAAAAAAAAAAAAAAAATATATATATATATATATGTAGAGAGAAAGAGAGAGAGACAGAGAGAGAGACACAGAGACAGAGACAGAGAGATTGACTAGGTATTAGATGTTCCATTTATGAGAAATCTGACCTGTGATGTCTTAATGTGGCAGTGTTCTGGGGGATGAACAAATCCGGGCCTAGGACTTACTGTGTTGTAATTGCAGATAAGAAAAGACCACAGGTGGCTCAGTTGTAGAGTGCTTGCCTTTGCATTCGTGAGACCCTGGATTCTGTTCCTCAGTACCACATAAGCAGAAAAAGCGGGAAATGGTGCTGTGGCTCAAGTGGTAGAGCGCTAGCCTTGAGCTGAAGAGCTGAGGGACAGCTCCCAGGCCCAGAGTTCAAGCCTACAACCGACAAGAAAAAACAAAAACAAAAAAACCCCCAACAACAAAAGACCACAGAAAGAGCTGGAGTGTGATTCTAGCAGTAGAGTTCCTGTCTAGCAAATGTAAAACTCTGAGTTAAAAAAAAATGGGGAATTCATTAGATCACAATGTACAATGTTATTATTAGGCCAATATTTTAATTTAATCTGATTTATTTCTTCTTTTGTTAGAAGGAAATTATGGTGAGGTGGGAAGTGTGGTAGACAGTTTTGTGATAGATCCATGTAAAAGTGAACTCATGTGATCTGGGAGGAGAAAAATAAGTTTTGGAGGGACTTCTCAATTGCTCACAGACCGAGGAGTAATGTTACATTAATGACAGCTCAAGACTTTGGACATTGCCAACTTTCAGGCAATATATGATTCTGTCACTGTCAGAGTATCTTGATCATGTTGATATCAGGTAGAAACCTGATTAACTGCCTGCCTGTGTTATTGACCACTTTTTATTTTGTTGTTGTTGGTCGTGGGGCTTGAACTCTGGGCCTGGGTGCTATCCCTTAGTTCTTCAGCTCAAGGTAGCGCTCTACTATTTGAGCCACAGTGCCACTTCTGGTTTTCTAGTAGTTTATTGGAGATAAAAGTCTCACAGACTTTCTTGCCCAGGTTGGCTTTGAACCATGATCCTCAGATCTTAGCCTCCTGAGTAGCTAGGATTACAGGTTTGAACTGGCACCTGGCTATTGACCACTTTTATTAGTAAGAAAGAAATGAGAATATTCGTTCTAACTACATATTTTATAAAGTCTACATCTAATAATTATAATTGTAATAATTATTATTTATGCTTGTACTGAGTCTTGAACTCAGGGTTGGGCACTATCTCAGAGTTTTCTTTGTTTGTTTTTTTGGTTGCTTGTGGGGCCTGAACTCTGGGCCTGGGCGCTGTCCCTCAGCTCTTCAGCTCAAAGCTAGAGCTCTACCACTTGAGCCATAGCACCACTTCCGGCTTTTTCTCTTATGTGGTGCTGAGGAATTGAACTCAGGGTCTCATGCATCATAGGCAAGCACTCTACCACTGAGCCACCTTCCCAGCCCTTCCCAGAGCTTTTGTGCTCAAGGCTAGGCTCTACTAATTGAGCCACAGCTCTGCTTCTGGCTTTTTGGTCGTCAATTGGAGATTTGAGTCTCATGGACTTCTTTGCTAGCAAACCACAATCCTGAGATTTTAGCCTCCTAAATAGCTAGGATTACGGGCGTGAGCTCAGTTTAAGTCTACATATTCTTAAGGAATATACAGGTGCTTTTCCTGCATGCCATGACTATTTATAGCATCCTTTATAAATGGTAACATGGATTCTAAGACATGGTTGAGGGTTTCATTGTTGGTATAAATATTGTAGAGTATACTTACACAAACCTAGATGGTATAGCCTGTGGCTTCTAGGCTATAATCTGTGTAGCATGATGCTCTGCTGACTGCTCTAGGCATTTATAACACAATGGTTTTTGTGTATCTAAACCTAGAAAAGATACAGTGAAAATATGGTAAAAGATTAAAGAATGATCTAATTATATTGAGTATATTCCGTGAATGGATCTTGCAGGACTAGCAGTTGCTCTGAGTGAGTTAGTGATAAATGAAAAATAGACCTAGGACACTGCACTGCAGTAGACTATAGACACTCTATACTTGTGCTGCCCTTGATGTGCTGAAAACATTTTTCTTCAATGAATTTTTAATTTTTAGTCTTTGATTCTGATTCTTGTAATAACACCTGGCTTGAAACACAAACACATTGAAGAGTTTTTTAAACATACTTTCTTTCCCTCCCTCCCTCCTTCTCTCCTTTCCTTCCTTCTTTCTTTCCTTCTTTCCTCAGTCCTGGGGCTTGAACTCAGGGCCTGAGCATTGTTCTTGAGCTTTTTTTGCTCAAGGCTGTCACTCTACCACTTGAGCCACAGCACCACCTCTGGCCTTTTCTGTTTATGTGGTACTGAGGAATAGAACTCAGGGCTTCAGGCATGCTAGGCGAGCACTTTACCACTAAGCCACATTCCCAGCCCTGTTTTCTGTCTTTTTCTTCTTGTTGCATAAGCTTCATTTTATTTAAATTAAAACTTGATTTTTAAAGCTTTTAAGATTAAAATTGTAGCCGGGCACCAGTGGCTCATGCCTGTAATCCTAGCTTCTCAGGAGGCTGAGATCTGAGGAATGTGGTTCAAAGCCAGCCCAGGCAGGAAAATCTGTGAGACTCTTGTCTGGAGTGGTGCTGTGCCTCAGAGTGCTAGAGTGCTAGCCTTGAGCTGAAGAGTTCAGGACCAGCACCGAGGCCCAGAGTTCAAGCCCCACAACTGACAACAAAACAAAACAACAACAACAAAAAAAACTCATACACATTAGGCTAGCCTACCCAGGATTAGTATTGCCAGCATCTGTCTTCTGCTTCCACATATTGTCCCCCTCGTTGTCTTCAGGGGCAAGAATACATTTGGAGCTTTCATTTCTCTTAATAACAATACCTAGTTCTGAAGTATTTCCCAAAGACTATCTGGAAGCTGTTTCACACCAAATAATTACATTTTTTTTTAAAAGTAAGTAGGAGTATACTTTAACAACAAAAGATATAGTATAGTAAATACTTACACCACCAACCTTTTACCATTGGTTAATATTATATGCTGTACAAAATGATTTGATATTTTTCTTTATAACCGGCAGTAAAGTAGGTTTCTTCGCCACTAGCATTACTAACAGATGTGAGTAACACATTTTGTTCCATTGTCACAAGATCACCATGTAGCCATCACTAGGCGATAGGAAATTTTTAGATTCATTATAACTAGATGGAGGTCACATCATGTATGGGGTACATCTTTGTCCAAACTGTCATGTTGCATGATGATACTTTACTAGAAGAAACTTTATAGGATCATTTCAGTTATTTCGTCTGCAAAATGTTCTAACTCTCACATAGTAATAAGTCTGTAGACTTTCAGCTGTAAATCCTTTTTGGACATGGGTTTTCATTTTAACCTTACAAGGAAGTGCCAAACAGTTCTTCAAAACAGCTATACCATTTTCATACTTCTGATACTTATTTATGTGAGTTATGTGAGCTGACTAACATTTGGTCTGGTCATTTTTTTCAAATTGTAACTTTATTAGTGTATATATACTGTTATTTAACTTGTATTTCTGTGATGCCATTATTAATGTGTACTTACTGCTTGTATTTCCTTGATGTCTAAAGATGCCGAACCCTTTTCAGGTGTTTATTGGTCCTTTGATCATCTTGTTTTGGAAAGCATCAAATTTAAGTCTTTTTTTTTGGGGGGGGGGGGGGTTGGTCGTGGGCCTTGAACTCTGGGCCTGAGAGCTATCCCTGAACTCTTCAGTTCAAGACGAGTGCTCTGCCGCTTGAGTCATAGCACCACTTCTGGTTTTCTAGTGGTTTATTGGAGATAAGAGTCTCTCAGAGCCGGGCGCTGGTGGCTCACGCCTGTAATCCTAGCTACTCAGGAGGCTGAGATCTGAGGATCGCGGTTCAAAGCCAGCCCGGGCAGGAGAGACCGTGAGACTCCTATCTCCAATAAACCACCACAAAACCAGAAGTGGCGCTGTAGCTCAAGTGGTAGAGCGCTCGCTTTGAGCTGAAGAGCTGAGGGACAGCACTCAGGCCCAGAGTTCAAGCCCCACGACCGACAAAAAAAAAAAAAAGAGTCTCTCAGACTTTCCTGCCTGCGCTGGCTTTGAACACGATCCTCAGATCTCAATCTCCTGAGTATCTAGGATTACAGGCGTGAGCCACCGGCACCCGGCTAAGTCTTTTTTTTTTTTTTTTTGGAGTCCGGTCGTGGGGCCTGAACTCTGGGCCTGGGCGCTGTCCCTCAGCTCTTCAGCTCAAGGCTAGCACTCTACCACTTGAGCCACAGCGCCACTTCCGGATTTTTTCTTATGTGGTACTGAGGAATCGAACCCAGGACCTTGAGCATGCAAGGCAAGTGCTCTACCACTGAGCCACCTTCTCAGCTCCTAAGTCTTATTTTTTTAAGTATAGCATTCGCTTCCTTAATTATTAATTTTAGGAGCTCTTTTTGGTCAGTCAGGAAGCTTGAACTCAGGGCCTGGGTGCTGTCCCTGAGCTTTTTTGCTCAAAGCTAGTGCTCTACCACTTTTTTTTTTTTTTTTTTTGCCAGTCCTGGAGCTTGAACTCAAGGCCTAGGCACTGTCCCTAAGCTTAAGAAGCTCAAGGCTATGGACTGGGAAGGTGGCTAAAAGGTAGAGCGCTTGCCTTGCTTGCCTGAGTCCCTGGGTTCGATTCCTCAGCACCCCATAAGCAAAAAGAAAAAAGCCGGAAGTGGTGCTGTGGCTAAAGTGGTAGAGCTCTAGCCTTGAGCTGAAGAGCTGAGGGACAGTGCCCAAGCCCAGAGTTCAGGCCCCATGAACGGACCCCCCCCCAAAAAAAAAAAAAAAGAAACTCAAGGCTAGCACTCTACCGCTTGAGCCACAGCACCACTTCCAGCCTTTTCTGTTTATGTGATACTGAGGAATCAAACTCAGGGCTTCATGCATGCTACACAAGCACTTTACCACTAAGCCACATTCCCCGCACCATACTCTACCACTTTGAACCATAGCACCACTTCCAGTTTTCTGGTAGTTAATTGGGGATATGAATCTCATGGACTTTCCTACCTGGGCTGGCTTTGAACTGAAACCCTCAGATCTCAGCCTCTTGAGTAGCTAGGATTAGAGGTGTGAGCCACTGGCCTGACTGGCTAATTTTAAGAGTTCTTATATTTTGGACCAGTCTTTTGTCAGCTATATGAATTTGTCAGCTATATATATATATATATATATATATATATTATATATATATATATATATATATATATATATATATGGCTTATCTTTTCTGTCTGTCTGTTTGTGCATTAGTCCGCCTGTCCCTCCATCCCTTCCTCCCAAACTTCCCTTCTTAGCATATGTTCTTTTTCTCTGAAGCTTGCCTAACACTTTTCTTTTTCCCACCAGATTTCCTCTTACTTAAATTGCTAATAGAATTTCGTTCCTGTGGTTGTTTTGAGATGGGCTCTCACTGAGTTGCTGAGACTTGTCTCAAACTTGTGGGCTCAAGTGATCGTCTGCTTCAAGCTCCTCAGTAGCTGAGACTATGGGCACGCACTACTGCGGCCAACTGCCTAATACAATTTTTTTTTTTCCTGTTGGTTGTGGGTCTTGAACTCTGGGCCTGGGCACTGTCCTTGCACTCTTCAGCTCAAAGCAAGCGCTCTACCGCTTGAGCCACAGCGTCACTTCTGGTTTTCTAGTCCTTTATTGGAGATAAGAGTCTCACGGAGTTTCTTGCCCGGACTGGCTTTGAACCATGATCCTCAGATCTCAGCCTCCTCAGTAGCTAGGATTACAGGTGTGAGCCACTGGTGCCTGGCCCTAATACGAATTTTTAATAGAGACCAAGACAAATTATGGTGGAGCTAATAGAAGTATTTAATATAATTTGTTACTTCATATTTTGAAACTGTATTTTTCAAATTTCAAAACTTATAATTTTGAAATTAGATGTCATATAAAAGCTATCTTAAGACAGTAGCTTCTGCTGGGCAGTGGTGGCTCATGCCTGTAATCCTAACTACTCTGGAAGCTGAGATCTGAGGATCATGGTTCAAAGCCAGCCCAGGCAGGAAAGTTGTGAGATTCTTATCTCCAGTTGACCATCAGAAAACTGGAAGTAGTGATGTGGCTCAAGTGGTAAATCACTCACCTTGAGCTGAAGAACTGAAGGACAGCTCCTAGGCCCAGAGTTCAAGACTCATGACCAAGAAAAAAAAAAAAAAGTAGCTTCATCAGGTATCGCTGTGATATGCTATTTTGAGCAGTTTTTAATTATATTTTAGATTGTTAGAGACGGATTGTAAGTCTTTAAGATCTGTAAATGGGTCAAGAAGAAACAGTGGCTCCTCTCTTGTATCGAGCTCATCAGCCTCCAGCAACCTCAGCCACCTTGAAGAAGATTCTTGGATTCTCTGGGGAAGAATTGTTAATGAATGGGATGATGTGCGCAAAAAGAAGGAAAAGCAAGTTAAGGTATTTGTGTTCTTTTTTTTTAAATTTTTAAAATTTTTTTTTGGGTCCAGTCGTGGGGCCTGAACTCTGGGCCTGGGCTCTGTCCCTCAGCTCTTCAGCTCAAGGCTAGCGCTCTACCACTTGAGCCACAGCGCCACTTCTGGCTTTTTTCTTTTTGCTTATGTGGTGCTGAGGAATCGAACCCAGTGCATGCAAGGCAAGCACTCTACCACTGAGCCACCTTCCCAGCCCCCTTGTGTTCTTTATTAAAGTTTTTTCTTCTTTTCCCAAACAGGGTAAGGCATAGATTAATAGAGGAATATGAGAAGAAGGAAAAGAAAAAAAAAGATTCTAGTAATTCCTAAGCTATGTAATAAAAAGATTTGCTTTACATGCTGTGTATGTGTATGTGTTTTCCTGGACAAGACTTTGCACTTGCTAAATTGGTGCTCTACCACTTGAGCCAACACTTCCAGTTCTTCTTTCTGCAAATTATTTTAGAGAAAGAATCTAGCTAACTCTTCTGTCCAGGCTGGCCCCAAACCACGATCCCCAGATCTGAGCCTCCTGAGTAGGTAGGATTACTTTATATGCTTTATTTATGCCCATAGAAGTTTTGATTTGTAGGGATCAATCCTCAAAATGTAGAAATACATAGTTCAAAATTATTTTAGAAATTAAATTTGAAGATCTTACAGAGTTATGATATCTTGTATCCTTGAATTATCAGTATTTTACCATTTTTGACCTCATCAGCCTTTTGAAATGTGATGGCTATGGGACCATCATTCATAGCTCTGTAGGATACCAAATCCTTGTTACCTTTAGAAGGTACACTCTGTGAAAGGACCAGAAATTACCATGGCTCTGTAGTAGTCTCCAGACCAGAACAGGACATACTGAAGCTCAAAATCTTAGCTTTTTTTGAAAAACTTTCCTTACCAGCTGTGATGCCTTTAGTTTTAAGGCTTACGGGACCAAGGCAGGAAGTGTGTAGCCTGTGCTATATGGTGAGTCCCTGTCTGAAGAGTCTCGCCCCTCAAATTGTAAATTTAATAAAGTTTTTCATTGTACCTCCACCCATCACCCTGACTTGAAACAATAGCATTTAAATAATTTACTTTGTAAAAATATTTTCCTTTTGTTTTTTTTCCAGGAACTTGTTCGTAAAGGGATACCCCACCACTTTAGAGCAATAGTTTGGCAACTTCTATGCAGTGCACAAAGTATGCCAATTAAGGATCAGTATTCAGAGCTCTTGAAAATGACCTCACCTTGTGAGAAATTGATCCGAAGGGACATTGCTAGAACTTACCCTGAACATAATTTTTTTAAAGAAAAGGATAGTCTCGGACAAGAGGTTTTATTTAATGTAATGAAGGTAAGTTTTATGTATTCATTTTAAGAAATAAAATTTATATATTTCCCATGATGGAGCATGAGTTCCCATCACAGTAATCAGTTGCTTTGACAATAAAATTGATTTTAGTACAATTTCTGCTTTAATTCTGATGGAACATAACTGTCTGTGTTGGAGAACTTAGGAGAAAATGCATCTCATTATTCAGCATTGGTTGACAGAAATAAAATAACCTATTATCACAGAGCTTAGATTCCCCTGAGAAGTTGTTTAGTTCAACTGTATGTGCTTCATACTGAGGAATGCAGGTTTCTGCTCTCACGACTGCATCCAATTGACTTTTCTGCATGCAGTGATTTTTGTTAAGAGCAGTCAGCCCTTGTGTGGTTTGCAGTTCTAATTTTAATTGCAGTATTACCTTTTACCTTCCTGTAGTTTTTTTCAGCTACCGCTATAAAATACCAGTTTCTTTTTTTTTTTGGGGGGGGGGGGGTCTGGTCGTGGGGCCTGAACTCAGGGCCTGGGCACTGTCCCTCAGCTCTTCAGCTCAAGGTTAGTGCTTTACCACTTAAGCCACAGTGCCACTTACGGCTTTTTTCTTTTTGCTTATGTGGTGCTGAGGAACAGAACCCAGGGTCTCAGGCATGCAAGGCAAGCGCTCTACCATTGAGCCACCTTCCCAGCCCAAAGCTTTTTTTTTTTGGGTCCGGTCATGGGGCCTGAACTCTGGGCCTGGGCGCTGTCCCTCAACTCTAGGTTAGCGCTCTACCACTTGAACCACAGCACCACTTCTGGCTTTTTTCTTTTTGCTTATGTGGTGCTGAGGAATCAAACCCAGGGCCTCATGCATGCAAGGCAAGTGCTCTACCACTGAGCCACCTTCCCAGCCCAAAATACCAATTTCTTATTAAGTCTTTTCTCTTTATGTACTGCTGAGGAATCGAACCTAGAGCCTCTTGCATGTGAAGCAAGCATTCTACCACTGAGCCACATTCCCAGCCCTACCTTTATTTGATTTTGTTTTAAAAGCTCTGTCTTTCTGAATATAAATTCCTTTATTTGAAGTACCACATTTTTAGTTTTTCCTTCTTGAGTGGTACAAAGGTTTGAACTTGAGGTCTCAGGCTCACTTGGCTTACTTGAGACATGCCTCTACCCCTGCATTTGCTGGTTAATTATTAGAGCTGGAGCTTCATGGACTCTTCTGCCCTGGCTGGCCCCAAAATTTGATCCTTTGGATTTCAGTTTTCTGAGAAGCTAGGATTGCAGAAGTGGATCATCAATGCCCAGAATGAGCTGCTATTTTTATTTTTATTTTATTTTTTTGGGTCTGGTCGTGGGCCTGAACTCTGGGCCTAGGCGCTGTCCCTCAGCTCTTCAGCTCAAGGCTAGTGCTCTACCACTTGAGCCACAGAGCCACTTCCGGCTTTTTTTCTTTTTGCTTATGTGGTGCTGAGGAATCGAACCCAGGGCCTCAGGCATGCAAGGCAAGCGCTCTACCACTGAGCCACCTTCCCAGCCCTGAGCTGCTATTTTTAAATTGAGAAATTGTCAAAAGAAATTTTACATGAATAGACTGTGTGTGTATGTGTGTGTGTGTGGGGGGGGGGGGGGGGCGAGGAGAGAGTAAGATTCCTGGGGCTTGAACTCAAGGTCTAGGCTCTGTACCTAAGCTATTCTGTTTTTTGCTTTTTCCTTTCTCATCAAGGCTGGTGTTACACATGTAGCTTTTTGGTAGTTAATTGGAAGAGTCTCATGAACTTTCCTGCCTGGGCTGGCTTCGAACCTTGATATTCAGATCTCAGCCTTCTGAGTAGCTAAGATTACAGGCATGAATCATTGGCACCTAGCTTATAAATGAACTTTTAATATACTCATCTCATCAACATTAGGTTTTTGGAGAAGGAAGGTATAATATACCATATTGGAATTTTTTTTTTCTTGGCTGGTCCTGGGTCTCAAACTTGGCCTGGGCACTCTTCTTGAGCTCTTTTTGCTCAAGGCTAGCACTCTACCACAACTTCCAGCTTTTTTGTTAGCTAATTGGAGACAAGTGTCTTACAGACTTTCCTGCCTGAGCTGGCATCAAACCATGATCCTCAGATCTCAACTTCCTGAGAAGCTAGGATTACACTTGCGAGCCACCATTTTGAAATTTATGTATGTATGTATGTATGTATGTATGTTGGTCCTGGGGCTTGAATTCAGGGCCTAAGCATTGTGTCTGAGCTTTTCTGCTCAAGCCTAGCACTCTACCACTTTGAGACACAGCTCCACTTTTTTTTTTTTTTTTTTTGTTATTTTGGTGGTTAATTAGAGATAAGGCTCATGGATTTTCCTGCCCAGGCAGGCTTTGAACTGCAGTCCTCAGATCTCAGATTACAGGTGTGAGCCACCAGCACCTGGGAATATTGAAATACTTTTAACACTTTTTTTACTTTTTAGGCATATTCTTTAGTGGATCGTGAAGTTGGTTACTGTCAAGGAAGTGCTTTTATAGTTGGATTATTGCTTATGCAGGTAAGCTAAAACAAGTATTAAGTGTCAAATTTGTTATTTTAGTTGGATTGTAGATTTTTTTTTTTGTGTGTGTGTGTATGTATGTTGGTCTTGAGGCTTGAACTCAAGGCCTGATGCTGTTTCTGAGCTTTTATACTCAAAGCTAGTGCTCTACCATTTGAGCTCTACTCCCACCTTTTATTTGTTTAGTTATTTGTTTGTTTTTGGTGCTTAGTTAGAGATAAGAGTCTCTGAGACACTTCTACCTTGGGCAGTATCCTGAAATCTCAGCTTTACAGATGGTAGATTGCTGAATTTAAAAATCATGTTTTTAGTAAGTATAAGTAGATAGGGAATATTTCTTCCCAGGCATAATTTGATTTTGTTTTGTTTTTTGGGTCCGGTTGTGGGGCCTGAACTCTGGGCCTGGGCACTGTCCCTCAGCTCTTCAGCTCAAGGCTAGCGCTCTACCACTTGAGCCACAGCACCACTTCCGGCTTTTTTCTTTTTGCTTATGTGATGCTGAGGAATTGAACCCAGGGCCTCAGGCATGCAAGGCAAGCGCTCTACCACTGAGCCACCTTCCCAGCCCCCCCCAGGCATAATTTGAATAGTAATATTTTAGTCTGCACTTTGGAAGAGGAAAATTGTTGAAATGATGTAAATAATAATTTCTTGCCACCAAATGAAATTTCAGTGATTTCTCCTTCTCACTTTCTTTTTTTTTTGTGTGTCTGTTATGGGGCTTGAACTCTGGCATGGACTCTGACCTTCAGCTCTTCAGCTCAAGACTAGAGCTCTACCACTTGAGTCACAGTGTCACTTCTGGTTTTATGAGTGGTTTATTGGAGATAAGAGTCTCATGGACTTTCTGCCCAGGCTGGCTCTGAACTCCTCAGATCTCAGCCTCCTGAGTAGCTAGAATTAAAGGCGTGAGCCACCAGCTCTTCCTTCTCACTTTCTCTACTCCTTCCCATTTTGTAGAGTTATACTTACTTACCTGGCTGTAACTCCTCTTCACTATACCTCCTCTGGTCCTACCTAATGCTGGCCAAACTTACTTAGCTTGCCATGCTTTCTCCTGATTATACTCCTGATTCTACATACTTATTTCTGGTTCCTTCCTGTGCTATGAGAGAGAAAATAATCCCTTTAAGATAGAGCCAGATTTCAGCCAAAGGAAGAGAATTCTTGAAAAAAGATATTGAGCTTATTGGTAGAAGTTTGGAAATGGAGTGAGATTAGGGAACAGTAGAATCAGAGAGGATTGCTCTGAGATCTTGGCCTTTTGTAGTGACTGAAATAAATCATTAGGGCTGGAAGGTCTAGTAGGATAATAGAGATGTTTTCCAAGACAGAATTGTGGCTATGTTAGGAGGGAAGAAGGAAGGAAATTTAGGTTTTGCCAAAATTAACTCTTGGATTCTCTCCATGTTTGTGTTATGGCCAGAAAAAAATGTAGTTATCTTCTATAGTCTTCCCTAAGAAGAATGCCTAGAGATCCTTTGTCCTTTTTCTCTTTTAGAACTCCATATAGTATAATCTTTTTTTTTTTTTTTTTTTTGATCAGTCGTGGGGCTTGAACTCTGGGCTTGGGTGCTATCCCTGCGCTCTTCAGCTCAAGGCAAGTGCTCTATCGCTTGAACCACAGCACCACCCCCGGTTTTATTGGAGATAAGAGTCTCACAGACTTTCTGGCCCAGGCTGGCTTTGAACTTTGATCCTCAGATCTCAGCCTCCTGAGTAGCTAGGATTACAGGCATGAGCCACAGGCGCCCGGCTTTCCATATAATATAATCTTAAGTGAATGAGAATTGACAAATACTATTTTGAGAAAGATGACTTAGCAATTTATGTTATTTGATTAAACATTTTGAATCTTTGTAGCCCTTTATAGAGGTTTCAAAAATGTTTTATTTGGGGGCTAGGAAGGTGGCTCATTGGTAGAGTGCTTGCCTTGCATGGATGAGGCCCTGGGTTCGATTCCTTAGCACCCCATAAGCAAAAAGAAAAAAGCTGGAAGTGGTGCTGTGGCTCAAGTGGTAGAGTGCTAGCCTTGAGCTGAAGAGCTGAGGGACAGCGCCCAGGCCCACAGTTTAGGCCCCACGACCGGACCCCCCCCCCAAAAAAAAAATGTTGTTTTATTTGATGTAATTTCCTAGTGTTTTACGCATTAAATGTATAATTGGTGCCTTTAAACTCCAATTACAGGTAATTTGAAAACATAAAAGTTGTTTAAACTGGGTGCTGGTAGCTCATGCCTGTGATCCTAGTTACGTGGAAGGTGAGATCTGACGATGGCAGTTTGGAGCCAGCCTAGGCAGGAAAGTCTTCATAATTCTTGCTTCCAATTAAGCATACACACTCAAAAAAAATTGCCCAAATAGCTGGACCTCAAGTGGTAGAATGCTAGCCTTCAACAAAAAAGCTCAGGGAAAGTTCCCAGGCCCTGAGTTCAAGCCCCAGGACTGGTGCATACACACAAAAAAATTTTTTTTTAATATGGAAGCCATATCATATCACTTCTGCTGTGTTCAAGCTTTCCATCTTGTTTTTGTTTCCATCCTTTTGCTTTCCATCCATTTTTTTCTGATGCCTATCTATCTATCTATCTAAATTATCTATATACCTAGATATATATGCCTATATAGGGTGTATATATATATGTGTGTGTGTGTGTGTATACATATATATGTAGAAATATCTACATATATATAGCTGTAAATGATTATTGGTTGAATTAATGAATTAGGTAATTTGAAGCAGTTGATGAGGTTGTAAGACTAGTCTAATTTCTCTTGGGAACCTACAATGTCCTAATTCTTTTTTTTTTTTTTTTGCCAGTTCTGGGTCTTGAACTCAGGGCTTGGGCACTGTCCCTGAGCTTCATTTTGCTCAAGGCTAGCACTCTACCACTGGAGCCACAGTGCCACGTCCAGCTTTTTCTGCTTATGTGGTACTGAGGGATCGAACCCAGGGCTTCATGCATCGTAGGCAAGTACTCTACCACTAAGCTACCTTCCCAGCCCATGATTCTTAGTCACTCTTTTTTTTTAAAAAAAAAAAAAATTAGAGAGGCATGGTCACAATGTATCCCAGGCTCCTGATGCTTTTGCCCCAGGTTCCTGAGTGCTGGAATTAACAGGCATGTACATTGCTCTTAACATTGTACCATGTGGCTACTCAAAACAGTGTTTATGGGGGCTGGGAATGTGGCTTAGTGGTAGAGTGCTTGCCTAGCATACATGAAGTCCTGGGTTCAGTTCTTCAGTTCCACATAAACAGGAGAAGCTGGACGTGGCGCTATGACTCAAGTGGTAGAGTGCTAGCCTTGAGCAAAAGAAGCTCAAGGACAGTGCCCAAGTGGTAGAGTGCTAGCATTGAGCAAAAGAAGCTCAGGGACAGTGCCCAGGCCCCGAGTTCAAGCTCTATGACCAGCAAAAACAAAAAGAATGTTTATGGTTGAATGGTTCCTGCTTTAAATATAATTTAGTTTGTGTATCAAGAAACTATAGAAACCTATGAACCATATAGAACTACTATAGACTTTATATTGTTTTTCCTCAGATGCCAGAAGAAGAAGCTTTCTGTGTATTTGTTAAATTAATGCAAGATTATAGACTTCGTGAACTTTTTAAACCAAGTATGGCAGAATTAGGTCTTTGTATGTACCAGTTTGAGTGCATGATACAGGTAAGAGTACAGTTTATTTGTGTTATCATTTGACCTGAGTGATATCTTAACAATTAAATAATTTTAATAATAAAAATAAAGCATATTAAAGAATCAATGTTTTGGGCTGGGAAGGTGGCTCAGTGGTGGAGCGCTTGCCTTGCATGCATGAGGCTCTGGGTTCGATTCCTCAGCACCACATAAGCAAAAAGAAAAAAGCCAGAAGTGGCGCTGTGGCTCCAGTGGTAGAGCACTAGCCTTGAGCTGAAGAGCTGAAGGACAGCGCCCAGGCCCAGAGTTCAGGCCCACGACCGGACCCAAAAAAAAAAAAAGAATCAGTGTTTTAATCACCTGATCATTTCTTGGTCCGTTGACTCATGGTTAGGCCTACTTTCAGTTGAGGTGTTATCTGCAGTTATCCCAGTCTGGAACTTGACTGCTGTTTACTTAATGAAACCTTTAGCATTTGTGCCAAATGTACTGTGAACTGCATGCATGGGTTTCCTTCTGTTCTATTACATCCTATTAGTGTTATGTGGCCTGAGCTGTCTGACGGGCTGTGTGACTTTAAGTCTGATATCAGTCACTCCATTTGCTTTGAGACTTTGTCTCTTTCAGTCTTCTCTACTTTCCCTTTTTATCTCAGTTTTTCTGCTAGCTTGCAACCTTTTTTATTCTCTGCAATGTTCCATTCGTTTTATGTTGCTAAGGTAAGATTAAATTGCATACCATTTAGGATGGAGAGACATGGAATGAAATAAAAAATCAGTGAAAAATACCTTCAGCATGATGTACCTTTCTTTTTTGTTGTTGTTGTTGTTTTTTGTTTTTTGTTTTTTTTTTGTCGGTCGTGGGGCTTGAACTCTGGGCCTGGGCACTGTCCCTCAGCTCTTCAGCTCAAGGCGAGCGCTCTACCACTTGAGCTACAGCGCCACTTCCGGTTTTCTGGTGGTTTATTGGAGATAGGAGTCTCACAGTTTCTCTTGCCCAGGCTGGCTTTGAACCGCGATCCTCAGATCTCAGCCTCCTGAGTAGCTAGGATTAGAGGCGTGAGCCACCAGTGCCCGGCTTTTTGTTGTTGTTGTTATTGTTGGTCTTGGGGCTTGAACTCTGATTCTGGGCCCTGTCCCTGAGCTCTTCAGCTCAAGGCAAGCATTCTACCACTTGAGCCACAGCACCACTTTTGGTTTTCTAGTGGTTAATTGGAGCTAAGAGTCTCGTGGACATTCCTGCCTGGGCTGACTTTTAATCGTGATCCTCAGATCTTCGCCTCCTGAGTAGCTAGGATTATAGGTGTGAGCCACCGGCACCTGGCATGATGTACCTTTCTAAACTTTTTTTAGTTGGTCATGGGGCTTGAACTCTGGGCCTGGGCACTGTCCCTGAATTCTTCAGCTTAAGGTGAGTGCTCTACTACTTGAGCCACAGTGCCACTTTCCTCTAAATTTTTTATATACTTGTATGTGTAAACATTTCCTCTATTACCCTATAGTATAAAGATGTAAATATTTTCATTGACTTACATATCTATTAAATGAACAGAAATTTAGAATATAGGTTAATGACTCAGCTGGCACAAGAGCCAGATTTAAGTCTCTTTTCCCTGAAACTATAAAATATGTCTTTCTATGTGTGATGTGAGGAGTTCTACATTTTAAGAAAAAGCCAAAATAGGTCTTGAGATGGTTCTTTAATTTGTTTTTAAGAAATAGTTTTGGGCTGGGAAGGTGGCTTAGTCATGCAAAAGGCCCTCGATTTGATTCCTCAGGACCATATAAGCAGAAAAAGCTGGAAGTGGCACTGTGGTCAAGTGGTAGAGTGCTAGCCTTGAGCTGAAGAGCTGAGGAACAGTGCCCAGGCCCAGAGTTCAGGCCTCATGACTCTCTCTCTCTCTCTCTCTCTCTCTCTCTCTCTCTCTCTCTCACACACACACACACACACACACACACACACACACACACAAAAGTAAGTTAGTTTTGAGAGAGAGAGAGTGTGTGCTTGTGCCTGTGTGTGCGCGTGGGCCAGTGTGCGAGAGAGTGTGCTTGTGCGTGTGTGTGCGCGTGGGCCAGTGTGCCAGTTTTGGGGCTTGAACTAAGGGCTTGGGTGTTGTCCTTGTGCTTCTGTGCTCAAGGCTAGCCCTCTACAATTTGATCCACAGTTACATTTCTGGCTATTTCGGTGGTTAATTGGGGCTTTCCTGCCTGAGCTGGCTTCAAACCATGATCCTCAGATCCCAGTCTCTGGAATTGCTAGGATTATAAGCATGAACCCTCAGCGATTAGCAGTAAGCTTGTTTTTATTTTATTTTATTTTTTATTATTTATTTATTTTTTGCTAGTCCTGGGGCCTGAACTCTGGACCTGGGCACTGTCCCTCAGCTCTTCAGCTCAAGGCTAGTGCTCTACTACTTGAGCCACAGCACCACTTCCCGCTTTTTTTTTTCTGCTTACGTGGTTGGTGCTGAGGAATAGAACCCAGGGCCTCATGCATGCAAGGCAAGCACTCTACCACTGAGCCACCTTCCCAGCCCCTAATCAACTTGTTCTTCTTAATCTTTTGGTATTGTATTTTCTGTTAGTGTGTCACTTATGATTTGAATTACTAGAATTGCTGAAGCTGTTGTATTTTGTGCTTTTCCTTTTATGTAGGAACATATGGATAGGTGACAAAGGGTAGATTGTACCTGAAAATATTTCAGTATAGCATTCCTTTCCTTTAAAGTTTTTGAAATATTATAGTTTATAGAAACATAAGAGAACAGTGCCCACCAAGAAAATTAAACAAATATAAACTCAGGTATCACAGAGCCACTCAACAGTGTTTATGATTGGATGGGTGCTTGGTTTAAAAGTAATCTGACTAGAATTCCATTTTTGTTAATGGTAAATCAAATGGATATACATAAAACTCCATTTCCTTTTTCTCTTCTTTCCTTCTCAGATATAGCCACTGTCCTGCATGTTTCCACATCTACATGTTGCAGTGTTAGCCCTGCTCTTTCCTTTGTATTTGACAGAAGCTCATCTAGTAAATATACATCTTGTTTGAAACACTCAATTTTACTATGATTTAACTCTTCTTTCTAGGAACATCTTCCAGAGCTCTTCGTACATTTTCAATCTCAGAGTTTTCATACCTCGATGTACGCATCGTCCTGGTTTCTGACTATCTTTCTTACAACTTTTCCACTACCAATCGCAACAAGGATATTTGATATCTTCATGTCTGAGGTAAGCTAATGAACAGATTATGAACAAGAGTTGAGCCAGGGGGTCAGTAGATTAATTAGAACAGGTCAGGGAGGGGAGTAATAAGGTAGCCTATGTGTCCCTGTTAAATTGCTTGCATGAATGATCTCACTGAAACTTTATAGCAGCCTTATTAGGTGGAACAATGACTATCTCCATTTGTTAGTTGATAGATAAGGAAGCACACTTAGAGAAAGATTAAGTTAACTTATCTTCAAATATAGATGTATATGGGATAATGAATTCAGATGAAGGCACTTAAGATTTGGAGCCTGCCCTCTTAACCCTTATCACTTCCTGACCTGGACGGTGAGAGTGAGAGATTAAATTTGCTTTATAGGGGCTGGGAAGGTATCTCAGTGGTAGAGTGCTTGCTTTGTATACATGAGGCCCTAGGTTTGATTCCTCAGCACCACATAAGCAGAAAAAGCCGGAAGTGGTGCTGTGGCTCAAGTGTTAGAGCCCTAGCCTTGAGCTGAAGAGCTGAGGGACAGTGCCCAGGCCCCACAACTAGACCAAAAAAAAAAAAATTGCCTTATAGTTCATGTAGTTGCAGTACAGCTGTTATCCAAAGTAATTAGTGTACTTTGAAGCTTCTTTTATTCTGTGAACACATGGCAAGGTTGCATTTTAATGGTCTGTGGTCTATGATAGTGATTCTTTGACTTCTCTTCTCTTAACTCAGTGTTAATTGTTACTAATTATATCTTAGGGAAGATACTTGTATAACCCATTTTAATAGTTTGGCTTGGAGTTGACAAACTACAGTTCACTTCCATATTTGTTGTCATTTACATGTCAAGTATGTCTTCCCACCTGTTTTTATAAAGTTTTCTTGGAGCACACCTTTGTTTATTAGTTCATACGTTGTTTATGTGTGCATTATGGTTACACTGGCTGAGCTAAATAATTATGCAAAGACTGTATGGATTCCCAAGCCTAAAATACTTATCTGGCATTTTTATAGAAAATGTTTATTTAGATCATAAATGCTTACCTTACAATACTATTACTATTATTGCCAATACTAATAATTCATTATTTTGAATTTTCAATTTTCACCGATAGAGAAGTAAAACAAATTTGGCTTTCATTTGTTCCATAGGGTTTAGAAATAGTGTTTCGAGTAGGATTAGCCCTTCTTCAGATGAATCAAGCAGAATTAATGCAACTTGACATGGAAGGGATGTTACAGGTAAGTGTTCTGGATTCCTTGTATGTCTTCAGATTTACTGTTACTTAATAAGCAGCACTGAGTGGTTCTTCTGTTATTCTTTTATTGTATTTTAGCACTTTCAGAAGGTCATTCCACATCAGTTTGATGGTGGTCCAGACAAATTAATCCAAGCAGCTTACCAAGTTAAATACAACTCAAAAAAAATGAAAAAGTAAGTATTTGTACATTTTCTTTTTATTTGTGGGGTTTGTTGAAATATAACAAACCTCAGAATATTCAGTGGAAGTGGCAAAACTTTTTTGGTTGGTATGGGGCTTGAACTCAGGTCCAGGGGGTTGTCCCTGAGCTTTTGTGCTCTAGGATAGAACTGCTCCTTTGAACCACAGCTCTCCTTTTGATTTCCTGGTGCTTAATTGGAGATAAGAGTCTCCTGGGCTGGTTTCCTGCGTGGGCTGGCTTCAAACTGAGATCTTTAGATCTAAGCCTCTCGAGGAAGGTACAGGCATGAGCCACCAGTGCCCAGGCCATTTGTTATTTTAAAAACAAACTTAATGGTTTTGTCTGATATTGATAATACTCTTTTCCTCTATTTGATTACCAGAATGTCACTAAAGTTCATGGTAAGCATAACCAGCAAGGTAGCTATGATAGACTGAGAATTTAAAATTTTATTACGTTGGTGTGTGTGTGTGTGTGTGTGTAACTGGGAATGGGTCCCGTCGTGGTGTGTGTGTGTGTGTGTAACTGGGAATGAAACCCAGGCTTCTTTTTTTGTTTTTGGGTCCCATCGTGTGTGTGTGTGTGTGTGTGTGTGTGTGTGTGTGTGTGTGTGTGTGTGTGTGTGTGTGTGTGTGTGTGTGTGTGTGTATGTGTGTGTGTGTGTGTGTGTGTGTGTGTGTGTGTGTGTGTGTGTGTGTGTGTTGTATAACTGGGAATGGGTCCCGCCGTGGTGTGTGTGTGTAACTGGAAATGAAACCCAGGCTTCTTTTTTTGTTTTTGGGTCCCGTCGTGGGGCCTGAACTCTGGGCCTGGGTGCTGTCCCTCAGCTCTTCAGCTCAAGGCTAGCACTCTACCACTTGAGCCACAGCACCACTTCCGGCTTTTTTCTTTTTGCTTATGTGGTGCTGAGGAATTGTACTCAGGGCCTCATGCATGCAAGGCAAGTGCTCTACCGCTGAGCCACCTTCCCAGTCCCCCAGGCTTATTTTCTAATGAAGCACTTTTGGCTTGTATTTCATAAAAGTTCAAAATAAGCAGTAGGACTGTTTTGGTCATGTTTCATTTGGAAGTCATTATGTTGATGAAGAGTGATAGTTATAGCTGGATGCAGGTGGCTCACGCCTATAATCCTAGCTACTAAGGAGGCTGAGATCTGAGGATTATAGGTCAAAGCCAGCCAGGGCAGGAAAGTGTGAGATTCCTATCTCCAGTAAACCACCAGAAAACCGGAAGTGACACTGTGGCTTAAGGGATAGAGTGCTCACCTTGAGTTGAAGAGCTGAGGGACAGCACCCAGGACCAGAGTTCAAGCTCAATGACTGACCCTCTTCCCCACCCCCAAAAAAGCTTAAGGAGTCATCTTAGTTTTCCTTTTTGGGGTGACATAACATTCAAATCACCCTACACAAGAGATGTTTACTTTTAAAATTTGAAAAAGTTTAAGATTTTACCTGGATGTGGTGGCATTCATCTGTAGTTCTAATTACTTGGGAGGCTGAAGCAAGGAAATTGCTTGAGCTCAGGAATTCCAGGCCAGGCAACATAGAAAGATTCTGTCTCAAAAAAAAAAAAGTAGCCTTGAGAATGAGGCTCTTTTCTGGTAATTGGTTCCCCCGCCCCCCCTTTTTTTTTATCAGTTGTGGGGCTTGAACTCTGGGCTTAGGTGCTGTCCCTCAGCTCTTCAGCTCAAGACAAGCACTCTACTGCTTGAGCCACAGCGCCACTTCTGGTTTTCTAATGGTTTATTGGAAATAAGAGTCTCATGGACTTTACTGCCCGAGCTGACTTTGAACCATGATCCTCAGATCTCAGCCTCCTCAGTGCCTAGGATTACAGGCATGAGCCACCGGTGCCTGGCTTTGATTCCCTTTTTAAGTCTTACCCCTATACAATTCATGTATAAAATTTTAATCATCTTAATTACCAATTTTTCTCACTGATTCTTTTATTTCTTTTCTCATAATAACCCTGTTTTGCTTTATCAAAATCTCTATTTGAAGCTGGGCGCCAGTAGCTCATGCCTGTAATCCTAGCTATTTAGGAGGCTGAGATCTGAGGATGGTGGTTCAAAGCCAGCTGGGGCAGGAAAAGTCCAGGAGACATTTTTTTTTTCTGGTCGGGGACTTGAACTCTGGGCTTGGGCACTGTCCTTGCCCTCTTCAGCAAAAGGCGAGCGCTCTACTGCTTGAGCCACAGCACCACCTCCGGTTTTTCGTGGTTTATTGGAGATAAGGGTTTCACAGACTTTCCTGCCTGGGCTGGCTCTGAACCTCGATCCTCAGATCTCAGCCTCCTGAGTAGCTAGGATTACAGGTGTAAGCCACCAGAGCCCGGCTAGGGAGACTCTTATCTCCAATTAACTACCTGAAAACTGGAAATGGTGCTGTAGCTCAAGTGGTAGAGCACTTGAGGGACAGTTGAGGGACAGTGCCCAGGCCCAGAGTTCAAGCCACATGACCAACCAAAAAAAAAAAAAATCTCTATTTGATGTTCAGTAACTTCTAGTCTGAATAATTATTCTTCCTCTGCCGTTTTGTATCATATGTTCATATAGACAGGAGTCACTGCATAGTCGGTGAGATTGTTGACAGTAGGCTATATTTCCTGTGTTTTCTCTTTTTTTTTTTTTTTTGGGTCCAGTTGTGGGGCCTGAACTCTGGGCCTGGGCACTGTCCCTCAGCTCTTCAGCTCAAGGCTAGCACACTATCACTTGAGCCACAACGCCACTTCCGGCTTTTTTCTTTTTGCTTATGTGGTGCTGAGGAATGGAACCCAGGGCCTCAGGCATGCAAGGCAAGCGCTCTACCACTGAGCCACCTTCCCAACCCTTTCCTGTGTTTTCTCTATGCATGTTTATATTGGCTTTGATTAATTCTTCCATTCCCCATAAAAGTTTCAAATCATACCATTCTTCTTCTTCTTCTTCTTTTTTTGGTGGTGGGGCTGGAACTCTGGGCCTGAGCACTGTCCCTGAGCTCTTCAGCTTAAGGCTAGCACTCTACCACTTGAGCCACAGCACCACTTCCAGTTTTGTGAGTGGTTTATTGGAGATAAGAGTCTCACAGAGTTTCCTGCCCGGGCTGACTTTGAACCTCAATCCTCAGATCTCAGCCTCCTGAGTAGCTAGGATTACAGGCGTGAGCCACTGGCACCTGGCATCAAATCATACCATTCTTCTAAAGCTCCCTTTTCTTGCTATACCTAATTCTCATCCATTTGCTGTATTATGAATTTGTGATCCATCAGTTTCTAACTTCCTGTGATCTACTTGATAGACTTAGTCATATTCTTTTTCTTCTATTTTCAGAACAAAGTATTTTCTTCTTTTATAGTGCTAATTCAGAATATAGGTCATTATTTATTCTCTTTCAGGTATATTCCTTTTATCTTCAACCCTTCTGTTTTATTTTCTTCAATCAAAGACGATAATTTTGAGTTGTGACTTAGAAGTAACAAAATAAAACCTTCAATATGGTGTTCCATTTTTCTTTTATGAAGCTTAACTGAAGGAAAGAATCATTTCAGTTCATTAGCTATATAGCATACTTTGTTCTTTTTTTTTTTTTTTAATAAGGAAACCTTTTAAACATACCAAAAAATAAGTTAGAACAATAAATACTCTATGTTTATTATTTAACCTTAACAGTTGCTGATATTTTGCCTAATTGTTTTCTTCCTTAGGTCTTCTAAAATAGAAATCACAACATTTCACTCTAAATAAAATAAAAGGTGTTTGCTATAAAATAAAGGTGTTTGCCTTTCTCATAATATTCTTTTATCGCTTAACAATATCCATAATATTGCCTAATAGTCTGTTCAGATTTTCTCATATGTGCCAAAAGTAACTTTGAATCTCATTCACATTTAGTTTAGTGGCTTACCTACAAAGTGAAACCCCAGCTCTCTGAGTGAGTCTGTAGTAGTCTGTGCATTTTTCCAGTGGCCATTTGAGATATTTTCATGTTTTCTTGTTTAGTATTTACTATTATGCTATTAAAATGCTACAATTTTACAAGAATTTTTCTATGATATATGTAGCTTCAAAATAAATTAGAATATTTTCGAAATTAAAAACAGATTGTACTATTCTTATAATCTTAGCTCTTCAGGAGGTAGAGATTAGGACAGGCTAGCTCAGGCAAAAAGTTCCTGAAGTCAGGCACTACTGGCTCACACCTTGTAATCCTAGCTACTCACCTTGTAATCCTAGCTACTAAGGAGGCTGAGATCTGAGCATTATATTTTTTGTTTTTTTCTTTTGTTTGGTCATCGGTTGTAGGGCTTGAACTCTGGGCCTGGGCACTGATCCTCAGCTCTTCTGCTCAAGGCTAGCGTTCTACCACTTGAGCCACAGTGCCACTTCCGGGATTTTCTGCTCAAGTGGTGCTGAGGAATCAAACCCAGGGCCTCACGCATGTAAGACAAGCACACTACCACTGAACCACCTTCCCAGCCCAATTTGAGCATTATAGTTCAAAGCCAGCCACGGCAGGAAAGTCTATGAGACTCTTATCTCCAATTAATCACCAAAAAAGCTGGAAATGGAGCTGTGGCTCAAGTGGTAGAGCGCTTATCTTGAGCAAAAAGCTCAGGGACAGTGCCAAAGGCCCTGAATTCAAGCCCCCAGAACAGGTACAAAAAAGAAAAATAAGTTCTTGAGATCCGTGAACCAGCAGCCAGGTGTATTGGCATGCACGTTTCAAAGCATCTACTTGAGAGGCTGAAATCAGGAAGATTTTGGTTCCAGGCCAGTCCTGGTGAATAAAAGTTCATGAGATACTTTCTTAACAGGAAAAACTGGGCATTGTGGAATGTACCTTTTATACGAGATATGTTGGGAAGCATAAACAGAAAGATTGTGATCCATAAAAAGTAATACCGTATCTCTTAAACAGTGAGTTTATAAGGAGGCATGGTTCAAGTGATAGAACATCTGCATAGCAGGTAAGAAGCCCAGAGTTCAAACCCTAATATCAGTGCTGCCCCTCCCTCCAGTTGTCAAGGCATTAGCCACAGGGATTCTAAGAATTCTGTTGTCCAGGGCTGGGAATATGGCTTAGTGGTAGAGTGCTTGCATGCATGTAGCCCTAGATTCAATTCCTTAGTACCATGTACACAGAAAAAGCTGTAAGTGGTGCTGTTGCTCAAGTGGTAGGGTGTTAGCCATGAGCAAAAGAAGCTCAGGGACAGTTCCCAGGCAATGAGTTTAAGCCCCAGGACTGGCAAAAAGAAAATGAAAAAAATAATTCTGTTGTCCTAATGCACTCAACACTTGGTTAGTATTGTTTATTTTCTCAATCCATTAAGTGTAAAGTGTCTTTTTTGGACAGTTTTTGCATTTCCTTGATTTTTAATAAGAGAAGAGATTTTTCATATGTTTATTGGACTTGTTTTTTAATTTTTTCCCTCTTCCATTTCTGATACAGCGGTTTTGTTTTTTTGTTTTGGTTGGTTTTAGGGTTTGAACTCAGGGCCTGGGTACTGTCCCTGAGCCTCTTTATGCTCAAGACTACTGCTTTACCACTAGCACTACTTCCAGTTTTTGAGTGGTTAATTAGAAATAAGAGTCTCATGGGGACTTTTCTGCCTGGGCTGGCTTCGAACCAAGATCCTCAATTTTGGCCTCCAAAGTAGCTAGGGTTATAGGCATGAGCCACCGGTGCCTGGTGGTCCTTATTGGTTAGAAATTATGTACATTGGGCTGGGAAGGTGGCTCAGTGGTAGAGCGCTTGCCTTGCATGCATGAGGCCCTGGGTTCAATTCCTCACCACCAACCACGTAAGCAGAAAAAAAAAAGCCGGAAGTGGTGCTGTGGCTCAAGTGGTAGAGCACTAGCCTTGAGCTGAAGAGCTGAGGGACAGTGCCCAGGCCCAGAGTTCAGGCCCACAGCCGGCTCCAAAAATAAAAATAAAAAAAAAAGAAATTATGTCATTTGGAGTAGTAATCCTTTGTCAGAATTAAAATAGAAGTCTTTCTATGAAATATCACTGCAGGAACATGTAATAAATATTTGTATATATCTCTGACAGAGGTTCAAATTTTCTGTGCATTAGAGGATGGCAAAACAGGTAAGTAGTGTATTTCAGTCACAGTCTAGTGAATGGCAGTATAAATAGGTTAATAATAATAATGTTAGAGATTCCTAACCCATATGTCTGGAAACTGATATTTACAGTCTGCTAGGGATCAGAAAGGTGTTCTACTAATGTTCCCAATAATTATCTGTCTTGATCCTTTAATTATGGGAAAGAATCCATAGAAGAAATGTACCCTTTTCAGTGTGTCTTCCCAGAAGATGTATAGATTTTTATTGCTGTGATTTTAACCTTGGTCACTTAGTTTCAGGTACCATCTGTAAATTTATTGAGAAGTATAGCATTTTTTTTTCATAAGTTTAGGGATGACTAGAGCCCATAAACTCAGTCCTGTTCGGTGTTGTATAATGTTTTACTTCTGAACTTCACTTTTGTATGATTTTTCTTTTATCATTTGTAAACTGGTTTTGGCAGTGGGGGATGGGAGTACTGGGGTTTAAACTCAAGATCCTAGTTGTTAGGCAGGTGTTCTACCTCTGAGCCACCCCCCCCCCCTCCTTTTTTATACTGGTTGTTTTTGAGATTAGAGTCTCCTTTCCTGCCTAATGTATGCCTGGACCATTATCCTCCTACTCTTTTGCTTCCTGTTGTAGCTGGGATGGCATGCACACTCCACCACACTCAACTTCTTCCGCTGAGATGGACTTTTCCATCTCTCAGACTTATTCTGCCTGGATCATCTTTCAAATGGAATCCTTATGATCTTAGCCTCTCACGTAGCTAGGCTGACAGATGTGTATATCACACCAGGTATTGCTGTCAAATTACTCTGCTTAGACTGGCTGCATACTGACACTGGATCTCAGCCACTCAAGTAGCTAAGATTACAGGCCTGAGCCAGTGATGTCCAACTCAAAATGATTTTACTCATATCAAATATCTCAAGTTATACTCCTATGGAAACTAACAAAATTATTTTTATGTTTATATGTATTTTTAAATTTTATAATTTTGTAAGTGCATGAAAATATATTTTTGACTCTTTTTTTCTTCTTAGGCTTGAAAAAGAATACACTACAATAAAAACTAAAGAGATGGAAGAGCAAGTTGAAATTAAAGTAAGCATTTTAGGAATTTTTTTATGTGCTGAAGATACACTGATTAGTTATTTGACAATAGTTATTAGGTCATGCAATGTTTGTTTCCATCTGTAGTAAATTTAGCAATGAATTGTATATTTACTGACCATCCATCTAGATCATAGGGGTATTTCCAAAAGCAGAAACACATGACTGAAATGACTTTCATTTTAGTGTGAAAAAAGAAAAAACTTCCTTTTGCTGAGACTTGGTGGTTCCTCAGGAGAAAATAGCTCCAAGGGGAAGATAATTACATTCCGCTTAGGCATAATAATTAAAGTGGCAGAGAAGGTAATCTGTCCAATGCTAAGACTAACAGTAGAATACACGGAGACAGACTAAATAGAGCAATATCACAGTAGAATTATGACTGCCTTATAGTGGTAGGAATGTTTTTCTTTTCTTTTCTTTTGCATATTCTTTATTGTGATTAAGTGATTACATAATTTCACAAATTTCACAGTATTGTGAGATACTGATGCTTAGTTAAGGTCACAAACACATTCTAACTTTCATGGGGCAAATTGTTGTGGTCTATAAAGTTTATGAGTTCTATGAGCTTTGGCAACACAGTTATTCCTTCCATATCGGGTGATATGTACATTTCTTTCTTTTTGCATAGCGTCAGCTGTTCCTTCTTTCCCACTCGTTCTCTCCCTCCCATCACTGCCATTGAGTTGCTTAGTTCGTTTTGATCAATGTCCAGTGCAGCTGATGGATCCCACTGTTGTATGTTTTTTCCTGATTCCCTCTAGTTCTGAGTCCTCCTCCTAGTTTCCCTTTGGTGTGCACACATATATATATGATCAGCAGCAAGGGGTTGTTTAGTAGTGATTTGACCAGATGAGTGGAGGTCCTTTGTTTCTCAAGTCCTGTTAACTTTGTCGTATCACCTTACATTTTGGATTTAACATCCACTTATCAGGGAGACCATGTGCCCTTTGTCTCTTTGCTCTTGACTTACCCCACTCAACATAATTTCTTTTAGTTCCATCCATTTCCCTGCAAATGACATTATTTTGTCCTTTCTAATGGCTGCATAATATCCCATTGTGTATAGATACCATAATTTTTGGATCCATTCATCTGTGGTGGGACATCTGGGTTGTTTCCATATCCTGGCTATTATGAACAGTGCTGCAATGCTGCAATAAACATGGAGGTGCATGTGTCCTTGTATACTGGTTCCCGTTGAGGAACATTTTTCTTTCTTTCTTTTTTTTTGGTCCAGTTGTGGGGCCTGAACTCTGGGCCTGGGCGCTGTCCCTCAGCTCTTCAGCTCAAGGCTAGCACACTACCACTTGAGCCACAGCGCCACTTCTGGCTTTTTTTTTTTTTTTGCTTATGTGGTGCTGAGGAATCGAACCCAGGGCCTCAAGCATGCAAGGCAAGCGCTCTACCACTGAGCCACCTTCCCCAGCCCCAGGAACATTTTTCTTATCTAAGCAAGGATAATACTTTTGAACTGCTTTTCTCCAGGAAAGTAGGTAAATTTTCATGTGAAAGATGAATACCCTAAATTCTTATTTGTACCTCCTTTAAGCCGAGGCTTTTTTTTTTTTTTTTTTGGTGCCAGTCCTGGTACTTGAACTCAGAACCTAGGTGCTGTCCTTTGGCTTTTGTGCCCAAGACTAGTACTCTACCACTTGAGCCATAGGGTTACTTACAGCTTTTTGATGGTTAATTGGAGACAAGAGTCTCACAAACTTTTTTGTCCTGGACTGGCTTTTTTTTTTTTTTTTTGGCCGGTCAAGGGGCCAAACTCTGGGCCTGGGTACTGTCCCTCACCTCTTCAGCTTAAGGCTAGTGCTCTACCACTCGAGCCATAATACCACTTCTGGCTTTTTCTGCTTATGTGGCGCTGAAGAATCGAACCCAGGGCCTCATGCATGCAAAGCAAGCCCTCTACCACTGAGCCACCTTCCCAGCCCCCTGGGCTGGCTTTGAACCATGATTCTCAAATTTCAATTTCCTAAGTAGGATTATAGGCATGAGCCACTGGCACCCAGTTTGGTTTTACCTTTTAAATTATGAAAAAAAAAATGGCCAGTTTTGGAACTTTTAATTTTCTTAGAAAACAACTCATGATAAATTCTTATATATTTTCAAGATGTAAGGAATTTTGCAACCTAGTATCTAGTCAAAGCTACAAAGTAGTCAAATTGAAAATAATTGAAACTAACATTTAGTTGTATGAAATTGCATATTTGAAACTGATTTGTTCAACCAGTATTTGAATATTAATATGTAAATTAGAGTCTTTTTTATCTAATGGGGTTGTTAAAATACTTAAACAAGAAAATCTGTTTGGGACACTAATTCTTTTTCTTTCTTTCTTTTTTTTTTCTGCCAGTCCTGGAGCTTGAACTCAGGGCCTTGTCACTGTCCCTGAGCCTCTCTGCTAGCATTCTGCCACTTGAGCCACAGTGCCACTTCTGTTTTTTTCTGTTTTTGTGGTACTGAGGAATCGAACCCAGGGCTTCATGCATGCTAGGAATGCACTCTACCACTAAGCCACATTGCCAGCCTGGCACACTGTTTCTTAACAGGGAAGGGTATAAAGAGTATGATAGGCAGGATGATTGGAATGCCATATAAATTGGTAGAGTTGTAATAATGGAATTTCCCCTGTATCACTGATGTAAGCCAATTAAAAACTCACTCTTCCTCTCCCCCCCCCCCCACAACATTTTGTAATTTTGTTTTTTATTTTGGTTGTAAGGGCTTAACTTCAGGGTCTGGCCACTGTCGCTGAGCTCTTTTGCTCAGGGCTGGTGCTCCAACACTTTGAGCCACAGCTACTTCTGGTTTTCTAGTGGTTAATCAGAGATCAGAGAGCAGAGTCTGGTGGATTTTTCTGTACAGGCTGGCTTTGAACTGTGATACTCAGATCTTAGCCTCTTGAGTAGATGCGATTACAGGTGTGAGCTACCATTGCTTGGCCCCAGTTTTTTTTTTTTTTTTTTTTTTTGTCGGTCGTGGGGCTTGAACTCTGAGCCTGGGTGTTGTCCCTGGTGGTTTATTGGAGATAAGAGTCTTAGGAACTTTTGGGGCTTGGAAGGTGGCTCAGTGGTTCAGGCCCCACGACCGGACCCCCCCCCCAAAAAAAAAAAAAAAAAAAGAGTCTTAGGAACTTTCCTGCCTGGGTTGGCTTTGAACTATTATCCTCAGATTTCAGCCTCCTGAGTAGCTAGAATTACAGGCATGAGCCATCAGTGCCTGGCTCCCAATTTTTTTTTTTTTTTTTTTGTTTGTTTTTTGGGTTTTTTTGTCGGTCGTGGATCTTGAACTCTGGGTCTGGGTGCTGTCCCTCAGCTCTTCAGCTCAGGGCGAGCGCTCTACCGCTTGAGCTACAATGCCACTTCTGGTTTTCTAGTGGTTCTTATTGGAGATAAGAGGCTCACAGACTTTCCTGCCCTGGCTGGCTTTGAACCGTGATCCTCAGATCTCAGCCTCCTGAGTAGCTAGAGTTACAGGCCCAGCTTCCCCCCCCAATTTTTTTTTTTTTGTCAGTTTGGGGCTTGAAATCTGGGCCTGGGCACTCTCCCTCAGCTCTTCAGCTCAAGGCTAGCGTTCTACCACTTGAGCTACAGCACCACTTCCTTCCCAAAAATTTTTAAAGAAATTTTATCATAAGCCATGATAAGTATAGAAAACAGTGGGTTATTTATATATTATAGACTATATTTAAAATTCAGGTACATCTAGAATTATAAATTATTTCCTTTTTGCTATGGATTTCTTTTAGCTTTTAATGGTTTGACATATGGCAATATAACTATTCTTTTGAGTCTTTTTGTATTTGTCAAAGGATTTTGATTTAAGAATCTTTTCCTTTCTAGAATGCTTGTAAGCAAAATTTTTTTTTTTTTTTTGGCAGAGGTTACGCACTGAAAATAGACTATTGAAGCAGCGCATTGAAACATTAGAAAAAGTAAGTAAATGATTACTAAAAGTTGAATGTTTATTATGTTTTTGGTTTGTTTAAAATTCTCAAAAAATGGAACATGTAATCTCCTAAGTTGTGGTAGATTGCCTACCAGTTTGTTTAACCAAACTAGTTAATAATAAAAGTTTGTAGTAGTCCATGAACCTTTATTGAAGTTTCAATTGAGGTCATTGAGTAACATATTGATGTCATTTCCTTATTTACATATAACCTTTAAAATATGTGGTAGGACTCCATTAGGATGCCACATTTGAAAGATGAGTTTCAAATGTTTTTTAATGTTATAATTACATTTTATATGTTAACTACATTTTAATGTTTTAACCACATTTTAAATGTAGCAATGGTTCTTTTATAAGGATTAGACTTGTTTTTAGTCAGAGTAATTAATTTCTTCTATATAAATTCACTCATACTGCTTTTCACAATAGGGAGTTATATATAAACTTTTGGTTGTCAAGAGTTATTTTGATATTTTCTTACTACCTTTTTTTCTGTTTTATATAAAGTAACTGGCAAATGTAGACTTTTTCATATTGTGATTTTGATATAATGTCTTTGGTAATTGTATTTCTGATCCTGTAAGAATGAATTGAGTAATAAAAGCATAGTTTAATTAAAAGGAAATTTGAATTCACGAACTCTTTTGGTTCTAAGACGTGAGAGAAAGTAAGTGGGTTTAAATTTACCCCTTATGATATTGCCAAATGTCTTTAAAATTGTATCTGAAAATTTATGGATGAATACCTAGGAAAGAAATACCTGAAAAGGGGGTTGGTTTGCAGTATTCTTTTTTTTTTAAAAGCAATTTTATATTCAGTTTATTTATTGTTTTATAGTAGGACATTTATTATATGCCTGTTGTCTAATAATTGCAGATATATTAAGTCAAATACAGTTTCTGTGTATATCTCTCATTGTAATAAAGTTACTTTGAAGGTATTTCTACTTTTTGGTGACCCCACGTGAATGTTTAGTTTAATTGTTTTTAAGTTAGCTTAACTTAATTCTCCTCTGTGTTTATAGTAAAATATCCAACTTGTTAGGTAGGTTTTAAAATCATAGAAGTGAGACATTTTTTATAGAGAAAGCATTCTTTATTGAACCTTCAGAATGAAAAAGAAGTTGTAGAAAGTGTTTGGATTTTGCTTCTAGAATTTTCAAGTGCCTTTTTTTTTTTTTTTTACTGGTTTAGGTGGCCTCGGTGTGTCACTTAGCACTTACAATTCTAGAAATACTTAAGTATCAATTGAATTCTATAACCAAGAAGTTTACTTCCTCAGTTGTTACTGTGGTCTGTTTATTTCACTAGTCATTTTCCTTGTTCTGTTTCTTTGGATGTTACTGTTATACAAATGGCTGTCGTACTTTGTAAGTGAAATTGCTTACTTGAATTCCTTCTGCTTTTCACATAAATGGTTTGATGATGTGATTAAGATGTACAAAAAAGATGTAAAGTAATACTTTCATGAGACAGTATTTACTTGTTTTGGTAATCAAAAAGTACTTGGAATTTGTGTTTGGTCTTTTCTAGAAACACTTGATTTTCTGCAGTTTATCTTTGTTTTAATCTTTTTTAAGGCTTAATAAATGTACATTCAGTGGAAATAATTTTAAATTTAAAATGTCCATTTTAAAACAGTGAAAAGTAGGTGGAATTTGGGTATGTTTGTTTCTTCTTATTCCTAATTTTATCACTTTTATTTTCCTTTCTCTTACATTGCTATCTGAATTTTTCCCTTTGTAGGAAAGTGCTTCCTTGGCAGATAGATTGATACAGGTATATTTTTTTTTGTTTTGGGTTTTTTTTAAAAGCATTTTCTCTAACTTTACTTCTAAGGACACTTCTGTACCTAGAAGTTTGTATTTTTAATGCATGCAATTTTACATGCATTTTGCTATAATTTTGGGTGGTATATGGGTAAAAACTTAATTTTGGATGACTGTTACTTTGTTTCATTCAAATAGGCACTTTTTGCACGTTTTTAAAGCTAACCTTATTTTTTAAAGTAATTATTTCAAAATGACAATCAGTGGATTTAGTGATATTAACCATTGTATTAAAAAGTTTAGTCCTGCATGTACAACTCAGTAATAATGCATGAACTGAATTTTTATTGACTGAGGAAGGAACTCAAGAAAAGAACTTTTTATTTAGTTTTCCCAAATTTGCTGGAGCAATAACACATTGCTAGCTTATAATTACCTAGGCTGTTCTGTTTTCTCAGGTGATTTTTTTTAACATGGCAAAATAAATAACTAAACCTCACAAAAGGCAGTCTTTCTTGAATCTATTCTAAATTCCTTTACACACACATAAAAATTATGTCCTAAGGGACAAGTGACAAGAGCCCAGGAGGCTGAGGAAAACTACCTCATAAAACGGGAGTTGGCCACCATCAAACAGCAGAGTGATGAGGCCAGTGCTAAGCTGGAGCACGCTGAGAATACCATCAGGAAGCTCCAGCACCAGCAACAATGGGTAAGGAGTCTCACTAGTGCCTTTCTCACTCTTATCATCCCTTTCCCTTTATAAGCCAGTTTTTTGAAAAGCACATCTTCTGTGCTCTTGTTTTAATACTTTTCTGTTTTAATTGAATTCTTAAATCATTTATGTTCTGTAATACATAGGGGTCTTACTGTGGCCTAAAAACTCCTTGTTCTGTTTTTTTTTCTACATAGTTTTGTTAGAACTAGGTAATTAATATTTTCTTCCCTTACATTATGTTCTAAGTCATACAAAATAAGCAGTGTGTGGCAGACCTCCTTTTTAGGTTTAGAAGTAATCTGGACTTGTTAGTTTTTGCTCATTGTGCAGATGAAATATTACCCAACATTTAGCATGTAATCTTCTTTGATCATGGGGCAGTTTATATCTTACGGTATACTGTAGCTTATGTAGACTGTATCACAACATTGAATAATGAATTAAATTGTATGCTTACGTATTTTTCAGGAGGAGAACAATGAATCCTTTAAAAATTTTATTAACCTATAGCTCCAAATTTGGTGATTATTTTATAACTGGTTTGATGTATCTTTTGATTATGACATAATTTTCCAAAGCCAAATTCATATTAGCATTATCTTAATCAGGACTGTGAAGGTTGAAATGAAAAGTCCAACTGTCTATCTCTGAAAAGCTATTTCCTTTTTTCTGTTATCTCAAGTAGGAACTGGATTGTAATAGGAGTAGTTTGAAAAAGCTGTTGAATATAGAATTGAATACAGGTCTGGAGGACAAAGAGAATGACTGCAAAGTTGGACATTATTTTTATTCAGTGAAGTTAAGAAACATCATTGCCTATGTAAGGACATTAAAAGCTTAAAAGGAAAAAAAAATGGGCAGGTGTGATGGCTCAATCCTGTGGTCCTAGCTGCTTGTGGGGTGGATCCTGGGATCCTGATACCAGGCAAGCCCAGGCATAAAAATTCCTGAGACTCCATCTTAATCAGGGACTAGATGTGGTGGCACTCAACTGTTTTCCCAGCTATGGGGAAAGTTCAGTGAATGGGTGCAGTGGTACCTACCTGCTATCCCCAGAGAGACAAGGAAGCACAAGTAGAAGGATTACATCCCAGCCTGACCCTGGGCATAACAACAAGAACCTACCTGAAAATAATGAATGCTTAAGGGGGTAGAGGCATGGCTCAAATGTTATAACACCTTCCTAGCAAGCATAAGGCTCTGAGTACTGCCTAAGTATTGCGTCCTACCTCCCCCCAAAAAGGGAGAATTGAAAGAGCCATAATACATAATTTTTCTTTTTTTTATTATGAAAATACTGTACAGAGGGGTTACAATTACATGGTAATTTTTCTTTTCTTTTTTTCTTTCTTTTCTTTTCTTTCCCTCCCTCCCTCCCTCGCTTGCTCTCTCCTTCCCTGCCTGCCTGCCTGCCTGCCTGCCTGCCCTGCCTGCCTGCCTGCCTGCCTGCCTGCCTGCCTTCCTTCCTTCCTTCCTTCCTTCCTTCCTTCCTTCCTTCCTTCCTTCCTTCCTTCCTTCCTTCTTCCTTCTTTTCTTCCTCTCTCTCTTTCTCTCTTTCTTTCCAATCCTGGGGCTTGAACCTAAGTTCAGTGCCCAAGCTTGGGCACTGTCCCCAAGCTTCTTTTGTTCAAGACTAGCACTCTATACCACTTGAGCCACAGCACCACTTACAGCTTTGTCTGTTTTTGTGGTACTGGGAAATCAAACCCAAGGCTTCATGCTTGCCAGGCAAGCACTCTACCACTAAGCCACATTCCTAACCCCTATAATATGTATTTTTCTATTGTTAATGCAGATAGCTAAGAAAAATAAGAGCAATAACAATAAATACTAAAAAGGTCAGCACTCAATATTTTATTCTGCATTTCCATGAAGTACCAATGATACCAAAGGAAAAACAGCTGGGCACTTCATCCTAGCTACTCAGGAGGCCGAATCTGAGGATTGAGATTTGAACCCAGCCCCAGAAAAAAAGTCCCTGAGACTTTTTTTAAGAATGTGAGGTTGAAAAGGCAGACTCCACTTACTATATAAAACCTCTTCTGTCATTTTCACTTGAATAGGGCTGCTGTTATCTAAACAAACATGAAGCGATGCATTGCCAGAACTTGCTGTAAGTTTAGGACAGTCATTATGTAGGCTTACATAAGTGCCATCATAATGTTGCAGTTGTCATTTGGTAAAACAAAGGTATGTATGATCAGGTTATTAATTTGAATATGAAACACACTCTACTGGAAACTTTCTTATAAGACTATGAGGGTGGAGGGTTGTAAGTTTGAGGTCATCCTGGGTCACATAGCAGACTCAAAGTGAGCCTGAGCTATATAGCTAGACACCCCCTCTTCCACCCCACCCCTGCAAAAAGGTGAGACCTAGCCCTTAGTTTCTTTTATAAAGAAGCTTCCTTTATTTTTTTTTTCTTTTTCTTTTCTGGTTGTGGGGCTTGAACTCCGGGCCTGGGCACTGTTCCTGAGCTCAAGGTGAGTACTCTACCCCTTGAGCCACAGCACCACTTCTGTTTTTTTGGTTAATTGGAGATAAGAGTCTCACGGACTTTACTGCCTGAGCTGGCTTTGAACTATGATCCTCAGATCTCAGCCTCCTGAGTAGCTAGGATTACAGACATGAGCCACCGGTGCCGGCTGAAGCTTCATTTTTGTTGTTTTATTTTACCTTTGCTGGGGGGCAGGGTTTTGCTCTGGACTGTAGGATTGCCCTAAACGCACAATCCTCCTGCCTCTACCTCCTGAATGCTGAGATTGTAGTCATGTGCCACCACACCTGAGCAGACAAGAGGAGTCAGTGGGATGAGGGCAGGGAGGACTCACAACTAATCCTGAGACTGCTTCCACAGTGCAGAGGTGATACTGATCCAGGAGTTGAAGAGGATTAAGAAATAAAAGTATAGGATAAAAGTGAGTCCCTATGTGCATTGCAAGCAGGTGCTTGAGAGAAAAAGGACAGATAGGCGCTTTCTTCATCCTTGCAGGTCATGGGCAGGCACAGTGGTACAGGCCTATCTTATCAGCTAAAGCAGGAATCCTAAAATAGGAACATGGCCATCCAGGTACAAGCCCTGGCCAAAAAACAAAAAAAGCCCAAGGCTCTATCTGAAAATAACTAGTGCATAAAAAGGCTGATGTATGGCCCAGCAGTAGAGCATTTGCCAAGCAAATGCAAGAGTTCAAATTCTAGTACTATATACATGTTGAAATGGAATCTTGTGAACTTTTTTTGCCCAGGCTGGCCTGGAACCATGATCCTCTTGATTTCAGCCTCCCACGTAGCTTGAATGATAAGTATAGGCCACAGTACTGTACTTAGCTATTAGCTGAGAAAGAGGTCTTGTGAATTTTTGCTAAGCTTGCTTCCTCAGTAGCTACTGGTAGAATCTAATATATGTATTAACAAGCATGATACTTAGGGGCTTTGTAACAGTAACAATACCTAGGTGCTATTTGACCTTGTAGACCCTTGTTAATAAATTAGCAAAGTACTAGATGTAGTGAAGATTAAATTATAATACCTAAGTGCTTATCATATGCCTGGTGGGTAGCAGGCTCAATAGATGTTACAGTACTATCATCACTGTTGTTGTCATAAACATTGAAACATGAGGTATAAAATTTTCTTTCTGCACAGAATAAGAGTCTGAAACTGTAGTAGCTAGTTTCATGTAAATCATTATCCATAGCCTCATTTTTTTCTCATTGCCATTTTAATGTGATTTTTGACATTCATTGATTGTATGGCCTGGGACAAGTTATTTAACTTCTGTGTTACATTTAACCTCTTTGTTTGCCCTATGTGTAATAGCAGTAGTCATAATAATAGGCAGTTGTTGATTGTCCAGTGAGTTGATAATCTATAATGTCTGCCACACAGTGAAGGCTCAATACATGATAGCTGCTTTTGGATTAATGTTAATATTTCCTTAACATAGTTTCTACCGTTTTGCTCAGCCAATGATTAATATATTGCTAATAACAGAACCAAATCTGCAAGGAGCTAATATTGACAGGATAAATTTTGTAATAGACTAAAAATTGACAGAAGTATTACTTTCCTGACCAAACTTAGGTCTACATCTTGGTGCTGGTGGGTTACGCCTATAATCCTGGCTACTCAGGAAGCTGCATCCTGGAGGATCACAGTTTAAAGCCAGCCTGAGCAGAAAAGTTCATAAGACTCCTATCTCCAGTAAAAGGCTGGAGGCATGACTCAAGTGCTAGAGCACTAACCATGAGCAAGAAAGCCAAAGGAGTTCAGGTCCTGAACTACTACCTCAGTACTGCTAAAAAAGAAGTTCAGACTTACTAGGAATATTTATCCATTGAGTATTCGCTATAGCCAAGTGTAGAGGTGCATACCTGTAATTCCAGATATTTGGAAAGAAGCAGCAGGAAGATCAAGAGTCAATGCAAGCCTGGACAAAGTGAGATACTGACTTCCTAACAAGAAAGAACTAGGAATATAGCTCAAGTGGTAGAGTGCTTGGCTAGCAGGCCTGAGTCCCAAATGCATTTAAAGTACCACAAGGCTTAGTCCTAGTGAAACTTACTTTTGTTATCAATAAAAATAGGATGGTAGCTGGGCGCCAATGGCTCACACCTTTAATTCTAGCTACTAAGGAATCTGATATCTGAGGATCGCAGTTCAGAGCCAGCTTGGGCAGGAAAGTCCATGAGACTCTTATCTCCAATAAGCCATCGGAAAACTGAAAGTAGAACTGTGGCTCAAGTGGTAGAGTGCTAGCGTTGAGCTGAAGAGCTGAGGGACAGTGCCCAGGCCCAGAGTTCAAGCCCCATGACTGACCACAAAAAAAGAAAAAAAAAAAGATATGGATACAATTAGATAGGGTTGTTACTATATGGGAAAATTTTATAATGAAGCAAAATTAGCTTAATGGAGTTAGCCTCATTCTGAATATTAAAGAATATCAGCACTTACATATGTTTCATTAATATATTTATATTAATCAGCATGAAATCCCAACCTCCTCAACTTAAACACAATAGTCATAAATTCTTACGTAGTCTCAGATGGTGGATTTTTTTTTTTTTTTAGTCGGTCGTCGGATCTGAACTCTGGGCCTGGGCACTGCCCCTCAGCTCTTCAGCTCAAGACTAGCGCTCTACCACTTGAGCCACAGCACCCACTACCAGCTTTTTCTGTATATGTGGTGCTGAGGAATCGAACCCAGGGCCTCATGCATGCATGAGGAGCCACCTTCCCAGCCTTCAGATGGTGGAATTTTAAAAACACATTCTATTTATTACAATCTGGTTCAAGAGGTAACATAAAATATTAAATAATAATACAGTGTTACTATAGCAGGAAATATATGTGAGAATACTGCAGTAGTTCAAAGAGAAAGATGAAGACCATGAATAAAAATAATGAAGATAGAGAAGAGCAAATTTCCAAGATAACTAAAGAGAAATTGCTAGGGTTTTGGGATTGTGGTACAGGTTGGTAGAAGGGAGTTTCTTTCTTTCTTTCTCTCTCCCTTCCCTTCCCTTCCCTTCCCTTCCCTCCCCTCCCCTTCCCTCCCCTCCCCTCCCCTCCCCTCCCCTCCCTTTCCCTCCCCTCCCCTCCCCTCCCTTCCCTTCCCTTCCTCCCTTCCCTTCCCTTCCCTTCCTCCCTTCCCTTCCCTTCCCCTCCCTTCCTTCCTCCCTTCCCTTCCCTTCCCCTCCCTTCCTTCCTTCCTTCCTTCCTTCCTTCCTTTCTTTCTTGCTTCCTTCCTTCCTTCCTTCCTTCCTTCCTTCCTTCCTTCCTTCCTTCCATCCTTTCTTCCTTCCTTCCTTCTTTTCCTTCCTTCCTTCCTTCCTTCCTTCTTTCCTTCCTTCCTTCCTCCCTCCCTCCCTCTCTCCCTCCCAGTCCTGGGCCTTGAACTCAGGGCCTAGGCACTGTCCCTGAGCTTCTTTTGCTGAAGGCTAGCACTCCATCCCTTGAGCCACAGCACCACTTCCAGCTTTTATGTGGTTTATGAGGAATTGAACTCAGGGGTTCATGGATACTAGGCAAGCACTCTACCACTAAGTCACATTCCCAGCCCCATTTTTTCTTTCACTTTATCTTGAAGTGGTTGTACAAAGAGAATTCAGTTAAGTGTGTTTGGTTGTGAGTATGACCATCTTGATCAATGTCACCCAGAAGGGAAGTTTTGACTACATCTATTGTTAGGTAATGTTGCCCAAAGCAAGATAGGAAATAAGGAGGAAAAGATGTAATATTGCATTTTGACGTGCTAAATATGAGATAGATATGAGGCCAAGTAGATGAAATTGACTGGAGGAAGCTGTAACTATGCATCTAAGCTTAGTGGAAAGATCTGGCCTGAAAATAAGTACTGGAAAATTGCTACTCTCTGTCTCTTTTTTTTTTTTTTTTTTTTGTCAGTTGTGGGGCTTAAACAACTTTGGAGCTACAGCGCCACTTCCGGTTTTCTGGTGGTTTATTGGAGATAAGAGTTTCATGGACTTTCCTGCCGGTGCTGGCTTTGAACTGTGATCCTCAGATCTCAGCCTCCTGAGTAGCTAGGATTATAGGCATGAGCCACCAGGGCCCATCTGCCACTCACTTTCTTTTCCTTCCCTACTCTACACAACCCTTTCCTGCTCCTCTGAAATACCAAGCTTTCAGTGTATGCTCTCTGTCCTTCTCCCTCTCATCTTACTCCGTTCTCCTTTTACCTTCCTCTTTTGGCTATTTTATAAATTATTCCTTATTGATTTTATCTACAATCTATGTAGACAGTATCTGACAGATAAACATTATGTCATGCTGCCTATACCTGTGGACTATTTGTACATGAAATTATGTAGTCCATAAGACAGGGAAAATGGGAAGACTGAGAATACACAGTATTAACCCCTGGGGACTACTACTGATGGATAGCCACACACATAGCACAAATACTTTTATGAAGCATCAGAATTCTTTGAGGAGACAGCAAAAATAGGAGATACGCAGAAGAATAATGCTCCAAAATATAAGGAGAAAAGAATTAAGAAAGGAAAGTTGTGTTAACTGTTAGACTTGTCCAGTAAAAGCTGAATAAAAGAACTTGACTTTTTTTTTTTCTCTTGTGTGTGGGAAGGACATATGTGTGCTGTTCTTGGTGCTTGGATTCAGGACCTAGGCACTGTCCCTGAGTTTTGGGCTCAATGCTAGGGCTGGGCTGGGAAGGTGGCTTGCCTAGCATGCATGAAGCCCTGGGTTCAATTCCTTATTCCACATAAACAGAAAAAAAAGCTGGAAGTGGTGCTGTGGCTCAAGTGGTAGAGTGATAGACTTGAGTAAAAGAAGCTCAGGATTCTTATCTACAGTTAAGTAGCATAATACCTGAGAAGTGGTAAAGTACTAGCTCTGGACAAAAACAAAACAAAACAGCAAGAGAGTAAGGTGTAAGGTCCTGAGTCCAAGTACCAACACACATGCACACACACACACATATTCCCAACAGTCCTTTAGTTTATTTTTTTTTAATATGGTTGAAATAATTTGTATGAGATCAAGGATTCCATTCTGTAGTGGTCCATTTGAGTGTGATGTTTTCTTTTCTTTTTTGTTTTTTGTTTGGGTCCGGTCGTGGGGCCTGAACTCTGGGCCTGGGCGCTGTCTCAACTCTTCAGCTCAAGGCTAGCACTCTACCACTTGAGCCACAGCGCCACTTCTGGCTTTTTTCTTTTTTGCTTATGTGGTGCTGAGGAATTGAACCCAGGGCCTCATGCATGCAAGGCAAGCGCTCTACCACTGAGCCACCTTCCCAACCCATAGTGTGATGTTTTCTTAGGGATCATTCTAATAGAGGATGTTGGCAAACAGTACCTGGACTAAAGTAATCAATTCTGGCAATGCCCATCAAGTAGCTATGATCTCATTAAACAAATTATTGTACCTCTAGTTTGGATAAGGTGAGTATTTGTCAAAGTGATATATCTGTTTCAGGTGCACTTCCTATATTGAAGTATTAATAAAGTCACTACAAGAAACATGTAGTTCATTGAATTAAACAGTCTCCATTTGAATATCTTTTGAGATAACTAGGGTAGGAGCATACTAAATGTTTTATTTAATAATTTTAATTGTTAAATTTGACATCCAATTTGCCCCCCTACCCCCCTTGGTGATAGTAGGAGCTGAACTAGGGTCTGTACACTTGCTTAGTAAGCACTGTACCTCTTTCTTCTTTTCTTTTCCTTTCTTTTCTTTTCTTGTCGGTTGTGGGGCTTGAACTCTGGGCCTGGGTGCTGTCCCTGAGCTCTTCAGCTCAAGGCAAGCACTCTACCACTTGAGCCACAGGGCCACTTCCAGTTTTCTGAGTGGATTACTGGAGATGAGTTTCACAGACTTTCCTGCCAGGGCTGGCTTTGAACCGTGATCCTCAGATCTCAGCCTCCTGAGTAGCTAGGATTACAGGTGTGAGCCACCAGCGCCCAGCTTCCCACCCCGTTTTTGAACTGGTTATTTTTGAGTTAATGTCTTGGTTTATGCCTGGATCAGTCCTCTTGGACTGCAGTCCTCCTTGTGAGTCTTCATGTTGTTGGGAATGAATGGTGCATGCCACTACACTCAGCCTTTGGTTGAGCTGGAGTCTCACAATTTCTTTTTGTCTGGGTTGGCCTTGAACTGCAGTCCCTTTTCTTTACCTCTGGTTCCTTGGATTTCAGGCTTGAGCCACCAGGTCTGACTTGTTCCTAATGTATTCAAGGAAAAACAAAGCCACTCTTTAGTTGGTTTGGTTTTTTGTTGTTGTTGTTTGCGTTATTGGAGTTTGAATTAAGAGCCTTGAAGTTACTAGGCAGTCTTTCTACAATTTGAGACATTCTTCCAGCCTTTTTTTTTTTTTTTTTGCTTTAGTTAATTTTTAATAAGGTCTTTTTTTTTGGTTTTTTAATCTGACCTATGATCCACTTCTGTATTCTTCACAGGTAGCTGCCCTGACAGGCAGGTACCATCATGCCTAGTTATTGGTTAAGATGGAGGGGTCTCACAAAGTTTTTGCGCATATCAGCCTCAACCATGATCCCTGGTCTGCTTCCCAAACAGCTAGGATTACAGTCCTAAACCACTCTTTATGGCCTGTTTGCTTTTTGAGACGATGTTTCATTATGTAGCCCAGGCTTGGAATTCACAATCTTCTTACCTGTGAGTGCTTGAATTATAGGTGAAGGCCACCTCCCTGGGCTTTTCTTTTCTTTTCTTTTTTTTTACTTTGCATTAAATGTTTTGTATGAACTGGATTAAAGATTTGAATGGTTGCATTGTTACTTATAGTGTAAAAGGGAAATGGAAGGCTCTGTGACTAACTTTTCTGTGTAGCACCTGCTTTATCTCTGCTTCTAGTAATTATTTTAATATTTTTATTTCAAAGAAATATATATTTCTAAGACAAATACAATTTTTTTAGTTTGGGTTTTAAGATAGTTCCCCTTATATTTGTGCCCTATTTTGATTTCTAATACATTAAAATTTCCAGTAAATGTATACTTCTGTAGGCTTTATCAGCGCTGTCTAGGTAATGTGAGCTATATATAGTTACAAAATTTATAGTACCTGTTAAAACAGTTAAAAATTGCTAGGTGTTAGTGGCTTATGCCTGTAATCCTAGCTAGTCAGGAGTCTGAGATCTGAGGATCGTGGTTTGAAGCCAGCTTGGGCAGAAAATTCACCGTGAGTAGCACCGTGGTTCAAGTGGTAGAGTGCTAGCCTTGAGCACAAATTGGCTCAGGAACAGCACCCACACCCCACAATCAACAAAAATAAAAAGGTAAAAATATTTGTATCCCTATATGGTTAAAGTATGTTAACATGAAATCAACATAAAAGTCACTGAGTTTTTTTTTTTTTTGGGTCCGGTCATGGGGCCTGAACTCTGGGCCTGGGCGCTGTCCCTCAGCTCTTCAGCTCAAGGCTAGTGCTCTACCACTTGAGCTACAGCGCCACTTCCGGCTTTTTTCTTTTTGCTTATATGGTGCTGAGGAATCGAACCCAGGGTCTCGAGCATGCAAGGCAAGCGCTCTACCACTGAGCCACGTTCCCAGACCTCACTGAGTTATTTTATCATTTTAAATTTGTTTTGGTGGCAGAGCTGGGGATACCTGGGCCTTGAGTATGTTAAGGAGGTGTTCTCCCACTGAACCACATCCCCAGCACTTATTTCATATTAAATCTTTGGCATCTAGTTTGTTTTTTATACTTGTCCCAATTTTGATTGGTCACATTTTATGTGCTCAGTGAGCACATGCTGGCTAATGGCTGTCTATTGTACAGGATCTATAGAGTCAGACAGATTCTTAGTATCTAGATGAACAGACCAAAGGAGAGTTATATGAACTGGATTTGATTATTACAATATCTAGTTACCACCCAGAAGCATCTTTAAAGCCATCAGAACTGGGTTGTTTTATTTATTGGTTGGGAAGTTAGTTGGGTAGATGGCAACTCTTGGGTAGATGGCACTTTTACAGTTTCGTTGAACTCAGTATGTGGATTATATAATTGAATTAATTTTACTGAATGTACATGTTCATGTGCTTCACTGAAATTTCAATATTTAACCTTCTATAACCTTTAGCACAAATGCAGTTCCAACTACAATGAAGATTTCGTGCTACAGCTAGAGAAGGAATTGGTCCAGGCCCGACTGAGTGAAGCTGAGTCTCAGTGCGCACTAAAGGAGATGCAGGATAAGGTCCTGGATATAGAGAAGGTAAGAAATTGCATAAATGCAGTTTCCTTCTAAATTGGAGGGGGAGCTGCAGAATATATTTACGAAGTATTTATTAAGCAATTAAATTGGATTTGGTGACTTACATATTAAAAGACCTTATATATTAGTTATTAATAGAGAAAATAAAATACTTTTAAGATTGCCAATTATTGTTGTTGCTTCTATATAAATTCAAACCCCAAGATTAAGGATAAAAATGGAAATTTGAAGTCAGGCACATGGCTCAAGTCTGTAATCTTAGCTACTTGAAAGGCAGAGACTGGGAGATCATAGTTGGAGGCCATCCTGGGCAAAGAAAAGTTCCTTCTCAACCAAGGTCTGAGCACAGTGATGTGTACCTGTCATCCTACCACCTCTGAGAGGAACAAGTAGGAGGATCACAGTTCTGGTGGACTCAAGCTTAATTAAAGTCCCTATCTCTAAAAATAATCAATATGAGCCAGGTGCTGGTGGTCACACCTGTCATCCTAGTTACTCCAGGAGGCTGCAATCTGAGGATCGCGTTTTGAAGCCAGTCTATGCAGGGTAGGCCAGTTAAGTACTGAAAAAAGTTGAGCAAAAAAGGCTCCTCAGGCCCTAAGGCCCTACATTCAAGTCCCAGGAACAACACACACACATACACACAAATGTTGAATGTCTCACATGATAGAGCACTTCTTTGGCAAGTGAGAGGCCTCAAGTTCAAACCCTAGTATTGCTTCGCCACCACAAAAAAAACAAAAATAAAAAACAAGGAAGGAAGGAAAGAAAGAAATTTGATCCCTTTTGTAAGAGGAAGAGAATAAGGATAATTTTTATAGGGAGAAACTTAGGAGATGGAAATTAGCAGTCTTCAAATATCATAGCATCTTTATGTGAAAGAGAAAGTAGGATTGCATGCGTAGACATTCCAGACATTCACCTCAGCATGATTGTTACTACTATCCAAGTCAGAAAAGGTCACTTTAGGATATATAGGAAATGCCTCTACAACTGAGTTGTACTTACTTTTGGAAGCAAACTTATTATGTTTCAAGGATATTAAGGCTTTCTAGATAAGTAGTAAAATATAAAACTTTAAGATTAAACAGATTTAATCACCTGTATTTTAGATCACAAACAGAATCTTTTCTTATCTATAAAATCATTGCTGCTCTATGCTATATGATGAGTTTGTTCTTTTTTTTTTTCCTCGGTCATGGGGCTTGAACTCTGGGCCTGGGCACTGTCCCTGAGCTCTTCAGCCCAAGTCGAGCACTCTACCACTTGAGCCACAGCGCCATTTCCAGTTTTCTGATGGTTAACTGGAGATAAGAGTCTCAGGTACTTTCCTTCCCAGGCTGGCTTCAAACTGCGATCCTCAAAGCTTAGCTTTCTGAGTAGCTGGGATGGCAGGCATGAGCCACCAGTGCCCAGCTTAGTTTGTTCCTTTTTATACCAAGTTAGTACTTAGCTACTGAATCAAGAGGCCCCCTAGATAAGACAGCCTAAGTTTAGTATTTCTTAATGAAATAGAACAGGTGGTGGAATCGTTTCGCTAGAGTTCTACTTGTTATTTGCATATTAATCTGAAAAGTTGACTGATTTGTTATGGGAAAGCAAACAAGAATGTTGAAATACCTGTCAGAATATTTTGTCTCTAATCTAGGAGTACTCTAGTCTCCATGCCTTAGCTAAGAATCTTACAGTTAGAAAGATTTTGGATATTTGAAACAAAGAAGTGTACTTGGATCCAGTTCAAAAGTATGTTTCTTGCCTGAAGGAGGGGAAACATGGCATGCACCTGTAGTCCCAATTACTTGGGAGGGTGCTTAGAAGAGATCAACTTAGCCCATGAGTTTAGGACCAACTTGGGCAACATTTCCAGACCCTTGCTCAAAAAACAAAGCAAAACAAAAAAACAACCCAGCAATTTCTTTTTTTAAAAAAATTAATTCACATTAGTAATACATTGTTGTATTTCAATATGTTAAATGTGTTCCCACCTCACCTCCAAAAAATTGTTAATATTCATATTTTATAGTAAAAAGGAGATTAGGAAGTTGCATTATGGTTATTTTATTTTATTTTGTCAGTCATGGGTCTTGAACTCTGTCCCTGAGCTCTTCAGCTCAAGGCTGGTGCTCTATTACTTGAACCACAGTGCTGGCTTTGAACCGCAATCCTCATATCTCAGCCTCCTGAGTAGCTAGGATTACAAGTGTAAACCACCAGCATCCAGCAGGTTAATTTTTTTATTCAGCATCCTCTTTTGTTTCTGCTTCAATATTATTTTAAGGGATATGCAATATCCACTTAGCAATATTATTTCAATGGATATGCAATAATTTTCTGCTTTTCAGTTGAGAAAATATTTCAGGTCTGTTATAAGGTGTGTAATTTGTGAGAATAACTTTATTCCATAATTGGAATCTTCAAGATGGCATGCTGAGAAAAATACAATGAAAACAGATTTTTGAATTGCTCTTAAAAGCTATAAAGTTGTAAGTGATGTAATGTTAATGCTTTATTTGTAGTGCTAAATGAAATATTGGAAAACATTTGATTTATACACACATACACACATACACACACATACTTGTTGGTGGTGGTGGTCATGGGGCTTGAACTCTGGGCCTTTGCTTTTCAGCCCAAGGCTTGTGCTCTACCACTTGAACCACAGCGCCATTTCCGGTTTTCTGGTGGGTTATTGGAGATAAGTGTCTCAAGGACTTTCCTGCCTGGGCTGGCTTTGAAGCACAATCCTCAGATCTCAGCCTTCTGAGTAGCTAGGATTAGCCACTGGTGCCCAGATTCATTTATATTTTAACAGTGTACTTCCTAGGTCCTCCAAATGAAATACAGTTGCTCTTACACATTGCTGGTCTGAATGTAAAGCAGTTGCAGTTGCTTTGAGAAAAATTGGCAGTTTAAGTTAATATAAAATAATTACCACCTGAGTAAGCAATTTTACTTTAATTATATAGGAAGAAGATTGGAAATAGAAGATCTACACAAGGGGCTGGGAAGGTGGCTCAGTGGTAGAGCACTTGCCTTGCATGCATGAGGCCCTGGGTTCGATTCCTTAGCACCACATAAGCAAAAAGAAAAAAGCTGGAAGTGGCTCTGTGGCTCAAGTGATAGAGCACTAGCCTTGAGCTGAATAGCTGAGGGACAGTGCCCAGGCCCAGAGTTCAGGCCCCACGACCGGACCCACCTCCCCACCCCCCCCCCCCCAAAAAAAAAAGATCTACACAAGAAGTTTTGAACAAGTGTTATTAGCAGCATTGTTTATAACAGCCAAGAGTGCAAAACACCCCAGATTTCCTTTAACTGATGATGACGAATAGATAGATATAATGTATAGCAATACGGTAGAATATTGTTTGGCATTAAAAAGGAATGAACCCTAAAAGCATTATGAAATAAGCTAGTCACAAAGCCATATATTCCATGATAGTGTTTATATGAAATTTCCAGAATAGGTGAATCTATAGACCTGGAATGTAGATTAATTGTTGACAGAGAATAGGAGAATAGAGATTGAAAAATGACTGCTAGTCATCACAGGGGTTGTTTTTTGAGTGTTAAAAGTGTTCAGAAATTAGATTGTGGTTAAACAACCCAGTGAGTACTCTATAAATCACCAAAATACACTAACCAGATGAATTTTATAGGTTGTGAATTATATTGCAACAAATCAGTATAAAATTAAGTACAGATATATGATATGAAATGTGCTATGTGATCTATTTCTTAAATGTACTTTATTTCTTAAAAATCTCAAATCTTTTTCTCACTTTAGAGGAACAACTCCTTTCCAGATGAGAATAACATTGCAAGACTTCAGGAGGAACTCATTGCTGTGAAACTTAGAGAAGCAGAAGCCATTATGGGTTTGAAGGAACTCAGACAGCAGGTCAAGGATTTGGAAGAACACTGGCAGGTATATCAACATACGCGCTTTTTTTCAAAAAGAGCAAAATCCAAATATCTAGTTTGTGCAACTTTGAAATAGCTGATGACCAAGAGTAAGAGGCAAGTTTAAAGTATACAAAATGTTGCTTTTAGTGTTAAAATTAGGAGCTTTTATGGTAAGCACAGTGGCTCTTGCTTGTCATTCAACATACTTGGGAAACAGATCAGGAGAATATTGCTTCAAGGCCAGTCCAAGCAAAAAGGTAGCAGTGCCTCATCTCAATCAAAATGTGAACTCATACCTGAGAAATAACTGAAGCAAAAAAAAAAGTTGATTTGTGTATCAGCTGGAAGAATGACTGCTTCAAAAGTGTGTGACTCTGAGTTCAAACCTCAATACTGTCAACAAGAAAAAAGAGAAGAGGAGAGAGAGGGAGGGAAGGAGGGAAGAGACAGGTTGTTTAAACATGAGCTTTAGTCTCATAAAATATACAGTCTGAAAATACATGATTTATCCTCTTACTTTCCCATATGGAAATAAGATGCTTCATATTTTTTTCATTAAAAGGAAAATATGTCAAGCACCAGTAGCTGATGCCTATAATTCTAGCTACTCTGGAGGCTGAGATCTGAGGATCATGGTTCAAAGCCAGCCCAGGCAGAAAAGTCCATGAGACTCTTATCTCCAATTAACCACCAGAAAACCAGAAGTGGTGCTGTGGCTCAAGTGATAAAGCATTCTCTTTGAGCTGAAGAGTTCAGGGACAGTGCCCAGGCCCAGAGTTCAAGCCCCATGACCGAAAAAAAAAAAAGTTAAACTTAATACGACTCATATTTTACTTTGAAAAGGATTCCTATCATGATTTGTTTATTTTTGCTCTATTAGATTTTTCAAGAAAGTACATAAAATTAATTATGTATAATATGTACCAGCCTTTTGATAGTCATGTTCATCAAGTTATTGCTTACTTTGATACTAGGAATATTTGTTGCAATATAATTTTTTTCTGCTTTAGCGCCACTTAGCTCGTACTACTGGGAGGTGGAAAGATCCACCTAAGAAACATGCTGTGCATGAGTTACAAGATGAACTGATGACCATTCGACTTAGAGAAGCTGAAACACAGGCGGAAATAAGAGAAATAAAACAGAGGATGATGGAAATGGAGACACAGGTATGATGAAAGACAGACCTGTTGGGTTGGAAAGTATCACTGGATTGCGTGTAGTATACTACAATTGTATCATAAAGAGGCAAAGTGAAGATATGAAGCTGTCTGAACTACAGTTTTGTAGCCAAAAATAACAGGTCTGAAACTTTCTTCCAAAAAATTTAATCTTTGACCCACTCAACAGAGTTTAAGCAAGTTAGATACCATTTGACTTTATTAGGTAAAACTCAAAGGATTGCCATCTTGCACAGCTTGTTAAGGGAACATTCTGTAGAGTAAAAATTCTCAGCCTCAGTGTGTTAACAATCTGGGCTGGAGAATTCTTAGTTTAGTAGAGCTGGCCCAGGCACTGATGGCGATTAGCAACATGCTTCCTAGTCTCTGTTCCCTACATGTCCTCTCTCCCCACAGGTTGTGATGACCAAAACTGTCTCTACATATGTCCAAATCCCACCCCCCTAGGAGGGGGAGTGAATGATATTGTCCCATGCTCTGTAATAGATGATCTGAGTAGTCATAAAATTGTTCTTCTTCTCAAGTCCTCCTTTTCTCTAATAAATCCTATCATAAATGAATTTGACCTAAGATCTGCAAAGACTTTGTTATAAAACCCATGTGCATGGGGCTGGGAAGGTGGCTCAGTGGTAGAGTGTTTGCCTTGCATACATGAAGCCCTGGGTTCCATTCCACATGAGCAGAAAAAGCCGGAAGTGGCGCTGTGGCTTAAGTGGTAGAGCACTAGCCTTGGGCTGAAATGCTGAGGGACAGCGCCCAGGCCCAGAGATCAGGCCCCATGACCAAAAAAAGTGCATTGTAAGGGCACATTTGGTTTATATGTGGTCCATTTGTATGGACCATTGTCCATAAATTATTCCTGGAAATCTATAGAATCCTTGTAGATAGCAAAATCTTCAGATGCCCAGTTTCTTGTATAATGTTTGTATATAACCTATGTGTATTCTCCAATATACTTTAAGTTGTGCTTTGATATAATGCCTAAAGACCGGCACTGCTGGCTCACACTGTAATCCTAACTACTCAGGAGGCTGTGATCTGAGGATCAAGTTTCAAAGCCAGTTCGGGCAGAAAAATTTGTGAGACTCTTATCTCCAATTAACCTCAGAAAACCACAAGTGAACCTGTGGCTTAAAAGTGGTAGAGCACTAGCATTGAGTGGAAAAGTTCAAGGACAGCACCCAGGCCATGAATTCCAGCCCCATGACTGACCCAAAAAAAAAAAAAAAAGATACAATGTCTAAAGCAGTGCAAATGCTAGTATTTGTATTGTTTAGGGAACAGTGACAAAGTTTGTGCATGTTTAACACACTTGAGACAGGACTTGGTTACCTTTTATCCAGACAGCCTCAAACTAATAATCCTATTGCCTTTGCCTTCCAAGTAGCTGGGCTAGGCTTCAGGCATGCATCATACCTAGCTCAGATGCAAGAGTTTTTTCTTGTTGTTATTTTATTTTTTGGTGCTGGTACTGGGGCTTAAATTTAGGACCTCACCCTTTCCTTTGGCTTTTTCACTCAAAGCTGTCACTCTACAACTCCTAGCTTTTTGTTGGTACATTAGAGATAAGAGTCTCATGGACTTTTCTGCCCAGGCTAGCTTCAAACTTTCTATGCTCAGCTCTCAACCTCCTGAATAGTCAGGATTACAGCTGTGAGCTACTAGCACCTGGCAAGCTGCCAGGTTTAAAAAAAATGTTTTTGACCGTTAGTTGGTTGTATCCAGAGGTGTGGAATCCATAGATATGGGGAACCAACTATACTCTGAGAGCGTTATCAAAGTATTCATTCAGTCAGTAGGGGGCATTGTTAACTCATGTTCTGTATTCCAGAGTGAAAAATAATCACCCTATCTCAATCATGGTCATGCAAATATGTAATCCCTTTAGAGGAATGCATAAATATACCCATACATTGTATTTTGCATTCCTTTAAGTAATTTTATTATGTGTTTGGTTCAATTAAAACCACTGAGGAAAAAAAAAAACCACTGAGGAAATACTGTGAGATTATGAAGAGGAAAAATTTAGGTTTATGAGAATTTGGAGTTGGGTGTACTAGGGTTTGAACTCAGATTTACCTTGGCTAAGTCAATTCTCTATGTGAGCTACATCTCCAGCCATTTTTTACTTCACTTATTTTTTAGCTAGGGTCTCATATTTATGTCTGGGCTAGCCTGGACCTCAATCATCCTGTTCATGCTTCCCTGAAGTAGTTGGAATGACAGGTATGAACCACTTGTTCAGCTTTCATTGGTTGATATGAATTGTCAGTGAATTTGTTGTTGTTGTTGCAGCCTGGCTTTGAACTGTGATTCTGTTGATCCTCAATTCCTAAGTAGCTAGGATCATAGGCTTCAGCCATAATACCCAACTAGAGTTTTCTTTTATGATCAGAATTCATGTTGGTATAGATAATAAAATTTAAACTCCAGTTTTTTGTCAGTGGCTGAGGATTTATCTCAGAGTAGGTGGAGATGAGTGAATCAAACAAGCATGGTTTTGAGAGCATGTGAAATAGAAAACACTGTCTCAGCCATTAAAGACTTAAAAGAAATCAGGAGTGCACAGACTCTATTTAATATGATTAAGAATTAGATAGAAATTACTGTAGAAAATAGGAGGTGATATTTGGGTAAAAATATTCAAAGGAATTATATTTCAAGCTATGCCAGACTAGTTAGTAAGTGTGATTTGGAATAGATTTAATTATAAGTCATAAATGCCAGCACTTAGACTGGTAAGGTTCATGTAGTTTTCTCAATGAAAAGTGAGAAATACCAAAAAATAAACAGTGAGGTATAATGGGCTTGGCATATAGTCATCTAAAGAGTATTATATCAAATGCCCATATTGCCACTGTCCAGATGTTTGTCCATGTTGATACCTGTAATTCCAGTTTGATTTTAAGAACTTTCTGAAAATTTTGCTTAGTGACTATACTTTACAGAACCACTGACCTCTTTGCTGTATACAAAGGTTTGGTATTGCAAGTGATCCTTGTATATCTCTTAAGTGCCATTTACCATGCTATCATTGTTATTGGCAGCTGGAACTTTTGGACCTCTTCCTTTCTCAAAGTAATGTTTTTTTAATGCAAAAGCAATATATATATATAGGATTGTGAAACAAACCAGTTATATTGAGGTATAGTTATCAAAAATACTAAAAACACATTTGATATAGAACATATACAGAGTGATATAACACATTTGTATTGCTGAGTTCAGTTTTTGTTTTAGATTTTGGGGCTATAATAGCCCTTTTTAATTTTAAACTTACCTATGTGGTTACATCTCTGATAACATACTTTAAAAAATTGAATCTGCAGGGGGAGAGGGGAGGCTGGGAAGGAATGTGAAGGGGAAACAAAGGAGGAGGCTACAATGCTTGATAAGAAATGTACTCATTACCTGCCCATATAATTGTAACCCTCTGTTCAGTATGTTCACAATAAAAAAAAAAAAGAGGCCTGGGAAGTTGGCTCAGTGGTAGAGCGCTTGCCTTGCATGCATGAGGCCCTGGGTTCGATTCCTCAGCACCACATAAGCAGATAAAAAAAAAGCCAGAAGTGGCGCTGTGGCTCAAGTGGTAGAGTGCTAGCCTTTAGCTGAAGAGCTGAGGGACAGTGCCCAGGCCCAGAGTTCAGGCCCCACAACCGGACCCAAGGAAAAAAAAAAAGAAAAAAAATTGAATCTGCCTGGGTGCTGGTGGCTCATACCTGTTATTCTAGCTACTTAGAAGGCTGAGATCTGGGGATCATGGTTCAAAGCCAGGCCAAGCAGGAAAGTCTGTGAGATCTTTATCTCCAGATAACAAGCAGAAAATGGAAGTGGAGCTGTGGCTCAAAGTGGTAAAGCACTTGTCTTGCAAAAAAGAGCTTAGAGACAGCAGCCAAGCCCTGAGTTAAGCCCCACGATCAGCAAAAAAAAATTTGAATTTGACAAATTGTTAACTCTAAATTTACCAAAAACCACTGAACTCTCTGTGTATTTACAGTAAGTGAATTTTATATGCAAGCTATATCTCAAGAAAGCTATAAAAATTTATTCTGTTTGGTGCTTAGTTCATGTTTTGTGGTTCTGTTTGGATTAATATCTCTCATCTTTATGTTTTCTGTTCTATCTGTTCTTTGTTTTCATTTCCTTTCTATATTCTGTTGGATTTATTGAGCATTTATTATGCTTTCACTTTTATCTTCATGGATTGCTTTCAAGAAATTTGTGAGTGGTCACTCTGTTTTACAATGTATGTTATTAATCAGATTTAACCTACCAAAGATAAATCATACACACTAAATTGCACATTTCAGCCAGGCATAGTGATGCACAACTATAATCCCAGCAACTCAGGAGGGGAATGAGGTAAGAGGTTCATAATTTCAAGGTCAATCTGGCAATTTAGTGAGACCCTGTCTCAAAATAAAACCAAAACCAAAACTGGGAATGGTGGGTACATTTATTATCCCAGCTACTCAGAAGGCAGAGATAGGTATATTCCAGCTGGACAAAAGTTGTCCACACCCTATTTAAAAAACAAGCCAGATATGGTAATATATAGTCCTAGCTATGTAGGAAGCAGAGGTAGGAGGATCTCTATCCTAGACCATCCTCAGCTCTGAAACCCTATCTCAAAAAAGAAACCAAAGACATAAGGGACAAGCTCGAGTTCTAGGCTAATACTCCCCGCAACTGGTACATTTTTTTTTTTAATGCCTCCAAATTACTGGACATTGTTTTTTATCTTGCGGAGTAAGTGCTCATTTGGATTTGTCTACCTGTTTCTCAGTTTCTTGCTTTCTAATCTTTCATTACAAGTTTAGGTTTTAAACCTGAATTGCGTTGAACTCATTATCCTCAGAATCTTCCCTTTCCTTCTGTTTGACTTTCCCAGGTAGGTAGGGTTATAGGTATGTATATCCATACTTAGCTCTCTCTCACTTTGTTAAGTTCACTTTTACTTTCATTTGATACGTTAAACTGATTAGATTATTATAGGATGACTTTTTTTTTTTGGTTGGTCATGGGGCCTGAACTCTAGACCTGGGCGCTGTCCCTCAGCTCTTCAGCTCAAGGCTAGTGCTCTACCACTTGAGCCACAGCTCCACTTGCAGCTTTTTCTGCTTATGTGGTGCTGAGGAATCGAACCCAGGTCCTCATTCATGCAAGGCAAGCAATCTACCACTGAGCCACCTTCCCAGCCCCAGGATGACTTTTTTTTAGCCATGACATTTTCTGTTGAGATGTCTACTGGGGATTGCACTATCTTTCCTTCATGATACTGTTTTTCCTTGATTTCCCTCTTTATTCCAAGTTTTACCTTTACCTGTCTAAGGAGTGGTTGTGCTTACTGAACTGTGGACTCATCTTTTTTAGGGGGTTAAGTATGGTACTTGAGTTTGAACTCAAGACTTTGTACTTGCTAGACAAGTGCTCTATCACTTGAGCCACACCTTAGCTTCCCTGTCATTCTTTTTCATTGTGAAAAGTTCTTAAATATTATTTATCAGTCTGTGATTCTTTTTTCTTTAAAAAATTTTTTGCCTGTTATCCTGTTAGGTATTCTTTGGACTTCTTTCTGTCTGTTGACCTATTCTGGGATACTGATTTTTTCTAATGTAACTAATTTCCTATTTAACTCTTTTTGCTGAGTAGCCTTTTTTCCTTCTGGTACTGGGTTTTGAGTTCAGGGCCTCCAGCTCTTGCTTGAATATTTTGCTCATAGCTGGCAATCTATCAATTGAACCAATTTCTACTTTTTGCTGGTTAATTAGTGATAAAAGTCTCTTGTATATGTCTACCTGATTTGAACTGAGATTCTTAGACCTTAGCTATTTGAGTAGTTAAGTATAAGCCACTGGCACTTGGCTCATTGAATTTTTAGTATCAGTGAATATATTAATTTATAGAAATTTATTTGCTCATTTAAAAAGGTTTGCTGAATTTCACAGAGCATGGTAATTAATGCATGTGTGAGATTCCACAATTTGAGAGGATGAGGAAGAAGGTTCATGTTTTGAGTTTGAGACCAACCTGGACTATATAGTGAGTTCTAGGTGAGTCTGGGCTATATAATGAAATCCTGTCTCAAAAAAACTTTTTTTTTTTTTGTCAGTCCAGGGGTTTGAACTCGGGGCCTGGACACTGAGCTTCTTTTGCTCAAGGCTAGCACTCTACCACTTGAACCACAGTGCTACTTCCTGTTTTTTCTGTTTATATGGTACTGAATGAAGAATTGAACCAGGATTTCATGTATGCTAGGCAGATACTCTACAATTAAACCATATTCCCAGCCCTTGTTTTTGTTTTTGTTTCAGACAGCTTTTACTGTACAGTTCTATCTGACTCTAATCTTCAGTCTCCTAAAATGCTGGGATTACAGGCATGTATCACCATACTCAGCTCTGAAGCATGCTCAGATCCAGCCTCCTGAGTAGCCACTGGTGCCCAGCTAACTTTTGGGTTGTATGTGTATGTGTTTTTTGTTTTGTTTTGTTTTGTTGGTTGTAGGTCTTGAACTTTGGGCCTGGGCTCTGTCCCTGAGCTCTTCAGCTCAAGGCTACCACTTGAGCCACAGCCCCACTTGCGGTTTTCTGGTGGTTAATTGGAGGTAAGAGTCTCACAGATTACTTTCCTGCCCAGGCTGGCTTTGAACTGCGATCCTCAGATCTCAGCCTCCAGAGTAGCTAGGATTACAGGCCTGAGCCATTGGTACCTGGCTTATGTGTATATTTTGTAATCTTAAATTATATACTTGTGTTCAGAGGTGTGAAGGAGTATTTTTCTTTTTTGATTGTCTTATTTTTATTTAGTATAATTATTAAGAAGTTGTACAAAGGGGTTATAATCCCATAAGTCAGGTCATAAGTACAATACTTCTTGGTCAGTGTCATCCTTTCCTTCAGTGTTCCTCATTTTTCTTCTCCTCTTCCTACCCTCAAGATACTTAATTCATTTTTTACACAGTGTACATTGAATATAATGGCTGCATTTACTCACCCTTCCTTTCTTAAGGAGAGGTTTTATATTTCAGAATGAAAATTTCCTAGACTGAATTGGTTGAGTAAAAGTGAGGAAGAATAAAGTAACAGAGAATGATCTGAGAAAGAAGTTATTTCTTCTGAGAGTTAGAAAAATAAATAAAAGTAAAGATGAAGAAACTTGAGCTATGCACAGTGGTCCAAGCCTGTAGTAGCTCATTGCGAGGCAGAGATTGAGAAAACCCAGTTTGATTCCAGTCCCAGGCATAAGAGTTTGCAAGATGCCACCTTATCCAGTAGCTGGGAGCAATAGTGATCCTGTTATCCCCAGGGAAGCTTTATCCTAATGAAACAATCAGCTAAATATTACCCAGATAAACATTAAACGGATGCTTATGGCAGAAATATTTTGGCTGGGAAGGTGGCTCAGTGGTAGAGCGCTTGCCTTGCATGCATGAGGTCCTGGGTTTGATTCCTCAGCACCACATAAGCGAAAAGGAAAAAAAAAAAAAAAGCTGGAAGTGGCACTGTGGCTCAAGTGGTAGAGCGCTAGCCTTGAGCTGAAGAGCTGAGGGACAACATTCAGGCCCAGAGTTCAGGCCCCATGACTGGACCCAAAAAAAAAAAATTGGAGATAAAAAGTTTATTAAAGCTGGGTGTGGTGGCTCAGATCTGTATTCCTAGCTGCTTGGGAGGCAGAAATCAGGGGGATTGTGCTTTGAGGCCAGCTTGGGCATAAAAATTTGTGAGACTCCATCTCAACCACTAGCTAGTAAAGTGGCAAGTGTTATCCCAGCTATAGGAGAAAGGTAATGACTGTGTGCAGTGGTGCACATCTCTCATCCCCAGGGACACAGGGAACCACAGATTAGGAGCATTACAGCCCAGATCTCCAGCATAAAATGAAACCATGCCTCAAAAATAGCCAGCACAAGCTGGGTGCTGGTGGTTCATGCCTGTGATCCTAGCTACTCAAGAGGCTGAGATCTGAGGATTGCAATTCAAAGCCAGCCTGGGTAGGAAAAGTCTAAGAGATTCTTATAGCTAGTTAACCACCAGAAAGCCAGAAGTGAAGCTGTGGCTCAAGAGTTCTAGCTTTGAGCACAAAAGCTCACCGTGCACATGCATGTGTGTGCGTGCGCACGCACGCACGCACACACACACACACACACACACACACACACACACACACACACACACACACACACACACACACACAGTGCAGCAAGGCTCCAGTGGCTCATACCTATAATCCTAGCTACTCAGGAGGTTGAGATCTGAGGATATAAGTTTGAAACCAGCCTAGGCAAGAAAGAATCTTTCTCTACAATGTACTACTTGAGCAGGCTCAAGTGGTAGAGAGCTAGACTTGAGCAAAAAAGTTTAGGGATATTGTCCAGGCCCTAAGTTCAAGCCCCAGAAGCCAGCACTAAAACAAAACAATGCAAAAAGTAGCTTAGAAACTAGGCTCAGGGGCTGGGAAGGTGGCTCAGTGGTAGACTTCTTGCCTTGCATGCATGAGGCCCTGGGTTCAATTCTTCAGCACCACATAAGCAGCAAAAGCCGGAAGTGGCGTTGTGGCTCAAGTGGTAGAGCGCTAGCCTTGAGCTGAAGAGCTGAGGGACAGTGCCCAGGCCCAGAGTTCAGGCACCACAACTGAAAGGAGGAGGAGGAGGACGATGAGAAGGAAGAGGGGAAGGGTGTGGGGAAGGGGAGGAAGAGGGAGGAGGAGGAGGAGGGGGGAAGGAGAAGGAGGAAGAGGAAGAAAAAAAAGAAAAAAAACAACTTGGCTCAAATGGCAAAATGCCTGCTTAACAAGCACTAAGCACTGACTTCAGTCTTTAGTACTTCCCCTCCCTTTCCAAAAATGAAGGAACTTGGAAATAATATAAAATTTTGGATTTAAGTCTATGGAATTATCTAAACCCCCTCCCCCCCTTAAAACTGAGGATAGAGCTGTTTTAGTACAGGAGATAGAATAGGTTTGAGTAATAACCGAGCATTTATTGTGTGTTTGTAAAATCTCAGGCATTGTGTAAGCCTTTATTTATATGATTTTCTCATATAGTATTCACAGTGCAACCTTAGAAGACAAGTGATAGTATCTGGATTTTTTTTTCCAGTGTGCTGAAATTTTATGGGATTAAGTAACTTGTTTAACTACTAAATGAGGAACTACATTTTTACCTGTCTTTGATTATGAAAGTCTCCTGTTGTTTTTTTCAGTACTAGAATAATTTAAGGTTGAGAATTCAAACTGGCTCAAGCCTGAATGGCTATTTTTTTTGTCGGTCATGGGGCTTGAACTCTGGGTTTGGGCACTGTCCTTGAGCTCTTCAGCTCAAGGCTAATGCTCTACCACTTGAGCCCCAGTGCCACTTCCAGTTTTCTAGTGGTTTATTGGAGATAAGAGTCTCACAGTCATTCCTGCCCAGGCTGGCTTTGAACCTGGATCCTCAGATCTCAGCCTCCTGAGTAGCTAGGATTACAGACGTGAGCCACCGGCGCCCCCAGTCCAGTGAGCAATGATGCTCTGTATCTTTTGATAAGTTCTGCCTTCTTTTGAGATTTGAGAAGTTAAATATGTACTACTCTGCCTACTTTGCATTCAGTTTCGGAAGTGTCTTTAAGTTTTGTGTAAAAATCCTTACAGTTTGAAATTTTTTTAAATAAGTGATCTATTGCATTCTAATGAGAGTTTCTAATATGGACCACTTATATTCTTTTGGGGCGCTAGACTTTTAAAGCAGTTTTCTTTTTTTTTTTTTTTTCCTTGGGTCCGGTCGTGGGGCCTGAACTCTGGGCCTGGTCACTGTCCCTCAGCTCTTCAGCTCAAGGCTAGCACTCTATCATTTGAGCCAAAACCCCACTTCCGGCTTTTTTCTTTTTTTTGCTTATGTGGTGCTGAGGAATCGAACCCAGGGCCTCATGCATGCAAGGCAAGCGCTCTACCACTGAGCCACCTTCCCAGCCCTTAAAGCAGTTTCTATCTTATTCTTCTGTGTTTGTTGAGTAAAAATGACCTGTAACTGAAAACATTTTTATAATGTTGAGCTGTAAAATGGATAGGTATGAAAATTGGAAGGCTTTTTACTTATTTATATCTCTGATTATTAGAACCAGATCAACAGTAATCATCTACGAAGAGCAGAACAAGAGGTCACCAATCTACAGGAGAAGTTGCACTATCTTTCTGCCCAGAACAAAGGACTGCTTACTCAGTTAAGTGAAGCAAAGCGCAAACAGGCAGAGATTGAATGCAAGGTAAACATATCAATAATGTAAGAATGCCTTTTGTAGATCTTTAGTATCATGAGTAGATTTTTCTTTTTCTCTTTCTCTTTTTTTCTCTTTCTCTCTTTTTCTTTTATTTCTTTTTTTGGTTTTGTTTTTTTTTGGGTCCAGTCATGGGGCCTGAACTCTGGGCCTGGGTGTTGTCCCTCAGCTCTTCAGCTCAAGGCTAGCGCTCTACCACTTGAGCCACAGCACCACTTCCGGCTTTTTTTTTCTTTTTGCTTATGTGGTGCTGAGGAATCGAACCCAGGGCCTCAGGCATGCAAGGCAAGCGCTCTACCACTGAGCCACCTTCCCAGCCCTTTCTTTTATTTCTTTCGTGTGTGTGTGTGTGTGTGTGTGTGTGTGTGTGTGTGTGTGTGTGTGTGTGTGTGTGTGTGTGTGTGTGTGTGTGTGTGTGTGTGTGTGTGTGTGTGTGTGTGTGTGTGTGTGTGTGTGTCATGGGGCTTGACAGGGCCTGGGCAATGTCCTTGAGCTCTTTTGCTCAGGCTAGTACTCTATCACTTTGAGCCATAGCACCACTTCTGGTTTTCTGGTAATTGGAGATAAGAGTCTCATGGACTTTCCTGCCTGGCTTTGAACCATGATCCTCAGAGCTCAGAGTAGCTAGGATTATAAGCATGAGCCACTCACATCTGGCTAACAAACCTGTTTTCAAACCGACTTGATGGGTTTGTTTTTGCCATGCATGGGATTGAACCCAGAGCCTCATGTGTTGTACCCATAGCCCAGTGTTGTACCGACCAGCTGTGCTCTGGCTTTCTGAACTTGGTTTTGTGGTTTGTGGTTGCTTTTGGGCCATGTTAATTCTCTTGCTACGAGGGTGAATTTTAGGCAAGAAACCTCATTTTCCACCACAGTAGTGACATTTACTAGTTTCCCTTTACAATATTTGTTTGCCTAATATCCATTCAAAGCTGAAGATTCTAATGACACAACATAAAAAAACATAATTTGGAGAGATTGGGCCTCCTCTGCTTTGATTAGTATCTTATGTATTAGTGGAAAGTCAATATTGGTTTATATCTTTTGGATAAAGAGGTGAGCAAAAGAAATACTTATGTACTAATAGGTCAGAAAAAAATGTTATGTTTTCCATTACTATTTTAATCAGTTTAGGGTGTATGTGTGTGAAGCCTTTGATTTAAAAAGCATCAAAGTATTTGAAATCAAGTACTTTCTTCTTAAAGTAAGCTTATAATCGAATATACTGGGAGCATTAGAATGGATTACTAAAGACAATTTAGACATTTTAAAATGACCAAGATAGACATCCACTAGTAGAAGGTAGGGAGGGTACACTTGTAATATTTCAGCCTTAATATTCTCTGAGAAATAAGCCTTCAATGGCACATGTAAAGCTGTAATTCCATCAAGTTTCTCTAGTGTCATTAAAAACCAGTAGTGAAGCTTGAGTGGTTTATCAGTGTCACTGAAATCCAGAGATGAAATTACATCCTCATAAATATGCATGCTGTTATAATTTACACTGACAGAAATCTGTAGATAGAACTGAAATTTGTAGTAATGCAAGCACAGTCTATGTGTAGTCTGTTTTGAAGGCTATGACTTTACTAATTAAAAATAAACTATGTGATATGAGCTTATATTAACTTGATTTTTCTTGCTGATTGAGGTGAGGGTTTTTGTTTTTGTGTTTGTTTTTAGTCTGGTGCTGTACCACTTAAGCCATGTTTTCAGCCACATTTTGTTGGGTATTTTGGAGATTAAGTCTAACAGACTTCTCTGCCTGAGCTGGCTTTGAACAACAATCCTCCAGATCTTAGCCTGGTTAGTAGTTAGGATTACAGGTGGGCCTTTGCTACTTAGCTTGAGATTTTATAATGCTAACTAGTATTTACTATCTTATCTGTAATAGAGACTTAATTTAATCTGTTTCCCATAATTGATACAAACTTTTCTTGAGCCATTTTGATAAAAGTCTTATTGGATTTAATATTGTTGCTCAACTTAACACATGTTTGCAAAGTAAAATATTCTTTGGACATAAATATTTGTGTGACTTACTGGTGAAAATAATTATTTTCACTGAATTTATCTAAGGGATGGGTATAGACTCAGAATATTAGAGGATTTTAAGACCTGAGACAATATTTTAACTTCTAATTGCTCATTAATGATAGAGTCTTCCTCATTTAAGGTAGAAGTTAGTTCATTCTTTTGTAACACCTTTTGTAAATCTGAATAATCAATATCATTGGATTGTCATTCTAGCACCCAGGACTTTATGATTATATGTACATATTTAACCTTGTTGTATTGGGACAATTCAGTAACAATGTAACTTTCAAAGAAGCCATTCTTCCAATATGATTTATTTTCATTTAGTTTTATATGATTATATAATTTGTTGATAAGTAATTGTTAAAATTCATATAGCTGCTTATAATTTGTTTCCTATCCTACTAGGTATGGATATTTATACTTTACTGTTTGATTATGTGTGCAGTCTTAGAATTGTTGAGTAATAATGTAAGATTCATGCAGTATACTTCTTTTCTGATATCTGGAAAGTCTCAATTCCAAGACACCTGGTGTGTTACTTTGTTTGCCTAGAACAAAGAAGAGGTGATGGCTGTGCGACTCCGGGAAGCAGATAGCATGGCGGCTGTGGCTGAACTACAGCAGCACATTGCAGAGCTTGAGATCCAGGTACCAGTGAAGAGAATAAAATAGATGCAAATGCAATGTATCAGTTCTCTGTGCACCTGCATAATTACTTATTTATATCTTCATGCTCACAATGGCAATTCTATTTTCAGTACTTACTCATTTTCAAGATCATTTTTTAAATCACGGTAAAATATAACCATGCATTATTTGTGACTGGCTTATTTATTTCACTTAGAGTAGTGTCTTTAAAGGTCGCTGATTCTGTAGTTGTGTTAAAGTTATTTTCCTTCTTAAGACTTAATAACATTATTGTGTATATATATATATATATGTATATATTGTATATATTATTGTGTGTATATATATATATATTTTGTTGGGTATTTTGGAGATTCAGTATAACAGACTTATAGCATACACACACACACACACACACACACACACACACACATATGTATAGCACTTTGATCATCTATCAACATTACTTCCAAGTTTGGGCTACTGTTAATGATGTTACTATGAATGTGAATGTGTAAGTATCTGTTAAAGTCCTTTCATTTCTTTTTTTTTGTTTTTTTTGGGTCCGGTCGTGGGGCCTGAACTCTGGGCCGGGGTGCTATCCCTCAGCTCTTCAGCTCAAGGCTAGCGCTCTACCACTTGAGCCACAGCGCCACTTCTGGCTTTTTTCTTTTTGCTTATGTGTTGCTGAGGAATCGAACCCAGGGCCTCAGGCATGCAAGACAAGCACTCTACCACTGAGCCACCTTCCCAGCCCCATTTATTTCTTTTGAGTGTATATAGAACCTGGATCATGCTGTAATTCTGTTTAGTTTTCTGTGGAATTGCCATACTATTTCTCATAGAACCTGCATTTTGCATTCCTATAAGCAGTTCATAAGGGTTCTGTTTTCTCCACATCATTAATTATCCTGGACACCCTTGCTTATTTTCTGAGGCTTAAAAAAAAATAATCTGTGCCTGGCACCGGTGGCTCAGGCCTGTAATCCTAGCTACTCAGGAGGCTGAGATCTGAGGATTGCTGATCAAAGCCAGACGGGGCAGGAAAGACCGTGAGACTCTTATCTCCAAAACCACTAGAAACCGGAAGTGGCGCTGTGGCTCAAGCAGTAGAGCACTCACCTTGAGCTGAAGAGCTGAGGGATAGTGCCCAAGCCCAGAGTTCAAGCCCCACGACTGACCAAAAAAATAAAAAAATCTGTGCCAACTGCCAGTGGTTCATGCATTTAATGCTAGCTGCCCAGGAGGCTGAGATCTAAGGATTATGGTTCAAAGCCTGTCTAGGCAGGAAAGTCTATGTATGAGACTCTATCTCCAGTTATGCGCCAAAAAAAACAGAAGTGAAGCTATGCTAGCCTTGAACATTGAGTTCAAACACTGAGTTCAAACAGAAGTGAAGTATAGCTAGCCTTAAACACTTGAGTTCAAACACTAGGACTGCACTAGGACTGGCGCGCGCACGCCCTCCCCCCCCCACGAATACAATTTGTTTGACCAGTGTATTTGAAGTGATATCTCAACTGTGATTTTGGTTTACATTTTCTTTTTTTTGGGTCCGGTTGTGGGCCTGAACTCTGAGCCTGGACGCTGTCCCTCAGCTCTTCAGCTCAAGGCTAGCTCTCTACCACTTGAGCCACAGTGCCACTTCCGGCTTTTTTTTCTTTTTGCTTATGTGGTGCTGAGGAATTGAACCCAGGGCCTCATGCATGCAAGGCAAGCGCTCTACCACTGAGCTACCTTCCCAGCCCCTGGTTTACATTTTCTTAATGATTAGTAAAGTTCAGCTTTGTGTGTGTGTGTGCTATTCTTGAGGCTTGAACTTAGGGCCTAGGTGGCTGATCTTTTATAAAATATACAAGCTTGTCTTTTGTCTACTACCAAATCACATCAGAACTCCTTAGCATGAAATCCTCTTTATCTCATTGTTATCAAGACCTATATTTTTAACTTCCTTTCTTTTTTTGCTTTTTTCTTATTGGTCATGGGGCTTGAACTCAGGGCCTAGGTACTGGCCCTGAGCTTTTTCACTTAAGGCTAATGCTCTACCACTCTTGAGCCACAGTACCACTTCCAGTTTTCTGGTGGTTAATTGGAGATAAGAGTCTCACAGACTTCCTGCCCAGGCTGGCTTTGAACAGACCCAGGCTCCTGAGTAGCTAGGATTACAGGAGTGAGCTGCTGGTTCTTGGCTGGCTAGCTCCTTCTTTCCATCCCCTTCCTTCCCTCCCCTCCCTCTCTTCCCTCCCTTCCCTCCATTCTCTCTGTTCTCTCCCTCCCCTCCCTCCTCTCCCTTCTTTCCCTCCATTCCCTCCTTTTCTTCCTCCCTCCCTTCCTGCCTTCTCTGTCAGTTGTGGGGCGTGAACTCTGGGCCTGGGACCTCTGCCATTTGAGCCATACTGCCACTTCCGGTTTTCTAGTGGTATATTGGAGATAAGTCTCGTGGATTTCCCCCGCAGTTGGCTTTTTCTTTTTCCTTTCTTTTTTGGTTGGTTTTGGGGCTTGAACTCGGCCTGGGTGCTATCCCTCAGCTCTTTGGCTCAAGGCGAGCGCTTTACCACTTGAGCCACAGCGCCACTCCAGTTTTCTAATGATTTATTGGAGATAGGAGTCTCACGGTCTTTCCTGCCCCGTCTGGCTTTGATCAGCAATCCTCAGATCTCAGCCTCCTGAGTAGCTAGGATTACAGGTGTGAGCCATTGGTGCCCAGCCTAATTTTGTTTCTTTCTTTTCTTTGGGGGGGGTTCCGGTCATGGGCCTGAACTCTGGGCCTGGGCGCTGTCCCTCAGCTCTTCAGCTCAAGGCAAGCGCTCCCCAACTTGAGCCATAGCGTCACTTCCGTCTTTTTTTTTCTGGTTATGTGGTGCTGAGGAATCGAACCCAGGGCCTCATGCATGTAAGGCAAGCGCTTTACCACTGAGCCACCTTCCCAGAGCCACCTTCCCAGCCTCCCAGCCCCTAATTTTGTTTCTTAACTGTTACTTGTCCACTTTCCATGCTCACTCTGTTCAGCATAATCCAGATTATCCTGTTCCTGCGGGTTTCAATATTTTGAAGAATATTATAGCCTTTCATACTACTATATCTTTTGAAACGCTATGTGTTCTGTACCTTATGCTCCTACTTTTGAGTTATTTTAGTTATTCTTTGGGGATTTAGGACTACATGCTCTTTGGCTAACTTGGTGTTAGTTCATTTAGTAAAGATGTTTTTAGCAAATGTCTCAGTGCTCAACATTTATTTAATGTAGTTTTAAGATTCCATAAATAGGCTAGGCATGGTGGTGCATGTCTGTGATTCCTCCACTCAGGAGGCAGAGGTAGGAGGAACACAAGTTAAGAGGACAGCTTGGGCTATACATAGTGAGACACTGTCTCAAAAAAAGAAAGAAAGAAAAATCCTTAACACTTTAGATGATTATTAGTTGTGGGACTGTTTTAGTGTTCTCTAGTACCACTAGGGGGAGAACTCAACTTAGTCAAAGATAATTGTATTTAAATCTCATCTGAGTAACTCTTTTCAGATGATGTTAATCTGTTGCAAGTAAAACTTTTTTGTACAAACCAAATTCTCTCAAGATTCTTCACTTAATAAATTACATTATTATGTAGTCTGTTATTCATATAAATAAAGCCTGCTTTCTAAAATCATGAAAATTATACATTTGTAAACATATTAGGTAGGAAAAATATATTAGACGAAGTAATTCTTCATATAAAATATTATAATAATTCTTCATATAAAATATAGTTTATAGAATGTATAATGTATAGTATGCTTATAAGGCTAGCCTTTTCAATTTTTTTTCAAAGAGTCTTCAGTTAACTTGAAACCCTCGGGTCTGCATAAAGTTCATGTGTTACTCTTCAGACATAACTACACCTCTTCTTTATAATACTGCCTCTTTCTTTGAAAAAAAGATGTTTTATCTTGGTATCTTAAGTAAACTTAATCATTTCTGATTTTAAACATTTTCCTGGAACTGTTTTTAAAAACTGCTCCATTTCTCTCTTCTCAGACAGAAAGACATTACTGGTGATTTCTGTCAGTGTTCCACTACAGTGCTAATTTGGAAACAGATTACATACCTGTAAAATTAAGATGTTAAACTCCACAGTGCTATCAAATGTATGGAAGTTATATATTATTTCAACATTTTATTAGTAATCTTCTTACTTCAAGATTATTACTTTCTCAGATAAAGCATATTTGGCAACATTTTTTGTCTTTATTTGCTCATATTTAGCCCCAGACATTTATTTATTTATTTTAGCCCCAGACCTTTATTTATTTATTTATTTATTATTATTTTTTTAGCCCCAGACCTTTTTATTGTTTTGTTTTGAAGTAAGGTGTTAATACTTTGCCTAGGCTGCTCTTTATTTTATTTTATTTTTGTTCCAGTCCTAGGGCATAAACTCAGAACCTGGACACATCCCTGAGCCTTTATGGCTCTACCATTTGAACCACAACTCTACTCCTGGCTTTCTTGGTAGTTAATTGGAGATAAGACTCTCACAGACTTTCCTACCTCTATGGCTTCAAATTGTAATCTTCTGATCTCAGCCTCCTAAGTAGCTAAGATCACAGGTGTGAACCATCAACACCTGGCTTCCAAGCTGTTCTTGAACCTGTGCTCCTCCTGCTTCTGCCTCCTGAGTCCTGAGATTACTAGTGTGCACCATCAAACCCAGCCCCAAATTTCTTTGTCAATAATGTTTTCCTCTTAATCATTTTAAACTACTTAACTCTCCTTCAACTTTTTGCCATAATTTATATGTCATATCTTCCTTTTTTTTCTTTTTTGATGATACTGAGTTTTTGTTTGTTTGTTTTGTTGGCCATGGGGCCTGAACTCTGGGCCTGGGCACTACTCCTCAGCCTTTAGCTCTACCACTTGAGCCACAGCGCCACTTCCGGCTTTTTCTGTGTATGTGGTGCTGAGGAGTTGAACCCAGGGCCTCACACATACATGGCAAGCACTCTACCACTAAGCCACCTTCCCAGCCCCAGGTTTTGAATTAAGAGCTTTGTGCTTGCTTGAGAGTCACTCTCCTGCTAGAACCTACCTCCAGATCTTTTTGCTCAGGTTCTGTGTGATACACAGTTTCACCTTTTGGCCAGTCTAGCCTAGCCTACAATCCTCCTATTTTGTACAGGATGACAGGTATGCACCACCACTCCTACCTTGTTTTGGTTGAGATAGGTAGGAACTCACAAACTTTTTTGGCTTGGCCAACCTGAAACTGCAATCCTACTGATTTCAGCTTCCTGAATGGCAGAGATGAATAGATACGTGCCTAATAGATACGTGCCTATCTATTAGTTAAGGTAGGATCTCACAACAATCTTTTTTTGTTTGTTTTTGTCAGGGAGTATCACAGGGTAGTCTTTTTTTTTTTTTTTTTTTTGGGTCGGTTATGGGGCTTGAACTCTGGTCTTGTGCACTGTCCCTCAACTCTTCAGCTCCAGGGTAACATTCTACCACTTGAGCCACTGTACCACTTCCAGTTTTCTGAGTGGTTTATTAGAGATAAGAGTTTCACGGACTTTCCTGCCCTGGCTGGCTTTGAACCACGGTTCTCAGATCTCAGCCTCCTGAGTAGTTAGAATTACGGGCGTGAGCCACCAGTTCCCAGCCAACACAGGGTAGTCTTGAACTATAAACCTTCCAATCTATGTATCTCCAGTACCTAGGATTTTAGACATAAACCATTAATACCTTGTTTCATTTTTAATTAATTTTTTAGCTGATGCATATAATATTTATTTATGGAGTATTATATGACATTTCTATACATGTATACATTGTATAATGTTTAAAATAGGTTTAATATACCTGTTGTCTCATATTTATTTATATTTTGTTGTTTTATTTTTTGAGAGTGTATTTTTACCTGGATATGATATGCCCTAATTAGAGTAAAGAGCTTCAACTAATCAGAATAAAGAGCTTCAAGAAATCTAGTTAGTAGGAACAAGATAGTTTTAGGATTCTAAATAACTTTGTGGTCCCCAAAACTGTTTTCTTGTATTAAAGAATGGATTTTGGAGTCAAACCACTTGTGAGCTGTCTTGCCTTGAGAATCTACTTAATGTATTTGATTTACTTATTCAGAAGTGAGGATCCCAAATTTGTTTAGAATTTAGAATTTTTAGAGTTGCTAGAATTAAATGGGAAAAAGAAGCATGTATAGTATTTTTTCCTTATTCTTCAGGGGGAAAAAAACACACCTTCATAGGTGTCCTTATATAAAATAAAATCACTTTCGTCTGGGCATGGTGGCAAATGCCTACAATCAATCCTAGCTACTCTGAAATAGAAATACAAAGATCACAAATTTGAGGCCAGCCTATGTAAAACTTGGAGGAACTGGGGTATAGCTCACAGAGGTAGCACCCTTACCTACCATACCCAAGGTCCTGGGTTCAAGACCCTTTATTGAGAAAAAAAAGCTACTTTCAACATAGTAAAAAGCGTTCAAAAGTTACAGCCAACCTGCAAGATATTGGAAGTCTTTGGGTTTCATGAAAGATAGTCTTTAAGTAATGAATCGATCCTTTTCTAGAAATTATACATACAGCTTGCAATTAATAATTACTTGGATTAGCTATTCACAGTTGTAGTCCCATCTGCTTGAGAGGCTTAGATAGAAGATCCCTTGAGATCAGGAGTTTGAGACATTACTGAATTCTTACCTGAAAATAAAATGGGAGAGGATTGTTTTTACTTTGTCGCCTTTCTGTAATACATACTTAAGACAAACTTATCTATGTCTCCCGTAAAAGCTAATCTTTTCACTTTTTATTTACCATCTTTGGAAATACACTAACTACTGACAGCTTTAATTCCCCAAATACGAATAAGAAAAACAGCCATGGTTGGCACTGCTGAACTTGTAGTACATGCAGGCAATGTTGTAATCCATGCAGGTGGATTCATGTACTTTTATCTTCACACAACCTGTGGCATAGATGTTCTTAATATCCTCATCTTACAGTTGAGGAAACTAAGACATCGAAGAGAATTTAAGAATTTAAGTGAGGTGTTTGTTCTAGGAGAAGCTTGGAAGTAGAGACATGGCTCAAGTGATAGAACTTCATTGGAAAAGCCAACCAAGAGCTCAGGGCCCTGAGATTAAAGCCTTACTACCAGCACAAAAAAAAAAAAAAAAAAAAAAAGAGATGAGAAGCCACTCTTTAATGCTTTCTTTTCAGATTAAAATAGATTTTTTTCTTTTAGTATTAGAGCACATTATCATGGTAGCTTTTGGAGTTTTTTCTTTTTTAAATAGTATTTTGACTGCTTCCTATATCTCTGCTTACTAATTAGCTTTAGCTACCAGTTCACTGTTAATTGCTGAAATCTTTGTTGCTTCCCATATCAAGAGAGAGTTTAACTTCTGGCTCTACTCACAAGACCCTTATTCCTTTGACTGTTGTCTACTTTTCTAACTGCATTCCTCAGCATAATTTCTGTAGCATAGCATCTTAGTTAAGGGTCTTTGGGATTTTTCTTACCTTTTAACTCAGTGTTGTGATCTTCCTGTGATCTTCCTTGTCAGCTTGTTTAACCTGTTGTGGTTAAATGCAAGCCCAGCTGATTTTGTATGTTTCTGCTCTTCTGATATCCTCTGTTATACACACTCTTACTCTTATCAAACCATCTTACATCATGCAGTTGTTTAGTTCGTTTAGCTCTTCTGTTCATTGTGAAACGAGCTCATTGTGAGCAAAGACCATTATTCAGCTTAATATTTCTAAAATGAAGGTACTCCATATGATAAAAACATGTTTATTGTCAGGTGCCAGTGGCTTATACCTGTAATCCTAGCTAATCAAGAGGCTGAGATCTGAGGATCACGGTTCAAAGCCAGCCTCGGCTGGCTGAATCTGTGAGACTCTCTTTTTTTTTTTTTATTGTGAAAATACTGTACAGAGAGAGGGGTTACAATTACATGGGCAAGATAATGAGTACATTTCTTATCAAGCATTGTAGCCTTCTCTTTTGTTTTCCCCTCCCATACCATCCTCCCCGGCCCCCCTCTGTGAGACTCTTATCTCCAATAAACCACCAGAAAACCGGAAGTGGTGCTGTGGCTCAAATGGTAGAGCACTTACCTTGAGCTGAAGAGCATTAACAGTTTATTGCCTAAAATAGCAATTTGACTATTAACATTTTCTCCTTGAAAGGCCCCCATGTGAAGAACAGACTAAATTATTCATTTAAATCGAGTCCTAGCTTTAGTTCTGCACAGATTCGTGGGTTATGTGCCAGTTACTATTCTAAACATTTTACCTGCATTAGGAACAAAACATAAAAGTCTTTTTCTTCAGTTAATTTAATGGTAGAAAAGCTATATGAACAAACTCTGAGTTCTGGCCCCAGGAAGAGCCTAAAAGAAGTTTATTGATTTGTCCTAGCCATATTACAAGTTCTATGTGTCAAGCATATCCTCTAATTAGTGCTAATTTGTCATAAATAATGGAAAGTTTTTCATTTAAAACAGTGTGGGTCTACTGAAATCAAGCTTTGTTTCCTTTCCTGGTACCAGTAATATTCACCCACTTTTGTTAATGTGCCCAACAGATAACCTCTAGGGATGCCTCAGATGGGCAATACCCCAACCATTCTTGGCTTAGAAGACACCCACTCACAATTCTGTTCTGACATATAGTGAGGGAGCTAGGCTTAAATCAGTGTGCCCAGATCAGCATGAAGTTTTGATGAAGATGGAAAGGAAGTGATAAAGTCTTTACTATTAACTTTTAAAATTATATTTTTTAAAATATGTGAAATTATACTGAGATTAGTAAATGATTGCGTTTACCTTAAAGCTTTCTAGTCAGTTTGTATTTTCCAGTTTCCTGAGCTAATTTAATAGTTTCTCAGTAATTTTATACCAAGTCTTAGCCAACAAAGTTCTTTATTATCCCTCAACACACATAAGAAAGTTTAGTTGTTGAGCAATTGACTTATTGGTTAACAATTGTTTTTCTTAAAGTGCTTTTACCTTGAAGCCCTTTTAAGCTGAGAAAATATTTATTTTGTAATTGTGTCTAGTTTTCAAACAGATTTTCAGCAAAGGAAGTTAGGCACGTTGACTATTTTACTTGGCTTAGTATCTAGTCAAATCTGTTCAAAATATTTTTGTTGCTGTTGTTGTTGTTGTTTGTTGGTTGAAGGGCTTGAACTCTGGGCCTGGCCGCTGTCCCTCAGCTGTTCAGCTCAAGGCGAGTGCTCTACCACTTGAGCCACAGCACCACTTCCAGTTTTCTGGTGGCTTATTGAAGATAAGAGTCTCACGGAATTTTCCTGCCTAGGCTGGCTTTGAATGGCCTCCTAGCCTCCTGAGTGGCTAGGATTATAGGCGTGAGCCACCAGTACCTAGCAAAGCAGAGGATTTTTAACCCACATTATAAAATTAATGTTCATGAGTCCTTATGAATACAAATAATGACTGAATAAATTAAAAAGAGGGATAAATATGAAAAAGATGATAATAAATATACAAAAGAATTTAAGTCTCATTGGCTTTCGTTCCTGAATGGGCTAACTTTGAACCTTAATCCTTAGATCCGAGCCTCCTGAGCAGCTAGGATTACAGGTGTGAGCCACAGGACATGGTTTAAATATTTTTTCTAGACTCATGTCTGTGTGAGTCTCCCTGCTTTCAGTATGAACTGTGCATAGTGACTTCCTCCAAAGGGTCCCTGTATGGAAAGTATAGGGAGAGAGAGGAGCTTTGCAGATGGAGAAACCTGACAAACATTACCTAAACAAGATAATCAAGTCTTAAATAACTGATTAAGTGACCCTTTACGCCTGTAATTTTCCTTCCAATAACCTATTTCTAAGTTCTATTTCATCCCCATTAGATGTTATACATTCTGTAAGACAAGTCCATGTCAAAATTATCAAGAATATGAAAAACAAACCAAGTCTGAGAAACTGTCTCCAGCAAAAAGGAACCTAAGTAAATGTAATATAGTACCTTGGCTAGAATCCTGGAATAGAAAAATAGAGATAGTTTTTAAAACAAAACAAAACAAACAAACAAAAAAAAAACACTGGGGCTGGGAAGGTGGCTCAGTGGTAGAGCGCTTGCCTTGCATGCATGAGCCCCTGGGTTCGATTCCTCAGCACCATGGAAGCAAAGAGAAAAAAGCTGGAAGTGGCGCTGTGGCTCAAGTGATAGAGTGCTAGCCTTGAGCTGAAGAGCTGAGGGACAGCGCCCAGGCCCAGAGTTCAGGCCCCACAACTGGACCCCCCCCCCCCAAAAAAAAACAAACAAACCAAAACAATAGCAACAAAAAGAAAATCTGAATAAAGCTGTAGATTTTAGTTTTATTGCATTAGTTCCTTAATTATAACTAACAGATGTATTGGGGGACACAGCATTGGAGTACATAGAAACTGCCTTCTCATTTTTTTTCTGCAAATCTAAAATTCTTCTAAAAATATTTAAATATAAAAGTAGTTTGTGTGGGGCTGGGAAGGTGGCTCAGTGGTAGAGCGCTTGCCTTGCATGCATGAGGCCCTGGGTTCAATTCCTCAGTACCACATAAGCAAAAAGAAAAAAGCCAGAAGTGGTGCTGTGGCTCAAGTGGTAGAGTGCTATCCTTGAGCTGAAGAGCTGAGGGACAGCGCCCAGGCCCAGAGTTCAGGCCCCACGACTGGACCCAAAAAAAAAAAAAGTAGTTTGTGTGATTTCCCATTTTCTAGGAAACCATGGATTATATAGAATTTTAAATACTAATTACAAACTTAATTCATCTCCAATTCCAATATAATTTTAAAGGAACTTCTACTAGATTTTAGACCTTGGGACCTGTAAGAAGCACTAATAGCACTTCTAGTAAGTCAGTATCAGCACTGAAAAATGATAGGAAGAAATCTAACTTGTTTTTCTATATTTTTCAAACATATTTTTTTAAATATATTGATACATACTTTTCATTTTTTTTGGTTACTAAAAAGAATGCTCATACCTTTGTGCCCATGGCTTTAAATTACAGGAAACTTTTTTGAAAACCTATCAATAGTACATGGTATGAGTATGATTTGTTTTTGGATGCTTCAAATGAGTCACCTTGAAGTCACAGAGAGGCTATCACTTACCACATTTACTGTTCTGATTAATGTTTCTTAGTGCTGAGTACAAATCAGTAATAACTTACTCAAGTTCAGTGGTTGCTATTGATGTTTCAGTATGGTTATGCTGATGAATCAAGCTGATTACATATCAACTGTCATGGATTTACTCAGGACCTTAGGGTTTCTTCTATAGTAATTTAATATGCAGTTACAATTTGCTTAAAACATTTTGCTTTAATACGTGAATTGAAAATGACAAATTAGGACTTCGGAATTATGCCAGTGCTGCAAGTTGATATGGTGGCCTCTGTGACCGTTACCTAGTTTCATAATATCGCCCTGACAGAAAGGTGACATCTAACCTATAAAATAGTAAAAAGGTTGCTTTTGTAAAGAAGTTTATAGACTGCTTTGACTTTTGCAAAAGAGAAAACTTCACTAAGTCTTTGTGAATCCTAATGCCTTAGTTTGCTATTTTTTTGTATCTGTGGATATAATATAAAATACTTTTAAAGTATAAGCTTTACACTTGTGTTTGAGACTAAGCAACTTGCATTGTGTCATGACCCTTCTAAGACCACAAACCTTCTGTAATACTACTCCCAGAGAAAACCCACATCCTATGTATAACCTTAGATTTATTTTGAAATCTCTATGAAAAGAGTGTAGAGAGATTACTAATTGTTTCTGTTTTTTTCCTTTAAGGGTGTGAAGTCTCTTTGTAAGTGATGTTTTTAATTTTACTTGCCAGGATTAAAATGTCAAGATATATCCAGTAATTATCTCATATTCTAAAGTACTGCCTAAAAATTAGTATCAGTTGAAAACTAGGTGATGTATTAGATAAAAAGGGAGAAAGCATGGTACTTCTTGCAGCCAATAAGTCCTTCTAATCTAAAAAAAAATTGGCCAGTATGATACTAGTCAGTGGTTACACATTTTAAAAATAAGGCAAAAAAGACATTGGCGGGGGGGAGGGGAGGGCAGTTACAATATCTTGCTATGTGTAGCCCAAGCTGTTCTCAAGATCCTTCTTGCCTTACCTCCAGGATACTAGGATGACAGCCTGGATCCAACCTTTAGTAATTTTATAAATTCTATTTCTTTTTATTATTTCTTTCTATTTTAGATTTCTTTTATGTTCTTTATGTAATTGCTTCAGATAAATATATAAATCCAGCATTTTTTTATACTTTTTATTTTTTTTTATTGTGAAAATACTGTACAGAGGGGTTACAATTACATGGGCAAGATAGTGAGTACATTTCTTATCAAGCATTGTAGCCTCCTCCTTTGTTTATCCTTCCCATCCCTTCCTTTCCTCCCTCCCCCTCCCCCAAGTTGTAAAGTTCGTTTTCGACATGACAACTTGTACTTCTCATCGTTGCTAAATCCAGCATTTTTAACACAGTATTTTATTTTGGTGTGAGTGAGGGGTTGTTTGCTTGTTTGTTTTAGGGCTGGCGATTAAACCCAATTTCAGTATTTTAAAAAATATACAAACATTAAGAGAATGGTTACACTATGATTTCACATCTTTTAGGAAAACGTTCAATGGGGGAAAAAAGAAATTTTGGACAATGAATATCATAATTCTACATATATATGTATTTATATGTACTAAAATATATGTAAGTATGTGTGTTAGGAATATTTACAAATGTTAAATACTGTATATGTAGTATACACACATACATATATATGCAAATACTCATACATGTGACACTTTTTAAATATACACATCTGAGCCAGGTTTAGTGTATGCTTGTAATCCCAAGCTACTCAAGGAGCTGACGCAGGAAGAACTCTATTTTTAGAAATTGTTGTTATGAAGAAGTTTTACAAAAGGGTTACAAATCTGTAAGTCAGGCAATCAGCACAGTGCTTCTTAGACAATGTCACCTTTCCTTTACTTTCTCCTACTTTCCCCTCCCGTCCCTGCCCATCAGTTAAATAGTTTTTTTTAATATATATATAGTGTATATTTAATACTGTGTCTGCATTTGTTCTGTGTCCTCCTTTTGCCCCCAAAGGACAACAACAAAAACATAACTAAAAGCACCACAAACAACAAAAGGCAGTTATGCCTTTGAATTCTTCCCCTAAGTGTATCCTACTTTAGTCTATTTGTAAATGCATAGAGCCCTATATTTGTTACTATGTATAGTTATATTTTAGAGCTAGCTTCCACATATGAGAGAAAACACACTTCATTTGTCTCTCCATACTCTTTCTAATGGATGAGTAAAATTCCATTGCATATATGTACCACATTTTGGGGGATGCTCTCTCATTTTGAGAGCAGCTTATATTATTAAGTGAGTTTTAATATATAGTCTCAAAAAAAAGGCTAGCAAGCAAGCCAGCCACTACTGGCTCGTACCTGTAATCCTAGCTACCCAGGAGTCTGAAATCTGACTCCTGAATCATGGTTTGAAGACAGCCCAGACAGGAAAATCTGTGAGATGCTTCTCTCCATTTAACTACCAAAAAGTTGGAAGTAGAGCTGTGGCTCAAGCAGTAGGTGCTAACTTTGAACAGAAAAGCTTAGAGAGCTAGGTGCTTTGTAACTCATGCCTGTAAATCCTAGCTAGTCTGGAGGCTGAGTTCTGAGAATTATGGTTCGCAGCCAACCCAAGCAGGACAGTCTATGAGACTCTTATCTCCAGTTAACCACCAAAAAAACTAGAGGTGGAGCTGTGGTTCAAAGTGGTTGAGCACTAACCTTGAGCAAAAATGCTCAGGGAAAGCACCCAAAACCTGAGTTCAAACCCAATAGGTTAAAAAAAGAAGAAAAGAAAAAAAGATCAAGGACAGGACTAGGATTCTCTTAGGCCTTGAGTTCAAGCCCCAGGACTAGCACAAGAGAAAAAAAGAAGAAAAGAAAAGAAATGGTAATAAGACTCAGGGTAAGGAAGTAATCAGTCTATACTGTAATAAAACTGAAAGAAGGTCTAGAGAAATAACAGGAGTTGATAATAGAATGACAGAAAGATGAAATGTTCACATCAGAAAGGCCTTTTGGACCTAATTCTTCAAAAATCTTGTTAAATGATTCATAGCACTGCCCAAAGGGCTTACCATAGTCTACTATGCCACAGTGCTTATCATTAGCAAGTGAGCAATATCAGTGAAGAGAAGGGGCTAGGAGATTGAGTCAAGAATGCAATGCATATCCTACAAAACTAAGAAGAGAGCCACTGGGAGGGGTGTGGGAGAAGGATAAAAGGGGGGGTGACATTGATCAAGATACATTGTGTTCATAAGCTGCTTTTTTGAAGGACAACATTTGTTTAACGATTTACAGATAATAAAAATACTTTTAAAAATTCATTCCTTACAGGGAAAAGAAAAAAATGCTTTATACTTCATAAGAGCTCCCATTTGGCCTACTTGGAATTTAATTCTCTTGCATATAATACATTCATACATATATACATACATACATGCATGCCTACATACCAGAAATGGTGATACATCTTCCTGTGAGATAATCTCATGAATTCCACCCTTCAGAAGGCAAACCAAATTTCTAGAAGATAAAATGGAGTGGTACTAGCTCTCTATTTCTTAGAAGATTTGTGTGTATGTATGTGTGACTAACCCCATGCTTTTCCCAGAATTAAAGGTCATCTACCTATTCTGTAGAATTTTTTTTTTGTTGTTAGAACAATGATAAAAATGGGCTGGGAAGGTGGCTCAGTGGTAGAGCGCTTGCCTTGCATGCATGAGGCCCTGGGTTTGATTCCTCAGCACCACATAAGCAGAAGAAAAAAAAAAGCTGGAAGTGGCGCTGTGGCTCAAGTGGTGGAGGGCTAGCCTTGAGCTGAAGAGCTGAGGGACAGCGCCCAGGCCCAGAGTTCAGGCCCCACGACTGGACCCCCCCAAAAGAAAATTTAAAAAATAACAAGGCAATCACTTCTCGGCATTTTTGGACAGATCAAATGTAATAGCTTTTTACCAGTGTATTACCTGATGTGTGCTTGGTGTAAGAACACAGTATACAAAGTGAATCTAGAACAGAGCTAGTATTCTTCCATTCTATGTACCAGCCTGGCATTGCAGTACCTTAGCAATGGAGGGAAATAGAAATATTCCTTAGGAAATATAAAAAGATACATAAAAAGGTCACTGAAGAGTTTTTGTGTATGGTTGAAGTGATGTACTGAACATGGAAAGAATGTGTTGGTTTTGTTTTGTTTTTATGTTTTTAGGGATTTAGCAGAGCGTGGTAAGCAAGCACACTGCTGCTGAGCTACATCTCCAGCCATGGAATCAGTTCTTTGGATTTCATACGATTAAAAAATTAAACCTAGGCTGGGCAGGAAAGTCTATGAGACTCTTATCTCCAATAAGCCACTCAGAAAACTGGAAGTGGCACTGTGAATCAAATGGTAGAGTATTCATCTTGAGCTAAAGTGCTGAAGGATAGCACCTAGGCCCAGAGTTCAAGCCTCATAACTGACAAATAAAATAAACATAGGTCATAGGTAGCATCTTTCTTGTTTTTCTTTGTCAGTCATGAGACTTGAACTTGGCCTGGGCACTGTCCCTGAGTGCTTTTGTTCAAGGCTAGTGCTCTACCATTTTGAACCACAGTACCACTTCCATTTTTTTGGTGGTTAATTCAAGATGAAAGTTTCTGGAGGCTTTTCAGCACTGGCTGGCTTCAAACTGTGATCCTCAGATCTCAGCCTCCTGAGTAACTAAGATTATAGGCATTAGTCACCAGTGCCTGGCTCAGAGGTATCTCTTACAAGAAACAAAACCTTGTGATTTCTAGTATTTATCTTTTACCAAAAATAGTGTTATAAGCACTAAAAATACATATTTGACAGGATAAAATGTTGCTGTCTAGTGCTATCCTGTAAGGTTTATGTGTCTGACTTACTAGGTAATTTTCTTTTTTTTTAATTTTTTGTCCGGTCATGGGCCTGAACTCTGGGCCTGGGCGCTGTCCCTCAGCTCTTCAGCTCAAGGCTAGCACTCTATACCACTTGAGCCACAGCACCACTTCCGGGTTTTTTTCTTTTTGCTTATGTGGTGCTGAGGAATCGAACCCAGGGCCTCAGGCATGCAAGGCAAGCGCTCTACCACTGAGCCAACGTCCCAGCCCCTTACTAGGTAATTTTCTGCCAGATGTGATAAACATGCTCTGAGGAGGAGACTCTCCAGTTTGAGACCAGCCTGTCTCAAAAAGTTTCTCCCCCCCGCCCCCCCCCCCCCCCCCCCCCCACCTTTCCTTTTCAACCATGCATGGCGGGGCAGCAGTTCAGTAAATAAAAAGTTTCTTTGTTCATGACTTTACTTTCTCCCTTGATCCATCTAACCTTTGTTTGTTTTGTATTCTTGAGTCAGGATCTGGCTGTTTAGACTACACTGGCACCAAATTTAGGATCCTCATGCCTCACCCTCCTGAGTGCTAGGATTACAGGCTTATAACACCCAGCCTTGGCCTCCACCAACCTTTTGTATAAATGTAATGTAAATGAATTAACTTTAAATTACATTTGTTTTACTTTGTTGCTTCTTTGATTTGAAAAAGATTGAAACAGCGCTTTGTTTTGTTGGGAATTTTTTTTTTAGCTTGGATAATACACAACATATGGATTTGATCTCTTCAAAAAAGTTAATGGCTGGGTGCCAGTGGCTCACACCTGTAATCCTAGCCATTCAGGAGACTGAGATCTGAGGATCACGGTTCAAAGCCAGCCCAGGCAGGAAAGACCATGAGACTTTTATCTCCAATTAACCACCAGAAAACCAGAAGTGGCACTGTAGCTCAAGGGGTAGAGCACTAGTCTTGAGCTAAAGAGCTGAGGAACAGCACCTGGGCCCAGAGTTCAAGCCCCATGACCAACCAAAAAAAAAAAAAAAAGTTTAATGGTGGTATATACCAGGCTCACACCTGTAATCCCAACTACTCAGGAGGTAGAGATCAGGACAGCAGTTAAAGGCCTGCCTGCCGAAAAGTTAGTAAGACCTTCATCTCAAGTCCTGCCTTATGGCACACGGTGTTGAGGGAGATATAGGTATAGTAATTGCTGTTCTAGGCTCGCCCACTTAAAAAGCTCAAGACCCTATCTGAAGAAGTAACTAAAAAGCAAAAGAAGTTAGAGGCATGGCTTAAGTGGTAGAGTGCTTGCACAAAGTCCAGAGTTCAAACTCTGGTACCACCCCCAAAATAAGTTACCAATATTATGAAAATAACAGTGCAGAGGTACTATTGTGGATGAAAAGGGACTAAAGAGGGCTGGGAAGGTGGCTCAGTGGTAGAGCGCTTGCCTTGCATGCCAGAGGTCCTGGGTTCGATTCCTGAGCACCACATAAGCAAAAAGAAAAAAGACGGAAGTGGTGCTGTGGCTCAAGTGGTAGAGTGCTAGCCTTGAGCTGGAGCTGAGGGACAGGGCCCAGGCCCAGAGTTCAGGCCCCCATGACCAGACCCCCCCAAAAAAAGGGGGGGGGACTAAAGAGGTAGAGTAGTAGCCAGATGTAAACATAAACCTTAGTTAGTTCTATACAATAATGAAAGATTTTGAGTTCTTTTGGAGAAATTTAAATAGGAACTATACTCAGTGATAATGGTGTCATTACTGTTCTTTTAGATATAATGGCATTTGGTTAGTTATGTAGTCCTTTTTTCTTATGTGATTCATGCCATGTAAGAATGTCAGCAGTTTGTGTTCAGATGTTCAAACTTTTTGATCAAAAAGTTGATATGTATGCAAATACATACCTTTAGAGAGAAAGAATGCTAATGTGGCAAAATATTTTTTTTTTTGTTTTTTTGGGGGGGTCCGGTCGTGAACTCTGGGCCTGGGCACTATCCCTCAGCTCTTCAGCTCAAGGCTAGCGCTCTACCACTTGAGTGTAGCAAAATATTAACTGGTAAATATAGCTGAAGAAACATATAGGAGTCAGCTCTTTTATATATTTAAATATTGGAAAATTAAGCTGAGTGCTAGTGGCTCACACTTATAATCCTAGTTACCCAGGAAGCTGAGATCTGAGGATATCTGAGGATCGTGATTTGAAGCCAGCCTGGTTTAAGAAAGTCTATGAGACTCTTATCTCCAATTAACTACCAAAAAGCCAGAAATGATGCTGTGACTCAAACTGGTAGAGTGCTAACCTTGATCCCAAAAGCTGAGTTTTTAAAAAATTGAAAACTAAAAAGGTAGGGAAATTTAATTAGATGCAAATAAAATATTAGATTCTGTTGTATCTATCTTCTGGTCAAGGGCCTTCTGCTGCCTCTGCTGTTGCATCTAAATATAATTCTCACAGCGAAAGCTTGATTATGTAGCATATTAAAAAAAAACCAAAAACCTGTTGCTTGAAACACAATTTTTAAAATCAGCTATCTTCCTGTCTAAGGAAGTGTCCTTCCTGTAGCAAGACAAGGTAAGTTATAACCAGCCCTGAAAAGATAAACAAGAATGGCCTTTTACTCTGTGGCATGGCTCAAGTGGTAGAGTGTTATCCTTGAGCACAAAGAGGTCCAGGGACAATAGCCAGGCCCTGAGTTCAAGCCCCAGGACTGGCAAAAAAAGAAAGAAAAAGAATACCCTTTTAGGCATGTCCTTAAAAAATAAGCCCGACAAATCTGGGCATTTCAACAAGTCTGAGGTTCCTTGTATATCTTTTACCTCGGTAAAAGTATTTTTCAGTAATATATACACTATAAGTCATTTCTGGCAAGCACTTGTTTAAAGCAATTTTATGTCATATTTGTTTGGGTTTTGCTGCACTAATAAGTAAAACCATGCTGTTTAGAACTTATAGAGAAAACTCTGTGTGTGTGTGTGTGTGTGTGTGTGTGTGTGTGTGTGTGTGTGTGTGTGTGTGTGTGTGTGTGTGTGTGTGTGTGTGTGTGTGTGTGTGTGTGTGTGTGTGTGTGTTCTTGTGTGTTCCTCTCTTTTCACTTTTTTGGTGCTTGTACTAGGGCTTGAACTCAAGGCCTCCACTCTCTTGCTCACTCTTTTTCACTCACAGCTAGTGCTCTACCACTTCTCACTTCTTAATTGGAGATAAGAGTCTCATGGACATTCCTGCCCTAACTGGCTTTGAACTGTATGTACTCTTTAGATATCAGCCTCCTGAGTAGCTAGGATTATAGGCATGAACCACCCTTGTCATACTTGGACTTTTTTTTTTTTTGGTTGTTCAAGGGGCTTGAACTTTGGGCCTGGGCACTGTCCCTCAGCTCTTTAGCCCAAGGTGAGAGCTCTACCACTTGAGCTGCCACACCACATCTGGTTTTCTGGTGGTTTGTTGGAGATAGGAGTCTCACAGCCTTTCCTGCCCAGGCTGGCTTTGAATCATTATCCTCGATCTCAGCCTCCTGAGATTACAGGTGTGAGCCACTGGCACCTAGCTCATACTTGAACTTTTTAAATGGCGTGCTAGGTGAAGATACCTCTTGAGAAAATGTCTACTTTGCCAGGCACCAGTGGCCTATAATCCTAGCTTTTCAGGAGGCTGAGATCTGAAGATCACTGTTCAAAGTCAACCCAGGCAGGAAAGTCCATGACTTCAGTTAACCACCAGAAAACCAGAGGTGGCACTGTGGCTCAAAGTGGTAGAACACTAGCCTTGAGCTGAAGAGCTCAGAGACTTCACCCAGGCCCAGAGTTCATGCCCCAGGACCCCTCTCCCCACCAAAAAAGCTTACTTTCTTTGCTGACCTCATATGTACTATACAAATACATACTCATACCCATTTTCTGTTTTCCTGTGGACCACAGGTTGAGTTTTCCATCAAATGGAACAGTGGAACAGAATATGTGGTGTGACATATCCTGGGCACATTTTGTCTCTTCCTCAACTTCTTCTGATTATGGCTCCTTAAGATTGGGGTCATAAAATACGTTCATGTGCATGTCTTAAGAAAGAAACAGCCAGGGGCTGAGAAGTTGGCTCAGTGGTAGAGTGCTTGCCTCTCATGCATGAAGCCCTGGGTTCAATTCCTCAACACCACATAAGCAAAACAAAACAAAACAAAGAGCGCTAGCCTTGAGTTGAAGAGCTGAGGGACAGCGCCCAGGCCCAGAGTTCAGGTCCCCGGACTGTCAAAAATAAATAAATAAATAAACTTCTTAAAAAAAAAAAAAAGAAAAGAAAAGAAACAGCCTGACGTCAGTGGCTCATGCCTGTAATCCTAGCTACTCAGGAGGCCGAGATCTGAGGATCTCGGTTCAAAGCCAGCCTGGGCAGGAAAGTCCATGAGACTCTTATCTCCAATAAAGTACTAGAAAACCGGAAGTGGCATTGTGGCTCAAGTGGTAGAGTGCTCTCCTTGAGCTGAAGAGCTGAGGGACAGTGCTCAAACCCAAAGTTCAAGCCCCAAGACCAAAAAAAAAAGAAAAAGAAAAACAAAGAAAGAAGCAGCCTGGGTACTTGAACACCTTAACCATTGCTCTTAGCAAGGTATCCCTCTCTATATATTAGCATGTTGTTCTAGAAAACATAACTTTTGTTTCACTTCACTTTATGAATCTATTACCTAAATAAATTTGTTACAGAATTAGACTATTTTGCATTTGTTGTCATAGGTCTTAACAGATATTGATGACTTTTGGTGTTTAAAGAAGGATTTTCCTAAAGAGCCAAAGCTTTTTCTTCGTTCTGTAGAACAATTCTCAGTTCTTAATCATAGCGGTCACGTGGAATTTTCTCAGATCCTAAACATTTTATTTAGTTCCTCATCACAGATTACCAAACTTGAAAAGAATAATTTCTGCTTGAGAGCTGGGTTAACTGAGAAAGGGATGAGAGTTCAAAATTAAAGCAACCTCTATAGACAGGGAACTGACCAGCTGAAACTAACATGGAAATAATATGAAGTGAAACTGATAGCAGAATTGAAAGAAATTAAATTAAGGGCTCTTGACAGTTTTCCTCTATTTTTGTTTTCAAATATATTCACTCTGGCAATGTGGAGACTCTTGGTGAATAAGTTTATGAATCTTGGTTATTGCCACATTTACCACAGTGGTGGTAATTTGAAATAATTATGTTATATGTCAAATATACGAAAGGCTTTAGTGAAATTAAACTGGGATAATATTTGAGGTACTTAGGAAACATGATTATCAGGAATTTAATAGTTGGGATATCTTATGTATGTTAATGATACATAGAATTTTGAATTATTGTTTTAAAATTATCATTCCACAAAGGTAGCTGAAACTAGTGCATTTCCAACATAGTTTTTTATACACTGGCTATATTAGGTTACTCCTGGTGTTGATTCAAAGTGTAGTGATTTTTAAGTCCTATTCAAATATAATTAAAATTAACTCACTAGGTCAGGAATGAGTTTTTTAATCTATATATTTTTTTCCCAGTGTTACCACTCTACAACCATGTTCAAGAATCAGTGTTTTCAAGTACTTACTAGGTTACAAAGTTTATATTACACATTCACGTACTTAGCCATATTTTTATAATATTTGGGTTGTATACTTTTTATTAGATAACAGAAAATCCAGTTTGAACTGGCTTAAATAAATAGGATTAGTGCCTCATAACTGAAAAGCCAAGAAGTAGAATGTGCTTAAAGAATGTTCGATTCAAGCTTAGGTTGCCATTAACCATGATTGGATATGCTCTGCCTGGGTCATTCCTATGTCAGAGGCCATTCTCATGTTACATGGCTAACAGATGAGCTTTTCAGCTCAGATACAAGTTGAGTGTCCCTTATACAAGGTAACAAGGTCAGTGGTAGAATTTTCCATGTGTGGCATCGTGTTAGAACTCTCAAAGTTGTAGACTTCGGATCTTTTTGGATTAGACAAGTTCGGTTTGTAACTAAATGATACTGATTAGGACTTCATTTTATATTATATATGTACATGCATACACATATACATATAAATATACATATACACACATACATATATACATATACATACATTGCACATGCCAATTAATGAGCTCTTTCCCTTATCTCCAGAATATAATTTTAGAGTAGGCTGAGTTATAGTTGCTCTGTAGCATTTTACAGAATATTTCGTGGTTGTTACCTGTGTCCTATATCTCCTATTAGGTTACATCAGAGGATACAGTAGGTAGGATCTGGTTAATAATCTAAACCAAACAGAAAATGATCACATCTGCTTTGCAGCAATTGCCTGGTTTAGTAGTTGCTCAGATATTGTGACTTTCAAAACTTTTGTTGGAAGTTGTGGAATGTAGCTTCTTGTTATGGACACCATGCTATAGATTGGACAGTTCTAAATATGAATGACAGTGCTCTAAATATGAAACTGAAACTAGCATGATTTCACAAATAAAAGATTCTATACCTGGCCTGATGTGGCAAGTTAAATTTAAACAGAGGTATGATCAAAATATCCTACATTAGAGGCATAGCTTTTTTTTTTTTTTTGCTGCAAAAAGCTTTATTTTCAATTGGTCCAAGGTTTGGGAAGGGCTCCAGGATGGTTAGTTAGGAAGTTTCCAAATGGCTAGAGGCAGAAGCTCGGGCAGAAACCCTGATATCTGGTGAGGCAGAGATGGCCCCTCAAAGGCTACTGGACTCTGGAGTTTTCTAGTCGTGTTTGAGAGTGAGGCATTAGAAAAGATCCTCGCCCAGCTGGGCCTGAGGGGCCGCCCCCAGCCTGCGAAGGTTGGTTAAGTGGTCGCCCATCTTCTTGATGAGCTTCACCTCTTCATCCAGAAAGTGGTTTTCTAGGAAGTCACAGAGATGGGGGTCTGTGCGGGCAGAACCCAAGGCATGAAGATCCACAATGGCTTAGTTCAGGCTCTTCTCCAGGGCCAAGGCGGCTTCCATGGCTTCCACGGTTTTACCCCACTCATCCTGAGAAGGTTTCTGCACATCCTGGTTCTCCATCTTCAGGAGGCACTAGGCGCCCTCATTCTTCTCCTCAGCCATCTCGCAATAGAAATGGCCCACCCCCTCCAGAGCCACATCCTCGCGATCGAAATAGTAGCCCAGAGAGAGGCAGATGTAGGAGGCCCGCAGATGCAAGTTGACCAGGCGGTAGACAGCAGCCTCCACCTGGGTGGAATAATTCTGACGAATCTGAGAGGTCATGGCTGGTCGTCAATACAGAGCTAACCACAGAAAAAAATGGCATTGGTTGGTCCTGGAAGCAGGCGACGGGCAAGAAGATAAGGGTCAGAGGTGGTGAGTGGAGAGGTAGTTGGTGGTGGAAAGGAGTCGTCCCCGGGTCTGTTCCGTCCAAGCACTGTTGAAGCAAGACACAGATCTGCGGGACTGGCTCGTGCTTCTAGAGGCATAGCTTTTAACCTATGAAGATAGGAATATATAAAACATAAAGTTCGGGGCTGGGAAGGTGGCTCAGTGATAGAGCACTTGCCTTGCATGCATGAGGCCCTGGGTTCGATTCCTCAGCACCACATAAGCAAAAAATGAAAAAAGCCGAAAGTGGCGCTGTGGCTCAAGTAGTAGAGCGCTAGCCTTGAGCTGAAGAGCTGAGGGACAGCGCCCAGGCCCAGAGTTCAGGCCCCCACAACCGGACCCAAAATAAACATAAAGTTCTTGTTGAAATTTGGGTCTTAAACACTTCTGATTCCACACATTTTGGTAAAGACTTCACCTGTATTACTTTTCAACTTAAGTTTCCAATAAACTGTAAAGAGAGTTATATTCATTGGTAGAACCAAAGGCAAATCATATTTTTGTTATATTTTTGTTTTTGTGGTGCTAGAGATCAACCCCCAGAGCCTTATGCATTCTAGGTTACTACGAGGCTACATCCCCAGCCCTCAAAGGAAGGTGTTTTATTTGTTAAGACTAAATCTCACAGTGTAGCCCAGTTTGACCTCAAATTTGTGATCCTCCTGCCCCTGCCTTCCAGGTGTTAGGATTACTAGTATGTGTGTCTCAAAAGGTAGATTTTAATTCCAGAATCACTAAGTACCCTTTGGAAGTTAAGTATATTTTTGCATATATGTAAATGAAGCACAATGTGGATGAGTTAAATTTTTAGCAGAGTGTGGAAAGAAAGGGGGAGTGAATTGTTGTATATTCATAATATTCCATCTTAGTTTATCTATCTATCTATCTATCTATCTAGATAGTCAGTTGTGGGGCTTGAACTCACAGCCTGGGTGCTGTTCCTGAGCATTTTTGTGCTCAAAGCTAGCATTCTACCACTTGAGCCACAGCTTTTTGCTGTTCAATTGGAGATGCATTCTCCAATTAACTTTTTTGAGTTGCTTTGAACTATGATCCTCCATATCTCAGCCTTTTGAGTAGGATTACAGGTGTGAGCCACTTGTACCTGGCTCATTTCATCTTTAATTCCTTATCTGTGGTATTTTTAAATCACCAGAGGCTAAAATAAATACTAAAGACAGATTTCTCTGTTGTAACCAAAGAAGCAAATTTGCTTGGACCTTTGCATAAATCACCTACTCTTATTTGCTTCATTGTTCTTTTTATACTCAGAATGCTATAAAATAGAGTAAAAAATAAATCTACAGTCTTCCTCTCTTATGCAACCAAATTCACTTTTTTTTTTTAAAGTTTCTTTACTCATCAAGTAGGTGTAATAACAGTATCTACCACACAGGGTTGTTGTAATGATTATATGTAAAAGAGCAATTTCTGGTGCAGTATAAATATATCTTTCTGTACCAGAACTACACAGAATTCATCTCTATAGAAAGAAATGAATGGTACCTAGTTAAGACCAGTCCAGATGTGTAGGAATTACTAAATCATTTACATATGATGTTGCTAATAGACATTAGAGTTTAATTTCTTCGGGGAAGTCATAGATGCTCACTGTATGTCAGATAGTATGTTGATTGAAAAATGACAGAAATATGTATTCAAACTCATTTGCATAATAATAGAGGAGCTTCTAAATAAGCATCAGCATAGGATTCCCTAATCATAAATAATCCAGAGATACTGAAAAACGATCTGGTTTCACTCATGAACTCATTATGTAGGAAGTTCAGATTTGTTATAAAAGTGTAAAAAAAAGGTAACTCCTCCCTTTCAGGATCAATATGCCTGAAAAGTGGTCCCAATCCTCTTCAGAACTTAACAGTATTAGGAATGATTTTTTTTTTTTGTTTATTTTGTTTATTTTTTATTTTTTTTTGGGTCCGGTCATGGGGGCCTGAATTCTGGGCCTGGGCACTGTCCCTCAGCTCTTCAGCTCAAGGCTAGCACTCTACCACTTGAGCCACAGCGCCACTTCCAGCTTTTTTCTTTTTGCTTATGTGGTGCTGAGGAATCGAACCCAGGGCCTCAGGCATGCAAGGCAAGCGCTCTACCACTGAGCCACCTTCCCAACCCAGGAGTCATTTTAATAGGCTGCATCTAGGATTCCTGAACTAATTAAGCCAAGTAGACTCAGCAGTTTCCTCCTGTATTAGAGTGATTTGGAGAACTTTTTCTTCTCTGTTCTTGTGAAAGCTGGTTCCCAACATAGCTGTGAGCACCTCCCCAGCATTGACTATACACTGAAGGCTTGTGGTTTGAAGAGAGAAACATCTGCTTGACAGAATAACTACATAAATGGCCTTGAATACGAGAGTGATTTTTTTTTTAAATCAGGGGACTTGAATCATTGATTTTTAATTTTCCCTCCAAAGGTGTATTTTGTAAATTGTATGTATGTATGTATATATGTATTTAAGCATTATTTATAAATTTCAGAAATACTTTAGCAGTGGGTTAAATCAATGTTTAACTGAAGGATTTACACTTAGATTATCCTATTTGAGTACATGCTGTGAAAATTGTCTAAGCTTTTTGGTTTGTTGTATTGTCACAAAACAGAAAGAAGAAGGAAAGCTCCAAGGACAGCTTAGCAAGTCTGATTCTAACCAGTATATTAGGGAACTGAAAGATCAGATCGCAGAGCTGAATCATGAGGTAAGTGATAAATTTTGAGCCTCACATATTTCTTCCTTCCTTCCTTCCTCTGTAACATCATATTTTATTACTGATTGTAAGACTGACTCTTTTATGTTAAACATTGCCTATGAATTCTCATTTATAATTAATAATAGCATCTTAGAAGATTGTCTTGTAGCAGTAATTTTTCTGTTAAAATATTGAGGATTTATTTTCCTTAGACCTCTTAAACATAATGTAAAAATGGTCAGTTAATATCTTCATATCAAATATCTTATTTTCTATTATAGTCTGAAGATGGTAGATGTTACCCAAGTCTCAAATTTACTTCTCTTACCTCTGGGATAGATTTGTGGTACTCATTCACCGTTGTGGGCAGAGGGATGTTTTGACTCTTGCTACTTTCCCCTTAATGTCCTGTTATTGAGATTGCCAAACAGGATACTTGCCTGATATCAGTTAACAGATTTCTTAGTATATGAATGCCTTTCAAACTGTAACTACCTACAGTCTGAGAGATTCGACTTATGACATTTTCAGAATTTTACTAGATGTTTACTAACTTAAATTGTATAAGCTAATGTGTTTTTCAGCATTTTCATGAGGGAATACATAGTATTAAGTCCTCCTCTTGAAGAAAGTAAAATGTAAACATCTAATACTGCTTATGTAAACTTTCAACATGGCATAATATTAAATATATTTATTAACATTTAGAGTACCCCTAAGAGATTCACTTGAAGGTTTCATTCTGCCTGATACAGAATGCTAAAATGAACTACAGGTGTAAAATCTTGTGTAGTTCCGCGAGTACTCAGATTTCAAGGCTTGAGTATTCACTTAAATTTCTTCCATATACTCAAAAGCTAATTATACCAGGTGCCAATGGCTCACTCCTGTAATCCTACCTACTCAGGAGACGAAGAATCGTGGTTTGAAGCCAGTCTGTGCAGGAAAGTATGTGAGACTCTTATCTGCAGTTAACTGTCAAAAACCTGAAAGTGAGCTATGTGGCACAAATGGTGGAATGCTAGCCTAGAGCAAAACAAGTTCAGGAACAGCGCCCATGCCTTGAGTTCAAGCTCCAGAACCAGTTACCCCCCAAAAACAACAACAACAACAACAAAAACCCAATTATCACTAGGCTCTTTGTGACAGGGCAGTTATGGGGTTCAAATTCCAAGTGTTATACTTGCTGATCAAGTTTCTACCAGCTCCAGGTGTAGCAGCTACCTTCCAAGTGCAAGGCCCAGAGTCAGTCCTCAGAACTGTAAAAGAAAAAATGGAAACAGAATAAGAACTTTAGCAATCTGACTCAAAAAGCATTAAAATGATTTGTTCCATATCACATGGCCAACATATGAACCCAAGTAGTCTACCTTCTCTATAGTAGCTGTGCAAACTGATATTGTGGCTTTGTCTCTTCTTTTCTGCTTCACTCCTTTTCCATTTCATTTATTTATTTGTTTGTTTGTTTGTTTGTTTATGCTGGACCTGGGCTTGAACTCAGGTTCTAGGCACTGTGCCTGGGCTTTTTTAGCTCAAGGCTAGTGCTCTACCACTTGAGCCATAGCTCCACTTCTGGCTTTTTAGTGATTAATTGAAGATAAGAGTCTCATAGACTTTTCTGCCTAGTCTGGCTTCAAACCATGATCCTCAGATTTCAACCTCCTGAATAGTGAGGATTAATAAAAACAAATTAATAATAATTTGTTTAGTTATTTTTGTTGGTTCTGTGGCTTGAATTCTGGACCTGGGTGCTATCCCTCAGCTCTTCAGCTCAAGGTGAGTGCTCTATCACTTAGAGCCAAAGCACCACTTCCGGTTTTCTGGTGGTTAACTGGAGATAAGAGTCTCAAGGACTTGCCTGCCTGGGCTGGCTTTGAACCATGATCCTCAGATCTCAGCCTCCTGAATAACTAGGATTATAGGTATGAACCACTGGTGCCCAGCTTTGTTTGTTTTTATTTTGTTTAAATATATTTTATTGTTATTGGGGAGATGATGTACAGAGGGGAGATATATGTTTTTTTTAAGCCATCCAATGTGTTTATGTAATTCAGTTTTTAAATGCTGGTTTGTCAAATAATAATAGTATCAATACTTTTTCTTTTTTTAAAAAATTTTACTGTCAAGGTGATGTACAGAGGGGTTATAGTTACAGAAGTAAGGTAGTGAGTACATTTCAACACTTTTTTAGAGTGGGAAGATTTGAGAATGTGCTCCATGAGTTTATTGTCAGTAAAAGGAGAATTGATAGAAGATACATTGCTTTCTCTAAATATTTTAATCTATGGTTGGGAGTCTTTGGTACAGTAAATCATGTGTTTTTCATGAACTGTGTCTCAGACACACAGTTGGACGTGCAATAATCAGATTTTTCTCTCCCACAAGCTGGACAGCTGAAAATGTCCTACAGAGACTTTGTGTGTGCTGCTTTGCTGCCTGTCTGATTTAAGTTGTTGTGGTCAGTCTGAGGAACCTGTGATAAGATAAGATAGAATTCATGAGGTCATGTGGTTAGTATGTGCCCAATCTTAACAGAACAGCCTGGGAGTGCTCAGGATGAGGAAGAGAGGGATGCTAACTTGGGCTGAAAGCTTGTTTGTGGTCAGCGACAAAACAGTGTGGCTATATACACATACATGTTTAAACATCATTTTTCTGCCAGAAGTCAGATAGTCAGAAAAAATAAGTACTACAAGTGCATTCATCAAACACTGTATCCTAAAACATTAAACTTTAAAATAAAACAGTAAACATTAAACATTAAACACAAATAATTTATGTTTAAAATGAAGCTGCAGGAGGTAACCACAATTTATTTTCTGTTGACGGATATGATAGCTCTCTATTGTTGGTAATCAGTTTCTGATTTGTTAAAATTTATTTTTATATTTCCTAAATATAAATTATTCTTAATCTGGGAACATTGTTCTTGAAAACATGCAAAATGACTGTCTTTTTGCGTGAGTGTGTGTATATGCCAATCCTGGAGCTTAAACTCAGGGCCTGTGTGCTATCCCTGAGTTTTATGCTCAAGGTTAACAATCTACCACTTGAGCCCACAGCTCCACTTCTGGCTTTTTTGGTGGTTAATTGGAGATAAGAGCCAGCCCAGGCTGGCTTCAAACTGTGATCTTCAGATCTCAGCCTCCTGAGTAACTAGGGTTATAGGTATGAGTCACTGGTACCTGGCTATTTTGTTTTTTGTTTTTGTTTTTTGTCCTTCATTTGATATGCTTCTCTCAGCAGACACAGGACTTCTAATTTTTAAATACCTTCAGTAGATTTTTTTTTTTTTTGGGGGGGGGGTCAGTCATGGGATCTGAACTCTGGACCTGGGCACTGTCCCTAAGCTCTTCAGCTCAAGGCTAGCACTCTACCACTTGAGCCACATTGCCACTTCCAGATTTTTCTGCTTATATGGTGCAGAGGAATCGAACCCAGGGCCTCATGCATGCAAGGCAAGCACTCTACCACTGAGCCACCTTTTATTTTACTAAATTTTTTTAAGCCTTAGATCATTTGGCTTTCTATCATTAAGCTTTTATTTTGATAGGAAAAGGAAATGGGATTTACTTTAAAAAATATATTGATGTCAGTGGCTCACACCTGTAATCCTAGCAACTCAGGAGGCTAAGATTTGGGGATTGTCTTCAAAACCAATTTAGGAAAGTCCTTGAGACTCTTATCCCTAATTAACCACCAAAGAGCCAGAAATAGAAGTGGTAGAGTGCTAGTCTTGAGCAAAAAAAGTTAAAAGGTAGTGTCCAGGCTCTAAGTTCAAACCCAGCACACAGACACACAGACACAGACACACACACACACAGACACAGACACAGACACACACACACACACACACACACACACACACACACACACACACAGAAGTTCTGTATGAGACTTATTCCTAGATTTTTTTTTTTTTTTTTTTGCCAGTATTGGGGCTTGGCCTTAGGGCCTGGGCACTGTCCCTGAGCTTCTTTTGCTCAAGGCTAGCACTCTACCACTTGAGCCAAAGCACCACTTCCATCCTTTTCTGTTTATGTGGTCCTAAGGAATCGAACCCAGGGTTTCATGGATGCTAGGCAAGCGCTCTACCACTAAGCCACATTCCGAGCCCTAGAATGTATTTTTAAACTTTTAAATTCAAATACCAAAAAATAATCCAATAATGAATGGGTAAAGTGGAACTTGACTTATGTCACTGTAACCCTTCTATACATTACCTTTATAATAAAAATAAAAATATATTTTAAAATAGGGGAGGGAGGAGTTGGGAACGTGAGGAGGAAAGGCATGGTAGGGGAAAAACAAAGGAGGTAACAATACTCGATAGGAAATGTATTCATTACCTTACTCATGTAACTGTAACCCCCTGTACAGTATTTTTACAGTATTTTACAATAAAAAATATACTAAAAAATAAATAAAAAAGGAGGTCCAAAAAATAAAAAGAATTTCAACAGGGCTGGGAAGGTGGCTCAGTGGTAGAGCGCTTGCCTTGCATGCATGAGGCCCTGGGTTCGATTCCTCAGTACCACATAAGCAAAAAGAAAAAAGCCGGAAGTGGTGCTGTGGCTCAAGTGGTAGAGCGCCAGCCTTGAGCTGAAGAGCTGAGGGACAGCACCCAGGCCCAGAGTTCAGACCGGAACAAAAAGAAAAAAGAAGTCTCCCTTCCAAGCTGGGTGCAGTGGTTCAAGCCTGTAATTCTAGTGACTTGGGGGCCGAGATTGGGGGAAATCACAGTTTGAGGCCAGTTTAAGCAGAAGAATATTTTTTTCAGAATTCCATCTCAACCAGTGGCTGGGCTGTGGTAATACACATCTGTTATCCCAGTGAAGCATAAATCGGTTCACAGTCTAGGCCATCCTGAACATAAAGCAAGACCCTATCTTGAACATAACCAACACAAAAAGGGGTTGGTGGAATAGCTCACTTCATAGAATACCTGCCTATCAAATGCAAGGCCCTGAGTTTAAAATTCTGAGTACTGCAAGGGAAAAAGAAAGTCTAATTTCTAGCTGGTTCATCTTATGAGCTTTAAAAAAAAAAAAGAGCCATCTTAGAAATGCTGTTTAGTTGTTTGTCTCTCCCTCCATACTTAACTCACCATCGGCAGGAGCCTTGTTATTATTTAACTGTGCCTTTCTAACATATAGTATATTACTTGTGAATAGAAATGTAGTTGACTGAACAGCTTTAGAGACTATCAAGTTCTCTTCACAGAATTTAATCCTGATAGAAGTACTTCATTCTTATGAGAGCCTTTTGCTAACGGTTTGAGGTTTTTTTAAATGCTCTAGCTAAAGGTTAAATCAAATGAAATATACATGGTTCTTTGATGTAGCTTTACAAGTTCAGACTGAAACAGATGTGAAGTGATTTATTTCCTGTCATTGGTCAGAAATTTACATAGAACCTCATAGATTCCTAGCCTCATCACCATTGACATTAGACTACTGTTTAAATAATGTTAATGGTTTTATCAAGATGTCTCAGCTGCCAGGAGAAAGTCACTGAGTGGCAGTTTTATTTTATTTGCCTGGAATGTTGGACAGATCTTAATATCATGATAGATTTAGAAGTCTCTGTAAAAGACCCCCACTCCTGCTGGGCTATCAAATGTATAGAATGTGTTTTTCATTCCAAACTTTTTTTTCTATCCTTTTCATTTATACATGGTAGATACTGTACATACTCTTTCACTGCTTCTATATGAGTTTTAACTGTTGCATTTTATCTTTAACTTTAAGCTACTTAAGTAATATTTCCATAAAACGTTCTAATACTTTACACTATTAAATACTATAGTTTGGAATTTTGATCAAGAAGTCGTGACCTTCAGATGATCACTTTTATTGGTTTCCTGTTCTCATTCTCTAGAAATCTTTTGGTTTGTGTGCTTGTTGCTAGTTTTAATCTTTGTCATGTTATGATACAATTTTTAGAAAGAAACTGGTCATTGAGAAAGCTGTAGCATATCATTTCCCACTTGTTTTTATTTTAAATTTTGAAAAATGAGAAAACTATTAAAGGCATTCTACAAAGAATCCAATAAAAAAAAAAAATTACTCTCCAAACTTGAAGGAGGAGAAAACAACTTAAGTCTCTAGAACTTAGAAGTGGAGAGCTATATGATGATTGTATTTTCCCATGATATATGTATGATATATAATTAAAAAATTTTATTGTATATCACTTACAGAAATAGCTTTAGAAGCCATAGCTCTGTTTTATGAAGATTGAGTATATAAACTCAAATGTACAAATAGTAGCTTTATAATCTGATGTGACTCAGTCTTGGAAACTTACTGCAGCTGTTTTGCAGTTCACTTGCTATCACATGACTCACTTCAGTGGTTTAAACCCCCTGTCTAGTAGTGATCAAAGTTCATTTGGTTAGGGTTTTTTTTTTTTTTTTTTGGTGGATGACTTTTTTCCACTTTGTTGTGGATTGATTGTCTTTCAAAATACCCAGTGCAGTCCTTCCTCTTACTCTTTTGAATCTCAGAACACAATAGTTGTCTGTATAGTGCACCCTCCAATCACGCACAGGGGGAAAGATGTGTTAACTTGAAATAATATCAACTTTAACTTTCAATTGCAAGTTGAATAATATTTCAACTTTTAACTCTAAAACATCATTAATAAGTCTATTACCCTTAAATGTTAAGATTGTAAAAGGAGCCAGGTGCCAGTGGTTCATGCCTGTAATCCTAGTTACTCAGGAGGCTGAGATCTGAGGATCACTGTTCAAAGCCAGCCCAGACAAGGAAAGCCCATGAGACTCTTATCTCCAGTTAACCACCAGAAAATCAGATGTGGCACTGTGGCACAAGTAGTAGAGTGCTCGCCTTGAACTGAAGAGCTGAGGGACAGTGCCTAGGCCCAGAGTTCAAGCCCCATGACCGACCCCCAGAAAAAAAAGATTGTAAAAGGGGCCTGGGAATGTGGCCTAGTGGTAGAGTGCTTGCTTAGCATGCATGAAACCCTGGGTCCAATTCCTCAGTACCACATAAACAGAAAAAGCCAGAAGTGGTGCTGTGGCTCAATTGGTATATTACTACCTTGAGCAATAAGAAGTTAACTGGCAAAAAAAAAAAAAATGTAAAAGGGTGTATTGAACTCACCCTTTTCTGGTTAATAGTATCCTGCAGTATCTGCACCAAAAGAACCCCATGCAGACCTGTTATCTCCACCAGCCCTGTAGAAACTTTCCCGGGTGTTCAAATTTCCTCAGCAGAGATTTTTCTGTTATTTACTAATAACCTATATTTGGAGGCTACAAAAGCTGGAATTGTGGCCCTTCTTGGTTTCACAAAAATAATTTCTGTGAGTTTTCTTTTTATAAAGGTGATGTACAGAGGGGTTATAATTATATGTCAGATAAAGAATATATTTCTTTTTGGACATTGTCCCCCCTTCCCTCACTTTCTCCCAGTTTTTCCCTCCTGTCTGCACACACAGTGATAGAGTTCATTTTCAGCATAGTGACTGTCTACTGAGTGCCATTGCTGCATTTGTTCACCCTTAGTTCTCCATTTCTGTGCCCCACCCTTTGTGAACTTTTTTATTTTCTATTATTATAAAGATGATATACGAAGGAGTTACAGTTACGTAAGTCAGGTGAGGAGTATATTTCTTTTTGGACAGTCTTACTCTTTTCCAGTTTTTCCCTTCCATCCCTACCTACAAGTTGTAGGGTCCATTTTCAATGTAGTGTCTCGTGAGTACCACTGCTGCATTTATTCACCTTTTATCCCTCCACATTTGTGCCCACTCCCCTTATGTGAATTTTCTTTTAAGGAAATTTAGTGGCTCCGCTAGGAAAGTAGACTAACAGAAGTTTTAACCTTCTCACATACCCTTAATTGATTATGGAGTTCTTTGGGGCTCAAGATGATTCACCCCTGCAGGCTCTCCCTGCTCTCAGATTTCAAAGATAATTGTTGAGTGAAGTACTTTAAATGGTTGCTAATACTGTTTCTTAGATTTGAATTTTTATTATCATGCTGTTAGAAACCCTGCTGTTTCCTGTCAGAACCTACATTCATCAGACTGGGAACATGGCAGTTTCCTGTTTTCTTTATTCTTCATGACTTATAAAATATATAATCACTTTCCTTTTTAATTACCAAATGCTTTTGGGGCCAGTATTGTTTGATGCCTGCAGAGAAATCTTAAAATCTAGTCTCTTTGAAGTTATACATGTTTTTACTTTTTTCTCTGTTTCTTAATGCATAACATGATGAAGCAGTCGACATCAGGTAAGAACGGTGTGCTTTATGCCACTTGTATATTAGCACTGTCATCTGTCTATTAAAATTCTCATCTGCCAAATAGTGTCTTTATGGGAATAAGGGAATTCTGTCATTGTCTTCTTTTCTCCAGATTGCCTCCTTTTTTTCTGACTTCTCTTAGGAGCCATCTGAAATCTCTGTTAATATTCCACGTTAAGACTGAGGAAGACTGAGAGAAAGTTCTGGATCTTTGGGTTGTTGACCTTGACCTTCATTAGAGGGTGGTATAGCTGATAGTCTCCTTTGGGTTATCCTAAGATTCTTTTCAGGAGAGTTCCTTTACTTAATAATTCCAGAGTCCTGGTGTCTCTATTCCCTTTGTGAATCCCTCTCCTCTCTCCTCCTCCTTTTTTTTTTTTTCTTCCCCCACAAGATCTCTCTATGGGGCTGGGAAGGTGGCTCAGTGGTAGAGTGCAGGCCTTGCAAGCATGAGGCCCTGGGTTCGATTCCTCAGTACCACATAAACAGAAAAGGCCGGAAGTGGCACTGTGGCTCCAGTGGTAGAGCGCTAGCCTTGAGCTGAAGAGCTGAGGGACAGCGCCCAGACCCAGAGTTCAGGCCCCATGACCAGCAAAAAAAAAAAAGATCTCTCTATGTAGTCCAAGCTAGCCTTAAATGCTGCATTCTTCTACCTCAGAGTTCTGAGTACTGGGATTACAGGCTTTCACCACCATACCTAGGACCTTGGTGAATCTCAAAAATACTTCCAAAAAAGTGATTTTAAAAATCAATTTCACTAGAAAACATACTTTTTTTAGTGATAAAGATGTATTACTGCCGGGCGCTGGTGGCTCACGCCTGTAATCCTAGCTACTCAGGAGGCTGAGATCTGAGGATCGCGGTTCAAAGCCAGCCCGGGCAGGAGAGACCGTGAGACTCCTATCTCCAATAAACCACCAGAAAACCGGAAGTGGCGCTGTAGCACAAGTGGTAGAGCGCTCGCCTTGAGCTGAAGAGCTGAGGGACAGCGCCCAGGCCCAGAGTTCAAGCCCCACGACCGACAAAAAAAAAAAAAAGATGTCTTACTAGCCTTTTCAATCAAAGAGTAATTGTTGTTGCCTAATATCAGGAAGAAGTTTTTATAGTATCCAGAATTAAGGACAGTGGCCCCTCCGGTAATATGCTAACTTGTTTATATGTATTTCCCAAGAAGGAGCTGAGTGTAGTGGTTTTTGCCTATAATCTCAGCCCAGAGAAGGCCGAGGCAAAAGGATATAAAGTACAAGGCCAGTCTTAAAAGCTACAATAGAGATACCGTCTGAATAAAATGAAAGTATGAGAAGCAGAGAGAGGATAACTTTTATTGAAAATGGCGTCACTTGTCTGTATCAGACACCTCCACAGGGTAGATGTTTGTCCTTCATAAGCATTTGGGCTGAATAATCTAAGTTCTGTTTTCCATTTCAGCCAAATCAACTTCTTACCGTCTCAGTGCTATTTGGTTGAATAGAGAATCTACCCCAGTGCTCCTTTCCTGGTGCTGGTGGTCACACCCAACGCCTTAGCATGCTAGGCAAACCACTGAGCTCTACTCCCAGCCACCACCCTCCCAATGATGCTCAAACTTTATAGAGTACACCTGAATGTCATGAAATGCCTGTGGACATGCAGGTTTTGGAGTTTTATTCTCAGGATTTGATTTCTTAGATTGGGGTAGAGTGACTGCAATTTTAGCAGGTACTCATGTAGATGCTCAGTGGATTATATTTCACTATGTAGTAATGTAAGTTTGTTACCTATAAAACTAGGAAAGTATTTTGCTTATTTGGAGGAAGCAGGGATTAAAAAGACTGGTTGTCTGCTTTTCAATAGAGTTAGCTCCTAGAAGTCTGCTAACAGGCATAAGCAATACAGCATTTATATCCTAGCAAGCAGGACCACTGAACTTGCTAGCCATTCCACTCCACTGGCTGTTCATCTGAACACCATGCAGCCCTCTCCAAACCAGTGCCCTGGAGATCTCTGCCCAAATGCCTACTTCCAGCCCCATAACTCCTCCTTGTAACTCATGTGCACAATCCTAAATCCAGGGGTGACTAAGGGATTACTTGTTTTTACCAGATGGTTCCTTGCCTTTGTTTTTGTTGTATTATCAGTACTCACAGAAGCATTAGGTATATCTTTGAGTGGTTACGTGTCCATAATTCAACCTATGGTTACTTATCTATAATTAATCTGGAAAGAGACCACACTGTTTTAATTGTAATAAATTTTGTTAGAGCAAAGGAAAGCCAGAGCTTTCCAAACACTTGGGAAGTTGTGGTTCTTCTGCCCTATTCCTCCTTTGTAACAGCCAGGAAGAAGGAACAAAAGGGAAAGGAAGAGATTAACTGCCTTCACTTAACACTTGGAGCTGTAAATCACGTGCTGCCGTGTGGTGGTGGGACGTTGCATCAGACAAGGCAGTTGTAGAAATGCAGTAGCACTGCTCTGTGCCTTTTCCTAAAGTCTCAGCTCCAAGTTTAGATCCCTTTGGTTCTGCCAAGAAGAAAGGTACTTGAATTTCATTGTAGCTTCACCGTGATGTTTTCTTGGTCTTGGTCGGGAGAATTTTTTTGTAGGAGATATAGGTAAGCCCCAGCATGCTTGGTCTCCTGTTGTTATGTGCAAGTAGGGAAGCACTGAGGTTTCTTCACACCTTCCTGGAAGTCTGGCAGGAAAGCTGGGAGGTATTATGTCAAGGGTGTAATGTCCTTACTCTCAGACCGTTAGTTTTGAAAGTGTTTGTAATATTTCCTGAGAATTTCACATTCCATCTCTGTCAAGATTTAAAAGATAGTGGCTACAAGTTTATCCTGATAAATAGGGATGGGAATGGCTAGTCAGGAGAAGGGTAGGAGACACCCAGTCCCCCAGTGCTGTCTAGTCAGAGTATTGTCTTTGTTTTATTGATTTATTTTTTTTTTTGTTGGTTGTGGAGCTTAAACTCTGGGCCTGGGCACTGTCCTTGAGCTCTTCAGCTCAAGGCTACACCCTAATACTTGAGCCACAGTGCCACTTCCAGTTTTCAAGTGGTTAATTGGAGATAAGAGTCTCACAGACTTTCCTGCCTAGGCTAGCTTTGAACTACCATCCTCAGATCTCAGCCTCCTGAGTAGCTAGGATTACAGGTGTGAATCACTGGTGCCCAGCTAGTCTGCTTTATTATAAAAGAAAATTCTTGGTATAGAAGAAAAAACAAGTGAAATAATATAGAAATTCAACTTTTATTTGAAACATAAAATGTTCTAGGGACAAAACTGATGTCTAAATTGTGGGAAGTGGTAGTGTCTGGGGATCTTTGAATTCTTACCTCCTAGAACTACATCTAAATTTTTTTTTTTTTGGTTGGTCATGGGGCTTAAATGCTGGGCCTGAGCACTGTCCCTCAGCTCTTCAGCTCAAGGCTTGTGCTCTACCACTTGAGTCACAGCGCCACTTCTGGTTTTCTGGTGGTTTATTGGAGATAAGAGTCTCATGGACAAAAAAAAAAAAAACACAATGGTAGGGCTGGGAAGGTGGCTCAGTGGTAGAATGCTTGCCTTGCATGCGTGAGGCCCTGGGTTTGATTCTTCAGTACCACATAAGCAGAAAAAGCTGGTTATGGTGCTGTGGCTCAAGTGGTAGAGTACTAGCCTTGAGCTGAAGAGCTGAGGGACAGCACCCTGGCCCAGAGTTCAGGCCCCATGACCAACCAAAAAAAAAGTCTCATGGACTTTCCTGCCCCGATGGCTTTGAACCACAGTCCTCAGATTTCAGCCTCCTAACTAGCTAGGATTATAGGTGTGAGCCACCAGCGCCTGGCACATCTGAAATTTGAACTGAAAGACTTCTGGGGTTTACCTCAGAATTAATCCAGTGGCAAGAAGGTTGTCTGACATCATTGAAATGAAATGATAAGTACATGGAGTTCATTATATTATGTTTAGTAGCCAGGCGCTGGTAGATCACACTTGTCCTAGCTATTCAAGAGGCTGAGATCCGAGGATCATGGTTTGAAGCAAGCCTGGGAGAGGAAAGTCTGTGAGATGTTTATGTCCAATTAACCACCAAAAAGCCAGAAATGGTAGACCACCAGCCTTGAGCACAAAAGCTCAGGGATAGCACCCAATCTCTGAGTTTAAGCCCTAGGACAAGCACACAAAGGTCTAGTTTGAAGCTAAACTTTGTTATTAACTATACACCATTAATAAATTCTTCTACCTTAGTCTGCTTTTTTTTTGGTCAGTCATGGGCTGGAACTCGGTCTGGGTGCTATCCCTCAGTTCTTCAGCTCAAGGCTCTAACACTTTAGCCACAGCGCCATTTCCGGTTTTCTAGTGTGGTTTATTGGAGATAAGAGTCTCACAGGCCTCACAGGCCGGGTGCTGGTGGCTTGTGCCTGTAATCCTAGCTACTCAGGAGGCTGAGATCTGAGGATCTCAGTTCAAAGCCAGCCCGGGCAGGAAAGACTATGAGACTCCTATCTCCAATAAACCACCAGAAAACCGGAAGTGGTGCTGTAGCTCAAGTGGTAGAGCGCTGGACTTAAGCTGAAGAGCTAAGGGACAGTGCCCAGGCCCAGAGTTCAAGCCCCATGACTGACCAAAAAAAAAAGTCTCATGGACTTTTCCTGCCCGGGCTGGCTTTGAACCAAGATTCTCAGATCTCAGCCTCCTGAGTAGCTAGGAGTACAGGCGTGAGCCACTGGCACCTGGCTTCAGTCTTCATTTTTTAATCTGTAGAGTGCAAATAATACAACTAGCCACACAGCGCTTTTTATGTTGATTCCATGTAGAATAAAATAATAAAACCAGCTGCATAAGACTTTTGTGTGGGCTGGGAAGGTGGCTCAGTGGTAGAGCGCTTGCCTTGCATGCATGAGGCCCTGGGTTCGATTCCTAAGCACCACATAAACAAGAAGAAAAAAGCCGGAAGTGGTGCTGTGGCTCAAGTGGTAGAGCGCTAGCCTTGAGCTGAAGAGCTGAGGGACAGCGCCCAGGCCCAGAGTCCAGGCCCCACAACTGGACCCCCCAAAAAAAAAAAAAGACTTGTGAGACTTTTGTGATTGTGTGCGCATCACATAACACACAGTAGGCGCTTGAAAATTGGTAATGATCATATCTATAAGCAGAAAAAAAAATGAGGGTGTCTAAGACCTTCCACATGAAACACGAGCCTTCTCAAGGCTGTGCATCTCTTGGGTTGGAGTGTACTAACTTGAGCTTCGTTTTACAGCTCAGGTGCCTAAAAGGCCAGAGGAGCTTCTCAGGCCAACCTCCTTTTGATGGAATCCACATCGTCAACCATTTGCTGGGAGATGAAGACTCCTTCCATTCCTCTGATGAAGATTTTATAGAAAATTCCCTACAGGAAAGTGTCATTGCTTTTCCTTTGCCTGGGAAACCTGACCCAATGTCTTTGGACCCCACTGAGGCAGATGGTAGTGAGAGCGAAACAGAAGACAGTGTGCTAGAAACCCAAGAGACCAAGAGAGTGGTTGGGAAGGAGCGGCTTCCACACAGAGAATCGTACTCAACCACTGTCTGACCTTCACTGTGACTTCCACTGGATTCTCCAAGGAATCGGTTTCCATATGATTAGGGAGTTTTGGAATATAGCTGTTTCATATGTACATAGACATATATATTTTATGATCTTATCTGCCTTTTATCTTTGCCAAACTTTCACCACTGATTTTCCATTGCCATAAAGTAGATTGGGATATGGTTAATGGTAAAATAAGGTTCTAACAGTATTACTGATTACTAATGTTTCTTGTTTAGTAAATAAGACTGTAACTCAATGTGGGGACCAATTTGAAGTTACAAAACAATGGAAAACTTTAGTTTTCTTCAGACAAAACTGCTCTTGTGCAATATTTTATGCTGAGTAAACAAATTGTATATTTATGTTTACCAATTTGTTTTCAAGATAGCTTACTAGACATTTGACCAAGATATATTTGATTTACCATGTGTTATGTTGGAGATTTTATTTTCCACTAGTGTACCACTAATGAACTTTTAGTGGACCACTAAAAGTTCTAAAACACAAAGCTTTTTTCTTTATAATTTTATAAACACAAGCTAATTGTTACCTGTTTTGAGTTAAGATTTGTTTTACTTTCTAACTTGTATGTGTGTATGATACTTCCATGTGTTGGTTACTGTTCAGGTGGTAGGTTAACTACAAATAATATATTTGTACATATTTATGTCTGTACTACCCAAACATTGGATATGATTTTATATAAAGAATCTACATGTTGCAAAATGACTGCTTTTAGCCTCCTAACAGGACTTCTGTAAATAATAGGTTGAAAGAAATAAAATCAGACACTAATATTTTAATAGCTCTAGTATTTTGCTTAGCATACCACAGTATTCACTGACTGCTATTCAGAAACACTGTCAGTGAGATCTTCATGTGTATGTAATTTAAGCAGTGGACCAAGGGTCCAAGATGCAAAACAATTATGTCTACAATAACCTGTGAATATTATCTTCAGATTCTCTTGTTTCTGATCAATAGAAAAAGCCATAAGACTCCTTTCCTATTAGTTATTGCTTTTGTATCATTTAGACTACACCTCCCAGAAACCTGAATGCCTGTCATTAATAAATAGTAAGAAAAACCCAAATTATATTTCCCTATGGAAAGACCACAGGAATGTGTTGCCTGGATACTTTCGACTGTCACTGTCAGTGGCAGTCTGGATAAAAATAGCCATAGAGAATAAGAGGAATGTAGAATTCAGTATGTATGCAAGTACAGTTTTGCACAGTCTTGCAACACAGAAGAGAGAGAGAGAGCAAAAAAAAAAAAAAAAAAAAAGATGAGCTGAAGTAGAAGAGACCAAAGTAGTATTCTATCTACAACCAGACATAAGGCCTTATGCTACATTGTGGGTTAGGCCTTCCCAGAAAGGCCTTCATATCTGTTTGCCTGAGAAATGAAATTGAAAACATACCTTCTATGTCTGGAGCACCAGGTTATAAATCCAGATCTCTTGGACACCAAAACTTTCAAAATGGTGTACCTTGATCCCCTTCTTTCTTCGAGTGATTTAAGTACCTCTGGTAAATTTTTTTTCCTGAATATATGGAGACAAAATGTGTGCCTCTGCACACATTCCTCAACCCTCTGCAGATGAGGAAGTATAGATCTACTCCTGGAAGTGACAGCCCTCGTGGAATCGGGAGTGCTTGGGATTCGGCTTTTTAATGTTATACATGGAGCCAAAGTGGTCATTGCTTAAGGAATATGAGACAGTGCACAGCTCTGTTACTTCTGTCACTGCCCTCTACTCACCATATCAGAATATCTGAATGAAATATGGGGTGTATGTAGTTCAGTGGTTGAGTGCTTGCCTAGCATCCGTGAGGTCCTGGCTTTGATGTCCACCACCACCAAAAAAAAAAAAAAAAGTAGGCTTTACCCAGGAATCAGCAAACCATAGCTCACGAGTTAACTCCAGTCAGCTGACTGGTTTTAATTTTCTGAATAGTTGGGGGCAAATTCAAGAGAGTAATTGAATCACTGGAAAATTGTATGGAATTCATATTTCAGTGACCACAAATTGTTTTATTGGAACACTTATGCCTATCATATTGTTGGTGACTGATTTTTGTGCTATAATTGGCAGAGTTGAGTTGTTGGAATGGAGACTACAAGGCTCATATAGCCAAATATTAATTACCTGGCCCTTTACAGACAAAGCTTGATGTAGATACTTCAAATTATGAAGTTTATTTCTTTACTTTGGCTTTTGTTGTTGAGCTAATGATTTACAAGCATAAGATTTTCTGGCAGCCTTATACCCCCCAGAACTATTCTAGTGGCCACTGTTGCAGCTGTTTTTTTTGTTTTTGTTTTTTTTTTGGGTCCGGTCGTGGGGCCTGAACTCTGGGCCTGGGCGCTGTCCCTCAGCTCTTCAGCTCAAGGCTAGCACTCTACCACTTGAGCCACAGCGCCACTTCCAGCTTTTTTCTTATGTGGTGCTGAGGAATCGAACCCAGGGCCTCGAGCATGCAAGGCAAGTGCTCTACCACTGAGCCACCTTCCCAGCCCCTGTTGCAGCTGTTTTATATGAGAAAGTCTTTGGTTCCACAGAAAACTTTGGAAGGATATCTGTACCACTGGAGGAGAAAAAAATTCTAAAACATGCATCATTGGTCTTTAGAGTATGCTTCATTGAGTAAATGCTATAATTTAACTATAAAATAGTATCTTTGTAAACTCACCTTTGAACTCCCAAAATTCCAAAGTTTGAAGGAGTGTGTGTGTGTATCTGTGTCTGTCTGTCTGACTGTCTGTCTGTCTGTCTGTCTGTCTCTGTCTGTCCGTCCTAAGGCTTGAAATCAAGGCCTGGACATTGTCCCTGAACTTGTTTTGCTCAAGGCTAGCACTCTACCACTTGAGCCACAGCTCAAGTTAGGGTTTTTTTGTTTGTTTTTGTTTTTGGTAGTTTAGTGGAGACTTTCCTGTTCAGGCTGGCTTTTGAACTATGATCCTCAGATCTCAGCTTCCTGGGTAGCTAGGATTAGGTGTGAGCTACTGGTGCCCAGCTGAAGAATATTGTGAAATAGAGCTCAGTGGTAGAACATTTGCCTGGTGTGTGCAAAATCCTGAAATTGATCCAAAACTCCACATGCACACAAAAAAAGATATGCTTAGAAAGTTTCCTAAATACAGTGTCTGACTAGAACTACGTGTTAAATCAACTATGGTAAGTAAATCTTAATTTGTTGATGCTCTTGTAATACAGAAAAAAAACACTGATTCAAGCCAGTTCTGCTACAATCACAGCTACTCAGGAGGCTGAGGCAGGAAAATCACTTGAGTACAGGAAGTCAAGACCAGTCTAGGTAACACAGGCTTTTAAAAAATTCATTCAGGTACACCTTACTTAGCTTTGAAATCTTTCTTGCCTTTAGGATGCAATGGGATACTATGCCCTAATGACACCATTTCATTCACTAATGTAAATATATTGTAAGAATTTGAGCTGGGTGCTGGTGACTCACAGCTGTAATTCTAGCTACTCAGGAGACTGAGGTCTAAGGATCATGGTTCCAATCCAGCCCAGGTAGGACAATTCACGAGACTCTTATCTCCAATGAACCACCAGAAAACCAGAAGTGGAGCTGTGATTAAAATGGTAGAGTGATTGATTGCCTTCAACAGAAAAGCTCAGGGATAGCTCCCAGGCCTGAGTTCAAGCCCCACAACAGACCAAAAAGAAAAGAGAAAGGAAAGAAGGAGAGAAAGAAAAAGAAGGAAAGAAAGGAAGTTGAGACATTGAGGTGGATGGATTTTAATTAATCTAATATTTTGTGTCATTTAAATATTATTCATTGAATAGTTGAATATTGAGAAGAGTAAATGAAATGACACAATGGAGAATTTTGCTCCTTTGGAGTAGTTCTTGGTGGAGTCATCACCCTGGGCTGAGATGCTGAAAGCGGAGGCCGCAGTACAGATTACAGTGAAATAATGAAGCAGAGATCTTAAGATTTAGAAAGCACATTGACTTTAAATTTTTTTTAATTTTCTTGGGAAAAGAGGCCTAAAGACGTAAATTCACACAAAATTCACATAAATATCTACCCTGCTGGGTCTTTTTTTTTTTCTTTTCTCTTTTTGCTAGACAGTAGACATTCTGTGCTTGCTGACTAATAGAGACATCAGACTATGTCTAGAAAAAATTTTCTTTTGGCTCAGAACATGATGTAGCATGTTACTCCCCAGCTAGTGCCTTTGCTGGAAAATAATGAAGTGTATTATTTTTGATACCATAAAGAATCATTTGGTTCTTCACTTGCCATTTACATAATGCATTGTGATCTTCAGATTTAAAGAAAGTACTTTGTGTAATGTGTTGGTAAAGCTTTTTATGACCAGCTTGATTATTGTATAGTACTTGACATTGACAGCTTTTATTCTGTAAAATTAGCGGTTTACTTATTCAGACTGGAGTTGTAGCTTGAAAGTTGTTACTGCTCTGTTTTAACAAAACTTGTTTTTAAAAAGGTATTAATTCTACTGAAATTAAAATCTCTAGTTAAAAGTAGAGCAGATCCTACTTAGAATCTGTGTTTTCATATCACATCCTTTCTTTCCACTCCAAAGAAGATGATAGAACACATTGCATATACTACAGAGATGTGGGGTTATAATGTATTTAATTTTACTGTTGTAATTTTTTTATTATAACATTGTATGGTAACCTAAAATGTTTACTTGTGCCTTTACTTTAAACAATTAAAAGTTTTCCGTTTTATAAGAATTTGTTTCTTTAAACTATTCAACTTTATTTTATTTTTTATTTGTTATTTTTGGGTCCGGTCGTGGGGCCTGAACTCTGGGCCTTGGCACTATCCCTTAGCTCTTCAGCTCAAGGCTAGCCCTCTACCACTTGAGCCACAGCACCACTTCCGGCTTTTTTTTTCCTGCTTATGTGGTGCTGAGGAATCGAACCCAGGGCCTCATGCATGCAAGACAAGCCCTCTACCACCGAGCCACCTTCCCAGCCCAACTATTCAACTTTAAAAGAGGAAGGACATCCGAACACTGTTGGGTAATGCTTGGCCTAGTAGAAGATTGTTATTACTGAGGTGTGTCTTAAGCACAGGGACTGCTTCTACCTGGTCTACAGCAATCTGCTGTAGGGTTGCTGTTCAGTAAATCATTTTCAATTTCATGAAAATCCAAACATCTGGATTTTTTTTCCTTCCAGTTATTTAAGTAACTATCTGTGGCAGCTAGGAGTCAGTGACTCATGTTTCTAATCCTAGTTAAGAGCCTAAAATCTGAGGACGCTGATTCGAATTCAGCCTAGGCAGAAAAGTCTACTGAGACTTTTCCACCAAGACCAGGCACTGGTGGCTCACGCTTGTGATCCTAGCTACTCAGGAGGCTGAGATCTCAGGATTGTAAGTGGTTCAAAGCCAGCCCCAGCAGGAAAAATCCACGAGATCTTACCTCCAATTAACTCCCAGAAAACTGGAACCAGTGCTGTGGCTCAAAGTGGTAGAGTGCTAATCTTGAGCAAAAAGAGCTCAGGGACAACACCCAGGCCCTGAGTTCAAGAACTACAATGGACAAAAATAATAATAACCACCATAAAGACAGAAGGGGACCCGTGGCTCAAGTGGCAGAGTACTAGCCTGCATAAAGAAAAGCTCAGGGATAGCAGCAGGCCCTTAAAAAAAAAGTGGCAATTTCACTTTTGTAGTTTAGGTTATTAATGATCAATTCCATAAATACATTCAGATTTATTATTTGAGTTAACAAGCACATGGAATTAATTGTAAGAGAAAAGTTATGCCTTCTGCAACTTTATCACATGTATCATTTAATGTAAAATGTGATAACGAGTTAACAGATGAATGAGAAAGTGGAATGCAAAATATACAAAAATATTAGCCATAAAAAAAGAACTAGCCGGGCATTGGTGGCTCACACCTGTAATTCTAGCTACTCAAGAGGCTGAGATCTGAGGATCACAGTTCAAAGCCAGCCCAGGCAGGAGACTCATCTCCAATACAACACTCAGAAATACAGAAATGGTACTATGGCTCAACTGGTAGAGCACTAGCCTTGAGCTGAAGAGCTCAGAGACAATGCCCAGGCCCACAGTTCAAGCCCCACAACTAGCAAAAAAGTTCTGATGCATGAATCAGTCTGGAAAATATGCCAATAGGAACCGTACAATGACTTCCACAAGATCATAGAATAGGCAGTATCATTGGAACAAATACAGCAGTCATTTACCAGGGGAGAAGTATTAGGTGGATACAAAGCTGCTGCTTGAAATGCTAGCCAGGGTTGTAGACACATAACCCTAGCACTCAAAAGGTATAAAACTCTGCCTCAAAAACATGGGAAGTGAAAGACATACTGAATCTACTTAAAACCAATAATTTGCACACTTAAAAGGATTTAAAAGTAGGCATATTAAGAACATAAGTGACAGTATGTAAATTCAAGCCCTTCAAATAAAGATACTTAGAAGGAAAACCTAAAACCTGAAGAACTACAAAATCAACAGTATTCGTGAAATAGGTGTCTGGACGTAGTTTTGTCACTAAACAGACTCTGGGCTTTGTGTTGATTACACCTGGACAAATTGCAGCTCTTGATGTCCTTGGTCAATGAGAGCCTTCCTGACCCAGTCTCTGTTCTATCAGACTCCATGAGGCTGGCTTCCCACCTCTTCCTAACTGCATAGAAGCTCCTGCATGGAAGCTCCTCCTCCCCCTCCCCATTTCTCAATAAGAATGATTGCATGAAGACCTTCACTTTCTACGTCTCCATTGCTGGAAATGGAGGCACACTTTTACTAGAGAAAATGTGCTGCAGTTGGCTTTAAAAATGTTTCTCAGATTTTTTTTTTAAAGGAAGTGCACACTGTACACATGAGAGGGTCCGAGGCTGAGCTGCCATGACGGTTGAGGTGCACCTGGACTCCTAACTGTTCCCGCCTCTGCTCTGGGACTGGGACCCCATCTCCCCACACACATATGCCCTGCCAGAGCTCTTCCTCTCTAGCAGAGGCTGCTTGTCTCTGCCTTTCCCAGCCTGCTTGGTGTTTGCTTATATCTACCCTCCAGACACAGCTGTGTGGGGACCTGTGTGAGCCAGACCAGGCTGGATCTGCATCCTATGCAGAGGGGGGACATCTGCTCGCCCTTTGCCTGCATGTCACTTCTGATATGTCTGTCTGAGATATCTGATACACCTTTGTGGTGGTTCATGGAGGTCACAGGATTGGCCCAGCCACGCTCCCATTTACAAAGAGAGGCTAAAAACTTCAAGTGCCTGAATATGACCATCCCTGCAGCCTCCTCCCTAGCAGATAAACTTTACTACTTCGTCTGCTCAGCCTAAAAGAGTTTGAACCCCATCCCTCTCTGGCTAATCTTGTGTTAAAACTGCAAGAGCTATTGCCAGTTGAAGGGGTAGAAAAGAACAGGAAGCTGGAAGGTGAAGCGTGCATTTATAAAGAAAGAACTCTCAGTGAATTCAAAGGCAGATCTTGCCTTCGGTGGCAAGCCACCTCCCACTTGTGCTTTTTGGAACAACGTTCCTGGCGGGGAAGCTTCCAGAAGCCAGGCTGGGATTTGAGTGGTCACAGGCAGTGGGGTGTGTGGGAAGGTGCACTGTTTGGCCGGGGGCCCCACAGCCCCTGAGCCCTCCATAGCTATTTTAAACACATTCCACAACCTTTCATTTGCTTCACTAATTTCTCTAAAATAGAATTGTTTATTTGTGGGGCAGAATTGGAGAAGCTTCTTGTTCTTCACCCAACTGCTCTTTGGTGAGACAAGACAATGCATATTCTAGAACCCAAAAAGAGCTGGTCCATAGCACATGCCTGGTCAGTGTCAGCTACTATTACTAGCTGAGTTCCTTAAAAAGAGAGAGATTATGCAATGCATCTCTGAATTCCCCAGAACTGGCACAGGCTGCTCAGTAGATAGTTGTTGATGTGAATGTCTTTTCTGCCTGTGTTTCCACTGATATTTTTACATAAATAATACAGGTTTTGGGTACTGGAAATTGGAACTCATGCATGCTAAACACATTCAACCTCTGATACTTCCAACCTTCCACATGAATGTATTATTTGCAGTGATGACACAATAGTCTTTTTTTTTTTTTTTCTTTGCAGGTCCTGGGGCTTGAACCAAAGGCCTGGGCACTCTGTCTCTTAGTGCTCAAGACTAGTGTTCTATTGCTTGAAGTCACAGCACTACTTCTGGCCTTTTCTGAGTAGTTTCTTGGAGATAAGAGTCTCATTGGGGGCTGGGAAGGTGGCTCAGTGGTAGAGTGGTTGGCTTGCATGCATAAGGCCCTGGGTTTGATTCCTCAGCACCACATAAGCAGAAAAAGCTGGAAGTGGTGCTGTGGCTCAAGTGGTAGAGCGCTAGCCTTGAGCTGAAGAGCTGAGGGACAGCACCCAGGCTTAGAGTTCAAGCCACACAACCAACAACAACAACAACAAAAAGAGTCTCATTGGACATAAGAGTCTTATAGACTTTTCTATAAGAAAAGATTGTGGCTTCAAACCACAATCCTCAGATCTCAGCTTCCTGAGTAGTTAGGATTACAGGTGTGAGCCACCAGCACCAAGCTATAATAGTCTTTAACACTACCATGTAAGAGTCTGGACAGGTTAGGTCATGTTGTGGTAATAGATGTCCTAAAATCTCAGTGGCTGTATGCCCATCGCAAGCATCTGCCGGCTGTTCTGCACGCCACTGCTTTTATTTATGATCCAAACCAAAGAAGTTGCTTCTGTTTTGGATCTTGCTGGTTGTTAGTGCAGAGGGGAAAAGAGAGATGCTGAGCCATAGCTGCTGGCTCCCAAGTTCTGCCCAGAAGTGGTGAACATCACTCCAGCTTAGCTCACTGGCCACGGTAAATCCATGACAAGACACCTCAGCAATAAACACTATTTACTCTGTATAGAGGTGGGAACTTTCCTATCGAATCCACTGAGACCTCCGCTTCAGTAAGTAGCTGTGTGACTTCAAGCAATTTCCTCTCTAAGTCCTGTGTCTTCAGGAATAATAACACCATGCCTATCTCATCGAGTTACTGCATTCAGTGAGGTAATATGGAAATAGTAATCAACAAAAATTTGTTATTGGCCTGACAAACTTCAGGCCTGTTTTTTTCAGGTACGTTATCAAGTGAGTAAGATGTTAGATATGATTTATTATATACTAGTGTTATGCCTTTAACCCCCCTCAAAGCTGGGGATCAAACTCCACCCTTAATGCATGCGAGGCAAGGGCTTTCGTCTAAGCTATGTCCTGGGTCTACATCATACTATTTATTGCTTTGGTCTTTCTCAGCCTTTGAATCTGTTGGCAGGAACTGGCTCTGGGACTAGTTGTACAAGTTTAGCACTATCCTGCTATCCTGTATTAAGTCTTTAAGAATCTGAGCAAGAGTAGCATCTTCCTAGATGAGGACAACTCTTTTCTGTTTATGCAGATAAGAGCATTATCTCAAACTCTGGATCCTGATAAAGACCTTCTGGCTAATCACTGTCAGAAAGATTTGGTATTTCTGAAACAAATATGCATTTGTTAGATAACTCTCATCTGTTAACTGGTTTAATAGATATAGGTGCCGTGGAATTTACACAATGTTCGACAAAGAATGTACATCCCCTTGACAATAAAATTAAATTTAAAAAAATTACTTATAACCTCCATGTCCATCACAAATACTTTATCCTCCATAGTGTAGCAGGAAATTGCACTACTCAACCTAAGGACTTTTGAAGGTGCTAATTTAGAATTTATTCCTGGCTTTAACATTCAAAAACTGCTAAGATTATATTAGTGTTCAATCTGTTTGGGTTACTAGGAGATTCACTGTATCATTCTTAAAAAAATTTTTTTCTTAATGAAAATGAAATACCAGGAATGGTATTATTTTGGATCTGTCCTATGGATGTGACTTTCAGGGTCTCAACCGCGAGCTCTGCAGATTCCGAGCAATTTCCTGAACAAGAGCTTACACATGACTTCGGTTCTCTCTTATAGGTGAGAAAACCTTTTCTGCACCAGCTGTCCATAAGTACCTCGGCTTTCATCCAAGGCCAGCCACTGCCCTGAATGATCTGTTCAAGCATATGTCTGAATTTAAACAAGAATAGCCACGTTCTCAGATTCAACTGGGAATATAGCCTTATCTTGTCATCCAATATTTATTAAAAACTCAGTCAAAAGAAGTAATTTTCAGGGAGGATTATTTGAAGCACGTATCAGCTTATGCACTTTTTAAGACCGTCTAGTCTAAAACATATTCACGGATTAAGTCAGATCAGGAGACAGCTGGTACCTTGCTAGTCGATGTCAGAGTTCTCAAAGTATAGTTGTTGACGATGTTGTTTTTTAATCAAACTGCTCTTTTATGGAGGTCAATGAAATATACTACAGGGCTGGGAAGTTGGCTCAGTGGTAGAGGTTTGCCTTGCATGCATGAGGCCCTGGGTTCGATTCCTCAGCACCACATAAGCAAAAAGAAAAAAGCCAGAAGTGGCGCTGTGGCTCAAGTGGTAGAGCACTAGCCTTGAGCTGAAGAGCTGAGGGACAGCGCCCAGGCCCAGAGTTCAGGCCCCACGTCTGGCCCCCCCCCCCCCAAAAAAGAAATATACTACATATTAAGAGAAATAACAACTTTTGATTTAAGGATGAATAATAACCTGGTTCATTTGTATCACAATAAGCACTTTAGAATCTCAGAGAGAAAAATGTCTGGTACCAAAAATAGTTATCAGTGGGCTGAGTACCGTTAGTTCAATGCCTATGATCCTAGCTAATCAGGAGGCTGAGATCTTGTGGGACACTTTTTTTGTTGTTGTTGGTCATGGGGCTTGAACTTGGGCCTGGACGCTGTCCCTCAGCTCTTCAGCTCAAGGTGAACACTCTACCACTTGAGCCACAGTGCCCCTAGGAGGCTGAGATCTGAGGATCATGGTTCAAAGCCAATCCAAGCAGGAAAGTCTGTGAGACTCTTATCCTTGCTTAATCACCAAAAAGCAGGAAGTGCAGTTGTGGCTCAAGTTGTGGCACCAGCCTTGAGTAAAAAGCTAAGGGACGGTACCCAGGCCCTGAATTCAAGCCCCAGTACCAGTAACACCCCCCTCCCCCTGACCCCATACACACACACAAAAAAAAAAAAAAGAAAGAAAAAGAATATTTACAAAAATTCTACTAGGTGCCAGTGGTTCATGCCTGGTAAGCCTAGTTAATCAGGAGGCTGAGATGAAAGTCCATGAGACTTTTTTTTTTTTTCCTGGTCCTGGGCTTGAACACTCTCCTTTTGTTCAAGGTTACATTCTACCACTTGAGCCACAGTGCCACTTGAGGCTTTTTCTGTGATTAACTACAGATAAGTCTCACAGATACTTCTGCCTGGTCTGGCTTCAAACCAGGATTCTCACATCTCAGCCTTCTGAGTAGGTAGCATCTGGCTAGACTTTTTTCATGTTGGACTTGAGGCTTAAACTCAGGGCCGACTGTTGTCTCTGATATATTTTTGCTCAAGGCTAGTGCTCTACCATTGAGCCACAGCACTACTTCCAGATTTTATTGGAGGTTGGGGCTAATGAGAGATAAGAGTCTGAAAGACCTTTCTGCCCAGTTTGGCTTTGAACCATGATCTTCAGATCTCAGCCTTCTAGTGGCTAGGATTATAGGTGGAGCCACCAACACCCAGCCTTTTTTTTTTTTTGATCGGTCATGGGGCTTGAACTCTGGGCCTGGGCACTATCCCCGAGGTCTTCAGCTCAAGGCGAGTGCTCTACCAATTGAGCCACAGCGCCACTTCCAGTTTTCTGGTGGTTAATTGGAGATAAGAGTCTCACAGACTTTCCTGCCCAGGCTGGCTTTGAACTGCGATTCTCAGATCTCAGTCTCTTGAGTAGCTAGGATTATAGGCGTGAGCCACCAGGGCCTGCCTTAAAATGTTTTTTTAAGCTAGAAAAACACTCTTGGGGAAAAAAATAAATAACCGGAAGTGGCACTGTGGCTCAAGTGGTAGAAGGCCAGCCTTGAGCTGAAGACCTGAGGGACAGTGCCCAGGCCCAGAGTTCAAGCCCCACGACCAACAAAAAAATAAAAATAAAAACACTCTTGGCACCGGTGGCTTACACCTATAATCTTAGCTACTCAGGAGGCTGAAGTCTGAGGATCACAGTTCAAAGCCAGCCTGGGCAGGAAAGTCTATGTGATTCTTATCCCCAATTAACCACCAGAAACCCAGAAGTGATGCTGTGGCTCCAAGCGGTAGTCTGCTAGCCTTGAGTGAAAAAGCTCAGGGACAGCATCCAGGCCCTGAGTTCAGATCCCATGACCAAAACAAAATAAAACAAAACCACACACACACAAACACACATTTTAATCTTAATCTGGGCACCAGTGGCTCACACCTGTAATCTTAGGTACTCAGGAGGCTGAGATCTGAAGATCGAGGTTTAGAGCCAGCCCAGGCAGAAAAAGTCCCGAAAGACTCTTCTCTCCAGTTAACACCAGGAAACCAGAAGTGGCACTGTGGCTCAAGTGGTAGAGTGCTCGCTATGAGCTAAAGAGCTAAAAGAGCTCAGGGACAACGCCCAAGCCTAGAGTTCAAGTCTCACAACTAACAAAAAAACAAATAAAAACCCCACATTTTAATAATGAGACTTGGAAATAAGTTTTGTTTTCTTGTTTTGTTCACTTTTCAAATGTCCCAGCTCATAGCTCTGTCTCCTGTACAACTTCAGCTATTTTCTGTTTGCAGCAGGCAGTGGGAGCATTTATTGCTTGTGCACAGCCTGACTCCCGTCTCCTCTCAGATCAGCGACAGCACACGTCTTTGGGCTCTAAGCTTTCGCAGTGTGGTTTGATGCAGAGACAAGATTTTGAATCAACAGATTTGGTTGTATTAAAAGATACACTAGATATCAGAATCTGGGCTCTTTTTTAAAAAAGAAAAGAAAAAGGAAGTTAAATCGAATATATTTTTAACCAATCTAGAAAAACAGAAAAGTATACATGCAATATCTCAACACACCAACCTGGATTTCTTAAAGTTTGTGGCTAAGAATCCATGAGACAGAAATTGCATGAATGTCTGCTTGGAAGAACTTCCAGGCTTTCTTTCCATTGCTCAGAACAGAACAGATGCAAAGGCTGGAGCCCTCCACCTTCTGCTGTCTCTTCTCTCCAGGGCTGGCTTCTCAGGGGCAGCCTCTGGGTATTGATGTGAGCTGATCTCCTGCAGACTAGGGGGCCCTGCCACAGGGCCCCGAGGCTCCCAGGAGCCTGGACTCCCACCTGCTCATTAGAGATGGGGTCACACCTTCCTTCCAGGAGGCTGGGTTTTGTGAGTCATTTTTTTAAAATTAAAATATACAGCCTCTGGGTATCATCTGGGGGTGAGGGGTGAAATGATCACTATGCATTCTAGAGGAAATGATGAAAAATTCAAGAGAAGAATTTTCACTCTTGTTAATGTTTTTTTCCATTCACTCAGTAAAATCTACTACTTTTTTCCATAAAAGTTCACACTGACTGTGTGTCTATGAGGAGTCATAGAATACAGCCCACACAAAGACGACACTCGGCAGTCAGTATATTCTTAGGAACAATGTAAAAATGCAGTTTTCGTATTTGAACTTCCTGAACACCAAAGCTAACAGATCCCTCTGTCTCCTTCAGATGTTTAAAATCATTATGTAAATTAACTTTATAGTAATAGATTGTATTTTATAGTGCAATATGTTGACATACCAGTCCTACAGTGTTTATTAAAAATGATGTTCTTCTTTAAGTTTGAAAGGTTCAGATTATTAAGATGGAGTCTTACTCATAACTTAAGTCTTATATTCATTTATCTCCAATTTTCTCCTTTACCTCACTTCCCAATTTTCACATGTCAATTAAAAAGAAAAAAAGCGTTACCCATTTTCCATAAGTGATGGTACCATGAAATCACATTCTATGGTGTCATCTGAATATTATTTTGATAGCCTGCTGCTTATAAAAGAGAGAATTATGTATCTAAAACTTAACATTTGTCTATACACAATTATCATTTTGCATTTTCCTTGAATTCATACAATTTAAAAAATGTAATTCCTATCTGACTACATTCACTAAGACAGCTAATCTAAAGACAAAAATGAAATGTTGTTTTTAAACACCACATGGGTAAAATTATGGCAAACTGACAGGGTGTGGCCACTGTGTAACAAACAAAATACCTTTTTGTACTAAAATAAAGACAATTGCCATAGCTGGTCTTTAATTCAGGTCTAACTTTTCTATACTTGACTTTTGTAGTACTTTAGTTATGTATGAAGTGATACCATTCCTTTTAGCTTATGCATTACACAAAGATGCTAGCCAAGGCATTTATCCTGGTGTATATCAAAGGACATAGCAATATTCATAGCTAGATCCAGAACCTCTAGTAGTAAAAGAATACCTTAAAATGTGGGGTACGCACAAAGTCCTGATTTAATTTCTAGCACCATCCCCACAAGAGTGGAGAAAACCAAATCCAGAAAACTTTCAATTACTTAATTACTTAAAATAGTAAAAATAAAGATGTAAAAACAAAATGCTAAAATCAGTATTGAGTAAATGTAATCTAGTTGACAGAATCTTTTTGTAGCAATTAAAATCATGAAAGATTATGTTTTAAAGACAAGGAAGAATATTATGATGTTTTATATTTTTAGCTGATATCTAAATATATAAATGGCATATAGTAATGGGGTGCCACATAATGTTCTTATGCAATAATTTTTATTTACATAGTCCTTACTATAAGAAATAGTTTATGGTTGGGCACTGGTAGCTCACACCTGTAATCCTAGCTACTCTGGAGGCTGAGCTCTGAGGATTGCTGTTCAAAGCCAGCTGGGGCAGGAAAATTGTGAATCTCTTATCTCCAATAAACTACTCAAAAAATACAGAAGTGGCGCTGTGGCTCAGTGGTAGGGCATTAGCCTTGAGCAAAAAGAAGCTCAGGGACAACACCCAGGCCCAGATTTCAAGCCCCAGGACCTGCAAAACAAAATTAGAAAGAAGAAATTCTTTTCAAGCAAAGAGTAAATATATTGGGAAGTCGTTTTATTGGGTTTTATACTTTACTGAATTATAGATAATATAATTTATGTAAATGTCAAAGCTTTTTAAAATCCAGGACTCCCTGACTTGTAACATTCTTCATTCTCTCCATCTGTCTCTGTCTCTTTCTCTCTGTGCATACACGAGCAGAGCCCCGTGCTTGGCTTTTTCACTCATGGCTGGCATTCTACCATCTCTACTTTTGGCTTTTCGCCAGTTTATTGGAGATAAGAGCCCCAAAGATTTGCCCAGGTCTTCAAGCCACGTTCCTCACTTCTCAGCTTGGCAATCAAAGGAACTAGGATTCCAGGCACTAGTTACCCCTAAGGCCCATTCCTCATTCGCGATACCCAGAGGAAGGAGTGAAAACCAAAAGCTCGCCACACATGCTGCAGTGTCACACTGGCATTTGACTCCAGAGAGGAGACTCTGAGGTCGGGAGGGGTGAGCCAACTCGCCCAAGGTCACAGAACAGAGACTGACATAGTTGACTCTTCAAAACACCACAGCAGCCGGGCGCTGGTGGTTCACGCCTGTAATCCTACCTACTCAGGAGGCTGAGATCTGAGGATCGCGGTTCAAAGCCAGCCCGGGCAGGAGAGACCATGAGACTCCTATCTCCAATAAACCACCAGAAAACCGCAAGTGGCGCTGTAGCTCAAGTGGTAGAGCGCTCGCCTTGAGCTGAAGAGCTGAGGGACAGCGCCCAGGCCCAGAGTTCAAGCCCCATGACCGACAAAAAAAAAACAAAAAACAAAACACCACAGCTCTCCTTTCCCACTCCTGGCAACATCGCTGTGAAGAGCCAGTGAGGCAAACATGGAAATGTCTGCTGGGAATAGGAGCATGGCTTCTCTGGGAGATTTCGGAATCACCCACTCTTCCCACACACCCCGAAACACTAGAATTGTAACTGTAAATCTCTATGAAAAACAAAGAGACTAGTAATATTCTCTTATAATGATCTGTGTGTGCACGTGCGTGCATGCATGCATGCGTGTGTGTGTGTGTGTGTGTGTGTGTGTGTGTGTGTGTGTGTGTGCGCGTGCTGGTCCTAGTGCTTGAACCCAAGGCCGGGACACTGTCCTGGAGTTTTTTATTGCTCAAGACTGGCTCTCTTCCACTTGAGCCACCTGCTCCTCCTCCTGCTCTCCTCCTCCTCCTCCTTTTTGGTGGTTCTTAATTGGAGATCAGAGTCTCCTGGACTTTCCTGCCTGGGCTGGCTTTGATTTCAGCCTCCTGAGTAGCTAGAATTACAGGCATGAGCCAAGGGCCTTTGGCTACAATGTTCTTTTTTAAATGTCTCCAAAAAATTTTTTTCTGAGTTGGAGGGAATGTCTCAGTGTGTAGCCCAACATAGAGTAGCTTTTGAGATCCTCCTGCCTCTGCCTCCTGAGTGCTAGTTGTGCCACGCCCAGCTCAAATCTTTCAGAGGAGGGAAATTCTGACCTATGAGATGCTGGTTGGAATAGATGGTGAGTGTGCAGAGCTTGGAAATGTTGGCCATGTAAGCTTATTTTGTTCTGCATATCTACAGATGCATCAATGTTACTTACAACTAGTAAATTAAAAATGGCCAATTTAAGCTGGGCACTGGTGGCTAACACCTGTAATCCTAGCTACTCAGGAGACTGAGATCTGAGGATCACAGTTCAAAGCCAGCCTGGGCAGGAAAGTCTGTGAGACTCTTATCGCCAATAAACCACTAGAAAACCAGAAGTTGCGCTGTGGCTCAAGCGGTAGAGTGCTTGCCTTGAGCTGAACAACACAGGGACAGTGCCCAGGCCCAGGGTTCAAGCCCCACGACCGAACAACAACAACAAAAAGGCCAAGTTAAAAATCATTTTTGTGGGCTGAGAAGGCGGCTCAGTGGTAGAGTGCTTGCCTTGCATGCATGAGGCTCTGGGTTCGATTCCTCAGCATAAGCAAAAAGAAAAAAAGCCGGAAGTGGTGCTGTGGCTCAAGTGGTAGAGTGCTAGCCTTGAGCTGAAGAGTTGAGGGACAGTGCCCAGGCCCAGAGTTCAGGCCCCAGGACTGGACACCCCCCAAAAATATCATTTTTGTAAAGGTCCTATTAATAGAAAATTATTCTCTAAGCCAGGTGCCGGACAGGAAAGTCCGTGAGACTCATCTTCAATAAACCACTAAAAAATTGGAAGTGCTGCTGTAGAGCGCTTGCCTCGAGCTGAAGAGCGCAGGGATAGCGTCCAAATCCAGAGTTCAAGCCCACGACTAAATCCTTCTCTCTCCCCATATTCCTTTGGCATTGAAAGAGATCTTATGGTAAACAAAGTGCTCATTTAGAGAATAATTTTCTTTTCTTTTCTTTTTTGTCGGTCGTGGGGCTTGAACTCTGGGCCTGGGTGTTGTCCCGTAGCTCTTTAGCTCAAGGCGAGCGCTCTACCACTTGAGCTACAGCGCCACTTCCGGTTTTCTGGTGGTTTTATTGGAGATAGGAGTCTCAAGGTCTCTCCTGCCCGGGCTGGCTTTGAACCACGATCCTCAGATCTCAGCCTCCTGAGTAGCTAGGATTACAGGCGTGAGCCACCAGCACCTGGCTAATTTTCTTTTCTGTCAGTCATGGGGCTTGAACTCTTGACCTGGGCAGAAAAATGTGCATGGCAGGGTGCTCTGTATGTTCTATTTTGTAGTGAGAAATCAAAGATAGCTTCATTGTGTTGTTACTTCCAGTCTTGGCTCTTTGCTGCAGCTTTGAAAGCTTGTTAATCTCTTTGGGTCCCCCTCTTTTTCATTTGTCTCCTATGCTCCCCCAAGGGAATATCATTTGACACTCTACAACTAGAGCTGTCCTGACCTCACTAGTTAAATATTTTCATGTGCATTTATTGGTTTATATTAGTCATACACCCACGATCCAAAATGTAAAAAATACAAATGGAGGATTCAATGGCTGTGTCCCACACCGGCTTCTCTCTGAGTGCCCTGGTCCCAGTTGCTAGTTTTATTTTGCATACTCAGAAATTTCAAGATGTCACAAATGAAAACATTACGACTCAGTTTAACCTAAAAGAAAAGGATTTATTCTAAGGCAAGACTGCTCAAGCTGCATTTGCTCTCCTCATAGCCTCACCCAAGTTTTCAGATTTTTCAGTCACAACTTAACTATTAAATAGTCACAGCACCTTGCCAAGGAGTTTTGACTTTGAACTTGCTAATGTGTAAAGGAAATGGTTCCACCACTTCTGTGTATCTTGGTTATTGGGGACCAGTGGCATATGCCTGTAATCCCAGCTACTCAGGAGGCTAAGAGCTGAGGATTGTTTTTCGAAGCCAGCCCAGGCAGGAAAGTCCACAAGACTATTATCTCCAATAAACCACCCCTCCCAAAAAAACAAAACAGGAGCTGTGCTTCAAGTGGTAGAAAATGAGCTTTGAGAGGAAAAAAACCCACTTTTTTGTATTTATCATTGTTTTAAAAATATTTGCCTTCTGGGTGACATTGTCTAAAAAGAATTGGACTCATTACATGACTTATGAAATGGTAACCCCTCTGTACAACACCTTAATAATAACAATAAAATTATGTTGTAAAAATGTAAATTTGCCTTCTTTTCTTCTCTTGAAGACTGGAGGATTTTTTTTTTTCAACTACTTTGAAAATTATACACTTTAGGCCACGACAAACATGCAAGAAATACAGTATGAATAGGCTGTTGTGCTTAATTCCTCTTTAGGTTATTCTGTTCGCTGACCTCTGACTTATTTTTTAAAATGTGTGTTGAACTAGGAGGACTGATAGCAGATAATGCCCGTCCGGGGATACAATAACGGAATATACTATGATGACTCCAGTTTTAGGAAAATATGCTTGAAACACCACCCTTTCCCGCAAATTTCAGATTTTTACACTGTAAAATAAAAATCCATTTTCTTCTTGTGACAATTTGGATTCGTGGCGGCTCTGGTGGCGGGGCTCAGGGGGTAGCTCGGTGGTTGGGCAGGTGCTCAGGCCACACAGAGACCTGCTCACTCTGCAGCCAGCGCCAGCACGCGGAACAGAAACTTTAAAGTGTAATATTTTCCAAAAACAAACAAACCAACCAACCCTTCGGACCATCAGCCTCCCTCCGCCGGCGTCTGCTATTATTGAAATGTGACTGAGCTACGTGATACTTTTCGCCTGGACCAGAAAAGGGTGCAGGCTTTGCGCATCCCCAACAGGCCTCGACCCTACCGGGGATCGGGACACCCACGCGAGGGTTGCGGGGTGCGGTGTCTGTTAGTTGCAATCCCACCCACTCGTTTTTCTCAGTGGTGCACGGTAGACACCAAGAAGGTCCGATGCCTGCCCTCCATGGACTTCCGTGGGACACGAAGCTCTCGACTGAAGGTTCTATTCAACCAGGGTTGGGCCATTCTGGCCGCTCCTCGCCCCACTCAGGACCAGGTGCCCGGGGTCCGGCGAGGACAGAGCCCACGCGCGAGATCGGCTTTCCCAGATGTGGCCCGACCGGGCGGGGCGAGGCGGGCCCTGCTCCCCGCGCGCGCGCGCCCTTTAATCTCGCAGCCGGGACCCCCGCGCGGCGTCGGGAGGGCGCGCTTGCCCGGCTCGCTCGGGTCCCTCCGCCGGGCGCCCTCGGGCCGCGCCGCCCCGGGCCCTCTCTCCGCCCCGGGGGCTCGCCGCTCGCCCACCTCTTCCAAATTTAACCATTACCTAAATCCGAAGGGAAATGAGCAAACCTCTGGGATTGGGTGTCAAGGTATTTTCAGCCTCGTTGGGCGTATTTATCCCCAAGTGTTTCCACAACAAGCTATTTCGGGGCGGCGGGGCAGGTTGCGCTCTGCGGACGCCGCGGTCACCCGCCGGGCTCCAGGCCGGCGGCAGCGAGGCCCGCTGATTCACGGCCGCCACCCGGGGGTGGCGCGGCCCCAGCAGGCGACGGGATGGGGGGGGGGTTCCGCAGCCAGAGAGGCGGGGAGCCCCCATTCCCCCAGCGATCGGCCCTCACCCCCCACTCCCCTAGCTATCGGCCCTCCCCCCCACTCCCCCCCCCCACACCCCGCCCGTCAATCTGTGTCCCGAATCTGTGACTTCTCGCTGCGGAAGTCTCTGGGGGAGCCAAGAATAGTTCGATTTTCTTTCTAGTCATTTCCAGTGCCTGGGTGGCCAGACCTCCAGGTTCCCCATCGATGGCCCCCGCCGTCCCACAGAAAACGTGGGGAGGGCCGGGTGGAAAGACCCGGGCTGGGGGTGGGGGGCAGCTCCTGACCCGGGTGCCGAGGCGCCCCCCCCCGACGGGGAGGGGGATGGGAGCGGCGGGTCCCGGGCCAGCGCGCCGCGCGCTCGCAACGCTCAGGAAGTGAAGCTGCGGCTTTGGGGGCTGAGCTCGGAAGGAGATTTAAAAGAAAAAAAAAAAAAAAAAGCCAGCGCGCTCGATCTACCCGAAAGCAAGATTCCGTGTGAACACGCTCTGCCGGGTGCCCGCACCCCGACCCCGCAGGTAGGTCTGCGGGGGCTTCCCCCCCCCCCACTCCCTGGCGGCGGGGGCGGGGCTCGAACACCAGCCCGGCCCTGATCCGGGGGAGGAGCGCGTGCCAAGGGCGCAAGCGGGACCCCGGCCGGGCGGGCGTCCGGGGGTGCCCGGAGTGGGGGGGGTGCCCGGAGTGGGGTTGGGAGGTAGAAAAAGGAGGCCCAGGAGTGAGATTCACCGCGTGGAGGGGAGATGGCGAGGCGGCCGGGGCGCCCGCGCGGGCCGCGTGCGGGGAGAGGCCGCCCCGCCCCCCGGGCGCCAGCTGCGGCTCGAGGCCGGCTTCCCACGCGCTGCGCCCGCGCGGCGGCTCCCCGCTCCGGCCCGGGAACCAGGAAGGCCGGCTGGGGTGCGAGACGGGCCTAGGGGGACAGGAAGCAGGGGAGGCCGCCTCCCTGCTCACCCGGTCCCACGCGACCCCGGGCCACGCCTCGACTTCCCGCGCGGACACTCGTGGGGAGGCCGTCCGCGCCTTCTCACCCGTTTTCCTTCCAGATTTGAGGGTGGCTTTGAAAACGGCTTTATTATTATTTTTTTTAATGTTTAACGTTCGTGCTGTAGACTTGCCCAGTTCGAGGGGTGCGGGGGAAAAATGAAGGTGTAGAGCCCCAACTCTAGGGAGCCCACGCCAACGGAGGCGGGTACCCCGAAAGGCGTCCTGCCGCGCAGATCATGGGAAACGTGACGGGGAGTTCCGAGCCCGCCCTCCCCGTCCTCCCTCCCCAGGAGACCCTGCTCCCCGGGGGACGGGGACGCGATCGCGCCCGGGGTCCGGAGCAGGGTTTGGAGGGGGGAGCGTGCGGCTCGTGTCCTTTATCCCGAGTCAGCCGGTTCGGTAGTGTCAACTGCACGGGGTCCGAGGATGAGGGGAGCCGAAGATCGGGAAATCCCCGAAGATCGGAGGGGGGGCCGAGGATCAGGGGTGGGGCTCGGGCCTGGAGCCCGCGTGCCCGGATTCCTGAGATCGGCGAGGGCCTCGTCGAGCGGCTGACCTGGACAACGTGCAGCTCACTCGGAAACCCGGCGTCCGTGGCCGTGGCCCCGGGAGGGCGGCAGATTCGTTTACCCCCGCCCCGGAGTCCCGCCCCCCGACGCCCCCGCCCCCGACGGCCCCGCCCCCCGACGGCTCGGGTTCCCACCCGAGATTAGGTGAACTGATTGGGGGTGGAGGAGAACGACGGTGCGGACAGCTCGCTCCCCACCGGCTCCCCCGCCTCCGCCGGCACCGCTTCGAGGTGCCTGGTCCCCTAGACCAGGGGCACCGCGCGTTTCCCGGGCGGTGCATGCACCCCAGACTCGAATGTCCTAAGGCAGGACTTTGGGTGAGCGGAACGGAAAGCGCTTCCTCCCCGGGACTCGGTTTCCGAGGTTGGGTCCTCTGGGTCGGGAATGCCTCGCCTCCGTGCCTGAGGCTGCCGTACCCGAGGCTTTGGGGGTCGTTTTTTCCCCCCACAATGTGGGGGCACAAGCGAGGTTCGCGTGCCATCGTCTGGACGCGATCCCTCCCAGGGGGCAAGGTCTGGTCCTCTGCCGCCGGCCCCCCGCCCCTCTCAAGCCCTCCCCTTTGTCTGGTCGAATGCGTCCCGCTCCTCAGCCCGGGTCTATGTCTGCGAGGTCCGGGCTCTTCGCGCTTTCCGCCTCGCTGCCTCCGACGCACCCCTGGCGTCCAGGCGGATCCGCGCGCCCCAGCTCCACAGCCGGGGTAACGGACCGCCGGGGATAGTGTGAGCCCCGAGCTTGCGAGGGCCGGGCCGGGGGAGGAGCTGGGCCCCGAGTCGGCCGTGGCGGCGGCGGCGGCGGCGGCGCACCGGACTCGTGCCACCTGTCCGAGTGCCACCTGGCGCGCGCGGGCCAGGCCCCGCCCCCGCGGCCGGGCGCGCGTCCCCGCGGCGGGCGCGCGTGCTCCGCCGGGGCGCCCAGGCTCCCGGCCCCAGGGTGCCGACCCGCGTCTCCAAGCGCGTCTCCTCGCCCTTCAGTGCTCCGAGGGACCGCGCGCGGACGGCGCCTCCCGGGGATCCTTGGAGCCGAGCGGCGAGCCACCATGCCGCGCTCCTTCCTCGTCAAGAGCAAGAAGGCTCACAGCTACCACCAGCCGCGCTCGCCGGGGCCCGACTATGCCCTCCGCCCGGAGACGGCGCCCGCGCCAGGCCGAGCAGGTGCGGGGCACGCGCGCGCGTCGGGCGGGTGGGCTCGCCGGGCGCCAAGCCGACCGTGGTTCGAGTCCCGCGTTTCCCAGGAGCCGGGCGGGGGTGGGTAGGAGGGGGAGGCGGCCCTGACGTCCCTCTGATGTCTGTCTGCTCGGGACAGTCGGGTTTCCTCCCGAGGCGGGGCGGTCAGGGCGCAGCGGGGGCCACGGGCTCGCGGGGGGGAGCTCAGCCCGGCCCCGCGTGTCCGTGACCCGCTCTCCCCCCAACGCCTCCCCGCAGACGGCATGCTGAGCGCCGGCGACGCGAAGGCGGAGGCCCGGGACCGTTCATCCCCGGAGTCTCAGCTTACCGAGGCCCCCGACGGGGCCTCACCATCCCCGGACAGCTGCGATGGCAGCGTGTGCGAGCGCAGCTCCGAGTTCGAGGACCTCTGGAGGCCTCCGTCGCCCTCCGCGTCCCCAGGTAGGGCCGGGGCGGGCCGGGGGGCCGCGCCGAGGGGGGGCGCCGCCCTAGCGCAGAAATGGTACCTGGGGACCATGCTACCCCGGAGGGAGGCCGCGGAGGGCGGGAGTGGGGCGTGGGGACCCCTGAACCCCAGGTTTGCGCCTTCCATTCGTTTGGATGGAGTGGGACGGGGAAGCCCGTGGCAGCGGAGGCGAAGTTTGGTTTTGCTGACCGGAACTGATCGTTTACACTGTGTTAGGACCCCAGAATCTGGGCCTCCCCAAACCTCCAAACCTCAATCAGAGGCAGGAGCTGAGCCCGCCAGGGCTAGGAGATGTGTGTGTGTGTGTGTGTGTGTGTGTGTGTGTGTGTGTGTGTGTGTGTGTGTGTGTGAAGAGAATCTCAGTCTTCAGCTCCGTCTTTGTAGGAACAGATGGGGGGCTCGTTGGGGTTTGATGGGCGTCGTGCAGAGGTGGGGGGGCGACTGCCCTCCCAACTGGGGTCCTTTCGGCGGGTCGACTTGTCCAGACGGCCGCTCCGCCGAGTGCGTCCAGGAGGCAGCGCGGGCCTCCACTGCGGGGCAAGGCCTGGGCAGCCGGAGCCCCGCCATCAGAAGCGGGGTGCGGCCTCTCGCTGAGCCTGAGAGTGCGACCGAGCGGACTAGGAAACGCTAAACGCCATCCCCAGGGTGGCGGCGTCCAAGCGCTGCGTGCCCTGCCCCGCACGCACCCCGCACCCCGTCAGACTGGGGCCAGGTGGGCGCTGGGAAGATCCTCACCCCCAGCTCCCTGACTGGACGCTTAGCAGGGAGGACCCCCGGGGCTTGCCTCCCCCGTCTCAGTCTCCCCCCCCCCCCCCCGCCCTTGTTCTCTCTTCTCTTTCCTTTCTACCATTCCTGGGACTTGAACTAAGGGCCTCAAGCGATCCCTGAGGATTTTGCTCTACCTCGTGAGCACGGCTCCCCTTCCGGCTTTTTTGAAGGTTCACTGGCGATAAGAGTCTCAAGGACTTTCCTGCCCAGGCTGGCTTTGAACCGTGATCCTCAGCTCTCAGCCTCCTAAGTAGCCGGGATTACGGGCAGAGCGACGGGCGCCCGGCCTCTTGCGCTTATTCTGAAATGCGTCTGATTAGAGCCTCACTTGACCGCCCCCCCCCCCCCCGCGCGCCGTGGCCCCGGGATCGCGAGGGAACCTGGAGAGGCTGGAGGGTCGTGGGTCCCCCGCCCTCTGGCACCGTCGGAGGCCGCGGGGCCACGGCTTTCCCTGCCCGCGCAGCTCAAGTCCGCGTGGTGCGGGGTCCCACGTGCTCCCCGCAGTCCACCCGTCTCTTCGCCGGGTCCCGCGGGCGCGTTTCTCCCCCGCGGCGCCTCCCCTGCCCCCCCCCGCCCGGCGCCCCCCGCCTCGCGGGCCCCGCACCGCGCGCGTTCTAACGAAGCTGGACGCGGGACGGTTAGCGGGCGCCCGGTGCGGGCTCCGAGCCGACGCCCTCCCTGTGCCTCCGCAGCGTCGGAGAAATCGGTGTGCCCATCGCTGGACGACGCCCAGGCCTTCCCCGTGCCCTTCAAGCCCTACTCGTGGAGCGGCCTGGCGGGCTCCGACCTGCGGCACCTGGTGCAGAGCTACCGGCCGTGCGGGGCCCTGGAGCGCGGCGCCGGCCTGGGCCTCTTCTGCGAGCGCGCCCCGGAGCCGGGCCACACGGCCGCGCTGTACGGGCCCGAGCGGGCGGCGGGCGGCGCGGGGCCCGGGGCGCCCGGGAGCGGCGGCGGCGGCCCGGGCCTGGGGCTCTACGGTGACTTCGGGCCCGCCGCGGCCGGGCTGTACGAGCGTCCGGCGGCGGCGGCGGGCCGGCTGTACCCGGAGCGCAGCCACGAGCTCCACGCGGACCAGGGCGCCGGCGTCAAGGTGGAGTCGGAGCTGTTGTGCACCCGCCTGCTGCTGGGCGGCGGCTCCTACAAGTGCCTGAAGTGCAGCAAGGTGAGGCCCCCGCGCGCCGCCGCCAGCCCCGCGCGCCCCGCCAGCCCCGCTCAGCCGCCCCGCTCAGCCGCCCCGCTCAGCCGCCCCGCTCAGCCGCCCCGCTCAGCCGCCCTCTCCCGGCCCCGCCCGCCGCAGGTCTTCTCCACGCCGCACGGGCTCGAGGTGCACGTGCGCCGCTCGCACAGCGGCTCCAGGCCCTTCGCCTGCGAGATGTGCGGCAAGACCTTCGGCCACGCCGTGAGCCTGGAGCAGCACAAGGCTGTGCACTCGCAGGTGAGCGCCGGGCGGCGGCCGGCTTCCCGGCAGGCAGGCCGCTAGGCAGGCAGGCAGGCAGGCAGCCTAGACTCTGGGGTCTCAGCCCCGTGCGCCCCGTTATTCCTTTTGGGGTGCGGGGAAGGTTGGTGAGCACGGATGCGAGCTGCACACACGTGTGGCTTTACCAGCCCCGATTCTGCTCCCCACGAGGGGGTCCCATCGTCTGCAGCGAGCGAAGGAGGGATCCCGGCCCACGCAACACCCGGGAGCCCCTCTGCCCGCCCTCCACTCGCTCATCACCGGCGGGTGCCAAGTTCTTGAGAATCCTATGGAACACCAGGCGCCCCGTGGGGATTGGAGCTTAGCTGGGATGGCGGGGGGGGGGGGGGGGAGAGGAACACAGCAGCGCACACAGAACTGTGTAGAGGGACCAGAGAATCGAGGGCACGAGGGACAGACGGCAGGGGGATACTGATTTACACAGACTTCCTAAAAGAATATCAGCCCCTCTCCTCCACCAGGACCCTCAGTGGGGGGGGGGGGGAGACCGGTGCTTGTTGAGGGCGGGGAGCAGCGTGTTCAAGGGGTGTCAGCAATGCAGGGTGGCGATGCACGTGCCTGCCACGGGTGTGGAGGGCTGTGGTTGAGTTGTGTTTTGGTAGCTGAAGCGTTTAAAGGCTGTGTGTTCAAGGAGAGAGCGAAGCATGCCAAGAATGGAAATGGACAGAGGATGGAGGGATAACATGCAGGTTTGGTAGCCAGGGGAGCCGGAGAGTTGGGGGCTCGGTTAGTTTAGAGTGCAGAGCCTGTGACTCCCAGCTGACAGACAGCAGGAGCGCGGCGCCTTCCCTCTGCAGGAGCGCAGCTTTGACTGTAAGATCTGCGGCAAGAGCTTCAAGCGGTCGTCCACGCTGTCCACACACCTGCTCATCCACTCGGACACCCGGCCCTATCCCTGTCAGTACTGTGGCAAGAGATTCCACCAGAAGTCAGACATGAAGAAGCACACCTTTATCCACACAGGTGAGCTGAAGGTCCTTGGCTCGATTTTCTGGCCCCGGCAAATGAGAGAGGAGGCTTTCCCATGGGAGTGAATCACAGCAGCAGTGGCAGAAAACAAAGAGACAGATTGTCTTAGTTTCATTCACAGATGCCGCTCTCCCCAGAGGGGACTTGATCTGGGGTTGAGTTGGAAGCACCAGCAGGTGAACGGGCTGTGCTCTATCCTGAGGAAAAGTATTTTCCCCTAGTTGCACTGCTCTGGGTGAAATAGCAAGAATGTTGCTACACGTTGAGGACGTTCTGTAGGGCTCCCACACAGCCTTTTGGGGAAAGGGCTTTGTGGCCTCTGCTGTTTTTATTTTACGGAGCACTTAACTCTGTTTGAGTAAGGAAAATTAGCTAATATTCGTAATATTTTTTCTAATGACCACAAGTCCAAGAGACAAAAACCATTCTTCACTCCCACTTTCAAGATAAGGAAAGTGAGGCACAGGAGGGTGGAATAACAGGTCCAGGTCAGACTGCTACATGGGTAGCCGCGGGCTCGAATTCAGTTCTGTCTCTCCTCTCAGATGTCTGTGCTTGACCGCTTTACCATGTTATGCTTTCAGTCATGAGAGTTGGCAAATACAGAACGCTTCTCTCTACTTTTTCTCCTTTCAAAACAGCATCAAATTCATGCCTGGCCAGGATAATTCCTTACCTACAGTCATGCTCTATAATTTACAAAGTGCTTTCAAATCTGTCATTTTGTTTGAGCTTTCCTGCCACCTCCTAAAGTAGATGGCATCTAGTAGGTCAGAGCCATTGCGTGATTTACTACAAGGAAAACATGGGGTCTTTGAGTGCTCTGGCTTCCAGTTCTAGCTCTTGCTTTAACACTTCATGTGCAGCTAGGTTTTTGTTTTGTTTTTGTTGTTGTTGTTTTTGGCACTGGATCTGGGGCTGTTTTGCTCAAGAATAGTGCTCTAACACTTGAGCTAGAGCTCCATTTCTAGGATTTTTTTGGGGGTGGGGGGTTGGTTAATTGTTTATGAGTTTCATGGACTTTCCCACCTGGGCTGGCTCTGAACTGCCATCCTTATGTCTCAGTTTCCTGAGTATCTAGGATGACAGGTGTGAATCACTGGTACCCTGCAAGTTAGAGATTTTAATGCCAGGAACTCATGGGCATTGGGCATCTTGGAGTGTATCTAAGAGCATTCCATTTAATAGTCAACAAGACATTGAGACTCAGAATCTGACTATTTTACTGCAGAATATGAATATTTAAAATAAATCAATGTGTCTCTCTCTCTTTTTTTTTTTTTTTGGTCGGTCGTGGGGCTTGAACTCTGGGCCTGGGCGCTGTCCCTCAGCTCTTCAGCTCAAGGCTAGCGCTCTACCACTTGAGCCACAGCACCATTTCCAAATCAATGTGTCTCAACACCCACTTTTGGTGTCTATAAATACGCTCAGACAGTAGATATTTGTATAAAAACAAATCCTGTTTTAATCATGCCCCCCCTCCCCGAAATTCCCTGCAGTTCACTCATTACACCTAAAAATGTTCAAGGCACTCAACAGAATGCAACTAGGATCCTGACTGAATGAAGCATTAAGCCCCCCCCCCCTCCCGTCAAACATAGCCAAACTTCATTTCTGGGATTTTTTTTCATAACCTAAACCGTTAAGATATATTTTGTTGGGTGATTACTAATCCCAGAAATCTGCAGCCTGAAGACCGAAGTGCAAGGAAGAGGGACTGGGGGTTCGTGTTTTATTCCCCCTCCCCTACGTCCCCCCCAGGCTGAGTCCCTACTCAGATGCCATGCTGGGGCTGTGTGGAAATGGATCCCACTCCTGTGCTGCTTGTTGGTCACTAATGTGTGGTAGACAAGCTGTTACATAACCTCCCAGGAAGAAAGGACAGAGAAAAGGATTCGCTATGCGGAGAAATACTGTGTGGCTCAAATAAGGCTTGGAGAAATGAAGGTCTGCGTCTCAGACACTTGGCCATCGAGGAGGAGGAGGAGGAGGAGGAGGAGGAGGGGGATGGGGAGGGGAAGGGGGAGGGGGACGGCTCCACGGGTCCACCCGAAACCAACACCCCCTCGGAAACTCAGATTTGAAAACTTCCTCTGACCTGGAGCCGGGTCACGGGGCTTGTGGGGCAGCTGCGCCCACCTCCTGCCGAACATCTGCTCTGGGGGCTCCCGGGCCGGCCGGGCGGGCGGCCCTGGCCGTTTCCGTTTGGCAGGAAATGGTTTGAGGCCTTTGGCTGGGAAGCCCCACTCGCAGAGTCTCCCACCTGCTGACCTGTGGCCTCCCACGGCCCAGGTTGCGGGAGGGGGGCGCAGCCAGCCGCTGCGGGGAGGCGCGTGGATCCCCCCCCCAACTCACGACCTCCTCCATCCCCGCAGGCGAGAAGCCCCACAAGTGCCAGGTGTGCGGCAAGGCCTTCAGCCAGAGCTCCAACCTCATCACGCACAGCCGCAAGCACACCGGCTTCAAGCCCTTCGGCTGCGACCTGTGCGGGAAGGGCTTCCAGCGCAAGGTGGACCTGCGCCGCCACCGGGAGACGCAGCACGGACTCAAATGAGCCGCCGGGCGCGGCCGCCCGCGGCTCCTCCACACTACCGGGGGTGGGGGCGGCCGGCCCGCTCGGGACCCCCCCAGCCCCTCACCCCGCTTCTCCCCGGCCCCTCCGCCCTCCCCTCCGTCCCCGACCGCCGGGGCCCAGACAGGGGCGCGCGACCCTCCCCACCCCGGGCCTCAGGCTCCCCCACACCCAGAGAGATGACAGAAGCCCCTCCCGCCGAGGGCCCTGGGGTGCTAGGGGGGCCGGAGGGAAGATCACCCTCTCTCCCCTCTGGAGAGAGCGTCGACCCTCGTGTGTTGGGTGCTGACTGTCCGTCGTCTCTGCATCTGGGGACCAGCTCGGAAATGGATTTGGGGAAGGAGTTGAATTCTTGGGGAGAGCACACCAGATGCTTGCCCCCCACCCCAGACAGAAAGCAGCAGAAAACTCAGCCAGAGGCCTGCAGGGGAGGCAGACCCGCTGGCCGGTGCACCCCAGCCAATGAGAGCAGGGAGCGTGGGGACCCAGAGGTGAAAGCCGCAGCTCCTTCCTCTCCCCACCCCAAAGCTAAGGGTGGCACCTCCCAAGTGGCTGAGGTCTGTTCTTTCCCTCCAAGGAATTCTGGGAACAAGAGAATCTCGAACCCTTTGGTTCTTATCAAATCTAAACAACAAGGAGCTGAAGAGTTACTTCAAAGATTCATGTACATATCCAGTTTTATGGTGCAGCTGACATTGTTTTTCAGATGTCTGAGCTGGTAGGCATGTGGAATCCTTTGTCTCCCAACTCCCCCCCCATTCCCCCCAACACCATAGAGGGGGAAAAATGGTATTTTTACTTTGATGAGATTTGTAAATGTTTTTGGATCTTTTGCAGTGCATTATGTTTGTTAGTACATATTTATTAGAGTAATGTTTTAAGTTAATAAAGTATTAAGACTATTGTCTCTCATTTAGGCAGTGAACTTGGGAAAGACCATTGCTTTGTTTTTGTGTTGCTTCATTTCATTATTTTTCTGGGTGGCAGAAGCTGGCACTGAAGTGTTAAAAAGGCAAAGCAGACAAACGGATATCCAAAGACAGAGAATACCTTTAGAGATGTTTCTAAACGGAACAGTTAGGAGACCCTGGTGGTCCACAGGTACATCAGCTCTTCCCATGAGAATTTCAAGTTTGTTTGTTTGTTTGTTTGCAGGGCTGAAGATTCCTAGATAAGAAATCAGACTTGCCACCAGAGATTGGATTCTTTAGGCTCTGTCACAGATAGAATATGTGACGGGCAAATCCTTTGACATCTCTGAGACCACAAGGTGTGGATATGGGTCCTGTTGTCCCAATCCAACTCTGACTACTTTGCTTCCACAGAGAATAGGGAGGAGGAAGAAGTATGCAATTGGCTAGCTGGTTGTGTGGGAGCAAATTACAGAACTACGGTGAAATGACCTAGGTTATTTGTTTTTTTGGGTTGGTTGTGGGGCTTGAACTCTGGGCTTGGGCTCTGTCTCTGCGCTCTTCAGCTCAAGGCAAGCGCTCTACTGCTTAGGCCACAGTGCCACTTCCGGTTTTCTAGTGGTTTATTGGAGAGAAGAGGCTCACAGCCTTTCTTGCCCGGACTGGCTTTGAATCAGGATGCACAGATTTCAGCCTCCTGAGTAGTTAGGATTACAAGCATGAGCCATGGGCGCCCAGCTTAGTTATTTGTTGTTCTATACCAACCATATCTCCTTTAGGAGAATAAAACCAGAGTAAGGTCTTGACCTAAATCCACACCATTTGCCATGATATATATGGCCCATCATGACTACCAGGTGATGCTCCTTTGCCACTCTATTTCCACACACCGCTTGAGTCTGCAGCTGTAAGTGGTGAGATTGCCTAGCTCAGTTTATTTGGTCACTGTTGATTTGTCAGCCCCCACAACAGTGCCTGGCACACAATCAATGATTGCTTTATCCCGTGGGCCTACTCTACTCTGCAGCTCAAAAGTTTGAGAAGTTGCTTGAGTAGTAGGAAACAAATAGGCACATAGGACTTCTGTTGTGGTGGTGTTGGTGGTGAGGGCAGGGATTGAACTTGGGGCCTTTACAAGCTAAGGTGCTTGCTATACAGCTGTGCTACTCCCAGCCAGAGACTTTGTGAGTTGGTGATTCAGGGAGGTATGATGGGGCTTTGCTCTAATCCCTCTAAATCTCTGTCCTTGTAGACCCTCTCCCAAACCAGTCTATTCTCATTCAGAACTTAAATTTGTTTACTCTGCAAGTGCAATTTAAGGTAGTTTTTCAGAACAGAGGGGTGATAGATGGGGCATCTGGGAACCACTTCATAACATCCTGCCCAGCAAGGCAAAGCCACAGCGGATAATGCAAAACACCTCTCCCCAAGGGCCTCCACGCATGCGGTTGGTTATGGTTGGTTATTTTCAACCTGGTTTAGAAAGCAAATTGTACTGAGGGGTGAATTGAACTGATTGAAATCTCTGAGTCTCTCTTCTCCTGGCTCTCTCTGATGATATTTAAATTATTTGGCCCATTTTCATGTTCCCTATCTATGTTATAAACAAGGAGTTTTTTGTTTTTGTTTTTTTTTGTTTTGTTTTGTTTTTTGAGACAGGCTCTCACTATGTAGCCCCAGGCTGGCCTTGAACTCACAAACCTTTTAACACAGGGTCCTGAGTGCCGAGATTACACCATTTTCAGTCTAGGAGCTGTAATTTTAATGTTAATTATATGTCTTCTTTGGATAGCCATTATCTTGCTTTCCCTGGTTCAGAATCAAAACAAATTACTGTGCCTGTTACTGTGTGAAATTTGAAGATTGCAAATATCTCTTTTAATGTTATTACTTGGCTCCATTAAAAATACATTGTGAATATTCCATGTCACATTATTCATGAGGCAGGCTCTATGCCTTTTGTCTGCCGGAGTAACAGGAGAAACAGTAAGGAGAGACACCAGAGCACACCTTTGTTTCTTTCACTAAATTTTTAATAACACCTCCAGCTAGCCAGTTGGTGAAGCTCAGCTCTTGCACAAAAGTGGAAAAGCACAGCTATCTCTTGAGAAGCTCGGCTCTTTCAGGAGCTAATTTGAGTTTGTGTTCATCTACACCAGACAGGATTAAATTACCTATCAAGTGTGCTGAGCTATCAGGATTCAGGCCACGTAAAAGGTGAATTTCATCTGATTGATTTGAGACACAAATGGAACAATTTTTTTAAAGCTCCGCCTTAATTAAAGGGACAGCAAAGTATCACTGTGCTGTGACTGCTATCAGCCATTGCCCTTGGAACTGGGTATCGATAGTGATTTGACCTGTCTTCTTGACATGTGCCTATTTAACCTGATTACTCCAGGGCAGCAAAGGAAGACGGAGCAGACGGACCTCCTTCACCACATCTTACTATAGGGGTCTAGTATGATGTGTATAAATTTGTGCTGCTCTATTATCTCTGTAGTGAAGACTTTCCTGGAAGTTCATTTATTTTTGAAAAACAATTTTTAGTTTGTTAAATCATCTTAAAAAACATTAATCAAAATTTACCCAAAGCCCTTCTAGCTTTAAAGTTTATTTTTGTAGTGCTCCTTTCCAGTCTTCTAGTGTGAGCTTATTTATATTTTATATTTTTTAACCTGTGAACAGTGTATTTATAACTTGTCTAGATAGCTCTTTACCATTTGGACACATACGTAGATGTATTTCACAATGAGCATTTGAATTTTTTTTTTTTTTGGTCGGTCATGGGGCTTGAACTCTGGGCCTGGGCACTGTCCCTGAACTCTTCAGCTCAAGGTGAACGCTCTACCACTTGACCCACACAGCACCACTTCTAGTTTTCTGGTGGTAAACTGAAGATAAGAGTCTCACAGACATTCCTTCCCGGGCTGGCTTTGGACCTCGATCCTCAGATCTCAGCCTCCTGAGTAGCTAGGATTACAGGTGTGAGCCACTGCCATCCAGTTTTTACCTACTTTTTAAATAACATATCTTAAGCACATTGGAAAGAGAGATAGAGAGCAAGAGAGATAGAGTGCTTTGTTCTTTTTCTCCTATTCATGAAAGAATCCAAATTTGCAAGGCTTTTTTCAAGCCTGAGTCTGTTTTAATGTAGAGGAGAAACAAAAGCAGGAAGTTGGATTTTCATCTTGATGCTAGTTTTACAAACTCCATTGAGTTTTTTTTTTATTTTGAGTAAATTCGGAAGCCTGGTTTCAATTCTTCCTTTTCACATGAATTAGACAGTTTCCTGGGTTGCCCTTTCTGAGCAGCAGCAGTGATGGACGCCTTTGCACGGCTGGCCCCCGCGGCACTGTTCGCTCACTCTAAGGTGGCAAGCAGGACTCATCTGGACTATACGTCAAGAGATTTCATGAAGTCTCCACTTCCTCTTTTCCCATACTAAAGCCACTCTGCACGGACTCTGTCAGAAACATGCGTGACAAGCCCTGAACTGGGCCTGGGGACCCACTGTCGCATGTCAGCTCCCACCATCTTTATGACTTCTTTTCTGAGCCATTATTGGTTACATCCTGTGTGTAGGCACGATGTAAACGAGCACATAAAACAAAAATTAGAAGACTTTCAAAACTCTTTTAAATCCAAAGGTTCTTTGATTCTCAGATCCTCTTTTTCTACATGGACAAGACAACTTTCTAGGCATGTTTGAAGTGTGTCCAACCAAGTCCTTCACTCGGGAAGGATGGGCATGATTGTGGATTTGGTTCTGTGTACTATATAATGAGTATCTAATGAAAGCAAATCATACTTGCAAGCTGGTGTCCATGGCTCACAGTATAAACCTAGCTACTCAGGAGGCTGAGAGCTGAGAAACGCAGTTGAAAGCCAGCCCTAGTAGGGAAGTTTGTGTGACTCTTACCTCCAGTTGAACACCAAAAAAGCCAGAAGTGGCTCAAGTGAAGGAGCATTATCCTTGAGCAAAAAAAGGGACAGTGTCTAGGCCTCGAGTTCAAGCTCCAGGATCAGCACACACACATACACACCACACACACACACACACACACACACACACACACACACACACACACACACACACACAAAACACACACACACAGACTTAAGCAAAGTCAAAAATCACTAAAATCTTAATTTTTATTTTATGATTTACAATTGTGTGTGTGTGTGTGTGTGTGCGTGCCAGTCCTGGGCCTTAAACTCAGGGCCTGGCCACTGTCCTGGGCTCATTCATTCATTCATTCATTCATGCTCAAGACTAGTGCTCTACAACTTGAACCACACCCTCACTTCAAAATTTTTAGTGGTTAATTGGAGATAAAAGTATTAAGGACCTGGGCTGGGAGCATGGCTCAGTGGTAGAATGCTTGCCTTGCATGCATAAGGCCCTGGGTTTGATTCCTCAGCACCACATAGGCAGAAAAAGCTGGAAGTGGCACTGTGGCTCAAGTGGTAGAGAGCTAGCGTTGAGCTGAAGAGCTGAGGGACAGCACCCAGGCCCAGAGTTCAGGCCCCAGGACAAAAAAAAAAAATGTCTCAAGGTCTTTTCTGCCCAGGATTTGAACCTCAATCCTTAAATCTCAGCTTTCTGAGTAGCTAGGATTACAGGTGTGGGTCACTGGCACCTGACTTGGAGTCTATTTGAAGGCTTAGGTCAGTCATTCTTGGGTAATAGCATTATTGGCCATGATAGCTCTGCTGCCGCCTGACACTGGTATTGGTTCCCATTTCAGGCACATGAGAGGGTCAGCTGTGCACTGGGAAGCTCTTTGCAGCCCACAAGCCCATGTCACGTGTCCCCTCTTCCTGGCTACCCACCCACATTCTTGAGCATCACTAAAGATACCCAAGGGACTACAGGGACCATCCTTTCTGCTGGTTGCTGTTGGTCCAAGCCTGGGAGATCTCAGGTGTGGAAAGTGGTTGTGAAGATTTCTGGGCAATGTTCTCTCTAATAAATGGAAACAGAATTGTTTATTTAAAAGTGTTAACCAGGTGTCGGTGGCTCACGCTGTCATCCTAGCTACTTAGGAGGCTGAGATTTGAGGATTGTGGTTCAAAGCCTTGGCAGGAAAGTCCATGAGACTCTTATCTCCAATAAACCACTAGAAACCCGGAATTGGGTGCTGTGGCTCAAGTGGTAGAGTGCTAGCCTTGAGCTAAAGAGTGCAGGGACAGTGCCCAGGCCTTGAGTTCAAGCCCTGTGACCAACCCCCGCTCCAAAAACAGTGTTATAGCAGGGGTGCTGGTGGCTCCCACCTGTCATCCTAGTTACTCAGGCAGTGGAGAGGTGAGGATTGAAGTTGAAAGCCAGCTCTTACAGGAAGTCCATAGGACATCTCCAATTAACAAAAAGAGTTCAGAATTAGAGCTGTGGCTTAAGGACTAAAGCATGAGCTTTGAGCACAAAAGCTCAGGGACAGTGCTCAGGCCCTGAGTTCAAGCTCCAGTACCAGCGCACACACACACACACACACACACAAAGCATTAGATTGGGAAAAGGACACATAAAATTATAAAATTGACTCCTGTCATTATGGATGATGGAAGTTTCAGCATTTGCCACTAGAAAGCTGATATGCAGAAGAGCAGAGCAGTAGTTCTAGTCTGAGGCAGATCAAGCAGGCTGCTGGGCCAGGTTCCTTTTTGGCCATTTTGCTTTATCCAGTTCTTCAGTTGATTGAGTGAGGCCCACCGATTGCACGCGGTAGGGAAATCTGCTTTATTTAGAGTAATGATTTACATGTTAATCCCATCACAGATACCCAGTGAGATGAGTTTAACAGACTCTCTCTGTAGCCTTTGGCTCAGTCAAGTTAACATACAAAAATTAAAGGCATCGGTGGCTCACACCTGTAATCCTAGCTACTCAGGAGGCTGAGATCTGAGGATCGAGGTTCAAAGCCAGCCTGGGCAGGAAAGTCCCCAAGACTCTTATCTCCAGTTAACCACTCAGAAAACTGGAAATGGTGTTGTGACTCCAGTGGTAGAGCGCTTGCCTTGAGCTGAAGAGCTGAGGGACAGAGCCCAGGCCCAGAGTTCAAGCCCCAAGATCGACCAAAAAAAACAAAGCCATACAAAATTAAAATTAAGTCATCAGTCTCCAAACTGCCAGTGTTTTCATCAGGGCAAAGAGCCATAGTTGCTGTAATAAACAATTCTGAAATTTCAATGTCTTACCCAGTGAAGTTTATTTCTCACACCTGTCACCCTGGAGTTGGGTATGTTTGGGAGGCTGACATCACAGGTGATGGAAAGATCTCCACGTCTTCCAGCTTGCTGCTGCTCCTGTCTTTAGGGGTTTCTCAGAGTCCTCTGCTGTATTTTCTGTGTTTAGCTGGACAATGAGTGAAGAAGGAATGTAAAGCAAGATGTATACCTCCCTTTTCACATTCCCAACACACCTCACCCCTCTGCGCCTCGGAGGAGAAGATGGAACGGGTGACCAAGTAGCCAGTCCTCAGAGACTCTCCTACCTTTTTATTTTTTCACTTTGCGTGAGTACTGGGGTATGAACTTAGGGCTTTGCGTTCTTTGCTTGGCTCTTTGCGTAAGGCTAGCACTCTACCACTTGAACCACAGCTTCCTTGCTGGCTAATTAGAAATTAAAAAAAAAAAATCTCAGACTTTCTTGTCTGGGCTGATCTTGCATCTCCATTCTCAGAACTCAAAGCTGAAGTTTGAATTCAGGACCTTGCACCTCAGTGCCCTGCCACTTGAGCCACGCCCTCAGTCTTCTACCTAGTTTTGGAATGGTGGTTTATCGCCTCTCTGGGTCTGTTTCCTTCCTCAAGCAGTGAGGAGAGCAGGCCAGATATTCTCTAAGGGACTTCCCGGCTCTGACCATCCAAGTTCTGTGATCTATCGAAATCTTGGTTGGATCCTGGAAACACTCTCATAGAGATGACTCCTTTCAGCTCCAGAGAGAAAGATTGGGATTAGAGCCTCTCTCGCCACAGCACTTTTTCAACCTCCCCCTGCAGCCTGGGGAAGGCTGTAGTTCCTACAAATCAAGACGACTCCCTGCCCAGGCTGTCAGCTTATCTCAGGCCACAGTGCAAGCCTCTCCTTCCTGAGAATGTATGAGCCAAAATTAATATGGCGATGGCATTTCCCCTAGCTCCTCATTTCATGCTTCGAAAAGTATGACCCACTTGTGGGAGTCCCTAAAATGTTACCAGCACTTGCTTGTTCTTAGATCTGAGCTACAAATGTTCTTCCTTGTAGCATCCTGTCTTTGATGGCAGATACAGCTTAAAACATTGATTCTTCTTTTATTGTCATACAATTCCCTGAGCATTTATTTCTAGATTGACTTAGAATTGTCTAGGCATGTAGCACTTGCCATATGCACAATATCTTTATAATGAGATACTGTGAGTAAACTTACAAGATTAAATAACCACAGTCACAGCTTGAGCTGAAAAACCTAGAATTTCATCAATATCATGGCTACCACCTGGCCCATTTCCTTCAGCCTTTTAATTACTTCTTCCAGTTCCTCACTCCCCTGTTCAGTTATGGAGCTTGAGTTGGGTGCTGTCTGTAAGCTCTTTTGCTCAAGGCTAGTGTTCTACCACTTTTTTTTTTTTTTTTTTTTTGTCTATCGTGGGGCTTGAACTCTGGGCTTGGGCGCTGTCCCTGCATTCTTCAGCTCAAGGCGAGTGCTCTACCCCACTTGAGCCACAGTGCCACTTCTGATTTTCTGGTGGTTTATTGGAGATAAGAGTCTCTCAGGCTTTCCTGCCTGGGCTGGCTTTGAACAGCAATCCTCAGATCTCAGCCTCCTGAGTAGCTAGGATTACAGGTATGAGCCACCGGCGCCCGGCTTGTTCTATCACTTTTAGCCACAGAGCCACTTCTGGTTTTCTGGTGGTTAATTAGAGATAAGTCTCACAGACTTTCCTGCCCAGGCTGGCTTTGAACCATAGTCCTCAGATCTCAGCCTCCTGAGTAGCCAAGATTACAGGAGTGAGCCACCAGTGCCCAACTGTTTATTACTTCTTTTATACTAATCCTTTTATTCGTTCATTCATTCATTCATTCATTCATTTATTTTTGTCGGTCGTGGGGCTTGAACTCTGGGCCTGGGCGCTGTCCCTCAGCTCTTCAGCTCAAAGCGAGCACTCTACCAGTTGAGCTACAGAGCCACTTCCGGTTTTCTGGTGGTTTTATTGGAGATAGGAGTCTCACAATCTCTCCTGCCCGGGCTGGCTTTGAACTGAGATCCTCAGATCTCAGCCTCCTGAGTAGTTAGGATTACAGGCGTGAGCCACCAGCGCCGGGCATACTAATCCTTTTATACTTAAAACATTTTTTTTTTTTTGGTAAGAATAGAAAGGCCTGAAATGTTTTTTTGTTTTTTGTCAGTCCTGGGGCTTGAACTCAGGGCCTGGGCACTGTTCCTGAGTTTCTTTTGCTCAAGACTAGTACTCTACTACTTGAGCCATGGCGCCACTTCCAGCTTTTTCTGTGTATGTGGTATGGAGGAATGGAACCCAGGGCTTCATACATGCTAGGCAAGCACTCTACCACTGAGCCACATTCCCAACCAATACCTGAAATATTTTGTAGCATAAAACAAAAAAACAAAACCAGTGACACGAGTTGGGCACTGGTGGCTCACCCCGGTAATCCTAGCTACTCAAGGCTGGGATCTGAGGATCCATGTACAAAGCTAGCCCAGGCGGGAAAGTCTGTGGGACCTTTATCTTCAATTAACCAGCACAAAACCAGAAGTAGAGCTGTGGTCAAGTGGTAGGTCATTAGCCTGGAGTGAAAAAGTGAAGGGACAATGCCCAGGCCCTGTGTTCAAGCCCCAGTGCTCCCAATAATAATAAAAAGAACAAGAAGAAGCATGATTTCCGTGGCGAGCACTGTCCTACTTCCCAAGCTGTTGCTTTTCATACACTTAGATGTAAATATATGCTACAGTGATGAATCACCTATTTGAAGATTATTGGGGTTTCAGTTTCCATTGTGTCCTTGTGAGGTTTTCTGTTTTGCTTGCTGTTATAAATGTCTCTTTACTTCCCCTGTGTGTTCATGGTTTGTTTTATTTTTTGCTGTTTCTGGAGCTTGAACTCAGGGCATGGGTGCTGTCCCTAAGCTTCTTTTGCTCAAGGCTAGTGCTTTACCATTTGAGCCATGGCTCTACTTCTGGCTTTTTTGGTAGTTTATTGGAGATAAGCGTCTCACAGATGAAACTGCCTGGGCTGGCTCTGAACTGTGACCCTCAGATAACCAGCCTCCTCCTGAGGAACTAGGACTAAAGGCATAAGCTACTGGCATCTGGCTTTAGCATATCTTCAAAGAAGTGCATTTTACTGTAATACTTGCCAACCTCAGGCATCTAAAAACCACATAAGCTGTGGCTTATTATTATGATTACAGTGGCTCATGCCTGTAATCATAGCTACTCAAGGCTGAGATCTGAGGATCCTGGTTCGAAGCCAGCATGGGCAGGAAAGTTGGTGAGACTCTTATCTCCAATTACTCACAGAAAAAGCCACAAGAGGCACTGTGGATCAAGTGGTAGAGCACTAGCTTAGAGCAAAAGAAGCCCAAGGACAGCGCCCAGGCCCAGAGTTTAAGCTCCAGGACTGGCAAAAATCAAAACAAAACCTAATACATTTATAGGAGTTAACTTATCAGATACTTCTAAGATGTGACCAGCAAGGAATCAGCTCTTAAATGCACAGTGCTGGTCACAGAGTGATGGAAGAATTTCACCAATGGAAGAGCTTGAGTAGAAAAGTTTATTACACATCATCAGCTTGTCCATGCCGTTCTTGACTCCATTTCTTTGGTGAAAGGATTCCAGATGTCTGAAGAGGCTGATGCTCTTGCAGCTTCTGTCCTGGGCTTGTCTTGGCTAAATCCTTTAGCAACCTGAACTTGGGCCTGGCAATGGGGAGGTTTATGCATGTTAGCGTTCTGAGGGTAGTTAGGAGATTTACCCCACAATGTGATAAACTTCCTCCTTCCTAACGGTTATCTACACTCCAATCCTAATCATTGCCTTCTTTCCAAATGCTCCAGGCATGTTGCTCAGGAAGCACAAGGAGTCCCAAACCACAGAGTTTCACTTCTTTTACTAACTGTTCACCCTGTCAGAAAGCTGGACCTTCCAGGAGGCCAGGGTCACCCCCAAAGTGAAGAAAGTGAACCTGCATTGTGTAAAATGTGCCCAGAGCTGCCTCAGGAAGTATCAGAGCTTCCTGATTGCAAATGCAGATAAAGGCTTTAGCTCAAGGCCAGAGTTGCTGAGGACAAAAGCCACCAACCTGCCAACATGCAGAAAATGACATCTCAAGGCTCTGAAGGCAGTTATGAGAAAGCCCGGGTCTCAAACTGAACTCAGATAAGGCAAAGCTTGCCCAGACCTTTGGAAAGAACAGGGGACCCCAGATGCCTGGGGTTCTGACAGTTAATGTTAGGAAGTCAGCTTCTGTAAGCTATTACAGAACATGTGGTGAGCTAGTAGAACCTGTCTGTCAGAGCTCTGTGAGATCTCTTCTGTGCTTTCAGTGTCTCCTCTAAAATATAAAAGGTACCATACATTGTCAGTATGAAGAAAAAAGACTGTGGCTTGAAAAGGAGATCAGGAGCTGGGCATTGGGTGACTCGCACCTGTAATCCTAGCTACTCAGGAGGCTGAGAGCTAAGGATCTTGGTTCAACGCCAGCTCAGGCAGGAAAGTCTGTGTGACTCATATTAAGCACCCAAAAAAGCTGGAAGTGGAGCTGTGGCTCACTAGCCTTGAGCAAAACAGCTCAGGGACAGCATACCCAGGTCCTGAGTTCAAACCTCAGGGCCAACACCAAAAAAAAAAAATGCAAAAACATCAGGATTAATAGCAAAGAGCAAAATTCAATTTCCTTTGTTTGTTAGTTGCTTTAGCTGTGAAATAGGAAGAGTAATGCCTGGTAGTAGAGTTATTGTGAGCCTTGTAGTGGTTATGCTGTTCTTCTTTGGTGTCAGTACTGGGGCTTGAACTCAGGGCCTGGAGCTCTTGCTTGGCTTCTTCATTCAAGGTAGACACTCTGTTACTTGAGCCATACCTCCACTTCTGGCTTTTTGGTGGTTAATTGAAGATGAGTCTCATGGGCTTTTCTGCCTGGGCTGGCTTCAAACCATTAACCCCAGATCTCAGCCTCCTGAGGAGCTAGGATTATAGGCGTGAGCCACCAGCACCTGACAATGCTATTATTCTTCACCAGGGCTTTGATGTGTGTTCTAACAGGGCTGGGAACTTGTGTTTGTAGTAGTAACATGGATCAGATATCATGAATAACCCTTTAGATTGAGGTGAGTAAAACTAATTGTCTAACAGAAGCTTTCCTCTTTTGAGGCAGGGTATGCTGAGCCAGCCAGACTGGTCTAGGAGGCCTAGGTTCAGCCTCACCCCAGCCTTCTGTGTACACTTTAATAGAATGTGGTTGGGTGGAATGGCAGTTAGATCAATATTGCTGGTAGTCTCCCTTATTTCTATTTTTTTCTGTCAATTATTAAAAAAGTAGCATTGAGATCAGATTTCTTGCAGTTTTACTAGTTTTGCTTCATGTATCCTGAAGCTAGGTGAAGGGCTAACCATCTGAGCTCCAGAAGGATATAATTAATAGTAGGAATGGAAAAGAACAGGAGTTTTGAAATGCAGACACTCCACTGAATCTCAAACATTATATACCTTATGCACATAATACACACATTCATATACACATATATACAACTAATCTAGACATCTTACTGCATATACAAGTCTTCAAATCAGAGAGAAAAGAGGGAGAAGGCAACTATACTAATAGCTTACTTCTTACAACAAAACCCCAAGAAGAGAATTTTTTTTTTGGTGTTTCTTTAATGTTCTGAGAGGAATATTAGGAACATTCTAGGCTGGTAGCCTAGAGTTATAATACAAGACAGAGCAATAAAGAATATTTTTCACCTAGGTGCTGGTGGCTCATGCCTTTAATCTTAGCTACTCAGGAACCTGAGGATTGCAATTTAAAGCCAGCCTGGGCAGAAAAGTCTATGAGAGTCCATGGAGTCTTTTCTCCAATTAACCACGAGAAAACTGGAAATAGTGCTGTGGCTCAGAATGGTAGAGTGCTAGCTAGCCTTGAGCAAAAGAGCTTAGGAACAGTGCCCAAGCCTTGAATTCAAGACCCATGAGCAACAGCAACAACAAAATAAATTTCAGGCAAACACAATAATGAAGGCCTCTACCTTCCCCAATAATCTGAGTTTACTCCTAGAAGATATCATAAAAGATGCATTCTAGAATAAAACATGAAAAGCCTAGCCAGGTGCTGGTGGCTCATGCCTGCAATGCTAACTACTCAGAAGGCTGAGATCTGAAGATTGTGGTTTGAAGCCAGCCTAGGTAAGAAAGTCTGACTCTTTTCTCCAACTTACTACCAAAAAGCTAGAAATGGCATTGTGCTTCAAGGGGCAGAGTACCAGCTTTGAGTGAAAAAGCTAAGGGACAATGACCAGGCCCTGAATTCAAACGTGAGTGCCTATACTCTCTGTCTCTGTCTCTCTGTCTCTCTCTCTCACACACACAGAGTTTTTTTTTTTTTGCTGCCATTTGGCAGCAAAGACAACTGCAAATGAGGGCCACTATTGACTGTCAAACAGCAAACTGAAGCAACATTTTGGAAGAAAATAGACTAGAATTGAAATACTGAATTTATATTGCAATTACAGCTAAAATCTTGCTATTGGAAAGAAGATCAAGACATTAACTTCAGAGTTTGTTACATTACTATCTTAAACTAGCTAAAGTGACCTGTGAAATAATAAATGGTAAAAGACATGTACTTTCTCAAATAGGAGGAAATGAAATTAGAAATGAATTCAAAAGAAGGCAAAGCAATAAAGAAGGAAAAAAGTAGCAGATAATAACGGGGTCTAGAGCACTTTGCCCAATGCTAGACATGTTACCAATATAAAACGTAATTGCTATATTAAATAATATACTTACTATGTATTAATAACTTGTTACTATTCAGTTTTGATAAGTCTTTCTCTGTGGTATTCAAGTCAGGGACACTTAGCCAGGTAAGTCCCATGAGTTCTGATAACTCTTTGGTGTCAATAAATTCATAAAACTAAAAGACAGGCAGTAATCGGGAGAAATTAAAAAGTTCTATGAAAGTCTAGAGTGTAGCTCAGTGGTAGGGAGTCTGCTAAATACTTGTGAAGCTTGGGGTTTGAATCCTAACACCTCAAAACATAAAACGCAAACGCAAACCCTATTTCCTACAAGGTACATCATTCCTATCATGCTTTGGCCCCATCTACAAAATGAAAGGATTAAATTTCAAATTGGATGTTCCGAAATTTGCAGATTTCATTTTATCAAAAGAAAGAGAAGCCGGGCGCCGGTGACTCACGCCTGTCATCCTAGCTACTCAGGAGGCTGAGATCTGAGGATCGTGATTCAAAGCCAGCCCAGGCAGGAAAGTCCCTGAGACTCCTATCTCCAGTAAACCACCTGAAAACCGGAAGTGGCGCTGTGGCTCAAGTGGTGGAGCGCTAGCCTTGAGCTGAAGAGCTGAGGGACAGTGCCCAGGCCCCACGACCACCACCATCACCACCACTCCCAACACCACCAACAGGGAGAAAATCTGGCCACAGAAACAAAAAAAAAAAAAAAAAAAGAAGGTGCCTCTGTGTGTTTAGAAAGTTTGCCGAGTGGAGTCACTACACCGCAAACACTCTTAGGGTCTTTTCCGCTTTGAATCTGAGGAGCCTGGATGCAGCCCAGACAGAAACACAGCCAAGGCAAGCCCACCAGCAAGAGGGGCCCGAAGGAGGCCTGCTCTTCCCAGAAGATCAGGCTGGGCAGCTGCGGGGTGAAGCTGCCCATCAATCGGATCATCCCACACCCGTCCCTCCTCACTCCGGGACAGGCGGCCGGCTCTGCCTGCTAGCCTTCTTCTCGAATCCTGTAACCCGCTTTCCACACGCGAGCACGGAATCGAACACTAAACCAGCTCGGTGGGGTGGCCGTCGAAGGCGGGGGAGCAGGTCGGGGGGAGAGGGGGGTGAAGGGAGCCAAGACGCAATCAAGGGATCAAGGGTGCAACACCACCGTCTCCCCGTCCGCCTCCCAGGACCGGGAGTCCTGCGGGTTTCTAAGAGCCTGGAGGAGGATGTGTGTTTCCCGTTCTCTGATTTGTGTAGAACCGCCCGCCCCAGACCCGGTCAGACTCCCGCCACGCAGGCTCCGCAGCTGTTCCGTTCCCCGCGCCGGCCCGGCCCCAGAGCCCGGGAAGGTAAACAGCCCCGCCGCCCAGGCGCCCCACCCACCATTTTATTTTGCTAAATCACTCCTTTAGCTAATATTTCAGGGACAGACACGCGCCGCATCTGGCTCCAGCCAAATATTTTCAGTCACTCGGATCCCAAGGTAAATATTTGCCAGTTCGATTGCCGCAGCAGAGGTGGCGTGAAACGGCGACTCACTCGTCAACTTGCAATCCCGGTGGACGCAGCTGCCGGGGCTCCCGCCCTCGGCCCCGCCCTCGGCCCCGCCCTCGGCCCCGCCCTCGGCCCCGCCCTCGGCCCCGCCCACTAACGCCCGTCCGGGGTGAGCCCGTCCTCACGGACAACGCCACTGCCCTATAACTCCGCCCACTGCAGGGCCCTGCCTATCTGGTATAACCCCGCCCCACCCCGGGGCCGTCCTTTCCAGTGTCCCGCCCCCTCTCCCGTGAGGCCCCGCGCTGGCCCCGCCCCCTGCGTCTGCGTCCGCGGCGCGTGGGCCCGTGGCTCCCGCGACCCGTCGAGGCGAAGGTGAGCGGCGACGCCCGCTGGGCAGGCTGCCGTGGTTTCTTCAGCTGTTCTCCGTTCCGGTCTCTGGACTCCTCCGCAGGGCACCGATGCTGGTTATCTGGAGTTGGTGACGCTCCAGGAGAGGGCGAGGAGGGCGAGGGACTGCGGTGGAAGACGGGATTCCAGAGCCAAGATGGCGTCCGAGGCCCGCACCCAGCGGCCTGGAGGAGACCTCGCAGTCAGTGCGGGAGACGCTTGGTAGCCGGGACCCTCCTACGAACACCAGGCAGAAGAATGCAAACTTCAACAGAACCGAATTTTGGGAGCTGATACAAACATAGAGATGCTTTTTTTTTGTCGGCCGTGGGGCCTGAACTCTGGGTCTGGGCACTGTCCCTCAGCTCTTCAGCTCAAGGCTAGCGCTCTACCACTTGAGCCACAGCGCCACTTCCGGTTTTCTAGTGGTTCATTGGAGATAAGAGTCTCATGGTCTTTCCTGCCTGGGCTGGCTTTGAACCGCTATCCTCAGATCTCAGCCTCCTGAGTAGCTAGGATTACAGGCGTGAGCCACTGGGGACATAAGGCTTAGAGCTATTATATAGGATGCAGACTCCAGTCTCAACTCCAGTGTGCTTTCTGGTTCACCGTGATGAGATAGGATATTTCCTTCCATCTTCACTGGAGGCAGTTTCCTTGAATTACTTGAATTCGATCTCATGATGGTCTCTTCAGTTACTGTGTTTTAGAGTTTACCTCTGGCTAAAGAGAAAACTTGCCTCAACGTCTCCTAGCTGTTCCGTTCAGGCACTGGGTCTAGTGTCTGTCTTTAGGCTGCTTCTTCACTTGGCCTCAGATTGAACAGTTCCAGTGATGGGAAGCTCACTGTCTCAGGATTCTTAGTTGTGTTGAGCAGTTTCATCAGTTAGAATGTCTTTGTTGGTTCAGGCCTTAGGCTGTTGTCCCAAATGGTGTCCTATCTTCTAAACAAGAAGAGAAGTAATAAAGGATAGGGAAGGCCACAAAAGAATGAAATACTTTACCTTTCCTCCACCAGAAGACGCAGAATTCTCATTTTCAATTTTGTCTCTTTTGAAAGTAAAGGCCCAGCAATGTACTGTTGTCTCCAGTGTGTAATCCCAGCTACTTGAGAGGTTGAGAATGGGAGGATCACCTTCAAAGCTAACTGGAACCACTATGCCTGGCTAAGATGTCTGTGTGTTTGTGTGTGTGTGTGTGTGTTGGTACTCAGGCTTGACCGTGTGTGTGTGTGTGTGTGTGTGTGTGTGTGTTGGTACTCAGGCTTGACCTCAGGTTTGTCTGTGTGTTTGTGTGTGTGTGTGTGTGTGTGTTGGTACTCAGGCTTGACCGTGTGTGTGTGTGTGTGTGTGTGTGTGTTGGTACTCAGGCTTGACCTCAGGTTCTGGATGCTGCTCCTTAGTTTTTTTCACTCAAGGCTGGTGCTTTGCCACAGTTCTGCCTCTGGTTTTTAGCTGGTTAAGTGGAGATGAGTTTGTTTTTTTTAAATCAGGGTTGGCTTTTCAACTGTGATCCTCAGATCTCTGCTCTCAGCCTAGGATTTCAGATGTGAGCCAGTGTCTGGCATGAATTAACTTTTGAGTATGTTGAGAGAGTCCAGTGTCATTATTTTGTATGTGGCTATCCAGTGTTCCTAGCATCATTTGTTGAGATTTTTCCTATGGGTGGTATTTTCCTTTCTCTCTTTTTTTTTTAAACACTTCTATTACTTTTATTTGTGGCATTTTCTTGATGTTAGACTTATTCTGGTGGAGCCTACACTGTCTTTATTGCTTACCCATGTGTGCTCAGGAAAATTTAAAATTATTTATCTGGGAACATAGGAAAGACTTACATTCAAGTCAAGTGGAGAAGCATGGTACCCCAGAAAACCCTAGTGAAAGTGATTGCTGAAGTATTGACTATAGAGAGGGTATTAGTTTGAAGCCAGCCAGGGCAGGAAAGTCTGTGAACCTGTCTCCAAAATAACCAGCAAACTATTAAACTGGTTCAAGTGGTAGAGTGCCCACTGGGAGCAAGCAAGCTGAGTGAGAGCCTGAGGTCCTAAGTTCAAGCCTGTTCCTAGCACAGACACACAAAAATTAAGGCACATTTTCTCTCTTTACAGAGCTGTTGTGAGGATTAATTACAAACACTGAGAAAAGAGCAAAGAAGATGTCTATAATATATGGTGGCTTTTTTTCCTAGTCCAGAAAGTGATTTCCCCATAGCTCAAATTATAAGAGAATTGTGCCTGGTTGCTAAGAATTTTGAATTTCCCGATATTTCCTTTTCATTGTAAATGAGAGATTATATTGGTCAGATAGGAATCGACTGATGCTGTTTATTCATAGGACTAAAATGCCTTGTACTCACCTCCAAGGAAGAAACCTTTCACTGTCAGACTGACCGACTTTGTCTTTCATCTAGAAATGAGTGACAACCATGAAACAGCTGGTTGTGTAATTTTGGTCCCATATATTATAGATGTTTTAACTCTTCTTTGCTTTGGTTGATAAAGTATTATTTCCTCAGCCTCTTCTTCATGTTACTACCTTTGCTTTCATTAATTACAGTGAAGTTGGGAAACTATCTGAGACACTATAGGAAGCAAGCAGTGCTTAACATTAGTATAGACCTTAGTGGTTGTCTTATTCCAGGCCACACTTTCTGGATATTGTTCGGATGCTCATTGGATGGATTCAGGTCACACACGTCCTCTTCGGCTGCAGCTAATGCATTAACTAGCAGTGGGATCAAGTCCTACTCTTCAGTGGCAGCTGGGCCCTCCCTTGGAGCTGCTGCAATCCCTTCTTTTATTGCTAATTGACTTACCAGTTCCCCAAAGCAGCTGTTGCAAACCTTTCCCATCTCCTGCCTTTTAATTTTCACCCTGCTGTTGATATAATGAGTGACAGGTGACAATAAATTACCAACTAGTCGCCCCATCCTCCTCTGCTTGGGGGACTTCTGCCATTATCACCTTATGGTCCTAGTCCCCATTCCTGGGGCTCCTTTCCTCCTCTCCTCGTTCCAGACATGGCTTTTTCAATTGCCTCTTAAGCTTTAACTTCTTGTTTTCCTCTTCCCCAAGTAAGCTTGAACTTTCATCCACCTGTAGAATCTTCAGCTACATTTTCCTTGGAGCTGATCATTTTTTCTTTTTTCTTTTTTGGTCGGTCAGGGGCTTGAACTCTGGGCTTGGGCACTGTCCCTGTGCTTTTCAGCTCAAGGCAAGCACTCTACCACTTGAGCCACAGCGCCACTTCTGGTTTTCTATTGGTTTACTGGAGATAAGAGTCTCATGGACTTTTCCTGCCCGGGCTGGCTTTGAACCGTGATCCTCAGATCTCAGCCTCCTGAGTAGCTAGAATTACAGGCATGAGCCACTGGCACCCGGCTTTGATCATTTTTTCTTTCATTACTCAGATTTTTGCATTACAAAAATAGGCACATTTGTAGTAGAAAAACCTATAAATACATATTTCAAAGACCCATAAGTTCCTTGTAGTGATAGCCACCAATATTATTGTAGATTATATTCTTCCCATCCTAATTCTGTGGATATATATTTATTTGAACATAGAGAGCATTCTACATGTTATTTTTGTGATTTAAGACTTTTCCTGTGCCAATATCCTTTTACAACATTATTTTAAAGTTGTTACATTTTTTATTGTATAAATACAGTTTAGTTTAAATCCTCCCTAGATTATTGCAGTTATTTGCTGTAATTACAAACACTGCAGTACAACCTTTGAAATGAATATTTGGGTTTTTTTTCTGAAGACAAATTGTTGAGTGTAAGTTTTAGTACTTTGGTTTCATTGCTTTGGAAAAGATAAACACTTTGAAAGAGTAGCCTACCATCATCACTTTGATCTCATACACTGCATTTCTGGCAGTCCTGGCCTCTGCCCACCATCACAGATACCACTCTGCCAGAGGTCAGCGTCTAAGTCACTTAATAAGAACAAGACTTACTGAGACATCGCCTCCCTAAGATCTTTGTAGCTACTGCCACTCTTTTCCTGAAATGTTTTTTTCTTTGATTTTACCTCCTCTACCTCTGCGTAACACATTTTCAGCCCTTTCTTGGTTCCTTTTTCTTCTCCTCAGGGCTGGGAAGGTGGCTCAGTGGTAGAGCGCTTGCCTTGCATACATGAGGCCCTAGGTTCGATTCCTTAGCACCACATAAGCAGAAAAAAAAAGGCCGGAACTGGCACTGTGGCTCAAGTGGTAGAGCACTCGCCTTGAGCTGAAGAGCTGAGGGACAGCGCCCAGGTCCAGAGTTCAGGCCCCATGACCGCACCCAAAAAAAAAAAAAAAAGTGCTTGCCTTTTTCTTCTCCTCAGACTATTCATTTTCTACATTTCCCCAGATCTTCAACTATTTGAGTTCAGGTCAGTATTATACAAATCGCTGGTTGGCCTGCCTCTCCAGTTTCCCATCTCCCTGTGCCTTCCTCAATCTCATCTCCTTATCTCCTATACATACTTTCTATGCCAGTCATTTGGAATTGCATTATTTTTAGTTTTCTATGCTTTTGCCCATGTGGCACTCTGTTCTTAGACCTTCTTTCTCCCCTTCTATATCTTTGTCACATGCATGCTTTTCTCCATCTGTGTCCTTGTCTATCGAAAGTCTTGTGAAGTCTGGGAAGACAGAAATTTGGGACATCCAGTGGAGTTGTAGTGAACACCTTTCATTCTCTGATCAAATTAGACTTTAGTCTTCCCCTCGGGACCTGTCCGCTGCCTTATGTGTGATTCAGATGTTCTAGAGTGACCAATGCACTCCCATCTTCAGGGATGGATTGGCATCATTACCCAGTTACAGCAAATGAGAAGAGAACAGTTTATATTTTTGAAAGGAAGGCCTCCTTTCTGTAGTAACCAGAGCTAGGTTTCTCTTCCCTTATGTGATGTTCAGATTTGAAGTCTAGAATTGTCTATTTGCTAGCAGGAGAGAGTGGGCTGGAGTCGTCTGAAGGCTACGTTTAGGAGATGAAGCTGGTACTCAGACAACAGAGTAGAGACAGAGTGAACAAATGCATTTTCATGGATGTATTAGACTTTTTGACACTGTGACAAATACTTGAGGAAACAAAGGGAAGAAAAATTAGGTTTTTTTTTTTTGAGGGGGGGTCCGATCGTGGGGCTTGAACTCTGGGCTTGGGTGCTGTCTTTGAGCTCTTCAGCTCAAGGCAAGCACTCTTCCACTTGAGCCACAGCGCCACTTGTGGAAAAATTAGTTTTTTAGTTCCAGGTTTCTCAGTGTGATGGGGCAGAATAGATGAGAGAAGGATTTGGTAGGAAAAAACTCCTTACCTCACACCAGCTAGAGAGCAGAAAGAGACTATTGAGAAGGGAGCAGGACCGAGATCTACCCTCCGTATTCCCAGTGTCTCCCTTCTAACAAGGTCAGCTTCCACAGTTCCACCACTGCCCAGTAGTCCACTCAAATTTTGAATCCATCAATGAAGCAAACCATTGATTAGGTCAGAGTCTTCATGTCTAGTCATCTCTGGAACACCCCACAGGCATTGTGCCTGTGTGTCTTATGTGTGTCTCGATTCATGCTGGCAGTCAGTATTAACCGCTGCAGTGTATATGTATGTGTTGTTATTTCACTCAACCATGCATGGTACATTTCTCATGTGCCAGGTGCTGTTTTGAGTGCTTTTAAAATAAGTCATCTAGTCATCCTATCCGTCTTATGAAGAAGAGAATACTATTATTCCTACTTTGACAAAAATCAATCCACAGCCAGGCTAGGTAACTTGCCTGAGGTCACGCATCTCTTAAGTGGGGATTTGATGCTGGGCTTAGCCACCAATCCTATGCTACCCCTCCATGTACAGCGGCACCACACTCAGGCTTAACCGCAGGGCTTTGTCCTGAAGTCTCATTCTAATCAGTGTGATATCCTTTCATCATTGTGTTTCAAATGCAGGTATTATGGATCCTGCACCTGGATGCAGAGTTGGGGAGCAACTCAGGCAGGCTTGCACGTGCTTGTCCATGCTAATTAACTCACAACCAGTGAGCTCTGAGCAAGCTTTTGTATTGGAAAGCCAGATTTTTAAGTGTGCCCTTCTCAGTAAAAGGCAAAGGCCTCTTTCTGTGTGGTTTGGTGGATTATGGAACATGAGAATTGGAAGAAGGCCCTTAAACTCCTCTGATGCTCATGCTCTTAGATACTAATGGGAAAATCGTAGAGGAAGTATGGTTTGCTTGCTCAGCATCAGAGGTAGGGATGTACCAGGACTTACACCTTTCCTAGGATGCCCAAGGTAGTATGTTTGCTGTAGTGATGATTTGCCACTTTATGCTTTTGAGGAGACTTTCCAGAACTTAGATTACACAAGACCCAGCTGAGACAGTGTGTCCTAGACCTGTCCTTTCTTCCTCCTCACCCCTTCTTCCCTCCTTCCTTCTCTCCCTCTTCTTTGTCCCCCTCCTCCATGTCCCCTTCCTCTTCTCCACCTCCCTCTTCCTTCTCACAGTGAATTGAACCCAGGACCTCTTGCTTTCTGGGCAAGGACTGTTGAGCCACACCCTGGGATCTTCCTGCTTATCTGTCTTACTAAGGGTTATTCTGAGTGTCCCAGGACATCTTGGCAGGCATGTCAAAGTTGCTTTGGGTCCTCTGTCTTCTTACAGCTCTTGATACTGTCCTTTTCTTCTTCCAAGGCACTGCCTACTCCATTTCTTCCGATTCCTCTGGCTGTTTTTCCGGCAGCTTCATGGTTTCTTTTTCTATCTGGCTGTGAAGGCCAGTGTCCACCCCAACCCTTGTGTTTTCTCCCTGGCTATGTTCTGTGAGGTCATCTCTGTCCCCATGGTTTAATTGTTTAAATGCTGGTATTTCTCAGATTTACATTTCCTGCCTGTTACTCTCTAAAAATTAGGCCCATAAACTTAAAAAAAAAAAAAGAACTAAAGCAAATACATTAGTAGTATATAAAGTGCAAGCAAAGATTCCCTTCCCAACTTCAATATAGTGAACAGTTTGATATATTTCCCAAATAAATAAATACTGGTTGGGCCTCTACTACAGGCTCACTGTATTTTCCAGCAGTTCATAGTTGCCTGTGTTTCTTTGCACATGCCACGCTCTAGAGTGCCTCCTTGATTTTGCCCATGCATCTTCTTTTCCTCTTCCCTCACCTTCATTCTTTCAGCCAATACTCACTTGTCCTTAAGGTTCAGGTTATGAGTTCCTCTTCCCTGAAACTCCCAGATCCAGTGGGTGGGTCCTCTTCCCCAGTCCTGAATTACTGTGCTGCATTATTACAAGCTCTTTTGTGTTTTTTTTATTTATATTTATTTATTTTTGGGTCTGGTCATGGGGCCTGAATTCTGGGCCTGGGCACTGTCCCTCAGCTCTTCAGCTCAAGGCTAGCGCTCTACCACTTGAGCCACAGCACCACTTCCGGCTTTTTTCTTTTTGCTTATGTGGTGCTGAGGAATCGAACCCAGGGCCTCATGCATGCAATGCAAGTGCTGTACCACTGAGCCACCTTTCTAGCCCTTTTGTGTCTTTTTAGTGTGGGGCCTCATGAAGAGGTCCTGTAGGTATCCCTTTAGATATCCACTGCATTTAGCAGAAGACCTGGCCAGGTACTCGGTTTGCATGAGTGAGTGATTGTGCCTCTTATTACCACCTGAATGTCTTGAAGTACAAGTGCCTTGGGTTGGGATGAGGTTGTTAAAAGCAGACAGGACCCTGCAGACTCCTCCAGGACCCAGCAACAGCAGTCGGATATGTGGTCATGGAAACTGGGACGGACCCCACAGTCTGGAAGGGAGCATGGTGGCATCCATTTGATGGTGGTTCATATTTAGCACTTTTCACATACTGTTTAATGCTCAACTTGCTGTCTGTAGTTTATAGTGAGGAAACAGGATTTGGATCTACAGTACATTGTCAATGGTCACATAGTGTGTGGAAGAGCCACAGTTTAAACCCAGTAACTACCACATGGATTCTGAATCCAAGTACTTAGACGCTATGCACATTGGTGATCAGGTAGATATGGTCTGGTCAGTTCCTAACATTTCCCTAGATCCTTCAAGGACCTCTGGAAAAGGTCTGTGTCCAGAAAATTATGCAAAGCAACATCTAAAGGCTTTCAGTCTCAGGATATGGTACCCAAATCTTCAGACACGATGAGCCTTTCAAATGCTCCGACATAAGTGCCGAGGCCCTATGGTTTTATTGGTTTTATGTTGACAACTTCTTCTTCCTTCTTGTTGTTGTTGTTGTTGGGCTTGAACTCTGGGCTTGGGCGCCGTCCCTGTGCTCTTCAGCTCAAAGTGATTGCTCTACTGCTTGAGCCACAGTGCCGCTTCTGGTTTTCTAGTGGTTTATTGGAGATAAGAGTCTCACAGACTTTCCTTGTCTGGGCTGGCTTTAGATCTCAGCCTCCTTAGTGGCTAGGATTAAAGGCGTGAGCCACCAGCGCCCCGCTTATGTTGACTTCTTGAAGAGGCAACTTGGACTTGGGATGTCTTGCCCTGCCAAGCTTTCTCCATATCTTTCTCAGGCAGCTCTTACCCTCCTTTGCCTCCCCCCCCCATCCTCCTCTGCCTGGGTCAGTCTTGGTTGCTTTGTCATTTCAGGCAAAGCATGCCTGAGAGGTCCTGTCATCTCTCTGGGCCCTTCTCTGGAGTCCCCGCACTTGGATCTTTCTGCTGTGGGTGTTTCTTGAAGTTGAGGCCATGGTGGATACTGAGGTGAAGGGACTTGCCGCAATGTGGAGCTGTGTGCTGGGGAAGAAAACCGAAGTGCCGGGATGTCATTCTTCAGCCTACGGTCATCGACTGTTCTGAGGACAGAGATACCAGGCCCGAGAGAAGCACTGACAATAAGAACAGGTACTTTTTAATCCATATACCCCACGAAAGAACCATTAATCATTGCATTTTATAGATCAGATGATTAAAAACCCGAAACTCAGAAGTTGCCCATGTCCATTGAAGGACAGAAGAAGCGGGCTTAATCCAGATCTCTGTCTCAAGCTTGCACCAATTTCCAAAAGTGTTAGAAATTCCATTCTATCATCACCAGGTTCATTGTCCTTAACTTGTTCTTTGCTCACCAGTCCAGGGTCAGGTCCAGAGGAATGATGTGAGGTCATCAGAAGTTTTCCCTGAAGAGAAAATTGGGACTCTGGTCCCTTCCTGTCTTTCTCTTTCCTATCTGGTACCATGAGGTGTAGGCCTCTTTTGCCGACCTCCCACCATGATGTACAGTGCCACTACATGCCCAAAGGCAACAGGGCAGGTGCACATGGACAGAAAACTCTAAGCCAAAAGAAACTTTCCTTTTTATAAATTGTTTACCTCAGATATTTTGCCACAGTGATGGTAAGCCATCTAACCCAGAAAATTGGTCCTAGAAGTGTGGTTATTGTGATGATGCATGACAATGTGTCAGAAGGCTTGGGAATTGGTCTGTGGGAGATACTTGGGTAAGTTTGGAGAAGCCAGCTAGTGAAAAACTAGAATACTCGTAGTGATGCTTAATGGGTGATTCTGGTGATAATTCAGAAGACTGGAATGCTGATAGACCTGTGGATTGTTAAGGTTTTGTTCATGATGTTTGAGGGGAGAATTAGACTAGATGCCACCCATGTTTTATCATGGCAAATGTTTAAAGCTGATGGACTAGTTTATTTGGCAGAGGAAATTCCAAGTGAGCACAACATTCTGACATGGCATAGGTATTACTGGTTGATAAGCCAAATTTACCATGACAGTCAGCAAAGGGGATCAAAGCTGAAAATTTTGGAAAACTCCAGCTGGCCAGAAAAGAAGGGAGAGAGATTGGGATTGTAAAAGGGAGAGGAAGGGGAAGACATGTGGGGAGAAAAGGGAGAGGGAAGAATATATATTTTTTGAGACTCTACTGGGACTTTGGACATGCTACCACGTTTAAAGATGCTGACAAGGACAGATTAGTATCATTAAAAAGGCAAGTGTTGGTACTGGAATAATAAAGATGCCTACAGAGCATCTCAGGAATCTCCCAGGAGTCTACCCTCAGGCTTACCTGTGTAAATGTGTAAACTTTTTTTTTTTTTTTTAAGACTTTCATTTGAGAACAGAGCCTCAGGGCACCATGCTCCCTCAGAGAGGGTAGAGAACTGCTTCCCCGAGATTAGTATTAAGGGTTCAAGTAGGTCTCAGTATAGCCATAGACCTTGGTGGATGCCTGGTTTGCAGGCATTAGAATGCAGCAGTCTTGAGGGCTGTAGGGGCTTTTGTTGAGACTTCGAAGGAAGGCCTGAGAGGCCAGGCAGAGTGGTAGCTCAGGGTCCCTAATGGTGATGTCTGAGACTGAAGCTGTGATGGAGACCACAGGAAGTTGGCGATGCCAGGACTCTGGAATGCTTGTCAAGAGAAGCTGTAGGGTAACTGCAGAACTGCTCTGAGAGAATGGCCATGTGGACACGGCAAGAGAGACCATCCTGGAGGGGCCATGCAAGCCCCGTGAGCCCTCATTCGGCTCCAGTGTGCCCTGCAGGCGGAACCTGGAGATTTAGGATTGAGTTTTCTGTCTTGCTTTGCACCACGTGATTTCTCTTTCCCTCTTTTGTAATGGCAATGTTTACTGTGTGCCCAGGAACCTCGAAGTGTGTAACCTTCTGATTTTTACTGGGGCTAACAGCTGAGTTTGCTTTGGGCCTTGGAGGAGACTTTGGACTTCTGAGTAATGATGGAAGTGTTAGAATGCTGGTCCTTGCGGATGGGTTAGGTGCGTTTTGCATTGAGGTGGACATGAATCTTTGGAGACTAGGGGAAGAATGCTTTAGTATTTATTTTAAAATTTATTTTTTATTTTTTTGGAAATACCAGAGCTTGAACATAGGGTCTCATACTTGCTAGCCAGGGGGTGTTCTACCACTGAGCCCTTTTTGCTTATTTTTTTTTTTTTTGGGTCCGGTCGTGGGGCCTGAACTCTGGGCCTGGGCGCTGTCCCTCAGCTCTTCAGCTCAAGGCTAGCACTCTACCACTTGAGCCACAGTGCCACTTCTTGCCTTTTTCTTTTTGCTTATGTGGTGCTGAGGAATCAAACCCAGGACCTCATGCATGCAAGGCAAGCGCTCTACCACTGAGCCACCTTCCCAGCCCTATGTTCTATTTTTTTTTTTTTTCCAGTATATGGTCTTATGCTTTTTCTTTTTTTTTTTTTTTTTTAAACTTGGTCTACCCTCCAGTCATGATCTTTCTACCTATGCCTCTGGCTTAGCTGGACTAACAGGTATGTGCCAAAATGCCTGGCTTATTTACTGTTATGGGTAGCTCACAAACTTTCTTTTGCCAAGCCTAGATTCAGAGTTCAGTTTTCCCATCTTCACCTTCTGAATTGCTAGGTTTTCAGGCATGTGCAACCACACCTGGTTGTCATTTGGTGCTATTAGGAGGTGGTGGAACCTTCAGTATCTTTTAAATATTGAATTGAAGAGGATATTAGGATGTGGTTGCCTTCTTGTCCCTCTCTTTGCTTCCTGGCTCCATGAAGTGATTAGGCCTCCTCCATCTGTGTTCTGCTGCAATGTACAGTGCTTCCACAGGCCCAAAGCAACAAGGGTAAATGATCACGAATAAACCTGTACTTCTTGATCCCACATATTTGTTCATAGTGACAGAAAGCAGACTAACAGAGAGAACAAATGAGAAAGCTGCTATATTGGAAGGTGACTAGAAACTACAAAATATATATCCTCTGGATATTGGGCCAACACAAATCTCTGGAGTTGGAGTATTTAAGCTGTCCCAGCACAGTGCATGTATTGAGATCAGAACTGCTGGCTTACGTGTCAACCAGAGACTGAGCCTTGGGTGGGCAGAGGACACACCAGAAGTTCCCAAAGGGGAGCAGATGCAATCTATATAGAGGTCACTCCACTTATAATCCTTTGGAGGCTTTATTGCCTTTCTCCTAAAGCATCCAAGATGAAGCACCAAAGCAACTCACTTTGTTGCTGGAGGGAGCACCAGCTACTCTACAGTGCCAAGAATCATGTTCTAACATCCATTTTGATTTAAAATCTTTTATGTTTGAAATGGACTTTATCTGTTGACAATGGGCTGGGTTGGGCCTACTCATTAGGTGTGGTACTCTTGGCTTGTGGTAAATCCTGATTGGAATACAATATAACACATTTCCTGGTAAATCTATAAATATATAGGGATGTTGGGTGTTCTCCCTACCACTAATAGACTGAAGAAGCAGCAGTTTGAAGCAATTCAGACATGCTCAGCATCTGGCCCTCATAAAAGAGCTCAGGTGAGTCATGATTCTGCACCGAGAGCTGTGGAGAGAACTGTATACCGCCCATTCTGTTGATCGCCCATTCATTCTTCCTGACCCATTTGCCTTATGATGAGGCGTGTGCAGAGAAACAGGCATGACAAGATTTTGGGGAAGGGGAGCAGGAGATGAGTAGGACCTGCACAGCTACACATTGGAGGCAACATTGAGCAGTTTGAGGGAGAGAAAAGTTGTTTTTGCTTTTGGGGAGATAAAAAGTTGTAGAAAAAAACCTTGGCACACCTTATTTTTGTCAGTCGTGGGGCTGAACTCTGGGCCTGGACACTGTCCCTCAACTCTTCAGCTCAAAGGCTAGTGCTCTACCACTTGAGCCACAGCGCCACTTCCAGTTTTCTAGTGGTTTATTGGAGTCTCATGGACTCTTTCCTGGCTCAGATCTCATCCTTCTGAGTAGGATTACAGGTGTGAGCCACCAGCTCCTGGCCTTGGCATACTTCTTATATCTATGGGCCACTCAATCTGGTGACAACTCAGTTTGCTTACCTGACAAGTGGAACCTGTAATGGCCATCCTGCATAGCTAGCAGAGCTCTTGGCTTGTGAGCACTGCTAGGTGCCAATTCTATAGTAGGTTCCCTAAATATGTCATCTTAATCAATGCCCTGAAGGAGATGGCATTGAGCTGTGTTCCAGCTAAAGGAATTCAGTCTCTGGGGATTGAGTGGCTTGTCTAAGGACACAAAACCTGAACTCAAACATGTCTATCTGGTTCCAAATCTTGTGTTCTTCCCGTCATTAGATGCTGACTGTGATGTCAGAGGACACATGGTGACCCATAGGTAAGGAGCTATACATAGGTGACCTCCTGCTCCAAGACTGAGACATTCCTGTGTCCTTGGCCCACACACAAGGGCTAGCCAAGCCCAGTTGTGTTTCCTCAAGCCTTGCTCTCTGCTGTGGGATCAGGAGGGTTGTTAATCTGATAAACAGCTTCCTGTTAATGTGGGAGGGTGAGCTAAAGAGTTGCTGTATTGCTCTGTCTCGTGGCAGGTGGTCGATCTGGTGACTTTGCCCACGGAAGCACTCTAGGTCTATGACATAAAAGGCTGAGGGCTTTGGGATCAGTCCGCTCTGGGTGGGAGGAATGACTGTTTGCAGTGTGACCTTAAGTTATCTGACTTCTGTTTTCTTCATCTGTAAAATATAAGATGCTTACTGTGAAGTGTGAATGCTTTGAACATATAGGAAAAGCGCCCAGCTCCGTAACACAAAATCAAGTAAAAGGCATTGTTGTCTCCTTGGAGGGTGCGGTCAGCCTTAGAGGGGAGCTGATTAGACACTGTTGTTGTTGGTTTTTTTTTTTTTTTTTGGTCCGGTCGTGGGGCTTGAACTCGGCCTGGGCTCTGTCCCTCAGCTCTTCAGCTCAAGGCTAGCGCTCTACCACTTGAGCCACAGCACCACTTCTGGCTTTTTTTTTTTTGCTTATGTGGTGCTGAGGAATCGAACCCAGGGCCTCATGTATGCAAGGCAAGTGCTCTACCACTGAGCCACCTTCCCAGCCCCACATTGAGTCTTATTGTTGTTGTTTCATCCCCCAAATTCACATCATGGCCAGTCATTTATTTGTTAAGTAAACAACATCAAAATACCCACAGTGTCCACTGCTGTTGCAGGGTATGGGAGGCAGCCGTGAGCTCGTGGCTGAAGTGGAGCCTCAGGGCAGGGGGCCTGTTAGAGAGGCTGGCATTTGAGGCACCAGGGGGATACAGGACATTCTGGCTGCTAGACATGTGAGAAGAAGGGAAGGTGGAGGAGGTGGCGGAGGCGTGGCTCCAGGTTTGGTGGGTGATGAGCCTGGGGCCCTGGAGTTGCTTCCCATGTGGCTCTGGCAAAACCCATCACCTTGACAGGCCAGCTGACGCCTCCATCTCAGAGGTCGTTTTCTTGTCCAAAGCATTTATAGAGTATTAGCCGTTACCATGTCTTCCACGGATGGGGAAGGTGCCAAGGACCTGCTCCTGCCCCCACCCCACTTAGTCACCAGTCACCTTGACATGGGCCATTCAGTGAGCAGTGCATCTAATGACAATGTGGAGAAAGGACTCAGATGCAGTGGCTTGGTAGGAAGCCCAAGGTATTGTTGCTCTGGGGATTAGGTATGGGAGGCACAGGGTGCACTCTGCATGATCCAGCTTGCTCCTATTTCACTCTACTTAGTCTTTTGTTTATCCCCCAACAAATGATACTCCAAGGTAGCAAGCCCCCCAAACTGTGGATGTTCACTTTCACTGCCTTGATTTTGAAATGTGAGCCTCCTGTTTTCTTCACCAGTTTGCTCACCTCTCAAGTCCAGCTCTCCTCCATCCTGCCTTCTCAGGAGGCCTTCAACCCAGGCTGATCTTCCTGCTTTTGGATTTGCCCATTTGTTAATTACCATCTTATTCCCCAGTTCACCCAATGCAAGTCTTACCTCTGATTTGTGAAAAAATATTCTCCGAATGCATCCACTTCTCTCACTTTCTATCTCCTGTTGGGTTCATTCAGTTCCCTGAAGCTGGCCTCTTTGCCACCCTCTGCCTCTTTCCAGCTTTGTAGTGCCCAGTGGTCTTTGTAAAAGGTCTTGTCATTTCCCAACTTCGATTTGTAGCTTCCAAACTTCCTATCACAGCCCAAAGGCTTTCCTCACACAGCACTGCTCCACTTTTCATCTGATTAGACCTCTGCTCTTCCTGCTTTCAGGCACCTCTGATTTTTCTCAGTTTCCCAGAAAGGCCAAACCATTGCTTCTAATCAGGGATCTGTGCCCTTTTGATAATGGCAATTCTTACTTAAGTGGCATCTCATTTTGTTTCTGGTTTACATTTTCTTGATTATTAGTGATGTTAAAGTTTTTTATATTCCTGTAGGATATTTGTGTCTTCTCTTGAGAAATATTTAGGCCTATTTCTCATGTTTAAAAATTGGGTTAGCAAAGAAATTGCTTTTGAGTTTTGGAATTCCTTATTTTGAATATTAACCTCTTTTCAGGTGCATAGTTTGTGATTTTTTTTCTCTCCTATTCTGTATGTTGTCTCTCTACTCTGTAGGTTAAGCCACAGACAAGGAGTTTTTGAGAAACGGGTTCTAGCAGTTGCTGTGCCAAAACTGGCTGACTACCTTCTTTGGCCCTAATTTAATTAATTAATTATTTTTTGTTGGCCGTGGGACCTGAACTCTGGGCCCGGGTGCTGTCCTTCAGCTCTTCAGCTCAAGTACTTTACCACTTGAGCCACGCACCACTTCTGGCTTTTTCTGCTTATGTGGTACTGAGGAATCAAACCCAGGGCCTCATGCATGCAAAGCTAGCACTCTACCACTGAGCCACCTTCCCAGTCCCCTGGACCTAATTTTAAAGTGAGAGGATTTATGCTTACTTCAGTGTAATGACAAAACTCTGTACAAAGACGATCTTATCTGGAAGCTCAATGTGGAAAATAAAGATGAGAGCCATTCTGGATGACTTTGACAATGTATGGGGCTCTCTAAAAATCAGTAAATTTTCCCCCAAAGATGGTAATTGTTAATGGGACACTGAGAGAAGGCTATGAAAGGAATAAGGATGGGGGAGCAAGCAAGATGATGTTAGTCGTTTTTTTCCCCTCTGAATAGTCCTACACATTATGACACGATATTATATGAATTATCTGTGTTCACCTCACAGTGCCCAAATGAAGCAGATTCTCCTTTGGCTATGTGGCCTATCAGGTAGGGATCAGCTAGGCATTCCTGCAGGGCTGGACTTTTCCTGCTTATCTCAATACAAGCATTGTTGTCTTGTGTCTGTCAGTCTGCATGTTAGAAAATAACCAGTTTCTACTTTAATTATGCAACCTAGAACTAGGTGATGGAGAATTTGCTTTTGGTCTGCAAGACATGGGGGTTTTTGCAAGCCCTAAGGGAGTGCAAAATTTCCTGAAGATGTTGTAAGTTGGCTAGCTTTCTACTTAGGTCATGCATTCTTCTCTTTTTCTTAGGTTATGACTGGAGAGGTTTCTAGGAAGCAAGATGAAAACTATCACCTCTTGGAGTGGGTTTTCTTATAGGCCAGAGGTGAGGCCACATGGTTCAGAGGGAAGAGCTCCTGTGCCACTTTTCACTAGTCATGCCATTCCCATTTCCTTCACTGGTAATCAGTTTTCCAAAATGTTTATTATTTGGTTTTCCCCAAGAGGAAGACAAGCAGAGGCCTGATAATTTATAGAAGCTGGACAGCCATGGAGACTTTTCACAAGTTTGTGTGTATGTGTTGGTCCTGGGCTTGAACTCAGGCCTGGGCACCGTCCCTGAGCTTTTTTGCTTAAGATTGGTGCTCTACCACTTGAGCCACAGTTCCACTTCCATCCAAGTTTTTGCTGGTTAATTGAAGATGAGAATTAACTTTCCTGCCCTGTCTCGTTTTGTACGATGATCCTTAGATCTCAGCTAGGATTACAGCTATGAGCCTGGCTACAAGTTTTTCTCTTGTTAGTTTCATTTGGAAGGGAGCTTTAGGGGGGAACAGTAACTTAGGACATTCCTTCAGGAATTTTAGTTACAAGGCAGCACTCAGCAGTCCCTGCCCTGCCTCCGTCTTCCAGGTGCTGCTGCACATCTAGCAGAGATGGGTTTGTGGACATCCTTTTTTTTTTCTACCAGGGCAAGAAGCTATTGAAGATTTTCCAGACTGCGATTCATTCAAAATAGTGTCATTTTCCTTAGTTGTATTGTATGCAAATATTTAAGAAGAAGTTGATTTTGTTCCCTAGTGAGAAAACAAGTCAACTTGCTATTGGGCATGATTTATGACAAGATGCTGAGTATGTTGAAAAGACTTCATTAAGTACGTTAAACCTAATGGGATCTTGCTTTTTTTCTCCTGAAGCAAAGCCCCGTGCACACGCATGCACGTGCATGTGAATGTGCATGTTGGTTGTTGAACCTGAGGCCTTATGCATGCTATGCAAGTGTTCTCCCACTGAACTATATCCCCAGTCAGGGGTCTGGTATGAAGCTCAAACCAGCCTTGAACTGAGACTCCTCCTGTCTATTCAGGGAATGGGTAGGGTTGGGAGAGATGAGGGAGAATTATGAAAGACTTGACACTGATAAAGATGCACTATAACTCATAAACTGACACACTGAATTGAAAACCCTCTGTGCAAGAATCCTTCTATCTCAGCCTGAGTGCTGGGATTACAGGTGTGTACCACCATGCCTGGTTTTTAGTAAGGCTAGAGTTTGAAGATCTCATGAAAATAGAAACAAAGGGCAGCTGGGAGCTGGTGGCTCATGCCTGTAATCCTAGCTACTCAGGAGGCTGAGATCTAAGGATCCCGGTTCAAAGCCAGCCAGGGCAGGAGAGACCGTGAGACTCCTATCTCCAATAAACCACCAGAAAACTGGAAGTGGCGCTGTAGCTCAAGTGGTAGAGCGCTCGCCTTGAGCTGAAGAGCTGAGGGACAGCGCCCAGGCCCAGAGTTCAAGCCCCACGACTGACCAAAAAAAAAAAAAAGGGCAAAATTTATAAGAAAGTAATTACTCTGAGTATTCACACACATGAACTGTTTCCTGGAGTTCTTAAATAGAAAGTGAAACGATCACACTACTGATGTTTGTAGTAAAAGCTTCCCCAGAACCCATCTTCTTCCCTGAAAGAGCAACAGCATCTTCCCTGTTCTTTGAAACTTGAACTTTACAAGAAAACCTGGAGGTTGTACTTTATGGAAGGTGATGTTGCTTCAGTAACAATGCCACCTGGGGATCTAGCTCTGCCGGCAGAAGGCCCTGTCAAACCTTGCCAAGGTTGAAGGCACAGGGCAGAGTTTACATGATAATTCTGAGAGCTTGGGTAAGCTGGAGCTCAGGGTGTTACCAAGGTTCTAGAAAAAGTACAGGAATAGAGAAGGTAGGAAGGAGAAAGGATCATAGAAATTAACTTTGTACGTTTTTTTGGGGAGGAAGGGGGAGAAATCAACACAATGGTTAGTCCTTATTGGAAAGAAGAAACTTAACAGCACTTTTTTTTTGCCAGTCCTGGGGCTTGAACTTAGGGCCTGGACACAGCACTACTTCTGTTTTTCTGTGTATGTGGTACTGAGGAATAGAACCCAGGGCTTCATGCATGCTATGCAAGCACTCCATACTAAGCCACATATCAAGCCCTTTTAACAGCACATTCTAAGAACACATTCTAGCACATTCTAGTACGGGGTTCATTCGGCAATCTAGTGTGACACCAACTTGGACATGACTGAGTTTTCCCCTTCTTGTAGTCAGACCCAGATGACAGTACAGTTGTCTTCACAGATACAGCTTATTGCTGATGGATGGAGCCAAATTAGGGCCTTCCTTGGTGCCTGAAGCTGCTCTGGGGGCCAGCGTATTGTAAGGGTTGAGTCCCTTCTGTGTGGTAATTATGATTCCCTTTTCAATCCAGTAGTGCGGTCCTCATCAGTAGGAATGCCCCCTCTAGATGCCATGGAGAGCACCACAGCTGCCCCCTTGGGACAGCGGCTCCTTGAGCCTGCGCGGCCAGTGCTCAGCTCTGTGAGGTCCTTCCTAAGTTTTTCAATTGTAGTTTGAGTCATTTTCTTTTCCATCTGTTTGGAAACACATTTCAAGAGTTCTGCTCCTTAAGAGAGGCTCCGATCCTAGCTGACACTTCTTAATCATGTTTGATGCTATTCTGAGCACTTTCCAATTTCAGGCTTCTGTGATTTTAGGAGAATAGGTCCAGGAGTTAGTTACACGATGTTCCACTGGGTCTTTCCAGTGGTGCTGTCTGGATTGTCCCTTCCCTTCTTGTCCTCCTGATTGTGTGGATAACTCTAACCCTCTGCCCTATATTTCTAGGCCCTGTAAGTCCCCTTCCCTCTGCCAGCAGACTCTACACCTTTTTGGTGGCGTGACCATACAGTTTATTACCAAAATGGTTCTCTAGCTGTGACCCACCCTACAGGCAGGCTCAAGATTTTAAGAACAGTGATGTCTTTATTGTTGCATCTTCAGTGTCTGACCAGTGGACTTTTTCCTTCTCTCTACATTACTGGGATTGAATTCAAGAGCCTGGTGCTTTCCAGATAGGCTATTTGGGCCACACCTCCAGCCCTTTTTTGTGCTAGTTATTTCCAACACAGATTGCTTCCCTGTCGCTGGGATGTCAAACACATACTACATCAGTCCTTGTAGTTGAGATAACAAATGTGCACCACTGTGCCCAATCATAAACTTCCATGTCTGGAGTTGCTCTTACTCCTTCCAATTAATCACCCAAAAAGCCGAAAGCGGAGCTGTGGTGTAAATGGTAGAGCACTAGACCTGAGCAAAACAAGCTTAGGTATAGTACCTGGGCCCTGAGATTAAGCCCCAGGAGTGGGACACACGCAAAATAGGAATAGCACTTTTATGTACATTTACCTAAAATTCTTTGCACTTACATACTTTTTCATTTCCTTTAAGGTGAAAGAAAATACCAAACAGAATTGGGGAGTAATAGGATAAACTATATTTAACTTTTCAAGAAAGAAATGGACCGACTGTTTTCCAAAGGAGCCAAATCATTTTTGCATTTCTACTGGCAATGTATGAGGGTTCTGGTTTTTCATGGCCTCACTCTGGCATGAAGTGGTACTTCATTTTAGCTTTTTCTTGATGGCTAGTGATGGTCTTTCCATATGCTAAGCAAAAAGGTCTACTCAGATCTTTTTTCCAGCTGTTTTCAAAATATGTTCCTTCAGATCTCAGCCTCTTGAGTAGCTAATACATCAGCCATTGGTAGGTTATAGAGTTTTTGTGTTTTTTTAAAAAATACACATCTTAAGGTCTTAGGTTACATTTACCAAACAACTGCTACAAGCTGGAATTATCCAAAAAAAGTTAGAGAATATTCATTCAAGCTAGGTATTAAGGTACACCCCTTGAATGCCAGCTACTTGGGGGTTCAGAGTTCTCAAGATAGCTTTGAACCTTATCTTTAAATAACAACACCAACAAAAGTTCAAGTGATAGAGAACTTGCATATAGCATGAATAAGAGTACTATAAGAAAAATGAACATTCATCCAAATTGCAATTTAAAATTCCAGTATTTCTAAAATAAAAATACTAGGTCTGTAGCTAGAGGCTGTAAAATTCAATTATTCTCTTGCAGAAATGGTTCTCCTCTGAAGTTAGGGACTGCAACATCCTGAGAAGGTGAAGATCTTTCTTGGAACAAAACCAGGATCCGTTGTTTACCATCAGACCATGATTATTGGGTGGCTGAAATTCTAGACATGGTTGAGTAGGTATTGACCTTCTGTCTTCCTGAATTATATCTGAAACAAACAGGATATTTAGAACATTTTTTAAGGGACTGGGAGTGTGTCTTAGTGGTAAAGTACTTGCCTAGGATACATGAAGCCCTGGGTTCAATTCCTCAGTACCACATACACAGAAAACAAAACAACAACCAGAAGTGGCACATGGCTCTTGGTTCTTAAAATTTCAAACAAGCAAAGAGGTGTGGTGGTTCATTCCTGTAATCCCAGCACTTAGGGAAGTGGAGTAGGAAGAGTATGGGTTCAAGACTAGCCTGGCTATAGAGCCTGAGACCTGCCTCAAAAAAAAAAAACATTTCCAATATGGGGCTGCTAGAGTATTTTGCCTATTATGCAGGAGGCCCCCCTCCCTTTCCCCTCACAAAGTCCAATATAAAAAGTAAAACCAACTCACCATTCTGGTTAACAGCTCATTCTAAATATGATGGTTAAACTCTCAAGGTCTTCATTCTTTAAATGTAATTCTTCAAGCAAGGTGGTAATAAACTGTGTAAAAACCATATTCTTTGGAGAATGCTTCTGAATTCCAAGAACTGGGGTCAGTCTGAAATGACCAAAAATACTAAGTGGATGCATATGCAAAGAACTGGAGGCTTCCATCTTCAGCTATGGAAGGTTTTGTCTCTTTAACCTAAGTCCCAGAGAAGAAGCTTGACTAGCAAAGGTGGAGAAGTCTGAAGGAAAGGCTGAAAGATCAAACAAATGTTAAGTATGGAAATCTAAAAGACTGGATCTATTCAGATAACGATGAACATCATGCCAGCAAAAACGGCTAAATTTCTCTTAGGAAAAAAGGCGGGGAATAAAAGGAAGAATTCCCTCCCTCCACTTCGGGAATGGCAGTGTGGAGAGGGGCTCAGGTTAGTTGGAAACATTTATGCCTAATGTCTGGATTAAATCACCTGACTAAAGACAGTAAAAGGCAAGATTACTTTTTGAATAAAATGAAAACATTTTTAAAAACACTAAATTACATCTCATAAGGCATTTACAACAATTTTAGAATAAGCTTTTCTCTACCCAGTCTGAAATACTTTAAGGATTGATTCTTTAATTTTCACTGAACTATGAATAGTCAAGATTTTTATTACCTCTCCACCACCCCCTTAGAACCCAGAGCCTGTCACACACTGTAGGCCTGGCCACTACCCTGCCACTTAAGCTACTTAAGTTGTTCAGATTTTTAAAAGAGTAAGCAAGGCCAGGTGTGGTGGCTCATAGCTGTTATTCCAGCTATTCTGGAGGTGGATATTGAGAGGACTGTGGTTTGAGGGCAGCCTGGGCAAGAACTTAAAGACTCCAGCTCAACCAATGGTTAGGCATGGTGGTTCATACCTATCATTCCAGCTATGTCGAAAGCTTAAAAAGGAGAACCATAGTCCAAGCTAGAATATGAGGGTCTATCTCAAAATAACTAACAGCAATGAAGGATGGAGTTTTGGCTCAGGTTAGAACACCTGGGTAGAGAGCAGAATATCTGAGTTTAAACACTGGTATCACCCCAAAAAAGGGCAATGTATAGGTTCAAGGTTGTTAAGTAAATGCCTGACACTCACTTTCTATGCTATAAAGAACTAAAGAAGCCGGGCACTGGTGGCTCACGCCTGTAATCCTAGCTACTCAGGAGGCTGAGATCTGAGGATCACGGTTCAAAGCCAGCCCGGGCAGGAAAGACTGAGACTCCTATCTCCAATAAACCACCAGAAAACCGGAAGTGGCGCTGTAGCTCAAGTGGTAGAGCGCTCGCCTTGAGCTGAAGAGCTGAGGGACAGCGCCCAGGCCCAGAGTTCAAGCCCCACGACCAACCAAAAAAAAAAAAAAAAAAAGAACTAAAGAAATAGTGTTAGCTGCATTCTCAGATGAGTGACCATGAAAGAATCAATACTGGAAATCAGCAAGAGAATGGAATCTTGGAAGATTCAGATTCTTTGGGCAAATAGAATAGTAGGAAAACCCAAATACTTTATTTGCCACTCCAATTCCACAGATAGGGGAGGAGTCCCACAAAACTTTATCAGTGCAGACACTATCTACCATTCCTTATTGAAAAGCTTATATAATCTTCCAGGCTTGGCAAGCCCACTTAAATAATCTGAAATTGTCCAAGTAACTGGGAGACCAGGGTGCTTGCTTTCTGAGATAAAGGATGTATCCAGCTTGCATATAGATGTGTGCTATGCTAGGGCTCAAGACAGGCATTCAGGTGCCTGTTACTGATGAGACAGGAAAGGAGAACGTCACACTTGCACTGCTACTTTGCCTACAGGGACATGCTAAGGGGGTCTCAGGCAACTCTAGGCACTTCCCTCTGCCCTGTCCCTGGAGTGCATGAAGCCAAAGAAGGCCTGGAGAGAACCACCACTCCATCTGTGGGAAGCAGAGGGAAGCGGTATGGTTGCTGCTGCAGTCTCTCCTACATGGCTCCCACCGCTGCCTTGCACTGCCGCCGCCTCTCCTACACTGCTCCCACCACTGCCCTGCACTGCCCACACCCTGTCAGGACAGCATGATCACCACAGCAGATGTGCTGCAGTTCCTGTTAACATGTCTCCTCATGTCCTCCTTAGGTCAGAGGACAAGGTCTCTTGTAATGCCACAAGCCCTGGCTCTGGCACTGAGGAAGTCCCCACTCCTATGTTGTAGGAGCTGCCACACAGAAAGCATCCCATACCCACTGCTGTTAACACCACATCTGCCTAAATTGCCAGGGTCTCCACTCCTGTGTTCTTCAGACACATTATACACTGTCAGGATCACTGCCCAGGAATTCATAAGGATGGTACACTATGGCACCTAACTACCATGAAAGCCAACAGTGTGTAGCATACTGGTACCCAAACCCCAAGGCATAGCTTTAAGAGAAAAATGCTGACTGAGAAGGCTATTGATAAAACTGGCTGAGAAATCTGTCCACCAGAGTGCAAATCCCAATGTAGGAACACAGAGAAAAAAAGCAATAGGATGCCTCCAAATAATAAACTCTTTAGTAACATATTCCAAACAATTTAAAATGGATGAAAGTCTTAGAATTTAAAAGAAGCTAGCACAGGTGGCTCACACCTCTCTCTACTCCTATTGTTCAGAAGGCTGATATCCAGAGGACTGTAGTTTAGAGCAAATGTGGGTAGAGAAGTCCTTGAGACTCCAATTAACCAGCAAAACTCCAGGGTGGAGGTCTGGTAGAGCACTAGCTGCAAGCTGATCATATATGGAATCCTGAGTCCAAACCCTGGTACTAGCCTGAATAAACGAATGATTATGAAATAGTGCAATGAAATCCAGAACAGAGATGATAGAAAGATAATACAGGCTATAAAAGAAAAAGATTTGCAAAAGAACCAAACTCAAAAAAAATACAGTTGAAGGACTCAACAACAGATTAGATCAAATGGAACAATGAATCAAAGCAAAACAATATGCTGCCTAGAAGAAACCCATTTTACCAGTAAAGAAACAGAGTGGAAGTGGAAGGATGGAAAACTAGATATTCTATTCAAATCAAAACAAGTAGAAATAACTATACTTTTATCTGACAAAACAGACCCTCAAGACAAAAAAAATGTGAGACTAAGAAGGTCACTATGTGGATAAAGTGGAGGACATTATGTGAAATAAGCCAGCCAGCCAGCTAGAAGTGATGCATATCCTCACACGGAGGCTTAAAAAAAATTCACACTGAGCTCTGTTAAATGAGATATTTCTAACTTAAAGAATTAAAAACTTTTTGTGGGGGGAGGGTGGGGAGTGCTAGTCCTGGGGCTTGAACTGGTTGCTGTCCCTGAGCTCTTCTGCTCAAGGCTAGTGCTCTACACTTTGAGCTACTGCTCCACTTCTGGTTTTCTGGTGGTTAATTACAGTCTGATAGACTTCTCTGCTGGGATGAGCTTCTAACCATGATCCTCAGACCTCAGATTTCTGAGTAGCTAGGATTACAGGGGTTAACCACTGATGCCAGGCCCAGTTATTAGTTGAGATCAAATTTTTTTTCCCCTGGGCTGGCCTTGAACCTTGGTCTTCCTAATCTTACTTCCTGAACAGCTGGGATTAATTCCTCAGGCTCCTTGTTTTCTCTTTATCCTTTTACATACTGTTAGTTATGAGACATTTTATCTGTGTACTTTTAATTGTAATGTGCTTTTTTTTTTTTTCCCTCTGTGACAAAGTTTTGCTGTGTAACCCAGGCTGGCTTCTAACCTCTGGCTGGACTTAGGATCTTTCTGCCTCAGCCTATGGAGGCTGGGCTTAGCTCTTAATATGTTTTTACTTATTCTATCTTTTTCGTAAAGAATAATCACAATTATACATTGAAAGGGACTGAAAGTCTTTATTTCAATCCTGAAACTGAGTATCAAAGAAAACTACAGGCTCAAATAACTTCTACTTAACTAAAAAACAGTAATACTCCAGAGTTGATATTTAACATGTTTCTGCAGAAAATACCGCTAAAAGTAACACTTTAATAAGGATGATTTTAAAGCAATCTATATGCTAGAGAATTTGAAAACACATCATAAAAGTCTGCAATGTACAAATCACAAGCAAGAGGAAACTTCTCACTGGTTCAAACCTCAATCCTGAAAAGACAAGAGGCTTTTATTCTTTACCATATGGTAAGTGGCATGGCAACAAAAGCAAAAAGCCAAGTGTCAAACAGCATCTTATTGATAAGACCTTTACCTAGCTGACTGCTCCACATATGTTCCACATCAAAAAGAGGGAACACAAGTCAGGTTAGGACAAGCACCCTCCATTTGTTATTTCTGAGCTAGCAAACAACATGTGGTTAACAGGATTTATGATATACAGTAGTAAGAACCAGTTTCAAAGTTTTAAGTGTGATAACTGATTTTATTTTTTGGGAAGTACTGGAGTTTGAACTCATGGCCTTACAGGCAGGTATTCTACCCTTTGAATTAGACCCCAGCCCTATTTATTTTTGTATTTGAGTCCTGCTTTTCTCCAAGGCCTGAAACTTCTAGTTATACCTCCCTGGTAGCTGGGATGATAGGCATAAAAATCTACGTGTGATTAAGTATATATTATAAGCAAAGAAATTTAAAGCTGTACAAACTAAGGTATAAACTTGGGACAGATAGGTAATTTCTGAGGCTTAATTATGTCTGTCAACAGAGAAACCTATAGGAAAGTTTTGGTTTATTGAGCAAGGAAAACTGAACAACTGATGATAACCATTTCATGTAGTGTAACAATAGTAGTGAACTTTGGATTTTAAATGGCTTCCCTTACTCTGGTCCCTATTGCTTCACTCACTGCATTCACACTGAAACACAGGGGTGTTTCCATCATACACCCCTCTGTAACACTAAATCACAGCAAGTCTGAATTATTGCTTGAATAATTCTGGGTGATATATATGACGAGTACATCAAGCACCTGCATGAAGTGATCCCTCACAGATGTCCTGGAGCCAGTTCCTCAAATTGTTCTGTAGCAGCATTTCTAAGGCAGTCCCGAGAGGTCCCACTGATTTCCAAAGCCAGAGAACCCAGATGGCAGGCAACACTCCTTACACGCCAGAAAGCTGTGAGATTATCTGTGTGAATAAATGCCACCAGAAAACATGGTTTGGGGTTGGAAGAAGGGAAAGGAAGTGAAAAGCCACATACTTTATTTTACCTATCAGATTTGAGAAATTACTGGGTTCATGCAGAGTTCTGTTGCAGTGGGGAACCAGTTTTGATGCTTACCCTGCATAAAGTGATGATGAGGCAGGCTGCTGCAACCCAATATGGGGTTAAGAGAAGGTTCTATATACTCAACCTCCAGATGCTGGAGCTGAGGAGGTAAGAGGATTTCTTTCTGCTTTTTTTTTTTTGTTGTTGTTGTTGTTGGGTCATGGGTCTTGAACTCTGGGCCTGGGCGCTGTTCCTCAGCTCTTCAGCTCAAGGCTAGCGCTCTACCACTTGAGCCACAGCACCACTTCCAGTTTTCTAGTGGTTTATTGGAGATAAGAGTCTCACGGTCTTTTCCTGCCCTGGCTGGCTTTGAACCTCGATCCTGAGTAGCTAGGATTACAGGTGTGAGCCACTGGTGCCTGGCTGAGGATTTCTTTCTGTTAACAAAAGTACCCTCAGTGTTGACAGGCACACATATTATGTCCCTCACTTTACCAATTAAATACAGTACTTGACACTATAGGGTACAGAATAAAAAAAGCTAAAGCCTGCTGGGACAGACGAGGCTTTCTTCCTTTCCCTTCTTCCTCCCTCTCTCTTTTTTTTTTTTAATGGAGTCTATATGTTCAGAAGTGGCTTGAATTCTTGATCCTCCTGTCTTTCCTCCTGAGTGCTGGGACTACTGGTGTGCACTATGTTTGCCTGAGGTGTTTTTAAAAATGGCATGGGCTAGTTGGGCTGGGAAGGTGGCTTAGTGGTAGAGCGCTTGCCTAGCATGCATGAAGCCCTGGGTTCTATTCCTCAGTACACATACACAGAAAAAGCCAGAAGGGGCACTGTGACTCAAGTGATAGAGCGCTAGCCTTGAGCAAAAGAAGCTCAGGGGCAGTCCCCAAGGCCCTGAGTTCAAGCCCCTGCCTGGCAAAAAAAAAAAAAAAAAAAAGACCTGGGCAGGTGATTCTGAGGGAGGGGGATGGAGGTGTGAGAATGTTGGGTGACACTGATCAAGATGCACTGTATTCCTAATCTGCTTTGTTGAATGGCAACTCCTTTGTATAATGATTTAAAGATACTAAAAACGTGCAAAAAGTCTAAAGGTTTTACTTAAGGTTAAAGACTTAATTTCTTTAACTAACTTAAGACTCAACCTATCCAGGTCATTTCATTTTTAATTTTTGTTCCCTTTATCCAGGGTATTATTAAGAACATTAAAAAGGAATACCATAATCACGAAGGTACCTACCAAGTTTTTTTTTTTTCCCTGAATGGCAGTAGCAGTTACCACCTTACCCAAAAATGAGTTAGGATTTTCTTCTCCATGAAGAGGAGCTAAATGATAACAGTATTATTTCAAAATACCTGTCTTTACAACTATACAGTCACACTCAAGAATGAAACAAAGACAAGCTATGACACAAAGGGTCAAAATGTTACCTACTTTCAGAAAGTTGAGGGCTCACATAAACACCACCTATTTCCCAAAAATGCCTATCTCAGATACACATGGATGGACACACACACACACACACACACCCAAAGTGGTATATGCTTTCAAAGGGACACACAGGACAAATAGAATTTCGTATGTAATTCTTCTACTCAAATTGTTCATTAAAGAGAAAGCCTCTGAAAACATTTGTCTAGTGTGTGGCCCCTGGCTTCCTCTCCAAAAATCAAACAACAGCATAGTCATTAGAAAAAGGATCCACCCCATAGTATAATCCCTGTTGTCACTGTATTTGATTCTGGTGCCCTGCACCTTGTATATACCTTTTTTCTAATTTGGGGTGGGGAAGGGAAATAACAAAATGCTGAAACAAGGATACAGGTTGACCATTGTAACCATGAGATGTACAATGACACTATGTTGAAAATGAACTTTATAATTTGGGGGGAGGGAGGAGTTGGGAAGCTGGGGAGGGGGAGGGATGGTAGGGGAAAAACAAAGGAGGAGGTAACAATGCTGGATAAAAATGTACTCATTACCTGACCTATGTAATTCTAACTTCTCTGTACATCACCTCTAAAATAAAAAGATTAAAAAAATAAACCAACAGAAAAAGGATCCAACTTATGAAACCCTCCCCAAGAGAAGCTTTTCTTTCTTACAAAATAGCATAGATTGGGGCTGAATAACATGATTTTACTTCAAGGTAATTATCTGAGAACTCATGAGGCAAGGCAAGAAGATCAAGAATTCAAAAAAATAAGTAAATAAGAAAGGAAGAAAGCCTCACCTGTCCCAACCGCTTTGCCACAGACAAGAAAACAAGTGCCAAGAGGTCAGAGCTGAGTTTAAAATTCAAGTACTTTTAAGTAGTTGATGAATGACTTCCTAAATTGGAGTGAGTCTGTTTCCCTTAAAGATGCAAATTCTTGTTGCCAGTTATTCCCCATAGCAGGATCTCAGCCACTGAGTCAAAACAAATCAGTGATTTCCACATCTGCACTATTTCTGTCTTTGTGAAACTAACTTGTCTTCAATCTTTCTGGAAATTGTAGTAACTGCAAGTTGAGGTTCAAGTGACTTTCTTAAGGTCACGTAAGTCAGTAGAAGATGAGCAACTAACCCCAGAAGTCTTCCTGCCAGGCTGTATTTCTGACCGCACCAGCTCAGACATCTGATTCATTTGCAGAACTGAGTATGTCTTATGATTTTCAAAGCCTACTTGCATATGTTCTTCAAATACATTTCGGAATGTCACTACAAAATAAAATATGCTAATAAGAGTTCATCCTTTTTCTCTAATAGCTAGGAGGCTCTTTCCACCATCATTAAGATTTTAGAAGACAGCAAAGCCTGGTGGTATAGCTATGTGAACTGACAGCATTTTTCTACATCAGTAAACACTAGAACTAATTCTTAATTCTGCACAAATTAGAACCACTTGAAGAACTTAGAAAATACTTTAGTCTAAGCCCTACAAAAGACCAGTGATCATAATTTTGCAATCAGCTATCAGTACTATTTGTTTTAAGCTTCTTATATGATTCTAAAGTATAGTACTTGTTGATGAGGCACTGATGTTAAGATTTTGAGATGGGGTCCTTTTATGTTGCGCTCAAGGTGATGCTGAACTCTTGGGCTCAAAGATGCTCCTGCCTCCATTTTCTGAGAGCTAGAACTCTAAGCAATGACACTGTTTTTAATTTTTTATTGAGATTGTGGTGAATAAATCTCACAGTATTGAGAGTGATATTAAAGTCACAAATACACTTTAACCTTCAAAAGGCAAGTTGTCATTATCATGGTGTATAATGTCTGTGAATTCTATGGGCTTTGACAGTACAACTATTTCTTCTACATCGGGTGATATGTACATTTCTTTCCTTTTGCTTAATGTAAGCTCTTCTCTCTTTCCCTCATTCCCATCGCTGCCCTTGAGTTGCTTAGTTCATTTTCATCAATGTCCAGTGCAGCTGATGGGCCCCTCTGTTGTATATTTTCCTGTTTCCCTCTGATTCCGTGTCCTCCTCCCTCAGATGTCAGCTTCCCTCAGATGTTATGCTCTAAGTTTTTAAACTGAATACATTTGTGAAGTTCTAGTCATTTTATAGTTAACTACATTACTGGAGAAAACTGAGTTGAAAATATTTTTATGTAGTTATGTAATAAAGCAGAAGATAATTCTGTCCATAAGAGATGTCTCATTTATAATAGTTTAAATAAGGAAGGTAATTATTTTCTTTTTTTCCCCTTACATATCTTCCATTTTTATTGTCATAACATTATATCACTGCACATTCACATAGTAAAATATTCTAAGGTGCATATGATGAGGATTCTTTCCTTGAAGCTGGTAAGATAATTATTTTTACACTCCTGAGGACATGGGTGACATTGAAAGAGACCCTTCATAAAGGATTAGTCAGAACAGGTGATAATGTTATCAAGGATTTTTTCTTTTTTGTCGTCATGGGGCTTGAACTCTGGGTCTGGGCACAGTCCCTCAGCTCTTCAGCTCAATGCTAGCACTCTACCACTTGAGCCACAGCTCCACTTCTGGTTTTCTGAGTGGTTTATTGGAGATTAGAGTCTCATAGACTTCCTTGCCCAGGCTGGCTTTGAACTGAAATCCTCAAATCTGAGCCTCCAGAGTAGCTAGGATTACAGGTGTTAGCTACCAGTGCCCAGCATCAAGGATGTTTTTAATGCAAAGCAGCAGACATAATTATGTAAGGACAAAGTAAGTTAGATAGGTAAATCAGGGCCACTTAGGATGGGCTTTGAATTCAATGGGAAATTAATGTGGCCAGAGTTGGGAAGTGACTTAAGTTTTGAATGAGCCTCCCCACTCTAAAAGTTAAGCTCTGATTTGTACAGCTGGAAGAATAATGACTAGTTGAGTGAGGAGGACGACCGCTGCAACACTATGGACATGTAATGAAGGGTGGCAGTGGACTGGAAGCAGTGTGGATGGAAAAGACAATTGCATAAAAGCTACAAAGACAGAGATTATGTATGGGAGAAAAAGGGCAAGGAGATCACAATATTTCAATTCTGGCTAATTAAGAAGATGCAAATGCTCCCAAAAGAAATAGAGGTCATCTGAATGGGAAGATGAGTTTAACCTCAAATTTGAGTGTGAAGTACCAGATGGTTATCCAAATGGGGATGGATGCCCAGCAAATGAATAAATTTAAAAAAAAAAGGGAGCCGGGCGCTGGTGGCTCACGCCTGTAATCCTAGCTACTCAGAAGGCTGAGATCTGAGGATCGCGGTTCAAAGCCAGCCCGGGCAGGAAAGACTGTGAGACTCCGATCTCCAATAAACCACCAAAAAACCGGAAGTGGCGCTGTAGCTCAAGTGGCAGAGCGCTCGCCTTGAGCTGAAGAGCTGAGGGACAGCGCCCAGGCCCAGAGTTCAAGCCCCACGACCACCAAAAAAAAAAAAAAAAAGGGAAAGGAAAAATAAAAAGCTATAACTTAGGAGAGATATTGGAGCTGAAGATAACATTTTGGGGTAAGGAATATAGCAAATACTTGATTGGTATGACCAATTTTCTTCAGGTTAGTCTTGAATTCAAGATCCTCCTGCCTCATCCTTTTTGCTTCATTGATTACTGGTATGGACCACAATTTATCACCATCAGTCTTTTGAAGCTCTGCTTCCTTATTTAGGTATTCTGCCCTCCAAAACCTACAGTATAAGACCAATGCTACAACCTGCCTTTCCCCTATCTACACCAGGAGGGCTGAGCTCTTCAGGGGCAGGAGCCTAGAAGACCCACACTACCATAAACCCATGATCTCTATTCTTTCTGGACACCTCTTTTCACTTGCCAATTTTCTACTCTTGGTTAGGCTCTTTTCTGGATCACCTCAACCACTCCCACTGTTTCAGTATCTACACAACCATTACCTCTTTACTCAAACACACAATCTCATGCTTCAATGAACAATGAAGTCAGTTGTGGTTTAAGAATTTCTCCTTTTCTATTTATAAACAGCCTCATTGCTCTTTACTCATTTTCTTCCTGATGAGAACATGTATCTCTCCTGTATAAGCTATTATACCTGCCTGTGCCTATGATCCTGTTTCTTTATACTTCCTTTGGGACCATGCTCTGTCACGTACAGCTATATCCCACACTGCCCTCAGCTTCAAATTATTTTTCTTTATTAGCTCCTTCCTGATGCCCTTACAAGCATCTTTAAGTCTCTTTCTATCCAGATTGTTATAGGCCATTCTCACCTTTAACCTAAATAAGGGTTCTAAAACTACACAAAATTATAGAAAAAGTGTTCAAAAAATGTATGTTAGGGCTGGGAATGTGGCTTAGTGGTATGGTGCTTGCTAGCATGCATGAAGCCCTGGGGTGGATTCCTCAGGACACATAAACAGAAAAAGCCAGAAGTGATGCTGTGGCTCAAGTAGTAGAGTAGATGAGTAAAAGTAGCACAGGAACAGTGCCCAGGCCAAGTCCAAGCCCCAGGACTGGCAAAACAAACAAAAACATTATTTTCCTGGGGGAACACAGAAATGTAAACACACACACTTTCTTTTTCCCTTTCTCTCTCTTTCTGTACGTTTCTCAACACATTAGCACTAGAGAATCAGTGACATTTAATTTTATAGGTTTGATTTGAAAGTAATTTTAGTGAATTTGAATGAGTACCATTTTTCTCTGCACTGAGAAATGAACAGCAGTTATAACTCTGCAGTTGCTTTTACTCATGTAACATTTTTGCAGTGCAGTTCATTTGTCACTGCATTTGAAAACTTCCATGCAGGGCCTACAAACCTCAAAGAAAATCAGTAAGCGAAACTGTTAAATAAGCCCAGAAGATTCAGTTACTGTAATGTGATTTCACACCACTGAAACTGCAGGTGTTCACCCAGCAGCAGTTTGTAGCAGCTTCCTAAGTGCTTTTGCTGCACTGGGATTTTTACTACTGAAGCTGATATGTCCTCCTCTTGAAAACCCAGTGTAGCTGCATTTTGACAATAGCCAACTCCCAAACTCTTCATGGAAGATGGCTAATGAGTTAACACAAACAGCAATATTGAGAACTAGTTAATCCCTAGCTCTAAACTCTGTGAAAATAAACAAGGACTAAAATGAAAACATTTGTATTTTATCTCTAAGAATGACTTCAGTGCTAAGTAGAAATGATCAAAGATGAAAAGTCAGATAGGAAGAATATTTAAAAGATGTTGTCTATACAATATACACACAAATTAAATAAAGACCCCTTTCCCACTAAGATTAGTATCTTAAGCTTAGCAAGCACTCTTACACTTCCAGAATACTAATTTCCCCCTTATAATTTTGTAAAATTAGTTTCAGGGAGGTGGGTGCTGGCGGTTCACATCTTGTGATCCAAGCTATTCAGGAGGGTGAAATCTGAGGATATTGGTTTGAAGGCAGCTCGGGCAAGAAAGTCTAAAGTCTGTGAGACTCTTATCTCCAATTAACCATCAAAAAAGCTAGAAATAGAGATGTTGCTGAAGTGGTAGAGCAATAGCCTTATACACAAAAGCTCAGACAGTGCCAAGGCCCTGAGTTCAAGCCTGAGGTCTGCACAAAAAACCAAAAACAATCCCTCCTCACCCCTCCCCTCCAAAAAACCTAAAGGAAGTATATGCCTCTAGTCTGAAATTTCAATGAACAACATCAAAACATAAAAGGCCTTTCTTCAGAATTGTGTCTGCAATGCACCAGATAAATAAAGAAATCCATGATACTACCAGCTTCAATTAAGCAGCAAAAAGCTGGAAGTGGAGCTGTAGCTCAAGAGGTAGACTGCTCGCCTTGAGCCAAAAAGCTCAGTGACAATGCCCAGGGCCCTGAGTTCAAGGAAAAAAAGAAAGACAAAGAAAGAAAAGAATTCTTTGGAGCAAATACACCTTTGATGACACTGCCAGTCTCTCCATAGTTACTGAGTGTCTAGCATCTCCTCTAGTTGCAATATGGTTTCTATGAAAACTTTTTCCTTTTTTGAAGGTCATAATCACTATCACCACTTAATTGAACCACAGCCATTTTTCAGTCTTCATCTTTGTTTAGCAGAGGCTACCTTCATGTCAATGAAGTGATGGCAGAAAGCTTCCCAAGTCCAGGGAAAGAAATATCATCCTAGTACACAAGACAAGTAAAACCATCAAAAAGACGATCAGAATAGATTCTCTTCATTTTAAAGTTAAAAATTTAGGACTTCAGAATGAAGAAAGAATGTTGAAAGCTGCAATAGAGAAGTACGAAGTTAGTTACAAAGATAAATCTATCAGTAGAATAGGAAAATTTGTAGTAGAAACCCTAAGCGGCCAGAAGAACATGAGATAATATATTTCAGTCCATGAAACAAAATAGCTGTTAATCAAAATTATATACCTACTAAAAGTATACTTTAAAAATAAAAGGAGAGCTGGGCGCCGATGGCTCACACCTGTCATCCTAGCTACTCAGGAGGCTGAGATCTGAGGATTGTGGTTCAAAGCCAGCCTAGGCAGGAATGTCCGTGAGACTCATCTTCAATAAACCACTAGAAAACTGGAAGTGGCACTGTGGCTCAAGTGGTAGAGAGCTCTCCTTGAGCTGAAGAGCTGAGGGACAGCGCCCAAGCCCAGAGTTCAAGCCCCACAATTAAAAAAAAAAAAAAAAAAAAAAAAAGAACGCCAGGTGCTGGTGGCTCATGCCTGTAGTCCTAGCTACAGGCATCTGAGAATCACTGTTCAAAGCCAACACAGGCAGGAATATCTGAGATACTCTTATATCCAATTAACACCAGAAAACTGGAAGTGGCGCTATGGCTCAAGTGGTAGAGTGCTCACCTTGAGTTGAAGAGCTCAAGGACATTGCCCAGACCCAGAGCTCAAACCCCACAGTTGAGGGGGGAAGGGAAAAAGAGAGAAATAAAGATCTTCCACAAAGAGTCTAAGAAAACAATTCATGACCACGAATACAGCATTGCAGAAGATACTGAAAAAAATACTGTACAGAGAAGAAACATGTACAAAACATGACAGTTTGGGAAAGCACACATTGTACTAGGACAAAAGGTAAACAAATGAAAAGGAAATAATCAAAGTACATTCCTCTCAATAATACTAAATGGAAACCATCTTAACTCTTCAACTGAAAGCTGCACACTGGCTAAATGAATTAAAAAAAAAAAAATCAGGACACAACTATTTGCTGTCTACAAGAAACGCATCTCACTGGCAAACAGATTGAAAGCCAAAGGGATGGAAAATGACATTCCAAGTAAATGGAATTCAAACAAGCAGAAGCTACATTCATGTGTCAAAGCAGACTTCAAGCCAAAACTAGTCAGAAGGAATTAAGTCACTACATATTACTAAAGGGAACAATTCACCAAGAAGATATAACAATAATTATATATGCAGTGAACACTGGTATACCCAACATAATCAAACAACATAAGTGGATATAAAGGGACAGGTATGTCAAGTTATATAACAACAGTGGGTGACTTCAATACCCCATTCTCCTCAATATTGATATCATACAGACAAAAAAAAAAATAACAAATAAATTCAAAGTAAAATTGCACCACAAATCAAATGACTTGGCAGACATCTAAAGAATATTTCATCCAATAATTTCAGAATACACATTATTCTCAGCAGTCTAGGGAACTTTCTCCAAAGCCGATCATATTTTAAGGCCATAAAGTAAGTCTTTAACAAATATGAAGCTGAAATAATTCTTTTGATCTTTCAGAAAATAATGGAAATTAGAAACATCTAGAGAAATGACAGAAGCTATAGAATTACATGGAAACTGAATACACTTTTTTTGTGAGTGGGGGGGGGGGGGGGTGTATCAAGGCTTGAACTCTAGGCTTTGTGCTTACTAAGCAGGTGTAGTGGTATACCTGCCACACCATCAGACCTTCTTCACTAGTTATTTTGAGGCAGGATCTTGTCCGGTCTGGACCATGATCCTCAATCAACATTCCCCACTGTAGCTGGGAGGGAAGATGTGTGGACACCATCCCTGCCACCCTTTTTTCTTTCGTGAGGTGGGGTTTTGTGAATTTTTTTGTCTGGTCTGGCTTGGAATCATGATCCTCTCTGGTCTTAGCCTCCCATGTAGCTGGGATGAGAGGGATGAACTGTGTCCAGCTACTGGTTGAGACTGGGTCTCAAGAACTATTTTTACTTGCTTCAAACTGTGATCTTTCTGTTCCCTGCCTCTCCTAGCCAATGATAATGCTTTTGAATGACCAGTGGATCAAATTCTCCTAATTGGAGAAATTCAGCAGAATATTATTGAAAAAACAGATTTTGGGGTGGGGTATGAAAGGGAGGGATGAAAGGTGAACAAAGGCAATCATGCTTTCAGTATACACTATGTGGAAAATGACCTTGTGGGCAGGGAGAGGAGGAGGAAACTGGGGGAATGTAAAGGAAGCAGTGACATTGTCAAAAAAAAAGGACTCATCTAACTTTTTTTTTGTCAGTTGTGGGGCTTGAACTCTGGGCCTGGGCGCTGTCCCTCAGCTCTTCAGCTCAAGGTGAGTGCTCTACCACTTGAGCTACAGTGCCACTTCCGGTTTTCTGGTGGTTTATTGGAGATAGGAGTCTCACAATTATTCCTGCCTGAGCTGGCTTTGAACCGCGATCCTCAGATCTCAGCTTCCTGAGTAGCTAGGCTTACAGGCGTGAGCCACCAGTGCCTGGTTCTCATCTAACATAAAATAAGCCCTCTGTACATTTTAATAATAACAAAATCAGATTTCAAGTAACCTAGTGATGTATGTCAAAGTCTTAAAAAATATTAACCAAACCCCTAATTACAATAAAAATAATAAAGGTCAGGGAAATAAAACAAATAGTAAAATTAATAAAATTAGAGATAAAAAGGGAGGCAATGCAACAGATACCATTGAAATACAAAGGATCATTAGGGAATAATTTGAAAACCTACATTCCAGTGAATTGGAAAACCTAGACAATATGGATAAATATCTACACAAAAGACCTGCCAATACTGAACTGACAAACAGATCTACAATTAGCAAAGAGATCCAAGAAATGATAGACTATCTCAACAAAGAAGAGACCAGGCCAGACAGATTCATTACTGAACTCTATCAGACCTTTAAAGAAGAACTAATAGGGGCTGGGAAGGTGGCTTAGTGGTAGGGTGCTTGCCTTGCATGCATGAGGCCCTGGGTTCGATTCCTCAGCACCACATAAGCAGAAAAAATACAGTGGCTCAAGTGGTAGGGCGCTAGCCTTGAGCTGAAGAGCTGAAGGACAGCGCCCATGGCCCAAAGTTCAGCCCCTAAAGACAAAAAAAAAAAAAAAAGAACTAATATCAAGGCTGCTCAAATTAACATAGAAAGGGAAGGAATACTTCCAGTCACCCTATGAAAACAGGACTACTCTCAGATGTCCACTCTGGAGAGGGATATAACAAAAGGTCAACCATAGCCGTTTTCCAAATGAGCATACACAAAAATTCTCCAAATATTTGCAAACAGAATTCAACCACACATCAAAAAGATCACATTTCATGATCCAATTAGTTTCATTTCACAGATACACATATGATCATCTCAACATATTTAGAAAAAGCTTTTGATAAAACTCAAAACATTCCTTTATGATAAAAGTCCTAAAAGAAACTAGGAATAGATAAATCATACCCCAACACAGTAAAGTCAGAGATCTAAAGTCATCATTTTAGTGAACAGGGAAAAACTGAAAGCATTTCACAAAAACAAGAAATGGGTACTCACATTTTTTTTTTTTTTTTTTGATGCATGGTTGGGGCTTGAACTCAGCCTGGCAACTGTCTGAGCTTCTTTTGCTCAATGGTAGTGCTCTACCACTTGAGCCACAGCTGTTTTGTTTTGTTTTTTCTTTTTCTTTTGATTAATTGCAGATAAGAGTCACTCAGACTTTTCTGTCTAGGCTGTCTTTGAACTGTGATCCTCAGATCTTAGCCCTCTGAACAGCTGGGATTACAGGTGTGAGCCAGTGGTGCTCCACTATCACTCTGACTAAATTCTTAGCCTGGGCACCAAGACAAAAACAAAGTGTGTGTGTTTTATAAAGAAGTACAACTGGGTAAAGTGTTCAATATCCTTAGCCATTAGGAGAAGGTAATCAGCACTACATTGAGATTTCATCTTACCCCAATCACTTAAGAACAAATGTTAGTGAGGACATGGGTGAAGAGGACCCTTTACACTGTTGGTGGGAATGTAAATTAACTATGGAAATCACAAAAGCTAAAACTCCAAATACCATATGATCCAGTTATGCCATTCTGGATACTCAGTGCACACCCATATTCACTGTGACTCGACAATAGCCCATCAACAGATGAACAGATTAAATTGAATAAATACACAATGGCATTTACCCAGCTGTGAAGAAGAATGAAGTTACACTATTTGTAGGAAAACGGATGGCATTGGAGATCATATTAAGCAAAAAACACCAATTCAGAAAGACAAAAATAGTGCATGTTTTCTCTCATACATGGAATCTATATTAATAAAAGACATGAAAGTAGAAGGGAACTATCTGAAGAGCAAGAGTATCATTTATGAACACGCATAATAAAACTCATTTATTTTGTACAGTGAATATACACAAAAAAAGCAGCACATTTTTATTTTATTTTATTTTTTGGGGTCCGGTCATGGGGCCTGAACTCTGGGCCTGGGCACTGTCCCTCAGCTCTTCAGCTCAAGGCTAGCGCTCTACCACTTGAGCCACAGCGCCACTTCCGGCTTTTTTTTTCTTTTTGCTTATGTGGTGCTAGGGAATCGAACCCAGGGCCTCAGGCATGCAAGGCAAGCGCTCTATCACTGAGCCACCTTCCCAGCCCAAGCAGCACATTTTTAACAGTGCTGGGGGCCAGCGTGCTGAGGCAGGTGTGAAAGACAACAGAGTGGAAGGATGGGAGAACAAGGTAGGGAGGTGTAACGTAAGTTCCACAGGGCCATGGAGTTTTTCTAAGAACAGTTGGAAGCCTTTGAAGTTCTAGTGCAAGGGGATAGAATCAGCTCTGACTTTGGTTCTCTTCCTGACTGATCTCCCTAAATCACAAGTTTCATGCTGTGCTGTTCAAAGGTGGGAACCGGTGGTTTACACCTGTCATTCTAGATTTTCATGGAGGTTGAGAGCTGAAAAACTGATGTTTGATCCTGCCCAGGGCAGAGAAGTTCTAGATACTCCATCTCCAAACTAACCAGGAAAAGCCATGCTGCAAGAGTGGCTCGGCTGTAGAGAAAGCAAGCTGAGTAATCACGAAGCCTGAGCACTGACAAGTAAAACAACCCAAAACAAACAAAACCACACCCCAAAACTCCATTTTCAACTAAATTTATCTCCCATTAAAGAACTTATCTTTAAAGGTTACACTAGGTATTATGCCGAGGGCCGAATCCAGGCTTCAGGCACGCATGCTAAATCAAGGGTTCTAACACTTAGCTGCACTCACAGCTTTAGCTTTAGAGCTATTTTTAATTCATTTCTTACTTGAAAATATTGCCAAAAATAACACTGAGTTTAGAGGGTCAAGAAACCTTTGTACAAATTAAAGGCAGTCCCTGAGGTAATGAATTAAAACTTAGTGAAAACAATTTTTTTTTTTTGTCGGTCGTGGGGCTTGAACTCTGGGCCTGGGCGCTGTCCCTCAGCTCTTCAGCTCAAGGCAAGCGCTCTACTACTTGAGCTACAGCGCCACTTCCGGTTTTCTGGTGGTTTATTGGAGATAGGAGTCTCACGGTCTCTCCTGCCTGGGCTGGCTTTGAACTGCGATCCTCAGATCTCAGCCTCCTGAGTAGCTAGGATTACAGGCATGAGCCACCAGCGCCCGGCTGAAAACAATTTTTTTTAATAAAACAAATTCACAGCCTCTGGATAGTGATGCATGCCTGTAAGCTCAGCGACTGGGGAGCAAAGGCAGGAGGATTGTAAAGCTTAGGGCCAGACTGGGCAAAGGAGAAAGGCTCTATCTCAAAACTGTAACAGATATACTATACCACTGAGGCATGCTTAATGGTAAAATGCTTACCTAGGATGTATGAAGCCTTGGGCTCAAGACCCAGAACCACGAAAGAAGTGTCACATAAATACCTTTTTTTTTGAGTATAAAGTTAAAATGGCAAAGACTTAAAAAGCAATAGGGAGGCTGGGAATGTGGCTTAGTGGTAGAGTGCTTAACTAGCATGCATGAAGTCCTGGGTTTGATTTCTCAGTACCTCACAAACAGAAAAGCCAGAAGTGGTGCTATGGCTTAAGTGGTAGAATGCTAGCCTTGAGCAAAAGAAAGCCAGGGACAGTGCCCAGGCCCTGAGTTCAAGCCCCAGGACTGCAAACGAAAAAAAGAAAAAAAAAGAAATAGGTATGTAGGCTAGTACTATCGAAGAGGAACAAAGCTGATAAGAATATCATGGAGATGCATGTCATTATGGGCTTTCCATTTCAGAACTATTATCTAGGAATGGAGATAAAAACTTTCATTATAAAAGACTATGACAGCCAAATAAAATAAAGTGTTTTTCTTATAACAGATGGTATATGTCCTGCAGTGTTTGCAGTTAATGCTTTAGGATTACCTATTAATAAGGAAGCAGGGATGCTTTCCATTGATGGTTCTAATTCAAAAGCATCCAGTTCTTTGTAAATCACTTTGTAGTGGTATATTACATTCAGGTTTGTTTAAAGGGCTGGGTTGGGGTGACTTTAAAATTTTATATCTAAATCCTGTTTGTCCCAAGTCTACAGAGCAGCTAGATGAGTGCCAGAGCTTTTCTTCATAATCACCCCATGTGACAAGTGACAATTCTGTGACAGCTTTTCTTGTCCTCAATGCTGTGGGACTGAAGTGGATCAACCAGAGCTGTTCACACATGGTGTCAACCACGCCCTAACAGTGCAGCCTGAGGCTAGCACCATACCATCCAGAGCATCAAGCTCAGGAGCTGTGGGGGAGCTCCATCTGACATCCAGACAGAGCTGAAAGATCTGGGAGGTAACGCCTGAAATCAAGACTGTGATTGTTAGGCCAACCAAATGCTGCTCACTGCTGGTGGGATGGGAAAGTTGGAAAGTGCATCCTCCTGTAGAGGGCACTTGCTGGCTTTCCTCCTTCTGCCCTTCTCCTTCTCTTCTTTCTTTCGTCCTGTCCCCTGTTCTTCCTCCTCTTAATGCTGGGATGGAAACTAGACCCTGTGCATTGGTCACTGTTAATATGAATTAAGGAGGAGGTCGGGCCTTCTCAGTAATTTATGGATAAATAAAAGACGAACACTATAAAATTGTCAGAAATATAGGGGATTCTGAGGAGGAAGAAAACCCAACCACTGTAGAAAGTAGACTTTGAGGCTGGGCTCATGCCTGTAATATCAACTACTCTGAAGAAAGAAGTAGGATCAGTTTGAGACCAGCCAGGCAAAAAGTTAATGAGACTATCTAAATCAACAAGGCAGGCATTAGTGGCATGTGCCATAATCCTAGCTAGCTACCTAGGCAGCCAGATGTAAAAGGATCATGACCAAAGTCTCATGCAAACATGTAAGACCCAATGTGAAAAATAACTAAAGCAAAACAAAGCAGAACAAAACAGGGGTGAAATTGTGGCTCAAGTAGTAGAGTACCTGACTAATAAGTGAGTTTCTGAGTTCAAACCCTAGTAATGCCAAAACAATTAAGAGAATAGGAAACTATTTCTTTAGGAAGTATCTGAACTCACATATACATACCTATGTTGGCAGAGGGTAAAGGTACTTCCACTAAAAAAAATTATTCTTACACAAAATATCAATAATTAATAACAAAGGTGCAGAAACAGTCTTGATGTCAAAGCTAACACCCAAGATTGTATGCAGATAAACAGATAGAAAAAGGAATTTTATAGATATTGAGGAATCTAAGGAACACACTAGCAGGTATTGCTCAGTCATGACTGGTATGGTGTCAATTTTAACACGTTGATCTTGATCCTTTCAATCACTGGTATTCATTCTGCATATGTAATAGAAATTTCTAGGACATTAAAAATTGCCATTACAAGTCCATAAAGGTCTAAAATTGTAATAGGGATATTTCTGTTTTGTTTCCTTAGAGTGTATTTCGGTTTTAGAGAAACTTCATGAATGAGCCTTGTTCGGTGGCTACTGGGGTGAGGCAAGATAAGACACACTGTGAATGGAGATGCAAAATGATGCAGCAGCCACAGGCAGCTTCTCAAAAAGTTAAACCGTATTACCCTATCACCCAGAACTCCACTCCTGTTAACTAAAGAACTGAAAACTCGTTCACATTCTCAAGAAATATGTAACTGCAGATTGCACCATTATCTATAAGGGTAAAAAAGTTGAAACAAATTAAATGGCCACTAACTGGAAAAAACAAATGCACTATATTGACAGAATGGAATATTGTTTAGTCATAAAAAAAATACAGCTTCAGCTACCAAATAGACAAAACCTTAAAAACATGTTACATAAAGGAAGATAAACAGGGGGTTGGGAAGGTGGCTCAGTGGTAGAGCACTTGCCTTGCATGCATGAGGCCCTGGGTTCAATTCCTCAGCACCACATAAGCAAAAAGAAAAAAGCCACAAGTGGCACTGAGGCTCAAGCAGTACAAGGATAGGCTTGAGCTGAAAAGCCCAGGGACAGTGCCCAGGCCCAGAGTTCAGGCCCACGACCGGACCCAAAAAAAAACAAAAAAGCCAAACAGAAAAGGCTATGTATTACATGCTTGTTAATATGAAGTGATCAGAATAGGTAAATACATAGTGATAGTATAAAGTAGATGTCAGAAGATGGGAGAAGGGGAACTGTGGCTGAGTTAATATGAAGTTTGTTTTTCGGGTAATACAATGTTCTGTGATTAGTACTGATGATTGTACAACGTAGTGAATGTAACTAGAAACCAGTGAGATACATACATTAAAATGAATTTACCTTAGTAAAAATTCAATTGTGTATAAAAATTATATAGACATATAAAACAACTTAAGACAATCTTCTATATCGTCTCAAATATCAAACTGCATTTAGAATATTGAGGAATATTGGTAATACTTCTGAGACCAACTCATTTGTAAGGAGCCATCTCCGTTTCACAGATTCCCCACCAATTTGTATGAGGAAGCCAGTGACGCAAGGCTTTAATAGCCAGCTGGGGTGAGGGAGGAGATAAAGTCACATGTCTCATCTGTGCCGCGTGGCTCCAGGGAAGGGTCTCCAGAGTATCTGCGGGTGTATGCGCGTGGATGGTTACCTAAAGTGGCTGCCTGTCCAATGATGGCTTTTGCTTTGTGAGCACAGCCAAGTTAAGCTTGTTTAAACACCATTTCCCAGGACTTACATGCTACTCCCCGAACGACGGGAATACTCAAAGCTTTTAGAGAGAATAACCTACTGCATGGTCTCTGCCTAGGAAGCAAGCCACAGTTCACTGCAAACAGCCAGTTCAGATAAATAAAATGAAAGGAGACGTTTCTGGAGATGGCCTTGAAAGCTTTCCATTAGAGAATAAAAAGGGCACAACAGTAGGACTACTATAGCAATGCATCCACGGTAGACTACTGCATGTCACTTTACCCTACCTCTTTTCTTCATTAGATAACCAAATAAGTACGTGGAACATTCTCTCCTGGGTCTCCCACTAGGAAAAACACAGGACTCCAATGCTCTAACCATACACCATCAAGAATACAAAGCAGTGCCTCTTTATAAAGGTTCCACATTAAATATGAGTGGAGAAGTTACATTTTCAATCTAATTACCCTTGAGGAAACCTGACTTCTATTGCTAGCACATGACTGAACATAAAGGAGCTCAGACAGATGATCTATACCTTGTTGTCTTCTCTTTGGCTATCCATTTTAGTCAAAATCTCTCCCTAGATCTCTCAGTTTTAGATCAGCACTGTACTGTTCTGACTTGTTACAGGCTTAAATATAATGAGAGGACCAAAAAGACTAAGGAGGACTAAGAGGACAGGACAGAAGGAGAGGTGAGTCAGAAAGGGCTGGAAGGTGTCTTATGGCTACCAGTATCTTCTCTAAGAAAATGTTCTGAATACTATGACCATGTGAACAGGTCTAGCTAGCTAGCTACCTACACCTACCTACCTACCTACCTACCTACCTACCTACCTACCTACCTACGTAACGTGCTGTATTGGGGATTGGACCAGGGCCTTGTATATGTTAGGCAAGCATGCTACTACTTAAGCCCCAGTCCTTTTGCTTTTTTTTTTTTTTTTTGGTCGGTTGTGATGCCTGAACTCTGGGCCTGGGCACTGTCCCCAGGCTCTTCAGTTCAAGGCTAGTGCCCTACCATTTGAGCCACAGTGCCACTTCGGGCTTTTTCTGCTTATGTGGTGCTAAGGAATTGAACCCAGGGCCTCATGCATGCAAGGCAAGCACTCTACTACTGAGCCACCTTCCCAGCCCTGCATTTTGTTTTGAGAGAAGTTCTTACACTATCTTTGTCTGAAGCCTTAAACATGTGGTATGCTTGCTTCCCAAGATGCTGGGATTGTAAGGGTGTACTATCACACTGGCTGAAAAGCAATTCTTTAATCTCATTTTATATATTGTGCGTAAAACAAATTCTGAATATGAAAAGGAATGTTATGAGGCTGCAACATAAAATGTACTTTGATAAAACTTATTATTATGTTTTCACCTAAATATGAATACATATCCAACATTATAAGTACATATAAATTAATTTGGCATATATAGACTTCAAAATATGTAAAATACATTAAAAGGTTTTACACAGTAGTATAGAAACTAAATACAGAAGAAATCTGAATATATATTTTTACTAAGTGATATAGCCTGATATATTTACTTGGGAAAATTAGATTCAAGGTTATTTCAACATACTAATCTTTCAGGATAAAACCTGAACCAAGAGTAAAGTCTAAAAGTGACTAAACAAAAGTATAACTAAGGGCTTATGCAATAATAAATCTCAGTAATTAATTGGTTACTGCATTTCTATCAACTTTTAAATAGGCTAATCAGTTATTAGTATCACAGATGTTTTCCTCTGTGAGTTCTTGAATACCTCATGAAGTTCATTACATAAAAAGAAGACCAGGGGACATTAATCCCTTCATTATAAAATAAATTTATACTGCTTAAGCTCAGGCTACTAGAAACTACTTAGGGTCTAAATACATGGCAAAACATTAATAAGTGTTCAAATTATAATAACCATTCAAGCCCCAGAGAATTAGTAAGAAATCTAAATGAAGTAGGAATGATATATATATACACACATTTTGTCAAGAGGGCAACTGTACCAACTTACTTGGTCAAATTCCTAAGATTACACTAGCATAAAGCTTATATTTTAAATTATCTGATAACAGTACAAATTTTTTTTCAGGACTAATACATCTGTGAAAGCACAATGGAAGTCATCAAGAAATGATAATCTGCAATAGAGATATTTTATTTACTTTTAATAATATTGAAGAGAAAAATCTGAAACCTAAGATTTTTTCTATTTCTTTGGCTATCATGTCAAAGTGTTGATTTCCACCCCTAAGGAGAATTAGATGGGAATCACTACAGCAACATGCAAATGCAGTTGATTGTCTGTGGATGGCTGTATATCCTTTTCCTACACAATCAACTGGCCATCATGCATTTAACAAATGCTGGTAATACAACTGCAATATTTACAAAGAATAGTACTATTAGCATACAGCATTTATATAAAATTTCTTAAGCATACAAGTATATTATAGTCCTTTCCATTGACTATTACTACCACTTAGAATATGTTTGTCAGCTACAAAGTATTTTTAAAATAAGAATTCTAGAAATGCCTATAAATTTATTAGATGTGTTTCTCTGAAATATTATTATTTTTTTTTTTTTGGGTGCCAGAATTGGCATTTGAACTCAGGGCCTCATGCTCTCACTTGGCCTTCTGGCTCTACTATCACTTGCCTCTACTCTGGCATTTTTCTGGTAAATTGAAAATGGAAGTTTTGTAGACTTTTCTGCTTGGTCTGGCTTTTGAACTGTGATCTGCAAGGTCTTAGCCTCCTGAGTAGCTAAGATTGCAGGGGTGAGCAACCAGCACCCAGTGAGATACTCTTTTATATGCTTATACTGTTTTGTGGCAAAAGAGTAAATAGCTTTTTATGTATTTCCCCATTCTTCCTTATATGTTCCTGTCTCTTTGGGTGTCTTAAGTATCTATGCTTTTCACCATAAGGCTATTTATTCAATGCTAGCTGTCATGCTGGCTTTCCCTTTCCTGAGTGACAACACTATCTTCCCTAAAAAGTAATTATGAACCCATCATGGGGGAAAAGTGAGGTAGAAATGTAATTAAAGTATAATTAAAGAAGTCAATGGGATTACTTTTAATATGACATATGTTTACATGTTATTCCCAACTTGCTTCATAATATTACAAAAGGGTAATAAAAAGGTGAAATGATGGACCAAAGGGGCTATCAGTTGAAATATGAAAAGCTAGAGTAATTTCCTGAACAGAGGTTGTAAAAAAGAATATGGAAGAAAGAAGGCTTAGAAGTTAATAACCAAAGAACAAGGAGACTGAACTATAATTTGAAGATACAGAATGTGCAAATACAGAATGGAAAGGAACTGAAAGGAAGGCCTATGGCAACAGAGAGAAGTATGAAAAAACAAGATTTCAAAAGCAAAAACCTAAGCAGTGCCATGATTTGGTATCTATAATGACCAAAGACTGTAGAAGCCAAAAGGGTCTAAACTGGAAAGGATTTTGACTCATCAGGGATCAAAAGGATCCAAGACTAAGACAAGGGTCATATCTAGCCTTAAGGGTTAGAACATAATAAAAAAGGCAAATGACTAAGCAAATAGTATGTACTGCTACAACTTTAAGACAGATTGCACACACAAGAAACATGTTAATACATCTAAGACGTGAATGGGCTTTAAAAGAATTCAACTATTACAACCAAAGTCAGGAAAATCAAATAGTGCATGAAAGGACTAGCAGAGCTTTCAATATTTACATCACATGAGTGCCTGCATTAAAATCAAACACTAGAGGTTTTTATGTAGCATACTCTTATAGCATTTTAATGGCAGCTCTTATGATTTCATTTTACAAACTTTTTGTTATTCATTGCTACTGCAAGATGTGGCAATAGTTTAATATAAAACATGTAGGGTCTAACATGGCCTCAGTAAACCGTATTGATAAAGATATTGGAGTAGAAAGCAAGACTCTGAGATTACTGCTGGGCTCAGGTCCCTGACTCCTGTTGAGTCTTGTCAACCAAGAGTTACCTCCTCTTTAGTATAATGAAATATAGAAATACAGTTTAACAGTTGTCTATGAGGTTTTTTTTTAAGCAGGCATAAATGGCTTGGTAGGTGAGCAGAGTTACTGATACTTTCTCTGCCACTGACCAAAATATATAAACACATAAAATAGAAAGCACTTTTTAAAAAATTAATAAGATCTGTTTCACAAACTACCAATTCAACTGGAACATGACAATAGTAGAAATGACAAAAGATTTGTTCTTAAGGTTGATAAAAAATTTATATCAGGGCATTCAAGTAAAGTTATTTTCTGTGTTCTGATTTAATGAATCATGTGAGTTGTATCTGGTTGGGTGACACAGATTCCAGCTCACTGAGGCCTACTCTAATCTTCCCTGCGTAGCCTTCCTCAGGACAGTGAAGTCAGAGTAACATGTCAGACTTTAGTAAAATCAAAGGGAGATAGAGTAGGGCTAGAGATGCGATGAGGGTGACTGTTAACACTCTTGACCTGTGAGTGTCCACTAAGTTTTCAAGGCCCCATGGGCTTCAATGACCCGACAAACACCAAGAAGCAATAGTAATGCAGGAATGAATGATCCTCTAAAGAGTTTTGCAATTCAAGCTGAAAAACACTACAGTTATTAAATGGATTTAGCCCTATTGAAAACAGTTTTAGAAACCTCCAGTGGTTTCTTAAAAGGTAAATGAGTATTAAATGTTTTATATGTGCTTGTGCAGTAAGCATATTTTTTAGTTCCTTTAAATCTGCTAGATTTTAAAATATACATTGATTTGGAAAATAAAACTTTGATGCTATTAAAGATAAAACATGTTGAAGAAAAATGAAATAGCATTAGATATATAAAAATACAGGTATGGTATAATGAAGCTGACTCAATCTTAGTATAACTTTGCTTTTCTGTAAAGTAAGATTTCTTACTTAGCATTTAAGAATTAAATGACTGAAAGAGTACTTACAATGACAGCAACACGACAGCAATTAAAGTCCACTCCAAAGGTTTATGGATAATATTTCTATTTGTTAGTCTGAAAGACAGTAATAAGTTACTGGAAAATTTCTTTATATTTAAGTTTTCTATGTAGATAAAATCACATTTATGATATTATATATAAGAAGCACTTTCTAAGTGCATCTTCTAGCTGTGGGAAGGTCAGTTGTATAATATTGTGGCTCTTGCATGATGTCTGACGAGAACTTCTGAAAGGAGCATTCCAGCCTACCTTTACGAACTTATGATAACGCTTCAGTTAGACGAGATGGGAATACAGGCACAATGAAGGAAACCGACTGTGGTTTATAAAAACACATATATCATGCACTTTAACAATTTCTTCCATGTTTTCCCCTCATTAAATATTTTATCAAAGCTAACGGGTAATTTCTGATTTTCACTTTATCTTCTGTGTCATTCCACTTAGTGCTTGGGTGGCAGAGGCAATTAAGTGATGCCACATCCATAACTTGCAGAAATGAGAACTGGCTTAATCAATTGCAATAGGCAATTGGAGAAAATTTAAATTAAAAACTCCAAGTATATTCCTAACTGTTGATGGCAACAAAATATCCTGGTGTCATTTTGTTTTTCAGAAAGCATTCAGAAATATAACTATAAGCTGGGCACCAGTGGCTCACACCTGTAATCCTAGCTACTCAGGAGGCTGAAATCTGAGGATCACGGTTCAAAGCCAGCCTGGGCAAGAAACTCCATGAGACTCTTATCTTCAATAAACCACTCAGAAAACCAGAAGTGGTGCTGTGGCTCAAGTGGTAGAGCTGAAGATCTGAGGGACAGCACCCAGGCCCAGAGTTCAAGCTTCATGATCAACAAAAAATAAAAATAAAAAAATAAAAATCACTGTAACTTAAATAAAAAATAAAGCCAGGCGCTGGTGGCTCACGCCTGTAATCCTAGCTACTCAGGAGGCTGAGATCTGAGGATCGCGGTTCAAAGCCAGCCCGGGCAGGAGAGACCGTGAGACTCCTATCTCCAATAAACTACCAGAAAACCGGAAGTGGCGCTGTAGCTCAAGTGGTAGAGCGCTCTCCTTGAGCTGAAGAGCTGAGGGACAGCGCCCAGGCCTAGAGTTCAAGCCCCACAACCGACCAAAAAAAAAAAAAAAAAGATAACACCAGAGGCTGGCAAGGAGGAAAAGAAAGTATTTTCAACACACTGATGGTATAGGAATTAAACAATAATTGTAATTATCTTTATTATATAATATCACACTTGTCTTACACTGAATCTTAAGTCTAATAAAAAATAAAAAAGAACAAAACAAGTGAATACAACCCCCCCCCCCTTTATTTTGACAATAAAAAACATATTTTTAAATTCTAGAGCTGGTATTTGAAGAAGCTCTCCTTGTATAATCTCAACAATATTTTATGGATAACTGAAAAAGTTTTATTTAAGCTAAGTCAAAACAAGATTATACTTTGCAACTATCATTAAGTTTGGGAGAAGCTATTGATACTTGTGGCTACAAAAATAAGTTACACCAGTACATATAACAAACAAATCATACTGCAAACTTATTTAAAAACAAGAACGAGACCTCTGACATCACTTTCCTGGGAGAACCTATATTTGGTAATTAAATCTGTAGTAGGACAGATCCTTGTAGACAATTAAAAAATATATAGAAGTATCTCTGAGACACATTTAAGGTTTGCTTAAAAAAAAGTATGAAAATGTATGAGCCAGGTGCTGGTGGCTCACACCTGTAATCCTAGCTACTCAGGAAGCTGCGATCTGAGGATCACGGTTCAAAGCCAGCCCGGGCAGGAAAGTCCGTAAAACTCTTATCTCCAATAAACCACCAGAAAAACCAGAAGTGGTGCTGTGGCTCAAGTGGTAGAGTGCTAGCCTTGAGCTGCAGAGCTGAGGGACAGTACCCAGGCTCAGATTTCAAGCCCCATGATTGACAAAAAAAAAAAAAAAATTGGACTCTATACCACTGTTCCAGGGGCTTAGGAAACACAAGAGGTTTTGCTCTTACTTCAAAGTGTATCTATAAGCAGAATAGCAACATATTGCTTGCTTTCATAATTTTTCATTTTAATCACCAAAATAATTTCCAGCACAAATACTGTATGAACATATTGAATGACAATTCAAAACCAAGTATCACAGTATTAGAAAACATTAAAAAAAACTTTAAAAAGTAGTACTATGAAACGCATAATGTCTCAACATCACCAATGAGATTTATGTCAAAATATAATTTTAATTTAAATCTGCTTTAGAGAAATGTCTGACACCGCTAACAATGAATCATTACCATGTAGCTGTGGCAGAACTTGTTTTACCCTATGAGAGATAAGTCAATGCAACATTCTGCATGACAGACTATGGTGCAATCCAGTGGAAAGTCAGCTTTCTACAGTCACTGGGGGAAGATGCTACAAAGAGCTGAAAAAGCTGCTTTGTACTCAGCTTCTAAAGCAGGCTCTCATCTCTGGCTGCACGTAAGAATCATCTAGAGGGCTTTTAAGAATACTAATGTGTCAGCACAACCCTAATCAAATGAACCCCAATCTCCAGGGGGCAGGCTGAACATCTGTAGTTGTTAAATGGCTTGAAAATCATTGTTTTACAAGTTCTTATTATTGATTAGTATTTCAAAGAAAAGGATATAGTTATGTCAACTATTTCCCACTGTCTGTACTGACTGGAAAGACTTCTCAGCACTAGTCACTGTCATCAATATAGCATTTTTTTTCCAGAGGATTCAATGGAAACCCTAGCTTACATCATCCCATCAGAAACTGGAGACTCCAAAACAGGTATCTTAACTAGAGTTCACTCTATACTCCAAGCAACTGACATTTTTCTTTTTCTTTCTTTCTTTTTTTTTGGGTCCGGTCGTGGGGCCTGAACTCTGGGCCTGGGTGCTGTCCCTCAGCTCTTCAGCTCAAGGCTAGCACTCTACCACTTGAGCCACAGCACCACTTCCGGCTTTTTTTCTTTTTGCTTATGTGGTGCTGAGGAATCGAACCCAGGGCCTCATGCATGCAAGGCAAGCACTCTACCATTGAACTACCTTCCCAGCCCATCAACTGACATTTTTCTAAAAGGCAGCAATGCCAATGTTTGTTAAAGCTTTAGATTTTCATGCATAGGTAAAGATTTTTAAAAATAATGATTTAAAAAATAATTAACACTGAATTCCTTTGGAAAACACAATTATGTTAATATTCCCTTACCAACATAATATATAATTTTTGGGCTTGTTTTCCCTTTTCTTTTTTGATGGTACTGGGGTTTAAATTTAGGACCTACCTCTTGTAAGGGAGGCATTCTACCACTTGTGCCATGCTTCTACCTCTTTTCCAAACTTAAAAAAAAATGTTTTTAAAGTAGTTGTAGAGAGGAGTTTTAACTCAATAGGTCAGTTTATTAAGTACAATGCATCTTCTATCATTCTTTCTCATCCCACCCATCCCCTCAAGTTCCTTTCTTAAACTTTTGATCAAATGTTTTATATATATAACATATATTTTATATATAAAATATATTATATATTATTACATATATATTATATATAAAAACATATTTTATATATATGCTATATACATATATATACAAGAATATAAAACAAACTATGTCCTTACCGTATTTTTGTTAATGACTCATTCTTGCACGACATTTCATCTAGAGGACCCCTTGTATTCAACAGCATCTCTAGTAAGGGCGGGGGGAGGGGGTCCCTTGCTGCCCACTTAGTTCTAGGGATTGAATTTAAGGCTTTATGCTAGATAGGCAAGTATTCTACAACTTGAGTTCCTGAGTCATATGCCTAGCCCATATTTTTTTTTTTTCTTTTACTTTTTTAGTTAGGGATTTATGCTTTTGCCCAGGCCAGCTTTGGACTGCAATCTTGCAGTTCCACCTTTGCTTACTAGTATTATTTTGCTTATTGGGATTAGTAGTATGTACCATATCTGACTTTCTCCCCCATTTGTGATACTAATGACTACGGAGACACCTAAGTGTAGAGCTCTTCAAAATCTTTTTTTTTTTTTTCCCTGTCAAGTTCTCATAACAGAAATATCTAAGTCTAGCATTTTGGTCTGATGAGATTACTAGTTCTTATTTGATGTACACTTGTAAGTACACTGAGTTTACCACCAGATGTTTCTCTGTTATGTATGTAAGTGCTTGGATTATTGATCAGTAAGGTTCTCATCTTAGAGAATGGGAGATATAATGATTTAGGTGTTGGGTACTGTTTTGTAGAATGGGAACTTCTTTGTACAACTACTTAAATAATAAAAAAAAATTAAAAAATGATCTAGGTGCTAGGAAATCAAGCCTGGGTGTGCTAACATATTACTACTGAGCCATATCTCCAAATGACGTATGTCATTATTGTCATTCCTTCAGAAAGGGTGACTATCTGGCAAGACTAAGCTCCTGAGGTAATCTTCCTGTGCTGTCCTTTATGTAAAATTTATTGCACTTGTAACTGTAAGTTGCATTTTTCCTCAGCTTCACTGAGGTATAACTGACAAAAATTGCACTATGAAATGATTATAATTGAGCTAATTAACACACACATCACTTTGTAGTTATGTGTTTGTGATGGTAACACTCTCTCTTCATACATTTCTAGTCTAGGACAGCAATTTAGTAAGCAGCTTCCAGAGTAGATAGTAAGGTGCAGAGGGAGGGATTATAGCCCACAATGTCTTGAATAGGAAATGGATATTGACTAAAGGAACAAAAGTTACAGGAACACACACACACACACACAAATGAAATATATCAGAATGAAATATACGAAGTAAATATATCCTTCTGTCCCACTAAGAAGCTGCACTCAAAAGAACAGAAATAATGTTTAGGAGAGAAGAAAACAGCATCTAAGTAGATGTAAAACAGTAAAGGGAAAATACTTACTTTGTATATGCCTTAGTCTAACTATGGACTCTACAAGGCAATCAGTAAGGGGTGAAACTCATAGTATCAGTACTAACCTGAATGTGCGGACAAGATTTTTAAGTTCAGTGTGAACATCTCCTACTGTAATCTGAAGAGGACCTAAAAGTCCAGGCAATCTGAAACAAATTATGTATTAAAAAATATAATTATTTGGAAACATTTTTGGATCAAGCCTACCTATGGATTTTCCCTGGGCAATAATGGCACTTAGGTGGAAGCAACATTATTTCTAGATTCTTACTGGTAAGAAGTCCTAAGAAAACATTTCACAGTAACTCCACACTTGATGGTCTATGTTACAGAGTGTAAAGCATGGCAATGCATAATCATTATGGCTGCTATCTGTATTTTTGTCCCTAGTTTTCCTTACTTGGAAAGCAACTTAGCAATTGATCCAATAGTTGTACTATGAGAAACTTTATCCTAAGGAAACAATCAGCTAAATATTCCCCAGATAAACATTTTAAAAAAGATTGTTCTTTGCACTGCACAGGAGACAAGCACTAGCTATTCTAGTGCTTTCCATCCTAGGGTCTGTAGGGCTTTCTCTGCCAAACTGTTATCATCTTCTTAACCTTACCTTTCAGCTTAGGTTCTTGCTTTTCTCAGTGAAACATAACTTCTTTAGGAACATGTTTGCAACTTCCTGGCTTTCCTACTGCATGGACTTGGAAAGCATGAAGTTTACTTTTATTTATCACATTATCATGGTACCATAAATGTTCCCTTGTTATTCCCTTCTGCTAGAATGTAAGCTCCCTGAAAGCAAGGGCCCTTTGTTTACTCTGAATAAGTAGACAGAAAAAAAATGCTAGTTGTAATCAATATCATCAGATCATGAGGTTTTAAAATTAGGTGATTATACGACGAATGCAACTGTCAAGTGTTTTCATAATAAAATGAACACTTCTGAAAAAAAAAATGCTTGTTGCAGTAGTATTTTTAGTAAAAAAATTAGACAAAAAGTATATTAAAGGCAGGTGTCACGGCTAAAATCTGTAATCCTAGCTACTTGGGAGTTTGATGCCCAGGCATCAAAGTTTGTGAGATTCAGTCTCAATCACATCTTAATGTCTTGTTACCCCAGGGACGGGGGAAACGTAGGCAGGAGGACCACAGCCCAGGTCAGCTGGGCATAAAGCCAGACCTAACCTCTAAAATTACCAAGACAAAAAGTGGTTGGAGGGGTGGCTCAAGTTGTAGAGTACTTGACTGGAAAGAGCAAAGATCCAATCCACAATAATGGCAAAACAAAGTATAATAGGCAAATAGTCAAATTTGTTATGTTACAAACATTTGATAAACCCTAACAAAAGTCTTTAAAATGTTTACTAATAGCTGTAAAGACATGATAAATATTAAGTGGAAATGCAGATATGGTATCTTATTTTTTATAAAAATATAAGATGCATTTGCAGATAATGTATCACATAATTTCTTCTAGGTTTGTTTCTGTAACAGGGAGTCTAAGGAAAAGGCTATAAATGACATACACATGTCGTATGCATTTCAGAGATAAACATCAAAATATCAATTGTGGTTACTGAGTGGAAAGATTTTTCAGGTAATTTTTATTCCTTTACATTCCTTTTTTTATTCCTAAATTTTATTCACTATGTATGTAATCAAATTTTTATTCTTTATATTTTTTTGTCAGTCGTGGGGCTTGAACTCTGGGCCTGGAGGCTGTCCCTCAGTTCTTCAGCTCAAGGCTAGCACTCTACTACTTGAGTCACAGCGCCACTTCCGGCTTTTTTATGCTTATGTGATGCTGAGGAATTGAACCCAGGGCCTCAAGCATATGAGGTAAGCACTCTACCACTGAGCCACCTTCCCAGCCCCAAGTGCTTTTTTTTTTTTTAGAACAATTGGTTTAAATCAGAAACCAAAAAAGTTAAAAAAAGGTCTTTTCTGGGGGATGGTTACTGGAGATCAAACTCTATGCAAGTGCTGACACTGAAGTATCACCCCATTCCAGGTTTTATTTTTATAAAGAAAAAAATGCACCGGTGGCTTATGCCTGTAATCTTAGCTACTGAGGAGGCTGAGATTTGAGGATCGCAGTTCAAAGCCAGCCCAGGCAGGAAAGCCTGGGAGACTCTTATTACCAATAAACAACTCAAAAAACCAGAAGTGGTGCTGTGGCTCAAGTGATAGAATGCTAGCCTTGAGCTGAAGAGCTCAGGGACAGCACTAAGGCCCAGAGTTCAAGCCCCATGACTGACCAAAAGAAAAAAAGAAAAAAAAATGAAAAAAAGCCCAGCTACTTTCATAAGCAAGAATCAACAAAACTTGCTACCACAATATAATATAAAATTCCTATCTACTTAACAGGACAGGATGCATTTTTGAATGTTACATACCCATCCCTCAAAATACCACATAACTGAAGTCAAGTCTGATATCTTTTTGTACTATGTAAACAGTGACTCAGTTTTCTAAACCAATTTATTTTACAGAAAGAAAAGATACAAAATCAGATTATAATGCAAATCATAATATACAGCAGGCATTCAATACATATCCATTTAAACATCATTTTAAAATATAGAAGTTATATTTGAAAATGTGTAATTTACAACAGTTCTTTTTTAAAGAGCTACTAGTGTTTGGTGTTTGAATTCAGGGCCTCATCCTTCCAAGGCAGGTACTCTACTGCTTGAGCTCCTTCTCTGTTTTATTTTTCAGATAGTCTCATGCATTTCCCCTAGGGCTAGTCCTGGACTATGATCCTCCTAACTATACCCCCTGTGTAAACAGGATTATAGATATATATCATCATGCGCAGCTTGTTTGCTGAAATGAGCTCTCACTAATTTTTTTTGCCTAGGCTGGCCTTGAACTATGATTCTATCTTCTCAGTAGCTGGAACTACAAGTGTGCACCATTATGTGTGGCCATGGATATTCGTCTTGATTCCGTTTTTTTTTGTTGTTGGTGCTATCCTGGGCTGGGATCTAGAGCCTAGGCATTTTCTCTGAACTTTTTTTGCTCAAGGCTAGAAGTGCTCTACTACTGATCCACAGCTCTACTTCCAACTTTTTTGGTGGTTAAATGGAGATAAAAGTCTCATAGACTTTCTTGCTCCAGCTGGCTTTGAACTATGATCCTTAGATCTCAACCTCCTGAATAGCTAGGATTTCAGGCATGAGCCACAGATACCTAGCTTTCAGTTTTTAATACAGGACCAAATGAAGATACAAAACTTGTTCAAAATGATTTCAGATGTAGCTTAGAAATATATATTTTAAAGTAAAAAAGTAATCTTTCCCATTACAGGTTATAATATATACTTTGGCTCCTCAAAATAATATGGCTTTGGGAAATGTTTTTCTTATTTTCAATCTGCTATAAAACTGAGACTTCTCTGCATTTGTGGCACCTTAAATAATGCCTGACATGCTCTTTTCATGTTATCTGACCTAGAAAGAAAATGAAGGTTCAAGATAGTCTTTATACCTTTGGAGTTAAAAAAAAGATTTTAAAGTTTCTGTTGTCAGAGAAGCCAAAATAGCAAATTTTAAGTGCCATTTATGATTGGGCTACTTGCAAGAATAATAATTTCCATCACAGGAAGCTCAAAGCCAAAGTGCAAATGTGAAAATGGCAGAGTAAGCCACTGACTGTTAAGAGCTTCCTAATAACCTTTTCTTCTCATGAGAACTGACGTGACACAGTCACCACAATCACTATTTCAATGGTCTAGCTTCAACATTGTACTCAGATTTTACAGGATCATTAAGAGGGAGAAAGATAGTTTGGTCTTCTATTCCTGTAATCTCGGCCTTTCTCTGTGTTTTCTACACAAAATAATACTGTCTGGACACAAAAATCTTAAAAAACCAAAACCCTAAATTTCTCAAACCAAGAAATCCATATAAACTTTTAAACGGTATTTTTGTGTTCAAAATTCAAAGGTACTATTGATAAATTATGAGTTCATCAACATCAAACTAACTTATCCTATGAAGCTGAAACAGCAAGGGTGTACTTACACTTTACTCAGTTTTTCAAGGACGATGCGCTTTCTTATCTGGTTCTGGGAACTTGAATCTACCAGCGGAAAGGTGGGATCAGGCTAAATCATGTGTTTAAACAAAACAGTAATAAATTGACATTTTCTTCTTTTATAAGTAGAACACAAAACACAAACAAAAATTTACATAGCTGGTACAGTAGGAAATAACTTGCTTTGAGAATTAAAAGAGTTAAGGCTCATATAATCTCCTTGAGTCATTTGCCTGTTCTAAAGATTACTCTCTCTCCTACACACGAGGGGTTGTAAGACCTCCTTCACTGAATGAGAAAATGAATACAAAGGGATTACAAATGTGGGAAATTTAAAGATTAAAATTAGTAAATGCAATCATCATATTATGGAAAAGCTGAAAATATACTCAAGATCATTCAAATCAACCAACAAAAAAAATGGGGAAACATCTCCTTATATTTATTTGAAAGCACCACAAAACAAAATGGTAAAATTAACTAAATAATAAAATGAATCTCAGGGCTGGGAACCAGCGGGAAGGGACAAGTGAGAGACTAGAGGTTAGTTTATGAAACTAGCAAGACCTATGTTTCTCATGGCTTAATGCTAATTCCAAGTATGGTGCTAGGCTAGGAAAAAAATTCTACAGAAATGTAAGAAAAAATTAAAATGTACAATATTCCCACTTCTATATTGTTTTATAAATTAAGAGCGACATATTTTGTGGTCAAAACAAGGCTATTACCCATTTTTCCTGCCATATGACTTCATTTCTCAAATGACTGTGAACACTAAAGATGAACAGACTCTAACTAATTTTTCATAAAGCTAGAGACAATTAAGTCCAGATCTGAATGCACTTTTTCTATTCTCTGTATTTATTTCCCAGTAAGTTCCTTTATCATAATTTTATAGTATTTTAAATGAGCAGGCTTACCAGTTATTATCCATAAAGTACTTCACTATTCAACTAGTAAGTCTATGTCACTATATATAGTCCCAACACTAGATCTACTAATCTTGGTTTTTCAAGAGTTAGCAGCCTGGAAAAACTCATCAACACATACCTCTCCTGAGTCTTGTGATTGGGAAGTTTCTTCATTTAAAACATATCGTCCCTTATAAAACTCCCTGATCCTCATATTCAGGGTTTCAGTTTCTTTTTTCAAGTCCTCATAACTTGGCACTGGTTTGCTGGCTGTATCTGAGCATCTAAAAGGTAACGACTGATCGAGGCTGTTCTGAGATGGGGAATGACAACCTGGATTGGAATTTATGTCATCTTCATCTAGTTCTTCATTAACGAGAGAGGTTGAAGAGGGTTCTAAGCACACAGAAGTATAATTCTGGCCATACAAAAACCTCAAAGTTTCTTCTGTCTTCCATTCAATCAAAGTCTCTTTCAGAACTTTAAGTAAGTTTGTCTTCATGACTTCAGGGCACACCTGTGCTGAACTGCAGTCTGACCTAGAAACTTGGCTTGATTTTGTAAATTTTCTCTTAAAATGTTCAGCACTTTTCTTACTTAGGCCCACAAGTGTTATTTCTGACATACTGTATTTGCCTTCAGAATCTGCTGAAGCATTTAATTTCTCATGCGAAGGACTATTTGAAGAAATTGGAGCATTTACCTTCTGTGAAGGAGGAAGTTCATGGGCAGCTTTCTCCTGATCATCTAAGCTACAATTACCTAACTGTGCAGCAACATCTACAACTGCTTGCTCTATATCTTTGCACTCTGAGCTAGCTTTCTGACCAGCTTTCTTTTTCATTATGCTTTTCTTGTGCAGCTGTGGCCTTGGACCCTTTGCATTTGGTCTGCTTCCTGGTAGAATGGAGGAAACAAAGTCTTGTTCATTATCACTGTTACTATCACTGTAAATGCTAGAAGAACTAGACTCATATTGCGTTTCAAAATGACAAGTGTTGTCAATATCTGATGTTTTGATGGTTTTACTGCAGAACTGCACTTCTTCTCCTGAATGGCCACTGTAGAAGAAAAGACAAATTCACAGTATCAGGAAAGCAAAGTTCCTATAGTACTTAATCTCAAACAATCAAGATAAAAATTTTTATTCCCTAGCCACACCTTTATCTACAGACTCTGACATAGAAATTTCAGAAGGAAACCTCCATTTTCTATCTAATACATATTGATACTCTTCTTTTTCTTCTTTGCCTGTTCCCATTATTTTAAAATTGTTAAAAAGAGTATAGCAAAAAGAAAAAAAAAGCAAATAATTATGTAATTTTTATTTTCTGTTGGCTATTTTATTTCTTTTTTCAAAGGGCTTCTTTAGAAAACTGGTAGGTTACCAGGATCTCAAAAAATACATTGGGGGGGAGGGGAGGAACTGAGGAGGTGGGGAGGGAAGGGACAGTAGGGAAAAACAAAGGAAGGGTAATAATGCTCGATAGGAAATGTACTCATTACCTTACTCATGTAACTGTAACCCCTTTGTACAGTATCTTTACAATAAAAATATATACTAAAAAATACATCGCAAGATCTCTGTTAAGGTTTTTAACTTTTATTTTCATTTTGGTGCAGGTCCTGGGGCTTAAATTCAATGCCCAGACACTGTTCCTGAGCTTTTTTTGCCCAAAGCTGCTGCTCTACCACCTGGGCCACAGCTCTACTGGCTTTTTGGTGCTTAATTGGAGACTTTGTAGTCTCGTGGACTTTCCTCCCTGTACTGGCTTCAAACCATGATCCTCAGATCTCAGCCTCCTGAGTAGCTAGGTTTATAGGCGTAAGCCACCAGCACCCAGCTTTAACTTTTTTTTTTTTTTTTTGGTGCTGGTTCTGGGGACTTAACTCCAAGCCTGGGTGCTGTCTGTGAGCTTTTTTGCTCAAGGCTAGTGCTCTAACCACTTGAGCCACAGCTCTACTTCCAAAGGTTTGAAAGATAAAAAAAAGACGAGAAGGCAGGCATGGTGGATTATGCTTGTAATGCTAGCTACTCAAGAGGCTGAGATCTAAGGATCATGGTTTGAAGTTAGCCTGGGCAGAAAGATTTTTCTCCCTGTGAGACTCTTATCTCTAATAAACCACTCAAAAACCAGAAGTGGTGCTGTGGCTCAAGAAGTGGTGCTGTGGCTCAAGTGGTAGAGTGCTAGCCTGGAGCACAAAGAGGCTCAGGGACAGCAACCAGGCCCAGAGTTCAAGCCCCAAAACTGATGGGGGTGGGAGGGAGGGAGGAGAGAGAGGAAGGAGAGGAGAGAGAGAAGAGAGAGGAGAGAGGAGAGAGAAGAGAGAGGGAGGGAGAGAGAGGGAGAGGGGGAGAGAAAAAGAGGGGGGAGAGAGAGAGAGACAGACAGACAGATAGACACTTTCCAATTGTGGCTGATCATTATATAGGAAATAAATCCTACAGAATGAAAAAAAAGTCATAATAAAAATAAGCTTGGCAAATCAATGTTTTTCAATGAAAGATACATAAACTCAAACACTTAGCTACAACAGAATGCTAACCATAAAAGACAGAAATAGTCCTTTTGACAATGTCTTTAGATTATTAGACTAAGTTTAAGTAAGCCTAATAATTATCAAAGAGAGAAGGCAATGAGTAGCTTTTCTAATTCAACTCAAGATAAATAAGCACACATGAGCAGTTGCTCTCAAATACACCTGACAAACCTTTGAAACATTAGATAACGAAGTTTTTGGGTCAAGAAATGTACTGTGGGGAAGTGTCGAGAAAGGATAAGAAGAAAAAAAGCTAAGAGTAAGGCTAAGTGTTACTAGAGAAAAGATAGAAAAAATTTCAGTATTACATATCCATAATAAATTTTAGCCCATACAGCCAGGGAACTGTCATTTAGATAAGAATAAAGGCAAATATATCTTTTATAAAAAATTCACCTTACATATATTTCATTCATTCTCTTGGAATTTTAAGTCCATTATAGGTTGAGGCTATGAAAATATACATCAAGCCAGGTGCTGGTGGCTCACGCCTGTAATCCTAGCTACTGAGGAAGCTGAGATCTGATGATCACAGTTCAAAGCCAGCTCAGGCAGAAAAGTCTGTGAGACTGTTATCTCTAATAAACCACCAGAAAAACTGAAGTGGTGCTGTGGCTCAAGTGGTAGAGCATTTGCCTTGAGCTGGATTGCTGAGGGATAGCACCTAAGCCCAGAGTTCAAGCCCCATGACTGACCAAAAAAAAAAAAAAAAGAAAAAAGAAAATATACACCAATAAATATGTATTTCTTACTTGTGCTGTGAATATGACTAAGGTAGGCAGCATTGGTTCTGAGGATTAAAGGAAATGCGAGAGACAGCCATGGTCGGACAAGCAATACTAAGAGGTTTACACACAAAATCACATCTTGGAGTTGGGATGAACGCTTTATAGACACTCTTTCAAATAGTCAAAAAACTGACATATTACTATCTTGAAATCCTATGAAAGAAGACCATAATAACCTTTCAACAAATGTAATTGGCACAACTTAAATAAAAACAGTATGAAGAGTGTGTCATATTTCAACTGGCTCAATTAGACTTCCTCAGTAGGAACAGCTGTACAATAAATCATGTACATCAAACACATCACCTCGTCATCTGAAAAGAAAAAGCTGAACATGTCAAATAACTCTTTGTGTGGATACAATAGGGCACTTTCAATGCATCAGCACAGGAAGTTCAATAGGCCCTATCACCTGGTTCACGCCTAATGTGTCTATTAACTTAAGTACCATATAGAAGGAAAGTGACATTTCACCAACTGTACCTTTGTCCTTCCTGTAGCAGCTGAAAGTCAGGATGCCTAGGAAACAAACACAGAGACAGAAAATTGAAGATAAGTGATGAGTCAAACACTGTCCAGTATTTATTATAATGGCATTGGGCAAATAACATAACTAAAATAGTTTGTGTGTGTGTGTGTGTATACACACACACACACACACACACACATATAGGAGGGGGTGGGGGAAGAGGGGTGGGTCTGAACTCAGGACCTCCTGTTTGTGAAACAGACATTTTACCAAGTCAGTGATGCCTTTTAGCACTCATTCTTCTTGAGCTAGCATCCTGCTTTGTTTAAGGATGTCTTGGACTGGGATTCTCCTACTTGTGCTTGTTGTTGTGACATGTGGTTGAAATGGAGCCAGTGTGGCATTGACCAGAGATCCCCCATCTCCACGTTGAACCAGCAAGGATTACAACCCTCATGCAGCTTGCTCCTTCCTCAGGAGAGGAGTTTTATCAAAGAAACAATGAAAAGGAAAAAGTACTGAGAAATTCATCACAAAAAGTCTGTGTTAAGTCTTCTACCTAAATCTTAATCATTTTCAGGACTAAGTTCAATTAAGTTTTCCTAACTAGTCTACTTCCAGGTCTCTTACTTTGCTTTTGCCACATCCACACCCCAGTCTTCCCACGTAATATTAGTATGGCTCAGCATCATGCAGCTGCCTGGCATGTGGCTCAGTAGTAGGGTCTGAGTAGCAAGAGTTGAAAATGTACATATAGCTACAGTGATTTTTAATTGTATTCTAACTTGCAAATGCAGAATGTGCATTTCAAAAATCAAAATCTGAATATACTATGTTGAGTATGCTAATAGAAACAGATCTTAAGGATCTTATAACTTAAAAGAACACATGTTTTAAGGTTTTACAACTATGAATCCTTACAATGAGACAGCCTGCTACCATCATACCTATGTAACATATAGGAAACTAAACTCAAGAGTGTAAGACATTTGTTCCAAATTATACAAGTAGTAAGAGGAAAACCAAAAATCAAACTCAATATGGCTTACAATAATTATAGCATATCTTCTAAAAGTAAAAAAATTTATGGACAGTAAATTACCATTGAAGTAAAATGGTATCAGGAATATGGAGGGAATGTGATTCATAAAACTTATGTCAGGGAATGTGGCTTAGTGGTAATGTGCTTGCCTCACATGCATGAAGCCCTGGGTTTGATTCCTCAGTACCATATAAACAGAAAAGGCCAGAAGTGGTACTGTGGCTTAAGTGGTAGAATGCTACCCTTGAGCTCAGATACAGTGCCCAGGCCCTAAGTTCAAGCCCCAGGACTGGCAAAAGAAAAAAAGGAAAAAAAAAAAAGTCTTGTAGCAAGTATAAATAAATAGCTGTTTAATAGAGAAATCCACATTCCTTTAAACCCAGTAAAAACTGAGTCAGGCCTTTTTGGCAGTATTAGGAAGTGAACTCAAGACCCCCAAGCATTCTTCTTGAGTGATATACAGCCCTTCCTTTTTTTATTTTTGGTCAGTTGTGGGCCTTGAACTCCAGACCTAGGTGCTCTTAATTTTTTTGCTCAAGGCTAGTACTCTACCGCTTGAGCCATAGCTCCACTTATGGCTTTTTTGGTAGTATACTGGGGATAAGAGTCTTGTGAACTTTCCTGCCTGGGCTAGCTTTGAACAGTGATCCTCAAATCTCAGCCTCCTGAGTAGTTAGGATTACATCCAGTGCCTGGCTCTCCCCAATCCTTTTGATCTGTTTTGTTTTTTAGATAAGGTCTCCTGCTGCTTGTGAATGGCTCACTTTTGAGACAGGGTCTTACTAATATCTTCCTGGGCTGGCTTCAAGCTGCAGTCCTCCTATCTCCACCTTCTAAGAACTGGGACAGGCATGTTCCAGCATGCTTCACCTTCAAATGCATTTTCATATTCAACTTTTTAAAATTAACTTATATAATAGCAATAAAAATTTACACTGTTGCATTGTTTAATTCGAAAGAATATCATTTCAGTACCATAATATAAGCTGCTACAGGACATAGGAAAAAATTCCTGCTGAACTCATCATGTTTGAGAGAGGAAACATTTCAGCATAAGATATAGTTTACACCTAGAGACATCTGAAGTTAACCCTATGAATCCAGGGATTTATCGATATGCCTTCCAAAGTTCTTTAAAACAAGTAGTCAACAAACTTTAAATAGGGATACAGGTTGACCTATTGTAACAATGAGATGTACAAGACACTATGTTGAAAAACGAACTTTACAATTTAGGTGAGGGAGGGGAGGAATGTAGTTGTGGTAGGAGGGAAGGGATGGTAGGGGAAAAACAAAGGAGGAGGCAACAGTGCTTGATAGGATTACCTTGCAATCTCTGTTTTGTTTTTTATTTTTACTTTTTTTTGCCATAGGGATTGAACTCTGGGCTTGGGCGCTGTCCCTCAGCACTTCAGCTCAAGGCTAGCGCTCTACTGCTTCAGCCACAGAGCCACTTCCAGTTTTCTAGTGGTTTGGAGAAGAGAGTCTCACGGACTTTGCTGCCCGGGCTTTGAACCTCGACCCTCAGATTGTACAGTATTTTTACAATAAAAAACTTATTAAAAAAAACAAAACACGTAGTTATGCTTAAACCTAACTCCTCTCTTAAAGAAACAAAGAAAATCCTGTCCTTCAATGAGCCACCCCACTAGCCCTTTTCACTGAGAACTTCCTTTGAAGAGGACTGCCCTCAACATTTTCAAATTCCTTATCTGAGTCATCAACCCTCCACCTCCTAGAATCTGTACCCTCTACTCCCCGAGATGGTGCTTGCTTAGATCACTGATTATCATAATGGTGATAAGCCTAATGGATATATATTTTTTTCTTGTTGAAAGTAGAGGACAAAGTATCAGAATGAAAGGAAGTCTTAAAGGAGGAAGGAATAATGAAGGAAGGCCCAGAGAAGGGGCCCAGTAAAAAGACAAGGTACCAGCAAGGAGGAGACACAGCAATCTGAGTGCTAAAGGAGATCCTGCTGGATGCCTTTGATGGTTCTAGGAGGTTAAAATATTTACTATAGGACTGATTCAATGGAAAGATCTAAATTTATCAGGTAGTCAGTAAGTACTATATGGAAACAGTTGAGTTTCAGGGCCAAAGGAATGCCAAGTACCGGCCAATCCCATGTCTGTCCAGATTTGAGTCTAAATTCCAAATCTATATTAAGCCAGGTGTCCTCATGTGAGTCTTTATATTCAATCCATAGATCCATCATTCATAAAACAAGCAACACAGGTGTGACACTGCATTAAATAGGATAGACTATCTAAAGTGTTAGTGGTCTTATTTGAGAAGGTTCACCAGTAATGCTCAGGAACAGGGAAATAATGTTCAGCACAGAAACAAGGATGCCTGGAACTTGGGAAGTAGACATGGCAGGTTGTCAGGGAATAAAGAATGTAAGATTGTCTAGAAGGACCAACATAAGATTTGCCAATCCAGAAAAATGGAGCTGGGGAGAGAGGAGGTCAAAATGAGGTTACAGAGTAGACTGAAACTATAGATAAGATTAACTGTTGTGGTCAGAGACGGGAAGCTTGTATTTCAAGATCTTGATGGCAGAACATTTCCAAATAAGAATGAGGTGCATATATGCCTGAATCAAGAGGTAATCAAAAGGAAAAGATGATTTTAAGTCATGAACACTGTTTAAGACAGTCATATGAGAATTCCCCAGCTACACATACTTTTGTTTTTGAGATAGGATCTCACTATGTTGACCAGGCTGATCGTCAACTCCTAGATTCAAGTAATCCTCCTGCCTCAGCTTTCCTAGTAGCTGCAACTACAGCGTTACACCTTGTTTTTTTGACATACATACACACCCAACTTACACATATGCATACATAAGTTATACAGGAAGTTTCATTGCGGTATTTCCACGCATGTTTACAATGTAATCATTCTCACCCTGTCTCCCCCTTGCTTGACATTTTTTGAGAAAGAAAACTCTAAATGTATAATAAAACCTGACATTTAGTAAGTGTCCACTATGTAAGTTAGGTGAACTTTAAAAAAATTGTGGTAAAAACTGGGCACTAGTGGCTCATATCTATAATCCTAGTTACTCAGATCCTGAGTAGGATTAATTAAGTAGCATTAAGTAGGATTAATTTAGTGCTTCCTATTAAGCACCAAAAAAAGCCAGAAGTAGAATTGTGGCTAAAGTGGTAGAATGCTAGCCTTGAGCAAAAAAAGCTAAGGGAGAGTCCCTGAATTCCAAGTCTTAGGACTGAAAAAAATTATGGTAAAGAGACCAAAGGTCTCTTTGGGAATGTGGCCCTACGTTCAAGTGAGTAACATAACAATTTAATAGTTCTTTTTTAATGTATAGCTCAGTGCATTTACATTGTTCAGTACAGTTTCACTGTTGTGCAACTATCACCGACTATCTCCAGTATTTTTTGTTGTTGTTGTTTGGTTGTGGGGCTTGAACTCTGGGCCTGGGCACTGTCCCTCACTCTTCAGCTCAAGGCTACCACTTGAGCTAGCATCACTTCCGGTTTTCTGGTGGCTTATTGAAGAGTCTTACGGTCTTTCCTGCCCGGGCTGGCTTTGAACCGTGATCCTCAGATCTCAGCCTCCTGAGTAGCTAGGATTACAAGCGTGAGCCACCAGCACCTGGCCTCCAGTATTTTTCATCTTTCCAAACTAATTATTTGTTTAACCTTAACATGTATCTTTATTTTTACAAGTGCAGAAACCGAATCTTTAAGAGATTGACTTCGCAGTACATTTAGATTCAAAGTTAGGCCTCATTTAAAAATCTGAAGCTTAGCTGGGTGCTGGTGGCTCACGCCTGTAATCCTAGCTAACAGGAGGCTGAGATCTGAGGATCTCAGTTCAAAACCAGCCTAGGTAGGAAAGACTGTGAGATTCTTATCTCCAATAAACTACCAGAAAACTGGAGGTGGCGAGGTGGCGCTGTGGCTCAAGCAGTAGAGTACTCGCCTTGAGCTGAAGAGCTCAGGGACATTGACCAAGCCCAGAGTTCAAGCCCCATGACAGACAAAAAAAAAAAAAAAAAAAAAAAATCTAAACCTTGACACATTGCTGCTAATGGGAATTACAAACTCTCCCACATAAAGTCGTGAAGGAGGAGATGTTTTGCTTAATCCTGCTCATTGAATTGAGTTACTACTGCTTTCCTCTCCTAACTGTCTAGCCTTTAGATAAACAGATCTATACTCAATTTTGTTTCTAGATATTAACTAGGTCATGAAGGATCTTAAATTTTTTTTTTCTGGTTCCTAATACATGTCAGGAATGGTAAGTGACACTAGAATAAGATGTGCATCTATTCAGGTTTTGGATGAAAGGTTCAACATAAAACTCCTGTTTGCTTTCGCTTTGTGCTGCTTCAGAAAGAATGAAGCAACAGGATACACGATTCTTTTCTATTCTTTCTTGAGTGAAATCCAAATTCTTTTTGTTTACAAAATATATTTTCTCTTCATATTATCTTCTTTCTACACAATTTATTCTGCTCTGCAAGCAGTTCTAGAAGCTAAATTTAAAAAACAAAACTAAGTAATCATTCTAGTTCAAGCATACCTTCAAAACAATTCTTGGTAAACATTTTCTCAAAGCTATAAATTAGGTGATTAGTTTTAACAAAATGAAACTAGAAATAACTATGTCAAACTTTTTATATGTATATCCACTTGTATAAATATACATTCATGCATATATATGTTATCACTTGAAATGTTTAATATATAAACCTCAGAAGCAGCAGGCTAGAATTGCCCAATCTGGTGGGAATTTTTCAAATACATTTTGAGAAGCATGAAAATCTGTTTCAGAAAGTTTTCATTCTGCTTACAGAGCAACAGAAATGGCTGTCCAGGAAGAGGTTATAAAAGTTGTGCTGCAGAGGTTTTTGGCTTCCGCACCTCTGAGATTATAGTGTTTATTGCCAAGAAGTGACATGTGAAATCCCCAACTTGAGGCCACATGATGGCACTTTTAGCTCCATCAGCATTAACCATTCACCCTCATTTCATCTCTAAATCACAATTGGCTTTTCAACATCTGTTCTTCCTTCTTGAAAGTTTTGGATTTTCACATATAATTCTATAAAGGTCCCTTAAAAACTTGTCAGAGCCCATCTTAACCAAAGGAGACATAAATGTGACTAAATGAACACTCTCTCCCATGGCATCAAACTGTGTGTGGTCTTTTTCTGACCACTAAGTGGGCACAAAGTTGCTAACTCACAACAAGAGAAGGACTGTACTGCTCTAGGGTCCAAATCATTCTATGTCAATGTTTTTTCTCTATAAAAGTATCAAGAAGCTGGGTGCTGGTGGCTCACACCTGTAATCCTAGCTACTGTAGGAAGCTGAGATCTGAGGATCACCATTCAAAGCCAGCCCAGGCAGGAAACTCCATGAGACTTATCTCCAATAAACCACCAGAAAACCAGAAATGGTGCTGTGGCTCAAGTGGTAGAGCACTAGCCTTGAGCTGAAGATCCGAGGCTCAGCACCAAGGCCCAGAGTTTAAGCCCTATGACTGACCAAAAAAAAAAAAATGTATCAAGAGACATTTTATCACAGTACTGCTGCTCTCTACCACATTAGAGACTAAAAGATTTCCAGGACCCTTTCCAAGGCCAAAGCCTTGAGACAAATACAGAGCAAAAATTTATGAATCAGTCTTAACAGTTTGTTAGTCATTTATGCATCTGTACCAGTGAGGTAGTAAACCTACTGTATTATCAAATATTATTATAAATTTTGAGGAATGCTACTAGGCTTTGGTATTTTAGAGTCAAAGTAAAAAAACCTTTATATTGAACTGGTTCAAATTCAATATTGTTTTCCAATGGCAGAAGAGATCAAGACATCCTCAAAGAGCTCAGAATATGCTCTAAAATATTCTGGACTCTTTTTCATAACCTCTGATCTATTCCTTTATTAGCCTGCATCTTTTTTTTTTTTTTTTTTTTTGCCAGTTCTTGGGCTTGAACACAGGGCCTGGGCACTGTCTCTAAGCAACTTTTACTCAAGGCTAGCATTCAACCACTTGAGCCACAGCACTACTTCTGGCCTTTTCTGTTTATATGGTAATAACGAATAGAACCCAGGGCTTCATGCATGACTAGGCAAGCACTCTACCACTAAGCCACATTCCCAGACTTAGCCTTCAGCTTTATAAGTGAAAGAGTTCAAATTATTCTAAATTCTCAAGTCAGATACTGTCACAAGGTATGAATTTCTCTTGTCTTACACTAGAAAACTTTCATTATTATAGCTGTGACTGAAGATACAACATTCAGGATTATAAACATTTGGGCTAAAGGGCACTAATAGGTTAAATGTAATTGTCTATTTTTACAAATGAGGAAATTAAGGACTAGTGATAAGCAACTTTATTTTAGTAAAAGGACTAAAACCATAAGCTAGATCTAACAGTATTCTTCAAACTGCAGACCAGGGCCAATCAACTTAAGATATTTGCCACTAGTGTTTTACAATGGCAACAGAGTAGGAAATAATACAGGGGTCTCAAGCTTTTTTCCAGTTAATGTCTGATATATATGTATCTACCTATCTATCTAACAGACTATAATGATACACTGTAATGGTCAAAAAGTTGAAGTCATTGCAATAAGGTCTCTAATTCTTTGAAATTAAAATTTTATTTTTAACACTAATTAAATTACAATGACATAATTTGTATAGAGCATCAAGTTAATAAAAACACTGCATCAAATACTAAATGCTACAATTTTTTTTTTTTTGGTTGGTCACGGGGCTTGAACTCTGGGCCTGAGTGCTGTCCCTCAGCTCTTCAGCTCAAGGCTAGCGCTCTACCACTTGAGCCACAGCACCACTTCCAGTTTTCTGGTGGTTTATTGGAGATAAAGTTTCATGGACTTTCCTGCTCAGGCTGGCTTTGAACCTCGATCCTCAGATCTCAGCCTCCTGAGTAGCTAGGATTACAGGCGTGAGCCACCAGTGCCCTAAATTCTACAATTTTTTAAAAGCATTTTTTCATTTAAAAGACTGATTCTAAGTCTGTAGTAATGGGATTATTTGAAGGGATTAGGGTAGAGGAAAGGGAGAAGGTAGAGGAAAAGAAAATGGTAACGGGTGAATTGATACCAAAATACATGGTATCTGTGTGTTAAGAAAGCATTATGAAACTCACAGAAATCAAGGAGAGTGGGGGGGGGGGGATGGAAGATGAGGGAAGAAGGCATAAGAGATTAATGTAATTAGAGTACATTATATGCAAGTGTGAGACATCATGGTGAAACCCTTTTGGAGAATGAATGCAAAAAAAGTGCTGTGCAGAAGAGGGTACCAGTGGGAGGGTAAAGAAGAGTGAATATGGTTGAAGTAATTTACATTTATGTATGAAAACAGGACAACGACACCTGTTGAAATTATTTTTAGAAGCCAGTGCTAGTGGCTCACACCTGTAATCCTAGCTACTCAGGAGGCTGAGGTCTGAGGATCGTGGTTAAAAGCCACCCCAGGCAGAAAAGTCTGGGGACCCTTGTCTCCAATAATCTACTCAGAAAAAACTGGCAGTGGTGCTGTGGCACAAATGGTAGAGCACTAGCCTTGAGCAAAAGAAGCTCAGGGACAGTGCCCAGGCCCAGAGTTAAAGCCTCAGGAAAGGCAAAAAATGATATTGATTTTAGCAATAGGGGAGGGGAAAAGAGAAGAGTGATGACATAAGTCTAATCAAGATACATGGTTCATAATGAAACCCACTTGTACAATACATGCTAATAGTGTTTCAAAAAACCCAAACCCCCCAAAAAACCCAAAAAACCTAACTCTAAATGATGTAACTATACTACATGTGAGTAGAGTTCTCAATGTATCATATTTCGGTTAAGCTTATAATTAGGAAAGCCTTTTTTTTTTTTTTTTTTGGTCAGTCATGGGGTTTAAACTCCGGGCCTGGGTGCCGCCCCTCAGCTTTTCAGCTCAAGATGAGTACTCTACTACTTGGGCCACAGCGCCACTTCAGGTTTTCTGGTAGTTAACTGGAGATAAGAGTTTCATGGACTTTCCTGTGGAGGCTGGCTTTGGACAGTGATCCTGAGATCTAGCTTCCTGAGTAGCTAGGATTACAGGTGTGAGCCACTGGCACCCAGCAACCAGAAAAGCTTTCAAAAATACTAAATACTAGAAATTTTCAGCATACATTACAAAAAAAAGAAAACCAATCTCTGTAATAACAGTGACCTCTAGTGGGTTTATTAAGTAACACTGGTATAATCCCTAATCCTAAAAATTTAGAAATGAAGGTAACACTTGCATCTAAATACCAATATGATTGCAAAAGTAATAAATGCTGAACATAATCAAGGCCTATAGTCATACTACATACAACAGGACAAATGTTTAGATTACTGTTTTCTTCTAATCAAGTTGTATATGATGAATCAAAATCTATCACTAGCTGAAAAAACACACTTAGAATCTGAGTTTGTTAAATGAATCTGAGTTTGTTAGTTGTATTGAATATAAGGACCCTTTAAGCTTTTGCATTGTGATTCTTTCTTCTTTAATCCATCTTGCATACCAACACCAAATGAAGTTATATTCCAAAACATCTGATAAGGCAGGTGCTGGTGGCTCACGCCTGTAATCCTAGCTACTCAGAAGGCTGAGATCTGAGGATGGTGGTTCAAAGCCAGCCCAGGCAGGAAAGTCTATGAGACTCATCTCCAATTAACCACCAGAAAACCAGAAGTGGTGCTATGGCTCAAGTGGTAGACTGCTTGTCTTGAGCTGAAGAGCTCAGACTCAGGCTCAGAGTTCAAGTGCCATGACCAAAAACAACAAAAAACCCCCACATCTGATTGTCCCCAGACGTACCAAACTTAGCCTAGTCTCTTGTTACCTATTTCTCACGCTCCTGCAGATAGCAGGATACTCTTGAGACTCCTCATAGATGCTTGAAACCATGGACAGTATCAAACCCCAAAAATATTATGTTCTTTCCTATGCAGTATTAAGTGATTAGCAGGTGTGCAGTATACTGTGTGGATATTTGGGGAAAATGAATGGCTCCTGAGCAGAAGAAAGGAGCAAGATGTTATCAAATTTAATTTTCAGCCACTATCAGGACTTGAACTAAGGGGCTTCTCATTTGGCTTGCTTGCTCAAGGCTGGCACTGTACTTTTTTTTTTCCAGGGCTGAGGACTGAACCCAGGGCCTTGCGCGCACCAGGCAGGCACCCTTCCACTGGGCTAAACCCCCAGCCTCTGGCACTGTACTTCTTAAGCCACATTTTCAGCCAAGCATTTTGCTAATTGGAGATGGAATCTCACAGGCTTTTGTGTCTGGGTTGGCCTGAGCATCCTCTATCAGCCTTCTGAGTAGCTAGGATTACAGGTATGAACTACAGATGCTTGGCATGGTAAGAGTTTTAATCATGCTATTCAAAATGATGTAATTTAATTCAACTTTTTGTCTTTTTTTTTGTCGTGGGACTTGAACTCGGGGCCTGGGCACTGTCCCTCAGCTCTTCAGCTCAAGGCGAGCTCTCTACCACTTGAGTCACAGCACCACGTCAAAATGATCTAATTTAAAACTTATGAATTATCTCTATAATATTCCATTTAATATTTTCAAACTACAGTTGATGTAAGCAAGACATAGATGATAGAAGAATATCTACTCCCATGAATTTTTTCCCCTTTTATTCATGGTTTCTCACTAAGCAATATCTTAATCTTGCTAATATACATTATACATCTCCATTAAAGTTAGAAAAATATTATTCTGCTATCTATCTCAATAATTATTTTTCTGGGGGGCAGTATCAGGGCTTGAATTCAGAGCATGGGCTCTGTCCTTGAGTGCTAAAGACTAGTGCTCTATCACTTGAGACACAGCTCCAGCTCCACTTCCAGCTTTAAAAAAAAAAAGTTGCATGGATTTTCCTACGTGGGCTGGCTTAGAATCCTGATTTTCAAACCTCAGCTTCCTAAGTAGCTAAGATTATAGGCACGAGCCACCAGCACTCTGCTATATCTCAATCGTTATTAAACTCACAAGTTGGTACATATATGTGTGCGTGTCCTCTACCAGGTACTAAAGATAAACTGCATACTTTGAATATAAATTAATTCGTTTAGGTTAAGGGAAACAAATGACTATTTTCATCTTTTTTTTTTTTAAAGAAAATAAAGGCTATATATCTATATGACAATTTCAAGAACCATAAATACTAAGTGGCAAGATTTCAAATTCTGAGACGGACATTCTGATGATAGGTTAGTAAGGTTTTAGGCAAAGATTCAGAAAAATCTCATCTTTTTTTTTTTGCTGCCAGTCATGGGGCTTGAACTCAGGGCCTGGCCACTCTGTCCCTGAGCTTCTTTTGCTCAAGGCTAGCACTCTACCACTTGAGCCATAGTGCCACTTCTGGCTTTTTCTGTTTATGTGGTACTGGGGAATCGAACCCAGGGCTTCATGCATGCTAGGCAAGCACTCTACCACTAAGCCACATTCCCAGCCCAGAAAAATCTATTCTAAATGAGCTAAATGAAGTACTCAAACCTGAAGAAAATAGAGATAGCAAAAAAAATGGCTTGATAAATGATTTTGAAGTGGATACAAGATGGTATAAGTAGAGAAAGCATCTTTGGAAAGAGTTAAAAATAACTTAAGTTGGTATTAGAGATTGATCTATTCTCAGTCTACCAAAAAGCAGAAAGAATTATTAGGAAAACAAACAAATGTGTATGATTTAAATTACCTCTCTTCTTCTCGAACCCATACTGGAGTATTAGAAATCTGTGCTTCAAAAATCTTAGATGCTTTGTAACAAAAATTGCTGCAAAAAGACTGAAAAGAACATTGTAAAATTAGTCATTTTCTTATTGTGAAATATAACCTACATAAAGATAGTATAAAAAAAAATGTAGCTCAAAGGATAAACAAGCCCACAAATCTTATACTCCCAGGTTCAGGTACTTTTATTTTTTGGTTGTTCATGGGGCTTGAACTGTGGGCCTGAGTGCTGTCCCTAAGTTCTTCAGCTCAAGGTGAGCGCTCTACCACTTGAGCCACAGCGCCACTTCCAATTTTCTGGTGGTAAATTGGAGCCTCTCACTGTCTTTCCTGCCTGGGCTGGCTTTGAATTGCAATCCTCCAGCCTCCTGAGTAGCTAGGATTACATGCGTGAGCCACGGGTCCCCAGCTCAGGTACTTTTGAAATGCCCTTCACACTGTACTTCTCTACAATCCCCAGAAGGAAACACTGTAACAAATATCATTTTAATTACCTCCCTTTCTTTTTACTACTGGAGCTTGAACTTATGGCCCACTTTTGTGTTGTTCATAGCCTTGCTTTGAATTTTTCTTTTTGGTAGTCAAGGGGCTTGAACTCGGCCTGGGCACGTCCCTGAGCTTTTCTGCTCAAGGCTGGCACTCTACCACTTTCAGCCACAGCTCCACTTTCAGTTTTCTGGTGGTTAAACAGAGATAAGAGTCTCATGGACTTTACTGACTGGGCTGGCTTTGAACCATGATCCTCAAATTTCAGCCACCTGAATAGCCAGGATTACAGGCTCTTGCCTATAATATATCAGCCTTGCTGATTTTCTTTATTGTACACACACACACAAATATGTATGTCCCTATAATGCATACTACTGAGTTTTGCCTATTTTAAAACTTACCTAAAAGGGATCATATTGTTATGTACTATTCTCTTTCAGTCATGTTTTTAAGATTCAATTACATAATTTTATGTTACACTTTACTGTGTCTTATTACATTCCATGTTTTAAGTATAATCTCTATATGGACAATTCAATTATTTCTAATTTTATGCTGTTACTTTGTTAAAATCTTAACTTTTTTTTTATTTTGGAAACAATGTCTATGTAACACACACTGGCCTTGAACACTCACCTTGGTGCTCAATCTCCTAAAGCTCATCTTATTCCCCATTCAGAACGTAGTTAAGGGACATTATGTTCACACATAACCAGTATCCATCTTTGGAAGTCTGCTCATCTTGCCAGGTGCTGGTGGCTCACGCTTGTAATCCTAGCTACGGAGAAGGCTGAGATCTGAGTATGACAGTTCAAAGCCAGCCCCAGGAACAAAATCTTTTTTATTTTGGCGGGGGGGGGGGGGGGGGGTGGTGGGGGGGGGGGAGAGGTGTCAGTCATGGGGCTTGAACTCTGGGCTTGGGCGCTGTCCCTCAGCAATTCAGCTCAAGGCTATTGGTCTACCACTTGAGCCACAGTGCCACTTCTGGTTTTCTGAGTGTTTTATTAGAGATAAGAGTTTCATGGACTTTCCTGCCCAGGCTGGCTTTGAACTGAGATTCTCAGATCTCAGCCTCCTAAGTAGCTAGGATACAGGCATGAGTCACCGGCACCCAGCTCTGTGAGACTCTTTTTTTTTTTTTTGGGTCCGGTTGTGAGACTCTTATCTCCGGTTAACCCCCAGAAAACTACAAGTTGCGCTGTGGCTCAAAGTGGCAGAGTGGTAGCCTTGAGTAAAAAAAGCTCAGGGGGGGCTGGGAAGGTGGCTCAGTGGTAGAGTGCTTGCCTTGCATGCATGAGGCCCTGGGTTCGATTCCTCAGCACCACATAAGCAAAAAGAAAAAAGCCGGAAGCGGCGCTGTGGCTCAAGTGGTAGAGCACTAGCCTTGAGCTGAAGAGCTGAGGGACAGTACCCAGGCCCAGAGTTCAGGCCCATGACCGGATCCAAAAAAAAAAAAAAAAAAAAGCTCAGGGGCAGCACCTAGGCCCTGAGTTCAAACCCCACAACCACCACCACTGCCAATAAAAAGTCTGCTCGTCTTACAAAACAGAAACTCTATTCCCATAGATAGCACAGGCACCATGCTGCTGTCTCTTTAAATTTGATTACTTTAGGTATCTCATATAGGTGGAATCATACAGTATTTGTCTTATTTCCCTTAGCATAAAACCCTCAAGATTCATCTATGTTATAGCATTTTAGTCTTTCTTTTAAAGGCTGCATAATCCTTACTGTATGCATATAAACATTTTGTTAATCTTCAAGGAAAGTTCTTAAACATATGCCAAGTGCACACAATCAAGAATATCTTTAGAATAGACACCATGTCATACAAAGGCTTGTTCACACAGTAGGTGTAAAGTTGATAGAATGTAGATCAGAGGACTTGTCTAGCACATATAAGTCCTTGGGTTTCATCCAGCAATGCTGGGGTAATAAATGTACAGTCATCTTGAACAACAAATAGTTCCTCAAAAAGATGGCATCAAGTTTTGCTTCTATAAGCATGACAAAAAATTCCTAATGTTGTCAGACTTTAAAAATCTTGCTACATTGGGGTAAGAACTCAAATAATTTGTGAACATATTTGTGATTTCCCTCAATAAAAGATGCAGCATCTTTTCATATGTTCACTAGGCATTCAAGTTTACCATGTAAACGTTTTCTACTAGTTTGCTTTCCCTTTTCTTACAGATTATATATTCTGGATATGAACCTATAGTCAATTATATACAGAAATTTATAATTTGTTACTTCTCATTCTGTCAACCAAAGTTGACAGAACCAAAGTTCTAAATTTAATGTAGAAAAGTTTGTCAGTTTTTCCACCAAGGTTGATAATGTCTTACATAAAAACTTCTACCCCAAGTTTATATTCTTGCATATGATCTTAGAAAAGATCTTCCTTTTACATTAAGTCTTTTCTCTATCTACTTTGTAAACAGACTGAGTAGAGAGGTGCTCATTTGTTTCCACTTGGATAGAACTGTGCCAGTATCATTTATTGAAAAACCTTTGTTTTTTCCCACTGATACACAATACTCTCATCACTATATATCAAGTTCCACATATACAGTGGGTCTGCTATTAGTTTCTATCCTATCTTAGTTTTCTTTAGATTTGTGTCAATATGTACTTGAATTCTATTTATTATCATATTAAAAACTGAAACCTTAAACATAGCATTTGAACTTACCTTTCTTTCAGTAATATCATAGACTTTATTGGTTTTGGTAGAAATTTTATATTTCTGTTTTGGTACCTAAATAAACGAAAGTATAGTTTAGAAAAGAATCCAAGCAATAAACAGACTTTTAAAATTAAGTCATCTACATATCATAGCTTTGGCCAACTCAAGTCATTAGCTCAAGACCTCAGGTTTCATTCCCTGTCTTTCTACAAAGTATTTTTCCAAATTATAAAAAATACAAAAGCTTATGCTAAAAAAAAAAATAGTTACTTACAGTTCCCAATTTCTTCTGACACAAAGGGTAACCACAGAGTTTGATGATAGATCGTTCATCCACAATATCGCTGTAGTGAGCAGGAGTGATAAACTTCCCCTGTAATGACAGGAGAGGGCGCTCCTCTCAGAATAATGGAGAAGGACATTTATCAGCTCAAATCCTCATCAATTTTACCTGAAAATGCAGGGATAACCCAAGCACCTGCTTCCAAGTTAAAAGGTAGAATCAGAAGAGAAAATAAAGGAGAAGCATTTAAAAAATGTTCAACATAAACACTCATATGTTATTATGTTAATTAATATATTATGTTAATATGTTATTAGGCTGAGGGTGTCACTCAAGTGGCAGAGCACCTGGCTAGTAAGCTCGAGGTCCTGAGTGTAACTACCTAGTACCACCAAAAAAATTATTAAAAACAATTTATGTCACAGCAGACCATGGACCTTTGTAGATTGCAATAGTTAATAAAAGAATTTTGAAACAACAAGAAGTGATACGACTGTATCAAAAGCAAATGACAGTATCTTTTCTTTTTAAACAAAAATTATTCACACAGACACATAGGTAAAAATTTTACCTATTCTTTTAAAAACACAATCTTAGGAAACAAGGTATATCAATAAAATGTTATTGTGCTAGGCACAGAGGCTTAAGTATGTAATCCTAGCTACTTGTGAGGTGGGGAGAACTAGAGGATTGGTCATGAAGCTAGGTTATTTTGAAAATAAGCAATATAATAAGGGCTAGAAGAGTCACTCATGGCACAGTGCCTGGCTAGTTAAGTGCACTCTCATGGGTTCAAACCAACTCCCATCCACCCCTGCAAAAAAAGTCATTGTGGCTCAAGTATTTTGGGCAAAATATTCCTATTGAAAAATGTGTACAGAATTGTAAGATGATAAGTTAGCATCAATTATTTTTGGTATCTTCACAGTCAAATGATCTCAATTGTTGTTTTATAACTTTGAGATCTTTTTTGAACAAGTTTTTCTGTTTTTACAGGGATTGAAATATTTTTACAAATTTTTTGTTTGAAAAGGGAGCATTTGTGGGATTTGTTAAAAAACAAAAATAGCAAAAACCAGTTTAGTTAGTGTCTGGCTATGGAGCCTAGGCTGGTCCTGAACTTGTAATCACCTTCCCCTAGCCTCTCCAGTATTAGGATTACAAACATGTCAGTCTTGGGAGCTTGAACTCAGGGTCTGGGTGCTGTCTCAGAGCTTTTCTTGCTCAAGGCTAGTACTCTACTACTTTAAGTCACAGTTCCACTTCCAGTTTTCTGGTGGCTAATTGGAAACAAAGAGTCTATGGACTTTCCCACCCGGGCTGGCTTTGAACCATGATCCTCAGATCTAACTCTTGAGTAGCTAGGATTACAGGTGTGAGCCATTGGCTCACACACCTGGATTTGTTTTCTTTAGTGTCATCATGGATGTGGATTCTATGTAGTTACCAGGGCCAATGAAAATAGTATCATGCTTCCATTCTCGTTTAGAAAAGCTCTGAACCATACTTAGAATTATTTTTTGCAACATAAGCTCTAAATATTTTTGTCTTGAGGATTATAAGGATTCATTCAAAAGCTTAATAAAGTAAAGCTGTTTAAAAAACACATAATGATTCTGTGTTGTCCTAACACATCTGTATTTCAGGTATTTAACATAGTACACAGTATTACATTAACCAAACAATCTTGTGGGGCTGGGAATGTGGCTTAGTGGTAGAGTGCTTGCTTAGCATGCATGAAGCCCAGGGTTGGATTCCTCAGTACCACATAAACAGAAATAGCCAGGTGTGGCGCTGTGGCTCAAGTAGTAGAGTTAGCCCTGAGCAAAAGCAGCACAGAGACAGTGCCCAGGCTGTGTGTTCAAGCCCCAGGACTGGCAAAAAAATAAAAATAAAAATCTTGTTACTCAAAATAGCACAAGATACCCGGGTACTGGTGGTTCATCCCCATAATTCTAGCTACTCTGGAGGCTGAGATCTGAGGACTCCAGTTCAAAGCAAGTATGTCCATGAGACTTTTTTCTGGTCAGAGACCAGGGCTCAAACTCAGTACCTGACACTTTCGCTCACTGGCTAGTGCACTACCAACTGAGTCACACCTCTAGCCCCAATCCCTCTCCCCTTTTCCTCCCCCTACCCCATGAGACTCTTCATCTCCAATTAAACACCAAAAAGCATAAGTGGAGCTGTGGCTCAAGTAATAGAACACTAGCCTTTAGACCAAAAGTTCAGGGACTGAATGTAGGCCCAGAGTTCAAGCCTCAGGACTAACATACCACACAGACACAGACAGACAGACACACACACACATAAAAAGCACAACGTAAGTATCAAAAAACTGACATTGTGATCACTAGTGCAAAGGTAGGACAATCAGGTACTTAAAACACAACTGCTACTGAGATTAAAATGTGTTTTTTATAATTTAAATACTAAGTGTGTTGACATAGGTATACTTTGTGGAATAACATGTGCGCCACCGAGGCTTGAATTCACTCTCCGCTTTTTCACTCACAGCTGACAAGTCTACCACTTAAGCCACACCTCCACTTCTGGCTTTTGCTGGTAATGAAGTAAGGGTCTCAAGAGTTCATCTCTGGGGCTGCTTTTGAACCATGACCTTATGGACTCAGCCTTCTGAGTAGTTAAGATTGTAAGGCTGAGCAACTGGTGCCAGGCAATTACACTGCTTTTAACTATAGCCATTTAACCACTGTTATCTTTCATTAATTCATTTTATTTTGTTTTGTTTTTTTTTTGGGTCCGGTCGTGGGGCCTGAACTCTGGGCCTGGGCGCTGTGGTAGAGCTGGGTGCTCTACCACTGAGCCACCTTCCCAGCCCTCATTGATTCATTTTAAAGTCATTATACAGCAAGTAATATTATGGTAATTACTTTAAAATGCACAAAATTACATATAGTACGTTACCTGTTATCTAATAACCAAATTGAAAATTTTCAACAATATAAAGAAGTTTCATTTTGCACAGATTTTTATTTTTATTTTTTGGGTCTGGTCGTGGGGCCTGAACTCTGGGCCTGGGTACTGTCCCTCAGCTCTTCAGCTCAAGGCTAGTGCTCTACCTCTTGAGCCACAGCACCACTTCCGGCTTTTTTCTTTTTGCTTATGTGGTACTGAGGAATAGAAGCCAGGGCCTCATGCATGCAAGGCAAGTGCTCTACCACTGAGCCACCTTCCCAGCCCTGCACAGATTTTAAAATGTTGTTCTATAAAACATAAATGATTTGTCAACATTACACATACACACTCCTTTAGGAACTCTTCAGTAATATTCTCCTCTAAAAGTTGTTCAACAATACGTAGAGCTTTTCTCTCAAATTCAATCTTCTTTTTCACAGCTGCTTCTACTTCTGCTTTCCTAAAAATTTAACAAGAAAGTTAGCCCACTTATAAGTTTCATTAATCCCCAACATTTCATAACTTTAAGTCTAATGCTAACGGGAGGCACTACCTTGCCATTTTACATTTGCATTTTTTATGCTGTCACTTTTTTTTTTCTTGTCAGTGGTGGGGCTTGAACTCAAGGCCTGGCTCTGTCCCTGAGCTATTCTGCTCAAGGTTAGTGCTCTATAACTTTAAGGCACAGCTCCATTTCCTGTTTTTGAGAGGTTAATTGGCAATAAGAGTCTCTCAGGGACTTTTCTGCCTGGGCTGGCTTTGAATCATGATCCTCAGATCTCAGGCTCCCTAGTAGCTGAGATTACAGGCATGAGCCACAAGCATCCAGCTTATACTATTACTTTGACCCAAAAGTTTCTAAAAAGGAAACAAGTTACTTGTTACAGTTTACATAGACTCTGACTGAGAAGATCATTCCTAAGGTCAGAGCAGATTACAGAGAGAAAATGAGGTGAATTATTTTTCCTCTACCAATGTCATACATGCCTAAAAAACATTTTTTTTCCTCTCTGAAATGGAGGCAGAAATCAAAATGGACTAGATGGGAAAAAGATGACTTAAAAAATTATTGTAAAGATGATGTACAGGAGGGGTAACAGTTACATAAGTCAGGCAACAAGTACATTTCCTTTTGAACAGTGCCACCCTCCTCCCTCATTTTCTCCATTTTTTTCCCTCCCGACCCTCACTTCAAGATGTACAGTTCATTTCCAACAGTGTCCAGTGAGTATCACTGATGAACTGGTTTACCCTTTGTCCCACCGTTTCTGTGCTTCACCTTCCTCTTCCCAAATCAGACAAACAAATATAAGACAAAGGGTACAGAAATCAAAAACTGACAAACGGGATAAACCAAAGGGGGGAAAATAACGACAAACAGTACAATAAGAAACTTCGTTTCCATTCCTTGGAGTTCATTTCAATAAACATCATTTTATATGATCACATGTACACTGCTATTGAGCCCTTGTGAGCCTCTGTCTTATAAGTAGAAATTAAGTCTCCAGTTAACTGACAGCACACTTAGAATAATGTTTACTAAAAGTAAGTGTTTACTTCTGTTGTAAAGTCTTGTTAAATAGCTACGCTGATATCTGTACATAGTTTAGGGAAATAAAATTGTTTCTATGAGGGCTTGTCCTTGTTACCACTGGATTATCAGCCTTGTGCTGGCCCCAACACAATAGGGAACATATACCTAGAGATCATCTATCAAAGAAGACCCCAGGATAGTGATTCTCAATTTCAGCTGCACATCAGGATCATCTGAGATTAAAAAATAGATCAATAACTATGATCAGGTCCCCCTGCAACCTGCCAATCTCTGAGGATAAAGACTGGTAATTTATTGTATTTTTGTGTGTATACTGGGCCTTGAACCTGTTGTCCTGCTTCACTTGACTTTTTTGCTCAAGACTGGTTCTCCACCACTTGAGCCACACCTCCACTTCCAGCTTTTTGATGGACTGGGCTGGCTTCAAATTATGATCCTCAGATTTCAGCTAGAATTATAGGCATGAGTCATCACTTAGCAGGGCCTGGTTATTTTCTTAAAAGTGTCCAATCTTAATGTTCAACAGGGTTGTAAGTCACTGCCATACGCCCAAAGATACCAATGATTTTAGTGACTTACGCAATTTTTTTTTCCTGGGCTGGTTTCTACATACTTGCCAGAACTACCTTTGTTGATACTTGGTCCTTGAATTGCCTCTCACATTTGGACCTTGGAATGCCCTCACTTTCTCCTCCTGCCCTCAGTGACTTCCAAGACTTTGGACTCTAAATTCCTTGTATGAAGCAGTATGCCTTCCAAAAGTAGTTTGGAGGTTTGACATCATTTTGCTAATAATTTATTTTGCCAAATAGGGATAGAACAAAAAGAAATTTTGCAATTAACATCTATTCTCACACCAATTCCTAATTTTTTTTTTTTGATGATGCTTGCCAGGCAGGCATTCTACCACTTGAGGCCCGGTCTTTTGGTTTCCATTATTATAAAACTTTTACATTTATTCTTGTGTTCGGTTGCAAGCACTCTATTTAAGCTTCTCTAGGAGTTAGGCTGACAGGCACACCACTGTGCCCAGTGACTGACTGAGATGGGGTCTTGTTAATCTTTTTTTGCCTAGGCTGATCTTAAGAGATCTTCTTGATCTCCACTTCTAAAGTAGCTAGGATTACGGGCTGGGAAGGTGGCTCAGTGGTAGAGCGCTTGCCTTGCATGCATGAGGCCCTGGGTTCAATTCCTCAGCACCACATAAGCAAAAAGAAAAAAGCCGGAAGTGGTGTTGTGACTCAAGTGGTAGAGCGCTAGCCTTGAGCTGAAGAGCTGAGGGACAGCACCCAGACCCAGAGTTCAGACCCACGACCGGAAAAAAAAAAAAAAGTAGCTAGGATTACACATCAGGTTTGTAAAAACTGTTTTTACATGAAAGATGTGAACACAGATTAAATGACAGTTCTTTATATTGAACACATGTAGCTTCATGAAAAAAAAGTCCTATTTCTCATTTTACTGCCTAATAACTGTCTCATGTACTAAGATCAGTATACAGCCTGTTTTAAGGAACTGTTGACTCAAATCACCTGAACCTGAGCCACACTCCTTTAGCAGTGTGTATCACCACACCTGGCTTACTGATTGAGATTGGAATCTTGCTTTCGGCCTTGTTTTGCCAGGACCCTCTTAACCTCCACCTCATGAGATGTGGCGATTATGCCCAAACATGGTTTTTTTGTTTGTTGTTTGTTTAGTTTTGTTTTTATGATACTGGATTTCAACTCAGAATCCCAAGCTTGTTAGGCAGAACTTTCTACTCAACTATAGCTCCTGTGCTTTTCTGCACTGGTTATCCTTGAGATAAGTGTCTTGCGTCCTTGCCTGGGCAAAGATAGAGATTTTTCTGGTTTGATGTTTCCCACTATAACTAGGATGAGAAGTGTATAGTACTATGCCTACTTTCTTCCACTGAGATGGAGTCACAAAGCCTTTCTGCCTGAGTTGGCCTAGAAAAGGAAACTCTTCCAATATTTAAGTAGTCACTGGCACCTGTGTCTTTGTTAACTTTTTCAAGTGAACTTTATGAGAAAAGTTGAGTTATTTTGCATTTTTGCCCATTGTTTCAATTCCTGCTTTAATTGTATTCAGCTGGATTGAATGTAGGAGTACTTTCCAGTTGGAATAAATATATAGAGGGTCACTGCTGTTAACAACTTGGTGACCTACTCAAACTAATTTCATCTGTGGCTCAGTGATAGAGTGCTTGCTTAGCAAGTAGGAGGGCCTAATTTCCCAGCATGTCAAACCCCTTCAAAACAATTTTGTAGATTCCTAAAATTGTAGCAAATGGAATCTCTACAGGGTTGATTAGATTAGTGGCTTTTTCTTTTATTGGGGGGTGGGAGGAGAAATGGATGAGGTGCAAGAGTAAATAAGTGCAGATAGATTGAGATAAGAGTCTTGCTATGGAGCCTAAGCTGGTCTAAAACCTGAAATCTTTTACCTCCACTTTCGGACTGCAGGAATGTACTACCATGCTTGAGGCTCAGAGGAGTATAGAAATCACAATCTTAATCAGTATCAACTAAACATTATTCTTGTAATATAGCATAAAGCCATTAGGGTACTATATTGATTCACAAGGAAATATGTTCTAAGATATAACTCAAATACATTGTTTCTCCATTCTCAGATGATCACTGGCCTTAACATCTTAAAATTTTGTAAATTTAAATCCAATCATGCTCTTATCCAAGTTTTTCCTCCTTGTAGCACTTACCACAATTTGTTATTATGCATTTATTGGTACCAGTTTGATATGTTTCACTAGTCAAGATATATTATCTATCTCAATATCATATCCTCAGGGCTTAATCCAAGTGGAGAATAGTTTATACTCAGTAAATGATTTTGAAAGAATATTAAGATCACATCCAGTATAAAATTAGCAAATTTTCATAAAGTGATAGATCAGATACAGACTCATGCATACATGGTTTTTGATTCCCTTCATAGACAACTACTATTCTAGAAACCTTTAGTGACATGAGATTATCTTGTCCTCTTAGAAGTCAAAAGGCCATTCAGGACAGCCTTTTTTGACAAGAAAAAGTTTCCAGGAGTGTTACAGATAGTAACTTTCTGAAGAAGTCTCCTAGCATATCCACCAATAAAGAGTCCCAGATTAATTTCTGCTGTCCTCACAGACTTCTACAGATATCCCACCTTCACTGGGAGTCTTAGTGTGTAGTCTGGGTTTCTTAAATCCTGGAGCCAAAGGAGGCAGCAAGTTAATGTGAGAATTTTAGTACTTCCTATATCGTTTCCTTCCTTCTCATATTTACTTTTTTTGCAAACAAGTACCAATTATTGCTGTCCTAGTAGTTCTCATACCTTTTTGAAGCATCTTGTTTCAAGGTTCTTGTCTGTTTAGTACCTACAATTAAAATAATACTAGGTCAAGTATACAATCAAATCAGATACAGGATAGAGTTCTGCCCAAATAAACTGTAGACATTTTTTTCCACCCCCTTCCAACCCTGTGTATAACTCACAATAGGGAGAAAATACAATTTGTTTTTGTAAATTAATAACTCCCTAATTTTTCTTGGTTGCAAAGTATCGCTTTGGGAAATGATTTTTCTTATGCACCACAGTTGATTATTAAGCATCACTGAAGTCTGTGATCTCGGTACTTTTAGGAGTCATTCCTCAGAGACGCCAGCGTTCCGGAAGGAGGAGGCACAGGTTCGAGGCTGGCCGCCGCCGGCCGGGCTCGCTCTCTGGGATGTCTCCGCTCCCCTCTCCCCCACTGCCCTCCACGGCCCGCTTCTCCGCAGGTTCGAGCCTGGCCGCCGGCCGGGCTCGCTCTCTGGGACTTCCCCGCCCTCCGCGGCCTGCTCCTCCGTAGGGTCGAGGCTGGCCGCCGCCGGCCGGGCTCGCTGAGACCCTCCCCCCTCCCCGCCGCAGGCGGGTCTCGCTCCCCACAAGCCCGGCCTGGCGCTCAGAAACGCGGGTAAAGCCGGGGACTCCCCTCACTCGCTCCGGGGGGCGGGCGGACGAGGGCAGGAGCGCTCCACCTCGCGTCCCGGAGACTCCTTCCCCGGTCGGGCCGAAACCTGGACTTGGTCCTCAGCGGCAAACACGGGCCGGAATCATGTTCCTACCTGCAGCGTTTCGGGAGGGGCGGGGAGGCCCGGGTTTCAAACCCGCGAAACGGGGTCTGCCGCCGTCAGCCATGGGAAGCGGTCTCAGGTTCCGGCGTCTCCCCGCGAGGCCCCGCCCCCTCGGTGCGTGGGGGTGGTGACCTTGGGCTGAGAGGCGTGGCTACTGGCGAGGGGTGGGACGATGATCAGAGACCAGGGCCTCGGGGCGGTGCTACGAGAGCGGGGGCGGTGGTCGGAAAGCAGGGCTGCAGGGCGTGGCTACAGCAGATGGGTGGGGCGATGGCAGGAGATAGGGACGGAGGGGCGGGGCGGTGGTCGGAGGCTGGGCGTGGCTACGGGGCAGGGCGGGGCCTGGAGCGCGGCCTGCGGGGCCCGGAGCCGTGGCGGGCGTGGAGAGGCCCTCGAGGTCTGGCGGGTAAGTGGACATGCTGGATCTGGGGCCAGGGCGCTGGCGGTGGGCGGCGGGTCGTGGAGGACATGGCCTGCAGACCAGGCCCCTCGAGGTAGTGGGGCCTGAACGCTAGCAGAGCCAGACTTTGGAGAAATGGCTTCCTCCGAGTGCTGCCCACGGCACTAGGGAGTTGTCCTCCGGCAAGCCGGGGAGTCGGCGGAGCGGCGGCCCGCAGCCCCCTTCCCCCCCGCCGAGGGCCTGCGTGATCCGGGGATTTGGCTTGTGATCACTACTTCGGGGGGCAGCTTCTGCAGGAAAGTGGGGTGGGGGTAGCCAGAACCGCAAGCCCTCTGGGTGACTGAATTGGGTTGGATTTGTCAAGTGGGGAATTAACAAATAAGATTGCCCCTAGGGATTACAATCTTGACCTTAGACTCCTCGCTTGGAGCTTTTTTCGTTTTTAGGTTTTTTTCCGGAAAAAAAATATTTTGCCTTTTAAAAGCCCTTCAGTGTGTATTTGCTTTGCCTTGAAGAAGTCTTAGGAGATCCATTCCCCCCTTAAAGATGCAGTCGGAAAAAAGATGCACCGTGGTTTAACAAGTCCTGCTTTCTTAGAAAGGCCTACACACCGACATTCAGCGATAACATTTAAGCCTTAAAACTAAATTTGCTTCATTGTACTTTCTGAGAAACTTAACTTTTGAAACACCGTATGTCACAGCTAATAGTATATTTTATGTTAGTACATTTCAGCATCACAACTAGGACACAATCGTTAGGAATGGCTGTGGAGGAACTTCAGTCCATAGTGAAGAGATGTGTAAGTATTTTTTCCCTCTTTTTGTAAAATTAAATTTCTTTTAGCATATGGGAAGGACATAGATTATTTTTGGTGGTCAGACTATTTATCCTTAAGCCCATCTTTTCTTGTTCATAAATAGCGTGAGAAGGGCTGGGAAGTTGGCTCAGTGGTAGAGCGCTTGCCTTGCATGCCTGAGGCCCTGGGTTCGATTCCTCAGCACCACATAAGCAAAAAGAAAAAAGCCGGAAGTGGCACTGTGGCTCAAGTGGTAGAGCACTAGCCTTGAGCTGAAGAGCTGAGGGACAGCGCTCAGGCCCAGAGTTCAGGCCCCACAACTGGACCCCCCCAAAAAAAAAAAAATAGTGTGAGAGCAGGAAGGCACCCTGGTTTGTCTTTTTAAGTTTAACACAGACCCTTTTCATGAGTGAGTTTGATCATATAGATTTCATGTTTATTCAGTAAGGCTTGGTAGTCCATGCTTGTAGTCTAATACTCAGGAGATGAAGACAGAATTATGACCAGCCTGGGCTATATAATAGCAAGACCCTATCCCAAAAAAACAAAAGGGAAAGAGAAAAAGTATTTATTAGGTAGTCATAATTTTCATGTATGTATTTGTGTGCAGTTTAGAACTTAAGCAGATTTCATTTGTCTTCAGAGAGATAAATCAAAGTTGTTGTCATATAGAATTTCTCTTTGCATATGTATTTGATTTGTATGTTTGTCTCTTTTATTTTGAACCAGCAAATCTTAGAAGAGCATGACTTCAAAGAAGAAGATTTTGGCTTATTTCAATTAGCAGGCCAAAGATGTATAGAGGAAGGGCACATAGATCAGCTATTACAAATTATTCAGAATGAAAAGAATAAGGTAAGCGTAAGCTTTGTGTTTACTTTGGGAATCTGTTTGGAAAGAGAATAATTGAATCTGATTTTTCATTCCTTTATTTTTTAATAAAACATCTAGGAATCCACTTAAATTTTCACAGTAGGAAACTGGAAAACAAAAATAAAATTAGGAATCCAAATACTGGTGGCTCATGTCTGTAATGCTAGCTACTCAGGAGGCTGAGATCTGAGGATTGAGGTTGAAAGCCAGCCCAGGCAGAAAAATCTATGGGACTCTTATCTCTAGTTAACCAGCAGAAAGCCAGAAGTAGAGCTGTGGCTCAAGTGGTAGAACGGCAGCCTTGACTGCACCCAGGCTCTGATTTCAAGTGCCAGTATGAGAGAGGAGAGGAGAATCAGAGAAATTAGGAGGGAACATTCATATACTTTAGGGTATTTATTCTGGTAGAGACATACACATTTAACAAGTAGATTGAGGCAAAGGAAATGAAGTAAGGTCTGCCATGGAAGTATAAGTAACAGGCTTTGGAAAGAACAGGATTACTTCTAGCTTCAGGGATCAAAAAGTAGCATTTAAAACATGAATTTACATTGAGAAATGTTAGTGTCAGGCAGACTAGGTACTCATTTTTTGGTGATCAGTCCTTTTTCCTCTAGCTAGATTTTTTTGATAACCAGATTTTATGTAAAACAATATTTTTGCATACCTATAATGAGAGCTGGCTGGTGTCATCCAGCTCCTATAGGACATCATAACAGGAAAGGGACCTGTTTGGGGATCACGAGCAACTTTTTCCTGGGACACATTACTAACAACACACTATCTAGCTTTGTGACTTTGGACTCCCCTTTGTATGGGTATAGGATAGAACATTGTCTTCCTCGGAACATGACCTTCCTTCATTTACTACGTTACTGATATAAATGCAAACTTGCTTTGTTGGTAACAGTCCAGCCATGCTAGCTTGCATTTCTGGCCAGAGAACCTTGATTAGATTTAGAGAAGACAGAGAAGACAGAGTCTTGCTGTGTAGCCTGGAACTCTGCCTCTGCCTCTTGCCTCCTGCCTCTGCCTCTTGAGTACTAGGATTATAGGCATGCGTACCTCCATCCCCTGCTTTGAGACAAGAATGGGGATGGAACCCACAACCTAGTCAGGCAAGTACTTTACCATTGAGCTGTATCTACAGATACTCTGAGACTTCAATCACACACGGTTGTAGATTCTTGCTAGTTAAGATGGTTTTTTTCCTTTTTTAAATGGTTTATTAGAAAAAATAGGATATTTAATTTTGTGTGGGGGATATATGTATGATCTTAGTAGCCCCCCATACTGTACATTTCTTTCTATTTTCCCTCCTCCCTCCTTCCTTCCTTCCTTTCCTTCTTTCTTTTTCTCTCTCTCCCCTCTCTCTCCCTCCCTCCCTCCTTTTCTCCCTTCCTCCTTCTCTCTCTTTTTCTCTCTTTCTTTCCTTTTCTCTCTCTCTTTCTTTCTTTCTGTAATATTGGGAACTCTGAGCCTTGCATTTGCTAAGCAGGCATTCTACCACTTGAACCCAGGCCTCAGTCCTTTTGGTTTTACAGATCAAGGCTCACACTTTGCTCAGGCCAGCCTTGGACCATGATCCATGCACCTATCTCCCTAGTAGCTGGGATTATTACAAAAGTATGTGCCATGATGCCCAGCCCCAAGTTTCATATATTTTTAACAGTTCTTCTTGATTTTTCTCCCATGGCATTCACAGATGACAGCCGTTAAGTATATCTAGCTTTTGGCTACTAATACTAAAATAACAACTATTATTTAAATTTACTATATGCCCTACTCTTTATGCTTTCTCTTAATCTCTCATTTTTGCCAGTACTGGGGGTTGAACTCAACGGCCTCACACTCTTGCCTGGCTGCTTCTGTTCAAGGCTGATACTCTACCACTTGAGTCACACTTCCACTTTCAGCTTTCTGCTGGTTAATTGGAGACAAGAGTCTCATGTACTTTTTTGCTCAAGCTGACTTCAAACCTTGATCCGCAGATCTGGGCCTTCCCAGTAGCTAGGATTACAGATGTGAGTCACCAGTGTCTGACCATATGCTTTCTTGAGTGCTTTATATATGTAGGAACTTAGCCATTCCATAACCACACGGACAGGTACATAGTATTTAACACTTGTAGCCTCAGCTGTTTGGGCTGCTGTGGTGGGAGGATTAGTTGAGCACACAAGTAAGGATCAGCTTGGGCAATATAGTAATACTCAGTCTCAAATTTTTATTTATTTTTTTGTCAATCAGGAGGCTTGAACTCTGGGCCTGAGTTCTGTCTCTCAGCTCAAGGCGAGCGCTCAACCACTTGAGCCACAGCGTCACTTCCAGTTTTCTGGTGGTTTATTGGAGATTAGAGTAGAGCGCTTGCCTTGAGCTGAAGAGCTGAGAGACAGCACCCAAGCCCTGAGTTCAAGCCCCACGACCAACCAAAAAAAAAAAAAGTTCACAAGACTCTATCTCAAGTAATGGCTGGGCTTGGCGGTGCACACCTGTACAGTGACATGTATCTGTCTTCCAAGTGACAACAACCAGGAGGACTGAGGGTCAGGCCTGCCTGGGCAGAAAGCAAGACCTTATTTCCAAAAGAACTAGAGCAAAAGGGCTGGAGGAGTGGTTCACAGGGTAAAGTGCAAGCACGAAACTTAAGATTTCAAATCTCAGGATGCTAAGACTTGAGGATGGAGGTTCAAAGCCTCCCAGGGCAAAAACATGTGTGAGACACTTACCTCCAATTAACCAGCAAAGATACTGGACTGGAGTATGGCTCTAGTGGTAGATCACTCTACTGCTTGAGCCACAGTGACACTTCCGTTTCTAGTTTTTTATCAAGGATAAGAGTCTCATGGACTTTCCTACCTGGGCTGGCTTTGAACTGTGATCCTCAGATCTCAGCCTCCTGAGTAGCTAGGATTACAGGTGTGAGCCACCTGCCCAGCTTCTTGTGAACTTTCATGCCTGGGCTGGCCTCTGATTCCTCCAATCTTCCTCCCTCCAAGTATTAGGATTATAGGCTTGAGACACCTTAGTGGGTCTGAGTGGTTTATTTTTAGCATACTTCTAAATAAATAGCTGATAGGATAAGTTTTAAGCACAGGCAGGCTTAGTCTTAATAGCTTGAGAATCACCTTTGTATGTATGCCCTGCTAAATTCAGAGGTTCCAATTTTGATAAAACTGACTACAACTTAATTTTCTTTTTCTTTTTATTTGGTGCTGGGAATTGAATCCAGGATTAGATTTACCAAGTGCTTGGCAGGCTCTCTATCACTTGACCACAGCCCCTTTTTACTTTAGCTAGTTTTCAGGTAAACACTCAGGTTTCTGCTTGAGGCCAGCCTCAAATTGTGACCATCCTTTAATCTCTGCCTCCAGAGTAGCAGGGGTTACAATTATGAGCCACAGTGCCTGGTCTGTACTTTGTTTTTGAAAGAGGGTCTCACTGTTAACTTTGCCTGAGCTGGCCTCAAACACACTATCCTGCCTCGACCTGGTGCTTGTCCACTCTTTTTTGAGCTGGTTACTGTGTGTGAGTGTGAGTGTGTGTGCGCGCGTGCAGACATGCCAGTCCTAGAGCTTGAACTTGGGGCCTGGCCACTGTCCATGAACTCCTTTTGTTCAAGGCTAGCACTCTACCACTTGTGCCACAGAGCCACTTCTGGCTCTTTTGTACTTAATTGGAGATAAGAGTCTCACAGACTTTCTTGCCTGGTGGCTTCAAACAGTGATCCTCAGATCTCAGCTTCCTGAATAGCTAGGATTACAGGTGTGAGCCACCAGTTCCTGGCTGCAGTGGTTGTTTTTTGGGAAAGGTTTTGCTTTCTGCTCAGGCATGTACCTGGACTGTGGTCCACCTGTGCTAGGCTTTGTGCTGTTACTGGGATGAGACACACAGTACTATGTTCAACTTCTTTCCATTACAATGGGGTCTTGTAGACTTTTCTGCTTGGAACCTCAATCCTCTCATCTCAGCTTTCTACTAGCTGGATGACAGTGAGCTACTAGTACTCAGCTTAAGTACCTGTTAATCTTAAGCAAGCTAACTCCCCTTTTGAAAGCAGAGGAACTATTCAAAGCCTAAGAAAGACCAAGTTACTTGATAAAACATAAAATCCTTAGCTGAGCTGGTGGCTCATTTCTGTAATCCTAGCCACTAAGGAGGCTGAGATCTGAGGATCATGGTTCAAAGCCAGCCCAGGCAGGAAAGTCCGTGAGACTCTTTTTTGTTTGTTTGTTTTTTGTCAGTCGTGGGGTGCCATGATGCCACTTCCAGTTTTCTGGTGGTTTATTGCAAGTAAGTCTCATGATCTTTCGGGCTTTGAACCACAATCCTCATATCTCAGCCTCCTGAGTAATTGGGATTATAGGCCTGAGCCACCGGTACCTGGCTCTGTGAGACTCTTACCTCCAATTAACCACCAGAAAAAACCAGAAGTGGTGCTGTGGCTCAAGTAGTAGAGCACTTGCCTTGAGCTAAGGAGCTCAGGGATAGAGTCCAGGCCAAGAGTTCAAGCCCCATGACTACCACCAACAAACAAAAACCCATAAAATCTTTTTGCCTTGCTCAGTGAAAGTATTAAAAAATATTTCTTTTTTATAGTACTTGGGTTTGAAGTCAGTACCTTGTACTTATCAATCAAGTGAAGCACTACTTGAGCCATACAGCCCAAAGCAGAAGCCGTTTTGCTTTATTTACTTTTCAGATTAGGGTCTCATATTCATGTCCAGTTTGCCCTAGAACACGATCTTCTTAGTTTAAGTTTTTTGTGAAGCTGGAATGGCAGGAGAGCACCACCGTGCCCAGCTTATTATTGATTGAAAAGGGATTGCTTTTAACCCAGATTGTCCTTGAACTGGGGTCCTCCCCATTTCTGCCTCCTGAGTAGCTTGGGTTGCAGGTGCGAACCACTATTCCCAGCCTTAAAAAGTATTTGATAATGTCACTATATGTTTGTAGCCTACCCTGGAAAGTGAGTGGTGAAATGTGGTAGCCCTTACTTGCCTCTTTTTTCCTCTGTGAGCAAAATCTTAAACTCCTCTAGGTTAGGGAAGCACCCTGAGTCCTGTAGAGGGCAGTGTTTGCTTTACTCTGACGATGTTTTGCAGGTCATCATCAAGTCTATGGGCTGGAATCTTGTTGGTCCTGTTGTTAGGTGTCTTTTATGGAATGATAAAGATGATAAAAGAAAAGATTATTTTCTGATGCTTGATTTATTGGTAAAGGTAAGTTAATAAAACTTTTATTTTTCCATAATCCATAGCAGTATTATAATTCCCTGTACTGTTTAATGAATGTTATTTGATAAGAAAACTTTTCAGTTCATGAAAGTAATATGCAGAAGAGAATTCTCTGGAGAATAGCCTAACTTTATTTGATTGAAAGAATAGTTCTATTTCCCACTTCCCAGAGTTTCTAGATATCAGAATTACTAACCACAGCAGAACTACAGGTTCAGAATCTTGAGGGAGAGAGCCGGGAGGCTGTATTCTGACAAATAGCTGTATCACACACATTCTGGATTCAGTGTTTAGAGAGACATACTGATCTCTTTGTAACATAGGAACTAGAATCAAATGTCAGTGCTCTTCTGTGGCAATTTGTTTGAAATTCTTTCCTAACACAAAACACCTAGAATTGCAAGCAACCATGAGGGTATGAATAAGAAGCAGAACACAGATCCGTTGTGACTTATGACCTTAGAGACCATTGAGAAAAAGCTAGGAAAGTTCCATGTTAATATATGATGACTTAAAAAGATAAATTCAGAGAAAAAAATGACATCATAGGAAACTAGGAAATCAGTGCAAATATATATGTAGAAAGAAGCAGCTCCTTCTAGATGAGTTCCTGACTACATGAACTTTTTACAAACATTAGGCTTGGGATATAGCTCAGTGGTAGAAGAGATTGCCTAGCACGTGTGAAGCCCTAGGTTCTATCCCCAGCTCTGGAGGGGAAAAAAGCAACTGAAAAGAAGGCCAATGAGTTGGTAAGATCTGTCCAGTCTAAAAGTGGTGTAAAGTTCTGTCTTTAGGTAGAAAAGATTTTGTGGGTTACTCTAAATACCCAGGCAGGTTGGCATAGAAGAGCCCACCTGTGAGAAGCTTGGGGCACATCAGTGGCTAGTGTGTAATGTCAGCAGCTAGTGTGTAACATCAGAGGCTAGTACACACCCATGGGACACGGGAAACCTGAGCTCTGACCATTCCCTGCCCCCCCCTCCCCCAATGTCTCCTAACAATTGGTTGAGGCATTTCATGGTTAAGCAAAAGTAATTATATTTTCTTAATATATACCTTCTTAAAAATAGTAATCATGTGGCTTTAAATACAACTTAAACAGGTTCAATTGTGAATATTTTTATAGTTATGTAATCCAAAGGAATTATTGTTGGGTTTGCTTGAACTGATTGAAGAGCCCTCTGGAAAACAGATATCCCAAATTATTCTTCTTTTACTTCAGCCATTACAAACAGGTAATGAGCATTTTGATATCAAAGTATTTCTTGCTTTATTTGTGTATTTGATGTTTACCCCAAAGTGTGAATACTCCACTGCAATAAAGTTTATGCCAAATGATTAAGTCCTCTGCTTACATGAGTAATAGTAATGCCAGTTTGAATCGGGCTGATATTTTCCTGGCAGAGTGGCTACCTGAGTAAATATTTTGTGGAATGCTATGCTGTTTTTTGTATGCCATGTTGCAATCTGTATCTTTATGGTTAGCCTTCCTTTCTATGGTTTATAAGTAGAATTTTTCCCTTTAAGCATTGTCAAAGGGTTACCCTCAAGTTGTCTATGATATACTCACTCTGCTATTATTATGATTGCTCTGTATCTTGTGTAGAATGTCAGACAAGGCATTGGGAGGTTGGAGATAAGAATAACAAAGCTGTGGCTGGATAAAGATACTAGGAGGTATGGAAAGCGAAGTCTCCCAGAGCATAGCAGATAGACTATATTTATTCATAGGGATAGATTATTTTTTATTTTAGGAAATATGTGTGATCCCAGGGTCCCAGAATTAGAAATTGGAATAAATTTATTTTAAATGAAAATGATCATCTGCTTTGTAACACTTGAAATACTCAAAATCCTGTGGAAAAAAAGAAATATTCATGAAAAACATGAAGTGTTTCTGTCTTAAGAATTTAACCTGTTATAAACACACAGAAACAACATGTATGTATAAGATGTATGTATAAGAGGTTTGTGTGCTTTCATACATAATATGCTTAAAATGCTTAGTCTGTGGACCTCCAACAAGGAAAAACAGTTCCAATTTAGCTATGATATGTCATCCTGATAAAAGTTGTTAAAATGTAGGGGAAAAAAGAGTTTTGTAATTCTGTATACTGAACTTCTTGTGATATGTTGATCATGCTTGATGAAGCTGTTTTAATAATAACTAATTCCATGTCTGTTTCAGTGATTCAGAAACTTCCTAACAACAGGGCGTATTCAGTTGGATTGGCATTGTCTACCCTCTGGAGTCAGCTGTCTCTCCTCCCTGTCCCGTACTCAAAAGAACAAATAGAAGCAGATGACTATGGCCTTTGTCAATGTTGCAGGGCCTTAATAGAGTTCACTAAACCTTTTGTGGAAGAAGTCATGAATGGCAAAGATAAAAAGGAAAAGGAAAAGGAAAAATTAAAAGATGAACTGCTGAAATTGTAAGTATGTTGTTAAGAACATGGAGTTAAGTAATTGATGGTTTGGTTACGTTATGTTTCCTATTTGCCATGTGAATATAAATGCACTTTCAGATCTTCAACTCAGGGTCTATCACTCTCCTCGCTTAGTTTTTTTTGTTCACAGCTAGTGTTCCACCACTTGAGCCATACCTCCAGTTCTGGCTTTGTCTTAGTTAATTGGAGATAAAGTCTCTCAAATTTGAGTTGGCTCTGAAGCTCAGTTGTCAGATCTCAGCCTCCTGAGTAGCTCAGATTAGAGGAATGAGCGAGCCATTGGCACCTGGCTGTAGTTTCAGATTTTGAATTTTAGAAGAATATGGAGTTTAGCTGATACAGCATGGGCATTTAGTGAGGCATTTATATTACATATATGCTACTATATATAGTATCATATTTTAAAACCCATATTATCAAGTGGTAGCAAACTAAGGCCCTAAGTTAAACTCTAGGCATACACACGCACGTGCGCTCACACACACACACACACACACAAATCATATATCAATAAAATATTTTTTTTTAGTTTTATTTTTTGGTTGGTTGTGGGGCTTGAACTCAGAGCCTGGGTGCTTGCCCTGAGACTTTTTTGCTCAAAGCTAGTGCTCTACCACTTTGAGTCACAGTACCACTTCCAGTTTTCTGTTGGTTAATTGGAGATAAACGTCTCACATACTTTCCTGCCTGGGTTGGCTCTGAACTGCGCTCCTTAGATCTCAGCCTCCTGAGCTAGGGCTAGAGGCATGAGCCACAGACAGCCAGCTTAGCATTGATGTTTTTAAAACCAGATATTATAATGATATAATGAAGTATTGAAAACTAGATATTTTAGTTTAGAAAACCAAGGATTTGACTATCTTTTTCTATCTATTGCTTTTATGTTTTACAATCTGAAATTATGGAAGTAGGGAAATGGTTATATATAGCTCAAGGAAGCTATTCTGGCTGTGGGGAAATGGTGACTTTATTCTCCCTTTGAAAACAGCAGGACTACCAGACAGTTGAGCATCCAGCCTGACCAAAAATCCAGTAGTGTTCTCACTACCTAGTATTCTCCAGGTACAGAGACTAAACACAGTATGGCTGCCAAGTCTTTCATGTACTGGCACATTGCCAGTTAAGTCTCAATATGAGGTCTGGAGGAGATAAACATTCAGAGCATAGCGTGCTTATTTTATTTTTGATGTAAAACTACATCTGAAGAACTAGACAGTTTATGTTTTAGTAGTGTTGACTTCATACTTATCCATTTTTTATGCTTTAGCTGTTTCAAAAGCTTGAAATGCCCTTTGCTGACAGCACAGTTCCTAGAACAGTCTGAAGATGCTGGGAATGATCCTTTACGGAGTTTTGCTTCTGACATAATAGTAAGTACAGCCAATTTAATCTGCTATAAAATCAACTATGGCCTTAAATGTCATCCTGTTATATTCTCATACACTTCACATGAGCTATACATTGATAACTTATTTATAAAATGATAGGTGGTTTTTGCAGAACACAGGCCAAAAAGACAGAGCATAAAAACAGCAATAATTTCATTTTCCAAGACAAATACTATGAACACCTTCCAGACTTCTGCTATAAATAAGAACATGTGTAAATACATAGATCGGTGGGGTTAGGAGAGATGGGGGAGAATGATGAAAAGGGTACTACTGATGAAAATGCACTGTGTTCAGGCTGGCCTTGAAGTCATGCCTTCCTGCTTTAGCCTTCTGAGTGCTGAGATTTATTAGGTGTGTCCCACCCAATCTGACACAATCATTTCTTAGTATATAGATCCTGTTGACTGATGATGAGGGTTTGAGATTTTTCAGGTAGAAAGTTCATGATAACCTCTTGAATCACTGCTGGGCACTGTGGGGGCACTTGCCATCCAAGCTACATGGAAAGCATAAACAAGGATTGAAGTTGAGGCATAAAAGTGAGCCCCTGTTTTTCCTGACTAGGCTGTGGCTAGCAACCCCGAGGCCCTAAGTTAAAAATCCAAGCTTCAGAAGCAAGAAACAAAATAATTTGCTACCTAAATCTAGCTCAATCAGAATAGTCACCTGTCTGACTAATTCACCTGATTTAGGGACCTTCATTATATCTACAAAAATACCTTTACTTTGACATATCACATAATTTAGCCATGAGAGGTATGTCCATATTCTATTGATTAAAAGTAAGTCTCAGCTGCTACACTTGCTCAAGGGGAGGGGATTATACCGGGTATAGGGATGAGGTTAGGGGACACCTTAGAGTCTCCACACCGTAAGTTGCCTTAACCCATTTCACAGAGCTTTTTATCGGCAATTGGACACCCTTTACCCCAAATTATTTTTAATCATGGAAAGAGAAAGAGAACTTGGGATTACCTTGAATTTGAGGAGGAAGAAGACAAACAGCTGGCTGACTCCATGGCTTCTCTGGCATATCTGGTATTTGTTCAGGGCATCAATCTTGATCAGCTGCCAATGGTGTTAAGGTAAGAGTGTTCATGCATGTCTTTCTTTCTTTCTTTTTTTTTTTACTGGTTGTGGAGCCTGAACTCTGGGCCTGGACCTAGGCACTGTCTCTCAGCTCTTCAGCTCAAGGCCAGTGCTTTACCACTTGAGCCACGGCACTACTTCCAGCTTTTTCTGCTTATGTGGTGCTGAGGAATCGAACCCAGGGCCTCATGCATGTGAGGCAAGCACTCTACCACTGAGCCACCTTCCCAGCCCTCTTTTTTTCCCCTGGTTCTGAGTCTTGAACTCAGGGCCTGGGTGCTGTCCTAAGCTTTTTTGCCCAAGGCTGGCATTCTACTACTTTTTCTGGCTTTTTGGTGGCTAACTAGAGATAAGAGTCTTATGGACTTTCCTGTCCAAGCTGGATTTGAACTGTGGTCCTAGATCTCTGCCTCCTGAATAGATAGGATTACACGCATGCAGTGCCTGCCCCTATGTTTTAGTTTTACACAAGGCTGGCATTGAACCAGGGCCTTAATCGTGTCTACCACTTGAACCATGCCTTCAACCTCTTTGTGCATTGGTTATTTTTGTCTGTTTTTTTTTTAAAGAATAAACTTTTACTTTGTAATTAGCATACATTAACTATGGAAAAATTTCTATATGACTTTCTCATGTATATATATTGTGTATTCCAGTTACTTTCCTCCTCTACTTTTCCTTACTTTCTCCCCCTTTGTATAGGAGGAATTCAAATATATTTCTGTCTGGCCCTACTTACACTCAAGAACCACCAAAATAACTTACAGTTATGTACATTACTTGGCTAAAGCTGCTGTAACAAAATACAACAAAGTAGACTGTTAACATATTGTCTCAAAGTTCTAAGGGCTTAGAAGTCTGAGATTAAGCTATCTCAGAGATTAAACTTCTCAGTGATGTGAAAGAGAGTCTCTCAGAAGCTAGAAGCTTCTTGTCTAGCTTCTAGGAGTTTACTCCCAGTCTTTGAAGTTCTTTTGCACGTGTGTTTATATATTTATGTGTATATATAATATAAATAATATATCATAATGTATATCCTTATTCTTCGCCTTCATATACCATTGTCCTTATCTGCATGTCTCTGTCCAAATTGCCCTTTGTAATTCAATCATATTGGACTAGGGTTACCCTAGAGATTTCACTATATATTTCCTTTATAAAAACCAAGTAAGCCGGTAAGCAAGTGAGCCGGTGGCTCACACCTGTAATCCTAGCTACTCAAGAGGCTGAGATCTGAGGATCACAGTTCAAAGCCAGCCTGGGCAAGAAAGTCCATGAGACTCTTATCTCCAATAAACCACTAGAAAACCAGAAGTGTTGCTGTGCTCGAAGTAGTAGAGCACTCACCTTGAGCTGAAGAACTCAAGGACAGTGCCCAGGCCCAGAGTTCATGCCCCAGGACTGACAAAAAACAAACAAAAAAAAAAACCAAGATTATATTTTGAGTACTTGAGGTTATAGTTCTAAATATCTTTTTGGGGGAGGACAATTCAACTGAAACAGTGTACATGTGTATAAAATTTCTTAAAGATCACACACACACACACACACACACACACCCCTTTTCAACTGAAACAGTGTACATGTGTATAAAATTTCTTAAAGATCACACACACACACCCCTTTTCAACTGAAACAGTGTACATGTGTATAAAATTTCTTAAAGATCTCACACACACACACACACACACACACACACCCCTTTTCAACTGAAACAGTGTACATGTGTATAAAATTTCTTAAAGAACACACACACACACACCCCTTTTCAACTGAAACAGTGTACATGTGTATAAAATTTCTTAAAGAACACACACACACACACACACCCCTTTTCAACTGAAACAGTGTACATGTTTATAAAATTTCTTAAAGAACACACACACACACACATACCCCTTTTCAACTGAAACAGTGTACATGTGTATAAAATTTCTTAAAGAACACACACACACACACACACACACACACACACACACACACACACACACACACACCTTGCACCTTGCAGCTGGGGATATAGATCTGCGGTAGAATGTGAGGCCCTGGGTTTGATCCCCAACACTGGTGAGTGAAGGAAAATTACTGATTGTATATGATTGTATGTGTTTTTTTCTGCTTAAGCCCAGCATACATTTTGCAGTTTAACATGGAGCATGTTGAAGTCTTCTTACAAAGGTAAGATCCTTTAGATGGTAACTCAGGATTTAATAAGGTTAAATAGTTGTTGCCAAGATTAGGGGAACTACGTCTTCTTTGCCAGGTCCTAATTAACTGATTGTTTTATAATAAGAAGTAAATGTTCAAAGTTTTTTTTAAAAAGGTATTTTCCAGTCTTCTGTTTCTGTGGCTTTTAAACATATTTCAAAAGGTGGTAGAGTGAGATGTGAGATGTATATAAAACTACAATATATATAACTATATAATTACAATATATATGAAACTATCAGATATTTCTTACACTTGCTCTTAAAGATCTGTTGATTTTTGTATTAAGAAATAAGCTCTGAGTAGGCTAATTTTGATCAGATTTGAGTATCAGTTTCCAAACCTAAAGCAGAGCAAAGTAGATTAAGAATTTTGGGTAATTCTTCAATAGAATTTTCACGCATTTTATGTCATATACTAAATTTTGTTTTGTTGAGACAAGATCTCACTATGTAGTCCAGGCTGACCTCAAATCAGTCTCCAACTACTGGATTACAGTTTTATCACCACAACTGGCTAATGAGACACATTTTTTCTCTTTGGAGGTACTAGAGTTTGAACACTAGGTACTTGCTAGGGATGCATTCTGCTGAGCCTGGCCTGCTCAGCAGGTTATATTTCAGATAGGGTCTTACTTCCTGCCAAAAATGCACCTGGACCATTACTTCTATAATTATCAGTTTCTACCCTAGTAGCAGACCTGACAGGAGTATACCACTATACCCAGCTTTACCTATTGAGATGGAGTTTTTGCCAGCCTAGCCAAACCATGATAATCTAGATCCAGCCTCCCACATATCTAGGATGATAGATGTGGGCCATCCAACCCAAGTATTAGGTGAGAAGGGCTGTCACAAATTTTTTTGCCCAATGTGGCTTCAAACTACGTCTTCCCATTCTTAGCATCTCAGGTAGTTAGGATTACAGGCATGAACTACCAGCACCTGGCTTGCATTTCAATATCATTTATATTTCCTAAAGAATCATTCTCAAGCAATTTGTAAAATCGTATTGATACTTTTACATTTTTTCTTCCAGAACAGAAGAATCTATTTTCTCCAAAGGATTGGTAAGTTTTGTGTGCTCCCATTATCATTTAAAAAAACAACAAATACAGCTCTTGAGCTATCTGCATATATTTTCATCTGTAGGAACTACTGGAGAATGGTTTGTTGAGAATAGAAGACAATAGCCTACTGTATCAGTACTTGGAAATCAAGAGTTTTCTTAGTGTACCTCAGGTAAATAAAATGTGCATTCTAATCCTGAAAATCGGCTCTTGCCTCTTTCAGCCTTTTACTTCTCCCTCTTCCCCTTCCACATCTAAAATCGCCAGGGTAGTGACAGTAGGATGCTTTGTGTTGATAGGAAGGTTCCATTATCTGTGCTGGGCAGTACAGAAGTCTTGAATACTTGAAATGGGGAAATGTGGCTAGTGTTGACTGAGGAACTGAATTTTAAATTTAGTTTAATTTAAACTTCATTCGCTACCAGTGGCTACCACAGGTGATGGTATAACATGTAGTGGAAAATCTTTCTTCTTTACACTTTGGCTCTGAAGGGATTCTTTCTCAGAACACAGGTTTTCAGAACTCTGTGTGAAGCATGCACTGGACCCATTACTTCAGAGACAAATGTACATTTTGGTTTTTCCTGCTATGGTTTATCATGCCTTATGATTTTTATTTGTTAAAATATACAAATAGGCCCTAGCTATGATTACAAGAAGTTCTTAATATTTAAAGTAGAAAAACATACTTCTGGGCTGGGAAGGTGGCTCAGTGGTGGAGTGCTTGCCTTGCATGCCAGAGGCCCTGGGTTCGATTCCTCAGCACCACATAAACAAAAAAGAAAAAAGCCGGAAGTGGCGCTGTGGCTCAAGTGGTAGAGCGCTAGCCTTGAGCTGAAGAGCTGAGGGACATCGCCCAGGCCCAGAGTTCAGGCCCCATGACCAGACCCAAAAAAAAAAAAAAAAAAGAAAAGAAAAACATACTTCTGTTAATATACTAAACTTGCTTATGTTTAATGAACATATTTCTACATGTTTGATTTCATTTTGCTGGTAGATTAAATTGAAAATTACTGCGCTGGGAAGGTGGCTCAGTGGTAGAGTGCTTGCCTTGAATACATGAGGCCCTGGGTTGGATTCCTCAGCACCACATAAGCAGAAAAAGCCAGAAGTGGCGCTGTGGCTCAAGTGGTAGGGCGCTTGCCTTGAGCTGAAGAGCTGAGGGACAGCGCCCAGGCCCAGAGTTCAGGCCGCATGACCAACCCCCCCCACCAAATTTTTTTTAATTGAAAGTTACTATTTACTTTAAATATATATATATAGTAACATCCCACTCTGTGTTACTCACAAAATCAGTGTTAGTTTCCCTGTAGACTTTATATGAAAGGCTCATGGAAAAGTTAAATTCTTTCACTTGTAAATCTCCTTCCCTGCTCTGAATTTTTAGCATCCACTGTTGATAATAGGGGTGTTTGCAGTTGATATATCTGTTTATCTGGATTAAAATTTTTTATTCACAGGGCTTAGTCAAAATTATGACACTCTGCCCCATTGAAACACTGGTATGTACATTTTGTGATACTAGATGAGTTACAGTGAGAAATTTTTGATAAATGATCTATTCATGTGAGGTAATGTATTATTTGTTCCATTTTAGAGGAAAAAGAGCTTAGCAATGCTTCAGCTATATATTAACAAGTTGGATTCACAAGGCAAATATACATTATTTAGGTATGTATCAAGCATCATGGTGTGAATCACTGTTGTTATGTCAAAATACTTGAGAAAACAACTGGAGGAAGGATTTATGTTGATCCATGGTTTCAGAGGGTTTGGTCCCTGCTTGCTTTGGGTCTGTGGTAAGGCAAGAGCATCATGGCATGTGTCTAGTGGGTCACAGTAGGGAAAGAAGATGTAGCTTTTTAGATTATGCCCCATAAGTGACTTCTTCCTGCAATTAGGCCCAACTCCTAAAATGTCATCACCTCTCAATAGCTCCATTATATTATTAATGCATTCAGAGGATTAATCTGTTGATTAGGTCACAGCCCTTAGTATTCAACCACCTTCCAAAAGCCCACTAGTTAGCCAGCAAACCTTTAACACATGAGCTTTCAGGGTATATTTCATATTCAATCCATAACACATGGTTATTTGCTAAGCCTGTAGTTAATGGAAAACACGATTAGTGCAATGTAACTATTGCAGGGTATAGAATTTATTTGATCAGGTAGAAAAAGGGCTTAACAAATATTTTAGATGTATATATACTTACACACTATAAAGATAATCATATGTATTTCATTTCAATTAGTTAAAATACTGTAAACTTAGTTGGGTGCTGATCCTAGGTTCTCAAGGGGCTGATATTTAAGGGTTATATTTCAAAGCCACCCTGTGCAGGAAAGTCCATAAAACTTTTTTTTTTCCAATTAGACACCAAAAATCTGGAAGTGGCACTGTGACTCAAATGATAGAGTGCCAATCTTGAGTGCAAAAACTAAGGAATAATGCACAGGCCCTAGATTCAAGCCCAAGTACTGGTGCAAGTGTGCGTGCACACACACACATACACACACACACACACACACACACACACAAAAGCAAAACAAAACAAAAAATCCTGTAAAGCTTAAACTACACTTAAAAAAATTAATCTGATGCCTGCAGGAACTTTGGCTCAGTTTATATCTAGGAGTGAAATCACTGTACTGTAAACTTTGTACTGTTAGCTTTCTTGGTCAACTCTCAAAAGTTTTAGAGTGACAGTTATTTCCTGTCCACACTAAGGACATAGGAGGTATTCTAGTTTCTTAGTCTCTTCACCCCAATTTGATGATGCCAGTCCTTTGAACTTTATTCTTACGTTTGGAGAGTCTGGTGGGAATATATAACACCAGAGTTTGAAGTATAAGACAGAAATTGGCAATAAAATTATACATATAACTTCCTAGACAAATCTGGCCCTCTGTTTATTTTTTGTCAGTAAAGTTTTAGTAAAACCCCTCAAAAATCTGAGATTGGCAATTCTCTGCTAGAATTTTATGTATTTCAGTAATTTCCATTATTTACACTTAAAACTAAGTTATAGATTAGTAACTGAACATATTAGAGCTTAGTAATGGTGCTATTTGAGGTGGCAAAGATTCTAGAGCTTTTTAAGTTAAAGATTGGGAAACCTTCTGTTAGGTCAAACACTAGGTATAGGTTTATAAAAAGGCCACACAGCCTCTGTTGCAAGTGCTCCACTGTCTTTATATTTGGAGGTAACAAAATCGAGCAGCAGGCTGCTTTTGGCCTTCAGAGTTCAGTTTGTTGAGCTCTGTTCTAGGTCTTAAAAATGAATTAAATATAAATCTAGGTAATAATATTAAAGTGCTAGAAAGTCTTCTTTGGGATTGTTTCATATTTGGTCCTATCTTCATTTATATGAAAAGAGTCAGACCTGGTTTATGAAATCTCTATATTTGTCTTATACCATACCAGTGTTCTTCGATTCTACTTATATCTACCAAGATAATCTCCTTTTTTTCTTGTTAGTTGTCTTGGCAGCTTTCCATTGCTGTGACAAAATACCTGAGAAAAATCAACTTAAAAAGAGGATTTATTTTGGCTCGCAGTTTCAGAGTTTGAGTCCATGTTGGGTTGGCTCTATTGCTTTGCAGTGTGTTGCCAGAGGTGGGTAGCCGAGGAGCTCTTCTCATGGTGGCCAGGAAACAGGGAGAGGCCTAGGACCTTAATACCCTAACTTCAAGGGCATGCCCCTACTGTGTAAACTTCCTTCTGCTGGCCTTATCTCCTCAAAGCTCTACCACTGCCCAAGGGAACCATCAGGTACTGACCAAGCTTTTGACCTGTGAGCCTTTAGGAGACATTTATGATCCAAGCTATTACATTAAATCACATCAAGTTTCCTTTTTGCAATTAAGCTGGTCTAACCAGCCATAGTATATTTTCACAGTGAGTAATTTTGGAAGCTTTTAGGTTATTATATTGGTGCCCTTCTTGCCATATTAAATTATCACAACTCGATGCAGAAAAAGACTGAAGTTTGGTTTAGTACATTTAGTACCTTGTTGTTGAAAAGATCCAATTATAAATTTTAACTGAATTTTGATGGTTCATGTCTATAATCCTAGAAAGCTGAGATCCAGAGGATCAAGCCAGCCCTGTCTGAGAAGTTCACTAGACTCCAGTTCCCCCAAAAAACAAGTAGAAAGGAGCTGTGTTACTCAAGTGGTGGAGTGTCAGCTATGAGAAGTGCAAAGCACTGACTTTAAACTCCAAGATAGACATAGATAGATAGATAGATAGATAGATAGATAGATAGATAGATAGATAGATAGATAGATAGATAGATAGATTAGGTAGATTAGGTAGATAGATAACTAGTTAGTGAGAGCAAATAACTTACAGGTGACTTTGTAATAGGTTGATTGGCTTGCTGATTGTCATCTCACTATGGATTTTATATTCTTAGAAATAATATGGCCTAATGAAATTTTCATAGCTTTAATTATAATTTAATTATAATGCAAAGTAGTATAACTTCATGTATTATAATTGTTTTCAAGGTGCTTATTGAATACAAGTAATCACTCAGGTGTGGAAGCCTTTATTATTCAAAATATCAAAAACCAAATTGATTTGTCATTTAAGGTAAGCATTTAAGGTAGCCTTGGTGTCATGGTCACAGTGTTAGTTACTTGTATATAGAATGCATCAATGTGAGCTTTTGCCCCACAGTGTTTAAGTGTACTATTAAAGTATAAAAAACACCACTGTAAATTTTGATAAGTTAATTCTTTGAACTAATAATACAACATTTTTTTTTTGCCATGGACTAATGAAAAATAAATGGAAACTTAAGTCCTGTACATTTGTAAATCAGAGTGCTAAAAACAGGCAAGGGTTGTTCAAGGTTTTTCTAAGGAAAGATAGAAATCAGTGTTAAAAAAATATATTTGAAGCTGGGCTCTGGTGGCTCACACCTGTAATCCTAACTACTCAGGAGGCTGAGATCTGAGGATCTCAGTTCGAAGCCAGCCCAGACAGGAAAGTCCATGAGACTCATCTCTGATTACTTGCAGAAAAAGCTGTGGCTCAAGTGGTAGAGTGCTAGCTTTCAGCAAAAGGAACTCAGGGACAGTGCCCAGGCCCAGAGTTCAAGCTCAGGACTGGCGCGTGCGCGCGCGCGGGTGTATACACACACACACACACACACACACACACACACAAACACACTTGGGGCTGGGCACTTCACTGGTGGTTCACACCTATAATACTAGCTACTTAGGAAGCTGAGATCCGAGGATCACAGTACACACAGTACAAAGCTAGCCAGGGCAGGAAAACTTGTGAGATGTTTTTCCTATTAATCACCAGAAAACCAGAAGTGGAGCTGTAGCACAAAGTGGTAGAGCACTTGCCTTGAGCAAAGAGCTCAGGGACGGCACCCAGGCTCTGAGTTCAAACCCCAGGATCAAAAACATACATTTGAAATGTAAAATTGTTTTTGTAGTAGTTTGCAGGTATTAGAAAAACACATGATTTATCTTGGTATTATTTAAACCTTTCCCATTTTTCCCCCCAGAAAACATATAACAAATGGTTTACAGGACCACAGCTGATTTCTCTTCTAGATTTGGTACTGCTTCTGCCAGAGGGTGCTGAAACAGATTTACTACAAAACTCTGATAGGTGAGCTGTTAATTACTGAGGCTCAAATAATTGACTGCCTCAACTAATAATGACCTATGGTTAATTCATAAAATGACATAAAAGTTTTCATATTTAAGTTACTTATTATGTAGAAACAAAATAAAATCTGTTTAAGAATGTCCAACACACTAGCTAGGTACAGTTGCTCACACCTGTAATCTAGCTACTTAAGAGGTAGAGATTGGGGAGATTGAGGTTTGAGACCATCCAGATAACCAATAAGAAAGCTAGTTAGGCACAATGTCATTCCATCTACACAAGAAATGAACATAAGGATCACAGTCTGGTCCAGCTTAAGCATAGTGAGAGGCCCTATTAGAAAACTGAAGCAAAAAGAGCTGGGCCAAGTACCTGAAGTTCAAACTGCAGTACTCACTCCCCAACCTGCTCTCTCACAATCCCCCACAACAACACTCTGATTATCTTCAATTGTTATCCTCAGCGTCCCATAGAGATTTGTGCAACCCCAGCTTTTGTGATTAAAAAATAAGAATCTCATGTATATAACTTACAAATGGTTTGTGTATTTGGAAACCAGGCAGTTTCTAGCTTTGTAGGAGGCTGAGAATGGACAGTTGCAATTCTAGCCTAGCCTCAGATACATTTTTAAGACTCCATTGCATCCAAAGAATAATGGTCTGTGTCTCATCAGCCCAGCTATGATGGGAAGTATAAAACAAGCAGATAAGTCCAGGTGCACCATATAGGAAGCAAACTCTATCTTAAAAATCACAAGCACAGGGCTGGGAAGGTGGCTCAGTGGTAGAGCGCTTGCCTTGCATGCTCAAGGCCCTGGGTTTGATTCCTCAGCACCACATAAGAAAAAAGAGAAAAGCTGGAAGTGGCGCTGTAGCTCAAGTGGTAGAGCACTAGCCTTGAGCTGAAGAGCTGAGGGACAGTGCCCAGGCCCAGAGTTCAGGCCCCACGACCGGACCCCCCCCAAAAAAACAAACAAACAAACAAAAATCACAAGCACAACAAAAGACCAGAAGTGTGGCTCAGTAGAGTACTCCCTTGCAAATATGAGGTCTTCGATTCAAACCCTAGTACTACCAAAACAAAGTTTACGTAGTTAGATTTTCTTTTTTTTTTTAAGGTCTTTAATTTTTTCCTATTTTGGTATAGTAGGTGGATTTTGAGAAATATTTGCAAGCATTTACAAATGACAGGAATCTTAAAATCCAGAAAGCAAGAGATGATGCTTTTCTTGAGGGGAAATAAAACAGTAATTTTCTTAATTGTATTTTGTGAACTTAAATGCAAAGCAGCAGTAACAAGCTATTATTACTCCACAGATATAATGGGAGTAGTTTCTAATGGCAAATTAATTATAAGAAGATTGCAAATGTTTTAACTTTATGCATTTAAATTGCTGTTGATTATATAAACTATACTGTAAATAACAAATAATGTTTTTAATTAACAGGATTATGGCTTCATTAAATTTACTGAGGTATTTGGTTATCAAGGATAATGAACATGACAATCAAGTAAGTGAATTATTTGAAGAATAATCAAAGCATTATCTCAAATTTTCTTGATTTAAGCCAGTGCTTAACAATTTAACTGCTACAAAGACTGAGAAGCGTGCCAAAAATTATTGACACCTGCAGTTAATTCCCAGAGGCATTCATCATGCTACCCCAAATTCCCCTTTTTCTCTTGTTGTGCCTCTGCTCTCTTGCTGAAGGACTGGCTAGCCTTGTTGGGTAAATAAGTTTAGGACATTAGTTTCCTTATAGAGCTCATCATACATTGGATATCTTGGTCCATTTCCTCCATATGTGGTTCATGATTTATATCTGAGCTATATGCATTGTAGTCATCTGGTATTTTGAAACAACCTTATCAGACATGACAAATTGAAGTATTTTCAGCACTGAAAGTGAATTTGTTAACAGCGCCTTTTGGATGATGTGTAGGAAGTAAACTTTTTTTTTTAATAGCACTTCATTAGAAGTAGTCAATAAATAGAAAACTATTTGAGGAAGATCTGTCATACAGTAGAAGTATTGCTTTTTATCTTCTCTTTTGTACCAACCCTTTGTAATAATTGCTTTCCCTGTATTTGTCACCTCTATTAACTATAACCACTTGAATCATGTGATGTTAAACCTGTGTTTGAGTGATAGAAAGAGTGAAAGTAAATGGTTTTATGTAAAGATACCAAAGGGAGTTTTAAAAATTAAGTCAGGATTTGGGGCAAAGTATGTGGGCAAAGTACAGATCTGTAGATTAAGTTACTTGTTTGTCCCTCTCTGGCCAAAAATAGCTATATGCTAATGTTTGAGTATTGCTTATTTTGAGCCTGGTTTTTGTTTCAAAATTTGTTGTGAAAAAAATTGAAATATATAGAAAGCAGAAAGCTATTTACAGTGACTTCCCTAACTCCTAGATCCTACACTTGACTCCTCGTTCCATCATGTACTCACCCCTGCATCCTCCATCCTTCCAGCCCTCTCAGTGCATTTCAAAGTAAGCTGCAGGCATCAACATACTTTGCCCCAAATATTTCAGTGCATGTTTCAGTAGAGTTAATGTCAGTAGTTTTTCTTTTTTTTTTTTGTAGGTTGTGGGGCTTAAACTCTGGGCGTGGGCGCTGTCCCTGCGCTCTTCAGCTCAAGGCGAGAACTCTACCGCTTAAACCACAGCACCACTTCTGGTATTCTGTGATTTATTGGAAATAAGAGTCTCACGGACTTTCCTGTCCAGGCTGGCTTTGAACTGAAATCCTCAGATCTCAGCCTCCTGAGTAGCTAGGATTACAGGCGTGAGCCACCGGCACCCGGCTTGTCAATAGTTTTTCTGAGTTAAAATTTATAGGGCTCGGCTGGGAAGGTGGCTCAGTGGTAGAGTGCTTGCCTTGCATGCATGAGGCCCTGGGTTCAATTCCTCAGCACCACATAAGCAGAAAAAGCCAGAAGTGGGCTGTGGCTCAAGTGGTAGAGCACTAACCTTGAGCTGAAGAGCTGAGGAACCGTGCCAGGCCCAGAGTACAGGCCCCATGACTGGCCAAAAAAAAAAAAATTTATAGGGCTGGGAAGGTGACTTAGTAGTACAATGCTTGCCTAGCATGCATGAAGCCCTGGGTTTGAGGCCTCAGTACCACATAAACAGAAAAAGCTGGAAGCAATGCTGTGGCTCAAGTGATAGAGCGCTAGCCTTGAGCAAAAGAAGCTCAGAGACAGTGACCAGGCCTTGAGTTCAAGCCCCAGGACTGCCCCCCACCCCAAAAAAAATTATATAAAATCAAGTGCAAAATTTAAAATGTATGTTCACTGAGTTTCCACAGATGAATAGGTTTATTCAGTATAGAACACTTCCATCCTCACAGGAAGCCCTCTCACTCCCTCATCCAGTTAGTTCCAAAGGAACAGTTCCACCCCATCTCAGTGAAAGGTAACTGCTCTTCTGGCCAGGGGCTCATAATACTGAAGCGAACGACTCTATTTTCCCCTTTTCATCGATTAATGTAGGCATAAGAAGGAACAATGATTTTCAAAAGACCTAGAAAGTGGTAGAAAGAGATGTCACCCCAGAGTGGCCAGAACTTTTGAAATCACAACTTAAATCCTGACTTCTCCAGGAGCTTGTAAAAACATAAAAGGGACAACGTAAGACCAGAAGGGACTTGTGTTCTTGGGAAGGTGTTCTTAGGGTTAGACGTGGCTTTTACTTTTTTTAGTAATGAGAAAAGCAGTACTACGTAAGACAGGATCTGATTTGCTTAACAATGTCAAGATGGATGTACTGGGTGCAAGCGTAGAGTCACACAGGGTGTAGCACATTGGTCTGTGCTTGGAGAGGGAAGACCCGACAGTTGTAGCATCGTGTAAGGTCTGCTTTGATGTCCACAAATAATGTGTCACTTCATTTGATGTGAAGGAAAAAAATACCTGTTTAATAGACACACCTTAAAAAATTGTTTTTGATATAGTAGGATTTTAAGCCGGTGTTCTAACATTGGAGTTACTCTCCTAGCCCTTAACTAAAGTTTTTGAATTGGTCTTGTTTACCTCCAAGCTGGTCTGGATTTAGGTCCTCCTGTTTATACTTCCCATAGAGCAAGAATGATAACTGTGTGACAGCTGTGTTTATTTATTTGTAGTTGGTTAAGATGGGACTTGTGAACTGGTTTTTTTTTTTTTTTTTGCTAGGGTGGTCTTGACCCATGATCTTCCAACTCTTTTCCTCCCAGATAGGAAGGATTATACTAGTATATCGATTTTTTGTTTTGGTTTTGGTTTTTCTGGTGCCCAGAGTGCCACTTCCATCTTTTTCTAAGTTGTATATTGAGATAAGAGTCTCATGGACTTTCCTGCCCGGGCTGGCTTTCAACCATGATCCTCAGATCTCAGCCTTTGAGTAGCTAGGATTACAGGTGTGAGACCACCTGGTATGTCTTTTTAATGGTCTTAAAATTATTTTCTAGGGCCAGCGGCAATGGCTTATGCCTGTAATATAGCTACTTGGAAGGTAGAGATCAGGGGATTTAGGTCTGCCCAGCCTGGGAATAAAGTTCAAAAGATTTCATCTCAACCAATTGCTGTGTGTAGTAGTGCATGCCTGTCATCTCCAGCATAAGTAGAAGGATCACACACTAGGCTGGCCTGAGCAGAAACAAGATCCTACCACAGAAACAAGGCAAAAAGGAGCTGGAGGCATGGCTCAAATGGTAGAAAGCTTGCCTTGGGCTCAATGAGTTCGATTCTCAGTACTGCTAGTGGGGGAAGGGGCAGGATTGGAGAATGAGAAGTTATTAGGAATTAAATATTCCACATTTTACCACATAAATCCTAAGAATTTCCACAGTATAAATAAGCAACAATTCTAGTCTATAGTAACAACTAACATCTTTGAGGTTGCATAAGACCCTGCCTGTCCATCATGAAAACATTTCTCCCAGGTACAATTAAAGTAGATCACTAATAAATCAGAGGTTATGGGTCATCAAAAAATGACAGTGTCCAGCTTGGCGTGAGGGTTCACACCTGTAATTCAGAGTTGAGGCTGTGGGCTCACTTAAGAATGCATGGTTATTAGCATGTACAAAGCCTTGGCTCAATCCATCTAGCAACAAGAAAGAAAAGAAAAAAGAAAAGAAAGAAAGAAAGGAGGAAGGAAGGGAGAGAAAGAGAGAGAGGAAGGAGGGAAGGAAGGAGAAAGTAAGTTAGTTCTGATTTTCTAGAAACTTGTGAAAAGAGGAAATTATTCCTTGGTGATGTTGAATTGTGGGGCATTTCATCCAAAGAGACTCCTACCAGTTCCTATTTTTGGCCAATTAAGTGTGCTGAAAAGATAACTAGCTAGTCAGATGAGCAGCTGAAAATTAGTACGGGGAACAGACCCATTCAAATAAAGAGACAATAAAATGGTTCATAATTGAATAATCATTTCTTTTCCTGCCATTTGAGTTACTGTCATCAGACTTACTCTTTTCCTAAGCCATTCATTTTCCTTGCTCTGCTATTTCATGCCTTTCTCTCCCTGCCTAAGTGAGAGGCACTTTCTCTACACTTAATTTTCATATAACTTTTCTTGAATCTTATCAACACACTCCATCTCTAATGTTAAAACCAACTTAGCTTTTATACCTGGTATTTTCCACTAATGGGTGTCTTGATAGTGTTTCAGTATTCTAATGCTCAGTCCATACTTGGTGTACTCCTTACCTTCTATCTTGTCTAATGCTATCCTTTCTCATCAACCTGCTTGCCTGTTGTTTTTCCTACATAATTTCTAATTGGAATATGTACAGTGAAAGCAGGCTCAGTGACAACAATGAAATTGCAAAGACCACAGGAAGTATCAAGAATCCTTTAAAAAATAAACTAATGCATGCATGTTATTTTTTTCATGTAACGGAGAGAACTACAAATACCTTGCAATCATACATATACATACAATTCTATATTATCCATTCTTCCCAAGAGCTAGAAGTATAAGTTCTGAACTTATTTTAGCAATAAAATAAAGGAGTTGGAAAGGTGGCTCAGTGGTAGAGCGCTTGCCTTGCATGCATGAGGCTCTGGGTTCGATTCCTCATCACCACATAAGGAGAAAAAGCCAGAAGTGGTGCTGTGGCTCAAGTGGTAGAGCGCTAGCCTTGAGCTGAAGAGTTGAGGGACAGCACCCAGGCCCAGAGTTCAAGACCCACGACCAGCAAAAAAAAATAAAAATAAAAATAAAATTCCTTTGTATGTATCTGCATAGCCATGACTTCAGGTTAACAAAAGTTTTTAAATTACACACAGGAGAACAGGGCAAGCTGGGTTTTGTTTCTGACTTTAAATCTGTCGTTACAGTGGTGACTGTCCTTGCAAGGGTCTTATCTTTTCTGCTAATAAACTTCATTGTGGCTAGGAAATCCTACTGTTCTTTTTGTGAGACAGGCTTCAGTGAATCTTGAAATGTACAGTTCAGCCTTAGAATGGAAAACATTTCAAAATTTTTACATCTGAATCTAAATTAAGAGAGAGCATTTGTGAATATTTCCAAATTTTAATCCTGATAATGCTTTTTTTAAAAAAAAATCTTATTTTTTTAGAAAGTTAAGATGAAAGAAATCTTTAAATGGTTTTCTTTGTAATTTTTTAAAAGATCTTAACCTTAATGTATGACAAAAGGAAAAGATTATTTCCACAGCTTCTTTACTCCTACATGATTCTAAAAATATAATTGTTCATTATATGAAAGATGTGTGGAATGATGCTGAATAGGATGTGTAACCAACTTTTGTTAGCCTAATTTTGGCATACATTTTTATTGAAGTTTTATGACTACAGACTGTAAATTAAGGCTTCAATATTTAAAGACTTTCTAGTTTTGTATTGTCCATTAAAATAGACAATAGCCATATATGATCATTGAAATTTTAAACTGATTAAAAATTTTACAAATTACTCAGTTTTTCAGTGCCATTGGATGGTGTCATTTTAGAGCACTGTCCCTGAGTTCTGTGTTCAAGGCTAGCTCTCTACCACTCAAGCCACAGCTCTGCCTTCAGCTTTTTGGTAGTTAATGGGAGATGACTCTCATGGACTTTCTTGCCTAGGCTGGCTTTGAACCTCTATCCTAAGATCTCAGCCTCCTAAGTAGCTAGGATTATAGACATAAATCATTGGCCCCTAGCTAGAAATTTACATTTTTAACTAAGACAGTGAAAGTTGAAAACCTCCATATATTATATAGTCTTTTTATGAGTTATGTAATAAGTGAAAATATTAACTATATTTAGAGTAAAATAATGAAATGATACGTATTAAAACTTGTGGGATGCACCTACATTGGTACTTAAGGAACAAAATACAGATTTTCCAATTTACTTACTATTTGCTTACGTTATACAGTGGGGATTTCACTGTTACATTTCCATAGTTGTAATGTATTCCAATCAATTGCATACCTCTATCCCTCTCCAATTTTTTCTTTTATTATTATCTATTATTAGGAAATAATGGGTTTCATTCTGATATTTCCATATATGCATATAACTTTTGGCTACATATATAATTTTTATATACAACTTTGATAGTATTTCTCCCCCCCCCCCCCCCATTACTGTGCCATCTTCTCCTTCTCCTTGGTCCTCTTCTACTTCTTTGTGTGTCTGTGTGTGTTAATCTAGATTTCATACAAGAGAAAATGAGAAATTTGTTTTTTTGATCTGGATTATAATGATCTGAAATTCCATTCCTTTTTCTAAAAGTTACATCATTTGTGTTATTTTAGTTGATCCTGAGTAGTACTCAATTATGTAAGCATTAACTTTATCCATTTATCCATTGATGGGCACCTAAGCTGATTTTATAACTTGGTTATAGTGAATACTGCTGTCTTAAACATGAGGTTTCTCTACAGTAGCTGACATTGATGTTTTGGAGTTTGTACCCAGAAATACTATATAGCTGGATCATACAGTATTTTCTTTAGTTGTTGTATATTCTTGATGGAGTGGTTATTTATTGGTCTCTACCTTCTCTGGGTTCGGATTGAGGTTTGTCTTTCTTTTGTATGTTTTTGGGGTTTTTTTTTGTTGGTCGTGGGGCTTGGGTACTGTCCCTGAGCTCTTCAACTCAAGGTGAGTGCTCTACCAGTTAAGCCCCAATGCCACTTCGTATTCTCTGGTGGTTTATTGGAGATAAGTCTCACGGACTTTCCTGCCCAGGCTGGGCTTTGAACTAAGTTAGTTCCTCAGATCTCAGCTGGTGGCTCTCCTGTAATCCTAGCTACTCTGGAGGCTGTATTATGTTTGGAATATAATTTTCCATCCTTTCAGTCTTTATGTATATTTGCCATTAAAGTGTTTCTTGAGACAGCAAACTGTCAGATATTATTTTTTGATGTATTCAAGAAGTCTGTGTCTTTTACTATTGTCATGTAGGTTTATTACTGAAATGTACTAATTTCTCCCTATTTATCTTGGAGGTTTGCTGGTTTACTGAGTTAATTATGTTTGTTCTATCTTGCCATTTGTTATTCTAGTCTTCTAGTGAGTTTTTTTTCCTCACCTCTACTCACTGTCTCTTTTTTCATCTTCTGTGTGTACTGTTAAAGCATCTTCTTAGATGAATTGTTCAGTTCATGTTTATCAAAGAAGGATTTTATTTTTACTTCAACTTTAAAGGATGGTAGTCCTGGTTGTCATTTTGTTCTAAAGCTCAAAATATCATCATTCTCTGTTCTCCTGGCCTTAAGTGTTTTACTGTGGTGAACTTTTTGTAAGTAACTTGGTACTTATTTTGTATTATACATTTTATGTTTTGTACTCTTGATATTTTATAATATGTGGAATATAAATTCTGGTGCTGTCTACTTTGGGTTATATTTGTCTCATATGCTTGGATATCCATTTCCCTGGATTTGGGAAATTTTCTGCTATACCTTCATTCAATAGGTTTTCTTTACTATTCCTTTGTATCTTAGCTCCCTTTTCTATACCACAGATTTGTAGATTTGATGCTTAATTGTGCCCTTAATAAAACAATGTGGGCTGAGTGCCAGTGGCTACATTTGCTTGGGCTAGTCTCAAAGTGCTAACCTTCCTGCCCTCCTGCCTCCACCTCCCAAATAGGTGGGATGGCAGCTTGCACTGTCCCCATCTGGCTTCCCTTGAGGGCTCAGTCCTCAATCCCTAGGGTAGAAACACAAAACGATTTAACACCAGCAAACCCAAAAGAAACTAGATATACAAAAAAAATTTTTTTTAAGATAGCAACTAATACACCACGATAAACATAGAAAAGAAAAAGCGAAAGTCACATGTCATGCTAGCTACTTGGAAGGCTGATTGGGAGGAGGATGTTTCCATGTTCTTAGATCTTTTTCTTTATACCTTGATTACTTTATGTCTTGATTACTGTAGCTTTATTATTTGTTTCGTTTTGGCATGGGGCATTAAGCTCAGGACCTCATGCATGGTAAGTACACATTCTACCACTGAACTGTACTTCCAGCTATAGTAGAGCATTGAAAATCAATACTTTTACTCTTCTCCTTTAGTACTGTAAATAATCTTGAAATCAAACCTTCTCATATAAAATCATAAAAATAACCCTTAAGCTATCCACGACAGATAAAGTCTCCATTATCACTGGTCACCAAGAAAGTTCAAATCAGCTTTGTGTTATAAAACTTCCCATCAATAGGAAAAGCACCAGTCTGCTAGATCTAGACCTGAAGTGTGGAAAGTATAATTAAAGTAGTCATTTTGGGGATGGTTTATAGAAGGAAAATGTTTCAAACTGCATGAATTAATACCACGTAATTTTATGAACCTTGAAAAAAAAAAAGCTAACCCTATGGAACAGTAATGAACACAGTGTCTGTGTATATGTTTTGATATGGTATATAAATATCCATGAAGAATTGAAACTTTTATACAACTACTTAATGATAAAAAAATCAAGACAAAAATACTGCTACATGTAGTAATTATTTAAGTAGGAAAATGTCTTAAAAAGGAAGAAGCACATTTCTTGCTCTTTGTGTCTTCCACTGTCAGTGTGTGTTTAGAATAGTAGCCACCATTAGTGTTGGCTCAAATAACATTCTTTCATTAATTCTTCTGAACAGACTGGATTGTGGACAGAACTTGGAAACATTAAGAATAAATTTTTAAAGCCACTTCATACAGGACTTAATATGTCAAAAGCACATTATGAAGCAGAAATTAAAAACAGCCAAAAAAATACCCAAGGTTGGTCATTTTATTTTCAAATAGTGTTAAAATTTATTCAAATTTTATATAAAAATTTATATATAGTTGTATTCAAAATAAAAATTTATTACATGTTCAATTTATGCCAAATGAGTATGGGACAGTGACAGCTACCATTTTATTTATAATTAAAGTAGAAGATCTGAAATACTGAAAATGAGTCAACAAAGATTTAAATCAAATTGATATGTATAGTTTCAAAGTGTCAAGTTCTTACACATTATAAAAAAGAATCTTGGACTCAGATTCCAGGATGACTTTTATAAAGTCAACTGTGTGCATATGTTCATGTAAGCATTATTTACTTGGAATTTTGTCTTTTTAAAAAAAATATTATGGCTAGCCAGGCGCTGGTGGCTCACGCCTGTAATCCTAGCTACTCAGGAGGCTGAGATCTGAGGAGAGGATCATGGTTCAAAACCAGCCTGGGCAGGAAAGTCCAATAAACCACTAGAAAACCAGAAGTGGCGCTGTGGCTCAAGTGGTAGAGCGCTCTCCTTGAGCTGAAGAGCGCAGGGACAGCACCCAAGCCCAGAGTTCAAGCCCCACGACCGACCTCCCCCCCCAAAAAATTATGGCTATTATTTCCGATTATGTACTTAAGGGAAAAATTTCCTACACATACCAAAATGCTAAGAATTCACAAGTTGCAGAATTGATGTATTTAATTTTGTTTATAGTATGACTTAAATTCTTGAGCTGTTAATATGATTCAATAATTTTAAAAAACAATTTTAAAGTTAGTGAATGATCACAATAGCTTATCAAATCTATTATGAGAATCTGCGAGTTGTTTTAATGGTTAATGTTACATTTTTTCTTCTACAGCAGTCCAGAAATCGCAGAATTTTTGTTCTGTAACTGTAAGTGGAGAAGAGATTCCTAATATGCCTCCTGAAATGCAACTTAAGGTGATCTAGTTTGTTTTGTTGTTGTTGTTTTAGCTATATCCAGCTTAAAGGCTTTTGTTTTATTTTAAAGGCAGTATTAACACTGACACAGTAGCATATGCCTATAGCCCCAGCCCTTGGGAGGCTAAGGCACAAGGATCATAAGTTTAAGGCCAGCCTGGATTACAAAATCAGACCGTCTTGAAATAACTAGGCAATAGTGACTGTAATTTTTTTTGGCATTGCAGGTCCTCCATTCAGCTCTTTTCACATTTGATTTGATTGAAAGTGTTCTGGCTCGGGTAGAAGAACTTATTGAAATGAAAACAAAGTCTACCTCCGAAGATGTTGGAATAAAATAAAAGTTCTTTTTACTAAATAAAAACTACTAAAATACAGTATTTTCCATATGCCTTATTTAGTACTGTAACAACAAATTTCCTAAGAAAAATGTCCTGGTAGGAAAAATTCAGCTTTTCTCACTTGTCAGTTTCTATAACAACAGCAATATTCTTTGGTCTTAAAAAGCTAAAATGCTTTTGCAAATCCTATAGAAATTAGTAATTTTTGTGTTATAATTTCATAAATTATAATTGAAATGTTTTATTCATAGACTTGTATGTTTATAAAAACTGGACACTGTTGGGTGCTCTGTAACATTTTAGAACTCTTTTTAAGCAGGGGTGGGGAACGAAATCATTTGGCACATAAGTGGACAGGCATATAGGCTTTTTTTTGTTGGCTGCCATGGCCCACCTGCCTGTATTGCTGATTTTGTATGATCCTCAAGCAATGCTATTAATATCCAAATGGCCGCTGGCAGAAAAAAGGTTCTCCACCTCAATTAATGTCCTATTGTATATCACACTACTGTAAAAGGATAGAAGTTTTAAGTTCATGTCAGTTAACTAGTTTTCTTCCTTTCCATATCTTTGGATAAGTCTTAAGGAATAGAGTCCCAGAATAGAGTCTCTAGAAGTTGCAATATGCAAGTACCTGCAAAGATTAGCTATAGAGTACTGGCTACCATTGTGGAAAACAGTTTCTTTAGTCCAGGAAACTAATTAGAAAATGCTGTATTTTTATTTCCTGATAAATATGTAAAGATCCAACTGAATTTGTAGCATTAAGAAACTACATGATCATATGCACATAGCTTTTAACCTTTTCTGCTTGTCCTAGACATATACTAGTTATTTAAAATAAGGGAAACCATGGCACCTATGTTTCTTTGGGCCTGATGTACTTCACTTAATATCATTGGTTTTCCAAGTCTTTCCATTTCCTAACAAATGGGGCAATATCATTCTTTCTGATGGAGGCACGGAATTCCATTGTATATATAAACCACATTTTCTTGATCCATTTATCTGAGGGGCATCTAGGTTGGTTCCGTATCTTAGCTATGGTAACTAATGCTGTAATAAACATAGTTGTGCTGGTAGCTTTAGTATAGTCTTGTTTGTGGTCATATGGGTAAATGCCCAAAGGTGGGACTGCTGGGTCACAGAGGAGCTTTATGCGGAGTTTTCTGAGGAACCTCCATACTGCTTTCCAAAGTGGCTGAACAAATTTATACTTCCACCAACAATAACAATACAGTAGGGTTTCTACTATAAGTTTAGAACAAGCAGAAAAGGTCAAAAGCTATGTACATATGACCACATAAGATGATGCTAAGTGAAATGAACACCAAGATAGGGACACAAGTGGTTTTATCTTTCTTGCTGTTGTTTTTAATGTATTTATAATGGACTATGTGATTTTTTTTGTTTCTTTTGTATGTTCTTCCCCCATGGTATAACCCCCATTTTCACTATAATTGATTCTAGTGCCCTGCATCTTGTATATATATTTTTCTAATTTGGGGAGGGGAAAGGAAATAACAAAATACTGAAATAATGATACAGGTTGACCCATTGTAACAATGAGATGTCCAAGACACTATGTTGAAAATGAACTTTACGCTTTGGGTAGAGGGAGGAGGAGTTGGAGAGGTGGAGAGGGAAGGTATGGTAGGGGAAAAACAAAGGAGGGGGTAACAATGCTCCATAAGAAACAGACTCATTACCTTACTCATGCAACTGTAACCCCTCTGTACAGTATTTTTACAATAAAAATATATACAAAAAAAAAGGAAAGAGGGCTGGGAAAGTGGCTCAGTGGTAGAGTGCTTGCCTTGCATGCATGAGGCCCTGGGTTCGATTCCTCAGCACCACATAAGCAAAAAGAAAAAAAGCTGGAAGTGGCGCTGTGGCTCAAGTGGTAGAGCACTAGCTGAGAGCTGAAGAGCTAAGGGACAGTGCCCAGGCCCAGAGTTCAGGCCCCACGACCGGACCCCCCCCCCCAAAAAAAAAAAAGGAAAGAAAGAAACTAAATGAGCTGGGCACTGGTGGCTCATACCTGTAATCCTAGCTACTCAGGAGGCTGAGACCTGAGGGTCTCGGTTAAAAGCCATCCCGGGCAGGAAAGTCTGTGAGACTGTTATCTCCAATAAACCACCAGAAAACCAGAAGTGGCGCTGTGGCTCAAGTGGTAGAGCACTAGCCTTGAGCTGAAGAGCTGAGGGACAGCACCCAGGTCCAGAGTTCAGTTCAAGCCCCGACCAACCCCCTCCCCCCCAAAAATAAAGAAACTACATGAATTTTATATGCATGTACCAATTATTTTCTTTTCTCCCTTTTTTCTTTTTTCTGTGTTGGGGAGTGTGCTAGGCAAGTGCTATTTTCCCCCAGGTCCTGTACCAATTATTTTCTAAATATTAAAAGAATTACCAGACAGAACTCCTAAAATCACTTTTACTTGTACACGTTATTTAATATAAACATTTTAAACACATATCTGAACAATAGTAACAGACAACTTTAATATTTTTCCAAAAGAAAACATTTATAATTGGGCTAATTGAATCACTAACATTTAGTTTGGGCTAATTGAATCGCTACTCAGTTTTATCTTTTGAAGTGTTTTCCAAACAGGGCTTTGCTCTATGATGTAAGCTTTAGTTATTATCATTCTATAGCAGATGGTGTCTATGTTTGGTTTAGAGGTAGTCTATAAGAAGATATAAACATAGCATTATTCACAGAAACAATTTTTTTCAGAATCACATTAAAAAAACCTTTATTCAGCAAATATCTCTTTGATGTCTATATGCTAAGAAGTATGTGTATGCTAGAGTATGGAGAGGAAAACACCTGTTCTCCATCTTCAAGGAATTTCAAACGTGTAAGCCAAAAAGGTAGAATGGCATTCTAAATGCTTCAACAGGACATGTTCCAAGGGTAGAATAAAGAACACCTAACTGTGCCTAGGAGAGTTGGGGTGTCTGGGCACAAAGGAAGATAAGCCTGAATAAAAAGTCAACAACTAGTGAAGAACATTCCATAAAATGTTTATGCCCAGATGGCTCATGACTGCAATCTGAGCAATGTTTATACTTCAGAATTTGAAGGAAAAGGACCAGCATAATCATGTAATTGGTGAAAGTTCTTTTGGTCACAAGCAAATGGATAGCTAAATTAAGAACTCTTGAGAGATTGAGTTCAGGCTTGAGAGCGTTACATGCATAAAACATAACTTCTCTGGAGTAAACAGAAACAGGATATTTGACAATCCTGCTAAGAGTTTATACATCTTGAAGTAAGAAACAAATATTTGTGTATGAATGACTTTTCCCCAGTGACTTACCTTAGCTATAGTACACATAATATTAATAGCATTTACTATGTTGTGTACTGGAAGGATCCGTAAGTTACTTCCCAGGAATCTGAAAAAAAATTGTTATACAGATCATTTTTCTTTTAAAAACATTTTTATTAGTTGTTTGTTTAATCATTCATGCCCTGCATTATGCTTTAGAGGATCTGAGATGTCTATGGCGCTTAAATGACAGAAAAAGTATTCATTTCATTTGGTCTTAACAGGAGAGGCCCATAAATCAACATGAACTCTAGCCATCCTGATTCACAGAGTAACTATGTTTCATTAAATATGAAAGCTTATATTATGTTTACCTTCTAGCAAAATAAAACCTAAAATAATTGAAAACAAATAACATAATATGAAAAATAAGTCCATAGTGCTATTCTTCCCTACCTCTGCTGAATCCTGAACATCAGTTCCCATTCCTGAGGCCCATGGAGTGTAGCAGACAGAACCAAAAAACTATTTCGGTGAAGACTAATAAACTTCTCAATTTTGTTTAGAAATATTTCTTCAGCTGACATAATACATTCATTAGCATCCATCAATAAAAATGCAATTCCTAGGAAAGGTAGATGCAATATAAAGTCAGTTTGTCATATAAAGAAAAATTTCTTAACCCAACAAAGTCAATAAAAATATAACAAAAAAGCATCCAGACCCTAAACTCAAGGAGTAAAAATTACTATCATAATTCTTATACAAGTAAACAACTTAGGTAGTCCTCTGAAGTGTCTAGCAAAGAATGACTTATTCTAACTATTTAAGGGAAGCCCATTTTGGTCAGTTATTAGTTTTTTTTCTCAGACTAAGGCACTAGCCATATGAAAGTAACGCCTAACTTTAGTATCAAGACTATGTTTTATGTGTGTGTGTCTGTGTATGTGTGTTCCTGTAGAGGTGTATGAACTCAGGGCCTGGGCACTGTCCCTTAGCTCTTTTATGCAAGGCTGGCACTCTACCACTTGAGCCACAGTTCCACTTCTGGCTTTTTTTTCTGGAGTCTCACAGACTTTCCTGCTCAGCCTGGCTTTGAACTATCATCCTTAGATCTTATCATCCTAAGTAGCTAAGATTATAGGCATGAGATACATGTCTAGCTGCAAAAATTGCTGGATGATCATCTAATCAAAGGAATTTTCCTCCTTTTTCTAGCTTAAGAAGTATATTCTTAGAAACAGACTGGAATTTACAGACTGGAATTTGAGGATATGGTATTTGACCAGGGATTGTCTCTCAAAATGAAAATACTTTTGTCTAATATAACTTCTAGATCACCTTGTATTTGTCATTTTAATTCCACATTTTACTTTCTGTATTCTAGATAAAATATTCTAGATGTTCTTGTGTATTTTTGGCCTTGCTATGTTGCATTGGTTTCAATAAAGTGTTTAATACAGCTAAAAGTTAGCCTGTTGTATTAAAATCTTTTTGAAAACCTATACTGACTTGTGAGAAAGGGACTGCAGAGGGAACAAGTCAGAAGAGAGGCATGGGGAGTGGCTCCCCGGGAAGGGGTATGGGGTTCCATTTTCCTCTCTGGGCCTACTTCTGGACACTTGCATGTGATAAGCATCTCAGAAGCTCCGTAGTCTTACATCTTTGATCATTTCTTGAAGAAACCTCTCTCCCAGGACATAGGAATCATAAATGCACTCAGTGAGCAGATATCAAGTGGCTCTGAAATAGCACTGGGCCTATCAGAATGGTCCTGAAAGGAAACTTGATTTAATTATAGCACCTTAAAATATGTGGGAGGAAGCTCAGCCTGGTGATTTGTGCCCTCCTGATAAACCCTTTCACCTCCACCTTCTATCACTTCTATTACTTTCCATGTCCTAATCTTCTCTTAATCTAACACTTCCTGCCCTTAACCCAAGATTTAAATATAGTTTTATGATTTCAGGAACATTCGTTTCTATACAGTTTTACAGTATTTGCTTATATCTTTCAGTTAACTCATACAAAACAAGAAAAATTCCATATATTGTTTTTGTATGTAACTGTTGATTAATGATGTAACATTGCCCTCTGTTAATAAAGTTAATACTTTAGTGTTGTTAAGAGATAGTAACTTTTTCTATTTTCATCTTGATTCCAAACAATGTTTTTTCTTTCCACTGCTAGATTCACTGGCTCAGCTCTATTTTAGCATTCTAACCAAAAAAGGAATATATTCTGTAACTGGCCATAATGTACTACTTTTGCAGCAGCAACAACGAAACACATGTACTTCTAAAACAGGTCTCATAAAACACCATAAGCTGTTACATGGTTACTGAATTGCAAAAGTTATCATTTTTGTGCACATACTTTGTAAGAAACTAGAACAAAGGCAGATGACAAATATACTGTACCAGAACGAGAAAATATAACTAATCCGTCTTCCACTGAATCTGAATATCGAACCTTGTAGCTTCGATTTTCTAGGGCAGTTGAAATTTCATAGCTCTTCAAAAGAATTTTCAGAAATACAAACTTAAGACATGCTTACAGTAATTTTTATGACAGTGAACAAAAAACATGTACTGGCTTATTTTTGTAAGTACTAAAGATTGTTCATCAAAAGAAACAATCTTTCAGAAAACACTTTGAAAATGAAGAAGAGCAAAATATTCCCACTGATTGGAATTTGGAAATAAGTTCATGTACTTTAGTTATATTTGTTAGGGACAGAAATTACTCAATGGCATTAAAGAATTAAACTATGAGAACCAGGGAAAATGAATACTTTTGAAAAAAATACTACTTTACATAGTATTACTTGAGATAAATCAGTGTATAATTGTGGAAATGTGATGTATTGTGTTTCTTAGATGGCTGATAGAAACCACATGAAGTGCTATGCACAGAGAATACCACATAGGCAATAACCAATCCTCTAATTCATCTGTTTACTATTACTTTAACATGCTTTTAAAAGGTAATCCAGGGTTGGGATGTAGCTCAGTGGCAAAGCATTTGCCTAGCAAGTGCAACATCCTGGGTTCAATCCCCAGTACCAAAAAAGAAAAGACGAAAAAAAAATAGTTAACCCCCCCCCCCAAAGAAAACCCAAACATAAAAGGTAATCCAGAAAATGCAGACAAAGATTTTGGGGGCAGGAGGTGGGGGGAGGTCCGGTCGTGGGGCCTGAACTCTGAGCCTGGGCGCTGTCCCTCAGCTCTTCAGCTCAAGGCTAGCACTCTACCATTTGAGCCACAGCACCACTTCCAGCTTTTTTCTTTTTGCTTATGGGATGCTGAGGAATCGAACCCAGGGCCTCATGCATGCAAGGCAAGTGCTCTACCACTGAGACACCTTCCCAGCCCCCAGACAAGATATTATTACTGTTGTCTTGTTTCAATACTAACCATTACAACAAACTGCCTCACTGTTCTACCCAAGCAACTATATTAATCAGGACACTAAAATCTAAGTGGTTAATATTTCCTAATGGACAAAAACTCAATCTTGTTAGTTTCTCCATAAATAAAAATACCTTAAGTAAACTAATTTTTTTTTCTGCAGAACAGATTTAAGCACATAGTGTAAAAGCACATATAAAAAGCAGGCTTCTTAAAGAGTATTCTGCAGTGCTTAATTCTAGCTAGTAATTAGAATATAGCTTTTATATAGTTTTACAGTTATATGTTGCTTTCAGGATTAAGTAATTTAGGCCAACTTTCCTGCTGAAGGCAACTTGAAAACCTAGACAACCGAAACAAATCTGCTTGAATACATCAGAGAGCTAGTGTGATAGAAATTATAAGGCTAAGATCTATACAGACATTCAAAGCTCTGACCACAGGATTTAGGCCATCTCTTCCCTGAGGGTGCCTACCAATTCAGGGAGAGGCAGAACAGAGGTTGAACAGAGCTTTTGACAAAAGTAGAGCAGCTCTCACAGGGAATGCAGCCCAGCTTCAAACCATTTCAATCTCTGAAGCTGAGCTAAGGTGATGCTGAATTACTAGCACTCCTTTGCCCCTTGCAGAAGCATTCTTCAAGAAGCCTTCCTCAATCAAGTCTTCTCAAGCAGATGTGCTGAATTACAGAACAAAGATAATTACTATTTTCTCTGTTATCCATAACTAGGGCCATCAGGCATTTCATTAAAAATAAACTACAGACACTTGGATAGCCCATTTTAACAAATAAAAATACATACATCATCCAGCTAAATTTGAATTGCAAAAAATATAATTTTAAAATAAATATATCCTATGCAATATTTTAGACACATTAAAAATTGCTCATCTGAAATTCAAACTTTTTATCTAGCAAAGAGTATTAAGAGAATAATTCTATATAGACAATGGAATTTTACTCATTTATTAGGCAGGACAATCATATTATTTGCAAAGAAAAGGATGGGCCTGGAAAAGATGTTGAATAAAGAAAGCCAAGCTCAGAAAAACAAAGGACACATGTTTTCTCTCATATGTGGAAGTTAGATCTAATTTGTAAGTATACATGTAAACACACGGAGTTGTATACAAGTGTACACAAACTTATTAGCTGAAGTATGGTATCTACAGGATAGAATTCAAATGATGTTAACTTAGAACAGCTAACTCACAGTCCAAGTGGAAGCCAGGAAGCTGATATTTAAGCTATGTGGAGAAGGTGTATGTAAAGGGGAGGAGGTGTAGATGAATGAAGAGAAGAGAGGAGAGAATACATTCCTAAAATTCAATGCATATCCTATGAAGCAAGGGGTGGGGTTAGGCACTGTAATATGGAGAAAGATGAAAAGGCGGTGAGATTGATCAAGATGCCTTGTACTCAAACTGACATGTTGAATCACAACCCTTTTGTACAACCAAAGACAATAAAAATATAACTGGGTACGGGTGGCTCACGCCTGTATTCCTAGCTACTCAGGAGGCTGAGATCTGAGGACTGTGGTTTGAAGCCAGCCCAGGCAGGAAAAGTCCATGACCCTCTTATCTCCAATTAATCACAGAAAAAGCCAGAAGTGGCTCTGTGGCACAAGTGGTAGAGAGCTAGCCTTGAACAAAAGGAGTTCAAGGACAACACCCAGGACAAGCCAAAAACAAAACAAAAAACAAACACCCCTCCCCTGAAATATAAACTGTGTAATACACAGAATTAAAGACTTTCTAAAGGAATATAACATGACATTAGCCTCAAATTCTCTCTACAATTTTACATTCCAAGACAAAGTAAAAAAAAAAAAAAAAAAGAATGTAACATACAAAAAAAGAGAAGGTATAGTACATGGAAGAAAACCACCAGAAATAATAGATGATAAAAATGGGCCCATGAAGGAGTCATATATATATATCAGATACATAGATTATGTTATCTGCGCTTCCTCTTTTCAAGAAGATGACAAACAAGGCTGAATATTTTAGCAAAGAACCAGAAACTTCAAAACGATGTAACAGATGTGAACCTCAGGAACACTTCCTAAAAGATGAGCCAGATCTTTAAAGTAAAAAAAGCATTATAACAAGCAGACAAAGCAAGGCAAGGAGATAAGGGTGAGAAGAGCATAGGCAAAATAACAAGGAAAGGCACTCATACTTCTGAGTATGATTCTTGGTTGATGAGTATGGAGGCTGTAGTCATCTAACTCGGGAACAACGTCAGGAATAACTGCAAACAGAACAAGAAGTCCTATCTATGCCATGCCAGTGAATTTCAATTACATCCTATTAGGGGATCCAACCAAAATAAGAGTAATAAATTCAGAAAGTATGAAATTGGGGAAAGTGTGAGAAATTATTTATCCAAATAATCCACAAGTTAGGATTTTATTTTCCAAAATAGGTTTCCAGAGATATATTATGCTTCCATGAGCATAATATATTCAGAAAAGCCTGAAAACCACTGGATATTATTTTGTCTTTGTTGGGAGATCTACAATGCACTAGAGCATTAAAAAATAATCCTTGTCTATTCCAGCATATTAATCCTTCCTACATATATATACTAGTTTCATTTAAAACTGAGTAGATTTAGGAAATCTACTTACATGAAAGGAAATACAAATTTAAACAACAAAAAAGGCATTTAATAGGGCTGAGATATAGCTCAGTGGCAAAGCACTTGCTTAGCAAGGTCCTGGGTTTAGATCCCTAGTACCAAAAAAGACAAAAAAAATACAGTTTCAAAAAAAAAAAAGCATTGATCCTAGCTACTCAGGAGGCTGAGATCTGAGGACTGCGGTTCAAAGCCAACCTGGGCAGGAAAGTCCGTGAGACTCTTATCTCCAATTGACCACCAGAAAACTGGAAAACCAGAAGTGGCACCGTGGCTCAAGTGGTAGAGCGCTTGCTTTGAGCTGAAGAGCTCAGGGATAGCACCCAGAATTCAAGCACTTCAACTGACCAAAAAAAAAAAAAAAAAAAGGCATTTAATAACTGATCCAGAGTTTACTAGAAATTTGAAAGTATTGTGATATGAAAAATTTTACTGAGAAAATGGTGAATTTTATGGAGTTCAATGTACATTTAACTGATATGTAACAGGTAAATACTTGTAAAAATATAACAATTAAAATATACTTTTAACAAAGAATAAAACCTAATATCACAGACCACCAAAATTATTAGTATTCTATACTTCTTCTTTTTTTTTTTTTTGCCAGTCCTGGGGCCTGAACTCAGCCTGGGCACTGTCCCTGAGCTGCTTTTGCTCAAGGCTAGCACTCTACCACTTGAGCCACAGAGCTACTTCCAGCTTTTTCTGTTTATGTGGTACTGAGGAATCAAACCCAAGGCTTTATGCATGCTAGGTAAGCACTCTACCACTAAGCCACATTCCCAGCCCCTCCACACTTCTTAAAAAGATTACAAAGCACAATTTATAATAGGAAAACCCTTTCCCTCTCCCTTTTATTGGGATGTTAGGAATTGGACCTAATCCCTCACACATGCTAGGCAACTGACCAACCACTATGCTTCATCCCCAAACAGGGAAATTTCCTTTTCACCTTAAGGTACAAGTAATTTCCAAACTATGTAACTGCATCAGCACACAAGGAATAAAGGTGTAGAGGGAGAATGCAAAGGAAAATCACTTACCCCTTCAAAAATACCATAGAAAGAGAAAACTACAAATAATGGCATGAAAATATTATCAAAACAATTTTTTAAATACGAAGAAAAATCCTAACAACCAACTAGTCTAAATGAAGATGAGATTATATCACCTGTATTCTTTTTAGCATATAAAACAAGATATGCATCTGAATTTTTTTTCATAATTTCTGATTAAGAGAAAAACTTCCTAAAGCTTAAATAGTAACATAACACATATTACTTTATAGCAAAAGGTAACAAGACTAGCAATTTTAGATACAGAATAAGCCCACACTCCCCACAAGCCTTAAGGCCAGTGTGAAATTTGGTAAGACTGTGGCTGTGAGGTAGAAGGCTAGCTTTGATGAAAAAAGACATAATTTTATCATTCCCCTTAACTTGGAAAGCTATAGCAAAATGTTATATTGAAAAAGGTGACAGTTGAGATTGAACTACTGTGGGAGCTTGAATATAAAGAACAAGTAAGGTTCCGAGTACTTGACCATGTCTGGGTAGAAGATAGTTACTAATGGAGAGGGAGAGGGCTTGATGTGTTTTAACAGCAGGGAGCATGGCAGGTAGTGGACAGAAGCCCTGTGCTACCTGAGGAGAAGGACCTTTCACCTGAGTATCACAGCAGAAACAAAGCACCTGGCCCATAGACGGAGAACTCACACTCCAGGACCTGACTCTTAGCTATGTGTGTTAGCTGCCAGGGACTGAAAGAGCCCTGAGCTCACCCTTCTTCCCCACTAAATTACAAGATTTCCACAGAAAACTGAACTGCAAGGTGAGGTGTGAAGGCACTGAGATCTGAAATCCAGAAGATAATGGACAGCACAGATACAGAAATGCTGGAGAAAATCAAACTTAAAATTCCAGATATAAAGAGCTCAACAAAGCAAATAAAAGCCTGAAAACCCCTCTAATAAAATAGATCAAATTGAGCCGGGTGCTGGTGGCTCACGCCTGTAATCCTAGCTACTCAGGAAGGAGGCTGGGATCTGAGGATTGTGGTTCAAAGCCAGCCCGGGCAGAAGAGGCCATGAGACTCTTATCTGCAATAAAACATTAGAAAACCGGAAGTGGTGCTGTGGCTCAAGCAGTAGAGCACTCGCCTTGAGCTGAAGAGCGCAGGGACAGCTCCCAAGCCCAGAGTTCAAGCCCCACAACCAACAAAAAAAAAAAAAAAAAAAGATCAAATTGTGGGCTTGAGCTGGGCACAAGTGGCTTACACCTATAATGCTAGTTACCTGTAATCCTGGCTACGCAGGAGGTGATATCTGAGAGTCATGGTTCAAAGGCAGTCTGGGCAGGAAAGTCTATGGGATTCTTAACAATTAACTAGCCCCTACCTCTACCTCCTGGCCAAAAAAGCCAAAACAAAGATAAGGCAGATGATAGAAATAGGTCCACGGAGATTCATATATGTATGGATGTGTGTATACATAGATTGTGGTATCTGTACTCTCTTCAAGGATGTACTAGAATATTTAATTCAAGATAGAGAGGAAAAAAACTACAAACATGCTTGACTTCTGGAATGCCATTTAAAAGACCAAACCTATAAATCATGGGCATAGAAAAAAAGAAAATAGGTAAAAGCTAAAGTCAAAGAAAAACACATTCAATAAAGTAACAGAACATCTCCTAAACCCTGAAAAAGAAATGGTAATCCAGGTAAAGGAAGCTTTAAGACTCTAAACAGTCAAGACAAGAAGATAACCTCTCTATAATCATATAGGATATTAAGTATACAAAAAAAGATTATCGAAAGCTTAGGGGAGAAGTAACAAATAATATATAAAAACAAACCCATTAGAATAGCAGCACAGTTCTCAAAACAACCATTCAAAGAAGGAGAGCATAGAATGATGTATTCCGGGGGAGGTGGGAGTGGAGAAACTGACTGCCTGGATCATCAATATACATTAAAGCTATCCTTTAAAAATAGAAAAATAATAACCTTCCATAATAAAACAAAATTTAAACACATTTATAACCACTAAACCAGCATTGTCAAGAATATGTAAAGGAATCTGATATATAGAAGAGGTATATAAATGCAACCATGAAAATATGATTAAGTCTTATGGAAATGGAGCTGTGGGTCAAGTGGGAGAGCATTAGCCTTGAGCAAAAAAGACAAGCAAGAGCACAGGACCTGAATTCAAGCCCCAGTACCAGCACAAAACATAAAGAATAAATCTCACTATATTAGTAGATAAGTAAATAAGCTGTGAAGAAACAAACACTAAAAAACAATAAAATGTTAGAAATTATATCATTTTTAAATAATAATAACTAATCATTATTATTGAAAAATGGACCTAACTCGGGACACCTGGACTTTGGTCCTGGGACCTGAAAACCTGGTATCATGATACAAAACAAAAACCTTAAATAATATAGATGTGCCTATGTTTTCCCATTTCTAGAACCTCTAAACATTTTTATTAGAGTAGCTTAAGAAAAAAAACAATTTAGGGCTGGGAAGGTGGCTCAGTTGTAGAGTGCTTGCCTTGCATGCATGAGGCCCTGGGTTTGATTCCTCAGCACCACATAAGCAAAAAGAAAAAAGCCGAAGTGGTGCTGTGACTCAAGTGGTAGAGCGCTAAGCCTTGACCTGAAGAGCTGAGGGACAAGGCCCAGGCCCAGAGTTCAGGGCCCACGACTGGACCCCCCCCAAAAAAAGAAAAAAACAATTTAGAAAATTTCCAGCCTTCTAAGACATAGGGAGGTAGGATGTTGAATATGGATGCAAAAAATTTATAACTTATTTACTTCTTGTTTCCTAAAACTGAAGATAAATAAGCTAAGAGTCTTAAAAAACACTGCTCTACATTAAGATGCTTTTAATGTTTTAATTAAAGACCAATGGTCCAAATGCCCTTTACCTTAAGAGATGAGCTAATAATAACAGTGGTTGTCCAATTTCTTTCTTTTCCACTGCTTTCAGCCATCTTTGGATTAACCCAGCTCCTAGAGGTGTCACGATCTGAGAAAATTAAAAGTAACATATAGAAATATTTGTTTATGGGGAGGGAGTTGGGAGGGAAAGAAGCTGGGAGGAAACAAGGGAAGGGGTGACACAGTTCAAAAAGAAATATACTCATTTTCTGACTTATATAACTCCTTTGTATATCACCTTTGCATTAAAAAAAGAAATATTTGTTTGATAAATAAGTAAATGAAAGAGAAATAAAACTTAATAGGTATATTTTAAGGAGTATCTGAACATCTAAGTTTCAAAATGGAAAAAAAAAATGTAACAATGGAAAAAGCAATACAACTAAAGCACCATCAGTTTCTTGTACTGGTTCCTCAAGCCAGTTTCCACAGGGTGATGGGACAAAGGCCGGATGAGATCGCACATACAGTGAGTTGTAATCAAGGAAAGAAACAAGAGTATAGGAAACCATCATTTTAGAAAGCTATTTGGTACACAAATATCCTTGAAGATAGCTCAGGGGTGGTGCCTGTACAGCTGCAGTTCAAACAAGTACACAGCTGATGCAGGCAATGCTGGTCGGGACCACACTTGAAGAACCATGTGCAAAGAGAAAGAAGAGCATTTGGGGGAACAAGAAGAAAGCACAATATAACTGAAATCTGCTATGAAAAAAACCTGAGAAGAAAATGAGTGAGAAGTAAAGATCATTACAAACCTAGGGACATAAAACTGAATCTCATTGTGTTCTAAATGTGATTTTTCTGATTACCTTAAGACTGACCACATTTCCACTTTTGCGAAGAACTTGTGTCTTTTGCTCAACTTTCTACTAGGGTTTCTTATTTTTTTTTTCTCACTTGGTTGTAGGATTTCTTTCTTTCCTTCATTTTTTTTGGGGGGGTTGGTCATGGGGCTTGAACTCAGGGTATGGGTGCTGTCCCTGAGCTTTTTTGCTCAAGACTAGTGCTCTTTATAAGCCACAGTGCCATAGTTTATTGGAGATAAGAGGCTCACAGACTTTCCTGCCTGGGCTGGCATAGAACCATGAACCGCAGATCTCAGCCTCCTGAATAGCTAGGGTTACAGATACGAGCCACCAGTGCCCAGCTTTTTTTTGGGGGGGGGTCCTAGTCAGGGGGCCCCAACTCTTGGCCTGGGCACTGTCCCTCAGCTCTTCAACTCAAGGCAGCACTCTACCACTTGAGCCACAGCGCCACTTCTGGCTTTTTTCTTTTTGCTTATGTGGTGCTGAGGAATCGAACCCAGGGCCTCAGGCATGCAAGGCAAGTGCTTTACCACTGAGCCACCTTCCCAGCCCCTAGTGCCCAGCTTTGTTTGTAGGATCTCCTTGTCTATGTTTATTATATGTCTTTAATTTTCCCCAACTTGTGACTTATCTTTAGTTTTCCTTGGGATAATTTTTTTGGGGGGGATCATTTGTGAGGTTTGAACTCAGGGCCTGGGTACTGTCCCTGAGTCTCTTTGTGCTCAAGACTATTGCTCTACCACTTGTCCCACTTCCAGTTTTTGAGCAGTTAATTGGTGATAAGAGTCTCACGGGGACTTTTCTAACCAGGCTGGCTCAAACCACAATCCTCAGATCTCAGCCTTCTGAGTAGCTAGGACTGCAGGCACAAGCCACCAGCACCTAGCTCCTTGGAGGTAATTTTTGATGCATGTAAGTTATTATTTCCAACATAGTCTAATTTATCCATGTTCCTAAGTTTATTCACAATAGTTCCAAACTGTAAACAAAATCCAAATACTACTAATAAAAGAAATTTACACAGCATATACTTATTACTAATTACTCATATATGCCAAGGATGAGTTCTGAAAATTTGTTGAGAAAGTCTCAAGTTTAGACAGTCAATGCTGTACGATCCCATTTCTATGAAGGGACTCGACCTATGACTGCCTGCCAGGTAGAGAGCACTGCTAGAGGGTGAGGGTCTTTCCTGTCATGACAGAAATGTTTCATAGTATCTTTGTGCATATATGCGTGTGCCTGTATACATGTATGGATGTGCATGTGTCTGTCAGCACTGGGCCTTGAACTCTGGGCCTCTCACTCTCCCTTAGCTTTTTTACTCAAGGGTGGTGCTCTACTGCTTGAGCCACTCCTCTACTTCCAACTTTTTGCTGGGTAGTTTGAGATAAGAGTCTCATGGACTTTCCTGATCAGGCTGGCTTTCAGCTGTGATCTTCAGATCTCACTTCCTAAGTAGAAATGATTACAGGTATATTTTTTAAAATGTTTTATTAGAATATATATTTGGGTAGTGTTGTTATAACATTTCCACACATGTATACAATGCGTATTTTAGTCAATCTCACCTACTTTCTCATTTTACCTTACCCTCTTCCTACTTCCTAAAGCAATTTCAATAGGTCTAATTGTTCTGTTCTCATCTATGCAAACAAATTTCTTCAAACATACTATTCTTTACCTTGTTAGCACAATCCATTCCCTGCCAGTATCCAACACCCTTAAAAAACCTGCTTTTCTTTCCCTACATGCCAACCCATGTGCCAGCTTTCACTGACACTCTTTTCATATACAGTTGCAACATCTTTTTTTGTTGTTGTGAAAATACTGTACAGAGGGGTTACAATTACATGGGCAAGATAATGAGTACATTAGTACATTGCTTATCAAGCATTGTAGCCTCCTCCTTTGTTTCCCCTTCCCATCCCTTTCCATCCTCCTCCTGCCCCCCCTATCCTCCCTGCTCCCCCCTCCCCCCCCAAAGTTGTAAAGTTCGTTTTTGACATAACGACTTGTACATCTCATTGTTGCAATGGGTCCATCTGTATCCCTATTTAAACGATTTGTTTTTCCCCTTCCCCTCCACAAATTATACCAACATCAAATACAGTGAAAGCAAGGTTATACTGTGGGGGAGGGACATACAAAGCAACAAAGAAATAATCTTATAAATGTGTTAGAAACAATCTCATGAAAGAAAAAAAACATTAGGGTTCATTTCCCTAACATCACCTTATCTGACCTTTTCTGCTTGACTCAGACATATACTAGTTATTGCAAATAAGGGAAACCATGGGACCTATGTTTCTTTGGGCCTGGCTTACTTCACTTAATAGAATTTTTTCCAAGTCTTTCCTAACAAATGGGGCAATGTCATTCTTTCTGATGGAGGCATAGACTTCCATTGTGTATATATACCACATTTTCTTGATCCATTCATCTACTGACGGGCATCTGGGTTGGTTCCATATCTTAGCTATAGTAAATAGTGCTGCAATAAACATAGTTTTGCTGGTAGCTTTAGTGTGGTCTTGTTTGTAAACATTTGGGCAAATGCCCAAAAGTGGGATTGCTGGGTCATAGGGGAGCTCTATGTGGAGTCTTTTGAGGAACCTCCAGATTACTTTCCAAAGTGGTTGAACAAGTTTACACACCCACCAACAATGCAGTAAGGTCCCCTTCTGTCCACATTCCCTCCAGCATCTGTTGTTATTAGAGTTCTTGATTTTAGCCATTCTAACTGGGTGAGGTGGTACCTCAATGTTGTTTTGATTTGCATTTCTTTTATGGCTAGGGAGGTTGAGCATTTCTTCATGTGTCTATCAATTGCAACATCTTTAAAAATTATTTGCTCTCTTTCCTCTTTTCCCTTCTCCTCCTTAGTTCCTTAGTAGATTCGTGCTTTTTTCACGCTTGTACTTCATTGTCACAGGTATCAGGGCTTGAACTCAGGGCCTCTCATCCACTTAACCTGTTCATGGCTAGCACTCTACCACTAGTAACATGCATCCAGGCCTGCTTTTTGGTGGTTAACTAGAGATAGATTTCAAGGACTTTTACACCTGGGCTGGCTTTAAATGATGATCCTCAGAATCTCAGCCGCTTGAGTTACTAAATTTACAGGTGTGAGCCAGCAGCACCCACCTTAAACTTGTTCTCTATCTCCCTACCTAGCTACATATATATATATATATATATATATATATATGTATGTATATATATATCATATATATATATGTATATATATATCTGTGTACATCATGGGTATATATACATATCTACATGTCCATGAATATGTATATAGTTCAGGTCTACCTCCCACTTAGGAGAAAAACATAGAACATTTGGTTTTTTGGGCTTCGTTTTTCTCTTAGATGTCCTCCAATTCCATCCATTTTTCTTCAAGTAATATGTAATATCCCATAGTATGTGTGCATATACACACCACATCTTTATCTCTTCCTCTGTTACTGGGAACCTGAGCTGATTCCACCATCTAGCTATTGTGATCAGTGCTGCAATAAACATAAATATGCAGGTGACTTTTTTGAATACTGATCTACTGTCCTTTGGATATATGCCCAAGAATAGTGGTATAGCAAGAACTCAGGGCCTGGGCACTGTCCCTGAGTTTCTTTTGCTCAAGGCTAGCACTCTACCACTTGAGCCACAGCATTACTTCTGGCTTTTTCGTGGTACTGAGGAATGGAACCCAGGGCTTCATACATACTAGGCAAGCACTCTGCCAGTAAGCCACATTCCCAACCTCATTTTTAGTTTTTTGAGGAACATCCATACTGATTTCTACAGTAGTTTTACTAGTTAACCATTTCACCAAGGATCTGAGGGTTCCTTTTGCGCTGCATTCTCTCTAGCATCGACTGATTGATGACTGCCATTTCAACTGGGGTGAGATGGAATCTTAGTTTTGGGGTCCCTTTATAGCTAAGGATATCGAACATTTTGTATTTATAAGCCATTTGCCATATTGTACTATTTCCTCCATCTAAAACAACCATGCTGATCTCTAACAAAATTCTATCAACTTTTTTCTATCATTTGTTTGGTTTGCTTTTTTTTTTTTTTTTTTTTGAGATAGTATCTCCCTTTGTAGCCTAAAATTGACTTGAATTCCTAGGTTGAAGTGATTTTTCTGCCTCTGCTTCAGCCTGAGTGTGGGAATTACAGACATTACATGTGTGTTTAATCACACCAGTTCAACCTCACTGAAATGCTCAACTAATATGATACTTCAAAAAGTTAGTTAAATGTGGATTAAGGCCTCCAAGAGATACCACTCAATAAATACCAATATGCAAGAATAAGCCCTAAAACTCTTGGCAGAGTTTAGTATATGTTTTCTATAGAGGGCAAGAAAAGTATTTTAGACTCTGTGGACCTTACATTCTCTGTTGCAGTTCATCTCTGCCCTTGTAGAATGATAGCAATCACAAATGAGTGTAAACGAATGAATGGCTTTGTGTTTCTTAAAATTTTTTAATGTGTACTAAGAGGAATTTCATATAAGGTTCATGTTGAAAATACAACTTTTCTCTTATTTTTTCAATCAATACCATGAACCATTCTTGGTTCAAGGGCCAAAGGTAGAAGGTCAGATTTGGTTCATAGGTCATAGTTTGCCAGCCCTTCCCCAAGATATTCATAGTACAGAATGACTGTTTCTTGCCTATGTATCAAGAATGACACTAGACATCTACTGTCCTTGGAATAATTAAGAAAAGTCACTCATGTTCTATAAATTCTTCCATTGAAACCCTGTTGAAAATAGCTGCATTACAGTAACAAAAATTAAGATTAAAGGGAAAAATAAGACAGGATATAGAACAACAAGTCCTCTTACAGTTTGGAAGATAACTACATTTTGTCGGGATAATTTTCTAAGGGTCACGAGTGTGCCACCATGATTTTGCTGTGAGTGCCAGGAATATAAAGCCCTGACTGCTCTTCACCTAGACCATTTTTATTTGCAGCAGCACTCAGAAAAGAATGGGCACTGTCATCACTCATTAATAAATGTTCCTGTTAGCACAACCAGCTTCAGTTGTTAACAGGCACTGATGCCCATTTGTGTTATTACCACTTATCTAGTGAGATTTGGACGTATAAGGAAACCAGCAAGAACCTAGAGCTATAATGGCAGCTTTTGCCATGATGTGTGTGTGTGTGTGTGTGTGTGAGAGAGAGAGAGAAAGAGAGAAAGAGAGAGAGAGAGAGAGAGAGAGAGAGAGCAAAAGAAAGTGAGAGAAAACGAGAGCAAGAAAGAGCGAAAGAGAGAGAGAATGCACGCACCATTACTAGGGCTTGAACTCAAGGCCTCGTGCTCTTGCTTAGCTGTTTTTGCTCAAAGCTGGAGTTTTACCACTTGAACCACTTCTGGCTTTTTGGTGGTTAATTAGAGGTAAGAGTCTCACAGACTTTTTGCCCAGGCTAGCTTTGAACTGTGATCCTTAGATCACAGTATGTTGCCATGAATTTTTAAAATCCTTTGTTCTTGATCTAGGCATCATTCATTTCCCAAAATTCTTTAAACAATAACAAGCTATCTTAGCTTGCAAGTGGGTTAAAAAAAGTGTGATTTTTTTCAGTATTTGATAGGCATTATCTACTAAAGCTGAAGATCCGTGTTACCAGTAACACAATTCCACTCCTAAGTATGTACTCAATTGAAATGCATGCAATTTATGCCAAGAAATGTATACGAGAATGTTCATAACATTTTTTACTTTACTCCCCATTCTTCTAAGTTTTATTTTTAACTGTATTTCTCATAGAATGACCTATGTGGTAATGGATTAGAGTTGGATACTCTGACTACACTTGCAGTTCATCAGGATGAATTTGTTGGCTTAAGTAGATGCAGGTGAATATATGTAAACCAATTAATGAGCAAATATATGTCTTCACTCTGACAGCTTAAAGCCTGTTCCAGACAATGCAGTAAGCAACATGTATATCTATCACCTGATAACATTTCTTTAATAAAGAAATCAGGTCTTCTTGGAGAAAATGGCTGATTCTAGGACTTGGACAGGAAATATACAGAATGAGCCTGAAGCATTTGGGTGGATCACAGGTAAGGAAGTGATTAAAAACAAATACAATTTATCTGAATGAGAAGTCTCTCCACACATTGACAGTGACATAAAGAGCAGAGGATCCAAATGAAATGCCCCCATTAAAACAGCAAAATGGAACAATTAGAGCAGCAAAATAAATAAAACAGTATTACATTATAACCCAAGTATAAATATTTATGAACAAAATTCTTATATTTTCTTCAGTCCCTTATAAAAACCATGGCTCTTCCAAGAAACCGTTTCAGATCCCTTCAAATGAAATGAGATTTCTTTCTCAGAATTTGTCTTGTACTTCTCTTACTACGCACTTACCATATTCTGTTCAGTATGATTGCTTATGAACATATTTCATTTCACTTACCAAATCATAAACTTAGCACCAAACAATTTTATATATTCCATGTTACTCAGTTAAAAAGTAGTTCAGGAAGTGGCGCTGTGGCTCAAGCGGTAGAGCACTCGCCTTGAGCTGAATCGCTGAGGGACAGCGCCCAGGCCCAGAGCTCAAGCCCCACGACTGACCAAAAAAAAAAAAAAAAAAAAGTAGTTCAAAGCAGAAGTTAAAACACCAACAAATCCAAATGAAAGCTTCAGTGATAACAAATATTTCCCAAGGCAGTGTCATCCTACTTTTGAACAACTCTAATAATTAGAAAGTTCATCCTGCTGGGTTGAAACCAGCTGTTCTATAATTTCCTCATTTACTGCATGAATGAATGAATGACCATGAGAGCAGACACACCTTCTGCTTTACTTAGTTCAGCATGGACATTCACACACACACACACACACACACACAGAGTGGATGAGTAAATGAGTTGGCTGGTGCGAGGGAAATACAACTTTTATCCCTGTCTTCCCCCCCTCCAGTCACAATTAAATTAACTGTCTAGTTAATGACAGGCCACCTTATAATAACACATGTAACTGCATACGTGCAAAGGCTGTAGCTAATTTGAACGTGGGAATGAAAAACCATGAGTAACGTATATTCATTTATGTCTTCAGCCTCTTACACAAACCGTTGAAGAGATGCTGAAATACTTTTGTGCACTATAAGGCAGGTTATTGGGGGTCAAGGGTCAGAAGATCTCCAAGTGTGAGGAGTTGCGGATTAGGAAGGAATGAAGACAGCAGGACTGGGCCAACGTGGGAAAACCTCGACAGAGCCCAGGAGGATTCGCCCACACGCGTTTCTGGACTTGAGCAAACTGTCTAACCTCCAACCGGCCTGCTTTCTTTTCTCTGAAAATAAAGGTCGGGCCCGGCGGCCTCCTGAGCCCTGGCCAGTGCGAAGCGCCTCAAATTCTGGGCTTCCGTTGTTCTGTTTTTCTTGGGCTGGGGGGGAATTTTCCAATTTCCAGCAAGTTTAACGTCACACTGTCATCTCCAGGGAGCCGCTTCCGCCTGTCCGGTGGGTGGCTGACCGCAGCAGTCGTCACAGCGTTTGCTTGTATGTAAAGAACCACACAGTGCGAACAGTGCAAGACCACTCCCAGGCCGCGCGGCAGGCCCGACCAGGCCGCACCACGTCCCGCCACCCCACCTGGAAACCCCGAGGGCCGCGGCGGAACGGAAACCACCGGAGAACGTTCGAGAACCGAACACAGACCTGGTCTCCAGGTGCTCAGGGGCCTCCCGGCTGTGTCCACACTTCCAGAAGGTTCCAGACGCTGTGGGCAGCACAGCTGGGAGGGCTCTCGAGGGCTTCCGGGAGCCACGCACTTCTGCGCAGCTGCGGCTCCGCCCACTTCCCAAGGGTGCTATAGGGTTCCCCAGTGCCCCTACAGCCAGCCACTTCTGCGCAGCTGCGGCCCCGCCCACCCCGGCCCCCCTATTTCCCTCTAGAGGCGAAAGTTGACACTAACACATAAGTGGTTATGAAAAAATAATAATAAAAAAAAACCCGGGCGTCCGTGGCTTATGCTTATAATCCCAGCTCCTCCGGAGGCTGAAGCCGGCCTGGGCAGGAAAGTCCAGGAGACTCTTATCTCCAATTAACCAGCCCCCCACTACTCCCCCTCCGCCAAGGAAAAGCTGGAACTGGAGCTATGGCTCAAGCAAGAGTGTTGTTAGCTTTGAGCAAAAGTGCTCGGGACAGCCTCCAGTCCCTGAGTTCAAGGCCAAAAACAACAAGGAAACGATAAATCTTAGAACAAGTTGTTTAGAATTGGTTTTTCCCAGTGCTCTCAAAGTTTAGGGTTAGTTCTTGTACTACTGTCGTTAGCAGTATACAGTCGAAGTAGCTTCCAGTTCATCCAAACTATGAAAAAGGCTGAGATTTTAATTAAAGTCTATAAATGTAAAATTGGGGGTGGGGTCCCGTGTGTCAGCTTTTTGTCACTCTATTGTTTTCAGAATTAACTGAAGCTTAGCAAGTGATTAAGCACTGGTGTTCAGAATGATAAGAATTTTAAAGGAAAGAGTAAAGAAAACTGGACAGGAGGCATGGCTCAAGTGGTACTGCACCTGCCTCGCAAGCACCAGGCTCTTGAGTTCACACGCAGTACCAGAGAAGAAAAGAGAGAGGGAGAGGGAGAGAGAGGAATGAGAGTTTTGGATGTCTTTAGAAGGTTGTTTAGATGACTTCAGAACCCTGAAAAACTCACTATTATTTTTTGTCCCCATTATTGATACATAACATACTGCTCTTATTGGTATGTGTGTATGTGTGTGTGTGTGTGTGTGTGTGTGTGTATTGGTGTGTGTATGTGTGTGTGTGTGTGTATTGGTGTGTGTGTGTGTGTGTGTGTGCATGTATGTGGTGTGTTTGAATATTTGAAAACCTTAGTTGTGTTGTCAACTTTGGAAAAACATATTCTATTTTACTGTGTTGAGTTGGCCTTGGGCAGAAATTAATTGCCATACTGGTCTAGAAACATTAAACTTAATTTTTCCTCTGTTGGCCAAGGGCAATACAGTGTATTAAATAGGTAAGGTCTTAACTATGTGGGCTGGTTACAGAAAGTATTCTGTAAATAATGAAAAATATTACTCAGTACTGATGTGGGTTGGATACATTTTATGTCACCACAGGATCTTGTTTAGAAAGCCTTAGTGTCTGAGAGCAGGATGACAGCAGAGAGGGAGAAATGTTCAAGATGAAGAAATGAAGATAAGTTCTTCTATGAAAGGATAGGAGTCTTCACTGTGGTAATGCAGAGCCTTCGGCCCTGGAGTGAAACTACAAGTGCAAGTCTATTCATCAGAGTGAGAAGGGAAAACTAATTTTACTGAGAACTTTGTATTTGGCACTCTATCAGCGAGTTTATGTATATGATGCAATTAATCACCATACATTCTGTAAGGTATATGCTTTTCTAATTTTAAAAGTGAGAAAACTGAGGCTTAGAGAAATTTTGAGTTATTTGGCTAGGATAACAGAACATGTGAGGGGGGAAAAAAAGCTGGGATTCAGAACTAATTTTGTCAGATGTCTAGGCTACGTTTCTACTTCTGCAAGCTCCTCCTTCACATATGGACCTGTGTATAAGATTTGGAACATAAAACTTAGATCATCAAAATTACTTAACAGAAAGCACCAGTCAATGGAGGCATTGATTGATTGCCTTTTCTTCTTTAGTTTAACCTTCATCCTTTCAGTCAATCAACACATATTTCATTGTGCAGCAAAAAAGAGCCCAGAGTCGGAAGTCAAGGAGCCTGGCTTGGCATATCCTGACAACAGTGTTTACAACGTGGCTGCAAGAAAGTACAATTTTTCAAGTTTTCTTATCTTAACAGGTGGGTCTGCTTGCACATGGTTATGTGTAGACCTTTTAGAGATATTTAAGACGTAATAGTCAGTAGATTTACCTGCAATTATTTTTGTTCAAAGGGACTCTTAATGGCAATTCTAGATCTACCCAGTACATTCATTCGCTGATAGTTCTAGGCAACCATTTCATACTTTCTAAATGTTTATGTCTTCCCCAGATTCATATATTAAAACCCAATGTGATTGTATTAGGAAGAGTTGGACCCTGTGGGAGGTGATTAGGCTAAAAGGGAGGGGTGCTCATGAGTGTGCTTAGTGCCCTTCTACAGGAAGCCTATGGGAGCTTGTTCACCATTTTGCCACATGACGACACAATAAAAGGTATCATTTGTGAGGATTCAGACCGGAAATCCTCTCAATTAAAACCAATTATTTTTTAGAGAGTGTCTTGCTGTGTAGTTCAGGCTCAAACTCCCAATCCTCCTCCTTTTAGCTTCCCCAAGTGCTGGAATTACAGGAAGGTGTGCACCCATCATACAACACTCCAACATCTTAACCTTGAAGTCCCAGCATAGTCCTTAGATAACTTTTCTTTTCTGGCTATATTTATGCTTTTAACGATATCATGATCATTCATATGCTATAATTTCCTAGTCTCTCCCCTGAACTTTCAGAGAGGTATAATTCATGGCTTATTTAGTGTCCCATTAATGGACATCTCAAATCTCAAATATCCAAATTAAAACTCAAAATATCCAAACTTGTACCTTCCATCATCTGTTCTATCACATTTTTTCCTGCTGCTAACTTCAGATAGTTTGGCCTCTCTTACATACTATCTATCAGGAAATTTTGTTGTTGCCTTTAACTTTCAAAATATATCCACAATGAAAACCCTCTCTGGTCTGAATTACCATCAGCTCTCACCTGGATTGTTGCAATTAACCTCCTAACAAGTCGTCCTGTTTATACGTTGCATCCTCAAGTTCTTTTTCAACATAAAACCAGGTAATATGGTCAAAACAGAGATCAGATCATGTCTGCCCTTTGCTTAAAACCCTGTAATGGCTCTCAGCTCACAGAATTAAAGCTAAAGCCCACACGATGGCCTGTGGATCTCTACATGACCCAGTTCCCTTATTACCTCTCCACCTCTTCTACTATTCTGTCTCCCATTCCCCCTGCAGCAGCCACACTAGCCTGCCCTGCATCTCACACCTGCCAGGCCTGTTCCTGCCTCATAGCTTTGCCCCAGCTTTTCTGTTTGAAGGGCTTTTTCGCCAGATAGCTTTGTAGCTTACTATCTCTCCTTCTTTAAATATGTTCAAATGTCAGATTTTTGTTGTTTGGTGGTGTGGTGGTAGGGAGCTTGAGCTCAGGACCTGGGCACTGTCCCTGAACGTTTGTGCTCATGCGCTCTACCACTTTGAGCCACAACTCCATTTCCAGTTTTCTGGTGATTAATTGGAGACAAGAGTCTCACAGATTTTCCTGTCCGGGCTGGCTTGGAAAGGTGATCCTCAGATCTCAGCCTCCTGAGTAGGTAGGATTACAAGTGGGAGCCGTTAGCACCTGGCTAAACAACTATCACCTTTTTAAAAAAAGTTTACCATGACTTCCTCACTTAATATTGAGACCAGGTAGAATCGCTAATTAGCCCAGTCTTTGTTGTTTATTAGCACCTGTAACTTGGTAACATAGTATATAATTCACATATTTATTTATTCTTTCACTTCCCATTAGAAGGTAAAGTCCTCCAGAACATGAATTTTTGTTTTCTTGTTTTGCTGACAAATCTCCCAACACCTAGAATGGTGGATCATATTATAAATCACTAATAAATACAAATATTCAACTATCATTCATCCTCTACAGAAAATGCTTTCCAATTTATATCTTAGCGATAACATATCTGACTTGATTGAATGTGAATAGCTGTAAGATGCATATTACCAGTGGGGGCTTTTATTGTTTATTAAAATTCTTAGCCTTATTACAGTTAGGCTTCAACTAATTTATTTCCAGCTTTGGTCTTCTAGGTCCAGGCTGATTAGTCTGTCTGACAGGTATTTGCTAGGAATAAATGTTTAAACAGCTAACTCCACTAACAAGTTTTCATCAGGGATGCCTGTGTATTCCTACAATTCATTTGTTACTGGCACAAACAAGGCTGTTTGAGTTGTGCTTTAAGAGATACCTACATGATTCAGCCCCAAACATATTTTAATTGAATACAAAAATATATTTGGCAATTCTGGAATAGCTCAACTCCCCAATTCACTACTTCCTAGAATTTCTAGACAGAAAATATGTTTGCTTCACATTCCTGCTTAGAGTCAGAACATCCCTAATTTAGCAGCTGTGAGAAAGCTATAATGAAAAATTAATTCCATACATTATTGATTCTTGGATTGACAATGTATACTTCAACTTGAAAGCACAGAATCAATAATATATATATATTTCATAACCCTTGCAATGCCATATTTCCACATTACCTGCAGAAGGACAAGCTGTTAGGAGACTCTCCAAAGAACAGCTTCATCTTTTGGTGAGATGCCTGTAATTCACAAGCAGCAGCAAATCCTCTAACGTACTTAGTGTTTTGACTACTTTTGACAGATCTATGATAATGAACAAACCAGTATTTTTTTCTTTTTAGTCAACAGCAAACATTAGACAAGTATTTTCTTTTGAGGCCCCACTTCATGTTCTTTTTATGTTATGCATCCTCTTTGATATGTTTGACCTTCACATACCAAAACAACAACAAAACAAAACAACAACAACAAAAAAACCACACACACACAGAGGGAACTAAGGGAACTGTAGAGGAAATCTGATGAAAGAAAAGCAACTGTTTTTCAAATTGAACCTCTTCTCAGTTTTCTGTGATATAGAAAGCAGACACCATACTTCTCAGCTCCCATGTATATGTGTCAGTCAGCTTCCTGTTTCTTTAATAAACTATCTGAAATAACCAGTCTCTAAGAAGGAAAGGCAGGTTGGCACTCGTCTATTCAGGAGGCTGAGGCCTGAGGATCATGGTTCAAAGCCAGCCAGGGCAGGAAAATCTGTGAGACTCTTATCTCCAATTAACTATTAGAAAACCGGAAGTGGTGCTATGGCTCAAAATGGTAGAGCACTACTAGCCTTGAACTGAAGAGCTCAGGGACAATGCTCAGGCCCAGAGTTCAAGTTCCATGACCAACCAACAAACAAACAAACAAAAGTAAAGGCTTATTTTTGGCTCACAGTTTTAGGTAACATTTGCTTGATCCTGCTACTTTGAGCCTGTGGCAGGATAATCCTTCATAGCAGGAGTGATGCTATATAAGGCCTCTTTGCTTCACCATGCCAGCAAGAAGAGAAAGAGGAGAGGATGGTGGCCAGGGTCCCAATAACCCCTTCAAAGGCACACCTGTACCATCTAACTTCTTTCTTCTAGGCCTCAACCCCTAAGAGAGACTGAGGACCAAGCCTCAACATTTGGGTTTTAGGAGGTCATAGCTTGTGGTGGTGATGGTGGTTTTTGTTTGTTTTAAATAATTGATGGTTTAGCCTTAGTAGCTTTCCCTGTTTCCAAAAAGGTTTGGATGTGACTTTGACAATGAAAGCAAAATTGTGTATCTGGTATTTCACTCAGGCACATACCTGTAATCCCAGCACTGGGGAGGCCAAGGAAGGATGATTATGACCCTGTCTCAAAACAAACAACAAAAAAGAAAACAAACCCAACTCTCAAAGGTTATGCCTATAAGTGAGCTACTGTAATGTAATATCCAAAGAAAACGTTGACTTCTGGGGACTCAAACTAAAATAAGAGCCAAAGTTACTAATATAAGAGATCAAACAAAAATGGAATGGTTTAAGAGGGATGTTTATAGCAACATACTCATCTATGAAAAGGAGATCTCAAATAGACAATCTGACATTACACTTAGAGAACTAAAAAAGAAGGGCAAACAAAACTTCATATTTTGCAAGCATCCACAAAATTATTAAATATTCTTATTAAAATGGCTTAATAAAAAATAAAAATAAAAAAAGAAACTCGGGGAAGGTAGGGAGGGAAGGGATGGTAGGGGGAAAACAATGGAGGGGGTAACAATGCCCAATAGGAAGTGTACTCATTACCTTACTCATGTAACTGTAACCCTCTGTATAGTGTCTTTACAATAAAAAATTAAAAAATAAATAAAATGGCTTAATATTAGAAAATAATGTATCTCCATTTGCTTTTCAACAGTAAAAAATAATATACATGTAGCTATGTGTATATTTCAACTAGTTGTAACTATTCATAAATTTCTAAAAGTGAGATTACCAAGTTGATGATTATGACAAGTTTTTAAGGCCTTTATTTCTACTGCAAAATTGTTTTCCAGAAAGCTTGTAGGGCCTTGTGTACATTTCTACTAACAATATATGAACTTATATATGAACTGCACTGTAGCCAACATTGGATTTCATAATTTTATCTTTATTAAATTGATGATTAAAATCACTTTTGATCGTATCTACTTCTTGCTTTGGTGATTTTGTATTTTTCAGCTAGTTTAAAAAAATTGTTAGCTTTCAGCCAGGTACCGGTGGCTCACACCTATAATACCAGCTAGTCAGTAGGCTGAGATCTAAGGATCATGGTTCAAAGCCAGCCTGGGTAGGAAAGTCTGTGAGACTCTTATCTCCACTAAACTACCAGAAAACTCAGGAGTGAAGCTGTGGCTCAAGTGGTGAAGCACTAGCCTTAGGCAAACAGTCCCTGAGTTCAAGCCCCAGGACTGACACAAAATAAAATTAAAAGAATTGTTAGCTTTCTTCTGATTAAGATATGAGGTACTTCAGTATGAAGATATAAATCTGTCATAATTCTTCTATTATTCCTAATTTGCTTCCCATTGTTTTCCTTTTATAAAGACTTTAGTATATTAATTACTCAAAGAAAGGTTCTATACACAACTTTGACGTTTCCCTTTGGGTTAACAGTTGACCAAAATTAATAAAGATGTAATTGTATGAGTAGCTAAAATAAAGAGAACTGTGAAAGTGAAGCTATTTTCATAGGAATGAAGCATCTCTCCCCCAGATGACTCAGGTACCAGTCACATCTTTCCAAAAAAAACCCACCAAAAAAAAGTACTGTTCCTTGGAAAAATGTAATAAACTTTTGTCCTAAGAATTCTTACATAGGTAGCATTTTCCTTCATGAAGTAGTTGGAGGCCTGAGAATCTATTGATTGAATGTGCATTTCTAAGAATAATTTTTAGAATCCTTTCAAGTCAACCTTATGCTCAAATATATGCGAAGAGAACCAGTAACATTTAAGAAAGTAACAGTGAGAAAATGGTGTAGTTACAGTTTTTCTCGGTTACAAAGGAAGTTAACACATACACAAACACATCAGCTAAGGCATTGCATCTGTAATGACAGGAATGTCAGCATGACGCTGACGACTCAGACATTTGTGCCACGTGTGATGACTGCCCAAAGCATTTTCATTTCCTCCTCAGCAATTTTTAGATTTCCTTATCTCATTGACAATGAAAAACACCATTATCCTATGCACTCTTCTTGGATTGAGTTTTAATTTAATCTACCCAGAATTTTAGCTTGATTTTTTTTTTCAGTCACACTGGGCCTGGGCGCTGTCCCTCAGCTCTTCAGCTCAAGGCTAGCACTTTACCACTTGAGCTACAGAACCACTTCCCGTTTTCTGGTGGTTTATTGGAGATAAGGGTCTCATGGACTTTCTGACCCTGGCTGGCTTTGAACCGTGATCCTCAGAGCTCAGCCTCCTGAGTAGCTAGGATTACAGGCATGAGCCACCAATACCTGGCATTTAGCTTTATTTTGACAATGAGAAGTCAAATTGAATTCCAAGCAAGTTCTGTGACTTGACCAATATTTTAAATTTGTGTAGTAGTTTAAATTTTGTAGGAATCAGTTTTATATTTTAATATATATTCACTTGGTTAGCTGAATCTGTGATGAGCTCCAATAACTTACTTTATAATGTTGGCAAAAGATCCAACTTTATTTATTTATTTATCCAACTTTATTTATCCAGCCCTCATTTATAATTGCTAAGTCATAAAAATTGGTGTGCTCGTTTAGTTATATACAATATTCTCATATGAAAGTTATCATAACTTACTAATCCATTCATATTTTCAAAAAGGCTTTTATGAATATTTTCCCCTAATAAAGTTGGGCTAACCAACTTTTCAATGTTCACTGACTGAATGTTAATTTTTGTTAAACAGAAAATATTCTTCCTTCTTCATTTAGCTTTTGAGCCTTTCCATTGAGGCATTTGGGCATACCTTAGTTCTACACTTCAAATATACTTTTGATGTCACTGTTGCAAGTTAAGACTTGGTATCTAGTGAGGTATTTTTCATCTTTGGCCTCTGCCTATTAGTATGCTATACGAATAGTCTCTTCACCTATTTTTTTTTTTGTAGGTCATGGGGCCTGAACCCTGAGCCAAGGCGCTGTCCCTCAGCTCTTCAGCTCAAGGCTAGCACCCTACCACTTGAGCCACAGCGCCACTTCCAGCTTTTTACTGCTTTTGTGGTGCTGAGGAATTGAACCCAGGGCCTCATGCATGTGAGGCAAGCAGTCTACCACTGAGCCACCTTCCCAGCCCTTCACCTACATTTTAAAAATAAACCATGTATCAATATTGTAGCATGTTGCTGGATCATTTTGGAATTTTGCCATGACTATCATAAGAGGTATTATTCTATAATTTTCTATGCTAACTTCAATCAGATTTTAGTTGATCACATCATGATAGCTTCTTAAATTTCCTGTGATGGCTCTTCTTCTAAATGACTTAGTGACACCAGTGAGCACCATTAACTCCTTTGCTTGTCTGAGACAAGTTCTTGCTATATTGTCCAGGTTGGCCTCAAACTCTTGGGCTAAGCTGTCCTCTTGCTTTACCTTCCAACTAGCCAGGACTACCAGTACTTGCTACTATGTCCAGCGAACACATTCTTGAAAGGTAGATCTTACACACCTTCTCAGTTTCTTCCAAGGTTACTAATCTGTGTAGATTCTCTGTGTCCATATGATAATTTATATTCCTCTAGGACTCATTCACTTCATCTAGGTTTTCAACTATATTTGTTTGTAGCTGTGTGAAATCTTACTTTACTATGTTAACGTCTATTAAGTCTTCATTAATGCTGTCTCTCTGTGCTTTTTTTCATTCCATTAGGCCAGTAGGTAAGTTGTTTTGGTGTTAGGAACCAGCTCTTAGATTTACCACTTCTTCCCCCTGAACACACATTTTAAATTAATCTCTGCAATTATTTATGTTAATTTATTTTGAATTCAATATGATGCCATTTTCTTGAATGTGTTGTTTTCTAGAATTAACTTTAAATCAGAAAGCTCTAAGAAGATAGTTCTTTGTTAAAGGAAAATCTTTTGACATTTTAGCAGAGAAATCTGAGCAAAGAATGCTTCGTGAATTGGAAAATTCTCAGAATCAGAAAAAGTTTAGCCAGTTCTACTTTTCAAGAGCAGATACTATTTATAGACAGAAACAGGAAGTACAGATTTAACTTGATTGGTTACAGTGCTACCTTAGCCTTGTTTGGATATGGTCTGATCATTTAGCAAACTGAGATTGGCTGAAGCCTGGCTGCTTGTGGTTGGCTGTAAGTCAGTTGTTTGTTACACTCCAAAGTTAAGTTTTTAGTTTCTGCATACTAAATTAGGTTGTAGTTTCTTATCTAGGAACTCAATACTGATACAGTTTCAGACCAATCAACTCCTTTTTACTTAACTAAATAGATTATTCATGTTTTTAACAGTTGCACGGATCCAAAAAGGAAAGTTTTATAAGAGTATTAGCTATCTTCTTCCCTTAAGCATGTGATTATTTAAACAAAGATATATTTCAATTGCGACTTTCAAAATGAAGCTCTCTTACAAGGTTAAAACCGAGCTTGACATACATAGAAAAGAGGAAGCAGGTAAACCTTAGTACATTTTATGTGAAAGTCCTTAAGGAAAAATGTTATGTCTTTGCATGACAATATTTTTCCTGACATGTTTATGGAATAGAAATTCAGTGTCCTAATAGATAGGATAATACCTCTATAAAAGTGGAGAATCAGAATAGAATCGAAGTGCTCAGGTTAGAATGAATATTCTTCAGTTAACAGTGGCTAAGTTTAGAGGTAATTAAGAAATTACTGTGTGAAAGAGTCATGGGTACTAAACTACTCTCTGTTTGATATGATAGAAATACATATGCTTTATATCTAGCCATGCAAGATTTAAAATAGTCTTGTCATCAGAATGTATAATATAAAAAATATAAATACCCAAAGAGAATAATTTGTAGATAAGCCTAAATCCAAAACAGCTCTTACAGGAAATCATGAGACAGAGCCAAAGTCCTTATCTTGACCCTCTATACCCCAAAGAATTAGTAGAAGATATAATGATCATAGCTGGTGCGTTTCTGAATTTTGAGAGATGTTATATTGCCAATCTCGGAAGTCTCAACTGTATCTCAAATATGCCCTGCACAAACTGAAAATTTTCTTTTCTAACAGGAACAATCAGCCTTCTAATTTTTTACCTGTTAGAACTGAAGCATTCTTAACAATCCTACACTGTTATGTGTTCACCTATTTTAAAAAATCATATGATTTTTGCCTAAATATCATCATCTTTGCTCATCATCTTTGGATTCATCATACTTTTACCTGCTGCATTTTTCCAGCTTCATCTTTCACTGTTGGTCCATTATATATTGGTGTTTTGGTTATGACCCAAACCCAAAGGTCTTTGAAATGCCCTCATATTAGTTAGCACTCTTTGTGCTTGATCTTACCTCTCCTGTCTCAGTGATTTTTTTGATGTGTGTGTGTGTGTGTGTGTGCCGCGGACCGGGTTCTGTCGGGATGACGGAGGACACCTAAGGGAGGAACCTGGAATAGGATGGGGAGATGGCAAACAGACAACTCACACACATTAGGAGTGGATGCTGAGTGCTGAGTGCGATTTAATGCAGAGGATAACAAACTTTTATAACAGAAGTCTTCATAAGAAAGGGGCAAAGGTTACACAATCTTGCTGCAAGGCTTCGTTCTTGGATGGTCACCAGCTGGTCGCCTGAAAGGGCAAAAGTTTACACAATCTTGTTGCAGGGCTTCATTCTTAGGTGGTCACCAGCTGGTCGCCTGAAAGGCACTTGTTTCCGGCTTATCTCTAAGAAATATAATGGGTTTCGACGTTTGTCACCAACTAACCATTACCTTATTTCTATAGAGGCCTTAATTATCCCATAAGATTTTTCCTGTTCCTTCTTTAATAGTAAGGTCACGGAGGCCTAGATCTAGCAAGTCTCAGTAAATGAGAGTACCAGGAAGTTCTTTCTCCTAAGTAGTTATCTCAGCAATTGCCATACATTCCTTCTGTTCTAGCCGCGCCTACAGCTTCTTGTAAATTTCTTACAATTCCTTCTGCTGGAGTGACTTTGTGAAACCCCCAATACTTTTATATTTGCTTATAACTTGTCTACTAGCCTTCATAAGAGGGGTTGCAGGGTAGCACTTAACTCTGGTGAGTTAGTCATATTTTTGAGACATTCATCAGATATTGGAGTCGTCAACACTCTTAAGAAAGAGCTTTGAATAAGGGAACGTTGACAATGAGTAAGCACAATGAGCAGCAGAAACAGTAAAAGATTAATAGGCACTCTTATACAGTGAGGAAAAGAAAGGCAGAAACACATCTTTCCCAGATGCTTGCCAGCCTTTCCAGGAGTAGGCCTCTTAGAAGCTCTATTCTCCGAGGTAGACTTCAGTGAAGTCCCAAAACTTGGAGATAGGTTTCTGTAAAGTCCCATTCTCTGAGGTAGACTTTGGTGAAGTCCCAGAACTTAGAGATAGGTCTCTGAAGCCCCTATCTTGGTCTGATAGATGGTTTCCCATGCTAAGCAGACTCCACTGGAGTCGGCGTGGCATGTGTGTGTGTGTGTGTGTGTGTGTGTGTGGAGTCCTGCTATGTTGCCCAGCCTGGTTGTTACTCTTCAGCTCAATTGACTCATTGTAGCCTACAAAGCAGCTGGAACAAGCATGCTATCAAGCCCAGCTTCTTCCCTTCCCCTCTCTTTTCTTGTCTCTTTTCTTTTCCCTTCCTTCTTCCCTTTCCTTCCTACATTTTTCTTTTATCATTTCCCCCCATTCCCTTCATGCCCTTTCCTTCCCCGCCTTCTCTTCCTTCTTGAAAGTTAGAGCATCTTACTATATGGCCTGAGCTGATTTCAAACTGAAGTTAAGGCTGCTCTGAACTTTGCTCGGCCACCTGGAAGTATAGGTAGATGTGTAACACCATACCTAGGTTTCCTCCTTTTTTTTTTGATGGTCCTTGATTCATTGATTTCCTTAGTCTCCTGGATACTGGGGTTATAGGTATGCACCACCACACCTAGCTTTCCTGACTTTTATGATTCTTGATTCATTATAGTCTAATTTCAACTCTGTGTAGTTTGTAAAAACTGCCAATTGATATAAATAAATAAATCTTGCTTTTGAAATCCACTAGCCTAGTCTAGGTGTATGCCTTAATTGATGTCTCAATATCATCTGATATCTGATGTCTAACCACTACTATTTACTTCAAAATAACATACTTTTTTCTGTGCCATGTAGAAAGTATGAAAAATACTGTTTAAATATAAAAATAATCTATTTCCCAGTTAATTGTAACTACTATTAACATCTTTACATAATTCTTTCAAGTGAGTTACAGATTAATACAATCCCTGTCAAAATTTCAATGAAAATTTTCATAGAAGTAGAAAAGATTAACCTTAAAATTTTAAGGAATCACAAAAAACCTAGAAGAGCCGAAGTAATCTTGAGCAATAAGAACAAAGTGGGAAATATCACACTGCTTGATCTCATGATACATTGCAAAGCTACAGCAATAAAAGCAGCATGGTACTGGTATAAAAACAGAAACTGCAACACATGGAACAGAATAGAGGCTAGAAATAAACCCACACATTTATAATCAACTAAACTGCACCAAAGTTGTCAAGAACACAAAATGTGGACAAGACAGTCTCTTGAAAAATGATGCTGAGAAAACTGGCTATACACACATAGAAGAGTAAAATTAGGCCTTTACCTCATTTTATTCACAAAAAATAATTTAAAATGGATTAAAGACTTAAAAGATCTAAAGAAATATTTAAAGAAAATGTAAAGAAAAATATTCTTGACATTGATCTAGGCAATAGGGTTTTTTTTTTTTAATATGACTACAAGAGTAGACACCAAAAGCTAAAATAGAAAATTGCATGTAACCGAAAAGGTTCGCATAGTGAAAGCAACTATCGACAGAATGAAAAGAAGCCTACAGAATGGGAGAAATTATTTGCAAATCCTGCACATGATAAGGGAGTAGAGAAGATCTTGAAGAAATCTGAGGTGAGTGGGAGGCAGTTGGATCAGGATGGGAGAGAGGAGCAGGTACTGTGTATAAGAAGGTTTCTGGCAACGTTTCCTTTCTGATTCAGGCCTGAAGTGAGAGCCTGAGAGAGGCTGGTTAGATGCAATGCCCTCTCTTATGGGAACAGGCTACACTGTTATATGGGAATTTGATCTCGAGACACAGAGAAGCCACATTTTGAGAGGTTGAATTGAGAGTCTTTATTAGAAAGCTGGTGACTGCAAGCAGACATGTGTCCCCCCAAAAACTTCTGCCTCCAATGCTCTTCATACTGTTAGGAAACTGAGCCACAAGGGTAGTTAAGAGAGAGCAGAAAGTGATCTCAACAAACCAGATCAACTCTAATGGAGACTTGAAGAGGCCTAAATAGGGTCATGGTTAAATAGGCCAAATAGGGGCAGGGTCACAGGGAGCTCAGGAGTTCAAAGAGTCTCACCAGTTCATGGTACAGGTCTGACAGGTGTGGGAACCTATTATCCAAGGCCTGTCCTGTCTGCTTCCCAGAGTTCAGGCCCCCATCTCTGAGGGTAGGGGTGGGGAAGTGGAATTCCACCTCTAGAGTCCCCATTGTCCACCAAGATATTAAGATGGCACCACTTAGACCCAGTCGCCATATTTCAACCTTAGAGGTGGGAGAGGAGCTAGGAAGTAGCTTGAGACCTGGGTCCAGGTGGGAGGAGAACAGACACACCACCAGGACCAGAAACTTTTCAGGAAGCAAGGAACTGGGAGAGTCTGGAGGATCGGGTGGTGAATACATGGGAGGCGAATTCTAAGACATGAAAATAGAGGACCAAGTGGTGAAATGAGGAGAGGGACTGTAAAGTGATGCAGTATCCCTGCTGCTTCTCACTCCCTGCCTGGACACGAGAGTATGCAGCACAAGAGGGCCTAGGACAGTGGTCTGCCTGCGACCTATCAGGATCATTTGGTGACTACAATTGCCTGACCAGAGGGCGTGGTCTTGAACAGTCAACAACAGCACAGCTATGAGCTGCCTCCCAAGTGGGCAGGGTGATGGGGAAGAGGCCACAGAACAGCTCTCATGTCACTCCACCCATTCTGCCTGGATCACAAAGGGGGTGGTTACACCCCATTTTCTTTCCTGTTTCTCTGACCAATTGGATACAATAATTGAGGCCTGCTCACATTCCACTGTTGCCTAGTAGCACTGGCATTCCCTCCTGGCTCACACCACCACCAGTCATTGAGGGAGGTAGAGATGCTGCTGGTCTCGGTGAGTGAATTGAGGTGATTTTGGAGACACAGTATGAAGTGGTATTATCAGAGAGCCTGGGAATGTGACCACCTTCCTCTTCCCCCATATTCTCCATCCTGGATTTGGAATGTCCAAGCAAACAAGATGAAAAAAAAAATTAGCTGCAGCCAAGAAACTACTTCAAGAATTCCTGCAGAGGAAATTTAAAAAGGCAGTAACCCCAAGACACACACACTGCTGGAGACTGGAAACCAAAGCCCACGCTGACCCCTAGCCTCCCTCTGTGTCCTTCCCCATCAGTGTGCTTTCCACGTCAGAAGTCCGACTCCAAGTTTCTAGCAAATCTCCACCCTGACAGTAACCAGGTACAAAAAGGAATGGAGAAGTGGGCACAGCCGGAGACAGAGTTAAGAGAACATGAAGTTTGTGAAAAAATTCAGGTTCATAGAGGACTTGAAGGCTGACAGCTCCACATGGAAGGACAAGATGCAGCAGCTCTTGGAGCAGATGAGCCCACAGGGAGAGGAGAAAGAGCAAGGGGTGAGGCAGGGTCTTGAACTAGAGACCAACCTGGTAGAAATGAGAATGCAGCTGGCCGACCTGCCCTCCCTGCTGGTGCCTGCGGGGCCCTCAGACCTAGCTGCAATTGTAGGCTGAGGTCTAGCAGTTGCAGAATAAGTACAGAACTTGAAGGAAGCACTTTATATCCAAATGCAGGAAAGAGAGAGCCTCAGTCTCCAGAATCTGGAGCAGCTGTGGTTACTGGAGTGGCAGGCTGAGGTGTGGAATTGACATGCCCAGGATCGACACAAGGTCCTTGAGACAATGGAAAATGAACATGAGACTCTGAGATGCAGTCTTGCATAATGAAGAGTTCAAAAATCAGCTGCCCACATACTGCAGACTGAGTAGTGAGAAAGAACTCCTCACCAGCTTCCTGCACTCATAGCATAAGGCAAAGAAACCTCTGCAGCAGAAGCTGGACCAGCTAGAGAAGCTAGGAGAATGGAAAGAGATGGTGGATATAGTCAAGAGGCCCAGAATCTTCAGGACCTGCATAACCAGTAGCTGGTCCAGCTGCAGAAGTTCAGAGTCACCTGAACAGTACACAGCCTCCAATTGGCAGCTGACCTCAGAGGAGGTCCTGCAGCAGCACCTGCTGAGGCAGACCCAGCTACTGGAGCAGGAGCAGGTGCAGGTGCAAAGCACGTTGGAGGGCAAAAGTTACAGGACAGCCATGTGCCTGTCATCCTAGCTACTCAGGAAGCTGAGATCTGATGATTGTGGTTCAAATTCAGCCTGGGAAAGAAGATCCATGAGACTTTTATCTCCAATTAACCACCAGAACTGGAAGTGGCGCTGTGGCTCAAGTGGTAGAGCACTAGCCTTGAGCTGAAGAGCCCAGGGACAGTGCCCAGGCCCAGAGTTCAAGCCCCACAACTGACAAAAAGAAAAAAAAAAATACAGGACATACTGAAGTTCCTGGAAGCAACAAGACAGGAGAATGAGCAGCTGTGGGCCCAGCTGAGCTTCCTAGTTTTTCCTAGGGGAGGTGGATGAATGAGCAAAGAGAAAGAAAAGGGCTGGGTGCTGGTGGCTCATGCCTGTAATCCTAGCTACTCAGATGGCGGAGTTCTGAGGATCACAGTTCAAAGCCAGCCCTGGCAGGAAAGTCCATGAGACTCTTATCTCCAATTAACCATTTAGAAAACAGGAAGTGGTGCTGAGGCTCAAGTGGTAAGAGCGCTCGCCTTGAGATGAATAGCTCAGGGACAGCTCCCAGGCCAAGTCCAAGCCCAGGACAAAAAAAAAAAAAAGAGGAAGAAAAGGGTGCAGACAACTCCACCTAATGTCACTGTCCTAGAGGACGTAGACAACCCACAAACCATGCGGAATTTTTACCTAGAAGCACTATGTGCTTCAGCCATTGATTCAGCCATTGCTGAATCAAAGGTGAAGTTCAGCCTGCAGCTGCGGGAGCAGCAGGCCTCCGGCAGGTGCATGAACAACTTGGGAGCCCAGTGCCAGATAAAGTTGGAGTCCCATGCCCTCTTCGCCAAGAGCTGGAACCAGGGCATGGCTGGGGATGTGAAGCCCGACATGCAGGTCACCAAGAAGCTGAAAACCCGATTCAGCCACCACCTGCTGGACAAGGTAGACTACCAGGAAGTCCAACGTCGATGCAGCCAGCTTTCAGACCACATGACCACCACTGAAGAGTCCACAGTTTATTCTATAAAGAACAGAAATCCTGGATGAGCTGTATCAGGAGAAAGAAGAGTATGTTAACCAGCTGTCCCCGGAAAAGAGGGACAGGTGAAGGTACAGAATACGAGGACTGAATCCAACCAGACTCCTGCTGCTGAGGTCCCCTCAGACCTCTCAGGCCCTACAAACAGGGATGTTTTGGAAGAGTGGCAAGCTTTTGAAAAGGTGAAGCTTGAAAATAACATAGTTTGCCCAAGGAAAGGCTGGAGTACGTTGGCCCCTCAAAGACCCACTACAGAGCAGATTGTCCACCACACCCTGATATCCAGCACCTGCTTACAGGCTGCAGAGCTTGCAGGCTTGGGCAATAACCTCTGCTTTCCTTTGTTCCACAGGACTGAGGCAAATGATGAGTTGGAAGTACTTATTGCTCGAAGACCTCGCAGTTTTCCACCAGAAGCAGACTCCTATGCTCTGAAATATACTTTGGGGTATGAGAGCTGGATGGCATTCTCAGGCCTAATTACAATGGAGAAGGGTGTAGGGCTAACTGTAGGCCAGACAAGAGCAAGGGGCTGCTGGCAGGTGACCCAAACTCTAGAGACATCTAACAGTCCACTGGATGCCAGGGAAAGGTCTCCAGTGAGAGCTACTATAAAGAGTAAATTCTTTACAAAGAAAGATGGGAGCGATGACATAACATTACTATTTTATAGAAGGATAGTAACTAATTCATGGCATAATTTAATAGTGCTGCCTTTTCTCAATTTCATGGCATAGTTTAATATATTAAACTATCAAATAGCATTATTTTAATTTCATAACATATTCTTAATTTTGATATACTTTTATATTAATCATTTCATGTATTATGTTGGCATATTCATAGTACAGTTACTTGCATTTCTGAAAATGTATTGACCTCTGTACCAGCAATAGTGAATTTTCTTATATGTTAAAATTCCACAATGAAGATATTGAGATGAGAAAATAATAACTGTGGAAAACAAGAAAACATGCTGAGAGTTTGGGGAAAAAAGGAAAAGGCTGTGAGCAGAACTGGAGGTGTGCTGCAATTGAAAAACACACACCAAATAGTACAGAAATGCAATTCACAAACAAGAATACAGAATTATCAAGTACCTGTAGAATATCACATATCTCAATTTTTCAGTGAAGCACACTGGAATGGTATATATTGAATATTTGTTAAATAATGTTAAAATTAGAAAAGAATTAAAATAATGAACAGGGAAATGCAAATAAAAACCACAATGAGGGGCTGGGAATGTGGCTTAGTGGTAAGTGCTTGACTAGCATGCATGAAGCCTTGGGTTTGATTCCTCAGTGCCACATAAAGTGCTATAAACAAAAGTGGTGCTGTGGCTCAAGTGATGGAGTGCTAGCCTTGAGCAAAAGCAGCTCAGGGACAGAATCCAGCCCCCGAGTTCAAGCCCCAGGTCTGACAAAAACAGACAAAAAACCCACAATGAGGTAGTACCTTGCTCTCATGAAAATGGTTATTTCAAGGACAAAAGACAAGTTAATACTACCATATACTTAAATTTACTGAGTTATATTAAATACCTTTACACAAAAAATTGGGACAATACACATTTTTTTTTGTTGTTGGTATGATGGTGGTCATGGGGCTTGAACTCAGGGACTGGGTGCTATCTCTGAGCTTTTTCACTCAAGGATAGTACTCTACCACTTTAAGTCACAGTCAGTTTTCTGATGGATTATTGGAGATAAGTCTCATGGACTTTCCTGCCCAGGCTGGCTTCGAACTATGATCCTTAGATCCCAGCCTCCTGAGTAGTTAGGATTACAGGTATGAGCCACCAGTGTCTGGCATACCAGCATTTTTCTTATTAATCAGATTTTTGAAGTAATTTTAATAACAGCATAATGCATTATATCAATGTGCCAAAAGTTATTTAGCCTTTCTTCTACCATTGACATTTCGCTATTCAATTTTCATTACTGTATCTATAACTACAATAAACATTTTTGAAGACAAATTCCTGAGATGATGATCATGTTAATTATTTTTAAGACAGGGCCTTGCTACAAAGCCCAGGCTAGCCTTAAAATTGTGACTGCCCTACCTCAGGATTTCAGATTTGGACCATCACCTCCTCCTTAGATTCTACTTTTGTTGGTAGTACAGGGTTTGACTCAGAGTTTCATGCATGCTGAGCAGGTACTCTACGCTTGAGATATGCACACACCAAACCTTTTTTATTTTAGCTCTCGGGGCCTCAGTTTTGCTGGGACCTGGCCGTGGGTCATCATTTCCCTATCTCTCCTCTACTGCCATCACAAGGGCACACCACCACAACAAACTTCTTTGTTGGTACAAAGCATTGATACTTTTGCCCAGGCTAGCCATGAACCGTTATCCTTCTGAGTTTTGCCTCTCTAGTAGCTAAGATTATAGGTGTGAACCCCACAGTGAGCCCCAAGATTATACTTATTCCTTAATGATAGATTCCCAAAGGGAAAATGACTAAAGATATAAAGTTGCGAACATTCTCAATATAGGATTAATTGATTACTGGAAAGATAACATACTCCCAATGCAACATATGAACATCTCAAACTTGTCCTCTTTGCTAATACTAACATTTTTTACTCCTATAAAGATCCTTGTGGATTTGATAGGTCAAAGTGAAACCTTGTGCTCTAATTCACCCCTCTTGGATTGGCAGCAAGATTATACACTCATCACTTCCTTTTCTTTACCTTGGTTTCCTATTTCTGAATACTCTTTCAAATGTGCTGAAGTTTTTCTTTCTTGACTATTAAATGGTATTTTTGTCCTCAGCCCTTTAAATGTCCCACAGACATTTCAAACTCAGCATGTCCTCAATTAAACTCATGTTCACTCCTACACTTGCTTCAATTTTTGGTGGTTGACATCATCAACCACCCAGACACTCTAGTCAGAAACTTGCGTCTTCTAAAGTGAGTCCCTTCTCTCATTCTCACATCCAGTCACTTTGTTTCTCCAATTCCACCTCTTAGATTAATGTATTTAAATTTTTTTTCTTACATGTCTTCCCCCTCCACTAGAAACTGACAAGTTTGCAGGAATAATAATTTATCTTCACACTTCATAGAACAAATGAATTAATGAATATTTCTTAAGCTGGGTGTGGTGTTACACACCTGTAATTTCAGCCATGTTGGGGGGGGGGGTTGGGGTAGGAAAATCATGAATTCAAGTCTAGTCTGGGGTGTACAGAAAAATCTTGCCTAAAAACAAAAAACAAAAACATCATCATTACCAACACCGTCAACAAAACTATTTTCGGGATGAGTAAGTGCTCTTTGCACAGAACTTCCAGTTAAAAAGGCATAAAACTGGGCTGGGAAGGTAGCTCAGTGGTAGAGTGCTTGCCTTGCATGCATGAGGCCCTGGGTTTGATTCCTCAGCACCACATAAATAGAAAAAGCTGGAGTGGTGCTGTGGCTCAAGTGGTAGAGTGCTAGACTTGAACTGAAGAGCTGAGGGACAGTGCCCAGACCCAGAGTTCAACTGGCCACGACCAGAAAAAAAAAAAAAAAAGGCACAAAACTTAAAACAAACTGGTACCTAATGCTAATGTAATTATGTTATTTTAGAACAAATGTGCATTAATGACTGCTGATGTTGAACATACAGATTCTACTGTTGGTCATATTTATAGATTGTCTATCACTGATTATTGAAAATCTTGCTAATTAAAGAAGAATTCCTAGCCTCGTTCTGTGGTTCATGCTTTTAATCCTAGCTACTCAGGAGGTAGAGATCTGATGATCACCATTCAAAGCCTGCCTTGGCAGGAAAATCTGTGACACTCTTTTCTCCAATTAACTACCAAACCTCATAAGTGGAGCTGTGGCTCAAGTGATAGAGCACTAACCTTGAGTACAAAACTCTCTGAGTTCAAGCTCTAGGACTAATGTGTGTATGTGAACACACACACACCCAAATTTCCTTTTTTCTGATATATATTAGTGGGATTATGAATTCACTATACAGCTTTAGAGAGGCTGATGCATAAAATCCCCTTAGCCTAAAGGGCAGCCACCAATATAAAAGGTCTAAGTATTCACTCCTTAATAGCCTTTTGTAGAAGAGATGATCTCTTTCTACCAAAATTACAAGACAATTTTTCTAAGAAAATAATAAAGTATGTAAGTATATAGGCAAGGCCTTGCTGTATAGCCCAGGCCGGTAAACACACACATACACACAATCAAAATTAACTCATCTCAATTGCATCATGTACCCATTATCAATTTATGTTAACATTGTTAACAGCTTATTGCAGGTGCAGTTCCAAAGCATTTCTAACATGAAATGCAAAATGGAAAATGATTAACTGTAAGTCTAACAATGTAGATAATTTTCACAGTGCTTTTAAACAAGTGCAAGTGCCTCTTTCTGCATATACTCTAAGAGAGCTAAAGGACATTTTGCTGGTCTTTTATCAGGAACATGATTAAAACTTAAGGTTCAATTACTTCACAATTCCCTAGGAGAGCTGATGTTTTCTTCCAACACTCAGCTGTCAGCCTAATCCACCCCAATATGAGTCTGAATGATATTTCACAGATTCACTTTACATAATCTGACACAAACACAGTAGGTTTTTTATTGTTAAATTACTAGGGTACCATATGCAGAGATAAAAGTAAAAGGATTGATCTATTTGTGCATTCACATTTTTAAGTCTTGAATAATAAACAAGAACAAAGGTTCAGGTAGGAAAGGAAAACCAAAGCAAGGGCTTTCTTACAGGTCTTCTAATTTCTCTAATTATAGAAAACGTGCTCAAAACTTCAGAAAAACTTTTCCTACATGTAATATCTTAATAAATAAATGTTTACCTCAATAAATTAGAAAGACATCAGCAATATTGAGACAATCTATTTCTGGCTAATTATAATTTGGATATAATATAGGCATCAAAAATAAAGGGGTGGTATAGTTTAAAATTTTCCAAAATGTTAAGACTTTTAGTGCTGAGTTTCCAGTTCTAGAATTGTCCATTCCCCTTGAGGGGAACAGTCTTCAGAGGAAAAACTAGCCATTGTGATACTTGCTGAGGAAGTATCAAGTGGAGATGTTAGTTCACTCCATTTGTTCAAAGTGTCAACATGTGCTATACCCTGAGGTTTAGAGTTGTCTCGTGCTAAAAGGAGGGTCTGATTGATTAAATACTGTGCTAGATTTAGGTCTTCAGGAAGAGAGTTTGTAATATTTAAGTTTGAATTCTGTTCAGACAGCAATTGCTTTAGTAGTGTCCAGTCTTGTTTTGCAAAGTGTTGGTCATCTTCTAAATCCACAGATGTAACAACATGTGTTTCTGTTTCCATTTTCTGCTCAAATGCTTCTGTTACATCCATTTCATATATTGGAGAGAGGGTTTTTGAAGGTCGGAGGTCACACATGCAGGTTTGGGCCAGTGTGTCACAATCATCTATGTCTCCTGTAATAATTCATAATACTACACAATGTAAAAATTGCTCATGTTGGTACCAGTCAGTTTTGTAGAACAATATTAACACAATATAACAGTGATAGCCCTCCAAAAAAACACCGAATGGGAAAAATAACATTTATACAAAATTGACAAATTTTTGAGGCATTTATTTTTCTATGTTAAAAATTCAAAGGTAATATTTAGCAGCAAAATCAACATAAATAACTAACAATAATTCTTCATATTGAATTTGAAAACTTAGGATACAGAAAATAAAGTATTTAAACATAAACATAGGAAGTACACATATATCTAATTCACTACAGTAGAAACTTAAAGAGAAAAAAAAAGACAATTTTTTGATGGTGACTTTTAAAATAAGTCAGTTCCAAAAGAGAGAATAAATACATTGTATCTAAAGACTTATTTGTCTATTTCACATGCAAAGGAGGATGCAAGCAAGGACAAACAAACAAAAAAGTACAACTTTTAAAGCTATCCTATTCTTATAATTTTGTTGAACAGGGATTATTAACCAGTATTTTCCTTAGTTATGATATACAAATAGTTCTCAGTCAGCCATTATTGCATGTTTTAAGTGCGGGTCATTAATCTGAGTTATTGTAATATGAAAGACAAAAAACATAAAACAATTAGACAAGTCATCTAAGCATATGAAACAAACCTAAGCTTCTTTCATATATCATCACTGCTTCTAAATATAATCTCTTTTAGGAAATTTATCTATTTGAAAATTTTAGAATAGAATTATATTGATCCTGAAAGTTTTAACCTCTGTAAAATGTATATAAATTGTAATAATTCATCTAGCTGTTAAAATAGTTTAGTGCTTTTAGTTACATATTACTATAGTTATTGCACAGACCTCTTAGATAAAAACTAGCAACTTCATGAATTTTATTAATGCATAATAAAATTTCTAACAGTCAAGAACTCTGATATTAAATTAGACATACATAATGAAGTAACAACAAACTAAGCCTTTTTGTTCTTTCATGTAAAATCTCCTGGTAGGTTATCTTTGTTTAATAAACAATCAAAATTTTTACTAGGTATTAATTCTTCACTAGGATTTTAAGTGTGCAAGAAAGAATAACGATCTGATTTTCATATTATCAAGAAATTTAGATTTTCCCTTAAAATTTTGAAACTTGCTGAATAATTAGTCTATCTAACTAAAATATAATATTCAGGGCTACATACAACTTTACATTTCTGTAAACTTATTTTCTTACGCATTAGCATTTCTATTTCTGTACATTACCTGCAGATAAAGCAATATTAGCTTTTTCGGTAGATGTAGAATGGCTCTCTTTCACTTGACCTTCCTGAGGCAGAACTTGACTCCGAAAGGAGTCCAGAGATTTTGTAGAGCTCATCTTTGGTATGTCAGAAGTCTGTTCTCTTTGATGAAGCTCCAAATGGCATGGTCTTTCTTGAGACTTCATATCACTATTCAAGAATTTGCTACGTTGCTGAAAGTCATTTTCCATATCACTTCTACTGTTTACATTTTTATCTTCTGGAAAAAGTTGTCCTTCTTTGGACAGGACATTGAATGCTTTATTTTGGTATGTGGTTGAATCACTATGTTTATCTTTCCTTGAAGAGTCAATGTTATTAAAACTCAAAAGGGTGCTTTCATTTTTACAGGCACTATTGCCTTTATCTTGTTTACACTGTAAAACTCTATCTTCTCTTTCTCGTGGGATTCTGGAATAGCAGGTGTCCCCATGTTGTTTGTTAGAAACAACATCAAAAACATCAGAAGGTGAAAGAGAATCCATAAAGGGCTGGGAGGGAGTGTGTACTTCCCCTTCATCAGACCCTAGTTCTTCACATTCATCTACTGAAAGTAAAACTGATCTTTTAAACTTTTTAGTCATAGAAAACTCACGGCTTTCATTTTCAGTTCCATCTTCAAAAGCTAAGTTAATGATTCCTTGAAATTGCTGAGGAGCTAAATTGGGTACAGAGAAATTTTCTGCAGCATTCTCTGCTTCAGATCTTTCATCTTCTGTTTCATCTGCTGAAGAAGAAACCTGATCTATTTCCTGAGCAAACTGAACACTGCCTCGAGAAGCACTCTCTTTTTCCCTTTGGTGAACAACTGTAGGTCGAGACCAAATTTCTGGCCTTTTTCTGGGAATCTCATCATCACTTGTTGAGTTAACTTGGAAAAGATCATTGCTACTTTGCTTTTTTATTTTTATTTCAATCCTTAAATTGCTATCATATATTTTTAATTCTTCAGGAGTACTAGTATCACTGCTACTTCTTCCAAGAAAATCATGGCATAGCATAGTGCCACATTTAGAAATGCCTCTGTCGTTCGACCCATCGTCATCTTGAGACCCTCCAGCATCATAATCTTCCGATCTGGGCTTTATGTCATCAGAAGATGTGGTAGCACTGCCTGTGTCAGATTCAGGACTCTCTCTCTGGTGTCCGGCAGTGGTACTCAAATTCCAGTGGCCCATGAATGGAGTGTCTGGAGTTTCATGGCTCTCCGGAGTTTCTGCTGTTTCCATATTTTTAGGGGAAATTTTTCCAGATGGTTGTACTGAAACACATTTGGAGGAAACACATGTATCTGCTTGAGCATGTTTATCTCCTTTCATAGCAGAGTCATCAGACAACTGACTCGAAACTGTCAGATCTGCATGGACTTTAGATTCTCTGTCATCCCAAACAGAATCTAAAGTACCATCTGTCCTTTCAGAGACACAAGGTGTCATCATGGTTAAAGTTTTGTTTTTATCTTTTCTCCCTACTTGTTTCTCTCCATCTGATATTAAATGGATTTGTTCTGCATTGGAGGAGTCTGAATCATAAGTTGGATTAAAGCTTAAGGAGTTTTCATTTGGACTTGAAATGATGGATTTTAGAGCAATGTTGCTATCAAATTTTGAATCTAAATTATCACTCCCATCTGAGAGAAAATATCTTTTAACTGCATTCCCATGGTTTGTGTCTTTGTGACTGGGAAATTTTGTTTCATTTTTATCTGAACAAATCTGTTTTGATTTCAGTTCATGCTCCATTGATTTATCCAGCTTTGAAACATTTTGGCATTCTAACATCAAATTCTGTTCTTGATTGCTTAATGACTTTTGTGGGTTGGATTTGCATGATGATTGGAATGCTTCCATACCACTGACTTTAGGAGTGTGATTAGTCAGAGGTCTGTGAGGTTTTGGTTCAGCGACGCTGGACTTGTTATTAACATGCACATCACGAAGCATATTTTTTTGGACAACCAGTGTTTCACTTTTTAAAGGTTTCTGAGTAGTCTGGGTTTTCAATACAATCTGTCCATGAAGTGTTTTTTGCTTTGAATCCTTATTGTTAGAACTTTCACCTTTTTTTGATAGATTTAGGTTTTTAGGCACTGACACCATTTTTGTATTAACCTTTGGCAAAGTGGTATGTCCTTGCTTGACTATTTTTCTCTTAGGTATCTGTTTATCTGTAGTAGTATTGTGGTTCAACTTTGTCACATTTTCATCACACTGCTTTGAAGAGACTGAGGATTTTACTGAATTTGGTGACTCTCCTTGGGGTCCTAAAGGAAAAAAAGTTTGAAGATATAATAGTCTCTGCTTGAAAGTAAAAGCTAGTGTTTTAAAATATAACTAATAAGATAACATATCTAATATCTACCATTCAATGGATAATTACAGATTGAAGGTCTTATGATAAAATATTTTAAGATTTTTCTGCTAAAAATATAGAGGGCCAGGAGCTACTGGTTTATGCCTGTAATCCTAGCTACTCATGAAGCTAAGATCTGAGGATCATGGTTTAAAGCCAGTCTGGGCAGGAAATTCTGTGAGATTCATCTCCAACTAACCACCAGAAAACTGAAATGCCACTGTGGCTCAATGAGGTACAGTGCTAGCCTTTAGTGGAAAAAGCTCAAGGACAGTGCCTAGGCCCTGAGTTCAAGCCCCTGGCCTACAAAAATAAATAAATAAATAAATAAAAATATAGCATGACCATGTCAGGGTAGTAGTAGAAATTGTCAAAATAGAATTTCTCAAGTAAAAAAAGATAGATTTGCATAAATATTGACAGTACAAATATCTGGATAAGCTTTAAAGGAGCAAGAAAGCCATCCCTATGAAGTTTTGAAGGGGGAAAGGATAGTTAAAGAAGAAACTACCGTTTTATATAGTCTTCTAAAAGGGACAATCAAGTTATTTATAAAAGCAAAAATTGCTGGATGTTGGTGGCTCATGGTTGTAATCCTTTTTGTTTCAAGGCGGCTGAGATGTGAGGATTGCAATTTGAAGTCAACCCAGGGAAGAAAGTCCATGATACTCTTATCTCCAATGAACTACTAAAAAGCCCTAAAGTAGAGCTGTGGCTTAAGTGGGAGAACTAACCTTGAGCAAAAGAAACTCAGGGAAGTGACCAGGCTCTGGGTTCAAGCCCCAGGACTGGCACATATTCAAACATGAATAAAAACATTTTATTTCTCATAATCAGATTGTTATTGTAGCTTATTAGGGTTAACCATTTAGAGCTGTAGTGGAAACCAGAGCTATTAACTAGAGGGAACAAGGGATTAATTTGGATACCCATTTATTGATGCTAATTAGTCTTAAAAATGATATTTTGGGTATTCATATCTGCCAAATAGAATTGTGTTTTATTCCCCAGTACTGGCAGTTAAGTCCAGGTTCTTGTGCAAACTGGGAAAGAACCTCCCCCCGCCTTTTTTTTTGCTGGTCATGAGGCTTGAACTCAGGGCCTGGATGCCATCCCTGAGCTTTTTTATTTTTTTATCGGTCATGGGGCTTGAACTATGGGCTTGGGTGCTGTCCTTCAGCTCTTCAGCTCAAGGTGAACATTCTACCACTTGAGCCTCAGCATCACTTCCTGTTTTCTTTCTTTTTTTTTTTTTTGTCAGTCGTGGGACTTGAACTCTGGGCCTGAGCGCTGTCCCTGCGCTCTTCAGCTCAAGGCGAGTGCTCTACCACTTGAGCTACAGCGCCACCTCTGATTTTCTGGTGGCTTATTGGAGATAAGAATCTCACGGACTTTCCTGGACTTTCCTGCCCCGGCTGGCTTTGAACCACGATCTTCAGATCTCAGCCTCCTGAGTAGCTAGGATTACAGGCTTGAGTCACTGACACCTGGCCCTACCCTTTTTTCCCCCCTGGTCAGTTGTGGGGCTTGAACTCATGGTCTGGGTGCTTCACTGAGCTTTTTGCTAAAGGCTAGTGCTCTACCACCTAGAGCCACAGCTCTACTTCTAGTTTTTGGGTGGTTAACTGGAGATAAGAGCCTCACAGACTTTCCCGCCTGGACTAGCTTTGAACCGCAATCCTCACATCTCAACCTCTAATGAAGTTAGGATTATAGGGATGAGCTACCAGTGCCCAGCTTAAATGTTTACTCTTTAGATATTACTAGAATAAGTTTTCTCAGCCTTGTTTCTTTCTCTCTCTCTTTTTTTGTTGGTTGTGGTACTTGAACTCTGGGCTTAGGTGCTGTCCCTGCGCTCTTCAGCTCAAGGCGAGCACTCTACCACTTGAGCCACAGCGCTACTTCCTCAGTCTTCTTTTTTTTTTTTTAAATACATTTTTTTTTTTCTAAATCGAAAACTGGTATATTGAAGATACTCTTCATAATTACCTTCCTACCAGGCATGGTGGTACATGTTGTTAGGTTTTTTTTTTTTTTTTTTCGGTCTGGTCGTGGAGCCTGAACTCTGGGCCTGGGCGCTATCCCTCAGCTCTTCAGCTCAAGGCTAGCGCTCCACTTGAGCCCCAGCGCCACTTCTGGCTTTTTTCTTTTTGCTTATGTGGTGCTGAGGAATCAAACCCAGGGCCTCAGGCATGCAAGGCAAGCGCTCTACCACTGAGCCACCTTCCCAGTCCTAGTTTGTTTTTTTTTTTATTAACTAGTTGTTAAAAAAAAAAAAAAGGTTACAATTCCCTAAGTTAGGTTATGAGTACAATGCATCTTGCTCAATGTTACGTCTTCTAAGGTTCCCACCCATTTTCCCTTTCCCATCTCTACCCTTAAGTTATGTAGTTCAATTTTTATATAATGTACATTGAATACAATTGACTGTATTTCTCATTTTTCCTCCCTCCATTCATATATTCCCTCTCTCCCCCCAACATGTTCCTGCTTACTTGTATTTATTTTGTTAAATAGGTCTGCCTTATTTTTAATTTTCAGTATTAATTCATAAGGTAATCCACACTATTTTTTGGATTTTACAAACTACTTTTACATGAAAATACCTAATGCATAAAGAAAAGTAATGTTTAGATTATCTTAGCATATTATATAATATAACCAATGTTCGTTCTTTCTTAGAACACTGAAAAACAATGGAGTGAAATTCTTCCTTCCTCTGTTATGGCTTTCTAGATTGTGGCATCATTTTAATGCTTGTTAGAGTTTTACCAATGGAATTCATATTGCCATCAATGAAACATTTAAGAAACATGGGTTTACTGTATTAAAAGATCAGAAATGCAGATTAACCTAGTGAGTCTTTTGCTTCTATCATAAAGGACAATAAAAACTAAAATTAAGTCCTACAAACACTAAAATACTTGTTTAAAAAGTGAAAGTACTAATTCTCACCTCTACACTGTGAAACAAATACGAAATAATGAAACCATGCTTATTTGCTACTGACATTCCAAATCAGTTTTGTTTAACTTACACAAGGAAGTAATATGACACTCAGAACTATTTCAGCTTTACCTTGAGTTTTAGCAAGATTAGACGGGGCACTCTTTGTCCTTTGCTGAGCTGTAGTACATTCATTGCTATTTCCTCTTTTCTTCAAAATGGCCTGTGGTACTGGATCAGTGCATCCTTTTCCATTGACCTTTTTTATTACACTAAGAAAAATGATTTGCACTCAGTGTTACAATGAGATTCCAAAGCATGACTTATAAGACTCTTATATGAAATATATTTCTCAAGAAATAATAAATATACCCCTTTTGAAAATAGAGAAACCATTTGTTCATAAGTCTTTCAAAGGTATGTACAATAAAGCAGTGTATAACATGCCATTAGTATGTACATCAGTAAAGAAAATTGCTCAAAAATACCATTGTATACATTAAATTTTTAACAAAAGATTCATTAAAATTTTTAGCTGAAGTCAGAACAGTTAACTTTCAAAAAAAGTTAACATACAGGTAAAATATTTTAAATAGAGACCTACCTATTATTTATATTAGTGTCTTGTTCATGAATGCTTTTTTTATTGGAAGTTCCATTGGTAATTCTTGAAACAAGTCGAGGTTTTACTGTTATAAATTAAGAATAAGTCAGGCTTGTGGTAGAATACATTAAATACATAACAAATTAGTGTAAATTTACCGGTTTGTATAAATAAAATTGTTAAACTGAGAAGGACTACATTTTCTCTCAGGTTGCATGACTATATGTCAATGTAGTTTTTTAGAATTGTAAAGTAAAAAAAACCCGCAGGGAATCTTGTTTCTAGGAATTTTAACCATCAGGAGTATTAAAAGTTGATGTGTTTATTCCCCAACAAAGCAAGAAAATAAAACAAAGCAATACAAAACTAATGTTGAATCCAGTTGTGGCGGTACATGCCTTGAATTCCTGAACTTGGGAGAGTGAGACTAGGCAATCATGAGACCAGACTGTTTCAAAAAGTAGTGCTGAGTTAGGGGTGGAGTGCTTGCCAGCCTGTGCCAGGCTCTGTACTGATGCCATGTACTACAAAATCAACAAACGAACAAAACCTACCTTCAGTGGAAGTTTTGACACCATCTACACTGTTCGCCATTTGTCCTGAAGAATCACAAAAGTATAGCTTCTCACCCGAAGACTTTTCTTCTCCTACTGATCTACTATCTTTTTGTTCATCCAGATCTTTGGTGGAAACCAGTAGCTCCATACTTGAACTTGTAGATCTACTGGATGTACCTGTGTTTCTGAGGCAAGGAGAGTCTTTTCCTGTCACTTTTTTCAAAGGCTTTGCTTTGGCTTGCAAATTTAAGTTTCCAGTGAGTAGCTTGGGTCTTGCTCCTGTAATTTGCCCTTCCTGATTTCTAATTCCTTTTCCATTTAATGAACTTTTTTGTCCAGTTGCTGCCACTGCTGTTGATCTTTCCACACCTTTTTGTGACATGGCTTCTGATTTTGCATTATCATTGCTTTCTACTTTGGGCTTTATTATAGATTTGGGCTTTCCAGAAATATTTTTTTCCCCATTTTTCAGTTCTTTAGTAATCTTAGATGTTACTTTTGTACCATGCTTTTCTTTAAACTCATCATGCTTCGAAGTTTTACTTATACTGTTTCTATTAGCATTTGAGGAATGTCCAGATGCTCCTAATCCATCGGATTTCATTTTTTGATTAGCAGAAAGAGAATTCCAACCCTCTTTTTTATTACTTGCCCTCCAAGATTTGTTTTTTACGACACTAGAATCAGAAACTTGTCTCCTTTGCTACAAAGAAGAAAAAACATTTTGTAAATTGACTGAAGTATTTGATACGTAATATTGTTTCAAAATAAACCAATTTATCAGAGGAAGGAAACAGTGAAGTCCATTGTATGATTTAAAGTATCTTAAAATCTGAATTATCTTTGGTGGTTTTCATATAAACGGTGTATCTGACCTTAATATCCAATTGGATTTGTAATACAACATTAGGTGCTTATTTAAAAGGCTTGTTATTTTAATTTCTAGATCTATGGTTAACACCTAAGTTCAAGATATCTTGAATAAATAACAAAATCCAAGAATTCTTCATGACTTACTCTCAGGATTATGTCATATATCATTTAACATTACAGCACTCCTAAGTCATATAGATAAGAAATTGGGACTAAAAATAGGTATATAACTCATACAAGGTCAATGCTAGTAAGGGATAGGATTAGACCTTGAGCTTCAGAGTTGTTGCCTCAAGGATGTAGTCATAGAAATGGTATACAATTAGGGACATTATGAAGATAGTTACCAAAATTTATTTCTTCAATCCTATCCAAATGTCAGATATTTTATCATTAAAGGTTTAATATCCCTTGAGAAGAGTAGTTCCTTTTGGGTATTTAAAATAAAACTCCTAGAAAACAACACATTACATCTGAAAAATGTGGGTTTTGAAACAAATGATAGTAGTATAGTATTGGCTATCTAGAGGATGTAGAAAAAAAGGAATTTAAAAAACAGCTGAAATAGGAAAAAGAAAGGTAACCAATACCTCATCATTTTTCTACACTCAATTTTGATAAGGTAACAACAAAATATTGAAAGTTGGTAGGAATTTTTAAATGTTAAGATTATATCGTCATTGCTTGTTTTGGTAAATGCTTTTTTTTCTTTATAAAGCTATTAGAAACTGTAGAAGTATAAGCAAGGGTTTTTGAATCTAAAATCCTTGGCACTATGCCTATTATATATGAAGGACTGAAAAAAATGTTAACTTATTAAAACTGTGCATATATTGACATATAGTTCAAAGTCTATTTTCTATATCTGGAAAGATCCTAATGACATTAAGAATTGTGTAAGATAAACTAGTGTGTGTGTGTGTATGCATACAAGTATGTGTATAAAGGCAATAAATGAAACAAATTGAATTTTGGATACAACTGGTATAGTTATAAAGAAATCATTAGATTCTTCTTATGGCTTTGCCTCTGAGGAGTCTGGGATATTTATGCAGTTTTAATATCTTTGGGCCTTAGGTTGTGCCTATCTATAGTGTAGAAAGTGGTCCATACAGCAGTGTTCTAGGATTGTAACGAACACATTTATACCTAAGTTTTTTGTTTTCTTGGTCAAGTCTTAGTTCTCTATTTTTAATACCTAAAGCCATACCAAGCTTTTAGATCTCTTTCCTACCCTTTAAACAGACCCAACCCTGGGTGTCAGTCACTTGTATAATATTAGCTAATAAGGAGGTTTAGATCTGAAAATCAAGGTTCAAAGCTAGGCAAAGTAGACAAATCTACTAAACTCTTATGTTCAATTAATCAGCAAAAAGAAGGAAGTGGAGACCCGACTCAAGTGACAGTATACCAGCTATGAGCAAAAAAAAAAGCTGACTGAATCTTTTATAATTTATCATATCCCAGCGTATTTTAGATCTACTCTTAGGAGAGAACTATAAAGGCACTATGCCTATGTGCCTCTTTATGTTTATATAAAATAATATATATACCTATATATCTATAGACAGAGATAAGTATGATTTTCTAAAGTAGTAATGTGTAATATGCTTAAAAGGGGTTGAGTGGCAGCTTTCACATATTCTATACTTATGCAATTAGAAATTCTATGTGAAATGGAATTCAAAAGTGTTTAGTGTTTTTCAGTCTGTAGGAGGAGTTATGGTGAATATTAGATTTAGTAGATGCTAAGTGTTCTTATGTAGAGCATCTGATGGTACTCAGATACTGTGAAGCACACTCTAGTCCAAGGAGGTTGACTGACACAAGGCCATTTCTCAGATTCTCACATCAGACATTCAGAGCTTGATCTAAATCTTTTCTTTTTTTTTTTTTCTTTTGCCAGTCCTGGGTCTTGAACTTGGGGCCTGGGCATTGTCTCTGAGCTTCTTTTGCTCAAGGCTAGCACTCTACCCCTTGAACCACGGAGCCACTTCTGGTTTTTTCTGTTTATGTGGTACTAAGGAATCAAACTCAGGGCTTCATACGTGCTAGGCCAGCATTCTACCACTAAAAGCTACCTTCCCAGTCTGACCTAAGTCTTAAACCATGAGAACTCTGTTATGGCATGGGCTACATCAATTTCTGTCCAGTGGACACTAAGGAAAAAAGAGAATTCTGTACACATTCTAAACTGAAAGTCTCAGTGTTACCTCAATATTATCAGTGGAATGCACAGAAGTTAGTATAATTTTCTATTTCAAACATATTTTGATTACATGAACCTATATTATAACAAAAAATAGCCACAATATATTAATAACCACAATAATTAAAGTTAATAATCATTAATAACATTATGGGGAAGAAAATTAAAGTTTCAGGTTATAATAAGTATATCGTGTAAGTGTGTGTGTGTCTGCAAGTGTTTAAAAAAATAATGAAATTTACCATCTTAATATTTTTAAGCACAGGCGAAGTACTATTATCTATATTAAATTGTTATACAACAGATCCCTAGTTTTTTTTTCCTGTTGCAAAACAAACTATCATCCCCTTAACACAACTCCCCTTATGATGCTCCACCTTCTGCCCCTGGTCCCAGGCAATCACCTTTCTACTTTCTGTTTTTAAGACTGTAATTACTTTAGATACCTTATGTAAGCAGTTCTTAAAGTACAACTGTATTTAGTGCTAACTATCTTTATTCATACCCCTAAAAAATTATGTGAATTAAAATGCTGAATAGAGAAAACTGGAACAAGTAAAATCTTCTTTTGTAAGAAGTAGGTTAATTAGAAAAATAGACATTGAATTAGGTCTAGAATTCTAAACAATTTCTAATGTACTGGAAGAATTCCAATATATTACTTGCCAAAAAGGTTTTCAAGGAAATGAAAAAGGTAGACATGTCTCATGACAGCTGGATAAAAATATTCACAGCATGTAAAACTTATATGAAATGTTCATTTGGTTAAAAAGAACACTCAGAATTATTTCCACTTACAAACAGCTTTAATGAAAACATTTAAAAATTATTTTGACATACAAAATAATAAAGTTGACATTGTTTGGTGCCTTTTTCATCCATACCTATATATTTTTGAAAGTTTACCTGAGAGCTAGTGAATATAGGCTTTTTGCCAAGTCTTCGATCATCACCTTTGTCAAATGCAGCTGCAGAACAAAAAACAAAAACAGCAATTCATTTTATATGAAGCATTATTATTAGTATAGAAGTACAGGAAAAATAAAATGCTAGCAGAAAAAAATTGTATTTGTAGGAAATAACAAAAAACTTGAAACCAACTTTGTATATGAGCATGATTAACTATTACATTTAAAATTTTTTTTAAATCTCATTTTCATCTTTTTTTGGCTTCTAAAACTTTGTTTTTAAAATTAGTGAATAAAAAAATGGTAAAATCTCACACTGAAGATTCTATTTTAAAAGAAACCCAGACTGTTGTCAAGTTGTGAATTTTTAGATAATTGCTTTTAGTTTTCCAAATTTCAAAAAATTATACATTATGACAAATGTTTTATAAACAATTAAATGAAGTAATATTGTCCTAAAATATAAAATTCTCTGTTGAAACTAAAAGTTTTTTTGGCTTTGGAGAAATATCATGGAATATGAGAAAAGAAAAAAATAAAGTTATACTAAAAAATAACTCAAGAATTAATTTTCAAACTTGTATCATTCTTAAATGAAATAAAAGTCACTGTGTAAGTTTAGGTCTGGAAAATGCTGAAAAATTAGTGTTTATGCTTTTAGAGTAATAATCTTAAATTTAAATGGTATCAGAAAGTATACAGGAATAGTGGTATAGGGGCTATATAGTTTAGTTAATATATTTCTTTTTTTTGAAGATTATGGGGCTTTAAGACATACTTTGAAAAAGTATATATACTAAAAGTATATATACTAAAAATATATCTCTATATATTAAAATTTTTATTTTTTTATTAAAATAATTTATGTAAAATACTTTAAATTATCGGTAACTCTATCATGTTTCTTCTACAATGTCTATTCTGTAAATATGTGCTGTAAGACGAAGCAAAATCCTCGAAATGGCATTTGTAAAAACTGATTTGCAGTAAGCAAATGACTCTACTTAATAACACACAGGAATCAAGAAATTTTCCAAAAGGTCAGTAGTAACTCAATAAGAATATAAGCGATGTTACAACAAAGACAACCCAGAAACATTCCTTTTCCTTGATTTTCATTGTAATTATGTAACAGTATTCATTATTATTCACATACTTAAGATTTAAAAATATTATTACAGTGTTGTAATACATTGAAAAGTTCTTTGGGATAACTAGTTCTATTACCAATGGCATTTTGTTTAGGTATGTCTATGTGTATGTGTATATATATATTTTTTAATTAGTACTTTGAAGATTTAAATATCATTGTCTGAAATTCAACTTAGCTATGAGATCCTCTAAAATAGAGAAAAACAAAATTTGCTACTAATCAGGAGGGTGAAGGACACCTACTCAAGGAATGTTCATCTTATTTCTTCATATTGTACAGATTTGGTAGTAAGGATAAACTAGATAAAAATCAGCACAGAAAAAGTCACAAGGAAAAAATTCAAATTTCTAAATATCTCATGAGTTTTTAATTTGCAAGATAATAAAAACTTCTTTGTAAAGTGTTCTTCAAATTATGTCTATTTGTACCATCATGCTATAAATAGCAAGACAGGGCAGGTCACATTCTAAATCATTTAATATACCTATGCATTATCAAGAAAATATTTTATCAAAGACAGATTCCACTTTTCAAAGTATTAAAATGTTTGTTTCATAAAATATTGTCACAGCTTAAGTGTTTTTAAAAGTATACTTGTTCAATATGCTGGTGTTATTGCTTAAGACATTTACCTGCTTTAACCCCCAAATAGTCATGAAGCCATTTTTGGTTCCACCCTGAATTTCTTATAGTAGTATTTTAAAATAAGTATATATTCTGATCAATATACATCTTTTGTTTAATGCTAATGTTTCAAATGGTATCCATTAAATGTACAGACCACTGTGCAGCTCCTGAGGGACACTCCGCAATAGCACACACCACATCACCGAACCAATCAATTGTGAAATAAAGCCATCTAATTTAGGCAAAACCACAAGAAAGGGTATCTTATGAAAAAAAAGGAAGATCTTAGTGGCAAAATGTATTTTAAAAGAGGGATGAAAGTATGTTCAGTAATCTCTTCTACATGAATTATATCCTTTTATACTTCTAACCTCTTCACAAGAATGCTTTTAAGCAAATTTGGCTGCTACAGTAGGACAAAAAATTGATACATACAAAGAGAATGAGTTTCATTTTCTAAAAGCAGCAAAAAAGCATAATTTACTGAAACTGTCTAACATACTATCACTAGTTTTGGTTAGCATCCTAATATTGAACAGAAGCACAAATATTAATCTAACCACTATTCAGAATGTCCTCAAAATATCTTCCATACAAAGACTGTAATATGATAATTTAAAAAATTCAAGGCTAACATACCTGCTTTGATTTTCTGTTGATCATCTGTGCTCATCAGTTTCCAGCTTTCTGTGTGACGAACAGCATAGAAAGACTGAACCAGGAAGATCCACAGCTTATCACGCAGAGCTTGGATCGTGCACGTAAAACCCTGTGTTCAAGCAACAAATCAGCAGCTGGTGTGAGCCACATTGTCATAGCAACCAGTCATTATTCCTTTCCGAATCTACTTACTCCTAAGCCAGATCAATGATGTCATCACTTAGATTTTTAAGATCGTTGGGTACATGTTATTTATGAAAGCTTACTCATTAATAGAATTTAATAGTGAACATGAAGCTAAATCTGAACAGCTGAACATTTTTAAAGCATCAGAAGCCTTTATATAGATACCTTCCACAGTCTTTCCAAATCAACTATGACATTACAAGGTCAAATACTCTATACTAGTGTAATAAATATGTTGAAATATTTTATTACTCTTGAATAAGTTAATAAATATGCTAAACTATTTTATCATTCTTATCTAAAAATGCCAATAATTTGCAATTAGCTTACTGTCATTAACTGCATTTTAAAATAAGAAATACTTATAATTTGCTTTTTCCTAGTCTAATTTTAAAATAGGATTTTAAAGAGAAAGGAAATTAAGAACATATAAGAACATAATTAATATTTTTTGAAATATTCATTTCATAACTATAAATTAAGTATAGTAACTAGAAATACTCGTTACATCTTGCCAAAAAATATTGCTGAGTACCAAACTATGTTTAGAATTAAATAGCCAAACTGCCAAATTCTAAACTTTTATAAGAATTTCATTTGGAAATGAATAGACTATAAATAATTTTTCTATTATGAAAATTCCAAACATCTTCAGGGTAAGGATAAAGAGGGGAAAATGAAGAAAGGGGTAACATTGACCAACCAGCACTATACTCAAAACCTGACTTATGGAATTGTAACTCCTTTGTATAACTTTTTTTGGGGGGGGGTCTGGTCATGGGGCCTGAACTCTGGGCATGGGCGCTGTCCCTCAGCTCTTCAGCTCAAGGCTAGCGCTCTACCACTTGAGCCACAGCGCCACTTCTGGCTTTTTTCTTTTTGCTTATGTGGTGTTGAGGAATCGTACCCAGGGCCTCACGCATGCAAGGCAAGCGCTCTACCACTGAGGCACCTTCCCAGCCCTGTACAACTTCTTAACAACAACAATAATAATATAATTTTTTTTAAAAGAAAATTGCAAAAACACACAGAAGTAGAGAAGATAATCAACCCCAGGTATCTACTGCCTAGCGCTTCATTGACTCATACAATATTTAAAACACACAAGTAGCTGGGTGCCAGTGCCTCACACCTGTAATCCTAGCTACTCAGGAGGCTGATATCTGAGGATCATGGTTCAAAGTCAGCCCAGGCAGGAAAAGTCCGTGAGACTGATCTCCAATAAACCACTTGGAAAACCTGAAATGGTGCTGTGGGTCAAGTGGTAGAGCACTTGCTTTGAGCTGAAGAGCTGAGGGGCAGCACTCAGGCCCAGAGTTCAAGCCCTACGACCGACAAAAGAAAAAGAAAAAGAAAAAAGAAAAAAAAACCCACACAAGTAATTTAAAATCTCTAAACACTTCCAATATTACATTATTTTAATGAACTATATTACATTTAGTACCATTTCTTGTGTATTTTCAGAGTTCAGTAATGTTTCCAGAGCCATAAAAAGAGAGCAACTATTTTCAGTGGTAATATTTTCTTCAATTGCTTTTAAAATTTTGTCCAACAAATCAGCTGTGCTGCTCATCGCTTGTGACTGCAAAACATACATAGTGATTTTCAGTAGAAACATGAAAATATATGTAAGAAATATGAAAGCCTAGCATGAAAGCAGAATAACCATCTTAACTGACTATATGAGTTCAACACCAGAAATCATAGGTGCCTTTTCCTATTCCTTTGTTAAAAAAATCTGCATATTATATATCCTACATGCATATTGTTTTTAAGAGACAACACAGTTCTAGTATCAGAAATATGCAGTAAGAATTCTTTATGCAATGACTACTTCTAGAGAAGGTAGCTGCTAAGTCAGAGAGGAAATTCTGCAGGGACCATAATTGTATTACTGATCAAAACAATATCATGGGTAGAGGTGTAGCAAAGCAAGCATATGCTCTGGGTTTAATCTAAAGGGAAAGAAAAATCTATGATTCTGATTTCTAAAATGTGGCTCTGGTGACTGACAGAGCTGGCTAGTGTCACGGTATGCCTTGCCAGTGGACTCAAACCTGTCCTTCCTGCCTGCCTTGTGTTGCGAGCCCACATCCTGTCCATCATGCTAACTCTGCCATCTGCTATGGAATTTATTTAAATCACACTAATTTAATCAAAGGCAACCTGCACTTAAAAATCTCTTACATAATTAAAATTAGAAAACAAAGAAAGGATTAAATAAAGGATGAAATTTTAGATATAGTACCTGTAGGAAAAGAGTGAAATTTTCACTCTGAATGATGCTGGGGAAGTTTTCTACAATAAAGGCAATGCACTGTTCTTGGAGCTGAGATGCCATGGCCAATGCAGCTTCTGTCCATTTTACTCTGGGTAAACTGAGGATCAGCTTATCACTTTCCATCAGAAGAAAAGCGGCATTCTTATCACTCTAGAATTTTAAAAAAATATACAGGAATTTTAAAAAAATGGAATTAAAAACAAAAAGGTTAGGTGGAATTACTGCTTATAACAAAAAAAGTTTCAGGGGGCTGGGAAGTTGGCTCAGTGGTAGAGAGCTTGCCTTGCATGCCTGAGGCCCTGGGTTCGATTCCTCAGCACCACATAAGCAAAAAGAAAAAAGCCGGAAGTGTCGCTGTGGCTCAAGTGGTAGAGTGCTAGCCTTGAGCTGAAGAGCTGAGGGACAGTGCCCAGGCCCAGAGTTCAGACCCCACAACCGGACCCAAAAACAAAACAAAACAAAAAAAAAAGTTTCAGGTCCACTCTCCCTCCCACCATGACTCGCTTCAATCAGATAGATACTATCATTGTAACTTTAATTAAAATATTCATTCGTTCACTCATTCATTCAAAATTAATCAAAAGGGCAAATTTTGAACTAGAAAAACCAACTCTGAAAGGTAGCTAAATAAACCTGAGAATAAAATTTAGAACTACAAAGAAAACAAAATTGACTTCTCTGAGATTATCATTACTGAGTTCATTTGTGTGCAGAGTCAGGTGTAGAGGTTCATGCCTGTTATCCCAGCATTCAGGAAGATTGTGAGTTTGAGAAAGCCTGGGCTCTACCTGAGTTCTAGGCCAGCCTTGATGACAGAGGGAAACCTTTTTACAAACAAATAAAGTATATGTCTATAGAGATAATCTATAACTATAGGTCTATACTGATTTGGCAGGAGTTCTTTTATAATCATAAAATATATGTCCTTAAGTGAAAAATTCAGAAAGGCTAAAAATTACTTATTCTTTCTCTTTTCTAATTTGTAAAGATTCTATTTGTTATATTTTTTCATTTAGTGATGATTCATTTTATGCCACAGAATATATATTCACAAGTACTAATTTCTATGAAAAGTGGAATGACATCTCACAAATCCAAGGAACAGGGAAAAATGGCAAATATGACGCATCTTGTTGGTGTTGGGTTTCTAGTTCTTAAAACAATGCTTAGAAAACATTAATTTATTACCTTACAGACTACAGGAGATTAAAACAACAACATGGCCAAAAAGTCTTTGCAGCTCCATTCACCAAGAGGTATACTCTATTTCCTCACGCCTTGAATATGGACTGATCTTTTCATTTGTTTTAATGGTGAAGTGCAAGTTTCAGAGCCTAAGTCTCAAGAAATCTTGCAGCTTCTGCCTCTATCCTCAGAATCCTGGAACCACTAGGAAAAGCCTTTTAAGAAAAAAGCTTGGAAAGAAAGATTGTGTGAGTTGGATATGGTGGCTTTTTAATCCCAGCTGTTTGGAAGGCAGAGTAGATTATGATTCTAGGTCATTCTGGTCCAGAAGTTAGCAAGATCCCATCTCAATAAGTAGGGCATGGTAGTTCACATCTGTAATCCCAGCTATGTAGGAGGAACAGGTAGGAGAATCATTTTTTTAATTGAAAAGGTGATGATCTGGGGGTTACAGTTACATAGGTAAGGCAATAAGTACATTTGATTTTAATCACTGTTACCCCATCCTTTATCTCCCACTAGGAGGATCATTATCTGGGCAAAAATGCAAGATCTCAGTTGAAAAATAACTAGGGCAAAAAAGGGTAGTATTATCATTCAAATGCTAGAGTGCCTGCCTAGCAAGTAAAAGGCCTTAAGTTCAAATTTCAATACTTAAAAACAAACAAACAGAAGGAAAGAAAGGAGTAGAAAAGTAAAGGAGAAGAAGGGAAAGAAGAGAACAGAAAACAAAGCTTTGAGCCTACCCACAAGAGGAACTTGATCTTGCCACAAGCAAGATCAGCAGAAGAATCATCCAATCAAGCCACAGAATATAAGAGATAACAAATCCTAGTTTTAAGCCTTTTAGTTGTGAGATAGGTTTAACATATAGCAATGGGAATGAAAGAAAGACTTAGCACTGACTGTAAGAGATGGGCTTTCCACACCTTCTCAATCTATAGTATGTCTTCCCTGATCCCACACCTACACCAGATTCCTTTGTCTCAAAGAACTGGTCCTTTTTTTTAAAGTGCTTAAATCATTTGCAGTTATTCAAACATGAACACATGATTAATGTCTGTCTCCCTCACTATGCTGTATGTTCAATGAGTGTGAAACCATGTCTGGTCTCCCCAGGGCCTAGTAAGGAACTAGGTCATAGTAAACACTCAGGTAGTCTCACTGGTCCTTTAACATAGAGACTAAGGATGTAAGTGGATTTCTAAGATAACTTAAGTTTAATCCTGGAACATTAAAACCTTAACATTTTTACATTCTTAGCAAGAATTTTTTTTTTTTTTTTTGTCGGTCGGGGGGGCTTTGGGCGCTGTCCCTGCACTCTACCGCTTGAGCCATAGAAACACTTGCAGTTTTCTAGGGGTTTATTGGAGATAAGAATCTCACAAACTTTCCTGCCCGGGCTGGCTTTGAACCGCAGTCCTCAGCTCTCAGCCTCCTGAGTAGCTAGGATTACAGGCGTGAGCCACCGGCGCCCAGCTTAGCAAGAATTTTTTAAAATGCGTAATGTATTTCCATTGCTTTAACAGAGAAAAGAACATACTTTGCCATTATTTGAGGTTTTTGTTGTGCTGCTGTGTTTGCTAGTACTGGGGCTTGAATTCAGGTCCTTGTGCTCACTTGGCTTGCTTGACTGGTGGTCTACAACTTGAGGCATGCTTCAAGTCTGTTTTTGTTGATTATTTTTGGAGATAAGAATCTGTGGACATTTTTTTTCCTCAGGCTGGCTTTGAATTTTGATTATCCAGTTCTCAGCCTCTTAAGTAGCTAGGTTTACAGGCATAAACATCCAGCTCAAGTCTTTTATTTTTTTAGTACTATAATCTTTCCTCCTATAGTGACTTTCTGAGTAATAGTGCAATTACTAAGAATCTTAGGCAGTAAGCCCAATTTATTCCACTATAGGCATTATTCTGATTGTGGAACCAAATGCAGGGTATGCAAATCAATTTGGCAGATAGCAGTAGTGCTTACTATATGCATAATGCCATGTGCTCTAACAGTAATTTTTTACAGTAGAGATACAGAGTACAGTTTATAATATAGCTTAGAATTTCTTAGAAAACTAAAATACAGATACAATTAAATGATAATATAAATAATATTTTTCATAATGATTTGAACATATGACAAATATTAAATGTCAGAGTATCTTGAATTTCAAAGAAGAAATAAAATATACTTCTAGGCCAGGGGTAATACTAGGAAAAGTCCTTCTTTTTGTCCCATACTAACCAATTTCAAGTCAGTATTATTTTTCTTTATCCTTCCAGAATGATTTTGTACAACACACATACAATCACATGTACATGCGTGGGCACGCGCACATGCACACACGCATACACGCACGCCCACACACACTGTGTTCCCTTATTTAATTCAAATGGAGACAGCATACCATACATTCTACTTTGTCTTTTACACTTAGCATACATCTTAAAATTTTTTCTTGTCAATGTATGGAGAGCCCTTTTACTATCTTGGGATTTCATTTTTGTGAGAGACTGGGTATCAATATGTAGCCTATGATATTTTTGATAGTGAAATTACCATATAGAGGGGTTACAACTAATGGGCAAGATAATGAGTACATTTCTTATCAAGCATTGTTGCATCCGCCTATAATATTCTTGAATTCATGATGTAACCCAGATGTTATCCTCCTTCCTTCCTCTCCTTCTGAGTGCTGGGATTATAGGTATGCAATACCACTTCTGGTCCTGTTATTGTATTAATAGCTATTTAATAGTCCATAATATAGATACATCATTTAATTAGTTCTTGATTGTTTCCAATGTTTTGTTGTTATACTAACAAATTACCTTGTGTAAACATTTTACATATATATGTATTTTATCTATAGAGTTAATGGGTTAACACTGTATTTCTTAGCATGGGTTCTACAGAAAAACTGAAAGGGAGAAATAGGTTTGTCCATAGATAGCTTATTTTAGGGGATTCAAGGCCCAGGGAGAAAAAAACAGGGAAGGGAAGAAAGTGAGGCTACAGGTATGTTTTCTAGCTTCTTATATTCAAAGTGTGCATGCAGTACTAGCATCAGTCATAGCCTGTTACAAATCTGGGCTCCGTGGGTCATCATTTCAGTTACTGAGTTTAAATCTGTATTTAAACACAATTGCTAAGTGGTTTATATATACATCAGTTTGAGAAACACTGACAGAGTATTCACTGCCTGGGAGTTAGTCTTGTGTAGGACTCCCTTATGATGAATATGGAGGATGAACTTTGAATTAACCATTCAAGAGACAAAGAAGAAACATTTAACCACTGGTTCCCATCTCCCTTGGTCAAAACTTACCCTCTGGAGTGTCAACTCCCTTTCATTGCCAGGATTACAAGGTTCAGCATGGCTATGCTGGAGATATAGCTATTGACAGAGTGCTTGCCTTGCATGTATGAGCCCTGGATTCAATCTTAGCATTGCAAACAAGCAAGCAAACTAAGTAAAGAACTGTTGAGATGTAGGTATCTCATGTGGGCCAGCTCTGACACCACAGAATAGGAAGTGAGAAAGAATATGAAATAGCTGAGCAACAGTGCTATCAGATCACACCTGTGTTCAGCTAGATTGCTACAGCAATGATCAGAGTATAAATATGGGCCAAGAAGATATGAACTAAGATACCATGGTAGCCAAATACTGCCAACGTATGTTCAATGCAGCACTGTTTTAAAAATGGCAGATTCAGATTCTTCCCTATCAGTCTGGAGACATGTATTTAGTTGTTCAAAGTCAGTACTAAAAAAGAAAGAACGAAAGAAAGAGTTCTGAAACTCGTTTCAGTTATATATATTATCAGATGGGCTATAATGGGAAAAAAACCCCACTTAGTTTTAGCCAGTCAAAAAAGTTTGGAAAACAGAGCAAAAGCCACATTAACTCATGCTCTCCCAGGAATTAATTAATACATTTCTGTACATCACACAATATAGAACCAATTTCCTTATTTTTACCATTTTGAAAGGTAGAAAATGGTAGGATGCTATAGTTTCAATGTCCATTTCTTTCTTTTTTTTTTTATTGTGAAAATACCATACAGAGGGGTTACAATTACATGGGCCAGGTAATGAGTACATTTCTTATCAAGCATTGTTGCCTTCTGTTTCCCCTTCCTATCCCTTCCCATCTCCCTGCCCCCCCCAACCCCGCCCTCAATGACCATTTCTTAAATGAAGTACAGAGTCTACTATTCATATGAAAAGATACTGAATTTCTTTTGTGACCTTTTAATTCTATACTAGGTTTAGCTTTCCATTAAAAAAAATCAATCTGTAGAAACTCTGTTAGAATTTATACTATAAATGTATGAACTATATATAACTTGTTTTTTCTGACAGTGCTTAAGATCTTTTTAAAAAAAGAATACTCTTTTAGCTGAGCACCAGTGGCTCATATCTATAATCTTAGCTACTCTTGAGGCCAAGATCTGAGGATCATGGTTTGAAGCCAGTCCAGGCAGAAAAGTCCCCATAAGACTCTTATCTCCAATTACCCATACAAAAACCAGAAGTGAAGCTATTGCTCAAAGTGGTAGAGCACCTGCCTTGAGCAAAAGAGCTCAGAGACAGCGCCCAGACCCTGAGTTCAAGCCCTACAACTAGAAAAAAAAACAAAAAACAAAAATCCAACTCTTTTTAGGGCATTTTTACTATGTAGAGATGGTATGTTTTTATGTAATCAAATTTCCTTTGTTGCTTCTGAATTTTGTAGCTCCATTCTGTGCAAGATTACAAAGTAATGACACTATATATTATAGGATTTTAATTGCTGAATTTTTAACATTCAAATATCTGACTTATTTGGAATATATCCCTACTATGACATATGAGGTGTGAATTCAACTTGAATTTTTTCCAGCTGCCTTCCATTATCCTAACATTATATATTATAATTCATACTATTTCTTAATACTTGTGATATCAAGTTAGTCAAATAGGCATTTATCCTTTAGCCTTAAAACTAGTAACTGAGCATGTATGTGTATATATATATATATATATATATATGTATATGTATATATATATATATATATTCACACATATATCAGCTTAATTTGGCTCAACAGGGCAAAAATTTGTATATTTTTAAAGGATTTAAACAGTTTAAGAACAAGAAAATAGTTAAACCATGACTTGAAATGTTACAAATGAATTCATTATAAAGCTGGTAGGGAAATCTGAGATATCTCTTACTACAAGTCCAGCTCCCAGTTTCTGTCCTGGGACACAAAGAGTTGGAGCTTACCAAAAACATCTTAATTTTTCTAGATCATTCCCAGAGGACTGGCTTTGTCTTGCTTGTCTTGGGGTAGTAATAAAACCCCAGAATAATGCAGTTATGCTTGAGGATTACTGAGAAAAGAGAAGGTGGTTTGGGCTGGGAATCAGTCTCTTACCTTAGCATAGCACAAAGTGCTAGTATCTCTAGCTGAGCTGGTTGGCAAAGGTCTTCTCCAGCAGAAGGCCAGTACAAAAAGCCTGGCTGTTCTGTCTAATATGCAGGGAAAAAAATGTGGGTGTGTGCAACACATGGCAAGGAAAATGAAGAGTCAAAGAGATAAGCTTCAAACAAAAGAATAAGAAGGCAAGGACAGAAGCCAACTCACGTGAAATGACTACAAGCATACCTCAGAGAAGAGTTTAGTTCCAGACTGTCACAATGTTGTGCAATGACTTACAGTAGTGCAAGTCACATGAAATTTTTCATTGTGTAGAGCACACAGAAGTTATTTATACTGTACTGCAGATTATTAAGTGTGCAACAGCATTATGCCTAAAGAAATGTAAACAACTTAATTAAAAACACTTTATGGATAGGGGACCAAGATGGCGACGGGGCAGTAGGGAAACGCCACAGCTCTCTCCAACCAAAAAGAGAGTTCGAGTTCCAACCTTTAATCTCCCCAAGAGACCGACAACAACAAAAAGACGAACACTCAGAGAAAAACCAGAGGTGGAAAATAACAAAAAAAAGAAAGAGAGGAAAAGAAGAATTTCAGAACAGAGAAGAGCGAAGACCCCTCCCCCAACCTTTACTGGCCGCGCGGCAGTGCGCCAAGCCGCCGGCCAGCCGGCCCGGCGGGGGCTGCCGGAGCCACAGAGACACAGGGGGCTGCTTGCAGATCACCAGGTACCGGATTGCAGAACAGCGGATCGCCAGGAACAGAGAAACCTACCAGCCGGGAGTCTCCAGGAGGATCCCACCCAACACATCACTCTCCACCGGAGAGGAGAGGCTCCATCCCGCCAAAGCCGCCCGGCACCAGCAGCGCCACAAAGGGACCTGCCCGCAGACCACCCGCCCAATCGCGATTGCAACGACCCGGCGGGGGGCCGCCCAACTCAGCCCGCAACCACCCCAACTGAACTCGGACTGCAACAACAACTGACGGACTGCAACAACAACTGACGACCTACAGGGTGAGTACCCATCAGGGGACAGGGAATCCATCAAGGGAGACCAGAGCTGGAGGGAATCCCCAGACCCTGACCTAGACTCCCTACCCCAACACCCGGACCACAGGACCCACTAAAACTGGGAACTGTTCGAGAGCTCCACCAGCCGGTGGAGCACACTCTGCTGGCCAGGCCAGAGCAAGAGCGCCCCTGGAAGGGAGCTTAAATGCTCAAGCCAGGAACAGTGCCCCTGGGTCAAGACTACCAACAGTAGAAGAAATTTGAACTGTGTCCTCCAGGCTGCATAACCAAGGTGGTATACACATTAGCACAGGCCTAACGAGCGCGCTCCAGGCTGGGGCCGGAACCAGGCCAGGGGACTGGCGCCTGAACAAAGCAAAAAGGGTCAGAAGTGGGGCTGTGGCTCAAATGGTAGGGTGCCAGCCCTGAGCTGAAGAGCTGAGGGACAGCACCCAAACCTAGAGTTCAAGCCCACAACCAGCCCAAAACAAACAAACAAAAACACAGCAGGAGCCCATAGCAGACTCCAGTATTTGGGAGAATGCATCCAGAGCATCTGATCTTCCCAAGAGCACCCGCAGGAGCAAACACAAGCAGTCTAGGCTGCTCAACCCTTCCAAAGGCGGGAATTGCTACAGCAGAGAGCTGAGAATCCTAAGTGAATAGCAGCTGGAAATAGGCTCCCAACAGAATCCAGATCAGGCACAGACTCTCTCTACCAATACAGAATCAGCAACCAAGCAAAGACAGACACACCAAAACAAGATTGAAGAGCAGTCTCCTGAACCCCCATGCGAAAATCACAGAGAAAAATCACAAGGTTTACCACTACCCAGGACAGCAAGCTCACCTCAAAAGCCAGCAGCCACGCAGGGGAGAGCCCCAGTGGGAGCAAAGCAGGAATGGAAGACAAAAACTACATCCAAGGGTTGCTGGAGGCAATGACTCAAGAAATAAAGCGAGAAATGGATCAGAAATTGAAAGAGCACAAGGATGAACTATCAAAAGATATACAGGATATCAAACAAAAATTGGATGCAAAAATAGAAGCTGCACAAACCTCAGTAAGAAGTGAGATAAACGCCAAATTAGAGGTAATGCATACTGATATCACCTCATTGAGAGGTGAGATCAGTACTCTGAGAACCAACATTGAATCCATAAAGGGATCCATTTCCACCATGCAAACCACAATAGAAGCCACGGTCAACAGAGTGAATGAAATGGAAGGTAGAGTGTCAGATACAGAAGACAGAATACACCAACTGGACCAAAAAGTGACAGATATGGAAAAATCACTCAAATTAAACCAAAGGGAAATTCAAGAGCAAGCAGATAATGCTAAAAAATTTAACCTTCGCATAATCGGAGTGGACGAAGGTGAGGAATTCCAGAGCAAGGGAATGCAACACCTATTTAACAAGATAGTCAATGAAAATTTTCCCCACCTCAAAAACGACCATCTTAACTACATCACAAAAGCTTATCGAACACCCAACAAGCAAGATCCCAGGAGAAACACTTCTAGGCACATAATAGTAACAATGATGGATCTGAATAATAAGGAAACAATCCTGCATGCAGCAAAAATGAAGAAGGAGCTATACTACAACGGGAAAAAAATTAGAATCACTGCAGATCTCTCCACACAAACAATGAATGCAAGAAAAGCCTGGGAAAGCACCATACGAGCCCTGAGAGCCAATAACTGCCAACCCAGACTGATATACCCGGCAAAGCTAGCATTCACATTCGATGGAGAACTGAAAACTTTTAATAGCAAAGAAAAACTAAATGAATACATAAACATTAAGCCAGCATTACAAAGAATTCTAAGAGGGGGGACACAACCTGAAGAAAGCAACCAGGAACTGGGACCTGCCCCAAACAGGCATTACTCAAAGTCTAACTGAGCAAGCACAGGAGGAAAGGAAAGAAGAAAAACTTAGGAAAACGGAATGGCAGGGACAACAATGCATCTCTCTATACTTTCTCTTAATATAAATGGGCTGAATTCGCCAATTAAAAGAAAACGAACTGAGGACTGGATCAGAAAACAAGACCCATCCATCTGTTGCCTTCAGGAGACCCACCTCTCAGCCAAACATACAAACAAACTCAGAGTGAAGGGGTGGAAAAGGATCTACCAATCAAATGCCCCCAATAAGAAAGCAGGTGTAGCTATCCTGATATCTGACAAAATAAACTTTTCATTAAAATCAGTACAGAAAGACAAGGACGGACACTACATATTAATAAAGGGAACAATCCAAGAGGAGGATATAACCATCATCAACTTATATGCCCCAAATATTGGTGCACCCAGATATGTTAAACAAATGCTCTCAAACTTACAGAATAAAATAGATCCCAATACGATAAAACTAGGAGACTTTAACACGCCACTCTCACCAAAGGACAGGTCTACCAACCAGAGGATTGGCAAAGAAGCTACCGAATCAAGTGAGGCCATACTTCAAGCGGAATTAACTGACATCTACCGAGTATTTCACCCTAAAACAACACAGTACACATTCTTCTCAGCAGCTCATGGAACTTTCTCCAAAATAGACCATATCATAGTTCATTCAAGGAACTTAAGCAAATACAAAGGGATCGACATAATCCCCTGTATCCTATCTGACCACAGTGGAATCAAGCTAGCTCTGAATAACAAAGCATACCGCAGAAATTTCTCTAATACATGGAAATTGAACAGCACACTCCTTAACAAGGCCTGGGTAACAGAAGAGATCAGAGAAGAAATAAAGCATTTCCTAGAACTCAATGAAAATGAAAACACCTCACAAAGAAACTTGTGGGACACAGCAAAAGCAGTCCTGAGGGGCAAATTTATTGCCCTCAGTGCCCACATCAAGAGAATGGAGACAGACCAAGTAAATAATCTCATGTTGCAACTAAAACAGCTAGAAAAACAAGAAAAAATGGGACCTAAAGCTACTAGACGAAGCCAGATAACCAAATTGAGAGCAGAGATTAACCAATTAGAAAATCAGAAAACCATAACCAAAATAAACCAAACAAAAAGCTGGTTCTTTGAAAAAATAAACAAAATTGATGGCCCGTTGGCAAGATTAATTAAAAAAAGAAGAGAGGAAACCCATATTAATAGGATTAGGGATGCCACGGGAAACATCACAACACGTACCCAAGATATCCAAACAATTCTAACAGACTACTTTCAAAAGCTATACTCTCTAAAGGAAGAAAATCTGGCGGAAATGGATGCATTTTTAGAGAAATACAAGTTACCCAAACTGAGCAAAGAAGAAGTTAACCAATTAAATAAGCCAATATCCTATAATGAGATACAGGAAGCTATCAAAAGTCTTCCAACAAAAAAAAGCCCAGGACCAGATGGATTCACAGCAGAATTCTATAAGACCTTTAAAGAAGAACTAATACCCATACTCCTCAAGCTCTTCAGAGAAACAGAGAAGGAGGGAGCTATCCCAAACTCATTCTACGAAGCCAATATCACACTCATCCCCAAACCAGGCAAAGACCCAACCAAAAAGGAGAATTACAGGCCAATCTCCTTGATGAACACAGATGCAAAGATCCTTAACAAGATTCTAGCTAACAGAATCCAGAAACACATAAAAAAAATAATACACTATGATCAGGTAGGCTTCATCCCAGAGACACAGGGATGGTTTAACATACGTAAGTCAATAAATGTAATCCAGCATATCAACAGAGCCAAGGTCAAGAATCACATGATTATCGCCACAGATGCAGAAAAGGCCTTTGATAAAATTCAACATTCATTCATGCTAAAAGCTCTGGAGAAAATAGGAATAGAAGGAACATTTCTAAAAACAATAAAAGCCATTTATGACAGACCAATAGCCAATATTATACTTAATGGGGAAAAGCTACAACCAATCCTCCTAAAAACAGGAACAAGGCAAGGATGCCCACTGTCTCCACTCCTCTTCAACATAGTCCTAGAACCCTTAGCCAGGGCAATAAGGCAAGAAAAAGACATTAAAGGGATCCGCATAGGGAAAGAAGAAGTGAAACTATCCCTTTTTGCAGACGACATGATACTATACCTCCACGATCCCAAAAACTCCATCCCCAAACTTTTAGAAATCATAAGTCACTTCGGCAAAATAGCAGGATACAAAATAAACCCACAAAAATCAGTTGCCTTCCTATACACTGATAACGCACAGGAAGAGAGGGAAATAAAGGGAGCAACCCCATTCACAATAACCTCCCAAAAAATAAAATATTTAGGAATTAACCTAACCAAAGATGTAAAAGAACTATTTAATGAGAACTATAAAAAGTTAAAGAAAGAAATTGCAGAAGACACTAGGAAATGGAAAGACCTCCCATGCTCCTGGATAGGCCGACTTAATATAGTAAAGATGGTGATACTTCCAAAACTAATATACAAATTCAATGCAATTCCTATTAAAATCCCAATGACGTACATCACTGAAATACAGAAAACAGTCCAAAAATTTATATGGAACAACAAAAGACCTAGAATAGCCAAAACAATTCTAGGGGATAAAGACAATATGGGAGGGCTATCCATGCCGAACTTCAAACTCTACTACAGAGCTATAATCACAAAGACAGCATGGTACTGGCACAAAAACAGACCCGAAGACCAATGGAACAGAATAGAAGATCCAGATATAAATCCACAGGCCTACAGCCAGCTGATATTCGACAAAGGAGCCAAAGACATACAATGGAAGAAACACAGCCTCTTCAACCGCTGGTGCTGGGAAAACTGGGCAGCCACATGCAGAAAACTAAAAGTGGACTCCAGCCTATCACCATGCACCAACATCAACTCAAAATGGATTAAAGACCTTAACATTAAACCTGAATCTCTGAAACTACTGCAGGACAGAGTAGGAGAGACACTTGAACTAATAGGCACAGGAAGGAACTTCCTGAACAGAGTCCCAGGGTCACAACAAGTTGGAGAGAGACTCGACAAATGGGACTACCTTAAAATAAAAAGCTTCTGCACAGCTAAATCTATCGCAACTAAGCTAGAAAGACAACCAATTGGGAAAAAGTATTTACCAGCAATATATCAGACAAGGGGTTAACATCCTGTATATACAGGGAACTCAAGAAACTAATCCCTCCCAAACCTAACAAACCAATTACTAAATGGGCAAGGGAACTAAAGAGGGACTTCTCAAATGAAGAAATAAAAATGGCAAAGAAACACATGAGGAAATGTTCATCATCCCTGGTGGTGAAGGAAATGCAAATAAAGACAACCCTGAGATACCACCTTACCCCAGTCAGAAGGTCCCACATCCACAAATCAGCCAACGACAAATGCTGGAGGGGATGTGGAGAAAGAGGAACCCTATTACACTGCTGGTGGGAATGTACACTTATACAACCACTTTGGAAAGCAGTCTGGAGGGTCCTTAGAAAGCTAAAGATTGACCTCCCTTACGACCCAGTCATACCACTTCTAGGCATCTACCCTGAACAACAGGAACCAATATACAAGGACACGTGCACCTCCATGTTTATTGCAGCACTGTTCGCAATAGCTAGGATATGGAAACAACCTAGGTGCCCCACCACAGATGAATGGATCCAAAAATTGTGGTATCTATACACAATGGAATATTATGCAGCCATTAGAAATGACAAAATAATGGCATTTGCAGGGAAATGGATGGAGCTAGAAGGAATCATGTTGAGCGAGGTAAGCCAAGAACGAAGAGACAAACGGTACATGGTCTCCCTCATAAGTGGATGCTAAATCCAAAAGGTTAGGTGATACGACAAAACTAACAGGACTTAAGAAACAAAGAACTCCCGCTCATCTGGTTGAACCACTACTAAATATCCTCATGCTGCTGATCACAAATATGGTATATAACATGTGAACACTGTTATATATTACAGACTGTGGTAGACAATTTGCTCCAGGGAAGTTAGAATGAACTTGTGACTTTGAAATTATGTAATCATTTAATCACAATCAAAAAAAAAAAAAAAAGAACCTCGGGGAAGGGAGGGAGGGAGGGGATGGTAGGGGGAAAACAATGGAGGGGGTAACAATGTTCAAGAGGAAGTGTACTCATAACCTCACTCATGTAACTGTAACCCTCTGTATAGTAGCTTTACAATAAAAAAAAAAAACACTTTATGGCTAAAATATTAACCATTGGAGCCTCTATGAGTACAGACTTTTTGCTGGTGGAGGTTGTGTTCGGTGTTTCTGGCTGTTAACTAATCAGGGTAGTAATTGATGAAGGTTAAGGTAGCTGTGGTTATTTCTTATAATAGGACAAAAAATAAGTTTGCCGCTATCATGACTGATTTCTCTACAATAAGTTATGGTTTGGTAATAGTTTACCAATAGAACATTTTCCAAAATTTGAGTCAATTCTCTCAAACCTCATCTCTGCTTTATCATCTAAGTTTATATAATACTAATTTAAAGTACATAGTTAATGAGCAGTAATACCCTGAAAGATCTACAGTGGACTTAAAAATATTCAGCAAACCATATTGTAAATAGATGTATTACCCTGGCCCAGCTGCTCCATTTACAAAGCACAGAGATTTAGTTCAATCCTTAAGGGGCTTAGGATTCTCAGAATGGTAAATCAGCACTGGCTTCAATTTAGAGTAATCAGCTACATTAGTCCCTAACAAGAGATAGCATGTTATCTGAAGCTTTTTTAAGTCAGTCATTGATTCTCTCTAGCTATGGAAGTCCTAGATGGCGTCTTCTTCCAATTTAAAGCTCTTTAGTCCATCAATTATCTTCACTAGGTTTTCTGGATAACTTTCTGCAGCTTCTTTGCCATCAACACCTGCTCTTCACCCATATTGATATGTTACAGTTGTAGATTCTTTCTTAAACTCATGAACTAACCTCTGCTAGTCAAATTGTTTTAACGCAGCTTCTTCATTTCTCTTAGCCTTCACAGAAGTGAAGCATTAGGGCCTTGATCCTGATTAGGATTTCATAAAAGTTTGTTGTGGCTGATTTGATCTTATATAGAGACCATTAAAACATCCTCTGTATCAGCAAAAAAGTTTTGCTTTCTTATCTGTGTGTTCACAGGAGCCGAGATTTTAATTTCCTTCCAAAACTTTTCCTTTGTACTCACAATTTGGCTAATTGCTTAGTATAATAGACCTGATTTTCAGTCTTTTTTTTTTTTTTTGAGTGTGGGTCTTTTATGTAGCCCAGACTAGCCTCAAAGACACACTCCTCTTGCCTCTATCTTTAAGTGCTAGGATTATACCATGTACCACCAAGTCTGGCCTATCTTGGCTTCTGACATGACTTCCTCACTAAGCTTTTGATTAAAGGTGATAACCATGTGACTCTTCTTTGTACTGAACACTCAGATCCATTATAGGGTTGTTAATTGGCCCAATTTCAATATTGCTGTTTCTCAGAGAATAAGAAGGGCTGAGGAGAGCAAGAAATGGAGAGAGATGGGGAGAGAGAAGGTCAGTGGAACAATCCAACACACACACACACACACACACACACACACACACACACACACATTAAACTTGCTATTTATGTGGGTAGTTTGTGGTAACTCAAAAACATTTATAAGCTGGGCAGCAGTGGCTCATGCCTATAATCCTAGCTAGTCAGGAGGCTGAAATCTGAGGATCATGGTTCAAAGCCAGCCCAGGCAGGAAAGTCAGTGAGACTCTTATCTCCAATAAACCACTAGAAAAACAGAAGTGGCGCTGTGGCTCAAGCGGTAGAGTACTCACCTTGAGGTAAAGAGCACAGGGACAGGGCCCAAGCCTAGAGTTCAAGCCCCACAACTGACACCCCCCCAAAAAAAAATTTACAATAGTAACATCAAAGATCACTGATCACATATAACTGTAATAGACTAATAGTAGTGAAAAAGAAACTGAAAATAACAAAAAAATGACATAAAGGCACAAAGTAAGGACACATTACTATTGGAAAAAATGACACTAGTAAGACTTACTGCAGAGTTGTTACAAATTTTCAATCTTTAAAACTCAAAATATCCACAATTGCATAAAATGAAGTATTAATAAAAGATGAACTATAAACAGAGGAGAAATGCAATTATATATAATTTACCTGACAGAAGTTCAAAATAACTACTAAAGATAATCACCAAGCTCAGGATGTTAAGAGATAGAAAACATGAAATACAAACAAAAATCACTGAGATGAAAAATGTAATTTATAAATTTAAAAATTCACTAGGAAGATTCAACAGTAAACAAACTAAAATAGGAGAAAGGATCAGCAAACTCAAAGAACTTAATCCAATGATTAAAGAGGCTGAGATCTGAGAATCATAGTTTGAAGCCAGCCTGGATATGAAAGTCCACAAGACTCTTATTTCCACGTAACCATCAAAAGCTAGGAGTGGTAACTCAAGTGTTAGAGTGCTAGCCTTTAGCAAAAAGCTCAGGGACAGCATCGAGGCCCTGAGTTAGAGCCCCAAAAAAAGAAAATAAGGAAAGAACAAGGGTTTATGGACACCCTAGATAAGATCGATACACACATTATAGAAATTCCAAAGGAGGTAAGAGAGATGATGACGGCTTGGGGCTGGGAAGGTGGCTCAGTGGTAGAGTGCTTGCCTTGCATACATGAAGCCCTAGGTTCGCTTCCTCAGCACCACATAATCAGAAAAACCTAGAAGTGGTGCTGCGGCTCAAGTGGTAGAGTGCTAGCCTTGTGCTGAAGAGCTGAGGGGCAGCACCCAGGCCCAGAGTTCAGGCCCTAGGACTGGTATACACACACAAAAAAAGGTATCTTGAACACAACAAATTAAAGAAAGGATGGACAAATGGGATTGCATGAAATTGCAGAGCTTCTGCATGGCAAAGGACATAGCTAGCAAGATCAATAGAAAGTCCACGCACTGGGAGATCTTCACTAGCCATACAATGGACAAGGGTCTCATATCTAAAATATATCTGGAACACAAAAAATTAAATCCCCCAACAACAAACCCTCAAAGAAACAACTGCTTAATAAATAAGTGGGGAAAGACTTAAAGAGAAACTTCTCTGAAGAGGAAAGAAGGATGGCCAATAGACACATGAAGAAATGCTCAACCTCCCTAGCCATAAAAGAAATGCAAATCAAAACAACATTGAGATACCACCTCACCCCAGTTAGAATGGCTAGAAATCAAGAACTCTAATAACAACAGGTGCTGGAGGGGATGTGGACAGAAAGGAACCCTACTGCATTGTTGGTGGGAGTATAAACTTGTTCAGCCACTTTGGAAAGTAGTATGGAGGTTTCTCAAAAGACTCCACATAGAGCTCCTCTATGACCCAGCAATCCCACTTTTGGGTATTTACCCAAATGATCATAAACAAGACCATACTAAAACTACCAGCACAACTATGTTTATTGCAGCAATATTTACCATAGCTAAGATATGGAACCAACCCAGATGCCCCTCAGTAGATGAATGGATCAAGAAAATGTGGTATATATACACAATGGAATTCTATGCCTCCATCAAAAAGAATGACATTGTCTTATTTATTAGGAAATGGAAAGACTTGGAAAAAATTATATTAAGTGAAGTAAGCCAGGCCCAAAGAAATACAGGTCCCATGGTTTCCCTTATTTGCAATAACTAGTATATATCTGAGTCAAACAGAAATGGTCAGATAAGTTGATGTTAGGCGAAATGAACCCCAAGATAGGGATTCAAATGTTTTTTCTTTCTTGTGATTGTTTCTAACATATTTATAAGGTGATTTCTTTGTTGCTTTGTTTGTCCCTCCCCCACGGTATAACCCATTATCCCTGTATTTGATGTTGGTATACTTTGTGGAGGGGAAGGGAAAAAACAAATTGTTTAAATAGGGATACAGGTGGATCCATTGCAACAATGAGATGTACAAGTCATTATGTGGAAAAACGAACTTTACAACTTTGGCGGTGGGGGGAGGGGGGGGGAGACGTGAAGGGAAGGGATGGAAAGGGGAAACAAAGGAGGCAATAATGCTTGATAAGAAATGTACTCATGGGCTGGGAAAGTGGCTCAGTGGTACAGTGCTTGCCTTGCATGCATGAGGCCCTGGGTTCGATTCCTCAGCACCACATAAGCAGAAAAAAAAAAAGCCAGAAGTGGGGCTGTGGCTCAAGTGGTAGAGCGCTAGCCTTGAGCTGAAGAGCTGAGGGACAGCGCCCAAGCCCAGAGTTCAGGCCCACGACCGGACCCAAAAAAATAAAAAATAAAAAATACTCATTACCTTGCCCATGTAATTGTAACCCCTCTGTATGGTATTTTCACAATTTTTTTTTTAAAAGGTATCTTGGTGTAGATTTTTATTCATCTTATGCGGGGAGCCGGGGCGAATGCCATTACAAGGTGGCGCCCACTTCCTTGCAGCTTTGAGGTAAACAACTCCATATTAGGCAGTGCTTGGCGGGACTGTGGGTCCCGGGCTTTGCGCAAGCGCGAGCCACGCAGAGTCCCCAGCCAATCCCGTGGCACCTGGTGACGGTGAAAGGCAGACGACCAATGATAGAACGACCCGTGTTCCTATTCCATATATAAGCGGCCACGTTTCTGTACACGGGGTCTCTCGCTCAAGCTCTCCCATCAACGCAAAGGCTCTCCAATAAAGTGTGATCTGAGAAGACTCCTGGTGTGGTGGTCGTTCTTCCTCGCTGGCCGAGAAGGCGTTCGCCGCAAGTGGTGCCGAAACCCGGGATCACGCGAGAGGCCGAACAGGAGCCAGAACTCAACACACGGAGAGGAGACGTCGTTATCTTATAGGTAATTGGACTGGCGAATTTGATGAGATGCTGGATCAGCTGCGGATTGCCATTGTCACAGTGAATTCAACGCGAGTGGACCCCGGATTGGTGGAGGGAATCCAGTCTTGGATCTCCTCTGCTGTTTCCTGGTTTAAAGAGTGGGTGGGAGTTGGGATGTTTTTGGCCTGCTGCTTGGGAGGATGCGTAGTCTGCCTATGGTTGGTCTGTCACCTTCGAGCCCAAACCAGAAGGGACAAGGTTGTTATCTCACAAGCATTAGCCGCCTTGGAAAGTGGATCCTCACCCCAGATTTGGCTGTCAGCCCTAAAGGGCAATTAAGCCCTGCCATCCTGCATAGCCTTAGCACCCCGAGGGATCAGGGGATCCCATTGCCCCGGGACAGGTATGCAGCTTACAATACGGGACAGGGTGCTAGGCGTATGCACTGCACTTGGGGAAGACCTCCATCTCCTCAAGAAGAGCAAGTCTGTTTGCATGTGGGTTGATGCCGTGCTTTCCCCACCCCTGGAAAAAAGGCATCGGACTGGCGGGCCATCCTCTGGGGAGAGGTAACCTGGAACGAAGGCTTTGCATTGTCCTCTTCTATTCAGGGAACAGACCTCTACTCTTACCTGTTGCCAAAAACAAAAAGGGGGAACTGCGGGGAGCAGGGGCGAACGCCATTACAAGATGGCGCCCACTTCCTTGCAGCTTTGAGGTAAACAACTCCATATTAGGCAGTGCTTGGCGGGACTGTGGGTCCCGGGCTTTGCGCAAGCGCGAGCCACGCAGAGTCCCCAGCCAATCCCGTGGCACCTGGTGACGGTGAAAGGCAGACGACCAATGATAGAACGACCCGTGTTCCTATTCCATATATAAGCGGCCACGTTTCTGTACACGGGGTCTCTCGCTCAAGCTCTCCCATCAACGCAAAGGCTCTTCAATAAAGTGTGATCTGAGAAGACTCCTGGTGTGGTGGTCGTTCTTCCTCGCTGGCCGAGAAGGCGTTCGCCGCAATCTTACTTAAGGCCTTTTGGACTTCTTGATCTGGATATCCTTTTCTTTCTCTAGATAAAGGAAATTTTCAGCCATTCTTCTTCTTATTATTATTTTTGCTGGTTATGGGGTCCTGAAATCTAGCTTCCTTTAAGTGGTCCTGAGTTTATCTGGAATTGCTTTTCCAATTTTACTTTAAAAATAACATTCTATATTGACATTTCAATCACTGAGAGACTATACAAAACTGAATTGACTTTTTGACTGCACAAACAAACATGGGAATTCAGGTTACACTTACTAAAGATTGAATCAACATATCAAGACAACTTTTCTGAATCTCGGAGGGTACATTTGCAAAGCTTCTCTCGGACCAAAACCTTGCAAAGTGCTTTGCAATCCACCTGTTAAAAAAAAAAAAAAAAGGAGTTCAAAGTAGAGTACTAAAACTACATCTCAATGTAAGTCAGCCATATTTTTGTTTTTAATTATAAAATTTAAAACATGTATGTTTTGACCAGCTACTATTATCATGACTTACATGCTTTCTTAGAAATACGTATTTTAGACCCATGTTGGGTTATGTGCACTGGCTTTAATATAACTATGGTTAAGTAACATTGATCCCACATATCTTGAATAATATCTAAATAAATACTTTCTACTCAACTGGTGTAACTAATAGCACTAAAGCACATGCATTGTATCCAAGAAAATAGTCTGAGTCTAAAACTCTCTGCAAAATTGAATAAAATAATAAAATATCTCAGTTATTAATAGCAACACTACTTAAGATAACTTACTTCATGCAGTCAGCAAAAAGACTTTCCACTCCAACTGAATGAGCAATAATGAGGCATTCTAGAATAGATGTCAATGTTCTGGGAACAGGCTAAAATTGATAAGAAACATCACATTTATTCTTTTTCAATTTGTAGAGGACCAGCTGGTTCATAAAGACAACATGATGTATACACCTAAACTACCAAATACATACATATAGCTAAAATTGGATGAATTTTAAGATTCAATGTTTTACACTTAATTCTTTATTTGGAATCCACCAGCATACTGTTTGTAGTCATTCTCTATTCAATGTCTTAAATTATTATTTTTTCTTTAAAAAACCTTTCCATAAACCTGAATACAAGTATTTGTATCAGCTTTAATTGTACTTGTCCAAACTAGGCAACAACTCAACTTCTGCTGGTGAATGGATCAGTAAACCATTCAATGGAATCTTCAGCATTGAAAATTGAGCTACTGAGTCATGAAAAGGATATAGAAGAAACTTTTATGCATATTACTGAGTATTAGTAAGAATCCAATTTAAAAAGTTGGGGTATGATTTTAACTCCATAACAATCTAGAAAAAGCAAAACTATGGGACATGAAAAAAAATTCAACCAGGTGCTGGTGGCTCACGCCTGTAATTCTAGCTACTCAGGAGGCTGAGATCTGAGGATCACAGTTCAAAGCCAGCCTGGGCAAGAAAGTCCGTGAAACTCTTATCTCCAATAAACCACTAGAAAACCAGAAGTGGCACTATGGCTCAAGCAGTAGAGCGCTTGCCTTGAGCTGAAGAGCACAGGGACAGCGCCCAAGCCCAGAGTTCAAGCCCCACAACCGACAATAAATAAATAAATAAAAAAATTCAGTGGTTGCTGAGGGCCAGGGGAGAGGGGAAGAACTTTTAAGGCCCTGAAAATATTCTATATGACACTCTAATGATAACTGCATGTTATTATACATTTTTTTAAACCTCAATAAGGCCCAAGACCAAGAATAAACCCTACACCAAGAATAAACCCTAATGTAAATGACACTGATAGCAACAGCCAATGTAGTTTCAAATATAGCCACCTGGTGATGGATGCTAATAGGGGAGGCAGTGGGTAGATGGGGTATCTCTATATTCCTCCTTCCCTCTGGACCCACTATAAATGGGGTGCAGAGTAGGCTCCCCATGCTTTTCCCTTTACATAACAAGCTAGCTTCAGCAGTTCTAAGGCAGTTATCTATTATATTATATACAAATTTGTATTACTGTGGAGTGTTATTAGAAGTTTGTGATATTGTAAGTCACTGAGAAGACTGCACTAATGAGAACTAAAAACTATATATATTCAAAAGCATCTTTATAAAAACATATTATTCCAATATGTAAAGTAACAGGGCAACAAAATTAGAAACTGTTCTCAAATATTCATAATCACAGTAATACAGATGACATTAAAGTTAATGAATTACTGTAAAAATATTTTCAATATCATGGTGATAATAAAAAGAAATATTTCTTGCTGTTTTAACAGAGACAATTATGCCTTTTGTGTGTTTTTTTATTGTTGTTGTTGGTTGTGGGGCTTGAACTAGGGGCCTGAGTGCTGTCCTTGTGCTCTTTTACTCAAAACTAGCACTCTACCATTTTGAGCCACAGCATGATTTCTTGTTTTCTGGTGGTTTATTGGAGATAAAAGTCTCACTGACTTTCCTGCCTGGGCTGGCTTTGAACCAGGATCCTTAGATCTCAGCCTCCTGAGTTGTTAGGATTACAGGTGTGAGCCACCAGCTCCTGGCTTTTGTGTTCTCTTAAAAATTAGGTGGAGGGGCTGGGAAGGTGGCTCAGTGGTAGAGTGCTTGCCTTGCATGCCTGAGGCCCTAGGTTCGATTCCTCAGCACCACATAAGCAAAAAGGAAAAAGCCGGAAGTGGTGTTGTGGCTCAAGTGATAGAGTGCTAGCCTTGAGCTGAAGAGCTGAGGGACAGTGCCCAGGCCCAGAGATCAGGCCCCACGACCGGACCCCCCCCCCAAAAAAAATTAAGTGGTAGAGTGCTTGCCTTGCATGCATGAGGCCCTGGGTTCGATTCCTCAGCACCATATAAGCAGAAAAAGCTGGAAGTGGTGCTGTAGCTCAAGTGGTAGAGTGCTAGCCCTGAGCTGAAGAGGCCACCAATGGAAAAAAAAAAAAATTAAGTGGAGTCCAGGCACCAGTGGCTCAGGCCTGTAATCCTAGCTACTCAGAAGTCTGAGATCTGAGGATCGTGTTTCAAAGCCAACCCTCACAGGAAGTCCATGAGACTCATCTCCAATTAAATACCAGTAAACTGTAAGTGGTGCTGTTGTGGCTCAAGTGGTAGAGTGTTCACCTTGAACTGAAGAGCTCAGGCAGTAACCAGGCCCAGAGTTCAAGCTCCACAACTAACCAACCAAATAAATAAATAAATACATATAAAAATTAAGTGGAGCTGGCACCAGTGGCTCACACTTGTAATCTTAGCTACTCAGGAGGCTGAGATCTGAGGATTAAGGTTTGAAGCCAGCAGGGGTAGAAAAGCCCAAGAGACTCTTATCTACAATAAACTACTCAGAAAAGGCTGGAAGTGGCACTGTGGCTCAAGTGGTAGAGCACTAGCCTTGGACAGAAAGAGGCTCAGGGACAGCACTTAGGCCCTGAGTTCAAGCCCCAGGACTGGCAAAAAAAAAAAAAAAATGGAGATCCTTTTGTGATTTTTGGGTTTTAATGCCATGTGTGGGGTATGCCTCTCAAACTGAGTTATAATGTCAGAAACAAGTAAGTAAAATAGGATAGAATTTCTGTAAGCAAAATACACAAGGATGTACCCCATAGCCTCATGAACAAATAAAAGAGGAATAACTACTTATAAAAGAGGTTGGCAAGGTGCTGGTAGCTCACGCCTGTAATCCTAGCTACTCAGGAGGCTGAGATCTGAGGATCGCAGTTCAAAGCCAGCCCGGGCAGGAAAGTCCGTGAAACTCTTATCTCCAATAAACCACCAGAAAACCAGAAGTGGTACTGTAGCTCAAGTGGTAGAGTGCTCGCCTTGAACTGAAGAGCTGAGGGACAGAGTTCAAGCCCCATGACCACCAAAAAAAAAAGAGGTTAACGATGTTAAGACACATATAACTAGTTTGAGACATCTCAGTTCAGAGGAAATATTAAAACTTTTTTTTCCAACTAATGCTTTTAACCATGAGATATCTAATCCCCTTTTTCTATTCCTTGATGACATTACAAGCAGATGCCATAGCTTTATTTTCTAATTTTAAATTCAGTAGAGTGCTGCTTTAATCCCTATCTCATATCTGATTAAAATCTTGTCTCCCCATCACTGACTAGATTTACAGCTGGTGAGATCTGGAATAAGGGGCATGGCACATGGTATGATCTCCTGCTCTTCCATTTTCTGTGTCTAACTCCTATGTAAAAGGGCATGGATAGCTCTGGTTACCTTATATAATTAAACAGAAAAGATGGTAGTAGGTAGTTGTCCTTGACTTTGCTCTAACTCAGATGCTGGTGTCTCTGGCTAACATGATCATTATTATTATTTTTTTTTTTTTTTGGGTCCGGTTGTGGGGCCTGAACTCTGGGCCTAGGAGCTATCCCTCAGCTCTTCAGCTCAAGGCTAGCACTCTATCACTTGAGCCACAGAACCACTTCCGGCTTTTTTTCTTTTTGCTTATGTGGTGCTAGGGAATCGAACCCAGGGCTTCATGTATGCAAGGCAAGCACTCTACCACTGAGCCACCTTCCCAGCCCCCAACATGATCATTCTTTTAGGAGCAAATCAAGCTTCAATTCATCTCGGTGGACAAAATTTTTCCAATGGTTCATTATATACAATGTCTCCAAGGTAAAACACCATTATTTAGCCCTGAATCAGTCACCTCTAGTGTTCATGTAACCACTAAGGTCTTCCTCCTTCCCTATGGACCCAGAGTAAACTGAGTGTAGAGTGGAATCTCTATCCTTTTTCTTCTTATCATCTAGACGCACTGATTTTTACAGAAAGCCTTATCTCTTTAGAAATCTCCATACTTGGGATATTCTCACTGGCTTCTCCGGTCTATTCAAACCTCCCCCAAGAAATGTTTTCCCACTTTCTTTTCTGCTTATAGAGATGCTCCAAGGTGACCTGGTTTTACAGATACAGTAGATTTACTTGGATCTCCCTACCTTGTTCTTGGCTAGGAAGACAGGGAGGCATATAAAAGGAGAAGAAAAAAACTTTCCACAATTCTTCATTCTACAAACCTGAGAAAAATCACAGCAGTCTCCCTTCCTTCAATTCCCTTAATTAAGGAGACTGGAGTAAACTGAAGATTAAAGACAGTTAAGGGGTTCATTAACTCTCAGTAAACTTTGCACAGGAGCTCACTGTGGCAGTACTAGATCCAACTCCTCATGGCTCTTTTATAGCATATGGATTGCTTCCTTAGATATAATGTTTAAGAAGATAGGAAAAATTCTACCCAACATCCACACAAAACAATTCTATCCAACGCAAAAAGTTGAAATTTAAATATTATTCAAATAACCAAATTAGAATTTATACAATGCATATTATATCAAGTACCCAAGAAGAAGGAAATACAATTCTTATGAAAATTGTTTTTGGTGATTAAAATAATATATGCACATTGTAGAAAATGCAGAACAACAAGTAACAATACAAATAACCTACAATCAAAGTACATTAAAGCAATGAGAAATCTAAGAATAATGTGCAAAATGGGTTTGAAATTCACATGAACTAAAATTAAAAATGGTGCTCAGATTTCACCTGGGAAGGACTAAGTTTCATCCCAAGTAAAAGCTGCAGTGGTATAGAGGAGATGAATGCAACTAATGAAGTGATTGTTGTGTAGCTCTCAGATTAATAGAGGTGTCTGTAATTCTTGCCTTGCTTTCTCCTTCTACCAAACCCTTTATTCTAGAAGTACATTCTGAGTTTTTTGGATATTTTTACCTCCTTTTAATAAACCCTTCCACATAAATTTATTTTACCTAAAATTATTTAAAGTGTTTCTGATGTTTTGAAAGCATACCATACATTATTTCTCAACTGGAACTCCCATTACTTACACTGATTTAATATTTTTAATATTTAAAGCACTATTATTATCAAAGTTAAAAATCTAATACTTAAAAATCTAGTACTTAATGTACTGAGTAAAGATTTCTGAGAATAATTACCTTCTGAAAGAAATTACAGTAATCTCTTCTTAAAATATAGATTGCTACTTCTTTTAATCCTTCTAGCCCATACATATCAGCGACATTGAGTATCTGTCTAAAATAAAAATAGATGTACTGTTAATTCTTAAATTTAAAATCAAAGCATAATATACAGTAATTACTGATAACATGTGAACTATTTAGAAAAAGGAATCTGAATTCTTTTAATTCTAACTTTTACTTTACCTAATAGATATTCCTTATTGATTATAGAAAGGACACAGGGCAGGAGTTCAAAGCACTGACATATAATTTGCTTAGTGTTAAATAACAAGGAATAAGCTAAAATTTGTTCCAAATTGCTTTCTTATGTTCAGCGACATACAGAACAAATGAAACTGCTCTGATGGGTATGAATCTTACAAAAATTTGTAATTAATTTATATAATAAGGAAAGGAAATTTATTGATGCTTATTATATTGAAAGTGCCTAGCAATCATTTTAAAATTAGAGACAGTATCCATAACCAGAGTACTCCTTTCATTTAGTAAGTAATGTAGAATACCTACACATACTTTAGATACTTAGGAAGCCTAGAAGCCTTCAGAGCATGAAAAAACTTCATGTAAGTTGTAGAGGATAAAATCGTAGTAAAAACATATTGTTATTCCCTAAAATATATATAAAATATATTTAATACATTTAAAATATATTTCATATATGTTTATATATAATTTTATATATATAAAATTTATATATATATATAATTTTATATATATATAAAATATATTTATATATAATTTATATATATTATATATTTGAAATATGATATATATAATTAAATATATATTCATTATTATATCAATTGTAAAATATATTAAATATATTAATATAATATTTATTTTAAAAATATATAAAATATATTTATTCAGTTCAAAATTAAAGGAATCTCAGTGAATTTTTTTAAATGGAAAAGCACCTTACACTTATTTTATGTTAAAACAGCAAGAAAAGGAGAGAGATTTGGAAAACTGAAACAGCATGGTAGGTGGTGGGATTTCATTCTTCAGTAATATTTTAGGGGCTCTAATAGTATTTTACTATAAAATATGTAAGATTCACATAACTGTTGGTCTTTAAGATACCATATATTGTTGTTGTTGTGCTGTTGTTGCCTATGTGTGTAGGTGTGTGCGCAGGTACTGGATCTTGAACTCAGGGCCTTAAACTCTTACTACCTTTTATTTTATTTTATTTTTTTTGCTCAAGGCTGGCACTCTACCACTTGAGCCATACCTTCACTTCCAGCTTTTTTGCTAGTTAGCTGGAGATAAGAGTTTCTTGGATTTGTCTGCTCTGACTGGCTTTGAACCTCCTGAGTAGCTAGGATTATAGGCATGAGCCTACCATTGCAGAGTCTCACATATTCTTAAGTTTTAATGCTTTTCCTTTTTCTTTTTTTGCTGTTTAAAAAGACATCCTTGGAATAAAGGCATGGCTCAGTTGGTAGAGAATTAGCTAATTAACAAAAGTAGGTATGAGTTCCAGTCCCAGTCCCAATAAAAAAGAAACGAAAAAGACATCCTAAACTAGATAGATATAGTGCTTTATACCTATAATCTCAGCACTTGGGAGGCTGAGGAGGAAGGAGAGTTTGAGACCATCCATATCTCTATGGGTTACATAGAGATATGCTGTTTCAAAGAAGTAAAATCCTATAAATTAAAAAAATAGTGTGGCTGGAGGCATGACTCAAATGGTAGAATGCCTGCCTAACAAGAGAAAGAGTACAACAAAAAAGAAAAAGATAAGATTCAAAGATTTACTGGTTGATTAACTTTAGAAGAACTTATCTCTCGGGCTGAGAAGGTAGCTCAGTGGTAGAGTGCTTGCCTTGCATGCATAAGGCCCTGGGTTCAATTCCTCAGCACCACATAAGCAGAAAAAGCCGGAAGTGGTGCTGTGGCTCATATGGTAGGGTGCTAGCATTGAGCTGAAGAGCCGAGGGACAGCGCCCAGGCCCAGAGTTCAGGCCTCACCTCTGACAAAAAGCAAACAAACCAAAAAAAAGAACTTATCTCTTTCCAAGCAAAAAAAAAAAAAGTTCTTCTAATATAATCTATATATATAAAAGCTTCTTAATATTATTGAGTTATGAAACACCTTTTCTTCTGCATAAGGTGACCTCCTTATTGTTTAAAGATATTCCCCAAACATATTCTCAAGATAGAGCAAACTAGATAATAAAAGTGAAGCTTGTCCTTCATTGACATTTTGCAATATACTTCAAAAAGCAGAACCTATAAAATACTAAAATTTTTTCTTTTTTTTTTTATTGTGAAAATACTATACAGAGGGGTTACAATTACATGGGCAAGATAATGAGTACATTTCTTATCAAGCATTGTAGCCTCCTCCTTTGTTTCCCCTTTCTATCCCTTTCCATCCTCCTCCCGACCCCCCTCCCAATCCTTCCCGCCCCTTCCCTCCCCTCAAAATACTAAAATTTTTAAAAGTAATACTTACCCAACATTTGCTTTATCTGGAAAATCCAAAGTTCCTCCATATATAAAATGCATCATAACATCCATTTCTACATGGCTTATACTGTAAAATAAAGTACAACTCAAATCCAGAAATAATTAGGGTTAATTAACATAAATGGTACATTTTCTTTTCCTATACACTTTTAGCCAAGATAGAGTTCTAGTCTCCATTTTTCAAATAACGCTCTGTTAGGAATATCATTTAATTTAAAGTTAATTGTGGCTATGGATTTTTATAGAGTATAAAATAGGTTATATGCTTTTAGTATATTATCAAATTCATTGGTTATTTTTTGAGCATCTTCTTCTAAATATTTTTAGAGTTAGAAAGGACAGAGATCCAATCTCAGTGACTAAACACACACTTGCTGTATGAAACCTCTGTGCTTTGTGCATGCCTTCCAAACACCCTATGTATGTGAGCTAAGGTAATCCAAGGGTTGGTCGGTCAGTCTATACACATTCACAATTTATCTAATAACAGGCTCTGTTCCGACCTTAGAGATAAAAGAGGCTTTCATTCTACAGGGAGAACATGAATAATATATAAACAAATATATGAAAATGATTTTGATAGGGAAAAGTGTCATGAAGATAACACTATAAAAGAGAATGAACTGAAAGCTAGGTGCAGTGGCTTATTTCTGTAATCTTAGCTATTAGAAAATCCGAGATTGGGAGGATTGAAGTTCAAGGCCAACATGAATAAGATTTTTGAGACTCATATCTCAATAAATAATCCAGATGTGGTAATATTTGTCTAACATCCTAGCTTTGCAGAAGCATAGGTAGGAGGATAACAGTCTGAGACCAGTCCTGGGCAAAAATGTGAGACTTCAAAAATAAAACAAAGCAAAAAAGACTAGGGGCATGGCTCAAGTGGTAGAGGACCTGCCTAGCAAGCCCGAGGATCTGAGTTTAAGTCAGGAATGAGCTTACTGGAGAAAAGACCAACAAATAAGCAGGAGAATGATAAAAAATGAAGAAGTCATAGGGTCTTGTAGGTAATGGTAAAGAATTTTGGTAAACCAAAATTCTGTTATGAGAAGACATGGAAAGATTTTATTCAGTTTGTTGGCTTGGTTCAATTTCCCTTATGTAGGAAACTTTCCCTTCCTCTCAGCAGAACAGGAGAATTTCTTCTCTACTATAAGCTTCCATTCTCCTATTCTGGGTCATGAGTAGCACTAGGATTATACAACTCTACTGTACCCAAGTCAATGTTTTGAAGGTTGTCCCTCTTGAAAAATATCCTATGTATTAGAACTCTGAGTAACACTGAAAATACTGTAGTTCTTTTGTAAGGACAGCCAAGATTTCATTCTAATCTATTTGTACAAAACCATCCTGCAGACATGTGACAGCTAGCTGCACAGTTCCCAAAGAAGCTGCTACCATGCAAAGCAGGCACTGATTTCCTGGTACTGGGAAATGGTCCTCATATAAATTGTGTTTTGTTTGTTTTTCTCTAGAAAATGAGAATGATCTAATTTAGAGAAAAAAGGGAAAGACAAATGTTAATGAGAACTACATATAATATGCCAAGCACTAGGCCAGATCCTTCCATTACTGTATCTCTTTCAATACTTTCAACATCCCAGGAAGCTCAGGAAACTTAAGGAATGTCCCTGGAGTCATATAACAAGTTAGGGTTACATATAGAGCACAAGGACCCCAAAGTTCACAATCTATCAGACTACTTACTCTCCTCATAGGAACATCTATCTAAGTTTGTAAGTAAGTTAATCGGAAAACAGAATTTATTTTATAGATTACTCTGCTGCTATTTAAATATTCCTAAAAGATGTGAGTTTTTGAAAAAGTTCAATTTCTCAATCTCCTTTAGCTTTCCAACAACTTTATATCCCATGGTACTAATAAAATTTTCAGTGATGAGTTTTTTGTTTTTTTTTTGTCAGTCGTGGGGCCTGAGCCCTGGGCCTGGGTGCTGTCCCTCAGCTCTTCAGCCCAAGGCTAGCGATCTACCACTTGAGCCACAGCACCACTTCCAGCTTTTTCTGCTTAAATGGTGCTGAGGAATAGAACCCAGGGCCTCATGCATGTAAGACAAACACTCAACCACTAAGCCACCTTCCCAGTCCCTTCAGTGACAATTTGAGATACTCAATTTGGTATGTGATACAATAGGGAAAGGAAAAATATATCATAATATTGTGTGATGATACCAGAGATAAATGATGAGGATAAATTTTGTATCCAGCTGAGTGCTGGTGGCTCACACCTATTATCCTAACTACTCAGGAGGCCTGAGATCTAAGGATCATGGTTTGAAGGCAGCCTGGGCAGAAAGTCCCCATGAGACTCATCTCCAATTAACCACTCAAAAAAACAGAAGTGGCACTGTGGCTCAAGGTTAATGCTCTGCAATTTGAGCCACAGCTCCACTTCTGGCCTTTTTGGTGCTTAACTGGAGATAAAAGCCCTGGCTGGCTTCAAACCAAGATCCTCAGTATTTCAAACACCTGAGTAGTTAGGATTACAGGTGTAAACCAATGGTTCCTAGCTGAAATGGTTTTTTGTATTTTGTTTTTAAATTCTAAGATGTCAAGCTGGTATGGTGAACAATCTAAGCTATAAGGAAGGGATAGGTAGGAAGATGGCAGTTCAAGGCAAGCCAGAACAATAACAAAAAGTAAGGACGTATCTGAAATGTGATTAAAGTATAAAGGGTTGAGGTGTGGGTTAAATGGTAGAGTATTTGCCAGGAAAGTATAAGGTCCTTAGTTCAAACCCCAACAACCACTTAAAAATGTCAAAAATACATGAAACCCAGACCACAGATAAGTTTAATAAAATTACACAAAAATGACAATCCTTAGGATTGTTACACTTAAGAGACTCAACCGTCATCACTACTTTTCCTAAGTTTAGTGGATATTTAAAATTCATCAAAAAGGAAGATAGTATGATGCATACATCTTTTAAGTTGTTTCAACAGTCAAGTTTAAATTTTACCAATAGATCCATCTATGCACTCCTTTTACTTTTACTTTATCTTCACATTTAAATTTCCATAATCAGAAACTACTTTTTGTGGACTGAGTGTGTCCTTCTTTAAATCATTTGTTAAAACCCTAACCCCTGGTATAGTTGGAGATAGGGTCCTCTACAAAGAAATTAAGTTGAAATTTGGTCATAAAGATGAAGCCTAGATTATATAGGACTAATGCTCTTGTAAGTAATCATAAGAGTTCTCTCTCAGAGTACACACACAGGAAAAGCCACATAAACACACAGCAAGAAGGTAGCCGTCTGCAATCCATAAACCAAAGGGTTACAGCTCAGAACTCTTACCCGCCACCAACTTTACTGATGCCTTGATTTTGGACTTTCAGTCCCTAAAACTCCAAGAAACTTGATTTGTTGTTTAAGCCAGTTGGTTTTGCTTGAGCCTATCTCTATTACTAAATGCTTTTACTATCACGTTTCAGAAAATATACTCTGTTGAGTTCTACTAAACAAGAATTATTTCAATGTATGGGGAAATCAGATTCATAAAAAGTGCTTCGTATGAAGTATTATTTGTAATAACTTGCAGTCAATTTGCCGTGTGAAAATTTTGCTTACCCTTGAAGAGTAATATACTCTTGGGAGCTTTCTGCCCAGCAGCCACTCAGCATTGCAGCAAAGTAACTGGATCTGGCACTTAAAATGGCCCTAGAGGGAGAGGGGAAGAACACAGGTAAATCATTAGATATTGTGTAAACTTTTATATAGCTTCTTATAATCTCTTAAGACATACCATCTATTTGTCTTGTTTATAGTCACTGGTAGATATAAATATATCTATATAAATGATTTTTGTTGTAATAATCCTAAGTATTTTATTTAAAATATTAACTCCAAAATTGGGCTTGGTATTTCATGGAAAGCTAGAACATGAGGTTCATGAGTTTGAGGCCAGTTTGGGCATATTACAAGATCCTGTCTCAGAAAGTTAATAAAAATAAAATGAAACAATAAGGCCCATATTATCACTTTTCCCTCTTGAAATGTCTAATTTTTTAAAATTTTTGGGCTGGTCCTAGGGCTCTACCTCAGGGCCTGGGAACTGTCCCTGAGCTATTCTGCTCAAGGCTAATACTCTATCATTTGAGCCATAACTCCACTTCTGGATTTTTGCTGGTTAATTGGAGATAAGACTCTTATACTTTCCAGCCTGGGCTGGCTCTAAACTGTGATCTTCCTGAGTAGCTAGGATTACAGTTGTGAGCCATTGGCACCTGGCTGAAATTTCTTCAATTTTAATGGTAACATAACTTTTCCTTCACTAAGATAAATAACAAATAACTTACAAATAGAAATAAACCATCAATAAAAAAACCTAAAATTACTATTTTGCCAGTTAAAGTTTTATAAAAGAGAAACAAGTATAATGGTTCTGAGTTCCAGTTCTTCTAGTTATGCTGAAGAAAGTCTGTATTTTCAATTTCAGAAAATGACTGAAGAGATATCTTCTTTTGAAATGATATCTATTGTTTTAGCTCAACAAATATCTACCGACTTCCATTCTGTGAGGCATTATTCTAGTGGAGGATGGGAGAATGGAGGACAGGCATAAGGGAAGTACTTTTGGCAATGCTTATTTATATACATACCTTCTCATACCCACATACATCTACATAAACATATCTATATGTAAAACCTAAATATACATCTATATATCAAATAGTTCATATGTGCATCTCTGTAAATATACATATGTATATTTGATTATATATAAATAAATATGTGAATTATATCATGTTTAGGGGTACATATTTATACATATATATTCAAAATTAAAAGAAAGCATGATTTGAAGGTATCAGAACAATGCCATGGTGGTTAGAGAAGTTACAAAAGACACATGAGGAAACTCAAGCATTTGAACAAACTTCTTCCATTGAGGTGACTGCCAGATCTAGAAGTAAAAGCACACACACTAGCTAATGAGTCAAAAATTAAAATACACTGCAAATTAACACAACTCAAATCTCAATTACTCAAAAATGACAGGAAAAGGACAAAACAGAACAAAGAAGAAATGAAAATAGAATAGTAGACATACCCAAATAATTAATCATTATATTACTATAAAAGAAAGTGAATACTGAATTTAAAATTTTTAAAAAGATAAGCCAGGCATGGTGGTACATATGCATAATCCCACACTAGGGAGGCTAAGTCAGGGATATCTAAAGTTCAAGGCCAGCCTGGGCTGCATAGCAAGACCTTGTCTTAAAAACAAGAGCAGCAACTATCCTTCCACCTAAATATCTTGTCTGTATACTATACCTGTGATAAAGATATAAATATATGGTATGTCATGATTTAAAAATGTGAAAACCAGAATAATGCATTCTGAAGATCACTGATTGCATAAATGATCTGTGGATCCAGCTAGCACTAGGTTCTAAAGCACAGCAATCCCCAAGACCACTGTCCTTAAGCTATTTCCTGTGGATGTCTGTCTGAGCCTAGCAGGCGCATCTAACTGAGGAAGACAGGTTTTATCTGATGGGTGATACTTAGTGGAACTTCTCTCTCCTTCACCCAGCCTCAATTCAGCATTGTGTCTAAAGCTCCCAGTTTTCTCTGACTTCTTCATGGTCTTCATGCATTCACTCTAATAAAATTCTTGCAAGCCTATGCTATCACTGCTTCTCAAAAGACCTGACCTAACATGAAACATTAGCTATTTCCAACTGAGTAAGAGAAAAAGCATCTGAGGCTTAAGTGATTATTCTGACCTTAAAATAGAAACTTAGAAAATATTCCTATATAAGAAATGTGCCTCAGGTTAAAAAAAAATGTTATAGATGGCATGGTGCATTAGAAATGTTTGCTCAATTTTTTTGATTTTCCAACATGCCAGAAACTATTTTATCCTTTTGATTAAATTTAATTTCAACTGACAATGCTGCTTCTGGCTCTATCAAGATGCCCTAATTTCCTCCTTGCTATTGCTTTAGTACATTGCCACTCAATACTTCCAAGCATTAGCTGAACTAGATTCACCTATTCCAGGCAGAATAATGGCCTGAATTACTCAGACAGGATCCTGTAGGAGTTTTTAACTGGGACTGATTTTAAGTACTCTTGTTACAAGGGGTGGAGGTATGGGAGCAAACAGATCTTGGTTCAGTCCCACATAAATGAATAAAGATCAAACAGAGAGTAGTGAATACAAACTTTGGAAGCTGTCCATTTGGGGCAAATATTTTAGAGAACATTATAAAAGGAAAATTAAGTGTCTCTTGGGAATTTTGTAACATACATCAACTAGAGCTTTCATAGAAAGTTTGAGTATAATGGATGCTCTATTACACAACACAATTAGGACTAAATAGTATAGGTGCTTGATTAATTTAAAAAATCAGGATTGTCAGGATTTTTAGAGTAACTTCTACATATCATAATCACTTTGTCCTATCCTGAAAAAATATGCAGGGCTAGAGACATAGTTCAGTGGTACAGCACTTGCCTAACATGCATGAGGCCCACCATTTGATCCCAAGAGTGCCCAACACATACTTGAATGTGCATACACACAAATACACATGCTTTTACTGTCAATTCTTTCACTATTTGGCAAACTTGTGAAAATAATATGGAGTCAAGCTTGCAGAGGGGCTCAAATGGTAGACTTCCTGACTAGCAAGCATGATGCCCTGAGTTCAAACATCAATACTCTCTGTCTGTCTGTCTGTCTGTCCATCTATCTTCTCTCTATAGGTTCACTGACTGGAGCCTCATCTTTCTTGAAAAAACTATACATACATACATACATACACACACACACACCTGCACACACACAAATGAGATATATATGTATGTATAAACATTTCTAAAATATATATTCCCAGAGTAGAAACTTCAATTTTTGAATAGTAGTTTGGTTCAAACTAGCAATTCTAGAGTTCATCAATGTACTGCTGTTAAGTAATTGGCAAAACTAGTACTATTTCTAAGCTTGGAAGATTCTTGGAATTTGTAAATTGTGCTAACTTATTAAGGGCTATGAACCCTTGAGCTTAGAAAACTGCTTCTTGCCAGTGAAAAGTCTGGCTCAGGAATTCCAGAATAAATTGTCAGCATTCATATTCAAAATAAACAGAAGAGGGGCTGGGAAGGTGGCTCAGTGGTAGAGCGCTTGCCTTGCATGCATGAGGACCTGGGTTTGATTTCTCAGCACCACATAAGCAAAAAGAAAAAAGCCGGAAGTGGCGCTGTGGCTCAAGTGGTAGAGTGGTAGTCTTGAGCTCAAGAGCTGAGGGACAGCGCCCAGGCCCAGAGTTCAGGCCCCATGACCGGAACCCCCTCCCCCCCAAAAAATAAAAATAAACATTAGAAAGAACTCTCTGTTCCTCAGATTTCTGGTTCTGATTTTAGTCTATAGTGAGGCTCAGCTGTACTTTTTTCCTTTGAGTTCCAACAGACGATCTGTATTTCTTTTTCTTTTTCTTTTGTCGGTCATGGGGCTTGAACTCTGGGCCTGGGCGCTGTCCCTCAGCTCTTTAGCTCAAGGTGAGTGCTCTACCACTTGAGCCACAGCACCACTTCCGGTTTTCTAGTGGTTTATTGGAGATAAGAGTATCATGGACTTTTCTTCCTGGTTTTCTAGTGGTTTATTGGAGATAAGAGTATCATGGACTTTTGTTCCTGGGCTGACTATGAACCACGATCCTCAGATCTCAACCTTCTAAGTAAGTAGGATTATAGGCGTGAGCCACCTGCACCTTGCTTGTACTTCTTAAACACTTTATTAAATAAAAATTTTCCTACAGCTGAGTGCTACCAGTTCACCTCTGTAATCCTAGCTACTCAAAAGGCTGAGAACTGAGGATTTTGGTTTAAAGCCAGCCTCAGCAGGAATGTCTGTGAGATTCTTATCTCCAATTAATCACAAAAAAGCCAAAAGTGGAGCTGTAACTCAGGTGGTAGAGCACTAGCTTTGAGAATAAAAGCTCAGGAACAGTGCCCAGGCCATGAGTTCAAGTCCCAGCACTGGCATATACACACAAAATTCCCTCCAGGGATAGATACCAGCAAGAGGAGGAGAGCTAACCAAAATGGTAAATGAGGATAAATATAGTCCAAGTAGTTTATTTGCATGTCTGGAATGAGAACAAGGAAACTTTTGAAATTGTTTTAAGAAGGGAGGAGTGAAATCAAGGGAATGATAGAGGGGATATGGTTGATAGGGATACATCGTATACATGTGTCAAAATATTACAATGATCTGGGAAGGTGGCTCAGTGGTAGAGTGCTTGACTGGCATGCATGAAGCCCTGGGTTGGATTCCTCAGCACTACATAAAACAGAAAAGTCCAGAAGTGGCACTATGGCTCAAGTGGTAGAGCCTTGATTTAAAGAGCTCAGGGCCACTAACCCCATATCACTTCTGCTGAGAAACTGTAGCTCCTTACTTGACCCTACCAATTAAGAGAGCAGGATTAAAAACTAGACTTTGGAGTTCTCAAGATGGCGACGGGGCAGTAGGGAAACGCCACAGCTCTCTCCAACCAAAAAGAGAGTTCGAGTTCCAACCTTTAATCTCCCCAAGAGACCGACAACAACAAAAAGACGAACACTCAGAGAAAAACCAGAGGTGGAAAATAACAAAAAAAGAAAGAGAGGAAAAGAAGAATTTCAGAACAGAGAAGAGCGAAGACCCCTCCCCCAACCTTTACTGGCCGCGCGGCAGTGCGCCAAGCTGCCGGCCAGCCGGCCCGGCGGGGGCTGCCGGAGCCACAGAGACACAGGGGGCTGCTTGCAGATCACCAGGTACCGGATTGCAGAACAGCGGATCGCCAGGAACAGAGAAACCTACCAGCCGGGAGTCTCCAGGAGGATCCCACCCCACCCATCACTCTCCACCGGAGCGGAGAGGCTCCATCCCGCCAAAGCCGCCCGGCACCAGCAGCGCCACAAAGGGACCTGTCCGCAGACCACCCGCCCAATCGCGATCGCAACGACCCGGCGGGGGGCCGCCCAACCCAGCCCGCAACCACCCCAACTGAACTCGGACTGCAACAACAACTGACGGACTGCAACAACAACTGACGACCTACAGGGTGAGTACCCATCAGGGGACAGGGAATCCATCAAGGGAGACCAGAGCTGGAGGGAATCCCCAGACCCTGACCTAGACTCCCTACCCCAACACCCGGACCACAGGACCCACTAAAACTGGGAACTGTTCGAGAGCCCCACCAGCCGGTGGAGCACACTCTGCTGGCCAGGCCAGAGCAAGAGCGCCCCGGGAAGGGAGCTTAAATGCTCAAGCCAGGAACAGTGCCCCTGGGTCAAGACTAACAACAGTAGAAGAAATTTGAACTGTGTCCTCCAGGCTGCATAACCAAGGTGGTATACACATTAGCACAGGCCTAACGAGCGCGCTCCAGGCTGGGGCCGGAACCAGGCCAGGGGACCGGCGCCTGAACAAAGCAAAAAGGGTCAGAAGTGGGGCTGTGGCTCAAATGGTAGGGTGCCAGCCCTGAGCTGAAGAGCTGAGGGACAGCACCCAAACCTAGAGTTCAAGCCCACAACCAGCCCAAAACAAACAAACAAAAACACATCAGGAGCCCATAGCAGACTCCAGTATTTGGGAGAGTGCATCCAGAGCATCTGATCTTCCCAAGAGCACCCGCAGGAGCAAACACAAGCAGTCTAGGCTGCTCAACCCTTCCAAAGGCGGGAATTGCTACAGCAGAGAGCTGAGAATCCTAAGTGAATAGCAGCTGGAAATAGGCTCCCAACAGAATCCAGATCAGACACAGACTCTCTCTACCAATAGAGAATCAGCAACCAAGCAAAGACAGACACACCAAAACAAGATTGAAGAGCAGTCTCCTGAACCCCCATGCGAAAATCACAGAGAAAAATCACAAGGTTTACCACTACCCAGGACAGCAAGCTCACCTCAAAAGCCAGCAGCCACGCAGGGGAGAGCCCCAGTGGGAGCAAAGCAGGAATGGAAGACAAAAACTACATCCAAGGGTTGCTGGAGGCAATGACTCAAGAAATAAAGCGAGAAATGGATCAGAAATTGAAAGAGCACAAGGATGAACTATCAAAAGATATACAGGATATCAAACAAAAATTGGATGCAAAAATAGAAGCTGCACAAACCTCAGTAAGAAGTGAGATAAACGCCAAATTAGAGGTAATGCATACTGATATCACCTCATTGAGAGGTGAGATCAGTACTCTGAGAACCAACATTGAATCCATAAAGGGATCCATTTCCACCATGCAAACCACAATAGAAGCCACGGTCAACAGAGTGAATGAAATGGAAGGTAGAGTGTCAGATACAGAAGACAGAATACACCAACTGGACCAAAAAGTGACAGATATGGAAAAATCACTCAAATTAAACCAAAGGGAAATTCAAGAGCAAGCAGATAATGCTAAAAAATTTAACCTTCGCATAATCGGAGTGGACGAAGGTGAGGAATTCCAGAGCAAGGGAATGCAACACCTATTTAACAAGATAGTCAATGAAAATTTTCCCCACCTCAAAAACGACCATCTTAACTACATCACAAAAGCTTATCGAACACCCAACAAGCAAGATCCCAGGAGAAACACTTCTAGGCACATAATAGTAACAATGATGGATCTGAATAATAAGGAAACAATCCTGCATGCAGCAAAAATGAAGAAGGAGCTATACTACAACGGGAAAAAAATTAGAATCACTGCAGATCTCTCCACACAAACAATGAATGCAAGAAAAGCCTGGGAAAGCACCATACGAGCCCTGAGAGCCAATAACTGCCAACCCAGACTGATATACCCGGCAAAGCTAGCATTCACATTCGATGGAGAACTGAAAACTTTTAATAGCAAAGAAAAACTAAATGAATACATAAACATTAAGCCAGCATTACAAAGAATTCTAAGAGGGGGGACACAACCTGAAGAAAGCAACCAGGAACTGGGACCTGCCCCAAACAGGCATTACTCAAAGTCTAACTGAGCAAGCACAGGAGGAAAGGAAAGAAGAAAAACTTAGGAAAACGGAATGGCAGGGACAACAATGCATCTCTCTATACTTTCTCTTAATATAAATGGGCTGAATTCGCCAATTAAAAGAAAACGAACTGAGGACTGGATCAGAAAACAAGACCCATCCATCTGTTGCCTTCAGGAGACCCACCTCTCAGCCAAACATACAAACAAACTCAGAGTGAAGGGGTGGAAAAGGATCTACCAATCAAATGCCCCCAATAAGAAAGCAGGTGTAGCTATCCTGATATCTGACAAAATAAACTTTTCATTAAAATCAGTACAGAAAGACAAGGACGGACACTACATATTAATAAAGGGAACAATCCAAGAGGAGGATATAACCATCATCAACTTATATGCCCCAAATATTGGTGCACCCAGATATGTTAAACAAATGCTCTCAAACTTACAGAATAAAATAGATCCCAATACGATAAAACTAGGAGACTTTAACACGCCACTCTCACCAAAGGACAGGTCTACCAACCAGAGGATTGGCAAAGAAGCTACCGAATCAAGTGAGGCCATACTTCAAGCGGAATTAACTGACATCTACCGAGTATTTCACCCTAAAACAACACAGTACACATTCTTCTCAGCAGCTCATGGAACTTTCTCCAAAATAGACCATATCATAGTTCATTCAAGGAACTTAAGCAAATACAAAGGGATCGACATAATCCCCTGTATCCTATCTGACCACAGTGGAATCAAGCTAGCTCTGAATAACAAAGCATACCGCAGAAATTTCTCTAATACATGGAAATTGAACAGCACACTCCTTAACAAGGCCTGGGTAACAGAAGAGATCAGAGAAGAAATAAAGCATTTCCTAGAACTCAATGAAAATGAAAACACCTCACAAAGAAACTTGTGGGACACAGCAAAAGCAGTCCTGAGGGGCAAATTTATTGCCCTCAGTGCCCACATCAAGAGAATGGAGACAGACCAAGTAAATAATCTCATGTTGCAACTAAAACAGCTAGAAAAACAAGAAAAAATGGGACCTAAAGCTACTAGACGAAGCCAGATAACCAAATTGAGAGCAGAGATTAACCAATTAGAAAATCAGAAAACCATAACCAAAATAAACCAAACAAAAAGCTGGTTCTTTGAAAAAATAAACAAAATTGATGGCCCGTTGGCAAGATTAATTAAAAAAAGAAGAGAGGAAACCCATATTAATAGGATTAGGGATGCCACGGGAAACATCACAACACGTACCCAAGATATCCAAACAATTCTAACAGACTACTTTCAAAAGCTATACTCTCTAAAGGAAGAAAATCTGGCGGAAATGGATGCATTTTTAGAGAAATACAAGTTACCCAAACTGAGCAAAGAAGAAGTTAACCAATTAAATAAGCCAATATCCTATAATGAGATACAGGAAGCTATCAAAAGTCTTCCAACAAAAAAAAGCCCAGGACCAGATGGATTCACAGCAGAATTCTATAAGACCTTTAAAGAAGAACTAATACCCATACTCCTCAAGCTCTTCAGAGAAACAGAGAAGGAGGGAGCTATCCCAAACTCATTCTACGAAGCCAATATCACACTCATCCCCAAACCAGGCAAAGACCCAACCAAAAAGGAGAATTACAGGCCAATCTCCTTGATGAACACAGATGCAAAGATCCTTAACAAGATTCTAGCTAACAGAATCCAGAAACACATAAAAAAAATAATACACTATGATCAGGTAGGCTTCATCCCAGAGACACAGGGATGGTTTAACATACGTAAGTCAATAAATGTAATCCAGCATATCAACAGAGCCAAGGTCAAGAATCACATGATTATCGCCACAGATGCAGAAAAGGCCTTTGATAAAATTCAACATTCATTCATGCTAAAAGCTCTGGAGAAAATAGGAATAGAAGGAACATTTCTAAAAACAATAAAAGCCATTTATGACAGACCAATAGCCAATATTATACTTAATGGGGAAAAGCTACAACCAATCCTCCTAAAAACAGGAACAAGGCAAGGATGCCCACTGTCTCCACTCCTCTTCAACATAGTCCTAGAACCCTTAGCCAGGGCAATAAGGCAAGAAAAAGACATTAAAGGGATCCGCATAGGGAAAGAAGAAGTGAAACTATCCCTTTTTGCAGACGACATGATACTATACCTCCACGATCCCAAAAACTCCATCCCCAAACTTTTAGAAATCATAAGTCACTTCGGCAAAATAGCAGGATACAAAATAAACCCACAAAAATCAGTTGCCTTCCTATACACTGATAACGCACAGGAAGAGAGGGAAATAAAGGGAGCAACCCCATTCACAATAACCTCCCAAAAAATAAAATATTTAGGAATTAACCTAACCAAAGATGTAAAAGAACTATTTAATGAGAACTATAAAAAGTTAAAGAAAGAAATTGCAGAAGACACTAGGAAATGGAAAGACCTCCCATGCTCCTGGATAGGCCGACTTAATATAGTAAAGATGGTGATACTTCCAAAACTAATATACAAATTCAATGCAATTCCTATTAAAATCCCAATGACGTACATCACTGAAATACAGAAAACAGTCCAAAAATTTATATGGAACAACAAAAGACCTAGAATAGCCAAAACAATTCTAGGGGATAAAGACAATATGGGAGGGCTATCCATGCCGAACTTCAAACTCTACTACAGAGCTATAATCACAAAGACAGCATGGTATTGGCACAAAAACAGACCCGAAGACCAATGGAACAGAATAGAAGATCCAGATATAAATCCACAGGCCTACAGCCAGCTGATATTCGACAAAGGAGCCAAAGACATACAATGGAAGAAACACAGCCTCTTCAACCGCTGGTGCTGGGAAAACTGGGCAGCCACATGCAGAAAACTAAAAGTGGACCCCAGCCTATCACCATGCACCAACATCAACTCAAAATGGATTAAAGACCTTAACATTAAACCTGAATCTCTGAAACTACTGCAGGACAGAGTAGGAGAGACACTTGAACTAATAGGCACAGGAAGGAACTTCCTGAACAGAGTCCCAGGGTCACAACAAGTTGGAGAGAGACTCGACAAATGGGACTACCTTAAAATAAAAAGCTTCTGCACAGCTAAATCTATCGCAACTAAGCTAGAAAGACAACCAACTAATTGGGAAAAAATATTTACCAGCAATATATCAGACAAGGGGTTAACATCCTGTATATACAGGGAACTCAAGAAACTAATCCCTCCCAAACCTAACAAACCAATTACTAAATGGGCAAGGGAACTAAAGAGGGACTTCTCAAATGAAGAAATAAAAATGGCAAAGAAACACATGAGGAAATGTTCATCATCCCTGGTGGTGAAGGAAATGCAAATAAAGACAACCCTGAGATACCACCTTACCCCAGTCAGAATGTCCCACATCCACAAATCAGCCAACGACAAATGCTGGAGGGGATGTGGAGAAAGAGGAACCCTATTACACTGCTGGTGGGAATGTACACTTATACAACCACTTTGGAAAGCAGTCTGGAGGGTCCTTAGAAAGCTAAAGATTGACCTCCCTTACGACCCAGTCATACCACTTCTAGGCATCTACCCTGAACAACAGGAACCAATATACAAGGACACGTGCACCTCCATGTTTATTGCAGCACTGTTCGCAATAGCTAGGATATGGAAACAACCTAGGTGCCCCACCACAGATGAATGGATCCAAAAATTGTGGTATCTATACACAATGGAATATTATGCAGCCATTAGAAATGACAAAATAATGGCATTTGCAGGGAAATGGATGGAGCTAGAAGGAATCATGTTGAGCGAGGTAAGCCAAGAACGAAGAGACAAACGGTACATGGTCTCCCTCATAAGTGGATGCTAAATCCAAAAGGTTAGTGATACGACAAAACTAACAGGACTTAAGAAACAAAGAACTCCCGCTCATCTGGTTGAATCACTACTAAATATCCTCATGCTGCTGATCACAAATATGGTATATAACATGTGAACACTGTTATATATTACAGACTGTGGTAGACAATTTGCTCCAGGGAAGTTAGAATGAACTTGTGACTTTGAAATTATGTAATCATTTAATCACAATCAAAAAAAAAAAAAAAAAAAAGAACCTCGGGGAAGGGAGGGAGGGAGGGGATGGTAGGGGGAAAACAATGGAGGGGGTAACAATGTTCAAGAGGAAGTGTACTCATAACCTCACTCATGTAACTGTGACCCTCTGTATAGTAGCTTTACAATAAAAAAATAAAATAAAATAAAAAAAAAAAAAAAAAAAATAAAGAGCTCAGGGACAGCGCCCAAGCCTAGAGTTCAAGGCCCATGATTGGAAAAAAAAAAGGCAAAATATTACAATGAAATCTCCTTTATATGTCTATAATACTAATAAAAATAAAATTTAAAAAATCTATAAAAATTTTTTAAAAACATACCTTTTATCAGCTTGAAGCAGATTTTAGCTATTACACTCAAAAAAGCCTGATCAAAATAAGAAGCAGGCTTTAATTTGAAATGTAAAAGCCTGGAATACCTAAGCAACCCAATTCTAATGCAAAACAATGACTTAAAAAAAAAAAAAGTACAGGGCTGGGAAGGTGGCTCAGTGGTAGAGCGCTTGCCTTGCATGCCTGAGGCCCTGGGTTCAATTCCTCAGCACCACATAAGCAAAAAAGAAAAAAAAACCGGAAGTGGTGTTGTGGCTCAAGTGGTAGAGCGCTAGCCTTGAGCTAAAGAGCTGAGGGACAGCGCCCAGGCCCAGAGTTCAGGCTCCACAACCGGACCAAAAAAAAAAGTACAAAACATTAAACCTCCTAATCAATGCTATTCAAGAATATCCTCAAATCCTAGAATTTGAACCAAAATAAATTTAGAAAAAGTACATCTCATTCATGAAGAAATAATCATTCTCAATATTATAATGCCTGTAAAATTTAGAACTGTGGCCAGGTGTCGGTGGCTCATGCCTGTAATACTAGCTACTCAGGAGGCTGAGATCTGAGGATCCCAGTTCAAAGCTGGCCCGGGCAGGAAAAGTCCATGAGACTCTTATCTCCAATAAACCACCACAAAACTGGAAGTGGTGCTGTGGCTCAAGTGGTAGAACACGTGCCTTGAGCTGAAGAACTGGGGCACAGTACCCAGGCCCAGAGTTCAAGCCCTATGACTGACCAAAAAAAAAAAATTAGAACTGTGTTTACATTTTCTGTGATTGCCTTTAAACTTATTTTAGTCAACTGAACATTTTCTTGTAATGAAATCTTAGGTTCACGCTCTATGCAAGAACTAGCATGAGAGTAGATCTGTTCTGCCTGAAACATGCCCATGTGTGTGTATTTGCATGCATGAGCCTGCAAGCAGTCTGCTGCCCAACCTCTTCCCTAATCAGAGAAATCTAAAGAATCAGTATAGCACCTCTTCTATACTCCAATGTCACAACCAATACAGATCAATCACATCTCTATTTACCTGTGAGCTTTAAAACGTTTCCCATCAACATAAATATCAATATCTGGACAATAATGTTTCACATAAAGCTTCAATAAATCTTCTCCTAATTCGGATGCTGGTTCCAAGCCATAATTATCTTCAAAAGAGAAAAATAAAGACTCAAAAGTTTTATATTATAAATGCCCCCAAATTTTGTTCACTAATATTAGCAAGAAGTGTTTTTTGTTACTTTTTTAAAAATTTTTATTTTATTGTAAAGATGCTGTACGGAGGGGTTACAGTTACATGAGTAAGGTAATGAGTACATTTCTTGTAGAATATTGTGTACTCCCTTGTTTGTTTTTTTTCCTACTATCCTTCCCTCCCTCAAAGAAGTTTTTACATAGTCATCTCAATTAGGTGAAATATTTAAGGGTAAATTCAAAATAAAACAAAAATTTAAATAATCTATATTTTTTCTTTGAAACATTTAAATATTGATAGACCTTTACACACATTTAAACAAAATTATATATCAAAATGAATTTACTTCATGAACATATGAATTAGAAAGTCAGAAAATTTTCTAATTTTCATATTCTTTCCAATATCTAATTTCTTCCCTTTCCCTATGCTACAGTTTGGATGTTGACTGTCCATGCATTAAAGGCTTAGTCTCAGGAGTAGTGATACTAGAGGTGCTATGGACCCCTAGGAGCCAAGCAGGAGGTCCTTAAGGCATAAGGAGCATGCCCTTAAAGGAGACTGTGTGTTCCTAGTCTTTTCCTCTTTCTCTTTCTTCTTTCTCTTTTTTACTAAATTAAGTTTGACATGAGGCTGTCTCCACACTTGGGAGTTCTTACACAGTGAACTACAACCTAGTTTACTAAGAAACATGCCACAACATAACTTAGCACTATATATTTTTGATAACACATAACCATATCTCAACTAATCACAAGCAGACAAATTTAACACACTCAGACAACTGACCATACTATGTCCAAATAAGGCTAAGACCTACCTGTAACCTATCATACTATTTCCATTCTTTATATATTTCTATAAATATTCAGTGCTCAGGTTGTAGGGTAGAGCTCTCTAGGATTTTTCTAGTTCTAAATTCTGCCTGATTAATTGTTCCTTGTTCAATTAAACTCAATTCAACTCACATTAAATTTGCTTTGTCTGAAGATTTCCTTTTAACAACACTAGTTCAGAAATTTTATTTGGCACACTTGACAAGGCTCCCACTAACCAGATTATAAGCCTAGAATATAAACTACAATGCCAATATTACCTCTATCTTCCAAAGAGATCCAGAATCCAATCACTACTCAACATCTCTACTGTTATAATCTAGTCCAAGCTACAACCAATTCTCACCTGGATTCCTACAATAACTTCCTAAGAGGCATCCCATTCTGGACCCATACAATTTATTTCAAAACAATATCCAGATACTTTTTTAGATGTAATTCAGATCCTGGTCTATCTCATTTGAGAGCATTCTTATGGTTCTAATCCATTTCTTTTAGAGTGAAAATCAGCAATTTTGGCATTGTTTTACAAGGCCCTAGAAACTCTGGCTCACTGCCTCTCTGACTTGAATGTCTACTGCTTTGCTCAGAGCTATATTGAGCTCTTTCTTGTTTCACCAACATGACGGGTATGCTTTTATTGTAGGTTCTTTGTACTGACATTTCTTCTGTCTTGAACACTTATTTTTTCAATAAAGCCAAGTCTGACAGCCCTATCTAAAATTATCCCTCCCTCACTACCCTTCCTAATCCTTCCTCTATCATACTGATATTTTTAAATGTGCCCATCTTCTAACTTCTTCACAATGTTAATTGTTTATTTTTCCACCCCACTCTATCTTTTCTAACCAGAATGTAAGGTCCAATAGGACTGGAAATCCATTTTAGTCATTGATGTATTCCCCAGATCTACAACAGTGCCTGATACAGTAGATACAAAGTATTTATTGACTGAATAAATATATCATATATAAAAAATTTAAGGAAAAATATAATACCTCAACCAGAATTAGAAGAATGAAGGTAGAGATTCTATTTCCTCTAGAATTCCTAGAAGATTTAAAGTATATAAATTTTTTTTGGTCGGTCGTGGGGCTTGAACTCTTGTCTGGGCTTGGGTGCTATCCCTCAGCTCTTCAGCTCAAAGCAAGTGCTCTACCATTTAAGCCACTTCTGGTTTTCTAGTGGTTTACTGGAGATAAGAGTCTCAGGGAAGCCAGGCGCTGGTGGCTCACGCCTGTAATCCTAGCTACTCAGGAGGCTGAGATCTGAGGATCGCGGTTCAAAGCCAGCCCGGGCAGGAGAGACCGTGAGACTCCTATCTCCAATAAACCACCAGAAAACCGGAAGTGGCGCTGTAGCTCAAGTGGTAGAGCGCTTGCCTTGAGCTGAAGAGCTGAAGGACAGCGCCCAGGCCCAGAGTTCAAGCCCCACGACCAACAAAAAAAAAAAAAAAAGAGTCTCATGGACTTTCCTGCCTGGGCTGGCTTTGAACCTTCTCGGATATCAGCCTCCTGAGTAGCTAGGGTTATAGGCGTGAGCCACCAGCACCCAGCTGAAGTATATAATTTATTGGGAGAAATGAAAATATTAGAAATTTAAAAATTAAAACTAATTGGTTAGATTGTAATATGTAAAGTATGACACCTCTCATTAACATATTCAAATAGTCTACTGAATTTGAGTATATGGCTTAATACATACATTTGGTCTTGGTCCCAGGTTCATTGCATAGGCACCTAAAATCCTTGGAATTTCACTCCTGCAGTCAAAGGAATGTCTTCTTTTTTTTTTGTTGGTCGTGGGGCTTGAACTCTAGGCCTGAGCGCTGTCCCTCAGCTCTTCAGCTCAAGGTGAGCGCTCTACCACTTGAGTGATAGTGCCACTTCCAGTTTTCTGGTGGTTTATTGGAGATAAGGAGCTTCATGGACTTTCCTGCCCAAGCTGGCTCAGCTCTGAACCGTGATCCTCAGATCTCAGTCTCCGGATTAGCTAGGATTACAGGTGTGAGCCACCAGCACCTGGCCAAAGGAGTGTCTTTTGTCATTCATAAATAAGCCCTCTGACCACACCTATGTTTATGCCAGTGAAGTGAATTATTGTGGGTCCTCTAGATAACCTTCAATACAGGAAAAGTCTCTAGAAAGACAACCTATACCCCAACTTCTGGGCAGGGTGGAGCTGGAGAATGAGATTAAAAACCAAACAACATGTAAATTGTTTTTGTTGTTATTATTATTATTGTTGGTTGTGGGGCTTGAACTCTGGGCCTGGCGCTCTCCCTCAGCTCTTCAACTAAAGGCTAGCGCTCTACACTTGAGGCACAGTGCCACTTCTGGTTTTCTGAGTCATTTATTGGAGATAAGAGTCTGATGGACTTTCTTGCTGGGGCTGGCTTTGAACCATGATCCTCAGCTCTCAGCCGCCTGAGCAGCTAGGATTATAGGCATGAACCATGGGCGCCCAGCTTGTTTTGTTTTTATTAGATGTTAGAGTGCTTGCTTGCTACAGAAGCACTCTACCACTGATTATATATTCACAGTCTGAGTTATCAAAACTCATGAACAGTGATTTAGGGTTCTTCCAGGTCACTGAACATAGTAACAAGCTGCAAAGGTAGAGAACTTAAGAAGTCAAGGCAGCTTTATGTACCTTGCCTCATACTTTGTAGTATATCTGCCTTCTATTTGGCTACTTCTTGAGTAGGCCTGAGATGGCTGCATCAGTATTGAACATGTTTAGATTTTTTCCTGTCAGTATTCCCTAGACAATGAAGTATAAAACCAACTAATATAGCCTTTGAATTGTACTAGGTATAAGTAATCTACAGATGGGGTAAGTTATTATTAAAAACTTTTTCTCTCAGAAATGTCCTGCACTGGAAAAAGTCATACTTCCTATAAGACTTCATAATGTGGCTTCTGCTTATGTTTCTAGACTCATTTCACTTCTTACTGCTTCCATTCCTGTCATCTAATGTACCCTAATCCTACAACAAACCATTTCTGATTTTCTAGGCTGTATGTCTGGTTCCCTATGCTTCCAGGCATATAATCATGTTTATTTTGCCTGGGACACTCCTCTCTTGAAGTGTTTTTGCATAGTTAACCTGATTTTTCTTTGGGATTCAATTATAAAGCTATTCTCCATGTAGCTTTCTCGAGAACCCTTAGCATCCTACTTATGGCCTTTTAACAAGTTGTACATTATCCACCTGACTAGATCTTCAAGTGATTTGCAGAAGGAACATCATTCATTCTTATATCTTTAATGATAGCACAGAGTAGATAATTAAAAGTGTGAGCACTAGAATGGCGTTCCAGGACTAAGTAGCAAGTGCAATGACACAGAGGGAACAGACAGATTTCTTGAATGGAAACACCAAATAATTCAGTAAGAGTATAACTTCAGAGGTTTGAGGGGCTGGGAAATTGGCTCAGTGGTAGAGTGCTTGCCTTGCACGCATGAGGCCCTGGTTTCGATTCCTCAGCACCACATAAGCAGAAAAAGCTGGAAAGGGCGCTGTGGCTCAAGTGGTAGAGTGCTAGCCTTCAGCTAAAGAGCTGAAGGACAGTACCCAGGTCCAGAGTTCAGGCCCCAAGACTGACAAAAAAAAAAAAGAGGTTTGAGGGGGCTTTAGAATGAGGCGGCAGCAAAGTGATTTAAACTTAGGCTATGGGGGAGAAGGGGTAGCTGTGGAGGTGGGAGGGAAGGTAGGGACAAAATAAAGAAGGAGGCAACAATGCTCAGTAGGAAATGTACTCGTTACCTTGCTCATGTAACTGTAACCGCTCTGTAAAGTATTTTTACAATAAAAATTGTACAAAAAAAAGAAATCCAAAGAACAAAAAAACCAACTTAGGCTATAGGACACCTTGAGGAATGACATGAATGACATAAACAGACTTGTAATTAATGTTTTTCTATACAACACAGATGGAGGGTGGCAGAACTAGGGTTTGGAAACTACTTAGTTTTAAATTCTAAGCAAAATGGCAAAGTTCTGAGCCAGGCACCATGTGGCTCATGTCTATATTCCTAACTACTCAGGAAGCGGAGATCTAGAGGACTATGGTTCAAGGTCATCCCAAGCAGAAAAACCCAAGAGACCCTATCTCCAAAATAACCAGAAAAAAATGTGTGGCTGGAAGTGTGGTTCAAGTGACAGAGTGCTAGCCTAACAATCATGAGTCTTGAGTTCAAACACCAGCACCACCAAAACATAAAAAATAAACAAAATGGCAAAGTTTAAAATGGCAGATTAAAGAAAATGAAGTCCTTAAGAATATTTAGTTATTTTTATGTTTTGCTATATATGGAGTTTTTCTGCCCTTTACCACTTTGAGTCACAGCTCCATTTCCAATTTTCTGGTGGATAATTGGAGATAAAGCTTCTCAGGGAGTTCCAAAATTAAGGTTGGTGTTTTCCTCCCTCCCTCCCTCCTTTCTTCCTCCCCTGCTCCTTTCTGGAAAAGATGTCACAGAGATCTGATTATAGCCTATAAAATTTTGGTGTTTCCTAATTCTAATATTCCACTCCTGTGATACACTGCCAGAACATAAGCAGTTTGATGGTAGAGACGGGTACTAAGATGATCTATGGCTAATATATGGTCCAGAGAACACAGGTTTCCTGTCAGAACACACACACACACACACACACACACACACACACACACACACACACACACACACACACACACACACACACACACACACACACACCACACACACACAAACCCGCATGTGCATCCATCCCTGTTTATGGCTAATATATGGTCCAGAGAACACAGGTTTCCTGTCAGAACACACGAACACACACACACACACACACACACACACACACACACACACACACACACACACACACACACACACACACACACACAAACCCGCATGTGCATCCATCCCTGTTTCTACCAAGTCATAACTACTTTTATAAGCAAATTTAAAAGTCTTTTGCAGTATTCTCAATTTTTTTTTTATTGTGAAAATACTGTACAGAGGAGTTACAATTACACGGGCAATGTCCTCAATTATTGTCTTCAAATATTTGTATATTTCTTAACCATATAACATAGTTATATGGTAATACTAGACTACCATTTTGCTTAGGTTATTATCTTTTTTTTTTTTTTTTGGGGGGGGGGGTCCGGTCGTGGGGCCTGAACTCTGGGCCTGGGAGCTATCCCTCAGCTCTTCAGCTCAAGGTTAGCACTCTACCACTTGAGCCACAGCTCCACTTCCAGCTTTTTTCTTTTTGCTTATGTGGTGCTAAGGAATCGAACCCAGGGCCTCAGGCATGCAAGGCAAGCGCTCTACCACTGAGCCACCTTCTCAGCCCAACAGCAATTTTTTGTTAGTACATTTTTGGAATACATACATTTTAAAGAATGTACATATTATATTTAGCTGACTATAACTGACTAAGATATCTTTATTGGTATAGAATAGATACAAAAACAGGTAGAAGTTCTTTTAGGTAAAAGAATTGTGAATTATGTGTAGATTTATTCATAGTAATTAATAATATTTATAATAATCCCATTCCAGTTTTTCAATTGGGGAAAAATGGGAGTGGACCACACTAGTATTTTCCTTTCTCTATATTTTTTATATTTAATGGCTTTATATAGCTACTTAGAATAAAATAAAGGTATAGCAGCTTTTTAAGAATTCTTTTCTCTATGTCTGGATATATTTTTTTCCATGGTTATAAAGTTTATAAAAATTCAACAAAAAATACCTCACCATTGGAAATTAAGTTGTCATCTTTATCAGTGACATCCTCTAGAATTTCATGCTTCTCAAGAGAACATTCAGATGAATTTTTATACTTTTGAAAATTAGAGTCAAGTTTCATTTGAGGCACATCACTTTCCACTATCATTTTTCTAATCATTTCCTCTTCATAGTTTTTTATGTTTCTGCTTGATGAATATATAATCCTAAAAGACAAAATATACAATAATAAGTGATTTTTAAATAGAAGGTCAATTTCTCCAATGTGCTGCTTTCATATACAACCTGTATCTATTTTATACAAAACATATACAATTACATATACGTATACATACATAAAACATAACCTTTTTAAAACCATTTAGTATGGACTATAGAAAGTTCAATTCAAAATAATAAAAAGTTTAAAAACAGTCAATAAAATTTTTAATGTTAAAAAGGGATATTGATACTAAAACAGTAGCTAACTAGACAAACCCAGAAAGACACAATTATCAAGCCTAAGGAAGAAATCATCAAGACTAAGGAAGAAACAGATAATATGAATAGACCTTAAAAAGAGTAAATTAGTAACAAAAAACCTCCCACAGTTTTGCACAGTCGTACATCCAGTTGTATGGGAGGTATATGGCTAGCCCTAAGGAAAATAAAAGACCCTACCAGAAAAAAATAAAGCAAAAAATGGCTTGAGGCATTGGTCAAGTGGCCTGCCAAGCATGAGGCACTGAGTCTAAACTTATTTCCAGGCCTAGAAATATAAAGGATATAGTGGAGAAAAAATAGATAACACCTAAGAAAGCTATTTTGTAGCTTGACGGATTATTGATTGATGGTTTATTTTTATACCTCCCAGTTATTGATGTTAAATTGAAAATTTCCAAGTCCTCCCTCTTTTCTTTCTCTTTCATACATATACACCTTCTCAAAACAATAACAGTGTATTTCTTCTTGGGAAGTCAAAGATTTTTATGATCCTCATTGGATTTTAATCACAAAGTCATAAAGTAAATACTACTTTCCATTCACTCGAGCTATAACTGGTCACTGAATATAAAACATTTCAAAAAAATCATTTTATAATCAAGAACACAACAAAAAGTAGCAATAGTTTACATTTTTACTAATTATTTAAAGAGAAAGAATGTAAAATGAAGAGACTTCCAAAGGACTGAATTTCATACAGCAAATATGCAAAATCTATTTTATAAACATTTTTACTAAAACCCTTTAAGCACTGTTTTCCATCCTCTTTATGCTTTGTCTTAACATAAGACAAATTTCAAGGTAATCAGCTAAAGAAAAAGGAAAGTCCAACACACGTACTTTCAATGTGGAAGCCAATGGATGAAATATCATTTGTGGTATAGACATCAATGAGACAAGCAACCTAATCTCAAGGAGCTTATGCAACCATAGACATAGATAACTAGTCTAATACACAAACAGAATGTGATTAAATGCTTAAGACAGTACAAGGTGAAAATGCTACCAAGCACAATACCAGTTATTCTAACTTCTTATTTTAGATAAGAAGAAAGAGGCTGAAAAAAAAATAAAACAAGATAATGCAGAGGCAGAAGGCAGTTCGCTGTCTTGCTGCCAAGTCCAGGGCTTCCTTTACTCTCCCACACTACCTCTAATTCAATCTTTTCTTCCCTGTTACTTATTTTTTTGGGTCCATTGTGGGGCCTGAACTCTGGGCCTGGGCGCTGTCCCTCAGCTCTTCAGCTCAAGCCTAGAGCTCTACCACTTGAGCCACAGCGCCACTTCCGGCTTTTTACTTTTTGCTTATATGGAGCTGAGGAATCGAACTCAGGGCCTCATGCATGCCAGGCAAGCGCTCTACCACTGAGCCACCTTCCCAGCCCCTTCCCTGTTACTTCTTATGATGACTAATAAAGGATAATATTGATAAAATATCTCTCTTTCTCTAATGCATAAAATTTTGACTTATTCCCAGGATCTTCTGTTAAGCTCAACATCTAAAACTCAACAACTTCAGGAATGTATAATTTCATAGTGCAAACTACTATGAATAACATTTGTTCATTGTTTACTATATTCCAGGCTACTGGGCCATGTTTTCAGGTGATGGAGTTAATGGTCAGTGATTAGTACAAGTCTGTACATACATGCAGAAATGGTAGACATGCCTTGACTAATGGCCATTTTAGAAGCATCTGGTTGTCCCTCAAAAAGGTGAAACATTAGCTAACATATAACCCAGCAATTTCACTCCTACATATTTACCCAAGAGAACTGAAAACATAGATTCACGCAAGAACTTGTAAGTACTGGGAATGTAGCTCAGGAGCAAGCGCTTGCCTCACTAATGCAGAACCCTGCATTCCTTCCCTACCACTGTAGGGAAAAAAATAAAACAAAAAAACTGCACATGAATGTTCACATTGGCTATTATTCATAATAGCCAAAAAAATAGGAAAAAACTTAAATGGCCATCAACTATGAATGAACAAATGTAGATAGGTATAAATTAGATATCATTCAACAAATGAAGTACAGAATTAGATTTTCCTATTATTTAGCTGGTAAGTTTCATAAAACACCAGTCTCCAAAATTACTGAAATATTCAACTGATGATCCATTTTCAAAAATTTCTGACTTCACGACTGAATGTCATTCTGTGTCAAAACTTATCTCCAATGTGGTAGTATTAAAAGGTGTGACATTTGGAAGATTAGATCATAATGGCAGGGCCCATTAAAAGGATATCCAAGGGGGGTTTGTTCACCACTTCTGCTCTATGAGGACACAGAAGGTACCACCTGGAGGAACTAGTCCTCATCTGACACCAAATCCGCTGGCATCTTTAACCAGGAGCACTCAGCCTCCAGAACCATGGTGATAAATTGTTGCTGTTTTAAGTTATTCAATCTAAGATATTTTATTATAGCAGCCCACATGGACTAAGATATAAATCATTGGAATAAAACCAGTTATGACCTCATACTTTACATGCATAATGTATCTAAAACCGGGGTGCAAAACATCAATCCATGGGGCTATAAGGCTTTTTTTCTTTTTTTTTTTTTGGTCAGTCGTGGGGCCTGAACTCTGGGCCTGGGCGCTGTCCTTTAGCTCTTTAGCTCAAGGCTAGTGCTCTACCACTTGAGCCACAGCACCACTTCTGGCTTCTTCTGTTTATGTGGTGCTGAGAAATTGAACCCAGGGCCTCACGCATGTGAGGCAAGCACTCTACCACTGAGCCACCTTCCGAGCCCACTTATAAGGCTCTTGAAACCATTTGGTACATGGTATGAAATATGCTTTACACTGGTTGCCTGTATCCTATCTACCTTTATTGATAATTTTGTATGTTCCGTAATGATGTGATATTCAAGAGGTCCTTGGCAGAAATGTTTCCCTACTTGTGTTAAGCTTTGAATATCAATAACACAGAAGTCAATATGCAGCAATGTTTTTCAACAGAGGACATGTCCTTCCAGAAGAAATCTGGCACTGTCTGAAGACATTTTAGTAGTCACAACTAAACATCATAAAATATACAATACTACAGCAAAAGAAATTATTTAACCCAAAATGTCAATACTAATCATCATTTAAATTACCACAGGGCTAGGAATGTAGCTAAGTGGTAGAGCATTTACCTAGCATGAAGTCCTGTTCCCACAAAAAACAATTACCAGAGAAAACATCATTCATTTTCTTTCTTCCTTGCCCATCCCCCTTTCTCAAGATTAAAAAAAAATCTGATTTTGAGGACCGTACCCAAGGCTTGACCTCTGCGCTACATTCTCACCTCAAATTAGTCTTCTTCTTCTTCTTTTTTTTGAGCTAGTATCTCGCAATATAACAGAGGTTAGCCTCAAACTCTGTCTTTCTGCCTTAGCCTTCTGTGTTCCAGGATTGCAGGTATGCACCATCACACTCAGCAGATCAGTCCAATACTAAGCCTCTACTATTTTACTTAGACTTCACAAATTACTAAGGTGGTTTAAAACTTAAATAAATAGTTCCTATTAGGTTGTAAAACAGATTAAATAGACATACACATATTTTTTAAACAACTCCACATTAAATATAATAAGAAAAAAGAAAGCACTTACTGTAAAAATTTTCTAAATTCTGAAGCTTCAACATTTTTCACAGGAAAAGGCCCATGATTTGCTAAACTATTTGATGACTTTCCAATAATATGAAAATAGAAGTCAGAAACTCTTGCTAAAAGGATTGCTTTGTGTACTTTGAACAAAGTGCCATCTATAGAGAAAGTAACATCTGTATGAATTTCTTCCTTTAAAAGCCTGTAAGGAATAACAGTTTAATTAGTGTTGCTAAAATATGTAATATTTATTCTTTTATAAAAACAGGTTTAAAATAACATATACTCTTAAAAATACAGAGGAAACAAAAATAGAAAGCAAGATTTGTTCTGGGTTCATCCCAAAGAACACTGTCTTAGAATCTAAATTTTTTATTATTTTCATTATCTTTAAATAGTTGTATAAAAGGGTTTTAATTCAGTATTAATCATTTCATGCAAAGATAATTTCACTAAACAAGTAGACTTCTTTCAAAATATAGTTTTCTTAATAATTCATTCTAGTACTACAATTTACTTTCTGCTACTTAGGTTGATTTTCCTTTAATATATACCCCTTTCTTACTTTTTATTAGCAAATATTAATGATACGCAGTTTCACTGTGATAATTCCATAGGTGACAACACTGTACTAAAATATACATTCGTTACACAGAGCACAAAATTAACATCATTTCTGACTAATATAATTTTTAAAAATTCTAAAACTGAAGCAAAAAAAAGTGAGTGGTCAACAAAAAACAAACCAGACATAACAATAGACAATTCAGATTAGAAACTGGTTCACTTTGTTCCGTTAATTACCAAGTCTGAAATGCAGGCTTGGATGTCAAGAATGTGACATTTAAATCCTTTTCCATTCCCACCAAACAGAATTAATCATGTTCTAATCTATTATTTAAAATGATGGATTTAGGGGTGAACCTATTCAAATCCCTCTGCTAGTAGGCAGACACCATTATGGTAAATATCACTGACTGATTTCCCCTGTGATGGAAGAACAGAAATCAACCTTATAATAGAAACTTTCATACTATAATCTTTGACACTCTGAAGTAACTATGTATTTGTTCTCTCTAAATACTAATAATTTGTATCACTATGGCAATATCATCACTATAGCAATGCCATCTATATCATCAAGGTATATATTCTCAGAGGACTTCTGTATTGCAAGATATAATTGGCAATCACACCAGTACACCATAGGAAGTGCAAGTAATGGGTAAAGATATCCATTACTGTGAGAGCTTGGAGAGTTGCCAATGACACTCACACTCCCTGAAGACCAAACTAATGGTTCCTTCTTCTAATCCCATTATACTCAGTACATGCCTCTATTACAGAACATCTGCTGTTGCATCATTATTACTTCTATGTTGTCTTTCCCCCACTAGACAATGAACTGAAGGCCAAAAACTGGATCTTCAATATACAGCAAGAGTTCAGTATCTGCTTGTTGAATGATCCAACTTTATGCTAAACAACAACAAAAAAAATACATCAGAGTACAAACACTTTCAAAATCTTGGAAACAATGAGCAAACAGTTTGGTCCATATTTCCATCAGCAAATTATTTTCATAGGAAACTTTAAAATCATACAGAAGTATGTTCTCTTGTATTTCAATTGAAAATTCAAGTTGTACTCCCAAGTTGTTCCTCCCCGCTTCCCTACCCTTACTCCCTACCCCTCCTCAAATGAAAAGGAAGCACTGCAGATGTTAGCCAACAACTCTCACCAGGGAATCCAGTTCATACTAGATACTCATGAGTATTTGCTAAATGAAATAAAAGCTAACATGTATAAAAAACTGTTGGTGTGAAAAATATAATCTTTATTATAATATGTGTGACAATGTCTTGTATCTTTCACAAATACCAACAACAACTATCTGACTCAAACTGGTTTAAACATTAAAGGCTCACCGAAAGTCTACAAGGGCAGACTGGAGTAAAGTCTCATTATTGTCAATGCCCATGTTCTCTCCAGCTCTGTCAAATACTTTATTAGCCTGTCTTAGTCCATCCTGTGCTGTTAGAACGGAACACCATAGTGGACAGTTATAATGAACAGGAACTTGTTGTCTCATAGCTCTAGAGACTAGAAGAGCAGTCTCAAGGTGCTGGTACTTGACAAGGGCCTCCTTGCTACATCACTGCATGACAGAAGACAAAAGGGAAAGGGAGAACAAGAGGAGACTATACTGTTTTTGCTTTGAGACAGAGTCTTTCTATGTAGCCCAGGCTGGCCATGAACTCTTGATCATGCTGCCTTAGCTGTGCACATTCAACTACAGACTTTAATAAAAACACCAAACTCACTCATTTCCTGATCACTATTCAAAGGTCCTTCAACTTAAAATCACTAACAATGGCAGCTCAATTTCAGCTTGGATTTTGGAGAGGATAAATATTCAAATCATAGCATAACCTATCTAAAGCATAAACCCAGTTTATGGTAAAACCCAGTTATCACTAAACATTTACTGTACTAAGCAGCAGGAACAGAAATGGGATTGCATTAAACTGCAGAGTTTCTGAATGGCAAAGGATATAGCTAGCAGGATAAATAGAAAGGCCAGAGAATGGGAGATCTACTAGCTATACATCAATCAGACAAGGGCCTCATATCTAAAACATACTTAGAACTCAAAAAATTAAGTCCCCCAAAAACAAATCCTCAAAGAAACAATAACCCTATTATTAAATGGGCTAAAGACTTAAAAGAGAGTGCGCTCTGAAGAAATAAGAATGGCCAATAGACACATGAGGAGATGTTCAACATCTCTGGACATAAAAGAAATGCAAATCATGGGCTGGGAAGGTAGCTCAGTGGTAGAGCACTTGCTTTGCATGCTTGAGGCCCTCGGTTCTATTCCTCAGCACCACATAAGCAAAAAGAAAAAAGCCAGAAGTGGTGCTGTGGCTCAAGTGGTAGAGCGCTAGCCTTGAGCTTAAGAGCTGAAGGACAGAGCCCAGGCCCAGAGTTCAGGCCCCACGACCAGACCCCCCCCCCCAAAAAAAAATGCAAATCAAAACAACATTGAGATTCCCTACAGCTAGAATGGCTATTATCAAGAAAACTAATAGTAACAGATGCTGGTGGGAAGTGGCCAAAAGGGAACATTACTACACTGCTGGTGGGAATATAAACTTGTTAAACCACTTTGGAAAGCAGTATGGAGGTTCCTCAAAAGACTAAATATAGACCTTCTCTATGATCTAGCCTATGATCCTGGACATTTACCCAAATAACCACAAACAAGCCCACACCAAAGCTACCAGGACAACCATGTTCACTGCAGCAGATGCCCCTCAGTACATGAATGGATCAAGAAAATGTGGTACATACACACAATGGAATTCTATATTTCCATCAGTAAGAAAAAGGAAAGATGAAAAAAATTATAGTAAGTAAGCCAGACCCAAAGATACAGGCTGCATGGTTTCCCTCATTTCTAATAATTAGAATACATCTAGGATATTCTTAGCAGAAGATGACAATGGCTCAATAGTGATGTGGACATGACCATATAAAATGATGCTTATCGAAATGAACTCCTAGAAATGGAAGCAAGAGGTTTTGTTTTGTTTTTTTGTTTTGTTTTTTAATTGTACTGTTTGCAGTTCTTTTTTCTTTTTTCCAGCCTTTGGTTTATTCCCTGTTGTCACTATTTTTTTTTATTTCTGCACCCTTTGTCTTGTATATAAGTTTATCTGATTTGGGGAAGGGAAGGAGATCACAGAAAGGTGAGACAAAGGGTGAACTAATGCAACAGTGATACTCACGAACACTATGTTGGAAATGAACTTTACAACTTGGGGTGGGGGGAGCTCGGAGACAAGGAGTAGGATGAAATGGGGGGGGGGGGAACACTGTTCAAAAAGAAATGTACTCATTACTTACTTGTGTAACTGTAACCCCTCTGTACAGCATCTTTACAGTAAGTTTTTTTTTTTAAAGAAGAAAATGATAATGAAGATGAGAAAACTATGTAGCAGAGGTAGATGATGAATGGTGATGAAGGTGTGGAATTAAAATAAGTTAGGCAATAAAACTGGAAGGAGTGAATTGGGTGTAGAAGGAAATAATGTTTATGCTGTTACCACCAACCTTTAGTCTTTATCTGCTAGTCATACTCTCCAACTCATAAATCTACTTTCAATTGTCTCCTGGCTAGGTGTTCCTTTATTCCCCCGCCCAGCCCCCCTTCAAATGTCCTGAGATGAGGGGGCCTACTTTCCCTACCTCCTCCATTTTCAGTGAACAATCTGTTTCACTGTCTCATTTCCAGTGTTAAGTCTCCTAGCTGATTTCTGTCTCCAATTTCTTTTTCAAATTCAGAATGCAAACATGTTAACCTCTCCTTTAAAAGTACAAAAGCTGTCTCCATTGCTTCCAGTGTACATTTCAATGGAGAAAGGCTGAAGTCAGCTAGTCTTAAGTATATCCATGTATTGTCACTTTGACTCTTTGCCCCAAATAATCTTCTCTTAAATAAAGCAGCCAAATTAATTTGTTTGTACATGGCTCTGGTTTGTACCATATACCCTTCTGCCCTAACCACATCTGAAATGGATGACAGATGGAACTTCCAAGGTTAGTCATTGGCTACCGTGGCAAGATAACTCAGTAGAGATGTCTGATAAACAGGGACCAACTCCTGGCACTTTGAGAGCATGCCAAAGCAAATCTATGATGCAGTAAGAAAAGAAATGGAGCTAGTGGCTCGTATCTATAATCCTAGCTACTCGGGAGGCTGAGATCTGAGGATCAGCCCAAGCAGAAAAGTCTATGAGACTCTTTTGTTGTTGTTGTTTTTTGTCAGTCATGGGCTTGAACTCTGGGCCTGGGCGCTGTCCCCGAGCTCTTCAGCTCAAGGCTAGTGCACTACCACTTCCAGTGCCACTTCCACTTTTCTGAGTGGTTTATTGGAGATAAGAGTCTCAGGGCATTTCCTGCCCAGGCTGGCTTTATACTGTGATCCTTACCTATGTTTACAGGCACGAGTCAATGGCCCCTGGCTCTAAGAAACTCTTATCTATCTCCAAGTAAAGACCTAAAAAGCCAGAAGTGGAGCTATGGCTCAAGTGGTAGAGCACTAGCCTTGAGGCAAAAAAGCCCAGGCACAGTGCCGAGACACTGAGTTCAAGCCCAGCAAAATAAATAAATAAATAAATAAATAAAAAGGAAATGGGAGAGGAGTGAAGCAGAAATGAAGAGACAAAGCTACAATATCAGTTTGTACAGTGACAATAGAGAAGGTAGACTTGGATTCCTATGCTGACCATGTGATCAATAAGCATTTTAATGCTTATTGAGTCAGATTGCTAAAGTTCTTATTCTGGTTCCATCTTTTGCAGTGTTGGGACTGACTTCAGGGCCTTGCACTTTTAAGGTAGGATACTATTCCTAGAGTCCTTTTAAAATGCTTTTATTTTTCAGATAGGGTCTCATTTTTGCCAGAGGAAAACCTCCTCCTCCCTCTGGCGCCTTAGAGCTGAGACTTACAGGCAGGAACTTTTGTGTCCCTATAAATTCTTTAAAGTTAATTCAAGGTTACTCTAATCTCAATTTGTTAGATAAGGATAAAATAGCTTGCCCCAGGGACAGCAGGAGAAAATAAAGCATCTTTCAAAGCCCAGTACTTAGTAGATATAATAGGGTATTTGCTTTTCTTGTCTATTTTCTTTAAAAATTTCCTGAATAACAAACCCTTTATCAAGTAAATGTGATTGTTTTGTCAAATCCCTAGTAATTTTCAAGGTTGTTTCTGAGACAGGATTTAGCTGTGTAACCTAGACTGAGCCACCCAGTAACTGGCAAGCTCAGATCTTGCTTTTATTTTTATTTTTTTTTTTTTGGGGGGGGGTCCGTTCGTGGGCCCTGAACTCTGGGATTGGGTGCTGTCCCTCAGCTCTTCAGCTCAAGGCTAGCGCTCTACCACTTGAGCCACAGCGCCACTTCCGGCTTTTTTCTCTTTGCTTATACGGTGCTGAGGAATCGAACTCAGGGCCTCAGGCATTGCAAGGCAAGCGTTCTACCACTGAGCCACCTTCCCAGCCTTTATTTTTATTTTTAAACTTGAAACTGATTCCTGTTTTTTCTCACCCCTCAACATTTCTCATGCTCTGAGGTAACCTAAAATCTAATACAATTTATCTTCTCAAAAATAAATGAAGTCCTTCCAAATCTCCTGCGTAAAATCTCTTCTCCTTGGCTTACTCTCCAAATTCAGGACAAGATAGATACATGGTAGGTAATAGCTGATTAATATTTGTGGAATAAACCAATGATATTGCTACACCTGGAAATTTAGAATAGCTAGAAAGGTGGTTGTGTTTTTTATAGTTGTTTAAAAAATACTGCTACATCTATTTTCATTTGCTTATAATAGAAAGTTACGAGGATGAGGAGAAAATGCTCATGAGCTATACTTTCAACCTCATTTTCCTTATTATAAATTAAGAATGTTACCTTCTTTAAAATCCTATTTTACAGCTCACAAATCAGGCAGAATAAAGCCACTTAAGAAAGGGAGTGTCTCATCCTTAAGAGAGTCATCCTAGAAACAGAACAACTTCAGTCTTAGTTTTTCCATCTTTTACAGCTTCCCATTAGGGAGATAAAGCGACAGCCTGGGTACACAGGCCCAAATGAAAAGACTTTTTTTTTTTTTTTTTGCCAGTCCTGGGCACTGTCCTTTAGCTTCTTTTGCTCATGGTTAGTGCTCTACCACATAAGCCATAGCACCACTCTGGCTCTGTTTATGTGGCAGCTGAGCAATCCAACCCAGGCTTCACACACAAGCACTCTACCACTAAGCCACATTCCCAGCTAGAACTTTTTTTTTTTTAAGTTTGATTTTATCTATGACTAAAGAGGTTGTTAAGTGTGGGAAAGTTTCTGATGGCAGATGCTTTTTTTGTTTCCGTATTAAAATTTGAACCCAGGGCCTTGTAATTGCCAAGCAGGCCATCCACCATTTGAGCCACAGAAAATGCTTTTTTAAATGAATGCTCAAAGTACATTTCACACATATATCTAAATATCACATGAAACTCTTGCAGAATTTATGCTAATAAAAACTTAAAAGTTAAATGAATTCTACACAGCTGTCAAGATGTGGCCAAGGGCATCAGCAATCCTGGGACCTTGCTATACCCATGCAAAGTCTTGGCCCTTCTCCCAGACTAACTGAATCCGAACTATAGGCTGGGATACGGTACACCTGTATTTAACAAGCCTTCCAAGGTTCCAAGTGATTCTGATTGCACTAAAAATATTTTGCTGGAAATGGAAATTAACCAGGTCGTCTTGGAATCTCAGTTGATTTTTTTTTTTTTTACTTTAACTGCATTTCTTACAGTCTGAGGTGGATATTCATGAGGTTTACAGATGTTTAACTTCAATACAACCCTAGCTCTAGTAGTTGGTCCTTTCCTCATTCCAAATTTTCCTAATTTTATTATTTTTCTTAACAATAAAAAAAGAGAGGGGCTGGGAAGGTGGCTCAGTGGTAGAGCGCTTGCCTTGCATGCATGAGGCCCTAGGTTTGATTCCTCAGCACCACATAAGCAAAAAGAAAAAAGCCGGAAGTGGCGCTGTGGCTCAAGTGGTAGAGCGCTAACCTTGAGCTGAAGAGCTGAGGGACAGTGCCCAGGCCCAGAGTTCAGGCCCCACGACCAGACCCCCCCCCCAAAAAAAAAAAAAAAAAAGAGAAAAAACAATCCTCAAAAACTGTTTTTGAACTTCCACCCAGACTACACCAACCAAGCAACACGCCCGTGTTCAGACTACTTTAGCATCAACTGGTGCTGCACGTAACTACTATTTTAAACCATTGTTTTCCTTCCGAAGCCGGTACGTGGTTTCCAAACGCAGCAGGCTGATTGTTTAGGGCGCGCGAAGCCGCCCTCGGAGGCGTGGGGGAGCAGGCGAGCGCCCCACGGCCGCCGGAGGTGGGGAGGGATGGGGAGGCCGAGGAGGCGGGAGCCCCCGCGGGCGCCGCGGGCACCGCTGCAGCCCGGCTCCCGCCGCCTCCTACCTGAGCAAGTCCCCGCCGAGCCGCTCCGACTCCGTCGCCTTCAGCCGGCGCCGTTCCCGGGGCCCCTTCCTTTGTAACCCCTCGCCGCAAACGCCAGGGGACCCCACAAGTGCCGTGGGGGGCGCGCCCCCCTCCTCACAGCGGGCCATGGCCCACCCAGGAACCCCCACGCGTGGCAGGCCCTGGGCTCGGCCACCCCAGACCCTTTAAGGGGAACCGAGGGGGCGTTTCCGACAGGACCCGGCACCCGGGCTCGATCCCGCCCCCTGAGGGAAAAAGCGGCCACCCTCCTCGCCGTGCAGCCCGCCCCTGGGAGGCGACGGGACGTCCCCGGGGTATGACGTAAGCGCCCTCCTCTCCCGGAGCCCACGTGACCCGCGCGGTGCACGCAGGCGCAGTCACCCTGTTTACCTCTGCGCGGGCAGCCTGAGTTCCCGCCATCCCCTCTGGCGAAGACCGTCTAGCCACGCCCCCTTCCGGACCTAGGTGTAATCGTCTTTTTAATATGCTTTGTGTGAGCCCGAGTGTCGGTTGCCGGTGCGTGACTCACGCCTGCCATCTTAGCTGCTCTGGTGGCTGAGATCTGAGGATCACGCTTTGAAGCCGGACCAGGTAGAAAAGTCCATGAGACGCTTACCTCCGATTAACCAGCACAAAGCTGGAAGTGGACGTGTGGTTCAAATGGTAAAGCTCCAGCCTTGAGTGAAAAAGCTTAGTGACAGCGAGAGACCCTGAGTTCAAGCTCCAGTACTGGCCCATGCGCCAGTTGCGCTGTAAATTCCCAGGGAATTGGATGTTGTGGCATGCCTCTGTAACCCATTAAGCAGGAGGCTGTGCAGGAGGATCAAAAGTTTGAGGCCAGCCTGGACAATAGAAAAAAGGTAAAAAAAAAAAAAAAAAAAGGGAATTCCTCTTTCATAGCAGAAATCCCACTTCTTTCAGGAAGGTCAATCATGAGGCTTTAAATGAATGAGGACCCTCACCTTATGACTTCCTGCCCAGTCTATTGATTTAAGTGTTTATCCGATCTAAAAACTAGCTTCGTGAAACTGGTGGGGTTGGGAGGGGAATGACATAGCTAGGGAAGCGGGGAGAGTTGGTGGTTCAATTCCAAGCACAAGGGGGGAGGGGAACCCTTATAGAAACATAATATTTGAACAACAATCTGGGTACCATAGCCAAGTTGACTTATAAAAGAACCACCATGAGATATGTACATTTGAGAAAAATGTAAAGTACAGGAAACAAAATTATGTCACAAAACTAATTTTGGAAGAAAGGAGGAGTTTCAGTTCTGATGCAGGGTATGGAGAAGTGAGGAGGTTGGCTGGATAAGTTTTATTTGTATTTTGGTGGTACTCAGAACTTCAAGCTTGCTAGGCAGGCACTCTACCACTTGAACCTTATCCCCTCCCCCACAATGATTTTTTTTCTTAATCCAAGTATAAGTTTTAAGAGGGTTCACCTAAAAACAATTGTTTAGAATGTAGATTACTTTTTATAATATGCAGATGGTCTTCTGTATTATTTCTATAGGTCTGATCCAACGAGCTCTAGGTTGAAAATAACTGGTGTTACCACCAAAACACATACACACAAATTTGTCTCATTTTCTTAATGCAAAAAGTTAAGAAAGTGTAAACTTTAGGGGCCTATATTAGTTTTATTGTCAGTGTGTCTACATCCCTAAGAAAACTGACTGAGCAGGTCCCTTGTGGCTCATGCTTGTAATTCTAACTACTCTGGAGGCTGAGATCTGAGAGGATCATGGTTCAAGCCCGCCTAGACACGAAAGTCCATGAGATTCATCTCCAATTAACCACCTCAAAACCAGAAGTGACACTGTGGCTCAAGTGGTAGAGTGCTCGCCTTGAACTGAAGAGCTCAGGAACAGGGCCCAGGCCGAGTTCAAGCCCCAACAAGAAAAAAAAGAAAAAAGAAAACCAAACCAAACCAAACCAACTGCCAGGGAGTAATGGTTTCAGAGTTCAGTCTAGCTGGCTTCTTCTTCCTTTCCCCATTTTTTCCCTCCATATCTCCTCCCCCATGAGGTGGTACTACCTATTTTCAAGGTAGTAGTTAATGCTCTGAGGGAGAACACCTGGAAGACACATCCAGAGGAGTGCTCCTAGGTTATTCTCAGTCCAACCAAGTTAAACATCAACATTACACAGGGCCCTACTCTTATAAGCCCCTTAAATGACTCTAGTAGGGTCTCCAGAGATACGTTTACTTGGGTATGGTTTGTAAAGCATACAAAAGAGATTTTTGACCTCAGCTGTTTCTCTGACTAAATATTGCTAACCATGTGGGGGTACAGTGTTCCTGAAGACATTTTACAGGGAGGGATGCAACCAAAATGAAACTAGTTAGAGATACAATAACTTGGGGTGATACAATAACTTGGGGTGAATGAGGCATGTTTATGATTCAGAATCACTACCAAGCTTTGATAGTTTATTGTTCTCTGTCCTGGTGTAGGACTGAATCCCAGGAATCGTTTGCTAATTCATTCCACAAGAGAGCTGTGGGGCAGAGAGGAGAGGCCCAAGGTCATCTCACAATGTGATAACATCTTGTAACAGCAAGTATTGGAAGTGTCAGGGCCAGAAAGTAAAGGGTTCAGTCCTCATGGATGCGTACTCAGAGCAAGGAATATTCACAGTAATGTAGAATGTGCAATAACCATATTTTCTTGTTTGATGTAAGTTAGAACATGTCGTAATTCCTGCATTTACAACCAATGCTTATATTAGCTTTCCAGAAATTACAATCTATTGTGATTTCTCATTCTATACTTTAAAATTCGATACTTTAAAAAAAAAAGAGGAAGCCAAAACATTTATAACTGTTTCGATGTATTCCGGAGACTACTGTAGTAAAACACGACTACTTTGTAAAAGAGCAAAGAGATATTTATCTAGAATTGCTGCTGCTTCTTCTTTCTTCTTCTTCCTCCTCCTCCTTCTTCTTCTTGGAATACAAATGATAATCTATTACTGTTAGTGGAGCTTTTCAAAGGATCATTTTTATTTCACTACTCGTGTCTACCTGGAAAGTACTGGATCCATTTCCTAAGCTCACTGGGACACTTGAATGCAGGGAAGTGGGCTGGACCTCTGGCGGTAAGGAATAGATATAGGCCGCCTGGAGATCTAAATATGAATGAAATAACTTGGCATAGGCCGGGTGCTTGAGGGCAAATTTCCGGAAGCTCTTGAAGGAAATGTGTGCCGAGCTCTTCCCAGCCATTTCCCAGAAGAGTCTGGAAACATCCAGATCCGGCACTCCAAAGGCCGCTCGGAGGATCGCGGTGAACTCCTGCTCGGTGATGAAGCCGTCGGCGTCGAGGTCGAAGAGCCGGAAGGACACCTCCAGGATCTTTTCGGTGTCGTCGGGGTTGCACAGGACCGTCAGCCCGATCACGTACTCCCGGAAGTCGATGGTGCCGTCGTGGTTCCGGTCGAAGAAGGCAAAGAGCTGTCTCAAGGGCTCGGTCACCGGCAGTTTCAAGTAATTGGAGAACTCTTCGATGCCGATCTTCCCGCCCTTGGAGGCCAGGGCGATGGCGGCGAACTTGTCCAGGTGCTTGTGGATGTCGTCCCAGTCCAGCTGCAGTTTCCGACTGATCTTGGTGAACTCCACCAGGCCCGCCTCCATGGGGAGCCGCAGGGCCCCCGCCGAGATCATCAGCCGGCAGTCCTCGAACGTGTGGTCCGTCACGGGGACCCCCAGGGCGTTGGCCATCTTGACGCGGACGGCGTTGGCGAAGAGCAGGGGATCCCTCCTCTCCTCCGCGCTGGGCACGTGCACGGGCATGAACTCGACCTCCACGCGGGTGAAGGGTTGGCTCAGGGTGAGCACGCACGCCTGCAGCCCCGTGAAGCCCTGCCAGGTCCAGGTCACGGTGTCCAGCTTGTTGGGGTACCGCAGCAGCACGGGCTGCACGGGTACCCCCGGGGAAAACGCCCCCAGCTTGAAGGTGACCAGGCAGGAGCGGTTGGTGCACACGCCTTCGGGGAAGATGAGGATCTGCGGCCACTTCTCGCAAGAGGTCACCCGCTTCAGGATCTCGTTGCGCGTGTTCTTGCGGGAATCCGGGTCCTCGCGGGTGACCAGCACCGGCTGCGTGGACAGCAGGAACTTCCCCGCCACCGGGATCTGCACGTTCTGGCTGGCCGACACCACGGACGGCAGCCCCAGCACCACGCAGGCGATGGCGTCGAAGAAGGAAGAGTGGGGCGCGGTGACGAAGATGGGGGCCTCGTCCCGGCTGGCCTTCTTCCCCTTCACCTTCACCAGGAAGCCGGCCAAGAAGAAGCCCACCCGGAACAGGAAGGCGAGCGCGGGCCTCGTCACGCGCCGCCGCCAGCTCCTGGGGGGCCTGGCCGGCCGCGCGGGGAGGTTGAGCACCGACAGCGCCGCCACGGGCCAGAGGAAGAGGAAGAGGACGGCGATGCACGACACGCGTACCGGCACCAGCACCAGGCCCAGGAGGATGGTGGAGGCCCAGCGCCACCGGCTCAGGCGGGTCTGCTGCAGGAAGGGGTTGTCCACGGCCGGCGGGAACAGGGAGCGGGTCCTGTCGTGCACTACTCTGGGCGTCCACGTCTCCTTCTGGCTGCCGGTGGGCAGCGCCATGGAGCCCGGGGCGTGGGGGGCTCAGCTGCAGGCGGGTGGCAAGCGGCTCGGGGCCGGCCTGGCTCCCCGCACACCCGTCCTCCACGTCCCCGTGCTCCTTCTGTTTGCCCATAATCAATAATCACGACCCTGCTGGGCAGACGCGGGAGGGGGGGCGGCGGGGGCGTAGGGCCCGCAAAGTCTGGAGAGTCAGAGAGGATATGCTTCCTCCTTCCTTCTTTCCTTCCTTCCTCCCTCCCCTCCTTTCCATGTTCGCTTCCATCTCTTCCTCCGTTTCCCTTCCTCTCTCCCTCCCTTTCCATGTTTCCTCCTATCGCTCCCTCGATCCCTTCCTTCTCTCCCGTCCTTTCCATCTTTCCTTCCTTCCTTCCTTCCTTCCTTCCTTCCTTCCCTGCCTCCTTTCCATCCTTCCTTCTTTCCCACCTTCCCTCCCTCTTCCCACCCCTCCTTCATTCTTATGATAGTTCTGGGGTTTGAACTCAGGGCCGGGAGCTATCCCTGAGCTTTTTCACTCAAGTCTGGCACTCTACTAAAATAAATAAAAATGAGATGCAGGTGGGAAATCCTCGGCTTTACCACCAAGGATCCAGCTCAGCTTCTGGCTGCAGAGCTTACACTGGGGCCACTGGCAAGGGGACTCATTCAAACTCATTTTCATGTCTAGAAGTTGATGACACTCCTTACCTTGTAATGTGTTCCCGAGGCTCCAGTATAATGTAGTACATGAAGAACTGAACTTCTGTTGACAGTACAGGTTGCTATGGTATAGTGAGAATTCCTGGAGACATTCTACTTCTGTCACAATTAGAACATGTGTGATGGGATCTGAGTAGTTTGTACCATGCCCTGATTTGGCAGTGTCACATTTGTCTCCTATAGGAGAACAACCGTAGACAATGAAGGTAGTCCTTTGTTTTTGATTGTGCCAGTCCTGGGACTTGAATTCTGAGCCTAGGTGCCATCTCTGAGCTCCTTTTGCTCAAGGCTAGCACTCCACTACTTGAGCTATAGCACCACTTCCATCTTTTTCTGTGATTAACTGGAGCTAAGAGTCTCATGGACTTTTAAGCCTGGCTGGCTTTGAACCGTAATCCTCGGATTACAGGCATGAGCCATGGGTGCCTGGCTCAGGCTGTCATTATTCTCTCTCTGGTGGCTCTTCCCACTCTTACTTTGAATGTTCATTTCTAGTGTGTGTGTGTGTGTGTCCTAGGGTTTGAATTCAGGGCCTGGGCACTGTCTCTGAGCTGCTTTTTGCTCAAGGATAGTGCTCTACCACTTGAACCACAGTACCACTTCTGGCTTTTTTCTGAGTAGTTTATTAGGGATAAGAGTCTCATGGACTTTTCTGTCCAGGAAGACTTCAAACTGTGATCCTCAGATCTCAGGTTGTTGAGGAACTAGGATTATAGGCATGAGCCACCAGCACCTGGCTCATTTCTGCTCTTTAAGCTTTATTTAACTTCGTTCTAAGTAGATCTCTTAAGGAAAAGTTCCATGTTACCACGTTCTAAGTAGATCTCTTAAGGAAAAGTTCCATGTTACCACAGCCATCTTTCTCTTACATCTCTTCAACAGAGCAGAGCAGAAGTTCAGGTAAACTCTTCTGTTATAACCGGGTACCAGAGGCTCACACCTGTAATCCTAGCTACTCAGGAGGCTGAGATCTGAGGATCGTGGTTCAAAACCAGCCCAGGCAGGAAAGACCGTGAGACTCCTATCTCCAATAAACCACTAGAAAACCCGAAGTGGCCCTGTGGCTCAAGTGGTAGAGTGCTTGCCTTGAGCTGAAGAGCTGAGGGACAGCGCCCAGGCCCAGAGTTCAAGCCCCGCAACCGACCAAAACAAACAAAAAACTCTTCTGCTATAACATTAACAATAGGCTTTATCTGTGGTTTCAGGTACCTGTACTCAACCATAGTTTGATTTCACAAATCATAAGCTTTGATTTGTGTGCCTGTTTGAGTTGTATGAAGAAGTCAGGCACTATTTCAGCTCCTCCTCTTTGTGTAGCATATCAGAGCTGAATACTCCTTAACCCACCAGTGACTCCCTTACTAATAGCTCACTTCGTAGCCATCCCAGTGATGGAATCCACAGATACATGGCCCTGGCAGTGCACTGTTGGTGTTCCAACTGTACTAATGGCCCCAAAGTGTGAGCATAGCGATGGTGGAAATCTGAATATGCCAAAGGGAAACCACAGAAGGGCTTCCATTGGGAAGAAAAAAAAATCATATGACGGGAGTCAGTGACTCATGCCTGTAATCCTAGCTACTCAGGAGGCTGAGATTTGAGGATCGAAGTTCAAAGCCAGCCAAGGTGGGAAAGTCTGTGAAACATTTATCTCTAATAAACCACTCAGAAAACTGGAAGTGGTGCAGTGGCTCAAGTGGTAGAGCACTAACCTTAAGCTGAAGAGCTGAGGGACAGCGCCCAGGCCCAGAGTTAAAGCCCCAAGACATATATATATATATATATATATATACACACACACACACATATATATTTTTTACACCAAACCAGAACTTTTTTTTGAAAATGGAAAGAAGAAAGTCGTGCTAATTTTGCTGCCACACCTCAAAGTGAAAAAGCCACAGCCACAGTGTGTTAGTGCTTAATGGAAAAGGTGTGATATTAAAGAGCTCAGTTAATTGCAATTTCAGGCATCTAATAATAAGGGTCTTGAAAGGTGTTCCCCATGGACAAGAAGGACCACTGCATTTATTCATAAACAGATTTTCAGTTGCCTATAATACATCATAATCTGAGTATGTATCAATTCAAAAACACAACAAATTCCAGCTCTAGGGAGAAATGATGCTAGTGCCCATAGATGTACAGTATTCAATTTTTTTTTTTTTTAGTTGTGGGGCCTGAACTCTGGGCCTGGGCGCTGTCCCCCAGCTCTTCAGCTGTAGACCCGCGCTCTACCACTTGAGCCTCAGCCCCACTTCTGGCTTTTTCTGCTTATGTGGTGCTGAGGAATCGAACCCAGGGCCTCATGCATGCAAGGCAAGCACTCTACCACCGAGCCATCTTCCCAGCGCCCAGTATTCAATTCTCATTGTAAGAAATGACACAAAAAGAAATTTGGGACCCTTTTCCTAAATCACAGTTATTAATCTGGAGAATTAAGACCAGTAATTTAGTAAATATCTGTCCTTGCTTTGCAATGCTGAACAAATCTGTGTGTGCACACACACACACACATACACATATACACATATGTGTGTATGTGTACATATATATGAGAATCTTCACATTTCTTGGCTTCAGAAAACAGTTTATCTTCTCATAGTATGTAGAGTCCATTTTAGAGATGTATATTCAGCAAGTTATGTTTACTTTCAAACATACATATTTTGTAAATCCAACAGATTTGATAATATAATTTAATGGGTAAAAAAAACAGTAAAAAAAGAATCCTTTAACAATAAAACAGTTCGTTTCATTGCAGATTTGCCTATTATAATATGCAGCAGCTAAGCTTTAACATACATTTATGAAAGGCACAACATGTTTACAGGGCAAAGAAAGCAAGAAACCAAAAGGGAGCTACTTTTCCCTGATTTCCTTTGTGTACAAGTTGTAGCAGTTTTAAGGCAGACCTTGTTCTGTGCAAAATACAGCAAATGGATATAATTATATTACATATTCACACATTCTCAGATATTCTGATACCATTCTTCAGGATATTTATTTATCATAAAGCATATTAAAACTTTTTTTCCTAATAAAATGTAAAGAAGTCCATGAAAATTTAAAAACGATATTTCACGCTGGGCATTGGTGGCTCACTCCTGTAGTCCTAACTACTCAAAAGGCTGAGATTTGAGGGTCATGGTTTGAAGCCAGCCCAGGCAGAAAAACCCAAAAGACTCTTACCTCCAATTAACCAGCACAATGCTGAAAGTGGAGGGTAGCTCAAGTGGTAGAGCACCAGCCTTGAGTGAAAAAAGCCAAGTAAGAGTGCAAGGCCCTGAGTTCAAACCTCAATACTGGCACAAGAAAAACAAACAGCAACAACAAAATTTCAATACAGTCCTCTTCCCCCTAGAAGATAAAGAAAAGTCACTCTTTTTTTCTCGTTTCTTCTTTTAGAAATGTCCATATCAATTTGTTTACGATGTCAGGTTGGTCTTGCTGAAGCCAGTGACTAGCTTCTGTCAAAATGGTCAGTCTGAAATAGTTCTTCACATAAATCTTGGTGACCTCAGCCATCTCTACCTCCATAAATGCATCTTTCTCTCCCCATAAGAGTAGTGTTGGAGTGTTCACCATGTGATGCTTGAGAGGCAGGCAGCTAGAAAAATAAAATACACAAGCTTGGGATTCATTATAAAAATGAATGTTCCATCAGGCCATGCATTCACAAAAGGGGTGATAACTTTTACTTTGTTTGCTTAATATAAAATATGCATATACATATAGTATATAAACATACATGAACATTTTGTGGGTTAAGGGTGATGAGGGAAAACTAAAGTCTATAAAGGAAGTGCTAATGAAAAAATACTTGAAAAAAACTTCATTAGGCAATCAATCTGCACAACTAAAGAAGTTTAAAGGTGTGTATGTGTGTGTGTGTGTAGGGGGAAGGTGGTTCTGGGGCTCAAACTCAGGGACTGTCCCTATGCTTTTATGCCCAAGGGTATCACTCTCTTCCTGAGTCATACCTCCACTATTTTTGTTGGTTAATTGGAGATAAGATTCTAACAGTCTTGTTTGCCTAGCTTGGCTTTGAGCCATGAACCTCAGATCTTAGCCTCCTGGGTGGCTAGGATTATAGGCATCAGCCACAGAAGGCTGGCCTGTTTGTTTATTAATGGGGAGAAATTCCCACACTTGGAGTCAGAGAAATCTTCAGTCTTAATTGCATTGTGACAGAAGAGGAAAAGCAGGCAGTTTTGTTTTTCTTCTAGACACAGTAGTGTTTTACAAATTTCTGAAAATACAAAGTTCTCTCCAACATTATTTTTAATTTCTGTATTGTGTTCAAAGAATATTAATCCATAGGATAATAATTCTTTGGTACTGGCTAAGAGTTACTTTGTAGTCCACTATGTAATCAGTCTTTAGAAATAATTTATGTGCTGAAAATAGTGTGCATTTTCTTTTAAAAGTTTTTTATAATTAACTTTATGTGTGTCAGTACTGGGGCTTGAACTCAGGGCCTGGATGCTGTTCCTTAGCTTTTGTGCTCAAAGCTGGCACTTTACCACTTGAACCATGCTCTACTTCCCAAATAGAAATATTTTACTTAACCAAAATCAAGTTATACTGACCTGAAAATACTTCGATAATGATTAATTGGACCACTTAGTGCTCCAGGCTGAGAAAAGACATAAACATAAGCTTCAAGATCTTCTGTTGTTAATCGACAGCCTCGGTGTCCAATGCCTGTGCTTTGACTGGTAAACAGGTGTTTCAAAGCCTAATATAAGTGAACAGGGAATAAAGAAAGCCTCTCAGTTGTCAAATAAACTCAATCACTGACTCTAAAAGCGGGGTGTGGGGGGGGTTGTCGTACAGTGAATGGTGGGTTTCCCAGCCAGCGGGGTGAGAAGCCTCATTGTTCATGATGCATCCTATGCATTTCTTCAAATGCCTTTGAAAATGCCACCTTATGACAAAGCATCCTGTCTTCTTAGTGTCTATTCGTATACTACAAGGTCCAGCGCAAGTGCTAGTCCTACCAAAAAAAAAAACCTTCCTTTATATCCCAACTATGATTTACCAGCATTCCCAGAGTAACCAATGCCTTCCACAGCCTGACCCACTTCATAAATATAAACAACAAACAGGTAAACAGCTCTTATTCTTATAATGTACACTGATATTTTCAACTCAATTCTGTTATGCTTAGTTCTTTATGAATTCTAATTGCAAGCTACGACATTGATTTCATACCCTGCCCCACCCCCCAACTTTGAAAAGCACTGTTCTATGCATCATTTCTATACGTGTAAATAAACAGAATAACTAGGACCTAGGATTACAATAGAAATCCCTCACTCCAAAACCACACTTGCAAAAATATGACATGACATCGCATACGTGATTAATTGTAATAGAAATGACTTGAAGAGCCAGGCACTGGTGAATCACACCTTTATTCCTTTCTACTGAGGAGGCTGAGATTTAGAGGATCACAGTTGAAGCCAGACTGTGCTGGCCTGTGTGGTCCATCAGGCTTCATCTGTAATTAACCAGCAAAAAGCTAGGCAGGAGGCATGGCTGAAATAGTAGAGCATCAAGCTAGCAAGCAAGCTGAATGAGAGGTGGAGGCCCTGAGTTCAAGTCCTGGTACTGGTACACACACACACACACACACTGACTAGAAGCAAATACCAATCAGTGGGGGATGGGTCAAATAAAATTCAATATAGCAGTACATGCAACAGCAATGTTCTAAGATCCTACTACCCTAAGAATAAAGATACTTTTCTGGAGTGATCTCCAAGACATATGGTTAAGTGGAAAAAGAAAACCAAGCTGGGCTGTAGTCGCACACATCTGTCATCCCAACAACACGGGAGGTTGAGTTTAGGAGGATCATGATGTATGGTCAGTCCAGGCAGAAACATCTGTAAGATGTCATCGCCACAGAGAGAGACTGGATGCAGTGGCACATACCCATGATCCCAACAAGAAGAAGAAGTCTACAGTCAGTGCAACACGTTCCAGGTGTGGGCCCAGGTGGGAAGCAAGCCCCCACCCTAAAAATAACTCATGAATAACAGAGCTGGAGGTGAGTGAAAGTGTCAGGTACCAAGTGACATTTACACAAATTCCTCTGAAAGAAGCACTGTCACTGATTTAAGGGATATATAACAGGAAATGGTAGCCAATTTACAGGGATTCCACTTCTCTAATCTGGAAAAATCTGAGCACCAATAAGAATAATGACCCAGGGCTGGGAAGGTGGCTCAGTGGTAGAGCGCTCGCCTTGCATGCTCAAGGCCCTGGGTTCGATTCCTCAGCACCACATAAGAAAAAAGCCGGAAGTGGTGCTGTGGCTCAAGTGGTAGAGCGCTAGCCTTGAGCTGAAGAACTGAGGGACAGTGCCCAGGCCCAGAGTTCAGGCCCCACGACCGGACTCCCCCCAAAAACAAAACAAAACAAAAAAGAATAATGACCCAGGTGCCAGTGGCTCATGCCTGTAAGCCTACCTACTCAAGAGGCTGAAATATGAGGATCTTGGCTCAAAGCCAGCTCTGGCAGGAAAGTCTATGAGACTCATCTCCAATTAACCACCAAAAAACCGGAAGTGGCTCTGTGGCTCAAGTGGTAGAGTGCTTGCCTTGAGCTGAAGAGCTCAGGGACGGCACCCAGGCCCAGAGTTCAAGGACCGATGACCAACCAAAAAAAAAATTGTAATTGATTGGCATATATCAAAAGTACACTCTTTATGCTGAAAACTGGTTAGTAAAAGGGGGAAAAACATTTATCTAATTTATTAACCAACTAAAACATATGGGAAAATATTGTTCTTTTTAAAAGAAAGCAATGGAGCTGAGCACAATGACAAATGCCTGAAATCCTAGCTACTCATGAGGCAGAAATAGGCAACCCTGGGCCAAATTACATGAGGTCCTATCTGAAAAACAAACTAAAAATGCAGCAGAATTTGGGTATGGTTCAAGTGACGAGTGAGGGGCCTTGAGTGAAACCCCAGTACTGAAAAAGAAGATAAAAATAGAACTAGGAAATCACCATTTTTCACATTGCTATAAAATAGTAGGCCTAAGCTATCATGATTCCTGCATAGTAACATCCATTTGTTGAAAAGTTGTCAGGGATGTTTGTTTGGACGGGGATGACCCAGGAGCCCATACTTCAGGGCTGGTGATGTCTTAGGTATCAAGAAATATTCCTAGATAAGCAGAACAAATGAAGTAGGAAAATGAAGGTTAGAAGAACAGGTGAAACTCACCTTGAGGCAACTAATCCCATCCAAAGTGTGGGGCCCTCCCTTAGGACAAATAATCAAAAGAAAAAAAGGAAACTTTAATAAAGTTTAAAAGCCTAACAGCTCAGGGTGGTGGCCTGTGCTTATATAGTGTCAGCTACACTGGAAGGCTGTGACAGAAGGACTAGAGACCAGAAGTTTAAGGCCAATCTGGGAATAAAGTCCTGTCTGTAAATATATAGATAAACAAGTACATGAAATTAAACTTAAAAAGGCTGTAATAACAATGTACAATGTATGGGCCTTGTTTTGTTCTTGATTAAAATAAAATGTAACAAGACAAAAGCATTAAGGGAATCTGAATAGGTGCTAAATGACAGTAAGGAATTGCCATTGGTTTTGTGAGGTTTTTAAAGTGTCACTGGGATCAGGTGAAAAAAAATCCCTTCTTTACAAAAAGAATTTTTGAAATGTAAGGTTTTGTCTTAAACTGGTTTCTATTCAAGGTGGAATTAGGACATACCTCAGACTGTTCAAGAAATAGCCGAGATAGAGAACCAACCCAGATGCCCCTCAGTGGATGAATGTATCAAGAAAATGTGTATAGACACAATGGAATTACCAGAAATGGAAAGAGTTGGAAAAAATTACATTAAGCAAAGTAAGCCAGATCCAAAGAAACGTAAGTTGCACAGATTCCCTTATTTGTGGTAATAAGAATGTGCTTATACATCTCCAAGTAAACACAATGATCTAAAAAAATACACTGGGATATGATAAATTAAACAAGTCTTTCACACAGTGAGGTGAAAGGAGTAGATCACAAAGGCTCTACAGCTATGTGCATATGATCATATAAATAGTATTTAATGAGATAAACTCTAAGAAAAGGAAACGAGATTTTTTTTTTAGTTGCTGTTTTTGTTTTCATTTCCTTTTTTCTTGTTTGTCTTAGGAGGGTAAGGAGTGGCACAGAAAAGGTGGAAGAAAGGGTGAACAAATACAACAGATACTCACTAGACACTGTGGAAAATGAAGTGTACATCTTGTTTGTGGGGACGGTAGGGAAAAACGGGGAGAGCGAGGGATGGGGAAGAATTGTACTCATTACCTGACTCATGTAACTGTAACCCCCCTGTATATAACCTCTACAGTAACAATAAAACATATATAAAAAGGAACAGAAGAGAGTGTGGGTATATTTTGAGATTACTTGTATACTGTTCATCTTATCTCAAAATCACCTTATAAAAATGCATTTCACCTCATTCAAACTAGCCAATCATGAGCAGATTGTGAACCTGAGGCTTAACCAATCTGAGCAGAGGAGCAGGGCCTGCTACATTAGCAATAAATACCGAAGCCAACTGCCTACACTGTGGGCTGGCTTACCAGATTTCTGGCTATGGTGCACCCTTCTGCATAGAAAGAAATTTCTCCTTGCTGGGGAAAAAAAAATCCTTTCTTGACTGAGTGTGGCTCAGAGAGATGCTTAGCATATGTGAGGTGCTGGCTTCATTTCTCCGAAACCAAAATAAATGATTAAAATTTAAAAAGCACTCATCTGTCAGAGAGATATACCCAGAATTATTTCTAGTAAAATGATGGTTTTTTTTTCCCCAATGAGCTTGATTGTTTCAATATCTAACACCATTGTGTTGTGACAAGAATTCAAAAAGCATCCAGGATACTTACACACCAAAAGCTACCTAGTACTGCATTTAAAAGGGTTTTATTTGTTCCGTAGGGCTTCTATTTCTGCTGCCTTCAAATTTTCTCACCTGGTGTTCTCGGCCCTCATCTCTCTATGAGACCCTTCTTTACCAAAAGCTCAGCCTACAGGAGTACAGGCTCTCACAAGCTCTCTTCATTACATGAACAGAAACGGTAAAAACAATACAAAAAACAAGCATGTCCTTAAACCTATTTATTAAATTTTAACTTTTTGATTCCATGTTTTCATCCTAAAAAATGGGCTTTAATTGAAAATTAAAGCATGATTAATAATGTTATTTGTTTGACTTACCTGGAAATCATTTATTGAGAACATAAATTCTGGAAGCCGGGGTATTTGGAAGAAGTAGTAAAAGCTGGATTTGAACAGCTGGACAGGGTGTCGTAAAATGTATTCTGAAATTAAAATGCCAGATTAGACTTCATTCAAAAGGTATGCTACTTCCATATTGAAAGACCTCTAAGGACATTCACCCAGATCCTAAAAGAGGATCCACAAGTAAGATTCTTTATATTTTTCTTTAGAATAATCTCTATGTTCTTTTCCTCTTAACTTTGTAATGATATTCATCGTTGGAATTTTGGGCTTTTTTTTTGGAGTTTGTTTTTGTTTCTTCTTGCCAGTTCTAGGGCTTGAAGTTAAGGCCAGGGCTCTGTTCCTGAGGGTTTTTTTTTTTTTTTTTTTCTAAAGGTTAGCACTCTACCACTTGAGCCACAATGCTACTTTCAGCTATTTAGTGGTTAATTGGAGGTAAGAGTCTCAGGTCTTTCATACCTGGGCTGGCTTTGAACTGTGATCTTCAGATCTCAGCCTTCTGAATAGCTAGGGTTATAGGTTTGAGCCACTGGTGTGCAACTCACAGTTTAGAGTTTTTAGACATAATTTTTAGGTGAGTTGAGCACTGTTTTCATAGACTTTTGTGAAGTCCTCATTGAATAACTCCTGTATTAAGAGATTTAACTATAGGAAAAAATGCAGGCATGCTACTGAAAACATCTTATTGATCTGATGCAATTAAGAATGTAGTTCCAGAATATTCTTGCTGAAATCATCAGTTTGTTTACCTACACATTACTGCTACCAAAAAAACCCCACTCCAGCACATATGGCTTTGGTGCCTAGTTCAGTGGAGAAAAGTGAATCTCATCTCAGGGTGTTTGCACCCTAAGCAGCTATTTTACTGGGCCTCAAGGGTCTGCACAGGCGAAGCTGTGCCTCAGGTGAACTTGAGATACACCTACAGTGTGCACTTAATGTAGTCACTGAAGCCCCTTTCTTCCCCAGGCACTAATTTCGAAGAAGAAATAGAAATATGTTTCTCTGAATTTTTGTTTCTTAAAAGGGTGTTGCAGATCTCAGCAGTGCTTAAACCTGACTCCAATGTATATCCTGCAAAATTGCGAAGAGTGAGGGAAGGGGTGGGAATGGGAGGGCTGCATAACAATGCTAAAAGGGGGGAGAGAGGTGCATCAAGCTGCGCTGTATTTGTAAACTGCTCTGTTGAACAACTCCTTTGTGCAACTACCTGAAAATAATATAAATGTAATAAAGACAAAAGGAGACAAAGAAAACCTAACGAGAGTAAACACATTATCGTTATTATGACTGTGCCAACTCATTGTTCACAGGTCATTGCTCACTATTAAGATTTTTGAGTTCCCTTTAAGGCAGAGGTTCTCTAAGTAGAGTTTCTTTGAAGGGACACAGATGTTCAGAGCCATTTCAGAATGAAGACATTATTTGTCTTGTTCACTGGGTTGAAAATGGCAATGATGGTCCACAACCAATGGCTGGCTGTCCTCATATCAAAGCAGTACAGTGAACGATGCGGCTAGCCCTGCTGTCCTAAATGAACTAGCTCATCAATGAGATGCTAGGGTCACTTACTGATGTGTAAAGGCAAAGAGGAGTCATTTTCCTTCATTCCCAACCTTTGAGCATTCATCTTTTAACACTCCATGTGATGAAATATACAGTACACATCAAGCAGTATGGTTGCAGACCCAAATACAATATAGTCTTAAGGACTTTGAGACTCCTGAAAATGTTTGGTTTAATAAGTAAATTAGTTGCACATATTTTTAAAAGTTTTGGGCAATAAGTGTTAAATTGGGGGAGGGGGACCTGTATATGCCAGGAAGGTGCTCTACCACTTGAGTCATACCTCCAGCGTCTTTTTGCTTTGGTCATTTTTGAAGGCTTGGCCTGGACTGCAGTCCTCTTATTTGTGATTTTTTTGTGTGTCTCTGGGAATGACAGGCACGTGCCACTGTAGTGCCATTGTGCCTCTCTTGTAGCTAACAGGCATGTTCTACCATGTCTATCCATTAAGTCAGATGGTGTATCTCAAAAACTTTATGTTACGCTGGCCTCCAGCTGCAATCCCCTGATCTCTGCCTCCCAAGTAGCTAGGATTACAGGCTTGCTTGAGTCACAACACCTGAAAACGAATTGATGACCACAGTGGCTCAAGCCTGTAATCCTAGCTAATTTGAGGGTAGAGATGAGAGGATTGGTTTGAGGCCAGCCTGGACAAAAAGAGGTTTGTGAGACTTCATTTCAAGCAATAGCAGGGAGCAGTGGCTCAAGTGTGTTATCCCCAGCTGCATCGGGAAAGATCACAGCCTAAGCCAGCCAGCCAGAAAGCAAGACTTTATCTTGAAAGTAAATAAAGCAAAAAGAGTCTAACTTAAGTGGTTGCACATCTGCCTAACAAGCCCAAGGTTGCCAAACCAAGGTATATGACATTGCCACATGCTATTATGATTTATTTATTTTGACTGTACCAAGATTTGTCCAGTGTTGAACCAACCTGAGCCATACTCTAGGCCCTGCCTCTTTCCTGGTATTCTAGAGAGCAAGGCTCATGGACGTTTTTTCCCATGCTAGTCTTCAATAGTGATCCTCTAGATCATAGCCTCATGAGTAGCCAGGATTATAGGGGTGAACTGCGGGTACCCAGCTTAGTCAGTTAACTTTTTTTTTGGGGGGGTCCGGTCGTGGGGCCTGAACTCTGGGCCTGGGCGCTGTCCCTCAGCTCTTCAGCTCAAGGCTAGCAGGCTACCACTTGAGCCATAGCACCACTTCCAGCTTTTTTTACTTTCTGCTTATGTGGTGCTGAGGAATCGAACCCAGGGCCTTATGCATGCAAGGCAAGAGCTCTACCACTGAGCTACCTTCCTAGCCCAGTCAGTTAACTTTTGAAAAGAGGATGTTAACCAAATTTTTGCTATTTTTAATCCAAAACAATAGTGAGTTGTCCCATCAGCAGATACGTTTTAATGAAAATTCAGACTCACCTGTGAAGACATTCGGATGAGGGAAGTTAATAGCAATCAGCTTCATCACCATTTCTGGATAACAGATGGCGATTAGCCAAGCAATCATACCCCCCCAGTCATGGCCAATCAGAACACATTTGCTATATCCTGTAAGGAAGGGGAAAAATGTTCATGTAACTGAAAAGAGATAAGTAGGTGCATCACTTTCTCACATAAAATCGTTTTCCTTCTAGAACCTTCTTCTCCACCTTTCTGCCCTATTTACTCTATAAATGATATACTTTTAGAAATATATTGAGAGATGAGCGCCAGTGGCTAATGCCTATAATCCTAGCTACTCAAGAGGCTGAGATCTAAGGACTAGAGTTTGAAGCCAGCCCAGGCAGGAAAGTCTGTGAGACTTATATTTCCAATTAACCACCCAAACAGTCAGAAGTAGTGGTATGGCTTAAGTAGTACTAGCCTTGAACTGAAAAAGCTCAGGGACAGTCACCAGGCCCTGCTTTCAAGCTTTAGCACTGACATATAAATAAAAATCAAAATGGAAATAAAAATATTAAGTTTAGTGGTTCCAAAACTTGTCCGTATGTCTAAGTCAGCTAGATAGCTTTTTATTTATTTTTATAAATAAATAAAAATAAAGTCGTGGGGCTTGAACTCTGGGCCTGGGCGCTGTCCCTGCACTCTTCAACTCAAGGTGAGCACTATACCACTTGAGGCACAGCACCACTTCCGGTTTTCTAGTGGTTTATTGGAGATTAGAGTTTCTCAGACTTTCCTGCGCAGGCTGGCTTTGAACCATGATCCTCAAATCTCAGCCTCCTGAGTAGCTAGGATTACACACGTGAACCACCGGCACCCAGCTAGATAGTTTTTTATAAAATTGAGATGCCCAGGTTCCATGTTGTACTTAGAAATTCAGAATCTCTTTGCCAGGAAGTCTACAAATTTGTTTAATCTTAAATTGCCATCTAAGCATTTCCAGAATTTGGAAACGATGGTAAAGACCAAGTGTAGTTAAGTTAGGTCATAAATAAAATTATGTGGAATCACTTTTGAATACTGAGAAATCACTAGGTATAGCAAGTTATAAATGTCCCAATTAAATTTTTTTTTTTTTGCCAGTCCTGGGGCCTGAACTCAGGGCCTGGGCACTGTCCCTGAGCTTCTTTTGCACAAGCTGGCACTCTACCACTTGAGCCACAGTGCCACTTCTGTTTTTTTCTGTGTATGTGGTACTGAGAAATGGAACCCAGGGCTTAATACATGCTAGGCAAGCACTCTACCACTAAGCCATATTCCTAGCCCTTAGATTCATTTTATAAATCTTTATTTCCAAGAAGTAACTATTTTCTCCCAAATTGTATAAATCCAATGTCATAAATACAGTCATTCATTGGGAAGTATGAAATCAAATTAAACTAGCAGAAAGTCTTAATTACAGCCTCAGTTCCATACAGTCACTGCTACAGAAAGACATTTCCATTGATGCTGGAGTATATAATGGTGGTCCCATAAGATCAAAATGGCGCTGAAGAATTCCTATCAGCAAGTAACATAGCTGTCCTAAAAAATACCGTGCAGTCCATTCCTGGGTGTTTGTGGTGATGCTGATGTAAACAAAACCTATTGCTCAGTTGACTGAAAGTATGACATCATTGTATGCAGTACAGAATAATAAATGACTTAGTAACTAGTTTATATGCTTAGTGTATTATCCTGTTATTATTATTTTAGAGAGTGGCTCTAATTAAAACCATTTGCTGTAAGCCAGGCTGCTGAGGGAATGCCTGCAGTAACCTCATGCTGCTGTGTTCACAAAGTCTCTACTATGGCATCAATAGGCCATACTGAGTAAATGGCTTATACTATCTAGGTTGACATACGTATACAATGATATTTGCACAAGGACCAAACTGCTGACCGAGGTATTTCCCAGAATGAATCCTATTATTAAGGAACATTATCATAACTATGTAAGATCCATTTCATGTAATCATCATGATAATTTACATGAGGATTAAAATATGGATTACTAGAGATTTATACAAGATTTTCCTTGTGTAGATGGAATTTGTCATTTATTTCTGTAATAGTTACAATTACATTATTTCTTTTCAGAATTTCTTACCATCAACACACACACATACACCCCAAAATCTTTTGAGATGGTAAATTAGGCCTGGTCAGATAGAATTATCACAAAATCTGAATGAAGCCAACTGTATAAAAGTAGCATCTGAGTATCAGACTCATTAACAACACTGCAGGTTGACACTTTAGATCCCATTCATTTTTGCTTCTCTCAAATTTTGGCTATGGGCATTAGATTATTATAGAAATATATATGTTCTTGTTAGATCAATATGGAAAAGGTCTTTGATTTCATGGTGTTTCTCACTATATTGTTTCCTTAACATACTGATGTTAGCAGGAGGACATTAGTCAAAGGGAGTGTAGAAGATTAGATTATTTTAGACCAGACGTGTTGGTACACACCTGTAATCCCAGCACTTGTGAGAAACAGACTGTAAATTATGAGTTCAAGGATATTCTGGTAGAAGTATGCTTTATTGCATCTTTGGTGTGAGACTTGGCCAGGTGCTCTGCTACTATCTCTTGATGGCTATGAACATGCACGAACACGGGAATATATGACCATGGGTGTGTGACACTGACCTTGGGGAATATCTGACACAATAATTATAGCTGATCAATACTACAGAGACAATGCAGGGACTCTTTATGACATATTAAAATGAATACCTCAAGGGAACAATGAATATTCAACAATTAGTTCTGAAAATAATAAACAGAGCCAGGTTCCAGTGGCTCAAGCCTGTAATCCTAGCTACTCAGGAGGCTGAGATCTGAGGATTGCAGTTCAAAGCCAGCCCAGGCAGGAAAAGCCATGAAACTCTTATCTCCAATAAGCCACCAGAAAACCAGAAGTGGCACTGTGGCTCAAGTGGTAGAGCACTCGCCTTGAACTGAAGAATTGAAGGACAGGGCCTAGGCTCAGAGTTCAAGCCCATGACTGACCAAAAAAAAAAAAAAAAAAAAACCACAAAAAAACAGAAGACATTAGGCATATTCCACCCTCTCCCCAGACTGGAGCCTTCTCTTCTTAATTCTCTAAAGAAAGAGAAAGAGTGTGTGTATGTGTGTGTGTGTGTGTGTGTATGTGTAGCCTTCTCAATTCTCTAAAGAAAGAGAAAGAGTGTGTGTGTGCCTGTGGTGGGGCTTGAACTCAAGATCTTGCATTCTTGCTCAACATTTTTGCTCATAGTTGGTGCTTTATTACTTGAGCCCTGCCTCTAGTGCCAGCTTTTTACTGGTTAATAAAGAGTCTTGAGTATTGTCTGCCTGGGGCTAGCGTTGAACCTTGATCCTCATAGCTTAGTATTCTGAGTTGCTAGGATTTATAGGCGTGAGCTACTGGTGTTTAGTTAGAAAGGTCTATTTAAAAAAATTAAAATTTGAAAGTCATCCTTAGCTAGGCCCTCAAGATGGTGTTCATGTAACTTTGCTATATAAATAGCTAAAACTAAGCTGACAGATTCCTGATGGCACCCAGCAGTGATGGAAAACACATCCTTCCAAGCAGAGAAGGCAATTCTCAACTTGCCAATTGTTCCTTAAAAAGAATTAATACATAAAAAAACTAACCTACCCAAGGAATCTAAAATATCCTTTATATCTGTAATTAGGCAGTCCAGCTTATAATTCTCTCGATGAATAGGAGCATCTGTTTCTCCATAGCCTCTCAAATCCAATGCGACAACTCTATATTCACTTTTAAATTCTCTCAGTTGGTGACGCCAAGAATACCTGCAGTGAAAAAAAGAAACAACAAAAACACCAACTAACACAGACAAACAGTAGCCAGGCTATGGTGGAACATGCCTATAATCCTAGCTAGTTATGCAAGAGAAGTCACTTGAACCCAGGACTTCACACCCTACCTTGTCAGAATAGAAACATCCCTGTCTCAAACTCAAACATCCAAACTAAACAGTTGCCAAGTTACACCTGTAATCCTAGCTACTCAAGAGGCTGAGATCTGAGGATCACGGTTCAAAGCCAGCCCAGGCAGAAAAGTCCATGAGACTCTTATCTCCAATAAACCACCAGAAAACCGGAAGTGGCGCTGTAGCTCAAGTGGTAGAGTGCTTGCCTTAAGCTGAAGAATACAGGGACAGCGCTCAGGCCTAGAGTTCAAGCCCCATGAGCAACCAAAATAAAACAAAAAACAAAAAAACCCAAACAGTCACATTAAGTGGAAAATTGTAAAAATTCCTTATTTTGCAAAAAGGTTAGATATTTGTATGTTACAACAGGAAAAAAAATAGAAAGAAGTGCTGATAATCTTCACTAAAATGATTTCACCTTCTACCAGCTCCAATGGAATATTTACAGAAGCTATAAAATACCAGACAATGCTTGGTATGTTTATATATAATATACAAAAGGGTTTCAGTTCAACAAGTCAGAATGTGAGTACAGCACATCTTGATCGATGTCATCCTTTCATATACATATATATTTGAGTTGGTCTGGTGTCATATTAGGCCTTTTTATTTTATTTTAATTTTATTGTCAACATGAGGTACAGAAGGATGACAGTTACATAAGTAAGGTAGTGAGTACATTTCTTGTCTAACTTGTTACTTCCTCCCTTATACATATATTTAATAAATAAATTTTGTAAGCTTCTCTTAAAAGATACTTACGACATAGGAATTTGTACTAAGAGCAGTTACAGATTCTGCAGCCTAAATTTCTAGACAGAATAAACGGATGATAAAAGTCTTACAACAATGAGAGGAGAGGGCAGATGAGTTTCCGAGAGTTTTATCAAAACGTCTTAGTACTTATCTGGCCCAGGGCTTTGGTTAGAGTAATGTAAACAAAACAGAACATTTGCTACAAAATTATTTGATTCTCTAAATTGGCACATTTATTAGATTTTAAATATTTATTTATTTTTATTTATTTATTTTGGGGGGGGTCCGGTCGTGGGGCCTGAACTCTGGGCCTGGGCGCTGTCCCTCAGCTCTTCAGCTCAAGGCTAGCGCTCTACCACTTGAGCCACAGCGCTACTTCCGGCTATTTTCTTTTTGTTTATGTGGTGCTGAGGAATCGAACGCAGGGCCTCAGAAATGCAAGGCAAGCACTCTACCACTGAGCCATCTTCCCAGCCCTATGTATATTTTCTGAAACTGATTTTTGCTTACTTTTCCCACTATCAAGTAGGGCTTGGTGTTTTTAGTAATTATAATAGTTTATTCATAAATAGAAAAAGCCTGAGGATGAAAATGAAGGCTGTCACTGGAAGAATCAAATAGAACAGCCATTTAAGATAAGCCTCTGTTTGCAATGTAAGTTCTTCTGTGAGTCAATCATAAGCCATAAGTACAAGCAATGGTCATATTCAAAACATTGAGCAAACAAAATGGCCCTTCAGTGACCAGCTATAATGGCCATAATGTTATAGCAAGCACTGAAGGCCTCTGCTGAGACAGGCATGCCTCCATACTTCATCAGAGAAGCACAGAACCAACTGAAAACACAGAAACTCAAGAGATCATCTCCAAATAAGTTAAATTATTTTAGATAACTGGAAAGGATACAGCCTTTTCAAAGCGACTCACTGTTATAGAACTCAAAATCTGCATCTTACAAAAGCATGCTCATGCACATCTGTTCAGGAAAACACATGTGAAATTACCTGACATAACCTAAGTAGGAGATTCTTGTCTGGAACTTTCTGAAGTGCACCAGACAAACACAAGGATATAAGATTCTGGAGCCATACATAGTGAGGAGACCACCAGAGGAAGTGACGTCAGGCAGTAAGATCAATACAGGTCTATCACCTTATATAACAGATACACACTCACACATATAGTTGGAATTGTGAAAAGTTACAGCATCTCCAATCTACTAGTAGGATATGTTAGAAGTAGAGCTATGGCTCAAGTGGTAAAGTGCCAGCCTTGAGCAAGAAAGCTAAAGGACAGCACTAAGTCTCTGAGTTCAAGCTGTAGAACCAGCACAAAAACAAAAACAAAAGCACCTATGACTGTTAACATTGAGTGGAACTGAGCAACATCATAAATAATTGTAAGAAATGAAGCAACTGCAAATTTTATTCAATTATAGAAGAATACTTCACAAATTTCCCCTTCCTGGAATTTATAACTAATAATATATTGTGATTCATACTTTATCTCTAACTGAAGTCACTCTGGTGTTAGATGGGTGAGCATGTCATTCATATGACAGAAACAGTCCCTTGATACAGGAATGAAACATGCTACAGAAGAACTAATCCTGAAAATATCATAAATAAACAACACCACTGTCATGAGCTTTTTTTCTGGATAGTAACCTTAGGATAACTGCAGAGGTATTTGGAAGAAATTAACCTCTTTCTCAGTTACTACTCGTGTGTGTGTGTGTGTGTGTGTGTGTGTCCTGGAGTTTGAACTCAGAACCTGGTACTGTCCCTAAGCTGCTTTTGCTCAAGACTAGTGCTCTTACCACTTGAGATAAGCTCCACTTCCAGCCTTCTGGCCTTCCGGCCTCCCTCCCATCCTCCCTAACCCTCCCTCCCTTCCTTCCTTTCTTCCTCTCTTCCTTCCTTCTCTTTTGGTAGTTCACTGGAGATAAGAGTCTCATGGCCTTTCCTGCAGGGGCTGTTTGAACTGTGATCCTCAGATCTCAGCCTCCTGAGTATCTAGGATTACAGGCATGAGCCACTGGTGCTGGGCTTTAGTTACTACTCTTAACGTAGGAAGGCTCCAGGTTTTACAAGGGCAGCCATTTTCAGATGCAAGTGTCCTCTGTAGCTCCATCACAAAGAAGGGTCTCTGCTCTTGGCTTCTTTCCGTGGCCTCTGTGCTCAGCTGTCTGCACCAAGAGCCTTGTACTTGCTTCAGCACTGAGTGATGACACATGCATTCCTTACAGCTGGGGACGGAGAAGGCTCACAGAAATTGCTTGGGTCAGCTCAAAATATTTTTAAAAGAGATGCAAATTGAGGTGAAGAGAAAAAAAGAAGAGAGCTCAAGAAAAAAAAATCATCCTCAGACAAACAGCCTCATTTGGGGCTAATTTAGCTCAAGTTCTCACAGATGTGTATCTTCTTTCCTATTTCCTTTGAGTTCTAAGAAAGACCCAGGATTTGTTCCTGTGTACCATGAATGCATTAAATATCACCACTTGTCACAGCTATTCTTAGGCAGTGATGATGCATGCAGCGAATACATTACACTCATATGGCATGCCTCTCTTTCTTTCTTTCTTTTTTTTTTTTTTTTGGGTCCGGTCGTGGGGCCTGAACTCTGGGCCTGGGCGCTGTCCCTCAGCTCTTCAGCTCAAGGCTAGCGCTCTACCACTTGAGCCACAGCGCCACTTCCGGCTTTTTTCTTTTTGCTTATGTGGTGCTGAGGAATTGAACCCAGGGCCTCATGCATGCAAGGCAAGCGCTCTACCACTGAGCCACCTTCCCAGCCCCAGCATGCCTCTCTTTCTAAAGCATTTTCACACACTGCACCAATGGTCATTTTGTTTCACTCTATCAAATATTTCTGACCCACCAGGTAGGCAAACAAGCTTATAATCTATGTGGGTTTGGGCAAAACTTAATTGGGAAAGAGAGAAAGAATGTACAAAAGAAAGGAAGGAAGGAAAGAAAAAGAAAGGAAGAGAAAGAAATAGAGAAAAAGAAAGAAAGAGAGAAAGAAGGAAGGAAAGAAGGAAGGAAAGAAGGGAGGGAGGGAGGGAGGGAAGGAAGGAAGGGAAGGAAGGAGGGAAGGAAGGAAGAAAAAAGAAAGAGATTTGTCCTAAAACTTACATCCCAGGTTTTGGTTGAGTCCTTCCAGATTACCTGAGTGGAATGGACTAGACCCACTGAAGACAGTAACAGATGTATTCTCATGAGAAGGAAGGGCAGAATGAATAAGCATCAAGGTAAAAATCTTGGTTTAGGGTATGACATAGTCAAAAAGAGGTATTTTGCTACCAGTACTTTGCATGAACTTGCTTAAGACCCTTTCTCTGAGCAACCAGGTTGCTTTCAGATTGGTGGTCAATATAGTTCATTACATTGTGTGGTTTCTTTGAGCAACTGAGTTCTTTGGGTGTGCTGATGTTTCACATTTATAGCAAGGCTGTTGCCGGAATGAGAAAGGCTGGATATGGTAAATATAGGGGACTTGTTCCTATTGATAATGTGCATATACTTCCCAATATATGAGTGTATTTCCTAACATACAGGGTGAAAAGAGCCTTCGTATTCTCACAAGGATGAGATCCCTTTGGACACATTCAGGACTGGACTACTAGAGCAAATGAGGCAAATGTCCTAGGGCCAGTGCCGGGCCCTTCCTAGTTTGTTTTGGCCACTGAAGATTCTAGGACATGTACAAGAATCATCAGGCATTTCATGGTGGGTGCCGATGGCGCATGCCTAGCTACTCAGGAGGCTGAGTTCTGAGGATTGCAGTTTGAAGCCAGCCCAGGCAGGAAAGTCTGTGAGACTTTGCAATTAATCACAGAAAAAGCTGGAAGTGGAGCTGTGGTTCAAGTGGCAGAGCACTAGCCCTGAGCAAAAGGATCTCAGGGACAGCACCCACACTCAAAGTTCAAGCCCCAGGACCAGAAAAATAAAAGAATTATCAGGCATTGAAGTTTTGCAAAAAGACTCTGATAATGAGTAAATAATGGAGCAATAGTATGAACGACATATAAAAAGCTGTCATCCCAACATAAAACACACAGCACCCACCTCCCCATATCAAATACATATCAGTGTCTTTTTCTGGGACTCTGAGACAATTGCCAAATGGTTAAAGTTCTTGTAGAGTCATTTTTATGTTTACGTAGATTGTTCCACACATAATGAAATCAGCATTTCAGAAGGAAAAGAAGCATGGGTATTTATTGAAGCAAGTACCCTCACTATCCCCACCATTCCAAATAAAACTCATCTTATTTAAATAATCACCTAAATAAGCAAATACCTAAGTATTTAGATATTAGAGTGGCAATTTAAAATGTTTAAGTTAAGGCATTCCTTTATTGTTGCTGGGCTTTCTAACACCTTCTTGAATCTCTGTAGATGATGTGAAATTGGAAGGATTAAACAAAACAAAACAAAAAAATCCATGTATGTGATCAGGCCTTGGACTGAGGCCAAGTAACAGAGATCAGCAATAAGTTTCAAAGAACAAAGGGACTCTTACTTTCTGGCATGGTCGACTTCAGAAGGGCAGCTATGATGATCCACTGAGACTACATGGAAATACCTTGTGAGGATACCTGGCCATGGCTCCAGTCAATGCTGCCTGTTGTTATTATCATCTCTAGAACTGGGGACTCATGGGGTCGGCCACATTTTTGGAGTATTCATTAGGGACCATGTGACAAGTCTTTCCTATGTTTTGACTTTGGAATTAACTACCATGTGGCTAAGCCAGGATCCACTGCCCAGGTGACTCGGGGCAGATGGGATGACGGCTTCCAAGGAGCGCTTTATGGTGAGCCAGTCGTGTTATGTACGCCCTGAGGTGAGGCTGCACACATTTGCTCGAGAGGCAGGAGGCAGTTTTTTCTACACCACCTAATTAGGTTGTCTCCAGATGGAAGAACAGATGAAAATGGCTTATGTTTATTCATACAGCTAAATCCGGAGAGGGGATCTTCATGAAGGGAAAGTCTTCTCAGGAAGAGGCACCCACAGGCTTCCTGCTCTAGAAAAACAATGAGGAGGATGGATCCTTGGTAGCCTTCATTCCCTTTTTAAAACGTTTTCATTTTTTGTGTCTGTACTGAGGCTTGAACTCAGGGCCCGAGTGCTGTCCCCAGCATTTTTGTGCTTAAGGCTAGCACTCTACCACTTGAGCCACAGCTCCACTTCTGGCTTTTGGGGGTTATCTGGCATAAGAGTCTCAAAGATGCTCCTGCCCAGGCTGGCTTTGAACCATGATCCTCAGATCTCAGCTTCCTGTGTAGCTATGATGACCGGCTGAAGAGCTGAAGGACAGTGGCCAGACCCAAAGTGCAAGCTCCACAACTGACAAAAAAACAAAAAAACAACTGTCTCATGGACTTTCCTGCCTGGGCTGGCTTTGAACCATGATCCTCAGATTTCAGCCTCCTGAGTAGCTAGGATGACAGGCTTGAGCCACCGACACCTGTCTCCATTCCTTTTTATAAGGACTAATACTTCTAAGCACACCAACATTCCTAGTACATTTGTACACTGAGTCCCTTTCATGAATAAAACACTAACAATTCCAGAGCCAAATGCATGGCTCTAACTTTTGGGATAATCCTCACCAAAAATTCAAGGTATCTGAGTTACCATTCATTGGCAGAAAGTTCCTTCTATTGTCTGGCCTCAGTCCCTCCTTCTCTCCCCTGAGCCCCTTTTCCCTTGGAGAAGAAGGATATCCATGGGAACAAAAATGTGAAGTCAGAAAATAGAACAACATTTTTGATAAAAGGCAAAACCTCTTGGTAAAGAAAAACCCCAGGCTAAGGCTGACCAGCTGAGGTTGACTGCTGGTCAGACTTAGCCCCTTTCCATCCTTGCTAAAAAGCAAAAGAACATCTCTCCCTCCCTCAAGCTTCCCAGGCCCGGCAGCTCTGCAGTTTACCACAAACTTTGCTGAAGCCACTGATAACCTTGAGGCTTCTCACCAGCTGTACTGAGTTGCTGTATTCGTCAGGAGCTTACAATAAAAACCATTTCTGTAAAATAGACTACCCCCACCCAAGGTTGTATTTTGACTTCTGTAATCCAAGGATATGTTTTGACTTTTTGTAATCAAGTATCAATAGCGTCAATAGGATTGAGAGTATCGATTATGCTGACCAGTCAAGATTATGTTTTGCCTATGTTCTTGTGACTCGAGGCTGTTTTGCTTCTGTAACCTTGCTTGCTTGCTTTGATAAACATCACCTACATGAAACCCCTTCCTATAAAAAAATCCCCCATGGAAAGCAAACGGAGTTGTTCTCCGAATTTACCCTTTGTTCATATGAGCTCTAGTCTTGTGCACAGGAAATAGTTTATATTAGTTTCCTTCCTTCCTTCCTTCCTTCCTTCCTTTCCTTCCTTTTTTTAGACCAGGATTTGAACTAGGGAGATGTTTCCACTCATTCGTAGGTGCTCTGCCATGCCTCCCACCCCATGTCTTCTTTTTTATGTTCTCCAACCCACCCTAAGCCTCATCAAAACCTTCTTGCTAACAAACACTCAAAGATTTTGGTTTGTTTGGTGTTAGCCCAGAGCACTCCCTTCCCACAGCTTAGCACGCTCCTTTCCTAGGCAACACTAGACCTATGTAGCAAAGGCAGTAAATAATCAGCCTCCAACCCCCTTTACCTTGGGATGGCACTCCTCTGGGGCAACTACCACCATATAAGGCAACAAGAGCCCCTTAGAGTGACCTTCAGCTCTAGGTAGCTGCAAGACCCCTTATCTACTACCTAGGCAGCAGCCATCAACCTAGTCCGCCATGATGAAGCCCGGTCTCCGCCTCCTAGACCCTTCTAGCCCCCCCTAGCCTTAGCAGATTATATAGGTCACCTCAGACAATAGCTGGCACCTCTTCTCACTTCTCTCTTGTGAGAAGGGGTCTTGCTGGTCCCTTTACCAGCAATAAACCTTTTCTTTATTCTTTCTACTTGGATGTCGGTATGGTTTTCTATACTCTTAACATTTAGAATCTACTTGCCCAATACAGTGTTGTACTTTGCCCATAATAGTTAACCTAGAGAAAATGTTGGGAAACTATTTCAGAAATCTGAGGCATTAAAACCTATATTTTATAATACTAAAAAAAATTTAGGATGGTAGTATGTAGGTTTCTTTCTTTCTTTTCTTTTTGTTGGTCATGGGGCTTGAACTCTAGGCCTGAGCACTGTCCCTTAGCTCTTTAACTCACTGCTAGAGCTTTACCACTTGAACCACAGCGCCACTTCCAGTTTTCTAGTGATTTATTGGAGATAAGAGTCTCATAGAGTTTCCTGCCTGGGTTGGCTTTGAACTGAGAGATCCTCAGATCTCAGCCTCCTGAGTAGCTTGGATTACAGGCAGGAGCCACAGGTGCCTGGCTAGTATGTAGGTTTCTTTTCTTTTTTTTTTTGTTGGTTGTTGGGCTTGAACTCTGGGCTTGGGTGCTGTCCTTGCGCTCTTCAGCTCAAGACGAACACTCTACTGCTTGAGCCACAGCACCACCTCCAGTTTTCTGGTGGTTTATTGGAGATAAGAGTCTCTTGGACTTTCCTGCCCAGGCTGGCTTTGAACTGCGATCCTCAGATCTCAGCCTCCTGAGTAACTAGGATTACAGGTGTGAGCCACCAGTGCCCAGTGTATGTATGTTTCTTTAAGAAGAAAACCATTGTTGTGGTTCAGGAACATGCGGGAGTGTTCATAGACACGGCAAAAGTGATTACAAGGAAATGATTATTCTGTTTAAAGCCATTTGAAAAATGAGGAGGGGAGGAAGAAGTTATATGGACATTAATAGAGGGAATGAACTTGTCTGGAGCATATCTATGGAGTTATAGCAGTGAAAGCTCCCTTCCACTATTACTGTGTGCAAATAAGATGGTTTTCTGAAAGAAAAAAAATTCGTGGTAAGGGCTATGGTCTGAATGTTTGCTCCCTCCAAAACTCAAGCTGAATGCCATTGTGATTGTATTAAAAAATGGAACCCCTAAGAGGCCACGAGGGATCCGATCTAAGAGGACAAGGTCTCATCCTGCATCCCTGCCCTTCCAGCTTCTGCCATAGGATGACGCAATGAGAACTTACTACCGGCTACAAGCACTTTCATCTTTGACTTTGTAGTCTCCAGAAGTGTAAGAGAATCTACACCATCAATGGCACGCTGTGATCACTGCACAGAATAGAGTTTTGATGCAAAAGAAAAAACCAATGGGCAAATTTACCAGAATTCTGGAAAGCCATGAAGCAGCAGCATAAGTGGTTTGCCTCTTTCTCCAGCAGCAACGTAGTGAAATCTTAACCCTGAATCCTAAAAACAGAACACATGGAATGTCAGTGATGTTTGATGCTGGCTATCAAACTATGATATTTAGTGTTTCCATTTCCTTTCATTTACGGCCAGGTGCCTATGGCTTACATCTCTAACTACTCAGGAAGCTAGCCCAGGCAGAAGGCCTGTGAGACTCTTATTTCCAATTAACCACCCAAAAAAACCAGAAGCAGAGGTGTGGATCAAGTGTTAAGAGTATCAGCCTTGAGCAGAAAAAACTAGGTGACAGCGCCTAGAACCTAAGTTCAAGTCCCAGTCCCAGCACAAAAACCAATACCAAACAAAACCCTTATTTGCATTAATCTTGACATCAAAATAAAGTAACTATTACTCATTTTCAAGACATCAGTTTTTTTTTAAATGATGATTTATCCATCAAATGAATGGAATGATTGACTTTTGTTGACATTTCCTTTCTAGTCCCTTCCCTTCTTGTTCTCCAAAGTCAATTTAAATATTTTGAGCTTCTGAGGCAATGTCACCTTTTTGTAGCTCTCCTCTTACTGATGTGTCACGTTTTATCTCTCTCAACTTCCGTAGGCCATGTAAATAAATCTGATGCGATTTATATTCCTGCCAACCTCACCCCCTAGCCATGTACTTTTCTCAGCTTGCCCGTCAAAAGCTGTGCCATCCATTACATAATTCACACCTCCTTCTCTTATTTTTAGGTGTCTCCTTCCCACATTATTATTTGGGGTGTTGCATTGTACTGTTTCCTTGGCTGCCTGCGCCTCACATCAAACTGCATCCTGAGTGTTCAAGACTTCCCTCTGCAAAGTAGAAATAAGATAGCCAAAGGAAAATAAAATAGAGGGGGGTGGGTAGGGAAGGCAGAGGTCAAATACTAAACAAATGGAAGACAGCAAAGTAGAGAAGCTAATAAGAAAGAAAAGCAAACATTCTAAAAGAAAGCAAGCTAGGGAAAACTAGGAAGCAAAAGCTGAACACAGACACTAGCTTTTGCATGAGATTACTCAAGTAACTGACTCAGATGTGCAAGAGTCTTAAAGATCCTCTAGGGTAGAAGTGGGTGGGAACAACGCAGTCAAAAATTCAATGTAAAAATTCAGGAGGCAAAAAATAGTTGGGAAAATATCTTGGGTTGGAGGTACGGCTCAGATGGCAGAACACCAGCCTACAAAAAGAAGGAGGAGGAGGAGGAGGAGGAGGAAAGAAAAATTGACTATCCTACAAAATTAAAAGAAGTGAAGGAAAGGGTGAGTTGGGCGGGATGGATGAAAATGTTGGTGACATTGTCCAAGATGCATTGCATTCATAAACTGCTTTGCTGAAGGGAAACTACTACTTTAAGATGATATATAAGTCTGGCACCAGTGGCTCATGCCCATAATCCTAGCCAATCAGGAGGCTGAGATCTGAGGATAATGGTTCAAAGCCAGCCTGGGCAGTTATGTCCTGGAGACTCATCTCCAATTAATCACAGAAAAAGCTGGAAGTGGAGCTGTGGCTTCACTGGTAAAGCACTAGACTTGAACAAAAGAAGCTCAGGGACAGTGCCCAGGCCCTGAGTTCAAGCCCAGAACCAACACACACACACACATACACACACTTATATATAATATCCATATATACAACCGCTTAAAGATTATATATATATATATATATATATATATATATGACCATCTAGTTCAGCTTCATTATTTTACAGATTTAAATAAGGCCTAGGTATGTTAATTCGGATCATAAAGGTACTTGAGAGGGTGATAAGGCTTGCCTAGCATGCACAGGGCCCTGGGGCCTTTCTTAGCAATCCTAGGGGAGGGGGGTGGGATGTCGGGGAAGGGAAGGGGGAGGGGGAGGCAGTGGCTAGTGACTAGTGACTAGGTCTCTCTTGTCCTGACTCCTAGGACCATATTCCACCCACTCTTTGGTTCTGATGTCTGGGCTAGGGAAGCTCTTCAGATGGCCACCGTCAGAGGAAAGGCATTTAAAGCAGTCCAGGGGCTAAACCTCTTTTCACTCCTTGAGCTGGACAGAACTAACAGGATTTTTTCCTCAAATGCAGAATCCCTGAAAATGCTTATCCTGTCGCTACTCTTCCTCTTCTCCTCTTCCTCCTCCCCCTCTTCTTCCTCCTCTCTTCTCCCTTCTCCCTTTCTCCTCCTCTCCCTCTTCCCCTCCTCCTCCCTATTCCTTCTCTCCCTCTTCCTCCTCCTCTCCTCTTCCTTCTCTCCCTCTTCCTCCTCTTCTCTTCCTCCTCCTCTCTCCTCTTCCTCCCTCTCTTCCCCCCCCCCCCCTCCTCGGAGGATGAAATGCTGGGGGACGGACTGGATTTAATGAACAACTGTAGTGATCCTGTGCGCTAAGTTCCAAGTTTGTCTCTTTGTGGCAAATGTTCGCTGGGTCCGGACCCCGGTTCCGGGCGGGTTTTCTGCGCGTCCCGCGGGGCTCCCGCGGTGCCCCAGCCCCGCGCGCTTTCCCGCCTCCGCCCGGAGCTCCGGGGCCCGGAACCATCGGGGTCGTGGCGCTCGGCCGACACTGACTCCGGAGTCCACTCCTTCGGTGCTCGGTGGCGAGCGTCGCTGCCGCCCGCCTGCCGCTTCCCCGGCTTCCCCGCCCGGCGACCCGATCGCAGCGACTCCACGGGCCGCCTCGTCCTAGCTCAGGGGTCGGGGCGGCTCCCGGGTCGGCGCAGCCCCGGGGTCGGCGCCCGACCGCGGCCCCGCGCGCCAAAGGGCAAAAGGGCGAGGGCAGGAAAGGAAGCGGGGACGGCTGCGGGCCGCCCGGGGACCCCGCGTCCGCAAGCCCGCCGAGGGGGCCTGCGCGCAGGGACGGCCGTGCGCTCACTCTGTCAGTCTGTCTCTCTCACATACACTAAGCAGAGGACACAACGACACACACCAGGCACACGCTCCGGATCTCCCCTCTGCCCCCCACCCCCACCCCGCGCGCCGGCTCCCCCCTCTGGCCCCCTCCCGCACGGCCTTCACCTTGATCCGCACGTAGCAGTGGGTGCCCAGCGAGGGGTCGCTGAGGCAGGCGGGGGGCTGCTCCCGCGCCGCCCGCCGGAAGGTCCGCGCCGGCCCCCGGCCGATGCTCCACAAAAGTTTGAGCAGGTGGACGGCGGCGCAGAGCCCGCAGTAGCCGTAGACAAGCGCCCAGAAGAGCAGGGAGCGCACGGCCGCCCCCAGGCCCGGCCGGCCGCCCCGCAGCCCCGCCATCCCCGCGCCCGCGCCCGCGCCCGCGCCGCGGGCCCCCGCGCGCCTCCGCCGGGTCTCCGCGCGCTGCGGCCCCGCGCGCCTCCGCCGGGTCCTCGCTCCCGCGCCCGCGCCCCCGCGCGCCTCCACCGGGTCCCCGCGCGCCTCCGCCGGGTCCTCGCTCCCGCGCCCACGCCCCCGCGCGCTCCACCGGATCCCCGCGCGCCGCGGTCCCGCGCGCCTGCGCCTCCACCTGCTCCCGGCCGCTCGCGAAGCCCCGCACGCCTCCCGCGAGGCCCCGCGCCCGCGAGGCCCCGCGCGCCTCCGCCGGGCCCTCCGCCTGCCCGCGGCTCACAGAGCCCGCATCCCAGCCGCCGCCGAGGGGCGTCTGCGGGCTTCTTCCGCGATCTGTTTGCCCATCGCTAAAACTGTGGCCAAAAATAAAAGCAAGACTCACCGTGCGGAGCACCGCAGACGCCCCCGCGGGCGGTGCGACCTAGGTGCGGGCGACCCCAGCGCCCGGCTGGCTTGGCCCCTGGAGGGAAAGGTGGGGTCATTATTGTGTATGTATAAGAACATACATACATTCATACACACACATACATACATACACATACATACATACGTATATATCTCCTAAAGGTGACAATGTTTAGGACCAGAGTCTCTAGCCCCAGAGCAGGGCCACCGTCCCGCCCTTGGCAAACGGCTGCTTCTGTTCTCACAAAGTCCCTTTCTTAGGAAGAAATCTGTGTCAATGGGCTCCCAGCTCAGGTGTCTTGATCCTATCCTCAGTTAAGGAATATTAACTTTATTTTTTTTTCCGTCTACTTTGGGGCTGTTAGGAATAATCTTGCTCTACAAACTGTCACACGCACATTCCCTCCAGGTAAACAGGGAGAAACGGGTTGGCTTGGTTAGGTGACAAGTTCACCTTTGACTATGGAAAACAAGTAGGTTTTCAAAAAGACTGCACAGGGCCGGGGGTGTAGCTACTTGTAAGAGCTGATCTATGCCTGGCCTGCTTGAGGCCCTGAGTTTGATTCTTACTTTAAAAAAAGTGGCCCAGCTCAGGCCTGTAATCTTACCTACTCAGTAGGCTATGATCTGAGGATCACTGTTCCAAGCCAGATAAGGCAGAGAAGTCCATGAGACTCTTATTTCCAATTAACTAGAAAAAAAGCCTTAAGTAAAGGTGTGGCTCAAGTGGTAGAGCACCAGCCTTGTGCAAATAAAAAAAAATCTGCGAGTGCCCATGTCCTAAGTTTAAGTCTCAGAACTAGCACGCGCACACACACACGCACACACACACACACACACAAGTGGATGCATAATTTTGAAATACCAGCAGCAATCTGTGTTAGTCGCATTCTTGAAATCACTGGAGATTGTTAAAACAGAAAACAATAACAACAAAAAAAGTCTTTTTAATTTTAGCCATCCATGAGCTGGCAGCAGAATTTCAGGGTATAGTCTTCTTTGTCAACAGTTTCCAAACTTTCATTTTCTGGAAGGATTTGAAACCCTGCCATTGCATGAGTGCTCCAGCACTGATCTACATCCACAGCTACTTTTTTTTTAATTCGGTTTTCTTGAAAGCTTCTGGTTTGCAAAATACTATTGTACATAATGTGATCCCCCCTCCCAAGTATTCCCCCCCTAGTCTGTAGCTTGTCTCTTCAAAGAAAAGTTTTCATTAGGATAAAGTTGGTCATTTTTTTCCATTTGTAAACCATGCTTTGGATGTCTTAAAAACTCTTTGCTAGGGCTGGGAAGGTGGCTCAGTGGTAGAATGCTTGCCTTGCATGCATGAGGCCCTGGGTTCGATTCCTCAGCACCACATAAGCAGAAGCTGAAAGTGGCGCTGTTGCTCAAGTGGTAGAGCGCTCACCTTGAGCTGAAGAGCTGAGGTCTAGAGTTCAGGCCCCACCACTGGCAAAACAAAACAAAAAAAACCTCTTTGACTAGCCATACAGTTTTATGGTTTTGTATTTTATATACAAGTTCATGTTCCATTTGGGGTTCATTTTTTTTTAATTAAGCATGACATTAGGTTGTGATTCCCAACCCTTATCCTCATGGATATCCAGTGCTATTTTTTGAAAGGTCCATCCTTCCTCTGTTGGATTGTACCTGTATCATATTCTTTTATTTCTGCAATCCCTGTTCCATTTGTTTGATATCTAGGTATTGAGTTGGTCTTCCTATTATGACTCTTGTTTGTACACTGTTTGTGTGTTCTTATACGCGTGTCTTCCTGGCTTGTAATGATTTCTCTAGGGCAGGAAGCTGGAAGGAATTGGCTTTTTGATGATACACCTATTCAGTTTTACAAAATAATGTCAAATTGCTTTACAGAATGATTGTATTTATGTCCACATGAGATTGTACTTATGTCCACACGAGTTCCCACAGATCCTGATAGTTAACAGAAATATCATTTTAGCTAATTTGCTGTGTAAAGATTATGATCACTTATGGCCATGATATTACGGAAGCTGAACGTCTCCTCGTGTTCATTAGCCATCTACAATGCCTCTACGGTGAAGAGCCTGTAAGTGGCGGGCCAGGGTGTCGCTGGGCAATTTGGAACCTTGTAATTGGTTGGGGCCAGGTCTTTTGAGTTCTGGTGAGCAGGATGTGAGTGGAAGGGTGTAAGGATGTGAGTGGAAGTCTGGCCATTACAAGCTCCCTGTGCTATCCTCTGAAGCCATCTTTCTGTGCTCCTTCAACCTTAGAGACCAGACCATGTGGTGTAAGAATGGAACAAAGCATTCACACTGTCTTCTTTCCAGAACCATTGAATATCCCCTTATACATTTCCTTTAGGATAAAACACTTTTTGTGGCAACTTTTTTTTTAAAATTGCACTCTCACATTGATAGTTTTACTGAGTTCAGAATTCCAGGCTGACAGCACTTCCCACCTCTACCCCACTTTCCTTTTTTATTTAATTAAAGCCTAGGGTAATCAGAAACAGCACAAGTACTTCATAATATTCTTATTGTGGACACCTAGACATTTGATCTCAATATGAAAGAAGCCTGTGGTCAGCAGTGACTTGCAAACAGCTTTTCCTTCCCTCACTCCAGCAGGAAAATGACACCACTTAGAGCCTGTCAGCACACTTTCCTGCAGAGAGGCCTTCAGCTAGGATGGGTAGACACTACATGCTCACATAGCATCAACTGTTCATGGAAAAACAGGAGCAGACCCTATTAAGAAGTATCTTCATACTTAACACTTAACAGTTCCTGATAACCAGTGGTGATTCAAAGGGCTCTGACAGAAACAGGAGAGAAAACTTATATATAAATGCAAAATGAAAAACTAAATAGTGAGATGAAGGCAGGCATTCATTCCCCCAGCCTGCTCCCCTCCCCCCCCCCAAACTGGGCCTTGAACTGGGCAACTGGGCACTGCCCTTTGGCTTTTGTGCTCAAGGCTAGCCCCTTCACTTCCAAATTTTTGCTGGTTAATGGGAGATAAGAGTCTCAGACATTTCTGTCCAGTCTGGCTTTGAATCCCAATCCTCAGATCTCAGACTCTTGAGTAGCTAGGATTACAGGCGTGATCCACCAGCCTGTATGCATGTTTAATGATGGGAAAACCATAGCCCTCCAAAATTCTCTACCATTCAGCCCAGCAGTTACTTTGCTCTCAAAACTTTGAAGGTTTATTCGCATCGCTTATTGTGGCTGATAACGCATTTTTATTTCTATTTGGTAAAATAAAAACAAGCTTCTTTAGTTTCTTTTCCATGACTACTAGCAAAATCTTTGTTTCTGGGGTGTTGTGGTGACCACTGAGAAATGTCTTAGGTGTGAAAGTACATCTCCTGAGATTTTAAGGAAATCACAATTACTGTTTCCTGGAAAACGATCCTCTTATTCTACTGGTTGTTTTCAGGGACTTTCACTTGGTGTGTGTGAGGCCTTTCCTTTTATTCTGAAGATCTGGCTGGGGATGGCACACTTTCTCAACAAGTGGACAGACAGTAAATCTTTTTGTTTCTGAGGACCATGAGATTTGTCAGTCAAGGCACTCTACCATATATTGTACCAAAGCAGCCACTGACATCATGTAAATAATGGATGACTGTGTACCAATAAAACTTTACAAAGCAAGGCAGCAGGTTGGATCTGACTGTGCATCATCTGTCATCTCTCATCTCATTTACATCTTCCTTTTTTCTCTGTGCTATATCCTGATATACTTATTGGGATGCATTATCTTCTGGCTCACTTCTTGTGTGTACGGTGCTGGGGGTTGAGTCCAGGACCTTTTGCATGCAAAGCAAATGTTTTCCCATTGAACTACAACCTCAGGCCTACCTCATTTATTATTATTTGTAACCTGTGGTACATTATTTTAACCCATCCATTGAGATTTTTTGTTGTTCTTTGGTTGTGAGTCTTGAACTCTGGGCTAGGCTCTTCAGCTCAAGGCTAGCGCTCTACCGCTTGAGCCACAGCGCCAGCTTTTCTGGTGGTTAATTGGAGATGAGTCCCATGGACATTCCTGCCTTGGCTGGCTTTGAACCGCAATCCTCAGAGCTCAGCTTTCTGAGTAGCTAGGATTATAGGTGTGAACCACTGGCGCCCGGCTCCACTGAGATTTTCAGTCTATTTCAACACTTTCTTTTCTAGGTGTTTCTCCCCTCCCCCATTTACTACCAAAAATGTCATTTTTCATACACTTTACAAAAAAGTGGCTTCTGCCAAATTCCGGGAGTGGGGTGAGAGGGTGTGTTATTGTTGCTACTTTTACTAGTTTTTATTTTTACACATCATTCATCTGTGATCTTAAATTTCTTGATTCTCATGTGTGGTGATTCTGCATCTGCCTCTAGTCCCAGAGCTTCTAAAGATCTTCCTTCAATTTGCCCTCCTTCCCAGGGCTCCACATGCAGTTAGCAGCGAATGTGTTCAAAGCATCTGACTCTGAGGAATTCCCACCATCCAGGTGCTTACTGCTCTGTGCCAACTAACTCTGGGGTAGCAAACCAAAGAGAACTCTCCATCTTCTTCTTCTTCTTTCGACTGGCAGGACTAAAAAAAATGCATTCTGTAATGGGTATATTTATAAAGCTGGTAGCATTCTACCTTTAATTCTAATTTCAGTCAAAATCCTAATGGTGTTGAATTCATTTAGCTTTTACAAATCAAATCACACACTCCTGTAATTACAGCTACTTGGGAGATGGAGGAAGGAGGATCAAGAGTTCAAGGCCAGCCCAAGCAAAGTTAGTGGAGCTCTATTTCAAAAACAAAAGGACTTGGGGTATAACTTATTTGGTAAAGTTCTTGTGTGAGGTCCAGGTCCAACCTCAGAATTAGTGATTAGAAATGTGATACATTAACAGTAAAGAAATTGTGGTAGCATAAAGGGCAATTCATGTGGAAGAAATGCAGCTAATTTCTCACCTCATATCATAGCTAAAAATAATACATCTGGAGTGCTAGTGTAAAAATTGTGTCTGAAATCTAAGTGCATCTCTGTGTGTGTGTGTGTGTGTGTGTGTGTGTGTGTGTGTGTGTGATTAGTACTTTATCATCTTGATGTGGGGACACATTCCTGACATGGGAGAATTTCTAGACACTATAAAGACATATGACTCTATAGGGCTAAATTTTTTTATTCAATACTAGGGCTTGAACTTGGGGGCCTTGAACTTTCTAGGCAGACAGACACTCTACCACTTGAGCCACACCCTAACCCCTTTTGTCTCGTTATTTTTTAGTAGGATCTTGCCATTTATTAGGGGCCTCCTGGATCCACAATCCTATTTTGATGCTTCCTGTGTATGTGGGATGTCAGGTACACACCACCATGCCCAGCTTTTATTGGTTGGGATGGAGTCACTGGAACTTCTGGCTCAGGCTTGCCTTAAACCACAATCATCTTGATGTCCATCTCCCAGGCAGCTAGGAGTATAGGCTGCCACATCCAGCTGGGATTGAGATTGGGGGTAAAAAGACAGTAAGCTTCAAAAAAAGAAATAATAGATTATGGGAAAATGTTCCCCAAACAAAAGGCCAACACTAAAAGTAACAAAAAACAAAAAGAGGACAAAGAATGACCACTGACTCATATGGCAAATAAATAAAAGCAAATTAACTTCACACATATCTGAGGAAACAAATGAAAGAAACAAATTATAGTTTCTTTTCATACCAATATTTAAAAACTGAGGACAATAATGCACAATGAAAGGATAATGGGGAAGTGGTATTTTCAAGCTTGCAGGACTCTGAACACTTCTCAGTTATCTGACAGCAATTTTCCAGGCAATGGAGACTCACATCTGTAATCTTAGCTACTCAGGAAGCTGAGATCTGAGGATCCAGATTCAAAGCTAGCCCAGACAGGAAAGTCTGTGAGACATTTATCTCCAGTTAACTACCAAAAAAGCCAGAAGTGGAGCTTTCTGTGGCTCAAGTGGTAGAGTGCTAGCCTTAAGCAAAAAACATTTAGGGATAGGTCCCAGGCCCTGAGTTCAAGCTCCAGGACCAGCACAAAAGTAGAAGAAGAAGAAGAAAAAAAAAGCCTTCCAACCCCTGTGACTGTCCTCTGACCTAGCCTTCCCAGTTCAGGAGCCCTGTCACTTATAAACAGAAGCTTGATTACGTAAGGTTGTGTATGTAATAGTAGACTTATATCTCTGTTGTTTGTAACTGAATCAATGTGACAGTTTATGTTGATACTAGAGAATGATATATATAGCCTTAAAAAAGAATGTATTAGCCAGGCACCGGTAGCTCATGACTGTAATCCTAGCTGCTCAGGAGGCTGAGATCTGAGGATTGTGGTTCAAAGCCAGCCCAGGCAGGAAAGGCCATGAGACTCTTATCTCCAATAAACCACTAGAAAACCGGAAGTGGAGCTGTGACTCAAGCGGTAGAGCTCTTGCCTTGAGCTGAAGAGCTGAGGGACAGCGCCCAAGCCCAGAGTTCAGGCCCCACGACCGGACCCCCTCAAAAAAAATAGTGTGTAAGCTTTGTCTTGCCTATAATTGGGGTAGAAGGAAAGAGTTTTACTTATACTTTTTTGCAGTACTGGAGTCTGCTCTCAGTCTTTCCTTGCTTTGTTTTTTTATATAGGATCTTGTATACTTTTCCTGGATTGACTGATCTTGGGCTGTTATCTTCTATCTATGGCCTTCCAGGTAGCTAGGACTAAATATTCATGTCTGATATGTATATTGAGACAAAAATCTTACTAATTTTTGTCTAGGTTGGCCTTGAACTGCAATCCTCCTGATCGCCACTTCCTGAGTAGATGGGACTACAGGTATGCACCACCATGCTCAGTCATACATATTTAGCTAATATATTGTTATTTGTGCTGGTAGCATGGCTTGAATTCAGGGCCTTATACACATTGGATCTGCTTGTTCATAGCTGTCACTATGCCACTTGGGTCCTGTGCCTAGTATGGTATTTTTTTCTAATTACAGATGGGGTATAGCCCAGGTTGGCTTCCAACCTCAGTCCTCTGTTCTCAGCCTCCCAAGTAGCTAGGATTACAGGTGTTAGCCACCAGTGAACCATTATGTATCTAATTCTTATTTATTTTTGTCAGCTGTGGGGCCTGAACTCTGGGCCTGGGCACTGTCCTCCAGCTCTTCAGCTCAAGGCTAGTGCCCTACCACTTGAGCCACAGCACCACTTCCGGCTTTTTTCTGCTTATGTGGTGCTGAGGAATCAAACCCAGGACTTCATGCAAGTACTCTACCACTGAGCCAACTTCCCAGCCCCTCTTATTTAATTTTATGGTGCTGTGGATTTAATCTAGTGTCTTATGCTTCTAGGAAAGTGCAAGGAAAACCTCTCAATATCTCTGAATTTTACATGAAACTCATTTCTAATAGCTTGTGAGCCAGAGGCTCACGCTTATAATTAAGCTACTCAATAGGCCGAGACCTGGTTTGAAGCCAGTCCAGGTAGAAAAGTCTGCAATTAACCATCCAGAAGGTGGGCTAGAAGCATGGCTAGAGTAGTAGAGTACCAGCCATGAGCAAAAAAAAAGCCTGTTGGAGAGCAAGAGGCTCTGAATTCAAGCCCTAGTACCAACACAATGAAAATAAATAAAATACTATAAAATAAGGGAAAACTGGGAAAGAGCAAGGAAGGGATGACATTGTCCAAAAAGAAATGTACTGTTACCTGACTTATGAACTGTAACCCCTCTGGTACATCACCTTTCCAATAACAATAAAAAATTTAAAAAATACTGTAAAAGAAATAATTGCATATAATCATGTATAAATGACTTATAATTTTTGAACTGGAAAATTGGTTTTGACTGTTTATTTCTACATAATTATATACAAAATAGTAAGTTAACAAGTGATAAAGTGACAATATTTGTAATACAACATGTTAAGATCCAGAATATATAAAATTATAAAGAAACAAAATAATTATAAATAAAAATTCTCCTTTAGTGACTATACTAAAAGACACTGAATTGCATACTTTAGGGGAAAGTTTTATCTTTCTTTAAAAAAAAAAGCTAAAAATTTTCAACAAAAGAGTAAAAAAAATTTTCAACCATGTAGACATTTTAAAAAAAAGCTACAACCTAGAATACAAAAAGGTAAAATCAAAACAAATGTTTCAACAAAGCGGGAATAGGATTTCCAGCTCTGCTGCCCACTCCTTGGGAAGCTAACCTGGATGCTTGAGCCTCGTCCTGTTCTAACATGAAGAAGGAAATCACAAATTCTCTCAAAATTTAATTTCCAGAAAAACTAGTTTGTAGGTTGACAGCTATGGAGGAGGAAGAAGCATGAGGTGGGAACACAACAGCAATGTCCTTGGGCGGGTAAGAGAATACTATGAAGATCTGCCCCAACCACCTTAGAAATAGCGAGTGAGCAGTGGTATTTGCAGAGGGGACACTGGATGCCTCTCCAAGTCTTTGTCCCTTTAATGACCTCAGTGAGAAAGCAGCTGGAGTAGGTAGCATTGACTAAGACTGGGTGATTGGTTGGAGATCTGAAGAATAGAGATTGGAATAGCTGATGGATCTAGGAGAGGTGAAAGGACCCTGAAAACTTCACTAAGATCTCTGGTTGGAGTTTCATGCTCAGAAATGTAAAGGCTGCTATGGTTGTGGATCTTTCTCTCGACACATTCAGCTACATGGGGGCAGAGCAGGCAGAGTTCTTAAGAAATGGAGTTTTGCTGACACAAGGAAGAAAGGAGCAATGGAGTGAAGGCTCTGAAGGGAGTGGGTGCAAAATGTTCTAGAAACAAAGAAGAAGTCCAGTGGGGCCTCAAAAGGAGAAGACTGACTTGTTTCACTCTTTTGGTACTAGGAATTGAATATAAAGAACACTCTACCACTGAAATCTACTTCTAGCCTGAGAAGTACCATTAAAAATAAGAATCCGGGGCTGGGAAGGTGGCTCAGTGGTAGAGCGCTTGCCTTGCATGCATGAGGCCCTGGGTTCGATTCCTCAGCTCCACATAAGCAAAAAGAAAAAAGCAGGAAGTGGCGCTGTGGCTCAAGTGGTAGACCACTAGCCTTGAGCTGAAGAGCTGAAGGACAGCGCCCAGGCCCAAGGTTCAGGTTCCTACCAGCGAACCAAAAAAAGAATCCCTGGATTGGAGGTCCTGCTGAGGCCTGAAGATTGTTGGATTGTGTCAAAAGGCTGAGAGTTGCGGCTCACCGTGTGAAGCCAGCCAGGATGTAACCTAGGAAAAACAAACAAACCAGTGGCAGATGTTTGGAACTGAGACATAGAAGGGTTTTCCACAACTGGTCATGGCAAAGAAGTGGATGATGAGCGCTGATCTTACTAACTGGAGATCATAGCAGAGAAATAGGCAAGAGATCACAGACAGCAACTAAAATCTCGAAGAACAAGAGAGTCCTGTAGGGTGGCCTACCTGTGGAAGTCTCTATGTCCCCATGTGTGACACTTTTCAAGCCGGGAGTGCTTGGACAGAAGGGAAAGAGAATGCAAGTGGCACCAAAAAGGTAAGAAAACCACTGGAAAGCAAGCAGTGAAGGAGGCTGCCAAAACACGAGCAGTGGCTGTGGAGGCTGTGGTGGATGCGGGAACGCCGGGGCGATCTCCCCATCCACACTGCCGGACCCTACACTCTGACTCTCGAATTTAGCAAGCTGGAAATCTGAGAGTCTGCATGACTGCACATTTCCTAGGCGGAGATGTTTTAGCTGGTCTGGGAACCACCTCTTCTGAAAAACTCAGAACACAAAGAGGAATAATAGGAAGACTAGGAAGAATCAGTTTGTAATCAGTATTTTTCTCAGTTATGCTGACTTCAATCAACCTTCACAACACTGAGTATGAATATGCACGAGCCCACTCTGCTGTAACGGTCAAGCCGCATCACTAAAGAGAAACCAGAACAGTTCTCAAGAATCTTTTGTGTTACATATAACCTTTTAGGAAGATCACCAAATGTATTATTATTATTATTTTAGTCTATATATCCTCATTTCTTGGTTAAAAATAGTTGAGTCAGGTGCCAGTGGCTCATGCCTGTAATTCTAGCTACTCAAAAGGTGGAGATTTGAGGATCATGGTTTGAAGCCAGCCAGGCCAGAAAGTCTGTAAGACACTTTTTCTAAAAAAATAAATAAATAAAGCCAGAAGTGGAGCTGTCGTTCAACTGGTAGAGCACTAGTCTTGAGCAAAAAAAAGCTCAGGAGAGCACCCACGCCCTGAGTTCAAGCCCCAGGATCAGCGCGCGCGCGCACACACACACACACACACACACACACACACACACACACACAAAATGTTGAATAGAAATGACTATTATTGTCACTCTGTTTCACATAGGTAATGCTATAATTTAGCTACTAGTTAGTCATGTTTTTAAATTGGTTGGTAGTCTAAAAGTATTTCAGACATTCATGCTATTAATATATGAAGTCAAGAAAGCTTTCATATTTTTTTCTCTCTAAAATACATGCCCACTTTGAATTTTTACTTTAGGTATCAGACTAGTGCTTAAATCCTGTTACACTTCAAGAATTCAAAAAATTTAAATACAGGGAGCCAATACACATGATTTATACATAATTGTAACTTGTAAATGACAAAGTGAAAATATTTTACAGAATTTTTAAATATAAATTTAAATATAAATTTTAGTATGGTTAAGTAAAATTAAACATTCATTGTCATCACATACATATTAAGGTCTGATAAGTTCCTATAGAAACTTTTATACATAATTAACATTCACTAGTATTTTGCTTCAAATTCAACACTTTTCAAACCATAGGTAATACTTCTTTAAGCTAAATGTCAATGTAAATTTTGAATATAGAACCATTGAAGACTCTTATATAACCTGAGACACAAAAAACCCAAGTATCATTTGTTAGCAACTCTAAACATTTGGGAAGGCACACAAATCTTTATCTTAAGTTAAAACTCAACAGGAAATAGGTTTCAATTTACTTTTATAAAATCTTCATCTTTAAAACAATCAGGAACTAGAGCTTTTGGATTTGTTTAGAGCAGGGCCTATAATACATATCTGACAATTATGTGTAGAATGAATCTGGGAATCTATTCAATGTTCAGAGATCCAAATGATAAAACTTCCTATAAATTAGGTCACTAAAAATAAACATATAGCTATTAAAAATGCAAGTGAAAACGGTTTAATCATCTTAGAGCAGTCAAAATACAATATAAGATTGATATATTTGGTGTAAGAAAAACAATCATTTTACTATATGTATTTCAAACTCTTATATGATTCATTTAAAGTCGATGGCTAATTTTAATCAAAGTTGCTTTCAAACATTGTCATAATGTCACTTTGAAGAGTCATATCAATGGTACCCGCCATCTGTGGAAAAGAGAACATTTTTATTATTTAAAAATGTATGCCTTTATTACAGCTATATAAAATAGTTATGCAACATCTGGAACAAATTGAGCCTTACGCTCAATCAGCTTATTTGATTGGTAGGAACTCTGCCATAACTCCAGCCTGGCTTTTTGTTGGTTATTCTTCTCCCTGTTACCCCCCCCCCCCCCCCGCAGCCAGTAGTACGGCTCGAACTCAGGGCCTAGGTGCTGTCCTTAGGCTCTTTTGCTCAAGACTAGCACTCTACCACTTTGAGCCACAGTTCCATTTCCAGTTTCCTAGTGGTTAAATATAGATAAGAGTCTCATGGGGTCGGGAATGTGGCTCAGTGGTAGAGCGCTTGCCTTGCATGCATGAGGCCCTGGGTTTGATTCCTCAGCACCATATAAGCAAAAAGAAAAAAGCCGGAAGTGGCGCTGTGGCTCAAGTGGCAGAGCGCTATCCTTGAGCTGAAGAGCTGAGGGACAGCGCCCAGGCCCAGAGTTCAAGCCCCATGACCTGACCATCCCCCCCCCCCCAAAAAAAAAAGAGTCTCATGCACTTTCCTGCCTGGATTGGCTTTGAACTGTGACCCTCAGATCTCAGCCTCCTGAGTAGCTAGGATTACAGGTTTGAGCCAGCTTTGTTGCTTATTCTTGAGAAGTCATTCAGGTTTTTGTGCCTAGGCTGGCTTCAAACCTTGATACACTGAATCTCAACCTTCTGAATAGGTAGGATTATATGTGGGAGCCACCAGTGCCTGGCAATCCCACCATCTAACTAAAGCACCATTATCAGTGTAGCATTCTTATTATTCACCTTTTTAAACTTATTCTCTTGGATTGGATTGCTTGAAGTTCATTAATATTTTATTCTTTTTTTGTTGTAATAGTTTTTGTTTTGTTTTGCAGGACTTGGGCTTATACGAGGTAGGCATTCTACCACATCCCAGCTTTTTTTGCTTTTTCAGATAGTTGCATGTTTTTTGACAGGGCCAGCTTAAGATCAATAGCCTCTAACCTACTCCTGCATACAGCAGGGCTTATAGGTGTAAACCACATCTGGACTGTTGGTTCAGATTGGTAACATTTTAGTAACATTTAGTAACATTTTACCCAGGATGGCCTTAAACCACAATCCTCCTGATCTCTGTCTTCTGTGTGGCTGAAATTACAGATGTGAGTCAGTTTGCCCAGCCCAACATTTTATTTGTATGTACTCTGAAGCCTAAAAACAGCCGTCTGAAGTCCCACTTCTCACACACTACCTAGTGTTTGTATTAAAAAATCTTTAACATAGAACAGTGCTTTTATTAAATGTTAAAATCCTTTTTTTAAAATGAGCTGAAGTAGACACCAAGGAAACAAACATTTGCTTTTATTAGGTTAGCTATTCCTTGCCATCTGAAATGACATCAAATACTAAAATTCTGAAAACTGCTCCTCTTCCCAGGAAGCAGAGCACGCCTGCTGCCTATGGTAAAGCCACCAAGTCCTGAGCGGGTGGTTGGGCTCCAGGATGTGAGCTGACATTTTCACTGGCTACACAGGCAGAGTGTCAATTATGACTGCCTATTAAAAGGATAATACAAGGCTGGGCCTGACTTCTATAAATTACAGACATTTCTTAAAATTCACCTTAAAAAAATTCTTCTGGCTGGGAAGGTTGCTCAGTGGTAGAGCGCTTGACTTGCATGCATGAGGCCCTGGGTTCGATTCTTCAGCACCACATAAGCAGAAAAAGCTGGAAGTGGGGCTGACATTCAAGTGGTAGGGCGCTAGCCTTCAGCTGAAGAGCTGAGGGACAGCGCCCAGGCCCAAAGTTCAGGCCCCACGACTGACAAAAAAAAAAATTCTACCATCTTACACCAGCACTTTCCTAATACCCAGTTCCTTGGATGCCAAATGTCCAACTTAGATACTTTCTTCAGTTTTTTGATCAGTCGTAGGGCTTAAAATCGGGGCCTGGGCACTGTCCCTGAGCTCTTTTTGCTCAAGGCTTGTGCTCTACCACTTTGAGCACCAGTGCCATTTCTGGTTTTCTGGTGGTTATTTGGAGATAAGAGTCTCATAGACTTTCCTGCCTGGACTGGCTCTGAATTTCGATCTTCAGATCTCAGCCTCCTGAGTAGCTGTGATTACGGGTGGGTGTGGGCCACTGGTGCCTGTCTGATAATTTTCTTGATTTGGCCTGCAATGTGCAGTGTCTATGGAATTATATAGACACAAACATACCATAAAATTGAAGCATGTGTAATTAAACTTGCTTTTAGTGAAAAAAGGATTATAAATACTCTTATTTTATACTTTTTTCCTATTCTTGTATCTTAGATTTGATAGAAATTAATGCATGTGGGGTATTTACTGACATAATCAGTGAGGTTCTACACTTGTTAATTGTGGATAACATGACATAATACTAATGAGTGAACTTAGCAGCTGACACCATAAGCCAGATATTCCTAAGATATCATTCAGCCATTCAAAATTAAGATCACAAGCTTATCAGAGAAACTGGTGAAATGTACTGAAGTGAACTTTTAGAGGCTCTGTTACATGTTCTATTCCCAGACAAGTTCCAGAAAAGTGTTTAGAGTATTGGTTCTATCAGCTTAGCTAACTGAATTGTTACATGATGACTGGCTTGTTGCAAAATCACTTAGGGGTGACTAAAACCAGGCTCTGGTGACTGTCAACAAGAACCCTCTCCCTGCCTCCCCCTACCCCCCTGGTCAAGTACTATGAATTTTAATGAATAGTTCCTTAAGAAACAAACAGGGCAAAGTAGAGAGGCATGTATCTGTAATCCATTTCCTTGGAAGGTAGAGGTAGGAAGGTCAAAATTCAAGGCTGGTTTGAATCTGAAAAACACTATCTGGAAAACAGAAAATGCGGGAGGCATGGATAGAGGGCAGCGTGCTTGCCTAGCAAGCGCAAGACTATTGAGTTCAATCACCAGCACCACAAAACAAACAAAATACCCCCCCCCAAACAAAACAAAGATTAAAATAGACAATATATAAAGTTGCTAATTAAGGCTAGGCACTGGTGGCTTACACCTGTAATCTTACCTCAGATCTCCGGAGGCTGAGATCTGATGACTGTGGTTCAAAGCCACCAGAAAAGTCCCTATGTGTGCTACTCTCCAATTAATCACTCAAAAACCAGAAGTGGAGCTCTGGCTCAAAGTGGTAAGGTGCTAGCCTTGAGCAAAAGAGCTCAGGGACAATACCCAAGCCAACAAAAACCCCACGACCAACCAAAAAAAAAGAGTTGCTAGTTAAATTAATTAAAACCAAAGTTTAAAATTGGCTTCTTAGTTATATCAGCATCATTTTAAGTATTCAATAGCTATTTGTGGCATATGTGGCTAATGGATTCTGTATTTGGTTGCTTCCATAAATAACACGTCCATCTCTGCAGATAGTTCTCTGAACAACCCTGCTGTTACAAAACAGTCCAGGGGCCGGGACGCAGCTCAAGGGTAAGAGTATTCTCTAGCCAGAGGTCCTGGGTTTAATTTGAAGCACCACAAAAATGAACTAATAGTCTTTGCATAACAAGGTCAAATGCAATTTTTCTACTTCTACGTTAGAAAATATGAAGCTAGTTGGGCCTGGTAATGAGGGTTTCTAATCCCAGTACTTAGGAAGATTAATCAGGTTCAACGCCAACTGGGGTTACATAGGAAAACCCTGTCTTTAAAAAACAAAGGTGACAAAATTGTATTATTTCTGAGGAAGTTAATTTGTATTATAATCCATCCTATGACCAAAGCCAATGTCATTCTTTTTCTTAAACCTATGCTCCTTTATGTCTTGTGAATCCATGCCATTCTCAGGATTATCAAAACTGACAAAACAAAGTTCTTAAAATTTAGCATTAATGAGAACCGAGTATGCAAAGAAATAGAAAGAAACACTGCCCATAAAGAGACTCTTTTTTGGGGGGCGGGGGTCCGGTTGTGGGACCTGAACTCTGGGCCTGGGCGCTGTCCCTCAGCTCTTCAGCTCAAGACTACCACTCTACCACTTGAGCCACAGCGCCACTTCCAGCTTTTTTCTTTCTGCTTATGTGGTGCTGAGGAATCGAACCCAGGGCCTCAGGCATGCAAGGCAAGGTGCTCTACCACTGAGCCACCTTCGAACTAATACTGATTTTGGAATTAGGTAAGTCCAATAAAACAATTTTAAATATATTCTATTTATTCAAGAGTTTGACAGAAATATAAAGAAGATCCAAATGAAAATTTAGGGGCAACTACAATATATAAGATGAAAGAGTACAGAAGAATTAACAGTGTCAAATTAAGAGGATCAGACTCTGAAGAAAAGATGTGTGAATTTATCTGAAATGAAACAAAGAAGAATTTTAAGAATCACAAGACATCTATGAGCGATGAGATAATTTTAAGATCCAAGACCTTTACTCTATATTATGCTTGCCTCTTTGACTATGAAGTTTTTCTGTTAAGCTCTGATTTTAGAATCTGATATGAAAAACCACTCTAATGCATCTTTGAACATACAAAATAATTTAGTAACTAAAACCCACTTACTGCTTCTCTCCTCCTCCGCTCTTGCTCTTTCTCCCTTGCTAAATTACGATCTTTGAGAAGCCACGGATTGCACTTATCTTGAGCTTCTGATGACGGCTCATGTTCTTTCTGCTCTTCTCCATGGCACCTGTTTTGCATTTTATTTGAAAAAGACTCTAGAGTCAATGCATTTCCAAGGTCCCTTAAAGAAACAGTAAAGATCAAAGTAGGCTTCAAGTTCTATAAAACTTTTTATTACAAATGTACATTGTTAAGCAACAAAATATACAGCAATGTATTTGACATCCATTTTCTTTCCTTTTCTGCTCAAGGCTAGGTACTCTACCACTTGAGTTACAACTCCACTTTCAGGTTTTTGGTAGTTAACTGGAGGTAAGAATCTCCTGGACTTTTCTGCCCAGGCAAGGCTGGCTTCAAACCACGAGCTGCAAATCTCAGCCACCTGAGTAGCTAAGATTACAGGAGCGAGCCTCTGGTGCCTGGCTCTTATGATTACTTTTTAAGCTATAATGTTGATGTGCCAAATTTTATGCTGTATAATCTACCTTAACAACAAAAAGTAAAGATTTGGGGAAATTTATTACGGTATGTCACTATCTTTTGTGTGTATGTGTACTGGTCCTGGGGCTTGAACTCAGGGCCTGGGAGCTGTCCTTGAGATTTTATGCTCAAGGCTAGCGCTCTACCACTTGGGCCAGCCACAGCTCTGCTTCTGGCTTTTTAGTGGTTAATTGGAGATAAGAGTTTCATGGATTTTTCTTCCTGGGTTGACTATGAACCTGGATCCTCAGCTCTCAGTCTCCTGAGTAGCTAGTACCTGGCCCAACGACCACTATCTTCTTATGTGTACAATGGAAAAAGTGGAAGGTTGTTTGGAAAAATGTAGTATATTATAATTTGGTAATATTTGCATCTTTATTCACATCTTCAAAATACATACTATTAGACAAATACCAGTGGAATATAACTTTTGCAATTGTAATTTGGTCTATGTTCTCTACTAAATAGCCATACCATAATCATTTGAAAAGATTTAAAATACATTTCTGCACCTCCCAAAGTATTTTTTAATCCAGTAAATTACAGACCTCTGATTTTCTTGAGATATTTTTGGTTCCTTTGTATTTTGTTCCAGATGTTTCCGTATTAGTTCTTGTGTCCGAGCTTTTACTTCCTTTTCTATTGCTGCTTTTCTAAACTGGTTGAAGAGCTCATCTGAGGATTTCAGTACACCTGAGGATTTCACTGGTTTGCCTAAACTTTTCCAAGAGTCTGCATTCTTAATCTTTATATCCTAAAATAAATAAATATTTTCAGTCTATGCCTACAGATTCAATAAAATTTTGGAAAAAAACGCGCTATCTCATTATAGATCAAATTAGGATTCCAAAGGCTATATACTTTAATAAAGGTTACCAAAATGTGCATATGGTGAAGTGAAAACAGGACACCAGGATAACAAATCATTTAAACTCAATCATTCATCTCAAACCAAATTAAAATAGCACAGTTGTCAATTATTTCAATTTAATTTGCAAGGCAACTAAAGCAGATATGCAAATAAATGAGAGGCAAATAGGATTATACCATTAAGAATGGAATTTGCATAGGAGTGCAGGGAAGCCTCTGATGTGGCAAGTAAAAAAGAATAAGCAAGGAAAAAGAATAACTGATATGATCATTGTTTTTAAGATCCGCCAAGGTTATCAATGTTGTAATGTAATTGATGCAATAAACAGATGCAATTAAAATTTTAACTCGTTGCATTTAGAGACTTTAAGTTGAAATTTAATAATATATTTAATTTTGCTAATTCAACATGTAGGGTATTTTACATCTTTTTCATCCTAAGTCCTCCACATTGTTCTTTTTTTGTTGTTCTTCTTCTTTTATGTTACAGTATTTTTCAAATTTTAAACTCTGCTTAGAAACAACTGAGCTATAAGTAATTTCTTTCTCACGTTCTCTTGGCTTCCTTGCTTGCCTGGTACTCTATACTTGAGACCCATCTCTAGCCCTGCCTTTTGGTGGTTATTTTGGAGGTAAGAGTCTAGCTGACTTTACTGCCTCAACTGGCTTTGAACCTCAATCCTCTGGATCTCAGCCTCCTGAGTAGTTTATAGGCATGATTACAGTGCCCAGAAGATCCCACAACATACATACATACGCAGCTTCAAATATACTTAGTTTTCTAATATGTCAGTTTTAAAATTCAAAACATTAAAAAAATTTAAGCCAGGAGCTGGTGATGAATCCTTGAGATTTGAAGATTGTGTTTAAAGCCAGCCCAGCAGGAAAGTCCCTGAGACTCTCATCCAATTAACTGAAACAAAAACAAACCCCACTCACTCAACAGCCAAGAGTGGACAAGTGGACAGTTCAAGTGGTGGAGTGCTATCCTTGACAAAAAAAAAAAAAAAATTGAGACAGCAAGCCTCCAGGTCCTGAGTTCAAGCTCCAGGACTGGCAAAAAAAAAAAAAAAAAGTAGAACAGTTTCTCAATTGGCCAAAGATGAGTACTGCACCCTGACTCTGTCTTCAGTCACCAGTGACTGCCTTCTTGTTACAATTCTCTGTTGGAAAATAAGATCCTTTAGTTGACCAAGTTGAGCCTTGGAGCTTGTGCTGTTAGCCTGTTCCATTGTTTGGGGCAAAAGTAAATTTTATTGACAATTCATAGGAAAGACTGACTTCAAAAGCATGGCTGGGTGACCACTGGTGAAGGTCTTTGAATATTGTGGCAAGGTAGGGGAAGGATGTCCCCCAATTCTTCCTTTGGGACAGAAACTGAAGGGCTTATTGATCTATTAGTCATACATTTTCTTCTATCTTTTATGGGATCTTAAACAAAGCTATTGTATACTGAGAGAACTAACATAAAGATGCTAAGGTGTGTGGATTAGAACAAGGAGGCTCACAAGCCAGTCATTACAGGTCCAATTATGAATGTGAAGGTAGCTCAAATGAAGGAGATAAGGCCTGGTTTCTAGGGTAAAAGGGAAAGGATTTATCTTTAGTAAAAACCCAAAAAATTTAACAAATCCTTGGCTGTAGGAGTCTGGGAAAGTTGTCAAGCATGATAAGATCATGAAAGGCCAGGTCTAGAAGAATATATCTGAGTCCTCTGCATAGAGATCATAAACAGATCACTGTGGTAGGTAATCCATCAAAGAGGTTTGTGCCCTCCTGAGGCGCTAGGAGGAGTGCAGGCATTTCAGAACTCACGCTCCTCATGAAGGGCAAGTTTCAGGCACAGTGGAATATAGGTATGTGGTAGACAAAATTATACTGGATCTTAGCTGGTGGTGATTCTTCCATCTTCTCTCAGGCAAACCAGTCTATACACACATTTTTTGTTGTTGTTGTTGCACTGGCATAAGAAAAGCAGGCATTTCTGGCATTCAAACATTAGGTTCTGGTTGAGCGTCCTACAATGCAAGAACCACCCCCAACAGATTTCCCCACACTAATATGTCAGTGCTACAGCTAGATAATTGCAGTTTAGCTTGAAAATAGGTAGTAGGGAAAGAGATAACAAAGAATCATGGTTAGAGACTACAAGAGATGTTGGAGGGCTGGGAAGGTGGCTCAGTGGTAGAGTGGTTGCCTTGCATGCATGAGGACCTGGGTTTGATTCCTCAGCACTATATAAATAGAAAAGCTGGAAGCAGGTGCTGTGGCTCAAGTGGTAGAGCGCTAACCTTGAGCTGAAGAGCTCAGGCCCAGCGCCTAGGCCCAGAGTTCAAGCCCCATGACCGACCAAAAAAAAAAAAAAGAGAGAGAGAGAGATGTTAGAAGAGCTTCACAATAAAATTATTGAATAAGAGAAAATAATGGAGATGGAGAAGTTTGTCTTGACAAGAAGAGATATCTTTTCTTGAGGCAGAAGTAGACAGCAGGTGCTCCAAGTAGAAACGTGAGAGGTCAGGAACTTGTTGCAATCTTGTGTTACTCTCAGCTCTCATTTGGGAATATGCAGTTGTAGTTTACCCATAAAGACTAATCCTCAAAGGTTGCTTGTAGCACCCAAACTTCGTAGCCCTTTTTAAATAAATGTCGATGGTGGTGGTGCAAAAGTGTGGGAAGTGATGTCAAAAGGGGAACAGTTGGCTTGGCCATTTTTTATGAATAGAACAAGTTACACAATTCCATTTCTTCATAAGTGTTCACCCCAATGTTTTACTTATGACTATGTGCTAGGCATTGGAAATTGAAGAAGAAGAATGAGAAGGAGAATGAGAAGGAGAAGGAGAAGGAGAAAGAGAAGAAGAAGACGAAGAAGAAGACGAAGAAGACGACGAAGAAGAAGACGAAGAAGAAGATGAAGAAGAAGAAGAAGAAGAGTAGTAGTAGTAGAGTAGTACAGGTCAATTTGACCTGTAGCACAAGCTTCAACAAAATGTCATATACCTGATATTCTGGTTGTTATTTTTGTGATAATCTCTTCCTTTTGGGATATTTTCTTCTTCTTATTAAACTGTATTTTGAGCAAGTTAAAATTACCAAGATTTGTTATCCAGAAATAGGAATACTGTAGTACATCAGAAACCAAATGTTTGGTTTAGGAAATTGAGTGTGGCTGGAGGAATATCTCAGTGGTAGGGTGCCTGCCTAGCAAGTGTGAGGACTGAGCTCAATCCCTTGTGCTCCCCACCCCCCACAGAAAATCCACCACCACTATCAATAACTACAAAAGAAATGCAGTAACTCTTCTTTTAAACTAAAGGGGTGACTAAAACTCTGTTAACACAAAAAAACAATAAAATAGAAATGTAATGTTGGTTTCTAGAACAGGCGAAATGTGGCACTGATCCATTTTTATCAATAACAAAATACCTTTGTTAAACAGTCTTGAATGATAATACAACTATGGAACATAATGTTAATACAACTATGGAACATTATATATGAAATCAAAGATATAGGCTAAGATGTAGCTGAGTGGTAGAGCCCTTGTCTAGCATGCAGCTGGCCCTGGTTCAGTCTCCAACATAGGATGCAGCGGGTAGGGGAAGGGAATCAAAGATACTTTAGAAAGCACAAGGGCCAAATCAATATGTTCCTCAGAGTGCAATGTTCAATTTCATAAGCATACCCCAACGATAATTTTAAGTATAAAAGCTGAGAGCTGTCTTCTGAGTACTTGTAAGGAAAAAAGACAGACAGAAGTAGAATAATACCCGGGGCTGGGAAGGTGGCTCAGTGGTAGAGCACTTGCCTTGCATGCTCGAGGCCCTGGGTTCGATTCCTCAGCACCACATAAGAAAAAACCAGAAGTGGCACTGTGGCTCAAGTGGTAGAGCGCTAGCCTTGAGCTGAAGAGCTGAGGGACAGCACCCATGCCCAGAGTTCAGGCCCCACGACCGGACCCTCCCCCCCCAAAAAAAGAAGTAGAATAATACCCCTAACTTATTTGGTTTGTGAGAATTAAAACTCAAATGACTAGAATATTATCTGATGTATCCCAAGAATATTTATTGAAAGAATGGTAGCAGTGTATAGGCTGAAGATTAACATACTTAAGACTCCATTAGGAATCTCCCACTTGAAGTCTAGAACATGATTTTAAAGACATGCTTTAAAAATTGAGATAAGAGGCTGGGGACAAGTTTGATGGTGGAACACATATTTATAGCATGTGCGAGGCCTTAGGTTCTATTGTTAGCAGTGTAAAAAAAATTGTGACAGCAGGCAAATACCAAAATAAAATTTTCAATTAAATGTAAGCACAGGGCCAGGTGCTGGTGGCTTCTACCTGTAATCCTACTCAGGAGGCTGAAACCTGAGGATCATAGGTTAAAGCCATCCCAGGCAGGAAAGTTCCTCAGACTCAGAAATGGAGCTGTGGCGCAAGTGTTAGAGCTCTCACCTTGAGCAATAAAATCTCAGGGACAGTGCCCAGGTTCTGAGTTCAAGCCACAAGACTAGCACCAAACATATACATACACAAGGATTGAGTGTAGTGGGTAGGTAAAAAAGTGGTGGTGATCATATATGGTTTTTTTTCTTTTAAAAAAAATTAGGCTTTAGAGATCTGAAATCTTATTCAAGTTAAGGCGTAAAATACCTTCTTCTTTTTTCCCTTTTTTTTTCTTTTTGCTAGTGCTTGGTTTTGAACTCAGGGCCTCAGCACTGTCCCTGAGCTCTTCAGCTCAAGACTAATGCTCTACCACTTGAGCCACAGTGCTACTTCTGGCCTTTTCTATGTGGTACTGAGGAACTGAACCCTGGGCTTCCTGCATGCTAAGCAAGCACTCTACCACTAAGCCAAATTCCCAGCCCACCTTCTTCAGTTCTTACTTTATTTTAAATCCCTTCACCATAACAAGTGAAAACATGATGTTTTACCTTCTGCACAGGAACTTGACATTCAGAGTCTAACACCATTGGGCCATTGTCATCAGATGGATGCACCACTGTGGGGCCATTCAAGACTTCAGAATCACCTAGAAGTACACATTTTAGAATGGTACAATCAAACTATTTCGGTATATTTATCTAGGATTTGATTTTCTTTTTCCTTCTGGTAGGACACTATACAAATAAAAGGACTTTTTTAATGCATCTTCAATTTGGTGTATTTTTTTTAAAATCAGGGACTCGTTATAGCACAAAATTAAATATTTCTCAATTGAAAGCAACTTCTTGGTTTCCTTTCTGTCACTGGTTTTGTTGTGGTCAGCATGAAAAATAGCTGACATCGTGATTGACCCACAAAAATCTACTTATCTGTCCTGGTATGTACAGTTCTGATTTCAGCTCGAGAGGTAGGTCTTAATTAGGCTTAGTTAGTCATGACTAGTTTGTTTCCCCACCAGTAACTCAATTAGGAAGAACAGGATATAGTAGGCTTCCAGAGAAAGACACTGACTGGGCAGCTAATCTGAGAACAAATACAGCCAAGAGCAAATTATCAGACATAGCTGGTTATAATAGCTAGTGAGCCAGGCAGGGGTTAAGAAATGCAAACAAAAAACAAAAAAGAAATGCAAAAACTTTTGACCCTCTTACATGAAGAAAACAAAATATTAAATCGTACTATTCCTTTCTGTCCTTTTTTTTTGGGGGGGTGCTGGGGATTGAACCCAGGGACTCATTAATTCTTAAACTTCCAATTAAATATTTTATTTATTACTGTTGGTAAAGATAAACTATAGAGGCAGAGTTGTTTTTATGTTTTGCACTGCTGGGACTCTGATCCTCTTAGGGCCTCAAGTTTTTGCTTGTCTTTCTTGCTTATAAGCTGCTGCTCTCACTTGAGCCAGGCCTCCCGTCTAGCATTTTGCTGGTTAACAAAAGATGGAATCTTACAGGCAAAAAGCAAGATCCTATTTGAAAAATAAGAAAAAAACCAAAAAGAACTAGAGGCATGGCTCAAAAGGTGGAAAGTGCAGAGGTTGCCTTCTGGTGTTTACCACAGGTGGTATTCTTACACTGAATCAAGCAAGGGGCAGAGTAAACTTACCCCATATACACCTTGGCCCAGGCTCTGTGCCTGGTCTGTAGTGAACGAAGAGACATGAGGTGGGGAAAAAGAAAGAAAAGAAAGTACACAGCTCTAAGTTCAAACCCAAGTACCACCAAAAAGTAAAAACTAAAACAAAACAAAACCCTCCTGGACACACACTACCTATACCTTTTTCGTTTACGTCAAAAGCATCTAGATTTAAAGTTCTCTATTATCTGCACCTCATTTGTTGTTTCAAACTTTTCTCTCCATATTCCTGATAATCCAACTAAAACTTCAGTCACTGAATTATTAGTTTCTCATAACTCTGTTTCCTTTGTCTAGAATGCCTACCAGTCCCTAGATAGGGAACTCTTCTTTTGTCCTCTAATCCTCAACTCAAGTAACATTTACTCCGTAAAATATGCATCTGTCAAAGATATCAGTTCATTCTGCCTCCCTTGCCTCTTTAAATTTTACTTTTGCTTCTTTTAGATATTATCACATACAAATTTGTTATTTCTTCTATAAGTTGGCAAATACTTGATTTGCCTTCTCATTTGCCATGTCAATTTGTTTATGACAACCTTGATTATTTCTTTTAAAGAATACAATTCAGTGGAGATATTTATGTGATAGGGATACAATGAATTATAAGGAAAATATTATTAACAATTTGTGGCTAAAAAGTTCTGGTTAGCAAGAAAAATTCCCATTTTGTGGGGACATGAAATGCGAGGATAGAAGAGAACTAGGGTCGGAATTATTTTCAATATGAAAACTTACTTCAATATGAAAATTTCAGCATAAATTTACCAGCCATTTAATTGTAAGATAAAAAGTGATTTTCAAGCTGGGTGCCGGTGGCTCACACCTGTAACTCATAACTACTCAGGAGGCTAAGATCTGAGGATCATGGTTTGAAGCCAGCCTGGGCAGGAGAGTTCATGAGACACTTTTACCAACTACTCTTATAAACTACTCAGAAAAAGCTCAAAGCGGTATTGTGGCTCAGGTGGTAGACAGGACTAGCCTTCAGCACAAAGAGGCTCAGGAACAGCACCTAAGCCAAAGTTCAAGCCCAAGACTGGTAAAAAATAATTATGTAAATAAAATTGATTTGCATTGTGATTAAACTCTGGAAAGGTAAATTTCTTTTTACAGGTTGGATATGTACATGTACAATTTCCTTTGGACATAGTGTCACCCACAGTTAGCAAATATTACAGTAGAATGAATATCTTACAAGTACAGTAGAATGAAACCAGCAATACATCAACACAATCTAAGATGATACAATAGACTCTTCCTTTCTGAAGAGACTTTCAATGTCTATTCTTCCTTAAAGGAACATCTCATGTGCATTATTGTTTTTCATTATCTTCCTTTTCAAGGACAATACTCGTCTCAAACATACATTAGTAAAAGTAGCCACTTTCCTCCAGTCTTTTACTAATCAGTCTTCAAACTTATTCACTTCTTAAATTTAAAAAAAATAATAAACTGCTCAAAACCAATTCAAAGCTCCTCACTGCATACAGAGCATGGTCCAAATATACTGATGTCAAAGTAGACTGCGACCCAGAAACGGTATCTTCATAGTCTCTCTGAATATATGATTTTTATTTCCAGAAAATGGTGGATTTAAGCATTCCATCATTTGGATGTTTATTCTTCCTCCTGGGTGTCCTTTTCCTGCCTTATAGTCTGTCTGTTTGTCAGGCAGTCAATCTCTTTCTTTCTTGTTTGGCATTAAGTGCTGGGAATTGAACCGAGGCTTTGTCATGCTAAACACATGCTCTTAACACTGATCTTACAATAAGAAAATTGATCCATTTTTTGAGTCTTCAACTCTCTTTTCCTGCCTGGGAAAATTTTTCCTCTCTTTTCCATTTCTCTTTCCTTTAACCCTCTCATAATAAAGTAAACCCTTGCCAAAACTAAAAAAAGGGGGAAAAAAGAAAAAATATACTTTATCTGTTTTAAATTAATTTTTGTACAGAGTGAGAAATAGAGATCAGTTTTCTACATGAAGATAATAATGTTTCCCAGAACCATTTGTCCCCTCTCTCCCACACATGGGTGCACATGCAGGCACGTGCTCGTGCGCGCGCACACACACACTCACACACACACACACAAAATTTGGCTCTGTTGTAAAAAAAAAAAAAAACTCAGATGGCTGTAGCTGTGTGGATTTCTACATCTTCTAGGATGTCCCAAATGGTTTCATGTCTATTTCTATGCCAATACTATGCTTTTTTTTAAAATTGTGGCCCTGTAGTATAATTTGAAGTCTGATATTTTGATGTTTCTAGCATTATTATTTTTGCTTAGGATTACTTTTGATATTTAGAGTTTCATGTTTCTATATGAATTTTAGGGTTGAATTTTCTATTTCTGTGAAGAATGACAATGAGATTTTAATGGGAATTACATTGAATTTGTACTTGGGTTTTGTGGTATAACCATTTTCACAATATTAGTTATATGTCAGTCCACCATCTTTTGGTGTATTCTTTCTTCAAGGTCTTATGCGTTTTGCTGTAGATATCTTTCATATCTTAAGTTTATTCATAAGGATGTTGCGCATAAATTTTTTCCTAATTTATTTCCCAGCTTGTTCACTATTGATATATAAAAATGTTATTCAATAATTGTATGTGATTTTCTATTCTTCTACATTACCAAAATTATATAAAAGATAAAAGAGTTTGGGATGTAATCTTTAGAGTCTTTTAAATGTTGGATTATAAAATCTGCAAACAGGAATAATTTGATTTGTTTCTTTCCTATTAGGATCTTTCTTTCTCTTGCTTATTGATCTGGCTAGGATTTCCAGTATTATAGTGAATAAGATTGAACATTGTTGTCTCATTCATGAATTTAAGGGAAATAATTTGTTTTTCTACACGTAGTATGATGCTGGCCATAGGTTTGTTATACATAGCCTTTATTATGTTCCAGTATGTTCCTTCTATTCCTAATTTTAGATTTTTTTTATCATGAAAGGATGTTGAATTTTTTCAAAAACCTCTTTTAAGTCTATTGAGATGACCATATGATGTTGTCCTGAATCTGTTACGTGGTTTGTGTATGTTGAACCATTCTTGCATCCCTGGAATGAAACCAACTTGATCATAATGTAAAAACTTGTCTTGTCTTGTTGAGCTCTACTTGTAAGAATTTTATCAAGAATTTTTGTGCCTACATTTGTCAAGGAAATTGCCTATAATATTTTGTTGTGTCATCCAGTTTCAGCAACCGTAATGCTGGTTTTATAAAATGAGTTTAGTAACATTCCTTCCCTTTCTAGTACATAGAATAGCTCAAGGTGCTGGTTCTTAAGGTCTGACAGAATGTGTAAATGAACTCATCCATTCCTGGGCACTTTTTTGTTTGGAGACTATTACTGCTTTAACCTTGTTATTTGTTACAGATCTGTTTAAGTTGTGTGTATCTTATGGCTCAATTCTGCACCTAAAAATGTATGCATTTATTCTAGATTATCCAGTTCAGTATAAGAATTCTGTTGGTATTTGTTGTGAATATATTTGTGTGGAACATAACATTTTATGCCCTATGCTTTTAGAGTTTTTTGTTGAAAACATCTGTTAAGGCTTTGTCTTTTTAGGTGGCTTATTGCTTCGCTCTCTCTCTCTCTTTTTTTTTTTTTTTTTTGCCGGTCATGGGGCCTGAGCTCTGGGCCAGGGCGCTGTCCCTCAGCTCTTCAGCTCAAGGCTAGCGCTCTACCACTGGAGCCACAGCGCCACTTCCAGCTCTTTCTGCTTATGTGGTGCTGAGGAATTGAACCCATGGCTTCATGTAGGCAAGGTAAGCACTCTACCGCTGAGACACTCATTTATATATATTTAATGCTTTTATTATGCTGTGTCTAGGGATGTTTTCTCCTCTTGCCTATTTGGTTTTCTGAAAACCTCCAGAACCTAGACAACCTTCTCTTTTTCTGTGATGTCTTTGACTATTATTTTGTTGAATACATTTTCTGTACCTTTAGTTTGTTGTGTCTTCTATGCTCATGATTCATAGGTTTGGTCTTTTGATGGTTTCCCAGTGGTCTTGCATGTTCTACTCATATTTTATTAGCATTTTTCTGTCATTGTTCAATCTAATTCCTCTTCTTTGTCTTTGGTCCCAGACACTATTTTCAGCTTGCTATATTCTGATAAGGTTTTCTACTGTGGGTTTTTTTTTTTTGCGTTTTTCTTTCTTTCTTTTTTAGGCTCTAGGGATTGAATTCTTGAGCCTCAAATCAGGTAGCTGGATTATAGTTGTGAGCCACTGGCACCTGACTCTTGTAATTCCTGATTCTCTGCTCTTCCTTTCTCTCTTTGGAATACGGTTCCAGTTACCTGACTCTTCTCATGTATGCAGGGAGTCAAAAATGGGGATTCTTCTAATCTGACACCTTGCTGTCTCTTTTGTTTTTACTGTTTCAGTTTTCAGATACGGTCTCAAACTTTTGTCTGTGCTGGTCTTGGGCTTCAATCTTCCATATCCACCTCCTCGTATGTGGGAGTAGGGATTGGAAATATTTTCCTGACAAGGGTCATTTGAATATTTGTGGACCATACAAAATTATCAATTCAGGTAGACAGATGGGCCTCAGTTGGCCAAAGGGAAGCATAGATGTATGTCTGCCCTGTCATGTACCAACTGATTTTGTGGGTCTTATATAGCCTGATAGAGGTTGGAGATGAAAGAAAAGGTTCCCCAAACCATGACCAGCTTGTCCTTTAGATAGGCTAACTTTTTGTGGATTTTTGAGGACTGCGGTCTTGGATTACAATCCTCCTATTCCTTCCTCCTGAGCAGCTGGGGTTACAGAGGACATGACCAGCTGACATAGGTAATTTTAAGTACTATACCTCAATGATTTCCTACCTGGAACTTATGAGTTATAATTTTTAGTATTTCCCGATGTGTAACATTGATGATGGCCTTGGTATTTTCATACACAGTCATTTTCTCAGTCATAGTTGTTTAGTTGTTGGTTTCTTACCTAAAAGAGGGTGGCTCTGCATAGGCACATTGGTCTCCATAGCCTGTGGATGTTCTAAGCCTGGGTAAACATGTACTGGCTGGTGATGGTTCACTGGTACTCCACACGGGTGTGTGGTCTGCTGAGCAAGAGCTGCTTCAGCAGAGCTTGTATCTTGCACAGAAGATTGTATCTTCTAGATAAAGATAAAGTTACCTTAGATCTTTCAGAGTTTTAACAACACAAGAGATCAGATACACAAGGATAAGAATATAATTTGAATACCACCTTAGCTACTGACATAGGTAATACCTTAAGGGACAAATATTTCTATCTTCCAGGTGAGGAAACTAAGGTTTAGAAAGATTAAATAACTTAAGTCATCATGTGGCATAGAAGAACATTTTTATTTCCATTTATGATTTACAGTAAGACTCAGAAATAGTGGAAGCAACTTGCCTAAAATTTTATGCCTATTCAGTGGCAAGCTAAGTTACAGTAACATTATGCTAAGTAACATTATACTAAGCTTTAAGTAGAAATACAGATATGAGACACTCTTTCTCTTCCATCTAATAAAGAGTTTGGAGCAAGTAAATAAACAAGGCAAGTCTACAAATAATATTTACACCAATCTGAGTAAAACGAATGCCAGAGGAAGGCTTATATCAGCAACAATATAGACCAAATATGAAGTCAAATATTCAGGGTTAAAACATCAATAATCACTTTCTAAAATATACAAATACATCCACTCATTTGTCAATATAGAAACTAGTATATGTCCACTTTTTAAAAAATTAAATGGGTATTTTATTCCTCAGTAAGTGAAACTTTAAAAACATTGGCCAACATGAGTCATAAAATGGCATTCTACATGATGTATCATAGGAATGCTTTCAGAATTCCTTCATACCTTGACATGTTTTGATTTCTCTAAAGCCTACAACTAAGATAGACCAGCTATAAATAAAAGCTTTATGAGAACTCATTTCTACCTACCAAGTTATTGTTAACACTAGCAATAGAAGTAGATATAACAAAGATCTCATTCTGTTGAAATACAAATATGTTCCCCTTTGATTATCTGGTTATTGATTCTGTGCAAGCTCCCTTATCGTAAGCCTAGCATACTTCACTTGGGTGTCCAGCACCCTCCTTGTTTTATCTCTTTAAACTCTTACAAATTCCCCCAACTGCTGCATTTCCCTGAATATAACTGATGTGCCTTAGTGGTCTCTTTTCACCTACACTATTACTTTTGTTTAAAAAAGAAGTCCTTAATTTGTATGTCATTATACTAATCATTAAAAATCCATTTCAAGTATTTCTTCCTCTGAGAAACCTATTCCTCCCCTTTAGGATGTATACATTCATTCTTGTTTCATTTTCTTAAAAAAATACAGATTATTACAACATTATCATATAGTGTGTGTGTGTGTGTGTGTGTGTGTGTGTGTGTGTGTGTGTGTGTGTGTGTGTGTGTGTATGTCCTGAGGTTTGAACTCAAGGCTGGGTATTGTCTTTGAAGTTTTTGCTCAAGGCTAGAGCTCTAACACTTGAGCCACAGCCCTCTATTTTCAGCTTTTATGCCTGGGCTGGTTTTGAACCAGATCCTCACAGCCTCTTGAGTAGCTGGATTACAGCATGAGCCACGAAGCCTTTTTTCCCTTTTCACAGCTTAGAATTCTTCTAGAACTATTGTTTATTATTGTATTTCCTTAACCTACTTAGGTGTGATCACATAAATTTACTGTAATTCTTTACTGGGGGGTCAGTACACAAGACAAAAATTTCATATAAGGGTTACAACTTGAATTAGTAAAAATAAATTGACTTCATGTGAACTTCTAATCAAAATAGGAGTGCTAAAGTTGATAGTTAGTGATTATAATCTTTATCTACTATTCTCCACCTCACTTTTGTTAAGAAAGTTCACCTTACTGTGCATATGCCTCTCCTGTGTGCACAATGAGGATCACCAAGGCAGGTCCTTTGTATTTAGATACTCAGAGTTAAACTGAAATTTCCAGAATCAGTTCTCTTTATATAACAAGTGTATTTTCTTAGAAAAATAAGCCAAATAGTTCTCCAGACAATAGCTTTGTTTAGGAAGAAATCTTTGAGTGCTAGGAGTACACACACAGCAAACACAAAACAAATGAAAAACAGTTTTAAAGAAAGCTATTTTTATGCCAGTGAGCTAGAGTGCACATGTTGATTTAATTTCTAAGGTACAAATAGGTGGAAGAATTAGCTTACCTTTGTGTTCTCTTTAGAAGGTGCATCACACTGTTTTGCTTCAGTAAATTTACGCATTTCTGCAAATGTATATAGATAACGATTTCAACATTTTTCAGCTTAAAAAAACTACCAAGTTACAATTTTTCCATATTAGGAAGGAAGTGGTGATTTCTTACAGTCACAGGTGTTTGCTCTATTTGATTTAGCCAAAATTTCTAAAGGGATTTCTTTGGAATAATCAGCCATTCGTAAATTCCATTGTGGATTAAATTCAGGCAAAAAACAAAGAATTACTTCACAGTAAAGAGTTCGAGCAAATGACAGTTTAAAAAAGAACAGGTTAAGGTTTCAAACAAGTAATACTACTTCTTCTAAAATTGTGCTTTACTTAAAAAGCCATAGATAGAACTATTGGAGGTTTAATTAAAATAATTAAGAATTTTCCATAAGAGAAGGGTAAGTTATTTATCTGAGAGGATACAGTTTTTATTAAGTGAAGCTATTTGACTTCTGTGGCCAGGTTTGTTCTACCTGCTAAATACTGTATTGAAGATCTCATCTAGTTAATCCTCAATTTCTGAGCTATTTTGCTTTTCAATTTCATCACAACAAATGTGTTTTTATATCTTTAACCTTTAGAAATACCTACATGGCTGACACTGACAGTAAAAGTAGATATAATAAAGAGATTTCACTCTGATAAGAGTACAAATATGGCCAGCCACCTATAATCCAAGCTACTCAGGAGGCTGAGATCTGAGGATCGCGGTTCAAAGCCAGTCTGAGCAGGAAAGTCCATGAGACTCTTATTTCCAATTAACCACCAGAAAACCGGAAGTGGTGCTCTGGCTCAAGTGGTAGAGTGCTTGCCTTGAGCTAAAGAAATGAAGGACAGTGCCCAGGCCCAGAGTTCAAGCCCCATGACCGACAAAAAAAAAAAAAAGAGTACAAATATGTGCCCCCCTCTGATTGCTCTGCTATTGATTCTGTGCTATACTCTTGGATCATTAAGTGTGGTAAAGCACCGATCCTCTAGTTACTGCCTCGATCCATCTTTTCGAGTCAGCATTCATGAACCACCTCAGTGTTATCTGCTTCAGGCTCCAGGGAGCCAAGGCTGATTAACACCAAATATTATTTAGACTTAAAAAATTCCAATGTTAATAATTACCTTCTGCTTCCTGAAATGCCATCAGTTTCCACTGGATGTGTTACTGCTCTTTCCTCTCCTAAAATGTTTGATGCTGAACATTGTTAAAATTGCTAAATGCCACTCAATTCTGTGCTTTAAAGAATTCAAGTGTTTAAAATGACATAAAGCATCTTAATGCCACTCAGCTAAGTATTTAAGTGTTGGTAAGTTAGATAGAAGGGGAAGAGATTAGGATACAAAATGAGAAGATGGAGGATAGATCCAGGTAGCCTTCACATTTAAAGAAGAAATTACTGTTTCAGCTTTGAACAAAAAGCAAACAGACTTCATTAATATCATATAGGTTATATACATTTATACATCTATTTCAATTATTCAAACACACATCTAAACTACTGCATAAACTCCTACATAAAACAAAAATGACATACCATATTATTAACTTAGTTTTCTGATCTGTAAAACTAAGTTTTGAACTAATTTTTATAAAAATTAGTTCCTCAGAATTGGAATATGGTGGTAAAAGGTGTCATATATCAAAACCACTTTGTATACTATGTATTATAAATATAGGTTAAAAATGATAGCCTATAACTTAGCACTTTGCTTCTTATTCTAATTTCATACAATTGTTTTCTAAGAAAATAATAAATTGAAACTGCATATATTTATTTATGAGTTCTTGGCCTTTGGAATTAAATATGTATATATATACACATAAATATGTATATATTTATGTTTTTGTTGTTAGGCTTAAGATCATATTTCAGTTAATAAAGATCTGCCAATCTGGAAAACATAAATTAAATTAAGAAAAATTAAGAAAATATAAACATTATCAGCTCATTTCTCTGGGGATTGTAATACCTACCTTGAGAGGATCAGCCTGGGTAGCACAAATAATCTACTAACCAAATGAATGTTAGGTATTTCAGGATGTGTTCAAATTTCATACCTCCCAAAAAACTCAATATAAGAATCTTTGATTATGAAGCTTTTATTTAAACTATGTCAAAACTTTATCATTTAGAATTTGTTTTAAAAAAAAACCTGGGATTGTGGAGATTTGGTTAAAAGATTTACTTAATATCTTAATATATTCATCACCTATCAAATCATTGAGATAGATGCTCTAGACATCCCAAATATTATCAACAAATACTGAAAAGTTGAACAGGAATTCAATGTCCTTATGCAAAAACAGAACAGGATATCATATACAGCACATATAATGACTACAGATTCTTAATTAGTAAAACATATCATACTTCTATTAGGAGGGACACGTTAGAACAAAGTTATTGGAAGTCGTTATCTAGTTAATGGTTCCACTTCCTTATTGAGAGGAAAGATAGCAGGTCCAAACATAAATTATTTGCCCAAACTAATCAGCCAAACCATGCTCTATTGGTAAATAGTAAGCAATCGGTTTTATACTAAAAAATTCACTCCCTTTAAAGAATGTTTTAGAATTTTCCTTGAAATGTTTGGTAGTACCCTTCACATTAAGAATAAAACAATTGCCTGGGAAGGTGGCTCAGTGGTAGAGCACTTGCCTTGCATGCCTGAAGCCCTGGGTTCGATTCCTCAGCACCACATAAGTAAAAAGAAAAAAGCCGGAAGTGGCGCTGTGGCTCAAGTGGTAGAGTGCTAGCCTTGAGCTGAAGGGCTGAGGGACAGCGCCCAGGCCCAGTGTTCAGGCCCCACGACCTGATCCAAAAAAAAAAAGAATAAACAATTATAAACTGCTTGTTAATTTCTCTAAAGGCCTTTCAACTAGAGTTAGAAAGTGGAAAGCAACAAGCAACAGACAAAAAGCTCGAGCATTAATACTCTATACTGGCTCTACTTTCACTTGGTTCAGATTCATTGTATTTTTAAAGTTTTATAAGTGATTGATTCTAATGTGCTAGCAATGTTAAGAAATAATATTCTAGGCAGCTTGTTTATTCAGGAGTGCAGTTTGAGTAGAACATATAAAAATGTATGGGACAGGGCTGGGAAGGTGGCTCAGTGGTAGAGCGCTTGCCTTGCATGCCTGAGGCCCTGAGGCGCTGGGTTCGATTCCTCAGCACCACATAAGAAAAAAGCCGGAAGTGGCGCTGTGTCTCAAGTGGTAGAGCGCTAGTCTTGAGCTGAAGAGCTGAGGGACAGCGCCCAGGCCCAGAGTTCAGACCCAACGACCGGACCAAAAAAAAAAAAAATGTATGGGACAGAAATGACCCCTGTTTCTCTAGAACTTATATCTCCATATAGACCTCAATATGTGAAAAGCACTTTTTTGAAACTCCAGTCCTTGAATTTTTATCCTTCTAGTTCTTTGAAACAATATACTTTAATTAGTGAGGAACTTCAGTTATTCTTGTCACTTCTATAGAAGAGTACTTTTTAGAGTACTAAAATGACAAATTACTTTATTCTAACTTTCAAGTCACCATTAAATAAGAATGATTAAAAAAGAAATATCATCTTTAAGAACTCCTAAGTTTCACTCACTGAGCAGTATAGTAATGCCAACAAAAGCAAACAAAAACCAAGAGCTAAGTGAAAAATTCAAGTAACGAAAAAGTAAATTTTTGTCATAACCATTGAATTTCTTCATGATAAAATTAAACACATCTTGAAGTATTTAATATCTCATTATTCAAGTATGTGAGTTTATATTTATAGTTCCTGGAGTTGTTTCCTATAACTTTTGTGTGCGTGTGTGTGTGGGGGTGGTGGTGGGAGTCCTGGGTTCTGTTCCTGAGTTTTTGTGCTCAAGGTCAGTACTCTACCACTTGAACCACTGCCACTTCTAGAGTGTCTCATTGAGTTTCCTATCTGGGCTGGTTTCCGACCTTGATTCTCAGATCTTGGCCTCCTGAGAAGCTGGGATTATGGGCATGATCCACTGGGGCCAGACTCCTCTCAGGTTTTGATAAAAAGCACTACTTTTGATCAACTGTTCCATATGATTTTTTTCTCAGTAATTTTATTGAACATAGGATTAAAGTGACTAATTATATTCCCCTCTATATTATTACCCCAGAGTAGTCCCATGGTTGAGCAAGAGAAGTTCTTGTTAATTTATATGAGCACGTTAGCACAATCTAGCCAACACAGAATACATGCATGGGAATTAATTGTATTTTTAAGACATCTACAACATTTTTGATTTGACACTTAATGATCCTTAGAATGTTATAAAATAATCTTAAAAGCTTTTATATTTTATACCAATGCTTAATGAAATATTCTTGACATAACTAAGTTGCCAGTGTTTAAGTCAAAAACATAATTTAAATGATCCAATCAAACTTCATTGAAATTTGTTATGAAGTACTGCTTCTAGCCCATAGATTCTCATTTTCACTTTTGAAGGTTTTGGAATTTAATTAACAACTTGTTCATGGAAACATTATCTTGCTTGAATTAAGGGAATTTCCTAGATTTTTAAATATAACTTTCATTGGAAACCCACAGTCTATCTATATTTACTTTTCAAGAGTATATAAACTTTAAATCTTGGAAATGATAGGAAATAGCTTCGTAAGTAATGGAGACTGAAAGCCAACACTAAAACAGCATCTGGATATTAGTCTTAAAACAAATGAGTAATCTTTAGGAAGTTAGAAAAGATTATGTAGCATTCTGTCCCTGAAAGCTAAAATTCTAAAAAGTTTTGACTTGGTTTTTAAAAAAACAACCCTGCAGTTATCCAACTGGTTTGAACAATCAGTGAGACAGGTATTAAAAGGTAAATTAATTTTTTGAAAAATCACTAAGGATTAATATTCTTCTATGTGAAAATATGTCATCAAAGCTTTCAGAAAAGTTTCCTTAAAATGTTAAACAAATGACATTATATTCCTATTTCCTATCTTGAATAACCAAACTTATTAATTAGAACTCTGAAATACAGTATTCCACTGTGAATTTCAGTTCTGAACAAATCATAATTAAAAAGCTATAACATCTTATATAAGGTTTTTACTCATATCAATTTTCACAAACTACATAAGTCTCAGTAAATAATCTATTTCCCCTAATCTTGAAACTTGAGAATGTCATGTACATGAATAAGAATGTTGATTTTATTATATTTACAATAGATACTATATTAACATGTTCTGACTTAGTTATTTTTCACAATTTAATACTTCTATTTATAATTTTTATTCTTATTTTCAAGGAAGTAAAAAATGTTCATAGCTTGTACACTAGAAATAAAGAGCCTTAAAATATTTTAATGGAACAGTTGAAGTTAACAGGATAGAATGTTCAATAAAATAATTAAAATTTCAAAAATAAATGACTAGCCAGGCATATAACCCTAGCACTAGTGAGACTGAGACAGAAAGATTTAAGACCCCATCTTAAAATGCACTAGTGAGGCTGAGGCAGAAAGATTTAAGACCCCATCTTAAAACAAGCAAGCAAGCAATTTATCAAGCAAGCAAACAAGAGAATTCATAGCACCAGTTTAGAAGGCAGACTGACCACATGTCAGTCTGAAGTAGAAAGACTGGGACTGAAAAATGAGAGAGGGGGTAAAACTGTTCAAAAAGAAATGTAATTATTCCTTAATTATGTAACTGCAACTCCTCTTTACAACACCTTTACAATGAAATTAAAGGAAAAAAAGATTGGGACTGAGTATATGGTCAGTACTTAGTTTTTTCTTGGCCTACACCAAAGTTTGACCATTCCCAGAATTTGGAAGGAAAATGAAATAAATTTATTAACAAATCTTTAAGCTGGATATGGTGGCTCATGCCTGTAATCCTAGCACTTGGGACTGAAGCAGGAAATGAGAGTTCAAAGCTGCCTGGGCTACAGAATTAGATCTTCCCTCAAAATAAGAAACAGAAAAAAAGGGCTAGAAGTGTGGCTCAAATGGTAGAGTGCTTGCCTAGCAAATTAAGTCTAAAGTACTGAGTTCAAACCCCAGTATTGTAAAACACACACACACACACACATGCACACACACACACACACACACACACACACATGCACGCATGCACACATGCAAGCACACACCGGTTTAGAAGTCAGACTGACCACATGTTAGTCTGAAGTAGAAAGACTGGGACTGAAAAATAAGAGAGGGGGTAACAATGTTTAAAAAGAAATGTACTCCTCCCAAACTGAAATAAGAATATATATTTGAAAGTAAGTCCTTTAACTTGGGAAAGGTGACATTAACTAAAAATATTAGTCATAATATATTCAGCAGTGTTTTAAGATTAAAATTCTAAAATTCTAAGAAGCCATTGTGTTAGAAAATTAGGCAAACAAAAATAGATATTGTGCCATTTTAATAACAGCATTCTTCCCCTCAGGTAACATATTATAATATTCTATCAGAAAGTGATAATTCATATTAAAATGAAGGTACTTTATTTAAAACTCTATATACAGAATTTTCCCACTTATAATCAAGGCATTTCTTGAATTATTTGATTATTTGGTTTTAGGGGTGTTTATCTGTAGGGGGCAATACTGCGTACTGAACTCAGGGCCTCCTGTTTGCTAAACAAGCATTTTTACCACTTGAGTCTTATCTCAGTCCTTATTGAATTATTTAAGTTAAATAATTCAAACTAATAGTTACAATAAGTTTTATCCTACAAATAAAAAGACAAAATGCTCTAACTTATTAGACCATAAATGCTTTATTAGATGAAATTACAATTGATATTACAATTTAAAATACTAAAAGGCAACTCAAGATTTTTCCAGTATTGCTTTGTGCTTAGATGTCAAATATAAAGAAATGCTGTATAATATCCACAGCCCTAAATTCACTTTAAAATTTAGTAGTATGACAAATCCAACAAAAGTAAAAATTGTTTATTCTTACAAAATTGTTTATCGCTATATACTTTAGAAATGTAAAAACAGCAGCACCACAGGAATGCAAATTAAATAGAACCAAAAGAAAAACAGCAGACCCTGACTACTAAGCCAGAGAAAAGAGGGCTTTCCATACATATAAAGGGTAGGGATTCCTGAAGTCAGAGTAGCCATGTGGGATCTTTTTATTAAAAAAGGGAACTGAATTTCACAACAAGGGACATCTCATTTAACATAAAGTAAATTTTAGGCCAGAAAGTGGCCTATATTCTGAATTTGACTTTTGGTCATTAGCATCACTGCCAAGCCAAGTGTCTTTGGGGCAGTAGTGACTTGTCAGCTATGTAACTGTCAATGAAAAAACACAAGGAAACATGGATGATGTAAGTTTGCCACAACTGATAAATTATGTGAGAATACGGTACTTCCATCTATTTTCCTGTAGATGGAAGGTAATATTCTACAGTAAAGAAAATAACAAAGTGAAATCTACTTTACAGGGTCTGAGATGCCTGGCTTCTTAATTCTTGTTGAATTCAGAACACAGCATCCCAGCAAGACTCAGTAATATCAGAATGAAGTATCATGGAGAAGACTTTTAGAGGTCCCTCAAGTACTCTTTTTATTGTCTAAAAAAAGTGAAAACCAGTATTTTATAGCTGACATTTTCTAGTCTTAAGGTCTGATATTATTTACTAAGAGATTACTCCACTATGAGTAAATTGGTTTCCAACAGGACCAAGCCTTCAAGTCACATCTGTATAATATGAAATTTCATTTTATACATTTTTAAGGAAAATATTAAAATAATCTACATGCAACTAATTAATAAGGATGGTATTCAAACCAGAGATTCTGGGCCAGGAACAGATACTTCTTCAAAATGTTAAGTCTCAATATTACAAGAAAAAAAATGTCCCACAGACAGAGGTACATGTAAGGGACCGCTAACCTGGTTCAGAATCGCTGCTGTCCGATGAGCTTGAATCACTGCTGCTGCTGCTTCCCGACTGGGAGGAGCTGCTGCTGCTGCTGCTGCTGCTACTGCTACTGCTGCTGCTGCTGCTGCTGTCACTCAGACGGGACCCACTTCCAATTGCTTTCAATGCTGGTGTTTTCTCAGCTACAAAGCAGGGAGATACAGTAAAGTGCCAATAGCATTCAACAGTCAGAGGAGGAGCATTTAAAAACTGCCACCTACGTTTTACTTGGCGTTTTCTAGAATTCAGCTGATTGTTTACGTCCTGTAAGCGCTTTTCCAGCTCTTGCTTTTTCTGTGCATGAAGTTCTTCTTTGGATTGCGTTATTTTCTTAGCTAGATGGTTAGGAGTTAAAAAAAAAGAGTGTAACAAAAACATTTAAATACCAAAACAGAATTTTATTAATATGTAGAAACACATACCATGAGGCTTTAGTGGTCTTTTCCTTAGACATGCCACAACATATTTTTGCAATTCTCTTAGTGTGGATGCTTTCAGCGTCTCAAAGTCTATCTCTATCTCATCAGGATTGGAATTTCTCAGTGAGGGTTCTCTTGATTGTATTATATGAACTACTCGGCCAAGTTTATCTCCAGGGAGTTTGTTTATATCCAAACTCAACTGCCTTTTCTCATCATAGTTCATAGGCTTAGCGTTATCTTCATTTTCAGATTTCATTAGAACCTGCTGTTTCCTTTTCTTTGGCTGACTGGAAACAAAAATTGCACCTAAGTCAAATTATTTCATTTATTTACTTAGGTGATAGAGATTAAACCCAGGGCCCTACGTATGCTAAGTGCTCTACCATAGATCTATACACCCAGCCAAAATTTATTCTCAATAATTCTTCTACTAAGCCATCATAAAAGGTGACTTACGTGCTCTTGGGCTTTTCCTTTAGTTTCATTTGCTTACAATTTTTCCCTGGATTTTCATCTTTGTTATTAACTCTTTGACTTTTCTTCACTCTTTTCGCCTTCTCATTCTTTTTCTTTAATTTACGGAAAGGCACTTGGGACAGAACCTGTAGCTGTTGATGAACAGCATTAAGCTGACAAAGTTTAAAAAAAATCATTAAACATTTATGATTCTTAATAAACTAAAATATTCACTAAAAACAGTCCAACAGGGCTGGCATATAATAATGTAGTAGCAGAACATCTGCCTAGCTTGTGTAAGGCCTTGGGTTTGATTTATGTGTAAGGCACCATAAAGAAATAATAAAAACAGCTTAAGAATAATTTTCCAGGTGGCCTAAATTTTAATTATTAATATTTTAAGCTCAAGCTCAGAGAACATTAACATTTTATCACATTCATAGCAAATGATAAATTCTCATCCATAAAAGATCTCAAATTTGTAAAAAAATTTCAGTAATTGTGATTAGGAGTGTAAATAACAGAATTTGTTTTTATAAAACAAATTTATGACTATCTGGATATTTTAGTAGGAAAGATAATTAAAATGACAAATGTGCCTATATATATATATATAAAGGTACTAAGTGATTACATATAACAGCTTTAAGTCTAATTTTTTTTTTGGGGGGGGGGGTCCGGTCGTGGGGCCTGAACTCTGGGCCTGGGCGCTGTCCCTCAGCTCTTCAGCTCAAGGCTAGCACTCTACCATTTGAGCCACAGCACCACTTCCAGCTTTTTTCTTTTTGCTTATGTGGTGCTGAGGAATCGAACCCAGGGCCTCAGGCATGCAAGGCAAGCGCTCTACCACTGAGCCACCTTCCCAGCCAGTCAGCTTTAAGTCTACAAGAAGGATTTTATATAATAAACCAGCAGCTCTTAGAAAGAACATCTAAAATTGTTATCTATATGGTTGGTTACCTGTTCCTGAAGCTTTACAAGACGCTGGACTCTCTCATCTTCAGAATCCTCGGAAGAGTTATCTTCAGAGGATGCATCACTACTGCTTCCTCTACCAAGGGATTTGGAAGCATTTGGTGGGAGGTGACATATGGGTGTGGTCTCAACAGGGTCATCAGGAATCTTTGCAAAATGCATTTCAAAAACATCCTATAGTGGAAAATTATACTGTTAAAGGCATTCTGCATTTCAAATTTAATTCAGCAATAACAACTTTTACAAAACTGTATTTCAGATCAGCCTCCTGTGGCTCACGGATGTAATCCTATCCACTCAGATAGGTATCTAATTGTGGTTTAAAGCTTGCCTGGGCAGGAAAGTCTGTCAGACATTTTCCCCAACTTCTATGTGATAGGGCAACTTCATTAAATAATTTGCTATAAAATGATGTAAAAACTAGTCAAAAGACAAGACAAAGGCTGGAGGCAGGGCTCAAGTGATAACAGTAGCTGCCTAGCAAACATGAGGGCTAAAGTTCAAACCCCAGCACTACATATTAAAAAGTTCCAGGATGTGGCTCAAAAATGGTAGAGTGCCTATGCAGCAAATGCAAGAGCCTGAGTTCAAACTCCAGTAGAGTAGAAAAAAAAAAAAAGAGGATCAAAAGACAAATCTAGTGCAATTCCCATCAAAATTCTAATGACATTCTTCACAGAACTAGGGAAAAACGATCCTAAAATTAATAAGGAAACACAAAAGACCCAGAACAGCCAAATCAACTCTGAGTAAGCAGAACAATACTGGAGTTATCACAATACTTACTATAGCTCCACAGCAGCAAAATGAGCATGGTACTGGCATAAAAACAGATACACTGACCAATGGAACAAATGGAAGACCTAGGAATAAGCCCACATAGCTACAGCTATTTAATTTTTGACAGAAATGCCAAAAACATACATTAGAAAAAACAGCTCTTCTGACAAATGATGCTAGGAAAACGAGACATTCACGTCTAAAATCCTGAAACTAGATCTCCGTCTCTGACCTGTAGGAAAAAAAATCGATTGAAGAGCTTAATGTAAGACCTGAAATTTGGAAACTACTAAGGAAAACATAGGAGAAATACTTCACAATATAAGCACAGGAAATTACTTTCAGGATAACCCTCCAGTGGTTTGGAAAATAAGGGTAAGGACTGATAAATGAGATTGCACAAAAATAAAAAGCGTTGGTATAGAAAAGTAAACAAATACTAGAGTGAAGGGACCATATACAGAATGGGGAACTTTTCCCCCCAAGATATTCATTTGTTAGAGTATTAAAACCCAGTATAAAGAATTCAAAACATTAAACAGCAAAATAACAAATAATCCAATCTTTAAATGGGCAAATGAGCTGAATAGATGGTTCTCAAAAGAAATACAAGTGGCCAATAAAATACATGAAAAAATGTTCAACATCCTTAGCCATCAAAATTGATGAAATAGCCAGTTGTTGGTGGCTCACATATATAAGCTTAGCCACTCAGGAGGCTGAGATCTGAGGATTGTAGCTAAAAGCCAGTCCAAGCAGGAAAGTCTGCAAGACTCTTATCTCCAATTAACCACCAGAAAACCAGAAGTGGTGCTGTGGCTCTAAGTGGTAGAGTGCTAGGCTTGAGCACAAACAGACAGTGACGACAACCTTAGTTCAGGCCCCATGTCCAACAACAACAACAAAAATATGAAATGAATCAAAACTATACTGAGATTCTGCCTCACCCCAGTAAGACTGGCCACCATCAAGGAAACAAGTACTGGTGAGGATGGGGGTAGGAAGGGGTCACTGGACTCTAAGTCACTGCTGGAAGGGATGCAAATCAGTACACTCGTGGAAATCATCTAGAGGTTCTTCAAAAATTTAAAACTACAACTCCAGCTTTACTACTTCTGGGTATATACCCAAAACCATCAAAGTCAGATGACTAGAGAGATACCTGTACACCTACATTTATTGTAGTACTGTTCATAATAGTTAAATTATAGAATCAACCTAGGTGTCCATCAATGGATGAACGGATAAAGCAAATGTAGTAAATATATACAATGGAGTTTACTCAACCAAGAATAGAAATTATGTTGTTTGTTGGAAATGGATGGAACTGGAGATCATCCTAAGGTTAAGTTTAATAAACCAGTCCCACAAAGACAAAGTATCATGCTTTCTCTCAAAGCTGGGGGGAAACAAAACAAAACAAAAAAATCAGTGTCATGATTAATGTGTCATGACTAATAGGGAAGTAGAAGGGGAGAGGAAAGGGGAAGAGGTAGTGAGGATAGGAAAGAATAATAAAAGGGATGGGTATGGTCAACGTACATTATTTGCATATATGGAAATGTCCTGATGAAACCCTTACTGTGTACAATACATGCCAAAAAAGACAAAAGTGTAATTCATAAGCAGTTTTGTATTTAGGAATGTGTGCACTATTTATCTTTTGAATATAGTTCTGAATTTTTAAAAATACATTTAGAGGAAAATTACCTTCAGTATACAAGTAAAAACTCACCTGAAGCATTCTAGCCATTTCCACTATTTCATGATCTGGAGGGTTGTATTTGTAGCAATTCATGAACATTAATCTAACATCTGCAGCAAACTCATATGCATCCTTATATTCTTGATTGTCCATTTTCCCCTAAAATAAGGAAAAGTTATAGTATTTACAACAAAATTCAATTCAGTCAAATCATCTGCAAGTGAGAACTAATGTTCTTTTTCTGTTCTTGGAATCCTGTTATAGCCTCCTAACTAGTTTGTACATTCCTGCTAGAAAAAAAATATAAAAATCAAATATGAAGACTTTATTCGTGATATTTTTTTCCTTTGTGCCAGTCCTGGGGCTTGAACTCAGGGCCTGAATGTTGTCCCTCAGCATTTTTGCTCAAGGGTAGCGCTCTACCACTTGAGCCACAGCTCCACTTCTGGTTTTCTGGTGGTTAACTGGAGTTAAGAATCTCACAGACTTTTCTGCCTGGGTTGGCTTTGAACCTCAATCCTCACATCTCAGCTTTCTGAGCAGCTAGGATTATAGGTGTGAGCTACAAGTACCCAGCTATTCTTGGCTTCTTTACAATGATTTGTCTTAAGACCCATCTTTCCTTCCAGTTTCATCCACTCCCTCTTCAGGTTTTCCATGTGCTTCAAGTTGGCACAAAATAACATTGTAAATATAATTTCTTCACCTTATAGCAATTATGCAAGTTGTGATCCCGCCCGAAATTTCCTGATCCCATACTTGTGTCCTATAAATTACGAAGTTCTATTTATCCTTTAAGATTTGGCTAACACATCACTTTTCATGAGCTTGAGCTGGTATTGAGGGAAAAATAGGATAGTGTTGTTTTGTAAAGATGATGTTTAAAAATATATACACAATGGAATTCTATTCCTCCATCAGAAAGAATGACATTGCCCCATTTGTTAGGAAATGGAAAGGCTTGGAAAAAATTATATTAAGTGAAGTAAGCCAGGCCCAAAGAAACATAGGTCCCATGGTTTCCCTTATTTGCAATAACCAGTATATGTCTGAGTCAAGCAGAAAAGGTCAGATAAGGTGATGTTAGGGAAATGAACCCTAAGATATGTATTCAAATGTTTTTTTTCTTTCATGCGATTGTTTCTAACACATTTACAAGATTATTTCTTTGTTGCTTTGTATGTACCTCCCCCCTGCTTTCACTATATTTGATGTCGGTGTCATCTGTGGAGGGGAAGGGGAAAAAAATCGTTTAAATAGGGATACAGGTGGACCCATTGCAACAATGAGATGTACAAGTCGTTATGCCGAAAAATGAACTTTACAACTTTGGTGTGTGTGTGGGGTGTAGTGGGGAGGATTAAGTGGGGGGGCGGGGGGAGGTTAGGAAGGGATGGGAAGGGGAAACAAAGGAGGAGGCTACAATGCTTGATAAGAAATGTATTCATTATGTTGCTCATGTAATTATAACCCCTCTGTACAGTATTTTCACAATAAAAAAAATAAAAATTAAAATTAAAATAAAAAAACCTATTTTCAGAATTTAAATGTCAGAAGGAATGAGAAGTAGACTGATAGCAGATACCTCATCAGCCACAGATGTTAGAATCTGTCTTACAAGTTTGAAGGGATAGTATCATTTTAGAATTCTATATTCAGTAAACACAATTATTGTAAAATAAGGACAAAATTATTCTGGTAGATATAGGTGATTAAAAACTGAAGTCTCAGGAGAGTTTCATTGCATTTCAATGAAAAGAACAAATCCAGAGAGTAAGAAGAAAGTGCAAGAAACAAGGGCAAACAAAAATCAAGTGGTAACCACTCTGGAAAGCAGTAGGAAGTTCCTTAAAAGATCAAAGACAGAGCTTCCCTATGACTCAGCAATTCCACTCCTAAACATTTATCCAATGGACCACAAGCCAGGACACACTAAAGCCACCAGCACAACCATGTTCATTGCAGCATTGTTTACCATAGCCAAGATATAGAATCAACCTAGACATCCCCCAGCGGAAAAAAGGATCAAGAAAATGTGCTATGTATACACAATGGAATTCTACTCATCCATCAGAAAGAATGATATTGTACCATTAGTAAGGAAATGGAAAGATTTGGAAAAAATTATATTAAGTGAAGTAAGCTAGAGCCAAAGAAACAGACTGCATGGTTACCTTATTTGTAGTAACTAGAATGTGTATATAAATCTACAAGTAAAAATACACTGAATGACTAAAAAATGTATATAAATACATATATATATGTATATACGCACACACATACATACACTAGGACAGGATAAATTATATAGGACTCTAGTCATTAACATACAGAGGCCAAAGGAGGATAGACATAGGAATGTTTGAGAAATGCTCAATAGCTACATACAGATGATAATATTCTATGAAATAATAATGAAATGATAATATTCTATGAAATGAACTCCAAGAAATGGAAAGACATTTTAGTTGCCATTATTTCTGTTATTATTTTCTTTTCTTTTTGCTTATTGTTTGTATTTGGGAGGGGAAGGAAGGGCATGTAAAAGGTGGAACAAGGATGAACAAATAGAACAATGATACTCACTGGACACTATGTGGAAAATGAACTGGATATCTTGTGGGGATGGAAGGGAAAGACTGTGAGAAAGCAACAGAAGATGAGACATGGTTCAAAAAGAATTATTCTCATTACTCATTACTTGATTCATGTAACTGTAACCCCTCTGTATATCAACTCTACAATAACAATTTTAAAAATAAATAATTTTTTACTAAAAAAATCAAGTAGTATGTTAATAAACTTTTCATTGCAGATAAAAAATAAAGTAAGTGGTGCTTGAGAAAAAAACCAAGTCAGTTATCATTGTAGCCTAGAGTATACACCAGGACCCTGTCAAAAAAATCTTAAAAGGAGAATAATCAAACATCTGGAAAATAATGAAGATGAGCATATAGTGAATAGTCATTTAGGAGGACTGAGATGGTGAATGACTTTGAAGATGCTACAGTTCTGTTAAGTAGTTATCCTTAACATTAACATATTGAACATAAATTCCACCTGCACTGTAAAACTTCCAAGTAAGCAATAAAGATATCTTTATCACTGAAGCAGAAAATTCTCCTTCAATAAAAGGCAAGAAGAGAGTTGAAAACTGTATTAATGTCTTAGCAAAAGAAGACAATCTAGAATTATACAATCATTAAAAACATTCTTGCTTGGTGCCAGTAGCTCACACTTGTAATCCTAGCTACTACAGAGGCTGAGATCTGAGGATTGTGGTTCAAAGCCAGCAAGGAGGAAAGTCTGTGAGATTTTTATCTCCAATTAACTACCAGAAAGCCAGAAGTGGCACTGTGGCTCTAAGTGGTACAGGGTCAGCCTTGAGTAGAAAAGTTATTGAACAGCACCCAGGCCCTGAGTTTAATCTCCAGTGCTGGTGCACATGTATACACATGTACACACACATACAATATTCCTAAAGAATAGCTCATATTTCAATATGTTCATAACACAGTAAGTACTGTGACCCAAAGACTGTGGGGAAAGGTCAATGGGTGTGCGTACATGAAAATAAGAACGTGCATTTTAAAATATCCCAAGGATTCACTTCAGGTGAACTTAATTTTCTTCAAAAACACTCTGGATTTTCCGATTTCTTTGCAATGAGGTATTACTTTTATAATAAAGGAAAAAAGTTCCTCCTTTCAGGCTACATCTACCTTGATAGTGCCCAGGTCCATGGGGTTTTTGATGATTTCGTAGTAGTTCTGGAGCCCCAGAGCATTGGCGTCGATGGGGTTGTAGAAGGGCCATGCATAGGATACATGTTTCTTTGCAAGCATTTCTTTAAGAATCTCACTGCAGTGCTTCAGTTGTTCCGTTACTTTAACACTCTTGACAGCTTTATGCTGTTGCTGAGACTCCAGCAACACATTTTTCACTACATTTTCTTTTACTGGTGGTGTTCTCACTGGTTTATTTTCTGTAAGTGTCGGAAAAGATTCACTATTTGCTTTAACTATGGAAGTTGTAGGAGTTGTTGTATCTGCTTTTCTCTTCACACCCCTTGTAACCTAAAATAAAACAATCCAGCAACAAAAAGTTATTCTTAAGGAGAGAGGCATCACTTCAAAAAGTAGAGGGAAGTAAATACTGATACCAAGTTTTTGTATAAGTTATACATACTATTGAAATCCATGCATCAAATATTAATAAAGGTCTTTTCTCTTTATAAGCAAAATAAACAGCCCTAATGCCTTCTTTTCACAGCCCAAAGAATTAAAGACAAATAAGAGAGAAGATTAGAGTCAAGATTACAATATATATTTCTGAGTATTTAAAATCAGGTAAGATATACAATTTTAAAGAAAAAAAACTACACTGGGTATAGTGGCACATGCCTGTAAACCCAGAACTTGAAAGGCTGAGACAAGAGGATACCAATTTGAAGGGTCTTAGCTACTCGGTAAGAACCTGTATTAATTAGAAGAGAAAGTAAAAAACCCTATGTAGGTAGGTAGATGTGTCTTATTATTATTATTATTATTTTGGGTCCAGTCGTGGAGCCTGAACTCTGGGCCTGGGCGCTGTCCCTCAGCTCTTCAGCTCAAGGCTAGCACTCTACCATTTGAGCCACAGCGCCACTTCTGGCTTTTTTCTTTTTGCTTATGTGGTGCTGAGGAATCGAACCCAGGGCCTCGAGCATGCAAGACAAGAGCTCTACCACTGAGCCACCTTCCCAGCCCGATGTGTCTTATTATTAAGCTACTAAAATAGCTGTATCTTATCATGAAGTTACTAAAATAGTTTGTATTCTACCTAAAAAGTCTACAATTGGATAATCATCTAGTCTCTGTCCACAAAATAGAGACCAGCAGAAACAGTATGGCTTAGGGTTGCTATAGGCTGAAGATCAATTTTCATTTGCCTAAAAAAAAAAAAGTATAACCATCACAACATCCGAAGTTACACTGAAGTATTTGAGGAAACAATGATGTAAAAACTGTGATAGGGGTTTGGTGCATGGCCCAAGGGGAACAGAGCTTGCCTCCAAGCTCCAGGCCAAGTTCAGTCTCCAATAGCTAAACAACATCAATGACAACAAGAAACCCACAGTGAACTTACTTGGAGCACAGTCTGAGAGCCAGAGGTGGGCAGGGCTCCATGCACCATGTTTAAGGGAGAGATAGATGCCTCAGGAAGTCCAGAGGAGATCTCTTGCTCCTTAAATACTTTTTCTGTTGCTTTGGGTGATGGTTTTTCTTTACCAGAAGAAATGGATGTGTTTTGTTGAATGTCTAATAAAATGTGAACCATAGTCAAATATCTGAATATGCAACACCATTCTCTCTATTTTAATCCATTAGACCAGCTTTTTAGCAAAATAAGCATAATATATTCCCTAGTTGCTGACAATTTGGTCATATATTCAAAGACATAATTCCCAATGCCATAATCCCAAATGCTGGAATCCTGAAAGATCAAAATCCCTTACATACTAAATTCCCAAAAGAGGTCTGGAAGTATGGCTCCAGACCCCAGAGATAATCCCCAAGATTATCACCAACTCAATTGGAAATAGGACATCTCACTTTTTTGAATAGCTCACTTTTTTGATTCTTTTAGGGTCTGGCTCTCCTCAGAGAATATGCTTCCACTCATTTTCAATATGCCTCTGTTCTTTCAGAAATCCTTCTACGATCTGTTATATCCTGCCATGAGCCACACCCTATCTTCTGTACCACACGTCCAAGGAAATGGATTCAGATTGTAGATTTGGTACAGACAAATTGGTGATAAAAACAGAAGCACTGTTGCATAACTTCCTAGTCTACCATGCAAGCAACCATGCTGACTTTTTCAGGAAAACTACAACTTTAATTCACTACACATTCCTGGAATTTCATCAGCTGGAAAAAAAAGCCAATGCAAACTAATGGTCAGATATTTAAAGATTTCATTACTTCCTTATCATTCCCCCCTGCCCTACACTTACTTTTCTATCTCCTACATGCCTCCTTTTCATGAAAATGTTAGTTTCAGGATTTCCACACTATACATTATAATCATTCAGGATAGTGATTTTTCAGGATTGTTTTTTGTGTGTACGTGCATGTGTGCACACATACATGCACACACTCACATACCCCAGTCCTGGGGCTTGAACTCAGAATCTAGGCACTGTCTCTAAGCTTTTTTACTCAAGGCTAGTGATTTACCACTTGAGTCCCAGTTCAACTTTTGGGCTGTTTGGTAGTTAATTGAATGTAAGCATCTCAAAGTCTTTCCTGCCTGGACTGGCTTTGAATCCAAATCCTCAGATCTCAGCCTTCTAAGTAATAAGGGTTATAGGCATAAGCCACAGGCGCTTGGCCTAATTTTCCAGGATTTTAATCTTTAAGGGATTTGGTATTTGGATTTATGGCATTCAAGATTGTGCCTTTCTTGATTATGATCAGCACCAATTTAGAGATAATAAAAGACACTTCTAATCCCATCTGCAAGCAAGTACGAGGTCCTATTAGTTCAAATGCCAGTACTGCCAAAATGTGTTGGAAATGTAGATTTACCATTTTTTTTCCCAAAAGGGTGCTTTGTATAAAATAAGACTAATAGAACTTTATGGGTTAGCTTTGGGTAGCTGTAAATGTGAGTAAAATTTTCAGATACACTGGAAACAACTCTAAGTAGTAATACAGACTTCAGAATGTTCTGTATAAATATCCAAGGATCTCAAAATTGTTATAGAACAAAACTGATACAGAACAAAAGATACTGATATGATTCTTACTCATATGATTCTTAGCGGTAGACAGGCCTGCCAAAGGACAATTGTGCGTGCTCTTCTGTATGTTCCCAGAGGATGCTATAATAGGAGGCATTTCAATTACGATACTCTCAAATTATTTCTGAAGTCCATCAAGGTGACTACATCTAATTACTTAGGCCAAAAACTTTAATAGTACTCTTAGATCTACTCTCAAAACTTATACCCTAGTGTCCCAGTATACCTTGTGCCCTATCTGAATATCCAGAATCCAACTACTTCTCACAAGTGGTAATCATCCCAGTCTGAGGGTCATCATTGTGCAAAGGGATTATTTCAATAGCACCCGATGGAGAATGATGAAAGGGGTGATATTGACCAAGATGCATTACACTATCAAAGTGATGTGTTGAATTGAAACTTCTTTGTTCAACTACTAAGGAAATACAAAGAAACAAACAATAGTAGCCTATCAGACAGGCAGTCCATCCTTCATCTTTTGCACTCTACTATTTAATGTTGAAAATAATAATTTAAGTGGTGCAATAAAACTCATCAGTGGCCATATCAACACCTGTGATTCCAGCCCTTGTGACAGTGAGGCAAGGGAGTTTTGAGTTCAAGGCTAACATGAGTTCAAGGCTAACATGAGTTCAAGGCTAGTAAAATTCTATCTCAAAACAAAACAAAATCAGATCATGACAATTCTGTCCAATGTCTTCTGATGGTGACAGCTTCTAATCTGAAAGCCCAAATTTCACCATGCCTCACAAAGATCTGCATGATCTGCTTCCCCATGGATTGTTACTCTCTCCTCTTTTATTTTATTCTAGCCTACCAGCTGGCTTTGGTGTCCTCACATTTGGTAAGCACAAGCCAACTATTTGTGTTGCCTAAAAGAAGAGATACTCATTGTTTTTGCCAACATTTCCTTTCAGCCTTCACTATTATGTCCCATTTTCAACCATCTTAAACAATCTCTGCTCTCTAGTTTTCGTTTTCTTTCTTTTTTTTTTTTTTGGTCGGTGGTGGGTCTTGAACTCTGGACCTGGGTGCTATCCCTCAGCTCTTCAGGTCAAGGCTAGCACTCTACCACTTGAGCCACAGTGCCACTTCCTGTCTTCTGGTGGTTAAGTGGAGATAAGAGTCTCATGAACTTTCCTGCCTGGTTGACTTTGAACCACAATCCTCAGATCTCAGCCTCCTGAGTGCTAGGATTACAGGCCTGAGCCACTGGCGCCTGGCTTCTAGTTTTCTTATGCTGCTTTGTTTTTATGTTATTATATTTGATATACAACATATAGCTATTTCTCTGGATGTCTAATTCTTGCTAAACCAACTCAGGAACTCAGTATTTTAAGATAGGGATGACACTCCTCAATCTCCTTACCACTTACGAAGAGTTAGGAGTCAAATAGATGAATGTCAAATTGAAACCCCTTTGTACAACTACTTAAATGTAATTTTAAAAATGGGAAAAAAAGGGAATATAGTGTTGAATACATTAAGAAGAAGCATATCAGAGGAAAGGCAGCCAAACAAGTAAAGGCAAGGAGTACCTAGCCAGGCAACAGGACACAGTAAAGAGAGGGTGTGCCCAGGTAATCAGCAGGGAGAATCTTATCGGAATACCACAGATGGGATAACTTTTGAAGAACAGAGGTTTATTTAGGTCATAGCTCTGAAGGCTGGACGTATAAGAGCATGACACTAACATCTGTTGCATCTAGGGAAGGATCTAATGCTGACAGTCTCATAACTCTCAGTATCAGGTCCCATTTCCAATACATGGAAAACAGGGGACACATTTACAGCAACTAACAGGAAAGTAGCTAAGTATGAAAATGGAGAGTTGGGCAGGGATAAGATCGCAAAGGGTCATGGTATGGAATTTATGATATCTCATGCTTCTGTGGGAAGCCAACAATAGGTTCCAAGCCAGTGAATGATATGTTTTAGTTTGTTCTAACACTTAACATTAGCCAGAAGTCTGAGAAGTGTTCTGAGTTTGTTTTTAAAAGATGCCTTTTGCTAGTATGCACCGAAGAGACTAAGTATGTTAATCAGGATAGCCTGCAGTGAGAAATTGTTTCCTGGTCTAGCACTTCATACACTGGATAGTTGGGAGTTTTTCTACTTAAAAAACAAAACCAAACTTCCATGGAATGAGTATGGACTTAACTAAGATGACACAGACTGAATGATCTAAAGATGAATGTCATTTGATCTATGACATTCTTGTTCCACCACCACAGTTTTTAATATTTAAAATTCATTTTGTATTCCATGTTTTAAGCAATATGCTTCTCTATAGTCTGGTGGCACACAAATGTAACCCTAGTCACTCCGGAGGATCACAAAGTTTAGGCCAGTAAGACCCTGTCTCAAAATTTTAAGAAGGCTGGGGTAGAGTTCATGAGGACCTGATTTTAACCAATAAAGATTTTTCCCTGAAGTTTTTTTTTTTTAGTTTAAAAAAGAAAACACTTAGTAACATTTCACTCTTTTTTTTTTTTTAATGGTTGGTCATGGAGCTTGAATTCTGGGCCTGGACACTGTCCCTCAGCTCTTCAGCTGAAGGCTAGTGCTCTACCACTTGAGCCACAGCAACATTTCTTGTTTTCTGAGTGGTTTTTTGGAGATCAGAGTCTCATGGACTTTTCCTGCCCAGGCTGGCCTTGAACTGTGATCCCCAAATCTCATCCCCCTGAGTAGCTAGGATTACAGGCGTGAGCCACCAGCGCCCGGCTGTCATTTCATTCTTAACATTGAGATCTTTTGCCAATTAAACACTGTACCAATAGAAAAGGATGGGGGTCAGAAAATAGATATAGATAGACTCACTTGTTACTTTCTGGACTTACCTTTCTTTATTCTTTCCTTACCACCTACAACTTGCTCATCCTGTGGCATCTGGGTTAATTTCTGCATGAACAACTTCTCTAGAGCTTGTGCCATTAGAACAATGTCATCTCCAGGCTAAAAAAATGTATTAAATATCCATAAGGATATACAGTATAGTCACTGAAACAGATCTTATTAATTCAGAGTACTTTACAGAAGGTGGTGATATAGTACACCTTAGTATTTATCTTTGCTAAATTCAGAAGTTTGTGAAACAGCCTTATTTCATTTCCTAACATCCTGTCTTACTTCAGCTTCTAAAAAGGACTAGAATACTTTTCCCAGCACTACAATGGTACAATGAAATTAATTTTAGTAATATAAAGTTATCAGACATTAGGATTTCTACCCTTCAAATAGGCTAACGTAAATGTGTACTTTATATAGTTTGAAAGGATCAACTTTAAAGTCTTTTAGCTGCCTGCTTAGAAGTTTTCTTGCTTTATATCACTGCTCAGGAAAAAATATACGAAGTAACTTAAGAAGCAACAGCCTAGAAAACATTTCTTAGCTGAGCAGGTCAGGAAAACTACTGAATTTTGATTTAAAATGTTAAGTGTGAGCAGGGCCGGGGGCGGGGCTGGGGGGCAGGGGAGGCTCACCTGTAATCCTATCTATTTATTAAGAGGCTAAGATCTAAGAATAATGGTTTGAAGCCAGCCCAGGCAGAAAAGTCCCAGTGACTCTTATTCCTGACTAACCACCAAAAAAAGTGGAAGTGGAGCTGTTACTCAAATGGTAGATTGTTCACCTTAACCAAAAGTTGAGAGACAGGGCCAAGGATCAAGCCCCAGGACAGACACAGACACAGACACAGACACACACACACAAAGAAATGTGAAAGGGCCCTTTAGAATCACTATTAAGATTAAGTCAACAATCCGATAACCGTGGTAAACTGAGTTCTTTAAAATTTGTTTCAGTTAGTAGGCCTTTTCCCCCTAAAACCAGGGTTTCAACTCAGGGCCTCAAAGCTGGTGAGGCAGGTGCATGACTGCTGCATCACATCAAATTTTTGTGCTGGTTATTTTTATTTATTTATTTTTTTGGGGTCCGGTCATGGGGCCTGAACTCTGGGCCTGGGCGCTGTCCCTCAGCTCTTCAGCTCAAGGCCAGTGCTCTACCACTTGAGCCACAGCGCCATTTCTGGCTTTTTTTTTCCCTGCTGAGGAATCGAACCCAGGGCTTCATGCATGCAAGGCAAGCGCTCTACCACTGAGCCACCTTCCTAGCCCCTGTGCTGGTTATTTTTGAGATAGGGTCAAGCTTCTTGTCCAAGCATGAGTCTATCCTCCTATTTTAGGATTCCTATTTTGGCTGGAATGACTAGTGCATCTCACTAAACCCAACTTCTCTTCAATGAGATGCAGTCTCATGGAGCTTTCTGCCTGGACTGGCCTGGAACCACAAACCTCCCAATTTCAGCCTCCCATGTTGTTCAGGGTGATAGGCAAGTGCTACAGAACACAGCTGTGGATTAAGAAGGGGTCTTGAAAACTTCTCTGCCCATGCTGGCCTCCAATGATTATCTACTTAGTTTCGGTCTCCCAGGTAGCTAGGATATTAGTCATGAGTCACTACTGTCCACTCAATGTCAGTTAATAGTCTTAAGTCTTTCACACATATAAAATGGTATTTGTGTTATCTTGGGAGCCACATCAAACTTCCGATTCTATCTCAGTATTACTAGTTATTCTGTGTACACAAAATTCCATATACTTAGATTTCTCACATTTAAGTGGGCTATAAGCTTCAAAATATTTAGATATCATAAAACAGACAGAAAATAGAATATGGTATTCTGAGAAGTCAGACTAATGTATGGGACAAAAACCAAATACACAAATCTAATTTTTCTCAACTTTAATTGGCATATTTTTAAGAATTATTTTTATTGTATTTGTATAGTTGATAAACAGGAGTTAGACAAATTCTATTTATAGATGAGAACAAATATGAAGATTAAGCTCAAAATGCCCACATACATCATCTGATTGGCTATTATCTTAATATAAATATTAGTATTACTACTAGGACATGACCAGATATAAGTATGATAAACCAACTTGTTATGAAGTCAAAAGTATGTAATTTGGGGCTGGAGGTGTAGCAGAGTGGCAAATTGCTTGTCCAGTATGTGCCCAGCCCTGGGTTCAATTCTTAGCATTGTATTCTATTTGTACAAAGTACACAATTTGATATCTTAAGCTAATGGCTACAGATTCTAACCACTAAAATTTAACTAGGACCAGTGTATATTAGGTTTTTCATTCTTCTTATAACTAAAATTACAGGAATTCAATAGAAAACATTCTGAAATACTCTAATCACAGAAACTAGCTATCATTGGCATTTTAAAAAAAAAACAAAAAACAAACAGGGGCTGGGAAGGTGGCTCAGTGGTAGAGTGCTTGCCTTGCATGCCTGAGGCCCTGGGTTCGATTCCCCAGCACCACATAAGCAAAAAGAAAAAAGCCGGAAGTGGCGCTATGGCTCAAGCGGTAGAGCGCTAGCCTTGAGCTGAAGAGCTGAGGGACAGCGCCCAGGCCCAGAGTTCAGGCCCCATGACCGGACCCAAAAAAAAAAAAAACAACAACATGAGCCACTACAGCTATTTAGGCAGACAGCAAATAAATAAAAGAAACACTGAAGTATGTGAATCATGAAACTCTGTGAAAAAAAGCAATAACATAAAAATAGATAAAATATCACAAATCATGGCTTGAAATCTGAAATCAACATAGTTATTTATACATCTCTCTTCTATACATAACAGAGAAGTATCAGCAGTATAATATAATGCTTACATACCTTGTTGTATAAATAACAATTTGAGAACATTGTATTGAAGTCTTCTATACATTCTGAAGCCTTCATGTAGTATTTATTCTCCAACCGCTTTTTAATTGTATTTAAATCCATTGGGTTTTTTACAATGGTATAATAATCCTATGATTTTGAATAAATTATGTTAGTAAGAATGCAATTGCTACAACTACTGGTACACAAACTTCATAAACTCTCTAGAGAGTATAACTGTTTTTAAAAGCTATAATCTAGAAGACATAATATTTTTTTTTTTTTTGCTGGTCCTGGGGATTGAACTCAGGGCCTGGGCTCTGTCCCCAAGCCTCTCTGTGCTCAAGGGTAGTGCTCTACCACTTGGGCCACAGCACCACTTCTGCCTTTTTCTAAGTAGTTTATTGGCGTTAAGTGTCTCATGGACTTTCCTGCCCAGGCTGGCTTTCAACCATGATCCTCAGATCTCAGCCTCTTGAGTAGCTAGGATTATAGACATGAGCCACTAGGGCCCAGCTTGGAAGCCATAATCTTTAGTAATTAAAGTCAAAGCTGATTGTCATAGCATTATTTCTCAAAGAACACAAAAAGCCAATATAAAGATTAACTGAGAAAGGAATTTAAGAGTAGAATTATCCCTGAAAAATACAAAGGAAAGGGCATGATGGGAAAAATAGTATTTATGGATTCTGACAGATCTAGAGTAAAGTCACAGATCTATCACTACTTAGCTATATCACAAATGATTCAACCATTCTATTAATTGATGGCTAAAAATATTTAATGAGGTCTAAAGTGGCACACAGCATGTGATAGAAATAAGTCCTCTAAGAAGTGCTGAGAGTGACTTCATGAAGAGGATGATATTCGTGGTTACCGTGCATCAAAAAGACAGTGGCACATGTTACAAGAAAATATATGCATTTATCAGACTTTAGTTGTGCTGGGTAACTAGGTGCTTCTTGGATATATTTTATACTATTATATAGATTTTCTTAGATATTTAGAAGTTTTTCTTTTCAATTAATTAATGAGTTTACTATTTCTATTGATGAATTAGTTATTAGTTGGGGACATAGTACTGGGCCTCTCACTTGGCCAGGCAAGTTTGCTCTGCCACTTGAGACATGCCCCGTCTGATTTGTCTTTTCTTAAGTTCCCATTATTATTTGATATACTTACAGGCAATTTTAGTTTCACAGCATCCACAGGCTGTTGAAAAGGCCAGGAAAAACTATGCTTCCATAATGCCTTTAGGACAACTTTCTGTAGGTACTGAAGCTGATTTGTCAATCGCCCATTTTTCTTGGAATTTATGTACTCTGGTGGAGGGGGGTTCACGATAGATGTTTGTCGGCTTGGCAGAGACATTCTGAACTTCACGTCCTGATATTCTAATGTTGTCTACATGTGCATGTCCTGAAAAACAAAAAACTCAGTACCATGTAAGCACCTTAAAAAGATTAAGGTTTTGCATAGGAAAATGTTTATTTGTGAGAAAGAGATATTGGATTTTAAACACATCTTAACAGAAAAAGTGTCAAATAAAAATTTCAATTTTTAAACAAATACCTTTTTATACAAGTAGTATAAGTTGTTTCATTATATATGCCTTAGTCTTAGATGGTTTAAATTATTTCAAGATTTCACAAAATTTCTTTCTGTTTTTCAAAAACACAAATTGAGGTCTTAGCAGGGAAAGTCTACAAATTCCTAATGAAAAGAAACAATATGTTAAAAGATTTCACTAGCATATAGTTCTCCGACAACTTTTCAACAAAAGGAGAAAAGTAAAGGATTTTTTTGTGGTTAATTTAAACAGAGTACAACAAACCCTTGGTGTGTGCAGGCCTATGGTTCCAAGGAGATCAACACTAAGGAAGCCCAGGAAACGATCAGGGGTACATAGACTGAGTGCTTACCCATGGTGCTTGATTCATTTCCTCATATGTCAATCAACTTCCCCTCAAGACATATTGCCTTCCTACAAATCTCAAATTTTCACTTTATCACTTAAATTAACTCTATTTCATGCCACTTGTGATTTGAGAGGATTACCATAACTTTTGCTTTACTTTTTGGGTGCCATTTGCTTTCTGATAAAACTTCAGGGCAGGCACACAGCCAGCACATCATACAATGATTTAAACACAACTAAGAAAACGTAGGACTGAGAGAATTCCTCACACCAACTGTGCAGGAATTAAAACATTTTGTTTTCAAAACTTTTCATTTTTATCAGTTATCACATCACACTTGTGTTTAATAAATTTGTGAATAACGTGAGCTTATTGAATTAAAAAACCTAGTTCATAGAAAGGTGGAGAGTATAGCTCAGTGGCAGAACATGTGCTTAGCTTACGCAAGGCCCTAGGTTTATGTTTCAACACCAAACAATAGGAAGACCTATATATATAATTGGGGGAAAAGTAAGTGTATGGCAATTGTGTGCGTATATGTGCATGTATAAATGTATATATACACACATATAAATGTGCATATATACATACATGATTACACATAAGCACCATATGCATGTACATGCATACCTGTATCTGCATACATGTCTATGTGTGTGTATGTGCATATATTATATATCCATATCACAGAAAGCTATTGGCATCCTCTATTGGGAGATTTTTCACAACAGTCAGTAATAGAACTAAGTAATGAATGACAGATGAATGGATAAGGAAAATGTAAACATATACCCATATACACACACATACACACATATTATTCTTCAATTGCTCCTATCCCCAAAGGAGTAACTCTTGCCATTTTCAACAGGATGAACCTGCTAAGTGAGATAAACCAGACACAGACAAACAGAGCATGATCTCAATTATATGTGAATCTCCAACAATCAAACTCAGAAAACCAAAGTGTAGAATGGTGGTTGCCAAAGGCTGAGAAGTAGTGAAAAAAGGGAAGATCTGATCAAATAACATCATCCCTGAATGATAAGATAAATAACTTTAAATATCTAATGGGATGGATATAGTGATTTGATAAGCATTACATTGAAAACCATCACATTAAACAGTTTGAAGAGATACAGTATTTGCCAATTAAGTACTTTAAAATAAAAGATTATGCAATATATTTTGTCTTCTGTTACAATTTCATTTTCTATCTTTAGTTATCAGTGCTGAACTTGGTGAGTATTTCTGCACATAGGCACACTTTAATCAGTAGTGCCCACACAGAATCTGCATCTGAATGTTTATATATAGCAGATTTATTTATATCTATTTATTTATTTATTTATATCCATGCATGGAATAATATTTAGTCTTGAACACTATCAATCTACAAAAAGATGTGGCAACTTTAATACATATTAATACTTGAAAGAAGCTAATCTTTTTTTTTTTTTTGGTGGGTCACGGGGCTTGAACTCTGGGCCTGGGCTATGTCCCTCAACTCTTCAGCTCAAAGCTAGCACTCTACCACTTGAGCCACAGCACCACTTCTGGCTTTTTCTGCTTATGTGGTGCTGAGGAATGGAACCCAGGGCCTCATGCACACAAGGCAAACACTCTACCACTGAGCTACCTTCCCAGCCTGAAAGAAGCTAATCTTAAAAAAACAACATGATTCCACCTACATGTACCCAAGAAAAATGTGAACCTATTGCCAGGTGTGGTGGCCACACTTGTAATCCCACCCTCAGGAGGCTGGGGCAGGAGCTAAACTCTGAAGACAGCAGAAAGACCAGAGTTGCCAGGGTTTGAAGAGGAGGGAAGAATAGGATGATAAGAAGATTTTTAATCCTTTATTATATACAAAATCCCTCATTGCATAAACACACATAGCTACTGAATATAAATTCCTATTGATAACTTCTAGAGCTGGCTGTTGTGCCAGAAGCCTGTCCCAGAAACTCTGGAGACTGAATGACGTAAGAGGATTATGAGTTCCAAGTTAGCCTCAACCACAGAGCAAGTTCAAGGCCAGTTTGGCCAATATAATGAGACTCTTCCTCAAAATTTATTTTCCTTTTTTTTTGTCAGTCGTGGGTCTTGAACTCTGGGCCTGGGTGCTGTCCCTCAGTTCTTCAGCTCAAGGCTAGTGCTCTACACTTGAGCCACAGCACCACTTCTGGCTTTTTCTGCTTATGTGGTGCTGAGGAATCCATCCAGGGCCTCATGAATGCAAGGCAAGCACTCTACCACTGAGCCACCTTCCCAGCCCTGCCTCAAAATATTAAAACTAAAAACAACTACCACAAAAGCAACACTTCCCCCCCCCAAATTTACAGGTCAGTGATTTAAATTTTACTAGATATTTCTCTGGTTATTCTAACATATATCTACCAACAATGTACACAAGCTTTAAACTTTTAAGGAAGAGGGCCTTTGAGGTATTTGTAGATATTTTAGTTACCCATAAATCAAAGCTGGGCATGGTGGTCGGTACCTGTAGTCCCAGCTATCCAGAAATTAAGATAGGATGGCTTGATCCCAGAAGTAGGAAGCTAGCCTAGACAATACAGTCAGATCATATTTCTTTTTTAAAAAGTATATGTTTGGGTGTAATATCCTGTCTTACGCCTAGAAGGTTCTATTTTAGATAATTGAGCTTCTTGAAGCTCAATTTAAAAAAGAAAATTTTTCTAGCTGGGCGCCGGTGGCTCATGCCTGTAATCCTAGCTACTCAAGAGGCTGAGATGTGAGGATTGCCGTTCAAAGCCAGCCCAGGCAGGAAAGTCCGGGAAACTCGTATCTCTAATTAACCACCAGAAAACCAGAAGTAGTGCCATGGCTCACGTGGTAGAGTGATCAGCTTGAGCTGAAAAGCTGAGGGACAGTGCCCAGGCCCAGAGTTCAAGCCCAATGACTGATAAGAAAAAATTCTACCCATTTTAATAAGTGGTAAAGAGTAAGCTACTCTGCTGAGTGGCATGTTTGCTGGAATTTCACAGTACATCTTACACATATAGGAAAGCCAACATGTTCAAGGTTTAGAACAAGAGTTTGAATATCAGATACCTGTGAGACTCTTAAAGGACAAAAGAATTGTATCCTGTGATGATCTCTTATCCTGACTCCAAATCCTACATCCTCAAATGAGCTGTCACCAGTGTGCTCCAAGCTCTGCTTTCAATCTTCAGGAGAGGGAAGCCAGTCCCCATGAGAAAATAGTTTCTTCATAGATCAGACTTTACTTGAGGCCAATCAGAGGTAAACTCTACAATATACATTTCTTTTCACCATGATGTACTCTGATCATTCGTCCTTTCCATTTGACCTGAGGGACTTTCTTATCTAGAATTCTTAATTTTTAGAATCTCAAATAACATCCTAAACCATCCTGCTCCCTTTTTTTTTTTTTTTTGTATTTTTAACATTTCTATGTTTTTCTCTCTATATATTTTAAGAGGTCTTCTTTAAAAGTCTGCTGGATATTGTGGCTCACACCCATAATCAAAGGTGTAAGACTAAGACAGGAAGATAACCAGGTTGAGAGACCATCCTGCATTATTTATCAATTTCTTGACTGATACCATGATTGGAATTTGCCTGATTCATTAACATCTCTGTTTTGTTTTTTTTTTTGGGGGGGGGTCCGGTCATGGGGCCTGAACTCTGGGCCTGGGCGCTGTCTCTCAGCTCTTCAGCTCAAGGCTAGCGCTCTACCACTTGAGCCACAGCGCCACTTCCGGCTTTTTTTCTTTTTGCTTATGTGGTGCTGGGGAATCGAACCCAGGGCCTCAGGCCTGCAAGGCAAGCGCTCTACCACTGAGCCACCTTCCCAGCCCTAACATCTCTTTGTACCCAGGACTTGAACTCCTGATTATTCCTATCTGATTATTCCCTTAGTCCTATTATCTCCTTATAACTTGACTTCTCTTCTGTAGCTCATAAAAGGGATCTCAAAAAAACTACTTTACTGCCCACTTCCCACTTAGCTTTTCCTCCCCAAGCCTCTAAAACTCCCTACACACCAAGTTAACAATGAACATATTTATTTGGTAAGCTCGATGGATTCTTTCTTAATCTAATCTTACCTGGCTTCCCAGCAACCTCTCTCTCTCGACTGTTATTGTGACTCTCTTAAAACTCTCCTCTTGTTTCCAGGATACCATTTTCCAAATTCCATTTATTCATTTATTGAATATTTATAAAACATCTACGTGATTCCAACCCTTATGCAAGGAACTAGAGATATGGTCTCCTTCCAGAGACTATAAATAGGCAATTACAATCTGATACATAACTAAGGCATTATGGAACATGCCTGTAGTCCCTGCACTCAGGAGGCTGAGGCAGGTGATGGAAAGTTCTGCATCAGCTTAGATTATAGAGCAAGACCATGTTTCAGTTTCAAAGCACAAAATAAACTCAACAAGTGGATACATTTAATTAATGAATAATTAGTGCTATGGTAGAGGCAAGAAGCGTGTTGGGGTAACAAAAAGGTCAGTGTGAACTTGCAGAGTAAACTTCTAAGAAAGAGAGCCTTTCAGGTGTTTGTGGATATTTTAGTCACCCATAGATTCACAAAGCTGGGCATGGTGGTCAGTATCTGCAGTCCCAGCTATCCAGAAGATAGGATGGCTTGATCCCAAGAGTTGAAAGCCAATCTAGACAACAGTTAGATGGTATCTTTTTTAAAAAAGTGTATTGTGGGTGTGGGTGTAATATTCTATCTTAAGCCTGGAAGGCTCTATTTTAGATAATTGAGCTTTTCAAAACTCAATTTTTTTTAAAAAAGTATTTTCTTACCATTTTAATAAATGGTAAAAAGTTACTCTGCTGAGTGAGATGTTTGCTAGAATTTCACAGTACGTATTACACATAGAGGAAAGCAATAGTGACCTACTGGGCTAGCCCATTAGTGTTCCTTTTCCCTTTCTCTCTTTTAACTCCATCTATAGTCTTGTCACACCAACCTCAGTCGCTGTGAGTTGTCTAGTACCTTCACACAAATGACTGCTAGACACACATTTCCATATACTGGATATTTAATGACATGTAGTCTTCATCCTCCAAAACATTTCTCATCACTTGTTATTATGCTTTGATTTTTGTTCAGCAACTTTAGACCAAATGCTTCAACTCACTGAACTTCATGGTATACAATCTAGTTTATAATGTGCCCCTTTGCCCACCTCACCACTGTACTAGCTGCTCAAAATGTTTCAATTCTTCATTGACCCACACTTTTCTGTGTACATGGATGCCTTCGAAACCTTTCTCTGCCACAGCTTCCCTTATCACTCCACTTCAACTGCCATTTACCCTTCAAAACCTAATTAAGTTATCTACCTTGTCTCCCAAAGCACTCAGTACACAGCTCCACTTTCATTTCATTTCGCCAGAGCCTGGTGATCGGACCCACCTCCAATTCTACAGTATCCAGCAGAGTGGTTTAGTTTAGTTCATTCCAAGGGCTTAACAAAGTTAATTGACTGGATACAATATAAACGAAGGACCTGGCTCTCTCTGTGCCCCCATATACAGAATGAATACAACAAAGATGAGAGCTAAAGTCAATGTTTTATGTATGTGTGTGTATATATATATGTATATATATATACACATACATATATATATACATATAGAGAGAGAGTTATTTGTTGTTGTTGCTGTTTTTGTTGTTGTTTCTTTCTCCTTCTGGCTGACTCAAACTACAGTCCTGGCAGCCATGAACCAATTCAAGACCTAAGAAGGCCACGGGTGTCTATTCCAGACCGGAAGGAGGCAGCGGCACCCAGCCTCCTGGCCTACAGCCACCTTCCCAGGCCTCCTGTGCAGGAAAATGGTTCGTGTGGGAAGGGAGGAGAGTGGGGGGGAGAGGAAGGGGACCCAGGCTGGCAGGCAGATGGTGAGGCCCACAGGCCAGGCTGGGGCCAGGGCCAGGCCGAGCTGAGCCAGGCCGCCTCCCCCTCCAGCTGGCGGAGGGCGGCCTCTCTCCCGGGCCCGCACGGGGTGGGGCGGCCTCGCCAACTGCCCAGTGCCCGTGGGGGGGGGAGGGGAGGGGAAAACGGTTGTTCCCGCCCAAGGCCACCCCTGGGAGCAGGCCAGGCCCGGACCACGTGCCAAGCGGCTTTACCTCTTGGGTAAAGGACCTTATCCAATCGTCCCTCTTGAGGTGGCACCGGATGGAGTAGTGCAGGGCAGCCGTTCGTTTCCCGTCCACCGAAAGGCTGCCGCCAGCTCTCGACCTAATGGCGGCCGCGGGCTGGCTGCGACGGCCGCCTTTATAGGAAGATGCTGCGGGCCGCCCGCTGATTGGCCCGCGCCTGTCACGTGACCACGCCCACCGCCAAACCTGGGACGAGGTGTGAACCTGAGGCGCGCGGTCCAGGCTGGGAGGGCGGGCGGCGAGGACCAGGCCCAGCGGCCGCTGAGGGCCGGACCGCTAGGACCTGCACGCGCGTGCGCGCGAGGGGAGCAGGAGCCCAGCCCTCTGCGGGGGGGGGGGAGGGGGGGAGGGTCGGGGGGAGGGGATCGGACACCTTTAACACAGCTTGTCTACTTATTGATGAACCCTGGCTGCTGATCTGGGGGGTTCGTGGGTTTGGATTCGTGGTGTTTTCTTTTTTGTTCTTTGCACATCTCTACCCTCTTGGCCAGCGAGCCCTTAGTGGGTATTATGTGGCAGCTGAGACTGGAGAACATTGGGTTTAAGATGGCATTTAAGAAGTTATTTCACACAGCTGCACACAGTGACTTAAGAGGTTTTTTTTGCATCTTGGCGATTATTATTTGCATCTTGGCGATTATAATCTTGGCAATTATTATAAGGGTTTGTGGACACTTATGAAAGTGCTAATATGGGTTTCTGGTCGGGGGGGCCTGTGGCTCACGCTTGTAATCCTAGCAACTCAGAAGGCTTAGAACTGAGGGTCGTGATTCGAAGCCAGCCTGCACAGGGAATTCCTTGAGACAGCTTCAATGAAGCACTAAAAAAAAAAGGCAGAAGTGGGGCTGTGGTTCCAGTGGTAGAGTGCCGGCTTGGGCAGAAAAGCTCAGGGAAGGTGACCAGGCCCTGAGTCAAGCCCCAAGAACCGCACTAAAAACAAACAACCCTAATTGCATCATATTGCCACCCTTTAGAACCTTTCCCTTTTCCTTATTATTTACTTTGCATTAATCTATTGGCTTGCTTGAGTTTTGAGACAGAGCCTTAAAAAAAAAATCAAAGCAAATCTTGGTCTCCAGATTCACTTGAACTTTAGCTTCCTAAGTGCTGGAATTATAGGGATGTACCATAGTGCCTGGATACTTTCTATTATTCTTTATGATAAAGAGCAAATCATTTTCTGGTGGTCTGATATTCTTGATCAGGGAAGCTTCTCTTCTTAAGGTAAGTGCTAGTGGCTCAGGTCTGTGTTAAAGCAGGATGCTGAGAGTTGAGAATCAAGGTTTGAAAATAGCCTGAGCAGACAAATCCATGAGACTCTCATTTCCAACTGATCAGTAAAAGCTAGAAAAAGGAGGGTAGCTCAGGTTTTAGGTAAAACATCAGCCTTGAGTGAAAGAGCAGAGCGAGGGCACACGGCCCTGAGTTCAAGCCTTCATATAGGTAAAATAAACCAAAGCGCCCCTATCTTAACCCATACTGACCTTTCTTCTCTTCCCAGCACCTAGCCCTCTCTCTCAACTTCTGCCTTTGGCTTTTCTCTGCTCCTCCTGTCCCCACATTCATTCCTCAGGTTCTCAGCTGAAAGTCCTTTCCTCAAGGAGCTCTCCACTAGATTAGCTCTTCCCATTATACCCTCTCATGACAACCTGTTTACACAACACTTATTAGAACTGTACCTTCATATTTAATATGGAATATTTAATGTTTTTTGTGCCACTAAACAGCAAGTTCCAGAAACACAAAGTATCAAGAACTTAAAAACCTATTATCATTGAGTACTGTACTCTTTGATCATGCCGGGGTTTTAAGGGTTGTGATCAACCAGATTTGAGTTGGGAATGGGGTCTGGAAGAGTGGCCAGTACAGATTTGAAGTTTGTGTATGTGTGTGCTCTGTTACCACGGCTTGAACTCAGAACCTCACACTCTCAATCGGCTTGCTTACTCACTGTTGGCATTCTAGCATTTGATCCATATCTCCATTCCAGCATTTTGCTGGTTAATTGGAGCTGGCTTTGAATGACAATCCTCTGACCTCAGACTCCTGAATCTAGGATTACAGACATGAACCATTAGCTCTCAGTTTATTTTGTCTTTTTTTTTTTTTTGCACTTGGAATGGCTGCAAAATGAAGAATTTAGAGAATGAGTTTATTTGGAAGGTAAGTGCCTTAGGATTTGTCATTAGACTGGAGACAGAGGTTATTAGGGCTTCTGGCTGAAGCATTTGGAAGACACAGTTTACTGGGAAGGAAACCAATCTTAGAAGGGAGAAGACCACAAGTTCACTTTTGAACATAATGAATTCAAAGTACCTATAAAATATCTGGATACCGATTTGGAATAGGAAGTTGTTTAGCCAATTCAAGATATTCTAGACTAAAAATGAGAAAAGAGGGGAGGAAGATGAAAAGAATCTGAAAAGACTTCAAACAATTGTTATAGAACACAGAAGAACAAACTGATTGAAAAATACATTGGGAAGATATATTTTAGAATTGAGACTCAGATCGATGACTGGATGTTGATGGAGAAATGAAATAGTTGCTACTGTTAAGACTTTCCTGGGATGTATAACAAAAAAAGAATAGTGTAGGAGTGGTTCTAAAATGTGAAAACGAAAGTGGTTGAAGACTAAAACCCAGTACTGGTGGCTCATGCCTGTAATCCTAGCAGCTTAGGAGGCTGAGATCTGAGGATCACAATTTGAAGCTAGTCTGGCAGGAAAGTCTGTAAGACTGTTTTGTGTGTGTGTGTGTGTGTGTGTGTGTGTGTGTGTGTGTGTGTGTGCATATGTGCTTGTCCTGGGGCTTGAACTCAGGGCCTGGGCACTGTTCCTGAGCTTTTGTGATCAAAGCTAGTGCTCTACCACTGAAGCCATAGTTTTACTTCTGGCTTTTTGGTGCTTAATTGGGGATAAGAGTATCATGGACTTCCTTTCCCAGATGGCATTGCATTGGAGTCCACATATCTCAGTCTCCTGAGTAGCTAGGATTACAGGGGTGAGCCACAGGAACTCAGCTCATGAGACTTTTACCTCCAATGCATGCTAGGCAAACACTTTACCAGTGAGCCACATCCCCAGCCCAAGTTTGTTGTAATATTTCCATCCTTCATTCTAGCACTGGATTCAGTAAGAGGAAGCCCATCACTCTGGTCTCCATAGCAACAATAGATTCTCCCCAAACTCAAGAGTTACAGAATTTAAAATTAAAGTGTGTTCCTGTGGAAATAATTACAAGGCAGTATTACACATAGGAGATGATCTAGTACTAAAAACAAGAACCCGTCAGTTGCTTCTTGTGGATAAATTCCCAAGTCAGTTCTTACTGGTTTCTACTTAATTGTTCATTGTCCATGTGGGAATTTTGCTGCTCAGTCCTTGGATCTTTGACATATTTATATCATCTCAGGGACACATCCAATCTTAAGGTTGCAGAAATATTAAAGTTGTTCTCAAATTTATGTCTATCCAGAACCTTCTTCCTGAACTACATACTCATACAAAACTGCCTGCTTAGAATGTCTAATGAGGTCTTAGATTTATACAGCTAAAAGTAGATTAGTGCATCCACATTCTTCCTCATCTCAGCAAGGGGCAGCTCAATCTTACAGGCCCCAAATTTTGCACATCCTCTCACATCTTATTGTTAATCAACTTTAAAAAGATGCCGGGGGCTGGTGGCTCACACCTGTAATCCTAGCTACTCAGGAGGCTGAGATCTGAGGATCGCGGTTCAAAGCCAGCCGGGGCAGGAGAGACCGTGAGACTCCTATCTCCAATAAACCACCAGAAAACCGGAAGTGGCGCTGTAGCTCAAGTGGTAGAGTGCTCGCCTTTAGCTGAAGAGCTGAGGGACAGCGCCCAGGCCCAGAGTTCAAGCCCCATGACTGACAAAAAAAAAAAAAAAGATTACATTCATTGGTAAATCTTTATGGCTATATTGTTTTTGAAACTACCCAGATTCCATATTAATGAAAGTCAATATAATTTTCCATCTGATTTATTGCAACGGTTTTTTTTTCCCTTGGTGGTACTGGGGTTTGAACTCAGGGCCTTGGGCTTGTGAGGCAAGAACTCTACCACTGAGCTGGCATGGTCATTTTTGCTTTTATTATTTTCTTTTTATAAATAGAGTCTTGCTTTGTGCCTGGGCTGGCCTGGATTGTGGTCCTCCTATTTACACTTCCCATATAATGGAAGTGACAGTCATGAATCAGTGTACCTAGCTTTTTATTGGTTGAGGTCTGGTTTCATAAACTTTTGCTAGGGCTGGCCTTAAACTGTGATTTCCCTGATCTCAGTTTTCTGAGTAGCTAGGATTATAAGCATGAGTCACTGCACCCAGCTTACTGTCACAGATTTCTAACTGAACTCAGTAGTTCTTGCTTCTGTTTTGTCCTACTTTTAGTAGAACAATAGAATAATCTTGACAAGGGGCTGGGAAGGTGGCTCAGTGGTAGAGTGCTTGCCTTGCATTAAAGCACAAGGCCCTGGGTTCTATTCCTCAGCACCACATAAGCAGAAAAAGCTGGAAGTGGTGCTGTGGCTCAAGTGGTGCAGCGCTAGCCTTGAGCTGAAGAGCTGAGGGACAGCCCCCCATGCCGAGTTCAGGCCCCACGACTGGCAAAAAAAAAAAAAAAAAAGAATAATCTTGACAATACCTAGGCTCATTCATATCAATTTAGTCCTCAGGACCTTTAATCATTGTCCCATTTTTCTCACAGTAAATGCCAAACTGCTTTCAATGGTATTCAAGGCTCTCCTTTATCCATGGCCCACACCTCTTCAATCCTGATTATTGTCTAATCTTTTTTGCCTGCACTGAAACCTAATTCCTCTCCTTGTGGGTTCCAGAACACTAGCCAGCCTCCTGTCTCAGAGCCTTGGCTCCCACTTGTCTCTCTAAACTTGTCAATTTCTTAGTGGCCTTCCAATGGCTAACTTGCCTACACTAAGCCATTGCAAGCACATATGCATACACACATTTCTTATTTCCACCGCTTTCCATTCTATATACCATATATACTCATTGGTTTGCTTGCTCCATTAGGTTATAAATACCATAAGGGCAAGATTTGTAAAAATACTCGATTTACCAGCTCTCCCTTGCCCCAAGGAAAGGGGCTGGAGAAGGTGATACTGCTCCTGAAAATTCACTAGGACAACACAACACTTCAGCAAACTTTATTCCCTGAGCTTTGGAGATGCTGCTGTGCCTTAAATTTTCACACCATCTCACAAGACTGCAGCCTGTGGACCTTGTATATGATGTCCAGTATGGCCAGCAGCCTTCCCAGGTCAGAGAGAGAAAACAGGTCCTTCTGGGTCCCACTGCTGAATGCTTCTATCTGGTGGCTGACTTATTTTATGGTACAAAAAGTACAGAAAGGGACCTTAACTCTTTTGAGTCTCATATTTCCTCGTCATATGTATTTTTTCAGGGTTTTCTGGATAGTTTTTTTTCTATTTTTCAATTGGGCCCAAAATCCAAAACTTCTCTTCAGCCACAAGCCGGCTTCAGGAGCTGAGTTTCTAACCTGAACTACATCCACTATCTACCATCTACCATCTACTTCCTGCAACCCAGTAGTAAACTCTGTCTGGTGGGTTACGTATTTCTCACTTACTCCTTCTTTCTCTTTCTCTCTCCCTGCTTCCCTCCCTCTCTCCCTCCCTTCTTTCTCTCCTTGTTCTTCTCTTTCCTTCTTTCCTTCCTTCCCTCCCTCCCTCCCTCCATCTGTCCCTCCCTTCTTCCCTCCCTCCTTCCTTCCTTCCTTCCTTCCTTCCTTCCTTCCTTCCTTCCTTCCTTCCTTCCTTCCTTCCTTCCTTCCCTCCCTCCTTTCTCTGTGTCGCTCATGCTCTCTCTTTTTGAAAGTGCCAGGAATTTACTTTGGGGCCTGGGTGCTGTATCTTGGCTTTTTTTCCCCTTAAGACTAGCACTCAACTACTTTCACTACTTCAACTACTACTTCCACTTCCAGCTTTTTGCTGCTTAGTTGGAGGTACAAGTCTCATGGACCATATAATAACCATATATATATACAATATTATATATAATATATGTAATACAATAATAATAATATTTAGAGGACCAGGTAATAGGAAAGAAGACTATAAAAATAAGGACTGTTATGTATGCTTATATATATCATATACATATATATGTATGTTTATATATATCACCATAAATAACCTAGGAAGACTTAGTTATGTATTAAAAACAGGTAAATATAAAGACCACAAAATGCTTGGAAGAATTATAAATGGGATGTTGAATGAAGAAAACAGAATAGTGTGATGGAAAGGCTGAAGTGTAATTATTTAAATAAACTAGCATCTTTAATTGGCAAAGCATGAAAAAAGTTTTGAATCCACTAACAGACCAACCTCAAGAAGAGATGTCGTTTACAGAAACAATCTTTTTGCCTCCCTATTAAATTGGCTTAAAAAGGGTTTTTTGTTTACATTATGCTTATATATGTCTACAGTATTTTCAAGCTCTTATGTTTCCGTTATTTTTTTTTTGGGGGGGGGGTCCAGTCATGAGGCCTGAACTCTGGGCCTAGGTGCTGTCCCTCAGCTCTTCAGCTCAAGGCTAAGGCTCTACCACTTGAGCCACAGTGCCACTTCCAGCTTTTTTTCTTTTTGCTAATGTGGTGCTGAGGAATCGAACCCAGGGCCTCATGCATGCAAGGCAAGCACTCTACCACTGAGCCATCTTCCCAGCCCCTCCATTATTTTTTAAACAATGTGTTTTTAGGTTGTTTTGATGATAAAAAATGTATGCCGACCAGTAGGATATAGGTTTACAATTGCCTTTAACACATTTGGAATTTCAAATTTATTCTTGTAGAACTTTAATCTAGAAGATTCCATTTTTGAATCAAATAAACATATAATAAGTAAAGAATTATGCTCCTTCAATCAGTTCTAAACAAGGTTAGATTAGATTGATTGGGGAGTGCTGAGGCAGTAAGCATTGAGTCCATCTCTGAGAAAAGCAACTCATTTTCAATGTTGCCACTATCAATCTTAAGAGTTGAGTTAATCAATTTGAGAAAATTCATAAAATTCTATCCCTGTTAGTAAAGATTTGTAAATTACAAAATAACATTGAAGACACTAAAAAAATAATCTAACACTAAAAATAAACAAATCAGGTAGAGCTGAAAATTCTAACAGGTACTAAAAGCATTCACTCTTGACTTGGGCCTGCAAATGTTTTTGCATCTATTTGCATCTTGTCTTCTTTGATCTGAACCAAACTTTCCTGCTGTCACTTTGGAAATGACAGGGCTGATGGGGATAAATAATGACAAGAGTGGAATCTGCTTGTAGACAACTATGACTTTTTTTGGGGGGAGACAAGGGGGTCAACTGTGACTTTCTCAATGGGACAAAGCTTCAATTGACCTATCCTGAGCTATCCATCAACCGGACATGCATTTAACCATGTTAATTATGCATACCTCTCGCTCCAATTCTTCTAATTAAATCAGAAGCTCATGTCAGTACCCCAAAGATGGACTGAAATGTTCACCCTCCCTCTTTCTACTCAAGGCTACCCTGTTGCTAATCCTTTCTCTGCCTTCCACTACTTGTCTCTTTGATTGGCCTGTTGGGGAGAATGGCCAGAACAGACAGGATGGAGGCTCCTAGTGATGGACCTCTAGCCTAGGACTCTGGTTACAACCTTACACATTCCTTCCCTGTAATGTAGCCTGGAAGTTCTCAATGCTTCCTTGCCCTGGAATTAGAAAAATACTTAAGGGGCGCCAGCATGCCAGGTGTTGTGTTGCATGCCTATAATTCCAGCACTCAGGAGGCTAAGATGGGAGGCCAGTTAGAGGTCAGCCTGTCACCAGAGGATGGATGAGGGCTTTCCTCAACTTCCCAGTTCTCACATAAAATCTGAGGTCCTTGAGATTCACTCGTATAAAGCATTTTAGGATGTTTCACAAAATAAGTCTCACAAGATGAAAGAATTATTTTTACAACCAGGGTTGAAGTAGGGAGAAATAGGAAAGAGAGAGAGACATTTCCTGCTCCACATGCAGGAAACAAGAATTAAAGACTCAAAATGACTGCTCTTATCTATAACTTTTATACTTTTTGGGCTGGACAGATCCATACAACTACATCACTCTAGCAACTACTAACCCTTAGACAAAGAGTTTTAAGGTGGGTAAGAAGAGTGAGGCTGCCATGCCTGTAATCCCATCTACTCAGGAGGATGAGATGTGCAGATCACAGTTCAAAGCCAACCCAAGCAGGAGAGTTCATGGGACTCTTACCTCCAATTAACTACAAAAGAAAAAAAATAACAAAATCTGCAAGTGTAGTTGTAGCTCCACTTTGATCCCTTTTAATCTTGAGAGGTGTAAGGAGGGTTGGTAGTCTTCAGTTATCTGCTTCTAAACTAAAAGTGGACTGTGAGTCATGCGTAAAAGGGAATAACAAAAAATCTTTTTTTTGTTTTTGTTGTTGGTTGTGGGGCTTGAACTCCAGGCCGGGGCCCTGTCCTTGAGTTTTTTTGCTCAAGGCTAGGGCTTTACCACTTTGAGCCAGTGTCACTTCTGGTTTTCTGGTGGTTAATTGGAGGTAAGAATCTCCTGGACTTTCCACACCCAGGCTGGCTTTGATCCTCAGCTCTCAGCCTCCTGATTACAGGCGGGAGCCACCAGGGCTGCTAGGTTTCAGAAGTCATCTTTGTATCTGAACTGACATGTCCCTGAAGGAGAAGCAACTCCAGAAAAGGGGGAAAGAGGTGTCTATGGACATCAGGCATAACTGGCTATCTGAGGAAGCACATGACGGATAGAACGAAGTTTCATACAAGAAAGAGAACATTTCATAATCACGAAAATCCAAATGCATTTAAAAAATGTAAGAAAAGGCTGCCCTCCTGATTTTTGGCTAATGCCATCAAGGGTATTTCTCTTTTCCTTTTTTTTTTTTTTTAATTACATCTTTCCCCGCTTTTTTTTTTTTCTTATGAAAGAAATCAAATTGCAAGATCATGTTAAGATTTACATTCCTGGGCTGGGAAGGTGGCTCCGCGGTAGAGCACTTGCCTTGCATGCCTGAGGCCCTGAGTTCGACTCCTCAGCACCACATAAGCAAAAAGAAAAAAGCCGGAAGTGGTGCTGTGGCTCAAGTGGTAGAGTGCTAGCCTTGAGCTGAAGAGACAGCACCCAGGCCCAGAGTTCAGGCCCCATGACCGGACCACCCCCCCAAAAAAAAAGATTTACATTCCTATCTCTGCATCATTTTTCTTGGTCCTCCAGCAAATATCGGAGCCAGGCTGCAATACTGTAAGAGATGAGGGGCCTCTTCAGGTTATCAGGAGTCATAACCATCCCAGTTTCCTGAGGCAGGGAGAGATGTGGACTCTCCTCATGTTACCTGAGGAAAGGAGGGGGGCGGTGATAAGACCTCATTATGTGTCTGGAGGAGGAGTAGCTCCAGGAAGGGTAGGCCTGACTCATATTTTATATACCCATAATATATATATGTGTGTGTGTGTGTGTGTGTGTGTGTATGTCTGTGTGTATGTATGTTATGCCTAGATCTAGAGAATTAAACTCCAGAGACCTGCTTGTCCTCTGGGGTGGTCTACTCAGACTTCAGCTGCTAGCATCGAGGAGGTCATTATGTCACTCCTGATACAAGACTGTTTCCACTGCGCATGCGCCTCCGTCCAAATCGGCCCCACGTTGTGACTGCAGCCTGTTCACCAATTAACCTTCCCCAGTGCTTTAGCTCCGAGAGGGGACAGGCTGGTCCAGCACTGCTGCATGGAAGCCACTCAAATGCGACTGACGCCTTCTTTCCCCTGGCTCTGACATGTCCACGATGGGAGGGGAAAACAGGGCCTATCTCCAAAAGCAAGACCCGGTGGGAAGAACTGTTCATAAAAACAAGTTTAAGCAAATGTCAGGAGTTACCTTTAGATGGAACAAACCCAGGGAAGCCAGGACACAGAAGCAGCTCCAGTAGCCATCCAAATGCCATTGAAGGCATCCATGGAGCCTGTGTTTTCAGTCCTGGGACCAAGGCATCTGAGAAAACGCACTGGTGCCAGGTGATGGACTGCTCTCCCCCCGCCCCCACGTCTCTCTAGTCCATCCCTGCCTCGGTTGTCCTTAGAGGCTCAGTCCAGAGGGGAGACAGAGAGCTTCCCCCAGGGCTCACCTGAAGATTGAGAGCCAGAAAAGTCCCCAGACAAAACCCTTTCCATACTTTGTGAGGTTCAGGTCCTGGCCCAGGCTCACTGGTCTCTGGCTGGGCGAGTGGATGAAGATGAGGGCTTCCAGGTTGCGTCTGGAAACCACATATCCTTGAGATCCACTCCCGGACGGCATCTCACCAAAAGAACAGTCGCCCAAGGTGAAAGTTTTAGCAAGAATTTATTTTAGTTGGATAGGATCAAGGCGGGGACATGTGGAGAAGGGAGAAACTCATTTCCTGTTCTCCAGGCAGGAAAGGAGAATTACAGACTCAAAATGTCATCTGTAGTGGTTTACAGGACTGGAGCTAGACAAATACGGATGCTAAGGTCAGGTAGCAACTCTTAATCCTTAGTGGGTTTTGGGTGGTTAAGTGATGGGAGGGGAGTTTAATTAATTGCCTTTTCTTTTTCTCAAGGCTACTTGAGAAAAAGTACTACTTCTTGAGCTACAGCTCCATTTCTGGCTTTTTACTGGTTAATTGTAGATAAGAATTTCATGGACTTTCTTGCCCAGGCTGGCTCTGAACCATGATCTCTTTATCTCAGCTTCCTGATTAGCTAGGATTACAGGCACAAGCCTGGCTTAACTGCCTTTAGACTTGCATACTGGTTTTAATGTCTGCTCCTTTTTGATATTTGTTTAAAAATAATATAATTTCCCTGTCTCCTCATCTCTCTATCCTTCTTCAAGCCTGGACCCTGGTGTAAGGTAAGGGGAACCAACCTGAAAAAGGAGCAACTGTTTACCTATTTGGATTCCTAAGGGACTGAAGTAGAATGAACTCCATCTCCAAAAAACTAAACAATAAAAAATGGAGGAATAGACTTTAATGGGATTTCTGACTTCACTTGCTATTCCAAAAGGACACCAGGAATTTATGGTCTAACAATTCTCCTCCCTAGTTGCTATCCAACTAATAGAGTCATCTTTTCACCATCTCTCACCTACTCAAAATCCTCTTTCCTAAGCCAGCATTAATCATGGTCATCTCTTCTTTCATTCACTCTCAACTCTTCTGCCTCCTCTTCTTTCCTCCTTGTTCCATGCTTTACAAGATCAAACTAGACGCTGCATTTGGGGGGAGGGGGTGTCAAATACTCTGGTTTCCTACAATGTGTTATTTTCCCCTCTCCCATTACAATTAACTTTTTTCAGACTCTTCTTACTTCTTTTAACACATTCCAAGATAACATATTATCTTCCAATCCTTGTTACATCTTTAGAAAAAAGTCTGGTTCACACATCATGTAACGTCAAAAACTGGAACAAAAATAACAGTCAAGAGGAATCATTTCCCCAAGTATTTCTCTTTCCTTCCCCTCTCTCCAAGATAAATTTGTTCTTCTTCCTTCCCTTCTCTCCCTCCCTCCTTCCTTCCTTCCTTCCTAGATACATTTCTTTAAGATATTCTTACTCAGGTTTTAGAGTCCTCTAATTACTGTGGGCAAGAGGGCAAGGTCAGGGGGACGGAACTGTTCTTTTTTCCTTTTTACTAAATGTTGCAGCTTATGAGCGAGTATCTTAAAGAAAATAGTGCATCTGAGTTTTTAATCAAGCTACTACTTATTAATACTTTTTTTTCTGGTCTCTGAATTTCCTGGCTGTTCTTCCTAGGCCTCCTTTTCCCTCATCTATTTTCCTCTGTTTCAAAACCCATTTTAGAATCTCAGGTAGGATGGTTCAAGCTTGGAGAAATAGAAGGTATCCCCTGGCTATCCAATGCCAGAGTACCAAGCTAAAGAAATTCAGGAAAGGACTAAGCAGGCTAATTGCTGCCCCCCCCCCATACCCCTCGCAATATTGGATCCCTTTGAAGAAGACCAGAAATGGAATTGCTTCACTATGAAGATTAAAAAGAAAAGATAGAAAAAGTAGAAGGACCAAAAGTCAGAAGAGGGGTAAGAAACGGTCCAATAAGCTGGAGAGTGTGTGGAGGGGTGGGCATGCTTCCTTTGAGGTCCTACCTAGGTAATGAGATTCTGAGGGAGGATGAGGTCCCGCAGGGTGTGAGGTGAGCTGTAAACAGTCTTGCAGAGGACCTAGTGCGGAGGAGATTGAGAAGCACAGGTAGGTGTCCTGCAACAGGGCTCAGTGGTTGCTCCCCTCACCATATTCATTCATTTCCTTCCAGCCTGGCCTTCTCTAGTCCTGCTTCTTCCTTCAGCCCATGGAGTATTGCAAAAACTTTAAATAAGCCAAATGTGGTGGTGCACACCCTTTATCCCAGCAGCTGGTAGGCTGAGGTGGGAATATTGAGAGTTCAAGGCCAGCCTTAGATTTTCCTTAATATAAAAATCTATGTTGAAATGTTGTAAATCAGTGGAGTAAAGTGTAGTAAGTTTACCACCAAGGATAGTGCTTCATGAAGTATTAATAGGAAATCGCATGGTGAGAAGAGGACTCCATTTAAAATTTCTTTCAGCCCTTTTGATGAATCCAGGAAAACATATAGTTTAGTGCTGGTGTCTTTTTTTTTTCAGTGCTGGAGAAGGAACCTAGGATCTTGTGCATGCACAGGAAGCAGTCACTGTTTTCAGCAAAAGTGTCATTTGGAAAACAGATTAAAAACAAATAACTAGCCAGGCACTGGTGGCTCCCACCTGTAATCCTAGTTACTCAGGAGGCTGAAATCAAAGGAGCACAGTTTGAAGCCAGTCCAGGCAGGAAAATGTAAGACTCATTATTTCCAATTAACCACCAAAAAGTTGAAAATGGAGCTGTGGCTCAAGTGGTAGAGCACTATCCTTGAGCAAATAGCTCAGAGACATTGCCCAGGCCCTGAGTCTGAAACAAACAAAGAAACAGACCATGAGAACCCCAAATCACTAGACCTTGCTTGCCTCTCATGGGCAGAGCAATGGTGGTAGTCTGCAATCTAGGCCTGCTGCTTCCTGACACTGCTTCTGCCCAAGCAGATTTATTTGACCCAAACAGCTAAATGACGCTTTGAAACGAATCCTCACAGAGTACCTCCATGACCCAAATCATCTTCTGCTACCAGCAGGTAGAGGACAGCACCCTGCAGGCCACAGCCAGTCTTGCATTCTGACTCTCTCTCGGATGTATCTATTGTCAGAATGCCAGACTGAGCTCTACTTTCCCATCCTCTGGTACAAACGGCAACTAGCAGTGTGGCAAGGAAGAAACAGGTTTGCATCAAACCTACATATTCTTCATATTATTTTGTTGATACAAAAAAGACATTGATAGACTTGGGATGTAGCCAAGTGGTAGAATTCTCATGGGTAAAGTCCCGGGTTCCATCCTTACCAAAAGAAAGAAATGGTGGAAGGAGGAAGGAAGGAAGGAAAGAGAGAAGGAAGGATAAAGAGAGAGTGAGAGGGAGGGAAGAAAAAAGGGAGGAAGAAAGGAAGGAAATAAAGAAGTGAGGAAGGAGAGGAGTAGGGAGGAAAGAAAATATTGAGAATTCCAGCTTTGGTCTGAAGAATGTCTGAAAGCTCTTGTGAATGATAAGTGCCAATATTAAACCTGCTGGCATTTCAGGAACAAAGTAAAGAGCAAAATATCCAGAATTGAGACATAATTTCCTCAAATGTGGTCTGAGAAATAGGGACATTGAAAACTCTAATTCTCTGGAGATAAAAGTTGAGATGTAGAGTGGAGATTTGAATCATTAACTCTATATAAAGACATAAACCAGATAATATACAAAGCTCCCATGATCTTATTTATATGTACATGACAGTGACCTTCCAGGTGTTCTTGTAAATTTTCAGTGAAGATTCAAATCATCAATGAGCAGCACTAATTTAATGTCAAGATGCACTGGATTCGGTTTCATATTGTTCAACCATCAGGGTTCTCTTGGGAACTGAGCTCTTTCTCGTCTTCAGCTTTGGATTTGACATAATATTTGGCCTCTGTATGTGTGTGTGTGTGTGTGTGTGTGTGTGTGTGTGTGTGTGTGAGAGAGAGAGAGAGAGAGAGAGAGAGAGAGAGAGAGAGAGTTGACATTTGACAATTTCCAGGGCAATGATAGAGTTAGAATCCAACTTCAAACCCAAGCTTCATGAATAAATCTTCCTTATCCTCATGAAGTCTGTTTTGATTCAACAAGATCACCTAGATTCATTTAGCTAAACTCATTTCCCAAGAGTAGAATTATATGGATTTCAAATAATTTCAAAGCACTGCACAGGTGCACAGTTGAAAATACAGTCTATTTTGGAGATAGAATTACAAAAATTTTATAGATCTTAAAATTAGACAGGATATGAAAGAGCCAAAACTAAATTAAGCAATTGGGAAGCAAAAGCTGGAAGCCAATGTGCATTAAACTCATGCTAACTTTTATAGTCTTTCTGCAAATAAGTAACACTTTCCATTATGTCAATAGTTTTAGATCATTAGAACCTGGTCCTCAACCTAAAAATGGGCTTGCCTCAAAGTAGATGATTAAAAAAAACAAACATTTGTATTGGTGTATGTTAATTGTACAGTGGTGGGTTTCCTGGTAACATTTTTATAATGCACATAATATGCTTTGATCCTATTTATGATCCCCTATTGCCCTCTCTGCTTCCTCCCTCCTCTCATCCTTTCCTGTTCCCAAATCATCTTCCTTTCTGCTTTCATGTCCTTTAAAAAAAAAAAACAACAACTAGATTCCATGTCTGAGAGAAACATGTGATACTTGTCTTTCTGAGTCTGGCTTATTTTATTAAGCATGATGAACTCCAGTTCCATCCATTTTTTTTCTGTAAATGACAGAATTTCATTTGTCTCTATGGCTGAAAAATAAGCAATGAATCTTTTACAGCTGCCTTCATACACAGAAATCTTATAGAAAATATTTGCTGCCTGTAGTCTTTTGTTCACATGATTACGCTGGTGTAAACATGTTCCAGTGCCTAATATTTGGCCACAGTAGCCTTGATAATCAGTTATTGTTTTTCCTGTGTAAAAATCTACACAGGAAGGAAGAAACCAGTTCAAACAGATCTAAAGTTTAGGTATATGTAATTGAACACTTTCTTCTGCTTTAGACTCAAATGTTGTGTAGATATTTGGATTATCCATTGTGTTTGTGTATTTCGGCTTTGTGTATTAGGCTTCTCGTGCTATGGAATTGATTTGCACTGAACACATTAGCAGAAATAAATCAATGGCTGAAAGAGCAATTGAACAAATAAAACACTAGTCACTGTCTTCTCCCTTCAAAATTTTGATTTAATGGGTCAACCACCTATGACTTTCCATAAAACAAACAAACAAGCAAAAAACCCCAGGTCAACCAAGAGGCTCAGACAACATTTTGGGGCTCCTGGATTTGTGTGTGTATGTGTATGTGTGTGTGTGTGTGTGTTGGTCCTAGGGGGCTTGAATTCAGTGCCTGAATTTGCTCAAGGATAGTGCTCTACCACTTGAGATACAGCTCTACTTCTGGCTTTGTAGTGATTAATTGGAGATGAAATTCTCACAGACTTTCCCACCTGGGTTGGCTTCAAACCACATTCTTAGATCTCAGGTGCTTGAGTAGCTAGGATTATAGGTATGAGCCACTGATGCCTGGCAAGACTCCTGGATTTTGATGAAAATTATTTGTCATGATAAGTTCCTCATGATCAATTTCTGACACAAATTATTTGGGGCCATCAAGTATCCCCTTAGTTAAAAATAATTTACTTAGTAAAAAAACCATTTATGTATCATTAGCATACACCCACAATATTTAATGTAGTGAGGGTATAATGGGAGCTATACATTTGAAACACATTTGCTGTTTAAAAATAATCTCACTGAGTTGGGGTATTATAACTCAGTAATAAAATACTTTCATTGCATACAAGATCCTAATTTTGACACCCAGCTCTGAAATGAATTAGAGGAGAAGAGAGAGGGAGAAAGGGAGAAGGAGAGCGAGGGGTAGAGAGGGAGGGAGGGAGGGCAGCAGGGAAGAAAAGAAAAACTAAGACTAGGACAGATACTTAGAAACTGCTTCTGTCCCCACTTCAGATGAGTTCTCAAATGGTACCCCGGCTACGACGCTTCCAGCAAGTGTGTCCAGCCAACAGAACATTGAATGATTTCTGTGAGAGGAGAAAAACACGTCACTGATGTTTAGTATAGAGTTCCCAACTCGGAAGCAGCTGCCTGGAATTACTGAGCAGCAGCTGGGCGTGGACATTTCATTCTCTCTCTGAGTTTACTTCTTTCCCAGCACCAAGCTGAAAGATCCCAGAACATCAAGATTAAAGAATTTTTGTGGCTGTTGTTAGTTGTTTCCTTTTGTTTTTCTTATCAAAGTTTCAGTCTCTAATCCTGATGGATTTTATTGGTGATTGAATTCAATCTGTAGGGCACTCCGAAGAGGGGTGAGAGGGGTGGGTGGGGGGACCCAGAAGTTCTAACTTTCAAATCATCAGCATTGGTTTTCTGGCTGACCAGTCCCCTTCCTGAGCAATCTGGGAGTCCCTCATGCTGGGGCATCTCATTAGCATACAAAAGATGTTCTCCTCACTGAAGAGATTTCTAAAGTTTTAGGAGCAAAGTTATCAGAACCTGAGCCAAAATGTATTTGTTCTTTATGATACTGCAACTTCACTTGAACAATACAAAAATCTGCTGCAGCCTTGTGACTTAACAGGTCTTGAATCTAATTTTTCTCCTTCCTGTTAGGCATGGAAATGAATGGATAGTTTGTTGCAATCACTTTGTTGTGGTAAATTTGTCCGACTGCCTTTACAACAATTCAGACATGTTTGTCAGAATCTTTAAATGAACTATGCCACCTGGGGGACAAGGGATGGGAGAGGGAATCTGAGGAAAAGTGAAGGAAGGTGTGGCATTGTCCAGAAAGAATCGTGCTCATTACCTGACTTGTTAAATGGCAACCCCTCTGTACAACACCTTAATAACAACAATAAAATTATATTATATTATATGCAGTATGAGTATTTTTTTGGGGGTCGGTCGTGGGGCTTGAACTTTGGGCTTGGGTGCTGTCCCTACACTCTTCAGCTCAAGGCTAGTGCTCTACCGCTTGAGCCACAGCACCACTTCCAGTTTTCTAGTGGTTTATTAGAGATAAGAGTCTCACGGACTTTCCTGCCCAGGCTGGCTTTGAACATCTATGCTCAGATCTCCTGAGTAGCTCGGATTATAGGCATGAGCCACCAGCGCCTGGCCTGGATGAGTATTTTATATGTACCATTACTACTTTTCTTTTTTTTTTTTTATTGTAAAGGTGAGGTGCAGAGGGGTTGCAGTTACATAAGTCAAGTAATGAAAGTACAAGGTCATGTCGAAAACGAGCTTTACAACGTTGGTGGTGGGGGAGGGGGGAGGTTTGGGGGGGTAAGGGGGAGGTAGGGAAGGGATGTGAAGGGTAAACAAAGGAGGAGGCTGCAATGCTTGATAAGAAATGTATACATTATCCTGCCCATGTAATTGTAACCCCTCTGTACAGTATGTTCACAAAAAAAATAAAATTAAATTAAAAAAAAAAGTCAAGTAATGAGTACATTTCTTTTTTTTTTTTTTTGGTCGGCCATGGGGCTTGAACTCTGGGCCTGGGCGCTGTCCCTCAGCTCTTCAGCTCAAGGTGAGCGCTCTACCACTTGAGCTACAGCGCCACTTCCAGTTTTCTGGTGGTTTATTGGAGATAGGAGTCTCACGGTCTCTCCTGCCCGGGCTGGCTTTGAACCGCGATCCTCAGATCTCAGCCTCCTGAGTAGCTAGGATTACAGGCGTGAGCCACCAGCGCCCGGCTTTACATTTCTTTTTGAAGTGTCACCCCTCCCTCATTTTCTCCAAGGTTTTCCCTCCCCAACCCCTCTTTACCCCCAAGTTGTAGAGTGCATTTCCAATGCAGTGTCTAGTGAGTGTCACTGATGAATTAGTTCACCCTTTGTCCCACTGTTTCTGTGCTTCCTCTTTCCTTCCCCAAATCAGATAAACTTACATATGAGACAAATGGTACAGAAATCACAATCAGCAACAAAAGGAAAAAAAATCAGAAGAAAAAGAACTGCAAATAGTACAATATAAAATCTCTTGTTTCCATTTCTTGGAGTTCATTCTGATATGCATCATTTTATATGATCATATACACATACTGAGCTCTTGAGATCTTTAAGAATATCCTCTTTTATGTCCCTCCCCCCCCATAACCTCTGCTTTCACTGTATTTGATGTTGGTATAATTGGTGGAGGGGAAGGGCAAAAATAAATTGTTTAAATAGGGATACAGGTGGACCCATTGCAACAATGAGATGTACAAGTCGTTATGTCCAAAATGAACTTTACAACTTTGGTGGGGGGAGAGGAGGAGGGTTGAGTGGGGGGACAGGGGGGAGGATGGGATGGGAAGAGGAAACAAAGGAGGAGGCTACAATGCTTGATGAGAAATGAACTCATTGTCTTGCCCATGTAATTGTAACCTCTCTGTACAGTATTTTCACAATAAAAAAAAAAAAAAGAATATCCTCTTTTGGTCTCACTGTGTGAATGTTTAGAGTCCTGTTTAATCAATGATGTCCAAGTGTAATTTTCTATCTTTTACCATCGATTGGATTCACTTGTAGATTGGTAGGCACATTCTAATTATTACAAATGAGGGAAAACATGCAGCCTTTGTATTTTGGGTCAGGCTTACTTTGCTTAATATAATGTTTTCAAGTCTTTCTATTTCTTTATGATTGAGACAATGTCATTCTTTCTGATGGAAGCATAGAATTTCATTGTGTGTGTGTATGTATATACCCCCACAGATATCTATCTATCTATCTATCTATCTATCTATCTGTCACATTTTCTTGATTCATTTGTCCACTGAGGGGCATCTGGGTTTGGTTCCATATCTTATCTATGGTAAACAATGCTACACTGAGCATGGTTGTGCTGGTGGCTTTAGTGTGGCTTGCTTTGTCGTCATTTGGATAAATGCCCAGAAGTGGGATTGCTGGGTCATAGAGAAGCTCTATGTTTAGTCTTTTGAGGAACTTCCATACTACTTTCCAGAGTGGTTAAACAAGTTTACTACCAACAGTATAGTAGTATTCCCTTTGGGCCACATCCCCATCAGCATCAGTTATTGTTAGGTTTCTTGATAATGGCTATTCTAACTGGGGTAAGGTGGAATCACAATGTTATCTTGGCTTGCATTTCTTTTATCAGAGCTGTTGAGTATGTTTTCATGTGTCTATGGGCCATTCTTATTTCTTCTTTGGAGAAATCTCTTTTTTAATCTTTAGCCCATTTATTAATTTGGTTGTTGTTTCTTTGAGGATTTGTTTTGGGGAGGTTTAACTTTTGAGCTCTGAGTATATTTTAGATATGAGGCCCTTGTCTGATGCATAGCTAGTAGAGAGCTTCTCCCATTCTGTGGGCTTTTTATTTATCTTGCCATGCAGAAATTCTTCAGTTTGATGCAATCTTATTTATCCAGTCTTTCTTTGACTTGTTATGGTTCTAAGCCTTTATTTAGGAAATTTTGACTTGTGCTATGGAGCTCTGTGTTTCCCCTATCCCTTCCTATAGTTTTTGCAGGGTTTCTGGTCTTACATTGAGGTCATTGATCCATTTGGAATTGGTTCTGGTGCATATATAAGGATCTAGCTTCAGTTTCCTGCAGGTGTATAGCCAATTCTGCCAGCACCATTTGTTGAAGAGGCTGTCTTTCTTCCATCCTGTATTTTTGACTCTCATCAAATATTAGGTGGCTATAGGTCTGTGGGTTCATTTCTGGGTTTTCTATTTTAGTACATTGGTCCTCAGGCCCATTCTTGTGCCAGTACCAAACTATTTTTATTACTATGACTTTGTAATAGAGTTTGAAGTTTGGTATTGATATTCCTTCAGCACTATTCTTCCTGCTAAAGATTGTTTTTGCTATTCAGGGTCTTCTATTATTCCATATGAATTTTTGGATTTCTTCTTCTATGTCATTGAAGATTGTTGTTGGGGTTTGCATTGAATTTGTAGATAGCAGCATTGCCATTTTCATGATGTTAATCCTTCCAATCCAGGAGCATGGAAAGTTTTTCCATTTCTTTAAATCTACTTTAATTTCCCTTTTCAGGTTTTTAAAGTTTTCATCATAGAGGTACTTCACATATTTGGTTAATTCCTAGGGTTTCATTGGAGGCAAGAGGAGAGTTGGTGTGTTTCTGAAGGCTGATGTGTAAATTACAATTGAGACTGAGCAGAAACCAGAATCCATGGCTCAAATTCAATTCATGATTTGCAAACCCTGTGACTATACTAATATCTAAAACTCTTCTGCTAGCTGCGTGACATTGTACATGTTTTTTAGAGTTGTCATGTGTTGCTTTTTCCTGTAAACAGCTAAAAATATTGGTGTTTTCTAGAATTAAAGAATATACCTTTTGTAAAGTGTTATGCACAGAACATGAAACAAGAATTCCATGAATTCTGAAGTTCTTTATGCATTTTTTCTTTAAATTATTATTGGAAGAATCAAGATAGTAAAATTATTCACATTCCATACATTCCAGAAAGCATTATCTGAACAAATTTGAGAAGAATTTCTACAACAGTCTTGTATGGGTTTTTGATGTGCTTATTTGCCTTCTCTCTCTACCTTCTTAATTGGGTTATATATTATCTTACTCATGTGTTTAAGAGTTCTTTATATATTATGAATAAAAGCTATTTGTCAAGAACTTAAAAAAAGAATGCAGAGAATAATTTTAATATTTCTGAATTTGTATAGGTTTGCTTTGTTGCCTAAAATTGATTATTTTGGAAAATGTTTCATGTGCTGCTTAGAAGAATGTATATTCTGATGCTCCTGGGTAAAATATTCTATAGATATCTGTTAAGTCTAATTGGCCAGTGAAATTATTTAATTCTGAGGTTTTTCTGTTGAGTTTTTTTGTTGTTGTTGGTTTTATTTTTTGGTTTTTTTTTTTGGTCGTGAGGCTTGAATCTGGACTTGGGTGCTGTCCCTGCACTCTTCAGCTCAAGGCAAGCACTCTACCACTTAAGCCACAGTGCCACTTCCAGTTTTCTAGTGGTTTATTGGAGATAAGAGTCTCATGGAGTTTCTTGCCTGGGCTGGTTTTGAACCGAGATCCTAAGATCTCAGCCTCCTAAGTAGCTAGGATTATAGGTGTGAGCTAGGATTATAGGTGTGAGCCACCGGTGCCCAGCTTCTGTTGAATTTTTGTTGGATTGATCTATCCAGAAGTTACAATGATGTTTAAAGTCACCAATGATCAATGTGTTTGGATTTATGTGTGTTTTTAGGTTAAGTAGCATTTGTTTAGTGAAGTTGGGTGCTCCAGTGCTTGATGTATAGGTATTTAGAATTGTTATATCCTCCTGTAGGAGAGATCCCATTTTTAGTGGACATCCTTCTTTGTCTTTTTTCACTAATTTTTAATTTGAAGCCTATTTTATCTGATATGAGTATTGCTCTTCTGGCCTGTTTATGGGGGCTGTTTGCATGATATATTTTATTCCAGCCTTTTTGCTTTCATAATATGTTTGTTTTGGTGGCTAATATGTGTCTCTTGAAGACAGCAGATAGATGGATCTTGCTGTTTGATCCAACTAGTAAATATATGTTGTTTAATTGGATAGTTAAGTCCATTAAGATTGAGAGTTGGGACTGAGCAGTGTTTCATAGTTCCCATCATGTTATCCACCTTCTTAGGGGCTGTGCCTTGTCATTTTTTTTTACTATATTTATCTGGCTCTCTGGTAAGGGGCTGTTTCTCTGCCAGTGTCATGTTCTTGTTGGTTTTCTATATGTGCTATGTGTTTAAGTATCTTCTGTAGTGCCAGTTTGGTAGAGATTGTTTCAATTTTTGCTTGTTGTGGAAAGTTTTTATTTGTCCCTTTCTTACAAAGGAAAGCTTTGCTGGGCACACTATTCTTATTCTTGGTTGATAGCTGTTTGTCTTTAAGTTGTGGCATCTCTAATTCCAGGCTCTCCTTGCTATCATGATCTTGGCTGAGAAATATGTAGTTATTTTGGTTGGTTTTCCTTTATAAGTAATCAATCTTTTCTCCTTAACAGGTTTAAAGATCCTTTTATTGGTTTCTATTGATCTTGTGCAGATTACAATGTGTCAGTTGGATGTTCTTTTCTGCTCTGGTCTGTTCTTGTATCTGAATGAGCCTATCAATTTGGATGTTCTGGAAGTTCTGTGCTAGAAGTCTGTTAAATATATTTCCTATCCCTTTGGTTTCCTTTTCTTCACCTTCTTCAATACCTGTCTGTCCTAAATTAGGTCTTCTGATTGAGTCCAGAAGTTCCTGCAAGCATGTTTTTTGTTTCTTGGGTTTGGTTGTAGGGCCTGAACTCTGGGCTGGGCACTGTCCCTGAGCTCTTCAGCTCAAGGAGCACTCTACCACGTGAGCCACAGCGCCACTTCTGGCTTTTTTTTTTTTTTTTTTCTGTTTATGTGGTGCTGAGGAATTGAACCCAGTGCCTCATGCATGCAAGGCAAGCGCTCTACCACTGAGCCACCTCCCAGCCCCTGTTTCTTGGGTTTGATCTGAATACTTGTGTTCTTATTCTATAATATCTAGTCTATTTTCTATGTCATTTAATCTACTGTCAAGACTTTCTACTTTTTTTTTTCCCTGCCTCTAATCGATTTTTTTTTTCACTTCTATCTCTTTATTGAAGCTTTGTTTTAGGTCTTGAATGGCCTTCTTTGATTTGATTTTCTGTGTCTTCTCTCATATCCTTTAGCTGAGTCACTATTTTTTCATTGGACTCCGTTTCCTTCTCTTGCTTTCTGTTTGTAGATTCCACAAATTCCTCTAGTAATTTTTGCTTGGTTTCATCTCTCTCATGCATAGCCTTCTGGAGGCTTTTTATCTTTTCATTTAACATATTTATCAGCAGCATTTTTAAAGCATTTTTGAGAGCTATCTTCTAGATTCTTCATTGTTTATTGCCAAGTTATTTTGTGGGGGAGTTGAAGTTCTTTGACTTGCCATTTTTCTTGCGTTTCTTTTTTTTAAAATGTTTTTATTGTGAAAATACCGTACAGAGGGGTTACAATTACTTTAACATTTTTTTATTATCTTTAAGTGGTTGTACAAAGAAGTTCCCATTCTACAAAACAGTATTTTCTTGTGTTTCTATGGTTTGTTCTGCCCATTTGGAAAAAAGTAAATCCAAATCTACAACAGACATGATTTAAAGTAAAAAACAAACTCAGAGCCCTATGATTGCATAGATATTAAATCAGAGGTTTTAAAAACAGATAGGTATTCCCTTATCTAAATATTCCTTCACTTTTGTTTGAGGAGAGGTATAATTGTACAGCAAAGGGGATTATATATAATTGTAGCCAGTGAGCAAATCTGTTGTTAGGGTCAGTGTAAATCAATCAGAACTGAACACACAGAATGAGCCAACTAGACAGAGTCAAAATGGACACAAATACAGTCAAACTCACAGACAACTTGGGATCAATGAAATGAAAAGAAAGAAGGGAAGGACCAGAAATAAAGGAAAACAAGTTAAAGTGAGATTAAAACAAATAGAATAGATATAATGAAAAATAAAGGAAGAGGCAAATAAGAATAGAAGACTTAAAAAAAGAAAGGAACACAAGAGGAAAAAAACCTAAGACCTAAACTCTAAATATAAAAATAAAAAGTAAAAAATAAAAAATTGAACAATAAAAAACATATAGCCAGAATTAAATATGCACACAATGAAGAAAGAAGCCTAGCAATCACCTGAGACTATATCTAAGACTAAATGGAACAGAAAGAACAAGAAAAAGTAGGTTCCCCAATTTGTTTGGGGGACCTTGTGTCTTCTGATGTCCAGTACGCAGTTTCTTAGTGGAATCTCTGCTTGAGTTGCTGTGATCTGCAGCTGTCCTTGAAGCCAAGATCTGAAGGTACCAGGGGTTGGGCTGGGGGTGGGGTGGAGTTCTTTATTTCACAGTAGGAAATGTCTCTGGTGTTTGTAGGTTGAGATCTGCATTGGTTAAGTGCACAGGGTTGGGGTGTAGTTGGGTTCAGAAGCCTTCTCGATATGGGGCTGTTGATATGCCTGTTACCTAGATTCCTATGCTCAGACCTGTCTGAACCTTACTTATAAATCAAAGTGAACAGATTAATTCACTAATCAGTTTGAGTAGCCACAGTAAAGTTCTGCCTTAACAACTTAGATTCTCTGCAGTTCTTCCCCCAGAGGCTTTGTGTGCTAAAACAGGCAGGTGGCTGTTATGTGATACCTAGAATCTCTGCAGAGCACTTGGCAGTGGACAACGATCAGGGCCCTTCCCTTGGGGGCAGCTAGCTCCTGAAATCACCCTCAGCTTTTACCACCTGTCCAGTTTTGGTTTTTTGTTTTTCAGCGAGATTTTAGAGATTTTAGAGGGGCAATGTCTGGAATGCTGAGCTTTGCAGAGCTGAGGGGAGGGGCTTCCTCCCTGGGCGTGGCTTCCTCCCTCTAGGCGGGGCTTTTGGAGGCTGAGATCTTCGTGGTTCAAAGCCAGCCAGGGCAAGAAAGTCCATGAGCCTCTTATCTCCAATAAAGCACTAGGAAGTCCATGAGCCTCTTATCTCCAATAAAGCACTAGGAAACTGGAAGTGGCGCTGTGGCTCAAGTGGTAGAGCGCTAGCCTTGAGCTGAAGAGCTGAGGGACAGCGCCCAGGCCCAGAGTTCAGACCCACGACCGACCAAAACAAAAATGATGGCCGCTTGGACAAGGGTTTGTGGCCAGGTGCTGCGGCAGCCTCCTCGCCACGCTCACGCCCGGAGGAGGGCTCCGTGCGCATGCTGTGCTTTGGTGGGGTGCTCGCGCGGCCGCTGCGTGTGTTTGTCTCCGCATCCACCGTGGCCGGCCGGGCTGCGGGCTGCTTCCTGCCGCCTCCCGTGCCCTGCTGTGCAGGCTGGTTATTACCCCCTCTTCGGCGTGTATCTCTGTGTAGCTCGCTCGATGGGACTCTCCGGAGACTGATGGGACCTAGAACGCTGCTTCCTCAGAGAGGCTGAGGTTGCTCCCTGTTCGCTTTTCACCGTCGTCCAATAATCCCAGTACTACTTTTATCTTCCTCTCTGCTCATGCCCTCCTCTTTTCTCCTTCCTCCCCCTCCTCCTTCTCTCTCTGCTCTTCTTCCTCTCCCCCCCCCCCCCCCACCGACTGCCTTCTCTGTCCACAGGTAGATAGCTTACAACAACAGATACATTCTTGCATAGGTCTGAAGACCTGCAGGCTGCTACAAGGGAGAATCTGCCCCCCCTTTCCCTAGCATCTGGTGTTGGCATAATTCTTGGCATTCTTGGCGTGTAGATACATCACTGCAGCCTTCACCCCATCAGCATAAGAAGTTGCCTCTTTGTCTTCACTTCTCTTCCTCTTATAAGGAGGCCCTTCATATTGGATTAAGACATTCCCCTCCAGTATGAAGCCATTTATCTTAACTTTTATCCCAATTATGACGCTACAAATACCTTTTTTTCTCAAATATGGCCTCTTTGGCAGATTTGGGCATTAAAACTTGAGAATTTTTTTTTAACCTATAGCTCACCCTACAACCCATACCAACAATAAGAAGGAGATTATTTCTACAGTGCTGTTTTCCTGGCTACTCTTGGAACTTCCTTCATTCTTCCACACGTTTTAATGCTCTCCTTAACATTTGTGTAGGTTCTAAAGATATGCATGAAGAAAAGCACAGGGCAAGGAAGGAATGGGGAGGGCAAGAATTTCTACTCCTTTCCACCTCTCTCCTTGGGTTCCATATAGACAGGATGCAATTAACAACATCTTTACAACAGGAGACTGGAACAATCCCAAGAAAGGGAACAGCAGAGCAGACCACCCCAAACAGGGGACACGTAGCTATAACATGCATTGTGCTCCGGAGAAGGAGTAATCAGCTCCTGGGACCCAGGTCTGTCCCCTCCAGCAAGCACATGGAGAGCAGCTGTACCCCGCAACCCTGTCAGCACCAGAATTGAGGTAAGAATTGGCTACTGCGCTTGGGATGGTTTAATTTCCACAGCTCTCTTCTTGCCCTGAATCTTGTATGTTAACTCTAAAAGCTCATAGATGGGCTCAAAGATGGGACAAAATGCCTTTACCATTTCCAGTGATCTACCCAGGTTCTGTAATAATCTTCACTTCTCTATTTGACACCTTGGGGAAAATGCTGGACCTCCCTCCCGCCCCCCCCCCCCCCCACTCCCCAGTTGGGTCTCTAGTATAGAACTCTGATGATAGTTTAGAATCTCAATTCTCATCTATCTGTATCTGGCTTGGGTTTGTGGGGTCAGGATTGCTGAGCTCTACCCAGGCATTGGGTTTGTGTTTTACTAATGCTTCCCACTACTGGCCAGTTAGTCTTTTGCAGCCCACTTGCCTCTTCCCGACCCTACTCATCACCTGTCTCCTGGGTCTGCATCCAGCTTCTGACCACCACCCTATCTGTCTGCTCCACACCTACGAGGGGCCCTGCAAATGCCACAGGTGCCTTGTCATTTTCCCAATGCTGCTGTGCAAAAACAACGGACTGGAAACTCAGCCTCCAGAAACAGTTGGATTCAATCAGCTTCCACTTCCTTTCCCTTCTAAACTTCTGAGTCTACCATCTCAGTCCAGGCCTGAGATGTTTTTATTTTTTATTTTTTTTAAATTTTCAGTACTGGATATTGAACCTAGGGCCTTGCACAGGCTAGCTGAACACGGTGACATGTGAGAGGCATGGCCTCTTGACTTGTGGGTTCTTTGCTTTTGGACTAGACCAAGTTCACTGTTTCTGTGTTCCACCATTTTCTCACTTTCCTTACCTCCTTTTCACTTTCCTGATAAAGTTCTCCATAGCTTTATTTTAGTGCAGCTGTGTCCCCCAAATTCTTGGCCATGACTTTAGGTAAAAATCTGACAAATACAGAGTACCTGTGTTTAATTAAATTAATTTAAAAAATTAGCATACAGGGGCTGGGAAAGTGGCTCAGTGGTAGAGTGCTTGCCTTGCATGCCTGAGGCCCTGGGTTCGATTCCTCAGCACCACATAAGCAAAAAGAAAAAAGCCAGAAGTGGCGCTGTGGCTCAAGTGGTAGAATGTTAGCCTTGAGCTGAAGAGCTGAGGGACAGCTCCCAGGCCCAGAGTTCAGGCTCCATGACCGGAACACCCCCCAAAAAATTAGCATACAAAAGTGATGTCATCTAGGGGAATGGATTCATTTTTTTCTCTACTGTTGAAGAATTAAAAGGCAGGAAACTGTTGAAGTGTTTCAATGAGAAAACAGCATTATAAGAAGTATTTAAGCAGAAGGCACTCTGGAAACAAGATATACCATGATGGGATATGTCTTACTGGCCACACACTATGTCTGCCACTTTTTTGTTGTTGGTGGTGGTTATGGAGCTTGAACTCTGGGCCTGAGCACTGTCCCTGAGCTTTTTGGCTCAAGGTGAGCTCTCTACCACTTGAGCCACAGTGCCACTTCCAGTTTTCTGGTGGCTTATTGGAGATAAGAGTCACATGGACTTTCCTGCCTGGGCTGGCTTTGAATTGGGATCCTCAGATCTCAGCCTCCTTAGAAGCTAGGATTACAGGTGTGAGCCACCAGCGCCCAGATATGTCTGCCACTTTTTATCTCTACTTACCTATCAGTTCTCTTTTCTCTCAAACAAATTTCAATTCAGCACATCAATTTATGAGTACAACGCATCTTGACCTACACTCTCTTCCCACCCAATAGACTATCTTGACAATGCATGCAATATTGTTATAAAATGTGTGAATGTGTGTGTTCAGTAAAAATAACTCTGGCCTGCCTGCTACAACTTGTTTCCATGCAAAGACTCTACACATTCTTTCTTTATAGTTCCCTTAAAAGACCTGTTTTTATAAATGTTCTGGACAAATTATGTTCTTAGGGAAAACATTTCTCCCCAGGCATTTCATTAAACTTGCCTGTCAGGTTGTTAGGTATTTTATGTTAGAGTTATTCAGAATTATTAGGTGACTTCACTACTAAAAGCCAGGAAGGCTTTGAGTGGCTTCTCAGTTTACCAAGAAATCCCCATGCAAGCTCCAAATTCTTTACAATGGCCTACCCCAAGCTTTATCAGCTTGTTGCCTCTGTCACCTAACACCATCTTAGCTAACACTACCAGCCTCCTTGCTGTTGTTTAGTTACATTAAACATTCTCCATTAGCAGGATTTTGTATCCTCTCTTCCCTGGGTTCCTTCCCACCCCCCAAATGCCAGCATTGTTTGTTCCTTTCTGATGGAGAGATCTCCAAAAGCCCAATGGCAGCAGCCCACACCTCTCAATTTTGCCCACTGCCTTGGTTTTGACACTGACTTTGATTTCTGCTGTAACCTGACAAAGTAGTACCTACTAGTTGTTTTCATAGTAAATGAACACATGCTGGGATAAAACAGATCCGACTTGAAAAAAAAGGTGGTGCCAGGCAAGTCATAAATTTTATGTAAATCAGTCACATGTGGGTTACAATTGCCTAATTATGTTCCTTATTGCTATGTTTCCTGCGGCATTACAGATATAGAAAAATAGATTATTTTCTATAGTACAAAAATCACAGATTCAGCAAAGGTTGATGATAATTGGATAAATTGAAAGGATTGGTTTAAAGTTTCCAAAACTATTAACAGGATTCATTTAATTAATCTTAGTAAGTGGGGAAAGAGTAAATGATAAAAGTGCTGTCTTATGTTTGACCACGAGGTGGCAGAATAGGACTATGATACTCTGCAAATGATGGCTTTCTAGATTTTTTTTTTTTGAGAGCAGTGGTATTAATTTCCTATTTGGTGTTACAGTGAGTATTTTCCCTAATTTACTATCCCATGCTGCAACAGTGAAGCAGAGACAATCGATATTTTATCTGTTTGATTTTTAAAACAGGCTCTAAGACTTACCCAAGGACTAAAACTGGAATCCATTATCTCCAGATTGCTGGACCAGGGCTTTCCCACACAAAAAGGGACAATGTCCCCTTCCTGGAAACTTTGTGTTAGTTCCAAATTTGTCCTGATAAAATAGTCTGAAAAGAAGAATCCTTAAAAAAATTGTACTGATCTTGCTGCTTGAACTCAGAGCCTGGGTGCTGTTCCCTGAGCTTTTTTTGCTCAAAGCTAGTACTCTACCACTTGATCCACTACTTCATTTTGAGTTTTTGCTGGTTATTTGGAGTTTAGAGTCTCATGGACTTTATTTTCCAGACTGGTTCGAACTGTGATCCTCAGATCTTAGCCTCTTGAGTAACTAAGATTGCTGATGTGGTGCATGGCTAAAGTGTGGGGTTTTTAAGCAGGAGGACCTGGGCACCTGGGCTCTATTCCCGCCTGCTATTTGTATTATTGAGTTCCTTAATTCTTATTGGTGAATCCATTTTCTTTTTTATTTTTATTACTTATTTATTTATTTATTTATTTTGGGTCCAGTCATGGGGCCTGAACTCTGGGCCTGGGTGCTGTCCCTCAGCTCTTCAGCTCAAGGCTAGCACTCTACCACTTGAGCCACAGTGCCACTTCCGGCTTTTTTCTTTTTGCTTATGTGGTGATGAGGAATGGAACCCAGGGCCTCAGGCATGCAAGACAAGCGCTCTACCACTGAGCCACCTTCCCAGCCCTGTTTTTTTTTTTTATGGAAAGGAAAAATAACCAGCAGACACTTATTGAGTACTTTGGCAGGGTGAGAGGGGCAGGTGCTGGGCATAGAACCCAGAGCTCAGCACATGCATGGTAGCCATACTTCCAGTTCCCTACTGAGTATGATATGAGTCCCTAGTCATAACTAGCTTCACCTTTATGTACATTTCTGAGGTGGTTTTGTCAAAGTTGAATGAATATTAACATCTTGGTGTTTGGGAATTAGAAGAGCCTTAAAATAATATGGCCTAGCTTTTTATTCTACACACGAACAGAATAAAATCAAAGGTGAGATAAAAATATTTGGGGATATATGGTCAATCATGGCAGAACCAACCATTGAAAACAGTCAACAGCAAGTCTCTAGGACATTCCATTGTCTCCTCTCCTATAATAGTAACTTCCAAATGTGTAAGAGTCACTCTCCTGGCTTCTAGTACAGGGGAAGAATAAATGAGAATAATGGAGTCAGTGAGTTTGGAGAGAGCAGAGAGGTGGGAGAGAATAATGTCGGGGAAAAAAGATGAGGGAGGGCTTCAGGGAGGAAATCTGAACTGAATGCAGAGAAAAAATGAGATACTGGAATCCAAGAAGGAGAAAAATGCCTAAATCAGAGAGCTGAGTCTGAATTTGCAGAAGCTCAAGTTTCCCCTACGGAGAAGTGACAAATGAGGCTAGGTAAGGGGTGGACTGGGTCCAGAGGCCAAGGATCTTGAGTGCCAGGTGAGATTTATTCTTCTTTGTCTCTCAGTGGGACCCATTCATTCATTCACTCACCCACTCACTCATTTGTTTAGCAAATATGTCTCGCTCTGCGGCCACAGGTTGTAGTTCAATGCAATATGGAGAGAAGATGATGAACAAGTGGGAGAGAAGTAGAGAAAGCCATCCCACACAGGCGTCAAGGGACAGGATCTCTCTATGAGCAGTTGGCAAGAGGACCACTCATGTCTAGAAATACTATGAGTCTAGAAAGAGGTTGGAGACTGAGCAGGTGCTGGAGAGGTTGGGTTTTGGTTGTGAGGAGTTTAAGCATGGGAGTGAGAGGTTCAATGCTTCTTTCGTGACAAGCCACTCTCCTGACGCACAGGGTATGATGGCAAGGGTGGGAGCAGGGAAACAATTAGGTCTTGGTAGGAATTTTCCATCCTAGAGTCCCTGGAATTGGAGCAACGAGCCACAGCACCTCTGTCGGAGTGCATATGGACAGGCTTACTAGATGAGAGATATAATCTGAGAGTGAGTTATCCATGATGCATAGGTGAACTGGCTGTGAAGGACAATGACAGTCTAGTAGACTTTGGTTCCAGACGATGTGTCTATGTCTTAATCCCTGGAGTTGGGAATGTGACCTTATTTGTAAACAATGACTCTTTGCAATGTAAGATGTAAATAAGAATCTGTAAATTAAATCATCCCGAACTTTCCAAGTGGGCCCTAAATACAGTGATAAATAGCTTTACAAGAGTCAGGGGCTAGTGGCTCAATCACTTTAAACAAAAAGACACAGGGGCTAAGCTCCCCACACTTATCAAATATTCAGGAATATACCTCAAATGTCTCTTGCACATTTTTGTTTGTTTGTGCCAGTTCTGGGGATTTGAACTCAGGGCCTGGGTGCTGTCTCTGAATTTTTATTTTTATTTTTTTACTCAAGATTAGCACTCTACTGTTTGAGCCACAGTTCCATATCTAGCTTTTTGGTGGTTAATTGGCAATAGGAGTCTCATGGACTTTCTTGCCCACCTGGCTTCAAACCACAATCCTCAGATCTCTGCCTCCTGAGTAGCTAGGATTATAGGCTTGAGCCACCAGTGCCCGGCTCTTGCACATATTAAATCTTCAATATGTGGCTCTAGTCCTTGAAGTGTTGAAATATGGTGCACATCTGTGCATTTGCTTTCTCGTGTCTTGTGTTTAATTATCCACAAAGAGAAATAACATTCACGAAATGTTTTATGTTCTTCTCTTTTAACTGCCTCGACCAGAGACTTCTAAGGCAGAATTGGTTGCAATCCCTTTGAAAATTTTATTAATAGAGACATAGTATGTTTTTAATCTTTTGTATTATGGTCACCCAAATTTATTTTATGTGGTTCATTTGTGCTTGATTCTACCATATTTTCAGTAAACAAAGTCAGCAGTTTTTAACCTCATAAAATATATTGGGGTTTTTAATAGATACAGTTCAATGGTGATTAATGAAGAAGCTAAGTATTAAATCAAAGATTCCTCTTTGTTTCAGAGAGCAAGGAAGTCTTGAGACCCCAGGAGAGATTAATATCTACATCAATTTTAACATAAACATCAGAGACATTCCACTGTGGACACATTGCTTGCGCTAAAGAAATTCTGTGCCTGTGTGTTGCATTTCCTATGTATTTGTGTATGTATAACTAGAAATAAGTCAAAATGCTTGCTTGAGTGTCTCAATAGAGTTTACTGAGTTGAAACTGAAAACCGGCAATTTTTAGTAATCAGAAAACTTTTAAAAAGGAGTGTGCCCCCTGGGTGTCTGTGGCTCATGCCTGAAATCCTAGCTGTTCAGGAGGCTGAGATCTGAGGATTGGGGTTTGAACCCAGCCTTAGCAGGAAAGTCCATAAGACTCTTAACCAGCAAAAAAGCCAGAAATGACAAGCCGGATGTTGGTGGCTCACACCTGTAATCCTAGCTACTCTGGAGGTTGAGATCTGAGTATTGGGGATCAAAGTCAGCTTGGGCAAGAAAGTCTGTGAAACTCTTTTTTTTTGGGGGTCTGGTTGTGGGGCCTGAACTCTGGGCCTGGGTGCTGTCCCTCAGCTCTTCAGCTCAAGGCTAGCACTCTACCACTTGAGCCATAGCGCCACTTCTGGCTTTTTCAGCTTATGTGGTGCTAAGGAACTGAACCCAGGGCCTCATGCATGCAAGGCAAGCGCTCTACCACTGAGCCACCTTCCCAGCCCATCTGTGAAACTCTTATCTCCAATAAAACACCAGAAAATCGGAAGTGGCTCTATAGCTAAAGTGGTAGAGTGCTAGCCTTGAGCTGAAGTGCTGAGGGACAGGGCTTAGGCCCAGAGTTCAAGCCTCATGACTGACCAAAAAAAAAAAAAAAGCCAGAAGTGGAGTTGTGACTCAAATAGTGAAGTACTAACCTTGAGCAAAAGTAGCTCAGGAACAGTGCCTAGGCCCTAAGTTCAAGCCCCAGGACTAGCACCAAAAAAAAACCCCAAACACACACACAAACACACACACACACAACAAAGAAAAAGAAAGAAAAAAGAGAGAAAGAAGGAAAGAAGATAAAAAGGAGAGTGCCTAAGTAAAACTAACCTGGCAGCAACTAACCTGGCATTATATTATCTTTGGTGGCCACATTTATTTTCAAAGTTTCATTTATATTTTCTAGATCTCCTTGTTTGAGATCTATTTAAAGTGTTTAGAGCATATATAAATGGCTACTTATTCATTCTTAGTTTTCGGAAAAGAAAAAAACAAGATCCCATGCATTCTAGATGAAGGATGTATCTCAAACAAAATAAAACACTTAGGTCAACAAATCTCAAAATAGATACCATTAAGTTTTAACCCAATGCCTAAGCAGAGAGTACTTCAGCAAAAAATAAAGGTCAAATCAGTGTGCTGGGGAAGGACAATCTGTTCTGGATTGAACTGGGAACTGAATGCTACCTCATTCTTCAGCAGGTAAATCATGTAGCCCAGTAAGCTGCTCCCCTCGGGTCAGGTAATATCTCTTTCTAAACTAACTTTACTTTTTAATTAGTTCTTTTTACCTGTAGAATTCATGCTTCAGATCCGTGTTTCTCTCTTACTGTTAAAATTATACTGAGAGCTGGGCACCAATGGTGCTAGTGGCTCACATGTAATCCTAGCTATTATGGAGGCTGAGATCTGAGGATCGTGGTTTGAAGCTAGTTTGGGCAAGAAAAGCCATGAGACTCATCTCCAACTAACCACTTAAAAATAGGAAGTAGAGCTCTGACTTAAAGTGGTAGAGTGCTAGCCTTAAGCAAAAGACCTCAGGGACAGTACCCAAACCCTGAGTTCAATCCCCATGACTGACAAAAAAAAATATACTGAGTATAATTTTTATAAACCCAACAAACAACAACAAAATCAGTGCCTGATCAGTTCTGAATGTGTTATCAGGACTAACAGACCTTCTGGTCTAAGAAGAAGTCTAGAAAAGGAAAATCACCTTGAAAATATCAAATCTGAAATGGAATTTCCACAAATACGCCCAGAAGAACCATTTTCCATCATTCTTTTCTTTTTCCGTGTGATGGTGGGGCCTACCCACACTCGGCCATACTGAACCACAGCCCTCCGGTCTCCATTATGCTTTCAGTCATTGAGCTAGTATTTAAGTGCCCCTTACATGGGTCCAGGTGTTGAGAACCCATGAGTAAACCAAGAAATCCAACTGTCAGCCACAGGGAGCTTGAATGCTTAGAGGTAAAGGGAAATGACCAACACTGAATCACATCTTCTTTTACTCCTAGGGCTGGGGCTCTATCTCCATAGTAGAGTATAGGCATGACATGGGCAAGACACTAGGTTTGAGCCTCAGCACCAAACAAATCAAATGCCATTAAAATGATCTTACGATCTTGATCACAGATCAGGAGAACACCTTTGAGGTGAATCCTATACCACAATGCATTACATTTCTGGATTTAACAAAGTATGTCAGTTCATTCTGTTAGCCCACTTATAGTTGATCACATAAGTGATCGCTTTCTCCGTGGCTGAATTTTTATATATCTCCTTACTAAATGATGCTTTTCTCTCTGTTTTACAAAGAAGACCCAAAGAGTTTAAGGCTACCTAGTTAGTGGCAGAGCTGGATATAGAATTTGATTCGGTGTGGGAGCTGGGAAGGTGGCTCAGTGGTAGAGTGCTTGCCTTGCATGCCTGAGGCCCTGGGTTCGACTCCTCAGCACTACATAAGCAAAAAGAAAAAAGCCGGAAGTGGCACTGTGCTCAAGTGGTAGAGCGCTAGCCTTGAGCTGAAGAGCTGAGGGACAGTCCCCAGGCCCAGAGTTCAGGCCCCACGACCGGACCCAAAAAAAAAAAAAAAGAATTTGATTCGGGGTGTGTGTGTGTGTGTGTGTGGTGTGCCAGTCCTGGGATTTGAACTCAGGGCCTTGATGCTGTCTCTGTTCAAGGCTAGCACTCTTTCACTTGAGCCACTGGAAACTCTACCACTCCTGGATTTTTCAGTGTTTAATTGGAGATAAGAGTCTTATGGATTTTCCTGCCCTGGTTGGCTTTGAACCATGATCTTCAGATCTCAGCCTCCTGAGTAGCTAGGATTACAGGTGAAAGCCATTGGCACCCGGCTTATCTTACTATACTTTGGTCATATTAGTTACTGTACTTTAAATTCAGTTGCATAACAGCTTGGACATTGGGAGCATACAGTTACTATCAAGGCAGAACGTTATTGGGGTGGACAGTTCTGAACTGAAGTATGGCACTTGTAATCATTAAATACCTCCTGTAAACCAGGTACTTAGATACTATTTGCTATTTGAATATATGGAGAGGCAAGTATGGGCAGGCCTAATTATCACATGAAGTTAATTTCTCTCTCTCTCTCTCTCTCTCTCTCTCTCTCTCTCTCTCGGCACTACAAGGGTTTGAACTCAGGGCCTCTTACTTGCAGGCCAGGTGATCCATCACTGAGCTGGGATTCTAACCTGAAGGGACACTGAATGTGTATGCATAGTATTATTAGAGTCAAGATTGTGGCAGGCCAGATTCTAGATGTCTAATCCATTTCTTCAATGCATGTCACCAGAAAGAGACAGAAGGACTAATGCAGGGGACATTAGACAACATCACTCATGCACTAAAGTCTTTCTGGAACATTCTAACACCTCTGATGGTCTCCTGCAGGAAGTTCAGTGGGAGATCTTGCCCTTCTCTTTCTAACTCTGATCTGATGCAGGGATCTGAGGTACAGGACCTTCACTAGAGACTTGACCTAGTCCTACCCCAGGGTCATGATGGTCAGACAAGTTGTTGGGTTGACCAGAAGGAGAGGTTCTCTGTTGTGTGCTGAATGTCTCCTTCACTTCCAGTGAAGAAAATGGCTTCCTCCTTCCTCCCAGCAAAACAGGGTGGATTGGAAGCTGTGTGGGCTCTGCCCAAAAACACACACAGGGAAGATTACTCCTTAAAAAAAAAAGTTTGGGGCTGGGAAGGTGGCTCAGTGGTAGAGTATTTACCTTGCATGCATGAGGCCCTACGTTCGATTCCTCAGTACCACATAAGCAGAGAAAATAAGAAGTGGTGCTGTGGCTCAAGTGGTATAATGCTAGCCTTGAGCTGAAATGCTGAGGGACAGCGCCCAGGCACAAGCCCCACAACTGACAAGAACAAAAATAAAAAACTTCTTCAAGACTTTTAGTCATCCTTTTAGGAAGATTTTCTGAACACTTGCTGTGTGAGAGGCCCTGTGGAAGGTGGGGCTGGTGGCACTCAGGCAATGCTGTGCACATCAGAAATGACAAGAAATCACCAGAAGACTAAATTTTAATAAGATTCAAACAGTAAAAGTGAAAGAGTAAGCACACGGTGGTTCATGCCTATAACCTCAGCTATTCAGGAGGCTGAGATCTGAGGATCAAAGTTCAAAGCCAGTGTAAGTAGAAAAGTCCATGAGACTCTGATCTTCAGTTAAACAGCAAAAATCTGAAAGTGGAGGTGTGACTCAAGTGCTAGAGCACCAGCCTTGAATGGAAAGAGCCAAGTTGAAAGTGTGAGGGCCTGAATCCAAGCCTCAATACCAACACACACACATACACATACACATGCATGCACACACACGCATGACTATATTTACAATAAAATTAGAACCCCCTCCAGGGGGGGGGGCAACCAACCTTGTATTGTGGAACTTACGTATTTTCCTTTCCTTCCTCCCTGATTATAAATGTACCCTCACTCTTCGATATGGACCAAAACCAAGATCATGTTTGTAGAACAGAAATTAATTTCAGCAGTGATCTTCTCATTTGAGAGGCACAGCAGTTTACCCATATCGACGCTAAATACTAAAATGAAGAATAAGTCATTTTTTTCCTACTTGGAAGGCTGAGAACAGGAAGATCATGGTTCAAGGCCAGCCTCGGCAGAAAAGTTCATGACATTACTTCCATCCCAAGCCACAGCTGGTTGCAGTGGTTTGCATCTATCATCCCAAACTTCACGGGAGGCAGAGATTGGGAGGACTGTGCTTCCAGGCCAAGTAGTGTAGAACAACAAACAAACAAACAGCAACAACAAAACCATGGGGCTGGGAAGATGGCTCAGTGGTAGAGTGCTTACCTTGCATGCATGAGGCACTGGGTTCAATTCCTCAGCAGAAAAAGCCAGAAGTGGTGCTGTGGCTCTAGTGGTAGAGTGCTAGCTTTGAGTGGAATTGCTGAGAGATAGCACCCAGACCCAGAGTTCAACCCCACGATGGACAAAAAACAAACAAGCAAACAATAAACCTAGGAATCTCTGTCTCCAGTGGTATGTACTCAGGACTCTAGCTAAGATGGGAAGTTTGAAGGATGTAGATCGAAGCCTAAGGGTGCGATTCATTCTAACGTGAAGTCTTTTGCTTTTATTTCAAAATTGGCAAAAAAAAATATTAAGACGTCTTAGGCTGTTATTTATTAATTACCTAACAGTATTTTTTAATATGGAGAAATTCTCTATTACTATTTCAGGAAGAGAGAATATATTATTATTATTATTTCTTAATGGCCTGGTTAGCTTTTTTAAGATGGAGATATAGCTCCCTGCTTTTTCCTGCAATTCTGCACACATTATACCGCACTGCGGGGGATGCAAACCACAAGGCTAACTTCACTTTGGGGGCAGATGTTGGCCACATGTAGATTTTCATGAGCATGCACTCATATGCTGCGTCAATCCCCACCCCCAATTCTCTTCTGAAGTGTTTCTGTGTGGTTTCATGACAGAGATAGTTTAAGTCTTTGTTTAGGCATCTCAACCCAAATTTCTTGCTGTGGGTATCTACTACTATTTGTGTGTGTGTGTGTGTGTGTGTGTGTGTGTGTGTGTGTGTGTGTGTGTGCGTGCATGTGTGCGCGTGCTAGTCCTGGGCTTGAATTCAGGGCATAGGCACTGTTCCTGAGTTTTTTGTTGCCCACAGTTGGCACTCTATCATTTGAGCCACACTCCCTGAGTGGACAAAAGTGCTCACAATGGAACTTCAGGTTAGCTTTAGGAAATAAAGAGATTTATGTTTCAGGCAAAAGGCTGAGTTTTTTTCCCCATAAACATTTATAGATATAAGTGTTATACCTGAGTGCTTTTGATCTTTTTTGGGGGGGAGGGGAGGTCCCCCTGAGTACAAAATAACATGTTATAATTCATAACACCTTTTCTATGGTCTTCTCCCAGATCAAATTCAGAAAACAAAAAACCAGGAGAAATCAGAGAAGGGGCCAGTTCTCTGGGGAGGCTGTGGAGAGGGGGAGAAGGCAGAGTCCTGCAGGCCAGCCTTCGGCTACAGGAACAGCACCCCCTGGGAGCTCATTCTTTTTAGAGCTCAGACCAGGGGAATCCCAAGAGATTTCACTGTCCCTGAAATGGCAGCGTTTTCGTGCTTCATCAGAATCCCCGTGGAAGGACAATGGAAGCTGGATAAGGGAGCCATTATTTGGAGGCTTCTGCTCTGTCTTTGCAGGAACTTGGAAGTTACAATGGGGAAACTTACTGAAGATTTTTATTTCCAATTTCTCCAAGCAATATCCCAGGTCTGCGTCGTGTTGGTATAGACTTTGCCTTGCAAACAGGTTCATCTGAGAACTCCCCTCCTCCCCAACTCTGTTAATTGGACATTTGCCAGCTGCACATTTTTATCCGTGAAAAGGAAATTCTACTTTGAAATATAGATCTAGGAAATGTGTTTTGAAAATGATGGCAGTTGATAACGATACCATATAAAACACTTGTAGATACGAATTGAATCGGTAATGATTGGTCAGCCAAGCAGAAAGCGCCATAATGCACAAGACAGTGTGCTGTCACAGAATGTTAGAGCAACATTTGGTTTGTGTTCTGTCACACACTTGTAAATGGGATTGTGCAACAGCCCTCAAAGGTGTTGGCTGTATTAGACAAACTTTAAGTTAGTGAACAGTTTGGGGTAAAAGGACTCCACTTTTAGGTGTTGGTGATAGGGTAACATTTCTCCTAAGCAAACTTTTGTTTCTATCTTTTGCAACTTTTAAAGAACTGATTAAAAAAAAAACCACCCAACAATCCACAACCCAAACTTCTCTCTTCAGGTGTGGAAAAGGGTTCACTTTTGCCTGTTACACGATGTTCAGGCCCAGACAGAACACACACTGAAAGATTGATATCTGGCACTGACAATTGCTGGTTGTGAGGCCCAGAGCTAGTTTTCTAACCTCTCTGTGCAACCTTTTCTAATGTCAAATGCAGATAACATAGTCATTATAGATTTAATGAGTGAAAGTCAGCAAAGCGTGAAGCATGTGCTACTGTATTAGGACTTAAAGAAAGAGAAATAATCAGATGGCTTTAAAAATGATTTGGTCAGCTGGGTGCCAGTGGCTCAGGCCTGTAATCTTAACCACTCAGGAGGCTGAGATCTGAGGTTTGCGCTTCAAAGCCAACCAGGGCAGTCTATGAGACTCTTATCTCCAATTACCCCTCCCCCAAAAGCTGGAAGCAGAGCTGTGGCTCAAGTGGTAGAGTGCAAGCCTTGAGCAAAAAAGCTGAGTGTGAGGCTTTGAGTTCAAATTCAGTGGCATGTGCGTGCAAGCGCACGCGTGTGTGTGTGCGCGCGTGCACACACACACACACACACACACAACCCAATATGGTCTTTTAGAAGCCTATGGTCCTTCTTTCTGTAAGGGGCAGTTTAGTCTATGGTGTTAATTTTCTGTGAGTTTGTCCACTTGTCTGCTAATCAAGGAGCGCTGGAGACATGCTGTTTGCTATGAGTCACTGTAAAAGAGGACGTCCACACCTAGACCACATGGCTCCTTGGGAGACAAGGGGCCTCTGCCTCCAAACATCTCCGATGCAAGTTAGATAAGGTGCACTGCTTTATGTCAGCGCTCTGGGGACAAGTCTGCTCAAGAAAAAGGATTTACTAGAACAAACGATCAAGGTAGTGCTTCAGACCAAAGGGAAGCTAGTAACAAACACTGTAACCTGGAACCTAGTTCCAGATGAAACCAATGAAAGGAGATAAGCCATCCCATAGAAAGGGTCTAATTTTTCCATTAATCAAAAGTAGGGAGCCAGATATGGTGGTGGACGCCTGTAATTCCAGCACATGGGAGGCTAAGGCAGGACGATCTCAAGTTCCAAGGTCATGGGGGGCTGGGGGGGGGGGGGTAGGGAGGAGGATCTAAAGAGGCATCTCTTTAGACACCGTCAGTTTTGTAAATGCTAACAACATTTCTTGCCTCTTTTCCTAGTCTTCTAGTGAAACAAATTAAATACTCATGACATAAGCTCAAGGTAAGTGAATGTTTAAATCCTAGCCTTTTCACTTCATTAGCTATAATGTCTTGGCAAGTTATAAGGCCTGTTCATACATAGGGCCTACATTTGGTATCCTGCTTGGCATAGATGAATCATTTACTAGATGGTAGTGGTTACTAATCCCCCCTCCCCTTGGTCTGTCTGTCTGTCTGTCTGTCTGTCTGTCTTTCTCTCAGTAAAATGGCATGGAGAGAACCATTTTATTTACAAAGCCTTAACATACAGGATTTAAATGTGGGATTAAATATTCACACCCAGTTCAAGTATTCATGTCTACACTTGAAACTAAAACTTGATAACTTGAGGCATGAATCCAGTGTAATCTGAGCCCAGTCTTAAGGCCTTAAACATAGTCTATACAAAGGCTTAGGATAATTCTACTACCTGGATTTTGTTCCTTTTGCCCTCACATAGTTGGTGCTAAATAAATGGTGGCATCAGTGGTTCATTGAGGGTTTTGCAATATTCAGTTGATTAGCGACATTTAACCTTTGTGAATAAATTCCCAGTCAGGTGGATTTTCTATGTATAGGTACAAGAGAAAGATGAGAACAATGGCTTTCCAAATAATGATCTAAGTAACAGTAGTAACAGTAGTAGTAATAGTAGTAGTTCTCTGTGTTGTGTGTGTGCTGGTACTGGGGCTTGAACTCAGGGGCTGAGTGTGGTCCCTTAGCTTTTGTGCTTGAGGCTGGTGCTTTACCATTTGAGCCACACTTCTACTTCTGGCTTTTTGCTGGTTAATTGGAGATAAGTGTTTTCCTGCCCTGGCTGGCTTTGAACCTCGGTCCTCAGATCTCAGCCTCCAGAGCAGCTAGGATTACAGGCATGAACTACCAGCTTCAGCAAAGTAGTCATTTCAGACAGCTCTCCAATTCCATTCTCCGTCGACGAAGGAGCAGAGTAGTCGTTCAGGAAGAACTCTCCTAGGCCAAACCTATCATTTTACACAAGACAGAAGCTGAAGAGACTAAGCCATTTGTTCACCTGGCAGAGTCAGGACGTGAGGCCTTCTGAGATCAGTCATTTTGCCCCTGGGAGACTTTCCAGTTATTTAAATACACAGTGTGAACAGGTGTATCAAGGTGTTGATCTGAGGAATGCATCCACTGGCACAGGTCACAGGGCACAGGTTACAGGTCAGGGGCTGCACAGTGGACCAGACCTGGCCTGGTAATGCTGACATTTGTATTCGTTTATTTAGGCCTCTCTGGTGGTTGGAGGGAAGACCCCGGGGTGGAGCTGGGCTCCGGGCCCGGCGGGGAGGGGGGAGGGGGAGGGCGGGCGCGGGGGAGGAGCCCGAGGCCCCGGGGCCCGGCACGGCCGGCGGAGGGCGCCCCGCCCCCGCGCGCTGATTGCTGCGCGCCCGGCCCGGCCCCGCCCGCGCGCGGAGCGAGGGGCGGCGAGCGCCCGGGGCGGCCCGGCCGGGGACACCGAGGGCTCCGGGGACCGCGAGCCGCACTCTCCTCTTCCCGGAGAGCGAGGGCGGCCAGGCCTGCGGCTCCGCGCGCTCCGCCGCTCCCTCCGCGCCGTCCTGAGCTCCGTGCTGGAGGCGGGCGACCCCAGCGGGGCCGGATGGCGTAGCTCTGCGCTCGGGCCGCGCTGCCGCCGGAGCCCGGGGCTGGGCGGGGACCGCCGCGGGTGATCGGCCCGGGACCCGCTGCGCCTCCGAGGTACGAGGGAGCGGGACCCGCGCGGGGCGGCGGCTTCTGCGGGGTGACGCGGGTTGGGGACCCCCGGGGCCGCGGAGGGCGGCGGGGTCCGGCGGGGTCTCCGCTGGAGGCCGCGGCACCAGCGATCGGGAATTCTCCACGGCCGCTCTTCCCCGCGGGGCGCCCCAGCCGCTTCCCCCCGGGACGCGGGGCGCCGTCGGTGGGAAGCGCGTGCGGTGCGGTGCGGGGGTGGGGGGGCGCGGTTCCAGGACTCGTGCGCCCCGAGCCGTGCGCGCCTTCGGGGCGCTTTGCGGGGCTGCAGCCCCGGGGCGCGGGCGGGGGGGGGGGTGTTCGGCCACGCCCCCCGGGGTGCGTGGGGAGAGTTTGGAAGAATCCCCGCGTGTTCCCTCGGTTCCGGGGGATTTGGAAGCCGGGGTCTGCGGACGTCGTCCCCCCGCGTCCCGGAACCCGCGCGTGGGCCCGCCGCGCCGGAGGCGGCTTGGGGGACCGCACCGAAAAAAAGCAAATAAAAAGAGCTGCGGGGAGAAAATCGCCCCATTTCGCGGAGCTGGGAAAGCCGGGGGCGGGGGGGTCGTGGTGTCCCGGCCCCTCGAGGCCAAGGCGAGGACCCGGTGATGGAAGGTGTGTGTGGCCGGGACGAAGGCAGAGCCGCCCCGCGCGGGTGTGAGCGCGACCCACTCGGGCCGGGGGCCGCGGGGAGCCCCAGGGGGCCCCGGGGGAATCCGGGGGCTGGGGTACCGCGTTTGCGCAGCTCCAGCGCTCGGATGATCTTTTAATCTTCCTGAAATCGGGTACTTTGGAGTCAGAACGCACATGTTTCTGTTGGCTGATGATGATGATGATGTTGATGATGATGACGATGATGACGACGACAGCCACCAGCGCGCCTTGCTGTGTCCTGGCACCTGGCATCTTCGCCGACTGCTTTTTTTCCTTTTTAAAATTTTTACATTTTTTTGTTACCATACATTAATAGTACAGGGGGAGTTTCCTCTGATCATTTCATAAATATGTCCAGTTTCTTTGTTGTTGTTGGGCTTGTACTGGGGCTTGGTACTGGTACTCAAGGCTTTGTACTCTTTCTTGTCTCTCAAGCCTGGCACTCCACCACTTGAGCCATACCTCCACTTCTAGCTGTTTGCTGAGTAATTGCACCCAAGAGTCTTGCAGACTTCTTTTGCCCATCGAGGGCAAGGTTGAGTCTTCTCTGCCCAAGACCATGAGCAGCTTTCTTAGCCTTGACCTCCGAGTGTCCCTGGTCACTGGAGGGGTGGTGGTGGTGGGCGTTGGGGGTTCAGATTTGTTTCTGGTTTGTTCCTGTGCATCAGTCCATAGAGATCCTTCACCCCTTCCATAGAATCCTAATGCTTTTTGTTGTTGTTGTTGTTTGTTTGTTTGTTCTGGGGCTTGAACTCAGAGCCTACCACTGTTGCTTGCCTTTTTTCCCCCCTCTCAAGGCTGACCCTCTACAATTTGATCCACACTTCCACTTCCAGCTTTTCGCTGGATAATTGGAGATAAAGAGTCTCAGACTTACCGGTCTGGGTTGGTTTTGAACCTCAACTCTTAAATCTCAGTCTCCGGAGTAGCTAGGACTAAAAGACACGAGCTAACATAGCCTTTGCATCTGATTAACTTAGGTGATTATCCATTTACGGATGAGAGCCCAAAGACAGCTCCCTCGAGATGGGCTCCAAAGAAGTATAAATAGAACTCTGCCTTGTGTTCCTATGGGTCTTTATTCTTAATTTCTTTTATGAATTCACCAGGCATTGTTGACCACAGTTCCTTGGCTTCCTTAGGAAACAGCTTGAGGTTGGCACAGGAGGCAGGGAAATAATTCTTACCCCCTTAAGGGCTATTAAAATGGAATTGATTTTGTGCCATTGTGTCAGTTAAAGGATGTGGCTCTGTTTCTTGATGTTCTCTGCCTTTGGCTTTCATTCTGCATTGTTTAGCGGTTCAAGGCTTCAGTGTTTCTCCCTCCCCCCTCCCCCATTTAATCTGTCTTTGTTGTTTGTCAATTTTAATTTTTCCTGTTGTGATAGAACCTGACCATTGCCTAGCAGCTTAGCTCCACTGTGGATTCAGCTCATGTTTTCCAATGTGAAGATCACCACCAAATTGCTTTTTGAACTCCCCAGCACTTCAAAGGCAAAATCCCTGGAGAGTCATTGTTAGGTTTCCATGATCAGCCAACAGGGGGCGCACAGCATACTCTTGATGTCTAGCGGGCACCTAAACCTGTTGGTGGTGAAACTTACATGTTGAAAGTGGAAAATGTGGCTTTATCTAGCAGAATAACCAAGTTGCTTTCTGAGTTTGCATTGAAGAACTGGGTTTAATTTCAACTAATTAAAGATGACCTTGAGGGAAGGGTCTGTATGTCGAAGGGTCTGTATGGTGGACTGGACAGATATTGAAATACACATTACAGGACTGGGGATGTAGCTCAGCAGGAGAATGATGGCTTAGATATATAATGTCCTGGGTTCCCCCTCCCCCCACCATTTATTTTCCTTAAAAGTCTGTAAGTAAACTATTTCTTTTGTAGTTTGAGTAATTTTTCAGGTCCCTACCTCCTTCCCTTCCTCCCTCCTTCTTGTTGAACCCAGGACCTTACCATCTACACAAGTGCTCTACCACTTGAGCTTGGCTTTTCTAAGTGTAAGATTATAAAGGATTATTAACTTAAACTACAATTCAATTACTATGCATTCTTCAGAGATGTGTGTTTTAGTAGCAGGTTGACTATCACTAACAGAAATGCTAAGTATCAAGACGTGTTCTAATTTCTTCGGACTCTGGAATATATGCACATACCTAATAACGGGGAGGTAACCCAAGGCTAAACACCAAGTTTGTATTTCACATATACCTTATAATGTAAAAGTACTTTCATGCAGTAATTTTTGGTGCCCCTAAGTCCTGGCTCCCACCTGTCACATGAGGACAGGCATAGAATTTTCCATTTGTGTCTGTTTGGTGCTGAAGTGTAGTATTTTGGAGCATTTTTGATTTTTGATTATTGATAGAATTAATTTGCATAGCAATAGTTTGACTTTCATCTGATATCAGTGCCGGCATCTGTGATGTGTGCATGGACAGGCAAATCTGTCTATAAAACATTATCAACATGGAAGAATTCATAAACATGGAAAAGTCAGTCAAATAGATTTTGGAAAAAGATTTTTTTTTTGTCGGTCATGGGTCTTGAACTTTGGGCCTGGGCACTGTCCCTGAGCTCTTCAGCTCAAGGTGAGTGTTCTACCACTTGAGCCACAACATCACTTCCTGGAAAAAGTTTTTCTAATCTTGATAGTTTGGTGGGCCAGTTTCTTTACTTATGTATCATGTAGTATTATTTTAAAATAACTGTCCTGTGTAGCCACTTCTTTCCGTATTGCAGCATTTTACTTAAACAGGAGTCACTTTTACGTAGGAGCTCATTTAGTTTTAATTTACAAGTGTTTAACATCTCACTACCATGCCTAATCTGGTTTTAGAGTTTGTCAAATTAGCGTCCTCACTTGGTTCTCCAAGTGCTGGGAGCTACAAAGGTGTAAGCTTGTTTAGGGAGTTCACCTCCAGCCTTTAAGGACTGGTTAAATTAGTTTTTTGAAGCTGTTGTTCCATTCTATTTAAGACTCAAAGGAATTAATCGTTCCCTTTTACATGCAAATTTGGCTGTGTAGTGTCTCTTAGTCTCCTAACTCCAGGGAAAGAAAAAATATCCTTTGACATCACTACTGTTTTCTTTCCTAGTTAAGTCACCAGTTTCCTAGGATCCTAATTGCTGAAAGGTTCAGATTTTGTTTAAAACCTCCAGTTAGAATTTGAGATTTGCGCTTGCATTGAAGAACTAGGCTTAATTTGAGCTAATTAAAGATGACCTTGATGGGTCATAGGGTCATTTATAGAATATTCTTCCTGGATGATTGAATATTCTTCCTGGATGATTGAGCTGTGTTGATTTTGAATTATTCATTCTTGGTCAGTCATTTTCAAATGGTTTTTCTTTGTCTTTTTATGCTATGGAATAAAAAAAATTAATGGTCAGAATTATTAGCTAATAGAAAACTTTATTTTGTATTTATTTTTGGTAGTGGGGCTTGAATTCTCTGGGCCTGGGCGCTGTCCCTGAGTTTTCAGCTCAATGCTGAGCACTCTACTACTTAAGTCACAGTGCCATTTCTGGTTTTCTGGTGGTTAATTGGAGCTAAGAATCGCATAGACTTTCCTGACTGGGCTGGCTTTAAACCGCAGTCCTCAGATCTCAGCCTCCTGAGTAGTTAGGATGACAGGTATGAGCCACTGACGCCTGGCTAACAGTGCTTTTTTTTTTTTTTTTTTTGGTTGGGGGCTTGAACTCTGGGCCTGAGCGCTGTCTCTCAGCTCTTCAGCTCAAGGCTAGCGCTCTACCACTTCAGCTACAGCTCCACTTCCAGTTTTCTGGTGGTTTATTGGAGATAAGAGTTTCACGGACTACCCTGCCTGGGCTGGCTTTGAACCTCCATCCTCAGATCTCAGCCTCCTGAGTAGCTAGGATTACAGGCGTGAGCCATCGGTGCCCAGCTAACAGTGCTTTTTTTTTCTAATTAATTTTTTTGGGGGGGGGGTCCAGTCGTGGGGCCTGAACTCTGGGCCTGGGCACTGTCCCTCAGCTCTTCAGCTCAAGGCTAGTGCTCTACCACTTGAGCCACAGCGCTGCTTCTGGCTTTTTTCTTTTTTATTCTGTGGTGCTGAGGAATCGAACCCAGGGCCTCACGCATGCAAGGCAAGTGCTCTACCACTGAGCCACCTTCCCAGCCCTAAAATTAAATTTTAATAATACAATTTCAGCCAGCCCACTGGAGGAACTTCTTTATGTTTACAAACTTCTTAATTTTTTTTTCTACATTAAAAAATGTTAGCGACTTTTCTTTTTGAAAATATTATTTGAGTTGGGGTAAACATAAGGTTTTTAAAACTTAAAAGCAAGCTTGCAATGACATTAGAGATATGGACACTGAAATGTAGAGTGGAGCTAGGCTCAATAAAAAGCTAGGCTTAGCTGGGTGCTGGTGGTTTATGCCTGTAATCCTTGCCACTCAGGAGACTTGAGATCTGAGGATTAAAGTTTCCAGGAACAAAGGTCTGTGAAAGTCTTTTCACCTCCAGTTAACAGCATCCAGGCCCTGAGTTCTAGCCCCAGGACCAGCACATGCACACACAGAGAATTGTATCACAAATGACATTGAGTCATTAAGACATCTGTGTCACTGGAAGAGAATTAAGTGTACTAAGATCTATGGCCTTAATTCCACTCTTGGAATGATAGCAGTGTTTCTTTGTAGTATTTCATAAAATGCAAGCTGTTGCTAATTTGTTCAGTTTTTAGTCAAGTTGAAATGAATAAACACCACTTGGAAAGGCTATACAAAAAGAGCTGCATCCTCATCCTGGGCTCTGTCCATGTCTAGATTTCTTGTTTTCTGTCTTTTGAAATAGCACATTTGCTTGTTAATTGACACAAGCTTAATTCTTCACTGCTTGCAAAGCCTGTAAGAATTAGCACAGATTTCCAACCATTCTCCCTCCTCACCTTAGAGGCAAGTGATTTTGATCTCTTACTTTCTCAGCCAAATGTGCAATTTTTTTGTATGTGTATGTGTATTTGATGCAAAAGTAATATGAATTCTGTCTAAGGCCATCACTGTCATTTGGACCTTGCTCTACTTTTGATTTTTTATTCTTCAGTTTTTCAGGCCCGAGATGGAGGCTTCACAGGCTGACAACTATTTAGAGGGGATTACAAAACACATTTTTTAAAATTCTTATTTATTTATTTATTTTTGCCAGTCCTGGGACTTGAACTCAGAAATCAGGGAGTGGGCACCTGTCCCTGAGCTTCTTTTGCTAGCGCTCTACCACTTGAGCCACAGTGCCACTTCCGGCTTTTTCTGTTTATGTGGTGCTGAGGAATCGAACTGAGGGCCTCATGCATGTGAGGCAAGCACTCTACCACTGAGCCACCTTCCCAGCCCTCCAAAACATATTTAAAGAGGAAAATCTGTAGTAAGATTCCCCAGAATCCCATCGTTGGCTATCATCCTATATCTGCTGCTTGTCGTTTCTGTCTGGGCAGGGAGTATTATGCTCATGATTCGATGATGTTGACAGGTGCCTCCAGTCTGAAACTGGTCAAGTTCATCTTTTAGAATCAGATACCACTCTGTTTCCTGGATGGTCACAGTGACACCTAAACTCTTAGCTGTGACTCCACTCCGGGGAAAGGCAATACAGGAGCAGCCTATTCTCCCAACCTCTTGCGCTGGATCTGCATGGAAGAGGTTCTTTGGATGCTGTTTGTAACAGAAAACAACAACAGCAAACCACAGTCCCCAAACCCCAGACATCTACAGCCACAAAGACACCTGCTTTCCTGTCCTTCCCAGTGCGTAAGTAATTCAAAGTAATTCACGGATCCATGTCAGAGGTGGTATGAAATGGCAGATGGGCCATTTGTGAAAACACTTTTAAGTGGATTAGTTCCTGGGGGGGAAATCTTTAGCCAACCATCTTTACAGATTGGGGCCCTTGAACTCTTCTGTGGGTGGCCTGGTGTTGGAGGTGGAGCTCTGGGATTCACAGGTGTGAGGGGGTAGGGACCAGGGGGTGGGGTAGAGGGTCAGAATACCAAAGGCCCTGAGGAGGGGCTGACAGAACTTTGGATTCCTTCTTTATTGTTTTCTTAACAATGGAAATGGGATGAATATTCCTTTCCCACTGGGGACTAGGCTTTGTTAGCATTTGTAGTGATTTATGTGTTTTGATAGCGGGATGTTGGCTTTTGGAGGCAAAGATGCATGGGTGACTCTTTATGAAATTTCACTTCCTAGTTATCTCAAGTGTATGATAGATAACTGTTGGAGCAGAATTGGGCTTTCCCCCTTCCCTCCCCGCCCGCCTTTCTCCTCTTTTGGAAGGTCGTCTGAGGTGAGCTAGTGAGATTGCAGGCATGTGGCCCCATCCACATTCACGTACTCCCTCAAGTGCTCTTGGGTGCTTCTTGCTCTGTTGGTCATGGCTTGTCTCGTTCCTGGTTGGCTTTTATCTGTCCAGCCAGACAACCTCAACACAAAACACTTCTGAGGGTCTCATTCTGTGCTATTAGACCCGGTGCAGTTGGCTGGCAGATTCAGTTCAACTTAGAGGGAAAACACTGTTGACTCATCGCATACACATTGAATCCTTGCAGAGTTACATCTTCCTGGTGTGTAGGAGCTGTTTCTCAGCTAAGTGTTTACTCTCTTCTGCCAAAGCCTTTCTGAGATCTACTCTCTATCCTCTCCCCTCTCCTTCTTCTCCTCTTTCTTCTCTCCTCCCTTCTCCTCTCTCCTCTCCTCTTTACTCTCTCCTCCTCCTCTTCTTCCTTCTCTCCCTCTCCTCTCCCTCTCCTTCCTTGTGCTTGTCCTAGGGCTTGGGGCTGGGCACTGTCCCTGAGCTTTGGTACTCAAGGCTTGTGCTCTACCACTTGAGCCACTCTTGTACTTCTAGCCTTTGGATGGTTGGTTCATTGGTGGTAAGAGTCTCAAATCTCATCCTCTTGAGCAGCTAGAATTTCAGTGCCACCAGCACTCAGTCTTGTTTTTGTGACTTTAGGGAGGTTGCTGCTGGCCACCTATTTATCAGCTATCATGGGAAAAACACATAGGCTAACAACTGGTTTTGTGAGGACACCCCTGTATACCTGCTTTGTCTTGACTCCATGCTCTTCTTAGCCACACAGCTACACTTGCCACTCAGCCAGGGGGACGTGAACCACTCCTTACGTTCACGTTTCTTCTCTGTTTCTGCTTCTGTGGCATTTTTATTTCATCATTCGAGCTTTTAAGTCTGCCCTGTGAGGGGGCCAAATAAATTTCCTTTAGAATCTGTTCTACTAAATTCTTAAACAGTTCTCGAGAAAGTATTCCATGTAGGTACTTTGCTGGGTAGGCAGGACTTGAGGTAATACTTGAATGGGACACAGGTGTGTGCACGTGCAAAGCAGGCTGCCACTTAGTTTAAATGGAAGCTAGCGGAGGGAGGAGCTAACAGTAATAAGGGATTTAAATATTTCCTCTGGAATTAATATACATTTCAAGTAGGTAAGGGGTTTGCAAAAGATTTTTTTTTTCCTCCTAATGTTAGGATTCTGTAGTTGGCAACTCTCACAGCCCCAAAGATCCTGTTCTCTAAAAGCCAGGAAAAAGCAGTCTGTTTCTAATTATGTATCACAAAAACTAGTGAAATTAAGCCAAGAAAAAATGATCCCTTGGGAATGGGGTTGCCCTTTTTTTTTTCCTGCAAAGGGTAAAGGAGAAAGAACTGGAGATGCATTTTTAAAGCAATTTGCTAGTTTTTCTGTTGGTGTTCAGATTTTTCCCCCCTCCCCCCTGTGCTCCATGTTGGAAATGAAGAAGACTTTTAGGATTGTTTTGTTTCTCAGGGAGCACCGGGAGAGTAGAGGTTAGACAGCATCTGCTGACAGTAAGGGTCTAGGTTCACTGCCGTGGTACTTCCTATTTGAGGGCTGCTGGGTTGGAGCTCATATCAGCAGATCTGGTCGTTGCTGGCTGTTTTGTTTTTGTGAGTTTTTTTTTTTCCTTGGGGAGGGGTATACTTTTATCATGTTTTGGACTGAAGTCCTGATAGTGAGGAGAAAAACCTAGGGGTATCATGGTGAGAAGAGGCCTGGTTGGATGATGCATGAGTGATTGGATTGTCCTAGATTTTCGTCAGAGCAGCTAGCCTTCCTGAGAGCCCACTGCTCATTTCAGGATGAATGAATGAGATCCCACCCACCACCCCACCAGAGAGTCAGAATCCTTAGCCAGCATCTTCTCTGTCCTCTCCCTGATGAATTGCTGCATTCATTGCTCTTTTTTGGTCTATATTTATTTGTTTCTTTTTTTAAAGAAGTCTCAGCTTCCTCTCTTAAGTTCCTGATCTCTCTACCATCTTCTATTAATGATCGATCCTTTTTTCTTATCTCTTTTTTTTCTGTTGCTGTAACAAAGTACTTGATGCTAGGTGACTTACTGAGAATAAAGGTTTACTCAGCTCATGGTTCTAAAGGTTGGGCAACTGGTAAGGTAACTCCTGCTGGTGAAGGTTTCTCTGCAGAGGCAGACAGTGTACTAGCTCAGGTGTCACAGTCCCATCAGAGTAGGGTCCCCCTCTCAAGGCTTCTTTTCATCTTAATTGCCTCTCAGTGGCCCCACTTCTAAATACCATCGGTAGATTATGCTAATTACAACCTGAGTTGCAATTTCTCCTTTCTTTTTCCCTCTTTTTCTCATTCTACATTTGATTGCTTTGATTTCCCAGCTTCAATAGCTTTCAGGTGTTTTTTTTTTGGCTTATTTTTCCTTTTCGTGCTAGTCCTGGGGCTTGAATGCGGGACCTGGGTGCTGTCCCTGAGCTTTGTATGCCTAAGGTTAGCAACACACACACACACACACACACACACACACACACACACACACACACACACACACACACACACACACGCTGTCCCTGAGCTTTTGTATGCCTAAGGTTAGGTTAGCAACACACACACACACACACACACACACACACACACACACACACACACACACACACACACACACACACACACACACACACACACACACCCCTACCTTCCTTCCACAAACCCAAGGCTGACATATAAGCCTCCTTCCCCTTCTCTGTCTTTTTTTTTTTTAATAGCATTTATGTCTTTCTAATACATGATTACGTACCTGGTTAAAAATCTGCCCTGGACTAGACTATATACTTCCTAAGTGTGGGGATTTCTATGTTTTATGTCTTGTTGAATCCTATATCTAGAATAGTGGTGGCATAGAGCAAGCATTTGGTAACTATTTGTTGCATGAATAAATCAGGAGAAGTAGATCTTGATGAGTTTCTTAGAGCTGCAATTAAACACATGGGGTTTTTTAAAAGGGGAGATACAAGATCTGTCTGGAAGATTCGATTTCTACAAGCCCCGTGTGAGACTCATCAGTCTAGAACACTGATCTTTTGAGTTTTCGGACTTGAAGAAGAGGCCCAGGCGCTCCCGGCCTTCCAGTGGTTTGGGAAGACTGCCATTGTACCTCCAACAGGCCTGCGCTTGCTGAGCTCTCCCTCTGCCTGTGGTTTGCCCTTTAACCCTTCCGCTACAAAGATGAAAGGAAGCATAGCAGTAGAGGAAGGAGCTGGAGGAGAGGCTGTGTGGGGCAGAGGGGCAAATGTCCTGTGGCCTTGACATCCTGCTGTGGCTCTGAGCCCATGCTGATGGTGGCTCTTGGAACCTTTCAGATTTGCCCTGCCTGAGGGCTGTGCTCTGGGGAACATCTTGAGATGGCCAGAGAAGTCTGAGTTTTTTTTTTTCTTCCCTATTGCTTTCTTTGAAATGTTTAATTTAGGGAACCGCCCCCTTCCCCAAGAAAAACATTGGACAAAGGACTTTTGTGCAGTTAGAATCCCACCTTAATTTTGAAGTGGGGTTTTTAATCCTTGCTAAGGTGTTGGAAGACAGGTGGACTGAGCTGGCTTCTGTCAGAGATAGGTGGATCTCTGTCCAGTGAGGGCAGTAACTGACACCCAAGGGCAAGAAATCCCATTCTGAAGTGACAGGTGTTAGGGCACAGGAGGGGTGAAGAGCATGGTTTGTATTGGCTTTGCCTCCCACTCTTACTGAGATCACAGCAGAACGCCTCCTCCAGGAAGGAGAGGAAGGGCTTCTCAGCCTAGCAAGGAAGTCTTAAGGCTTAGGAGAAAGTTATTGCCTAACACCTTGCTAGTAATAGTGCTGCTGCAGCTGCTGCTGCTGCTGCTCCTCCTCCTCCTCCTCCTATTCCTGCAGCTCCTCCTTTTCTTCTTCTTCTTCCTCCTCCTCTTTCTCTTCCTCCTCCTTTTTTTTTTTTTTTGCTGGCACTGGCTTTTGAACTCAAGGTCTTGTGCTCTTGCTTAACTTTTTCTCCTTAAGGCTAGTCCTCTACCACTTGAGCCACAGCTCTACTTCTGGCTTTTTGCTGATTAATTGGATAAGAGTCTCATGGCTCTTCCTGCCTGGGCTGGCTTCAAAACAGGATCCCTAGCTCTCAGCCTCTGGAGTAGCCAGGATTACCAATGGTAGGATTAGCTGGCTAGGATTAGCAGATTACTGTGCCCTATTCAATTTCAGATATTAAAATCAAAGGGTTATAATGGAGTATAAGCAAGGGAGTAGAGAAGCTCAGTGACCTAGCTAGGCTTTAAGTTCTGTGTTCAGTCCGGACACCACCTTGTAATGATAAGCAGCAGAAATCTTAGGGTGCAGAAATCTTGGATGTGAGGTGGTCCGTAGAGTTGCACAAAGATAGGTGAACAGTCCACTTGTGGAGCTGAAGAAGATGTGATCTTTCTTGACCTCAAGGAGTGTGTCCCCACTGCCTCCTGGGTTTGGTGGTCTTGCTTGGGGATGGGTCTGTGTGCCTGGGCTTTTAAGGATGCACTAGCCTGAAAAAACTCTAGAAGCCTGGGCGATCAGGAGAGGGAGGGGGGTAGGGGGGTAAGCCAGGCTTTCTGTTTATTCTGTGGCCTCTGGATCTCATGCCTTCTTCCCAGACTCTCTTCCTTTTCTTTTCTTCTTTTTCTGGCCACTGACACACAGCCCCTTGGGACTTTAATCTTTGGGGATAATACATTTCTCCAGGTGAGACAGGCAGCTAGTGCGATGTAATGATAGCTTTTGATCCCGTGCACGCGGTCTCATCTGATGTTTGGGAAGACCCTGTGGCCCTGGTACATTCAAGTGGTTCTTGCTCAACAGAGTAAGCCCAGGCTGCCGTCAGATTTCAGCTCTCCATCCTTTCTTGGAATTGACTGATCTCCCAGCAGTCAATTCTCTGTACAGCCTCCAGGAGAATGTTAAAAGCCCCAATGTGTGCCCTCTCCACCACACACCTCTTCTTTCCTTTCCTTGTGAATACTACAGCCTTGCTTTCCTCCAGAGCTAGACTCTGGGAAAAGACCCACCCTGACTCCTCTTCCTCTTCTCTTTTTGTGCCAGCATTAGGGCTTGAGTTCCAGGAGCCATGCTCTTGCTAGGCTTTTGCATTCAAGGCTGCCTTGCTACTACTTGCTCCACTTATTGCTGAAAAGTCTTACAGACTTTTCTGTTCAGGCTAGCCTCAAACTGTGATGCTCAGATCTCAGCCTCTTGAGTAGCGGGGATTATAGGCATGAACTACCAGCACCTGGCCATACTCTGACTTTTTTTTTTGAGACAGGATTTCACTATATATCCCATTTGTCTCCAGCACAAAATTCTCTTGCCTCAGCCTCCTGAGTGTTGGCATTACAGGCATGCCCCACCATACCCAACTTTTTAAATCTTTTTAAACCTCCAATCCCTCTTTAAAGGATAATTTTCTTTCAGAGTCATCTGTTTATTTCATAAGAACAAAAGAACAGGTCTCTTTGCATGGCTTCTAGATCCAGTGCCTGGCACAGAGTGGAGAAGATTTGTTGATAGAAGAGATGAAATACAGGAAATGAAATGTGTTGGCTAAATGTAAATGACGCTACCACCTTCTCTCCCCAGCCCTGTGTTTTTGCTGGTTATTTTGGACATGGGTTCTCACTGAATCACTACTAGGGCTGGCTTTGAACTCTGATCCTCTGGAGCTCAGCCTTTTGAGTAGCTGGGATTACAGATCTAAGTCCCTGGTACTTGGCTAGGTTTAATAATCTCTTGTATATCGTCAGATATGTTAGCCACCTAAAAGTTAGTAATTTTTGAACTTTTTATTAGCTCTTTGCTTCTACTAGCTGTCCATTTTCCTACGGTTTTCCTCTATGAGCCAGATTTGCTCTTGAAAAAGAAATCCTGGGGGCATTCAGGATTTGTTTGAGTAGACTTTTCTAGCTAGTCCCAGTATTTTCCATGTGCTCTGTAGACTCAACAGGGAATGAAGGAAGCGTGCCCAGGTCAGGGGCCTCTGAAGTAAACACAGAAGACACTGAAACGAGCAGACTTGCCTGCATCTTTTTCTTCTCTGTCTTAATTTCCTTCTCCTCCTCCGTTTCTGAGCAGGGTTTTTGTTTGTTTGTTTTTTGTTTTTGTATTTTCTGGAAGTAGGCCTTGAACTCAGGGCCTCATGCTCTCTGTTGGCTTTCTTTTCTGCTCAAGGCTGGCATTCTACCTACCACTGGAGTTACACCTTCACTTCATGCTTTTTTTGGGGTTTAGTTGGAGAGAGAAGTCTCTTGGATTGTCTGCCCAAGCTGGCTTCAAACTGTGATCCTCACTTCTAAGCCTCCTGTGGAGCCAGGATTACAGGGATGAGCCGCCAGTGCTCATTATCTTCTTCCTTAAATACATGAAGCTCTTTCTCAACATCTTCTGTTAATTTGTGGATATTCAATGTTTTTGTCCCCTGTGGGCCAAATGCTTATTCTACAGTAGACTCTAGATTGTTCTGTGGTGGTGGTGGGGTCTCAGAGAACCTATTTAAAGTTGGAAAGGAAGTGAGACGGAATGGCATCAGATGGCCTTTGCAAAGTGAGTGTGGTAGACCTCACAGAGAAGAGCAGTTTGTGTTTCCTAGTTTGATTTCAGAGCCCCAATTTCTCAGAAGCCTGTAGCATCCAGCATTCTTCTCACGAGACAACAGGTCCCCAAGTTGTGTGATGTGCCCAGGTCTGGCCACAGATGGCTATCAGCAAGGTGGGGGCCACACCCCTCTTAGTGTTTGGCTTCCCCCCATGTTAGGGTCCTGTCACCACGAGAGGCAGACCAGACAGAAATCTCCTGCAGCTTATTTTCTATTTGGCCACGTTCTGTGATGGAGAGAGTCTTTTCATATAAAAGCAGCAAAGCTCCCTCTTTGTCAGGCGCAGCAGCATGGAGTTCCAACTTGTCTTCCACTTCCTTTGGAGATGTTTTAAGATCCGGTGTAAACTTGCTGTGGTTTGCCTTGGGCATCAAACTGTTTAGCTTGGCTCTGTTCTATCTGTAATTGCTGCATTTTAATAATTACCCAATATTCTTGTCAGCAATTTGCAGTCTCTCTATTTTTTTTAATAGAACCATTTTGCCTTTTTTTCCCACAGGTTCATTCGTACCTGCTTTAAGCCCCTGGATTAATGCAGCCCAGCCCCGCAGACCCCCTAGAATTGCGGATGGGGTGTCAAGGGCTTATTAAATATTCCTTCCAGGCTCCTGCTGCTTGGGTTTATGTCCACATAAAAGGCTCTTTAAGAAGCCATCTCTCCAGTTTCTACAGGACTTCTAGAAATGACTTCTAGAAATGCTAACATTGGCTGAATCAGTGTATTCTTTTAGGGCAGTTTCTCCTGATCATTCAGGAAAATTGACTGTTTTGAAGAAGCAGGGGGTGGGGAGTGAGGAAGTAGAGATAAACTCGTGGCTGTTGTTGAATTTGAGTTTGGAAATTAAGAAGTTTTCATCTCATCTGAGGTATTGTGGAATGATGGTGACAGAAATGTTGGACCTCAAGACATGATTCAAGTCAATGTGGCTTCCGACCAGTTTGGAAGCTGTGTTGTCCATTCAGTTTTTTAATTTTCTTTTTCTCTGGATGTTTTGGTAACACCTCATATTGCAAGGAAGGACCTCTGTCAACTGAACCGTGCCCCCCCCATCCCTTTAGTCAGCTATTGGAATTAGATAATAGTGCCTGAACTTGACTGATAGTTCAGTTTCTTAGTGATCCTGTTGTTTGGTCTTTCTATCGGTCTGTCTCTTATCTGTTGTAATGTTTATTTTGCAATAAACCAGAGATTGACCTAGTTTTGACAGTAGCTTAAGATTTACAGAAGTGACCACGGCCTACTCTTTCTACTTTATCCATATAAATGCCTTGAAGAGCATGGATAAGTAATAATGATTATCATTTAACATTCAAAGCGCCTGGAGGCACTTTTCTAGCATTGGATATATTGTATATATTGACTAACAATCCTCAGAGCCGACCACCGTCCCATTGTGCCTGACCATCTACCTAAATTTGGTAGGGACCAGAGTGGATTCATAGCTAGACAGACGTCACACTGTTACCCTCATTCACATTGTATTCACACAGGTTGTTTTTTTTTTTTTAATCACTATCTTATACCAAGATTGAACCACATTTCCTCCAATACATATAATCATTTAATCTTAAGTCATATCTAAGAGAATCCTTTTGAAATTAGAAGTGTGTGTGTGTGTGTGTGTGTGTGTGTGTGTGTGTGTGTGTGTACTGGGGCTTGAACTCAGGGTCTTGTCACTGTCCCTGAGCTTTTGTGCTCAAGGCTAGCACTTCACCTCTTGAGCCACATCTCTGTTTCCTCCCTTTTTGCTGGGTAACTGGAGAAAAGTGTCGAGTTTTAATGGTCTTCCCTGCCCAGGCTGGCTTTGAACATCCATCCTTGATCTCAGCCACTGGAGTAGCTAGGATTACAGGCATGAGCCATGGGCACCTGGGTAAAATTAAAATATTCTTGTTACTATTTCTGGATAGATAACTCACACAGGCCAACAAACAGAAAACCCACACCCTCCCACCCATCCCCTAATGATCCCGTGGCCCCTTTGCTCATAGACATTTCATGTTACAACTGCCAGGAACCTTCCCATACCGTTGGATACAGTGGAACTTAGATGATTGAATCTCATTTTCCTGTTTCTTCCAAGTGAAGATGATGGCAGTTGGGTTTTGGGGATGATGCTTTCTGGGGAAGATGGTTCTGGAAAACAGCACCATCTTGCCTCACCCAAGGCTTAGATGGGAGCCGGGTTTTATTGCAGTCAGGGAAGAACCTGGCCTGGATAGTGGGCACTCCATAGTGTTCTACTCATTGAACAACTTCTGTGTGTTGTGCCAGACCGAGGTGTACGTGGGGTGGGGGAGTAGACCGGGGGGGGGGGGGGAGGGGGGGAGGTCTGTGAGGGATTGTTAGGACTATGGTGGGGAGAGTGGGAATCTAGGTTAAGCAGACCATTATTAAAGTCACACATAAGACTGTGAATAGGGAGGTTTTAAGAAGAACATTCTAGATTATCTAGTCCAGTATTCAGATGGGCTCAGATGGGTCTGAAAGGCTGGGAAGAGGCTTTCTTCCTATTAAAATGTTGGCTAACAGTGGAGTTAAGAGCCTTCCTTTCTCTTTCTATTTAAAAAAATTTTTTTTGCTGGTCGTGGGCCTTGAACTCAGGGCATGGGCACTGTCCCTGCGCCTCTGTGTTCAAGGCTAGTGCTCTGCCACTTGAGCCACAGTGCCACTTCCGGCTTTTTCTGCTTATGTGGTACTGAGGAATTGAACCCAGGGCTTCATGCATGTGAGGCAAGCCCTCTACCACTAAGCCACATTCCCTGCCTCCTATTTCTTTTTAATGGCTTTTTTTTTTTTAAAAAAAAAAAAAGATGAATTCTCAGTATAATTTAATTTGATCCTTGTGATAACCCTGTCATTATAACATTAGGTTATCTCTAATCCGAGCTGTTTCTGTTTGCTTGCTGGTACTGGATATTGGCAACTTAAGTGTCATTACAGCTGCTAGTACATACTGTAACTGGGTAGATCATAGCACACCGCAGTTTTGATCTGTAATCCTGAAAAATCTGTAGAAAGCCAAAGATTTAGCTAGATGCTGTGTTAGCCCAAGCTGCTGGGGAATGTGAGGCGGGAACATGGCTTGAGCCCAGTTCAAGGCCAGCCTGGGCAAACAGTGAGACCCTCTCTTAATAAAACAAGTAAACCCTGTTCAAAACTGAAGATTTAAAATGACAGCTATAAGCATTTGAAAACTATTTGTGCTACATCTTTGTTAGGTAGCCAGCAAACATCATCCTGACCCCCCAATTGCTTGAGTGCTATCTTCATACTTTTTTTTTTTTTGTTGGTCATGGGGCTTGAATTCTGGGCCTGGATGCTGTCCCTCAGCTCTTCAGCTCAAGGCTAGCACTCTACCACTTGAGCCACAGCGCCACTTCTTGCCTTTCTGTTTATGTGGTGCTGAGGAATTGAACCTGGACCTCATGCATGCCAGGCAAGCACTCTACCATTGAGCCACCTTCCCAGCCCTAGACTTTTTAAAACATCTTTTATCTCTTAAACAGTTTCCACAAATTCTCTTTAAGTGCCTGGAATGTGTCTACTTAGGAAATGATGCTGCTGCATTATGTTTTCTTACTGAAAAGTGTGTGTATGTTTTTTTTTTAACAGGCAATTTGTAAACAGTGAAGAGAAATTTTTAAGGTCACTTTTGACTTTCCAAGACTGCGCGTGCGATCGGAAGCTGAGGTGACAGGAGATGGCCTCCCCCTCCTTCATCATGCTTTTTGCCCTGATGAGCTCCTGTGTGGCCACTGCAGGTAATTTGCATAATAAAAGCCATGGATACATTTTTCTTCACTCTAGAAGGATTTAGGTTCTGTGATGCTTCATGCAAAACTTGAATGTGGACGATCTTTAGGCAGATACAATCTTGGATTACTGTGCAGATGCATACCTTTGTGGTATATTTCACCAGGCTGGGTGTAGGCATTCTAATATCAGATGCACAGAAACCCAGCTCACTGATATTGAGTCAGGTTGGAGTCAAATATGCTGATTTTAAATCCCACTTAATTTTGGTACCTGTATAGAGTAGATGCAAGATAATATTCTTGTCCTTAAATAAGAATTCATGGAAGAATCCTTTTTGTGTTTTCATCTGCTACAGAATAAGTAAGTCTTTTAGATAGAGGTAATGCTCTTAGGGCTTTTAAGGAAGTGTTTATTTCAGATATTTTGTTTATTTGTATTTATTATGCTGGTTATGGGGCTTGGACTCACGGCCTGGGCACTGTCCCTGAACTTTGTGCTCAAGGTTAGTGTTCTATCACTGGAGCCACAGCTCCATTTCCAGCTTTTTTGGTGGTTAATTGGTGATATGAGTCTCATTGACTTTCCTGCCCCAGTTGGCTTCAAACCTTGATCCTTAGCTCTCAGCCTCCAGAATAGCTAGGAATACAGATGTGAGCCACCAGCTCCCACCTCAGATATGTAATATGTAGCATTTATTTATTTATTTATTTATTCATTTATTTATTGATTGGTCGTGGGGCTTGAACTCTGGGCCTGGGCACTGTCCCTCAGCTCTTCAACTCAAGGCAAGTGCTCTATCACTTGAGCCAGAGCATCACTTCCAATATGTAGCTTTTTAAAAAGTAGAGGAAGGAGCTTAGTGGTAGGACACATGTCTAGCACCATGAGGCCTCTGGGCTGCATCCACAGCACTGGAAAAAGTAAAGTAAACCAAGAAAAGTGGCTAAATGCCTTGTGCTTCCTAGAGGACATCAGATTGTGAGACGAGGGCTGTGAAGAATCGAATGACTAGTTTGGAGTATGGTTGATAAGTAATAGTATCAGATCTGCACACCAATGCCTTAGTGTTCTGTGTTGCGGTTGCTTGATATGCTTGGGAATGGGTTTACTCCTTTTTTTTTTTTTTTGGCTTGCTATAATCTGCTTTGTGTCTCTTCTATAAGGAGATACCTAAGAGTGGTGTGTTGGATCAGTTCTGGAGTCTGGCAGGCTCTTTGCTTCCGCTATTGACCTAAATAATTACCATTTATTGAGTGTGTACAGCAGGCAGCTACTGGGCTACATAATTATAGATTATAAAACCAAGAAAGGATATTCTTCTTAATAGTTCACATAATCAGGACTCTGAGTGGAGTATAATTATTTTGCCATTTTATAGGTGATAAAATGAGATCTGGTTAGATTAGGCAGTTTATTCAGTGTTACCGAGCTGGGAGACAGAAGAGCCAGAGTTTACAGCTCTGCCCTTAAGGGATGTGTCATATTGAAAAATGATCCCACCACGACGGCTCCCTCCTGTAGGCTCAGGCCAGGGGCTGTGTGAAGACATAGACAGAATGAGGGACCCCCAAAAGAAACTGCTTGGTGTGACTGGACAGTGGAATGCCAGTTTTCTCCCTACCCCAATTGCAGATAATTTTGATCAAGAAACTTGCTAACTTTGGTTTTTTGGCGGTTTTTGTTTTTGAATGCCAACGTGTGAACTTGAACTGCCCATTTTCTCTATAGCACTGTGTCAGCACTTTCATTTTGTCTCATTATTGAAGTAATTTGCCTTTTTTGTCTGTACATTAAAACAAATCTTAATTAAAAAGGAGAGGGGAGGGAAAGAGAGAGGGTGAGCTTGATGGAAATTTGTGGGTATGATGGTAAGGTATCTAATCACACCTGGGTGGAAGGGAGGCCTTCAGCTCTCATTAGTGCCTGGGTTCAGCTGAAAAACAGAAAGGGAGAAGAAGGAACTTGGTGGGAAAGTGGTGAGTTTGATGACTCTCTATAGCTTTGATGCTATTGATGGTGAGTCAGTTTTGCTTAAGACCTTTCTCTTTCAAGCCATGAGCCGGGGGGGAAGGGGGGGTGAGGGGGGGAGGGGGATATATATATATATATATACCCCCCTGTATATATATGTGTATGTATGTGTGTGTATAGTTGTACATAAATACTTGCGCAGATTCAAAGCTTTTTTGAGCTTTCATATTTATCTATTACTATTAATACTATTAATTTTTTGTAGTGCTGAGGATTGAATTCAGGGCCTTGAGCACACTAGGCAAGTGCTCTGTCAATGAGCAGTAGCCTCAGTACCTAATATTACTGACTGACAAACGGAATTTGATTTAAGTTTTCTCATTCAAATTGCTTAACCCAAATCACATTCCATTTATGGGTCTGATATATTCCATTTGGTTGTTCTTTGGTATCCCATAGCGAGTGCCCTTGGAAAACTTTGTGTAGACCTCTTAGGCCTTCAAGACACCATATTAAAGCTACCAGCCCCCTGGAGAGGAGAATTAAAGGCCTCCGAAGATCAGTCCTCCATAAGGGCAGTACAAATACTAGGGGAAAAAATGTTTTTTTTTGTTTTTTTTTTTGGTCCAGTCGTGGGGCCTGAACTCTGGGCCTGGGCACTGTCCCTCAGCTCTTCAGCTCAAGGCTAGCGCTGTACCACTTGAGCCACACCACCACTTCTGGCTTTTTTCTTTTTGCTTATGTGGTGCTGAGGAATCAAACCCAGGGCCTCATGCATGCAAGGCAAGTGCTCTACCACTGAGCCACCTTCCCAGCCCTAGGGGAAAAATGTTTTTAAAAACCTTATCTATAATCCTAGCTACTCAGGAGGTTGAGATCTGAGGATTGTGGTTCAAAGCTAGCTCTGGCAGGAAAGTCTAGAAAACTATCTCCAATGAGCCAACAAAAAGCTGGAAGTAGAGGTGTGGCTCAAGGGGTAGAGCCCCAGCCTGGAGAAAAAGTCAAGCTAGAGTGTGAGGCCCTGAGTTCAAGCCCTAGTACCAGTGTGTGCTTACACACACACACTTAGGGAGATGGTGGTGGTGAAAGGCCTCTTATTGATAAATGGCCAGGAGGCAAGCATAGTGTAACACATATAGAACCCCAGGATCCTACAGGTTGTGACCCAATGGGTGGGCTGGGTTGTTCATGAAAGTGATTCTTTCCTTCTCCCTTTGTCAGGGAGGATGAAGGCAGGCAGAAGGCAGCCATCCTCTTCCTCCCTTCTGTGGTCCTTGGCTGTTGGGTAGCACGGGAAGGGTTTTGTGCCTTGTGCTGCCTGCTGGCACCATCTTAGATCCTGTGACCCTCGAATGCAAGGAAAGAAGGACGTTTAGAAAAATAAACGTTTGCTCTTGCAGTTGTCAGACTCACTCAGTTTTCACTTGAAGGATGGTTCTACACATCTTTAAAAAATCTTAGCTGCTGCCTCTGAGGCTTGGCTGGGGTCAGGCAGGGCTGTGTTTCCAGGAGTCTTTATAATGAGAAAAAGTAGCATGAAAGGAAAACTCAGGGAAGTCAGTTGGGTTGGAAGGGAGTCTTGGCTGTGTCCCTCCGGCCCCTGTGCCAGGTTACTGAAGGTCTGCCGAGGTGAGTTCTGCAGAAAAAATGCCTTGGGCATCCATGCCAGAGACTGCATAGGACGCCTAGGTCTCTGGGCAGGCCCCATGTGCGCCCTGCCAGGAGCTGGCCTACAATCTGAGCACACAGGGCTATTGAGCAGACCGTTTTCTCATCTCTTCTGAATTTCCTGCAATTCCAGGTATAGGCCATAGGTCTAGGTATAGTTTGAGTTGCTTTCCTGTTAAGAAATCTCTGAAGTCTTGTGTGTTCAGGGGACAGTGAGCCAAGATAGTGGCTAAGTAATGGGACAAATGGCTAAGTGGAAAGGGACAAGCCGGCAACCTTGGGAAAGAGCCTACGCCGATAATCTGATCATAGTGTAATTAGTTTCAAAATGCTTTTTCTGCCTATTATTTCATTTGGTCCTCCCAACCGTCTTGGGAAGGCAGGTGTTATTTTCATCATTTCTAGATTGAGAGCAAGTGATAGAAGGTTATATAAGTGGAATAAATGTGGTAGAGGGTGAGAAAGAAAAGGTTAAAGCATCGGACATCAATGTACAGCCCTATAATGAGAAAGAAAGGAGCAGAGAGGCAGCGACTCCAGAGTTCATGCTTTCTTTTGTGCTGCCTGAAAGGATTTGAAACACTTAGAAGGTGTGTGTGTGTGTGTGTGTGTGTGTGTGTGTGTGTGTGTGTGTGTGTGTGCGTGCGCGCTGGTGTGTGTGTGTGTGTGTGTGTGCATGCGCGCTGGTGTGTGTGTGTGTGTGTGTGTGTGTGTGTGTGTGTGTGTGTGTGTGTGTGTGTGTGCGCGCGCATGCGCGCTTGCAACAGTCCTGGGGCTTGAAGTCAGGGCCTGGATGTTGTTTCTGATCTCCCACTTAAGCCACAGCTCCACCTCTGGCCTTTTTATAGTTAACTGAAGATAAAAGTTTCACAAATTTCCTGCCCAGGCTGGCTTTGAACCATGATCCTTAGACTTCAGCTCCTCCCCAAACCTTTAATCTTGTCAATAAACTTTGAGTAACCTACCAAGTGGCAGGTGTAGCGATGGGACAGGCCACGTTTCTAGTTTTGAACTGTTCCTCTGGTCTCCTTGCTGACTTCCTACTTCATTTCTATAAGGAGACTCTTGGCTCAAACTTAAAAATTGACATGATTTTTAGAAAGGAAAAAAACCCACCACATTTGTTTATAAATTTAGATGAGACAATAAGAAAATTTAACTGCTGTACCCGAGAAGTTGGATTTTAAAATAAATGAATTTATGTATTTGCTGTTGGATCATTTAAAAGATTTCCTTAGTTGCTTGTCAGATCTCATGCCTGTCAGCCCAGGGACCTCAAGCAACTAAGTACAACCTAGGGCTCGGCCCCAAGCCCCAGGTGGTGGAACATTCCATAAAAAATGCAACAATATTTCTTCTTATTGCCCCCTGCTAGCTTCTTCTCTCCCCTGCTCCCCAGGCTGCCCCAAAATATGTTTATCTTGTTGGCCACACATGTGGAATAGTCTGGAGTCCCGTGTGGCATAAGATACTGAAAAATAGAAAGATTCCCCACATGACTGAGGTCATGAGAATGAATGATCTTGGAACACGCCTGACTCTTTAATGGTAAGAAGGAAATTTGGAATGAGATTTATTATGGTACAATATATTTAGATACAGATATATGGAAAACTGCATATCTTTTTTGGTTTTTTTTTTTGTGTTGTTGTTGTGACTTGAACTCATAGCCTGGGTACTGTCCTTGAGCTCTTTTGCTCAAGGATAGTACTCTATTACTTTGAACCACAGCGCCATTTCTGATTTTCTGGTGGTTTATTGGAGATAAGAGTTTCATGAGGACTTTTCTGCCCGGACTGGCTTTGAACTGTAATCCTGAGCCTCTTGAGTAGCTAGGATTTTAGGTGTGAGCCTAGGCACCTGGCTACATCTTTTTTTTTTTTTTTTAATTCTTTTTTGTGGGGTAGGAGATGTGAATGAGAAGAAATACCAAACAGTTTCTACTCATTAGAATAAAACAAATGTCCTTAGAGGGATTGTGTAATTTGAGAGTCTTATTTTGTCCTGTACTGGGGCTTGAACTCAGAGTCTGGGCACTCTCCCTTAGCTTTTCATTCAAGGCTGGCACTCTACTACTTGAGCTACAGCTCTGCTTCCAGCTTTTTGGTGGTTCATTGGAGATAGGAGTCTCACAGACTTTTCTACTGGGATGGGTTTTGAACCACAATTCTTAGACCTCAGCCTTCTGAGTAGTTTGGATTACAGGCGTGAGCCACCAGTGTCCAACCAGGGTGTGGTATATTAGAGGACATTTCTGGGCCTTGATTCTGCAGTCTACCATCTTCACCAGCCCAGGATCAGCTGCAAGGACCGCTCCTCTGCCTGCCACTGGCTTGGTCTCAGCCTGGGGCCTGGCAGGCAGGCGCTGGGGAATTTTACATCTTCTGTGCCTGCCAAACTTAATTAGCTCTAGAATCTGCTATCAAAGGCTATCTGGCAGAGTTTCATTAATGATAGGGGTGAATTCAAAAGCACTAATTAATTGTGTTAGATTATTTGTAAAGCCCTTGCTAAAAAACCTAATGCCTGTAGGAGAAAGTTGGCAGAGTGTTTGTATGGAGATTAGCGTGGACCTCACGGGGTTCAATTGACTTTTGGAATTGGGCCAAGAGGGGGGTTGCTTTGCCCTATTATTCTCTAAAATGCTAGTTTATTGCTCCAGGCTCTGGGCTGATAGAATAGAGTGGATCCCTGCAGACTTAGAGAGCCTGAAGCGCAACTTCAGGACATTTTGTGTGGTATTTTTTTTTCCTGTAAGAGAAACACAACCACTTAATGTTCATTAGCTAAATAAATACATCCCAAGGGCCCCATCTTAGAGAGGAGAGAGGTCTAGTTTATTGTGAAAGAATTAAGGTTTGAAGTGTTAAATGTCAAAGCACCAGCATCAGGCCTCTAAAAGGCTTTTACTTTTATTTTTTTTTCCTCTTAAAATAAAAAGGAGCCAGGCATCAGTTGGTCATGCCTGTAATCCTAGCTGCTCAGGAAGCTGAGATCTGAAGGTTGCAGTTTGAGACCAGGCAGGGCAAAAAAGTCTATGAGACTCTTATCTTCAAGAAACTACTCAGAAAAAGTTGAAAGTGGCACTGTGGCTCAAGTGGTAGAGCACTAGACCTGAGTTCAAGCCCCAGGACCTGGAAAAAAACAAAAAAAGAGTTCCTTGTGCCTAGGTGGGCCAGGAGCAAAAAGTGATTTTTTTCCCCCTCAACTGCTACTACATTTGGTAAACGGTTATTAAAAAGAGCTTTAATTTATTATAAATCCTTATTTTGGAAATCCCTCCAAAAATCAACCTCTGTACTTTCTCAATCTGATCTCAGTCTTCCAAAGCGTGTGTGTGTGTGTGTGTGTGTGTGTGTGTGTGTGTGTTCCTAGGTCAGTATTGGGGCTTGAATTCAGGGCCTGGGTGCTGTCCTTTAGCTTTTTCACTCATGGCTGGCACTCTGCCACTTCTGGCTTTTTGCTGGTTAAGAGTCTCACAGACTTTTCTAGCCATGCAGGCATCAAACTGTGATCTTCAGGTCTCAGCCTCCTGAGTAGCTAGTATTACAGGCCTAAGCCACCGGCACTGGCTCCCTAAAGCATTTAAAATATCTCCATTATTTTAAAGTATGTATACTGTATTGTAGAGTGTGTTTGCTCAGCTTATTTTGGTAGCATATACTAAATTCATTGAAATATTTGGATATAGAAAAATGATTAAAAAAAATCTTAGTTTGAAATCAAGCACACAGAAGTTGAAGTTCAGGACATAAGATCTGCATAAAAGGGAAGCACAACCTTGCATTATTTTGTTACATTTGATGTATTTTATGGGGTAATAGTATTGAGGATTAGCTCAGCCTGGAATTGTGGAAAAATAGTGTCAATCTCTGTGCCTTGAAATGAAGGAGATTTGAATTTAAGTCAAGCGCTAGTTTCTCTTGATGCTAAGGGCAATATGGACAATTGAAGAAGGAAAAAATAGAAGAGAGTGTCAGACTTATCTAAATGTCTGTCAAGTGTTACATAAATAAGAAAGCTATTTGAAAACATCCATGTAGAATATTCCAAGTCCTGAGTCTGGGCCTGCCTCCCACCCACAGGCTCCAGCATTCGTTCCCTCCACTCCCCGTCCGTAAGTAGTTATGGACAAACCCCAGACCAAATCTCACTTTATTAACATGATTCAGAAGAAAAGAATGCTAATGAAAAATTTCAGAGGACTGCACTGAGGCGCTGTGATATTGTCAGATCTTTCTGACCTTAAGAGAGGCCCAACAAAAATCTGTTACTTCTGTTTATTACTCAATCTGGAATCTATTGGGAAAACACAAAGTGAGTTCCTTCCGGGAGTGAGTGCTGGAGGAGGAATTTATTCCTGAGCACACAGCGGCCTCCATGTTTATTCTATGTGAGGCTGGCTGTCCTGAAACCCTGGGCAGCCTCAGCCAGCAGGCCTGCAGTGCTAGCTTTGAACTTGTAACTCTGCTCTAGAGACAACCCCCAGCCAACTTGACAGAGTTGATAAGATTGAAACTCTCAGTGCCATGAGGGATCATGAAAGGTATTTTCAAACTTGGTAGCAAAAACTCTGAATTAATAAATGATTATGATTTTGTGTATGCACATGTGTGTGTGGGGGGGGGTATGGTGTGCTGGGGATTAAACCTAGGGCTTCACTCATGCTAAGCATTTTCTTTACCACTGTTACACTTCTAGTTCTTAGTAGTTGATTGTTACTGTTTTTTTTTTTTTTTTGGTGCTTACAAATATGAGCACTATTTATATTTATTTATATATATTTCTTTCTTAGACACATCTGTTTCTTAGACTTTGGTTCAAGAACCTATTTCAGAGCTCTAATTCTTAAAACTACTCTTCATTAATAATGAGAATCGATGCATCCTATGTTCCTCTCAGGTGTGCCTCCTTTGTCACAGGTGGCTAAGGTCAGTGGCTTCAGTAACTTATTGGCCCAATGGTTTTGCTCTAAGTTGCTCAAGGCTCAGTGTGTACTACAAGGAATATGTTCTTTGATTGAACATATTTTATATGCTCAGGACTAATGTTGAGCGGGAGACAGTCATAGCATTTCTTTACGGTAGTGAAATGGACATCCTTGTTCATTTGGATTAATAGTTAAGAGTCAGAAACAGTCAGTTGCAGAGCCCAGAATGGTATGTTGTCAAGTCCTTGAATTTTTCCACCAAAATTTTTGCTGGAACACAGGCATTTAAATGAGGCTTCTTTTGGAATTTGTAATGAAAGGTTTTTCTGTTTGTTTAGATTTTACCCTTCAAGTGTGAGTAACATCTGAGGACTTTATCAAGGTGAGCAATGACTGTGTTATACTGTCTTACTTGTATTTATTTAAGAAAAGCAGTTTTTTTTGTCATAATGTCAAGATTGATCTTGACATATTAAAGTCACAGATGAACTCTAAACCAGTAGTTCTTCAAATTTTGGTCCAGAAACTGAAACTTTTTCATGGATGTGAGGTCAAACCATCCTTGTAGCAATGTTCAGCTGTCATTTTTGTTGTGCCAGCCTTGCACTGAAGAGCTGTTGGATGGATGAGTGCTGGCCTCAGCAGCAGGAATCAGGAATGAGCTTTCCTGCCACATAGTTGCAGTAACACAATTGACAGTTTCATTAGGAATGTCCTTATTGAAGCTGTAAATGTCCCCAAAGTCCATGTCTGTTTATATTTTGTATAAAGCACTTTTCTATTAATATGGTGATTGTCTTGAGGAAAGGTACATGTGTGGTTTTTGAATTGTATGCTGAACCTGTGTTTCGTGGAGTGCCATTTTACTTGAAGGAAAAGTGGACAGACACATAATGGCTATATGGCTATGTTAAATTTGGTTTTTGGCAGGCTTTTTTTTCCTTTTGACAAAGTACAAAGTGAACCCATTACTTCAAGAAAAACATCTGACTGAATTTGTTGCCAGTGATTTAAAAAAAAATCTTGTTTTTTCAAAATAAATGAAACTTTTGGAAACCGTTTTCTCCATCAGCATGACTCTGGCAGTTTCTCAGTTAGTGAAATGCTTTTCTGATGAGATCAATGGTGATACTACTCACAGATGTGGTTTTTGATATTGTACAATGAAACGTCTTATTTGTTATATTTTTGTAACTCAATGTTTTTGTTTTCCCAGTGGCCACTGCATGATGATACAAAATCATGTAGGGGCAAAGGATTTGACATTCTGAGAATATAAGGTAGAGCAATTTGTTTTTGAAAAACTTTAATTTAGCCGGGCGCCGGTAGCTCAGGCCTATAATCCTAGCTACAGAGGAAGCTGAGATTTGAGGATCATGGTTCAAAGCCAGCCTGGGCAGAAAAGTCCATGAGACTCTTTATCTCCAATTAATCACTAGAAAACTAGAAGTGGTACTGTGGCTCAAGCGGTAGAGTGCTTCTTTGAGCAGAAGAGCGCAGGGACAGCACCCAGGCCCAGAGTTCAAGCCCCACGACCAACAAAAAAAAAAAAAGAAAAAGAAAAGAAAAATTTTCTTTTATTGATGGCTTATTCCATGAATAAGCGTTTTTTTCTCTTTATCACTTAAGCTCCTTGCCTTACATTATAGCCATGGAGAAAATGATCAAAACTGAGAAATTAATCTTGGTACAGAATTACTAACTAAAATATCGAATGCATTTAGAGTTTCTAGCTTTTCTAATGTTCTTTCTCTGTTCCAGGTCTGTTTCCAGGGGTTTGTCTGATATTGTCTCATGGCTAATCTTTAAGTTATGTATTATTGACAAGGATGCCACAGAGATAGCATACTCTTGGCAAGGCATGAAATCCAGAGTACTATACATTGGGTAGGACTTAGTACCCGTAGAATACTGTTCTTCCAGAAGCCTCTCTCTCTCTCTTTTTTTTTTTTGTCAGTCTGCCTGGGCACTGTCCCTGTACTCTTCAGCTCAAGGCAAGCACTCTACCACTTCAGCCACAGCGCCACATCCAGTTTTCTAGGGGTTTATTGGAGATGAGAGTCTCATGGACTTTCCTGCCCGGGGTTGGCTTTGAACCATGATCCTCAGATCTCAGCCTCCTGAGTAGCTAGGATTATAGGCATGAACTACCAGCACCCGGCTCCAGAAGCCTCTCTTTAAGTTAATCATTAAAAAAAATTGAAATCATTCCGTGTTTTGGGAGAAAGTAAAGAATTTTAAGTGTCCTATGCTGTGGAGAATTTATTTATTTAGATGCTGTATATTTAACAAACTTCAAGAAGAAACTGTTCATTGAATTGAGACATAGCATATCTTTTTTAATATGACTTTTTATTATTACAAAAGTGATGAACAGGGCTGGGAAGGTGGCTCAGTAGTAGAGTGCTTGCCTTGCATGCATGAGGCCCTGGGTTTGATTCCTCAGCACCACATAAGCAAAAAGAAAAAAAGCCGGAAGTGGCGCTGTGGCTCAAGTGGTAGAGTGCGAGCCTTGAGCTTGAAGAGCTGAGGGACAGCGCCCAGGCCCAGAGTTCAGGCCCCATGACTGGACCCCCCCCCAAAAAAAGTGATGAACAAAGGGGTTACAGTTTCATAAGTCAAGTAATAAGTACATTTCTTTTTGGACAATATCATTCTTTCCCTCATTTCCAGTTTTTCCCTCACATCCCCCACTCACAAGTTGTATAGTTCATTTTCAACATAGTTTAGTTATGCTGTTGTACCATAATATTAAAGAGGAAATAGTCAGGTATTGGGGCTCATGCCTATAATCTAGCTCCTCAGGAGGATGAGATCTGAAAATCATGGTTCAGAGCCAACCCAGGTAGGACAATCTGTGAGACTCCTATCTTCAATTAACCACCAAAAAAGCAGAAGTGGTGCTGTGGCTTATAGTGGTAGAGTGCTGGTCTTAAGCAAAAAAGCTCAGGGACAGAGCCTGGGCCCTGATTTCAAGCCCTATAACCAACAACAACAACAATAAAAAAAAAATAAAGAGAAAATAGCTACAGATATAGATTATTAAGACTTGTTCTTTCCAATTGCTTACAGCTCTCCATATCTATCATCTCTGAGGAATCATGCCTAATATCTAAAATGCTCAAAAAAATTGTAGTTTTACTGAACATGTACATACCTTTTCCTTCTTACGAAGCGGTTGCATTGTTAGACATTATAAGTAATAGAGATAATTTAAAGTATCTGAGAAAAGGTACATAGGTTCTATATAAAGGGCTTGAGAATCCACAGATTTTGGTATCCAAGCAGTCCTGGAATCAATCACCAGAAGATACCTAGGGACAACTGTGTCTGTGTGAGGCCAAATTTCTTGGTGTCCTTCAACCAGAACAATGTCTCTTAACAAATTGAATACAGAAGTAGATCTGAAAACCCAGCTGTCTTTTGTTAAGCCAGACATTAAAGAGATTTGTAAGGATGTAAAACAGCACTGCTCCTCTCAGTAAATTATGCTGTGTTTCAGAAAATAGTTATTTTTCATGAGAGGTGCCACACTGTTTATGTTACCATGCGATGAGTTTTTTTTCTTTGGGGGGGGGGGAGGTGATGATTGTTGATTTTGAATGGATTAATGAATACTTCAAGAATTTCTTAGCTTTAATTTCTATTGATACATAAAACACATAAACAAGTGTCTTTGGAGTGGTGATTTTTTTTTTTTTGACACAGGCCTTGCTATGTTGCTCAGGGGGTCATTGAAGTATTGGGATCAAGTAATCCTTTCTTGAGGAGCTGGTATTACCATAATTCATCACCATGCCCAGCCAGCTTTTTAAAATATATCTCCATATCTATCTATCTATCTATCTATCTATCCATCTATCTATCTATCTATCTATCTATCTATCTATCTATCTATCTATCTATCTATCTATCTATCTATCTATCTATCTCCACTTATTGGTGATACTGGGGTTGGAACTCATGGTCTTATGCTTGCTAAGCAGGTGCTCTACTACTTGACCCATTTCCCCAGTTTTCTTATTGCTTTATTTTTTAGACAGGCTCTTGTACTTTTGCTTTGGGCCAGCCTAGACCATGATTCTACTACTTCTGCCCCTGACATAGCTGAGTTGAGATTATAGACACAAGCCACTGTGCCTGGCATTCTTAGTAATTTTAAAGCTGAAAAGGATCTTAAGACCACTTTGATTCGAGTTTTGCTTTCTGACCAATACAGAAAACTTTAGCAGTAGAGATTTTTTTCTTTGGATCCCAATGGAAATTGAATGAAGAATTTCCCAAAAGGTGCCTTTGCCCCAGGGTAAAAAAAAAATTACTGAGCCTCTGTATGTCAGATTACTCAAATGGCAGAGAGATCAAGTTGGCTCATAGGATGCCCTCCTTTCCCCTCCAAAGTTTTCACAGCTCAAATGGCTGTCTTGCCATGATGGGTTGTACAGAAAAATGTAGCAATCTCCTGACCATGGTGTGTGCAAGGTTAGAAGAGAAAAAGGGTCAATATCATCCTAGTTGAGAGGCCCTGGCTCTGACCTTTAGGGCCAGTGAAATGGTTTCCTTCACAGTTTCCTTACAAAAATAGATATTTTAATTATTATTGGATCTTTGCTGTTATTTGGACCTTTGTTTTGAGAATATTGCTGCTTTTTGTCAACACATATATATTACAAAAGCACTTGATTTCTAGATTTTTTTTGCCACAGTAGTGTGTGTATGTGTGTGTGTGTGTGTGTGTGTATGAAATTCTTCCATGTAAATATTTATGTTATACATAAATCTTTTTCTTCTAAGTCTTCTAAAGTTGTTAATGGACTCTTTCATTTTGGGTTTGAGGTGAGGTCTTAACACATTGTCCAAGCTAGCCTTGAACTTGTGATCTTTCTGCCTCAGCTGGATTAATGGCTCTTTTCTCTCTCTCTCTCTCTCTCTCTCTCTTTCTCTTTCTTTCTTTCTTTTTCTTTTGTTGTTCTACTGGGGCTTGAACTTAGAGCCTTAAGCTTTCAGCCACTTTTTTTTTTAATGCTCAAGGTTAGAGTTCTACCACTTGAACCACACTTCCTTCCAGTTCTGGCTTTTTGCTGATTAATTAGAGATTAGAGTTGCATGAATTTTCCTGACTGGGCTGGCTTTGAACTTTCATCCTCACATCTCAGCCTTCTGAGTAGCTAGCATTACTGGCATGATTCAACAGCTAGTGAGTTTTTAACATAGCACTGACATCTGAGCTGAAGCAAACTCAGCTCATGTAGCCGTTATATACTTATATTTCATCTTCATGAAGTTAAGTATTTTTGTATTTTTTAAACAGTTGATAACTAGGAGTTATTATTATTTAGAAGTCATTCATATTTATAGGCACAGAATATTTTATAATGCAGCTTTGATATATTAAGACTCCTACATATGGACTAACATTTTTCTCTTGTAGTTTAAATGGAAGAAGAGTTCTATTTTCTTTTTCAGTGCTGGTAATGGAACCTGAGGCCTCACATTTTAGGCATATGCTCTGGCACTAAACTAGTCCCCAACTTAATAAGTTAGTTTTTTAAATGAAGGAACAAAGAGAGGGGAGCCAAGGTATATTGTCTTATTAAGCAGCACTCCAAGTCAGTTTTAAAACAGAATCCAAGCTTCCCATAAAGTGAGTTTTATAATGGAAACTGCCACAGCTGAGGGCCAGCTCTGTCATAATCACCATTTGGGCATCTCTGATATTTAGCCTAAATATAAATATCTGATGTGGCATGAGTTTGTTATACTGTCAGAGGAAAATGTTGCAACTGATTTTTGAGCCAGATTATTGCAGGGTTTAAGCTACTTCTTGGGCCTTTGGTTTGGAAATGGATTTCAAGTTTTCCAAGAGCTACAATTTAGTAAATTATAGTAAAGTAAGTTTAGGATGTCTTATTGTATCTAGAATGGGTGGTCATCTTACATCTTTATGTTTTAGAATGTATTTTTTAATTGTCATATAAAGATGATGTACAGAGGGGTTACAGTTACGTAAGTTGAGTATAGGATTTTTTTTTTTTTTTTTTTTGCCTGTCTTGGGGCTTGAACTCTGGGTCTGGGCATGTTATCCCTGCGCTTCTTTTGCTCAAGGCTAGCACTCTACCACTTGAGCTACAGTGCCATTTCCGGCTTTTTCTGAGTAGTTACTGGAGAAAAGAGTCTCATGGGCTTTCCTACCTGGGCTGGCTTCAATCTGTGATCCTCAGAGTTCAGCCTCCTGAGTAGCTAGGATTACAGGCAGGAGCCCCCAGCACCCAGCTTAGGATTTTTAAAAAATGATGCTTATGTAACTCAATCTAAGAGGAAAATGCTTAGTGGAACATAGTACTGGAGCCCTGATGTGAGAGCAAGATGCTTACAGACGTAGCCCAGCCCTGCAACTGAGTAGTTATGTAACTGCCATTTGCTTCAGTTCCCCTCCATAAAGTGGGGATAACAACAGTGCCCATCTCAGTGCATTGGCTTGAAGATTTAATGAGATAGTACTGTGTATTAAGTGTTCAAAGCCCTACCTGGACTTATTGGACCCTCACTATTTGTGCTTTTACAGTTTCCGCTGAGTTAATGTGTGGCATGTTTTAGGTTGTCTCTTTCTTCATTGCACCTGAATTTTTATTCATTCACAACATTATCTTCTAGTAATGTTTCAGGAGAAGTTACATCTGGAAGATTTTTATATTCATAAGGGTCTTCAGTAGAGTTGTAGTGGTATGTTGGCATTTAAAGAATCTTTAGAGATTATCTGAGCCATCTCAGCCTAATAGACAAATCATCTTTCTAATATCCTGTTGACTGAGTCCCCAGTCTTTGCCTAAGTTAAAAAAAAAACAACAACGAAAAATCTCTGACTCAGGAAATTCTTTGGCTGTGTTGCAGTTCACCTCCACTCCTAACCTGTAGTTCTGCCTTGAAAAATGACCTAGAATTTAGCTGACAGGTGTAAACCACCCGAATGTTGGCAGTGCACAAGTGTGTCCTAGACAATTGAGTTGTGTAAAAGTGACTAGAAGACTTCTGTCAAAATTGAGGGAGCCTCTAAGGGCTTTGCTCCCTGTTGGACAAAAGTAGCAAGGTTTGCAATTCTTAGTTCCAGCTGAGTTTGGAAACACAAATGACATTGAGATTTGTCCCCTGGAGCCTGTGATAAGGCAGTGTGCCAGAGAGGGCCTATTCTCTGCTCTATGCATCTTTCCCTGGAGGTGGAATGTATTCATCTTACCCTTTCTGTGACAAATACCTGAGAAAGGCAAATAGAATGAGTAAAGAATTACTTTGCCTCATAGATTCAGAGGGTTGCCTCCATGATGGCTTGGGTTTACACACTCAGGTAAAACATCATGGTGGTAGAAGTTATTCATCTCATGGAGGACAGGAAGCAGTAAAGGAGGCAGGGTGGGGCTGACACTCCTGTCCCCCTAGTAATCTACTTCCTTCAGCTAGATTCCACCTCCTAAAGTTTTCAGAACATCCTAGAATAGCACCACCAGTTAGGTGGTGAACCAAGTGTTCGTATTTAAGTTATACCATTAGACTTCTTTGGCTTTAACAATTCAACCTTGCAGTCATGTTTATTTTCACCTGCTTAGGACAGAAGCTCCATAGAAGTAGAGGTGAGGTTGCATTGGAGGTTATCTTGTTCATTGTCCTTTCTCTAGCAGCCCCAAGAACATTGACATACAATGTTCAAATGATAAAAGTCAAGATTGACCTATTCTCAAAATGTAGATATATCTTCAGATTGACACAAGAAAATAAACACTCTCTTCTCCTGCATGTCATAATCCATTCTTCAGTCCTAAACTTTGATCAGGAGACGTGTCTAATTATTTGCACCTGTTAGATTCATTCAGGGGAAAAAAAGGTCCCCTTTCTCTCTTGATAAGTGAGGTTTTCTAGAGAGGAAAAGTTGCTAATTTTATCAGGAGTTAGGAATATGCCATCCCATGAGAACTAGGTTTTTAAATAAGCTCTATTGGATAGTAGCTTCCAACTGCAGTGGAGACAATGTGTTACATGAGCTTAGCTTGCCTCAGTGTTAAAGAAGCAAGTTTGCTGTAAAGCCATCAAAACATTACAGTGTAGAAGAAAAAAGAATGTGGCCAGAATTCCAACGTAAAGTGTCCAAATAGTTCCTTTTCCTGGAAGCTTTAAACATTTTCCTAGGGAATTTGCAAAGATTGCCTGACATTGTAGAAAATATAGGTCAGAGTAAAATGACAAGCCGAGAATTTTGAGATCATTAAGGAAACATGAGCTTGCCTTTTGTTTTGGAGTTTGTATCACTTTAAAATGCTGGTGGCTGAGCTTTCTTTGTAATGAGAACATATATCCAGGCAGGGCTCATTGGGGGTACTGCTTGGGTTATATTGACTTGCCATTTTCTCTGGAAGAAACACCCTTTGATTTGGGAATCTTGAAGTCTTGGTCTGCTTTGTAATTCAGGGTCTTCTCTTGCTTTTGAAGCCTGACTTGGCTCTGTCAGAACTATGATTTTGAGTGTGTTACTTATATTACACAGCTGCAGGGTTTATTTATTTTTAATATCTGTAAAAAGTGATCCATATGGCCGAGGACATAGCTAAAGTGGTAAACTGCATGGTACGAGGCCCCTGGTTCCACTCCCATACAGCAAGAAGAAAAAACAGGGAGACCATATATAACTCAAGGGTGTTATAAGGAACATACATACTACCTCTGTGGATAAGAACATTATTCCTACTGGGCCTGTAATCCTAGCTACTCAGGAGGCTGAGATCTGAGGATCACGGTTCAAAGCCAGCTCTGGCAGGAAAGTCTGTGAGACTCTTTATCTCCAATAAAGCACTAGAAAACTGGAAATGGTGCTATGGCTCAAGTGATAGAGCGCTTGCCTTGAGCTAAAGAGCTGAGGGGCAGCACCCAGGTCCAGAGTTCAAGCCCCACGACTGACTAAAAAAAAAAGAAAAGAACATTTCTGTTGAGCTGGGTGCTTGTGGCTCCAACTGTAATCCTAGCTACACAGGAGGCAAAGATCTGAGGTTCAAAGCCAATCTAGGCAAGAAAATCCTGTGAGACTTTACTCCCAATTAGCCAGCAAAAGCCAGAATTAGAGCTGTGTTTTAAGTGGTAAGAGCACCAGCCTTGAGCAAAAAAGATAAGTGAGAATATGAGTTCAAGCCCCTGTCCTGCCCCACCAAAAAAAGACTTATTATTACAGTCAGATGTGGTTATTTTATTGGAATGAAATTGGAGAAAAGCTAAAATAACCTTAGCAAATTTAGAAATCCTTACACAAATTGAGAGGGCAGTGAGTCTCCCCCCCCCCCCCGCCCCCCCCCCCCAATATGGACAGGTGACTTAGTAGTTGCAAAGTTCTTTTCATCTTGGGGAACTAGTTGTGTTTCAGGGTCACTTCTTTAGAGGGTATGGCATTCATTTCTAGGGTGTTCCACTACTCACAAATGAGGAGTACACTGTGAGAAGTTTAAATGCAGATTAGTTAACAAGTAAAACAGCTGAATTTTCTTTTTTTTAATAAATTTTTATTGTGAAAATACTGTACAGAGGGATTACAATCACATGAGCAAGGTATTTCTTATCAAGCATTGTTGCCTCCTCCTTTGTTTTTCCCCTACCATCCCTTCCCTCCCATCTCCACAACTACATCCCCGTCCCGCCCTCCAGCCTAAATTATAAAGTTCATTTTTTGACGAAGCATCTTGTACATCTCATTGTTGCCATGGGTCAACCTGTATCCCTATTTAAACAATTTATTTTTTCCCTTCCATTCCCCAAATTATACCAACATCAAATACAGTGAAAACAGGGGTTATATCGTGGGAGAGGGACATATAAAGCAACAAAAAATCATGTGGTACCTTATAAATACATTAGAAACAGTAGCAAGAAAGAAAAAAAAAACACTTGTGTCCTTATCTTGGGGTTCATTTCAGTTAACATCATCTTATCTGACCTTTTTTGCTTGCCTCAGATATATGCTAGTTATTGCAATTGTGGGACCTATGTTTCTTTGTGACTGGCTTACTACTGAATTTTCTAAGCTATTCTTTTCCTTGGAATTTTAACTTCATTGAGTTTCTGACACAGAGTAGAAAGGAGCTACATTATTCAATTTACAGCAAGGAAAAAAGGTAATACAGGAAGAAAGCTTAGGAGTTTTAAGGTGGAAAAATCCATATTTTAGATGGTCTCTGTCAGTCAGGTTCGATGCAGATTGTTTTATTACTTCATATAGAGAACAGGGCAAAGTTTATACATGCTCTTCTTCCTGCTTAAAATATCCTTACTAGCCCTTAGGTTATAACAGAACTTACGTTTCAAAAATAGAAGTAATTGTGGCATGTTTTGATGTTCAGCAGGCAAAGGAAACACATTAATTTGTGTAAACAGAGGTTAATTCAGCCTCTTTGAAGTCTCAAATTATTGAACTTATTTCCCCCATGGACAAACTTCTTAACTGCTTAGTTTCCTTATGGCCTGTAGTGAAATTCAGTGAAGGATAGGGCAAAGCATCTGTTATGTAAAACATTTTGGTCCTGTTGGCAAGGCCTGTCTGACCCTTCATTTTCAGTCTTACCTTGGAGTTACACTGAACAATGAGAGAATTTTCCTGTCCTTTCCTTTTTATAGGGCTTGAAATGGTCCTTCATTGATAATGTCAGAAACATATGCTTCGGGGAATAGTAAGCCCATTGGTCTCCAAAAGTGGCCTCAGAGCCAAAGACTATTCATTGTGCTCATGTTGTTATTTGGGGTTGGGTCTGAGGCTCTGTGGAGGTGAGATTACATCCGAGTCTTTCCCTTAAGCCTCCTCAAGGGCATTCGCTTTATAGTGTGATCTCTCCGTTTTTCTAGTTTTGGCTCAAAAGCATGGCCTGGAGTACATCTGCGCTGCTGCTCACTAGTTCTTCGCACGTGGACACAGCTAAGGCAGATGGCAGGAGGTGTGTGTGTGTAGTTCCACACACGGGCGTGTCCGGCAGCTGCTCAATTTGTGTTACAGGTCAAGCAGATGTAGTGGGCTTTGGATGTGGTTGCCTGGGAAAGTGGAGACTCATAGTGATGGTTGCTAGTCCAGAAAGTCCTTTGTGAGTCTAGGTCAGGAGTTCTTACCTGCCGAATGGGAGGACTGATGTGAGGGGGTGGGAGGGAGAGGGGCTCCTGAGCAGGGGCAAAGGGAGAAGGGGTGTGATTGGCACCTGTGATGGAGAAGTGTCTTGGCTCAGTTCTTCCCCTGTGTCCTCCTTGTGCTGTGTCCTCTCTGGGATCTGGGTCCTGGCCCCTGGTTTTTCCTCAGGGGCCTGGGCTCCTGGATGAAGTATCAGCGGTGTGAGGTCCTGGAGCTTCTGGTTGCCACAGTTCCCAAGTGGCACAGCAACAGACTGCGGAACCCAAGCAAAGCTCCGAGTGACCTCTGCTATTTAGCTGCTGTGCACAGCAGCGGTCACTATGGTAACTGTTCTGTTTACAGAAATGAATGAGGACCTCGAGCCTGGGGCATCCACACCATGGACAGAGCCCCCAGGGGAAATGGACTGCCTGCCAGATTGCCAGGGCTAAACCAAAACAAAGTCATACCACACAGAAGGAGCTGCAAGTAATCTGCCCTCGGGGGCGAGCAGAGCCTGCCAGAGGCAGCTTGTGACTTCAGAGAAAGACGGAGGCCTTTAAGGAAGCGGGAGAGCCACGTGTGAGACTGTCCCGTTAGAACAGAGCTTTGCCTGCAACAACCACATTTGGACTTCGTCCTCTGTGGGTCCCTTCTTTTCTAGTGATGGTTATTTTTTGTGCTCCAAGGGCCCTTGGTGATTTCAGCTCATCTGTGGGAAGTGATGAGCCTTGAGTATTTTTTTTGTTGTTGTTGTTGTTGTTGGTTGTGAGTCTTGAACTCAGGGCCTGGGCACTGTCTCTGAGCTTTTTCTCTCAAGGCTAGTGCTCTACCGCTTTGAGCCACAACTCCACTTCTGGTTTTCTGGTGGTTCATTGGAAATGAGAATCTCACAGACCTTCCTGCCCAGGCTGGTTTTGAACCGTGATCCCCAGATCTCAGCCTCCTCAGGAGCTGGGATTACAGGCGTGAGCCAACTAGTGTCTGGCTCCATGAGAATCTTTATACATAGCTTGAAGTGCTGATCCTCCTGTGAGGGTTTGATCATGTTCTGGGTGCTTCTGGATGTTTCCTGACTGAGCCCTTTGGGCATCCACATCCTCGGTCCTCACCTGGGAACTTCACCGGACTAGAGCAAGTGCTTGGGGTTTCTGATGCCATTCCAGGAGCCTCCTGGCCCACAGCATGCCCATGTCTGTCCATCTGTTGGGGCAGTGACTGAGGAGTCCCTTGGAGGTGGAAGTGTTGGGGAAGTTGAGAGGGCTGGCATTGCTGATTTGCCAACAGAACAGGTTCTCAGGAACATGAGCCAGAGAAAGAAGGCCTCCCCTTGTGCACGTGAAAATTAGTCATGACAGTGGAACTGACAGCACCCATTTACTGCATTTGGGGACATTAAAAGCTCCTTACCTGCCCACTCTGCTCTACCAGAGTTCAAAGAGCTGGGGTGGAGGTGTGTATGGCTATTGGATACAACTACAGTGATAGAAGTGAGTTTAAAGCAGCATTCCTTTCTAGAAGAATTCAGGCCTGCCTTTACCTAAGCAGCCCTTTATCCAAGCCTGATGTTACCGTGTGCCGTGGGCTTGACTGGTACTGCCTCTCACGAGGGTGACCCATCCAGAAGGAACGACTCATCCTGGGGAACAGGAGTGAAGGGAAGTTCTCTTATCTATCCACCCCTTAGAGCCTTGTGCTGTTGCCATGGTGACCACCATTGCTTCCCAATCATTCCTTGGGAACTTTCCTGTTGACACAGCGAACTCAATTAGCTTGAGTTTTCCTTTAATGCTAGACTTAAGTTAAAGTATAACCTCAAGGGTCCCAGTTAGTTTCCACTCATTTCAGTGCTCACCATTTGTACACAAGGCCATGAGTTTGACATTTCCTTCCTGTCTTGGCTGAGGTCACCTGTGTAAAATGTGTGTGCCAAGGTTACTTAATGAAGCCAAAATACTGGTGGGGGTGGAGATGAGGGGGAGAGTTGATTGGTTACATTTGAAGGTTCATCTTGATTGTGAATCTTGTCTTGGTATGAATGACTTGGCCTCATGATATTTGTGTGTGTGTGTGTATGTGTGCGTGTGCGTGCGCGCCACTCTTGGGGCTTGAACTCAAGGCCTGGGCACTGTCCCTAAGCTTTCTCTGTTCAAGGCTGTTGCTCTACCACTTGATTCATAGCTCCATGTCTAGCCTTTTGGTGGTCAACTGAAGATAAAAGCCTCACTGATTTTCCTGCCTGGACTGGCTGGCCTCATGCTCATGGTAATGAGGGAAAGAAGTGAACGTTTCTAGGTTTTATTCTACAGCTATCCTGACATTCCAGGCTCTGGGGGAGGGATGAGGAAGAGGATTGGGGTGAGCTGAGAAGCCTGTACCCTGGAGCCACGGAGCCCTAGATTGCAAGTGCCATTCTGGGCAGTGTGCAGCAGAACTGTTTACCTGGGATCCGTTCACAATTAGCAGGAAGGTTAATAACAGGGCAGTGGGAGTCAGGCCTGCACTGGCCATGGCTACTTTGCGTTCTGGATGAGGGTCAGAGAAACTGAAGAGATTTATTCATTCAGTGAGCAGGGAGGGACAGCAGCCTTCTCCAAGTCAGCTCGTTTTCAGCTTTTTGATGACCTGCACTGTTATTGTTATTAATAAGTTGGCTAAAAAAGTGACCCTAGGAGAGTCAAGGCTTTGTTCGCCATCCACACTCAGATGTTTTCTCCTCACGTCTATAAACATTTATCAAGCTCCTACTGTGTACCTGGAGCTGTTCTCCCAGCCTGAAGGCTTAGTCGATGAATTATGTCACCAGGCATGCATACAAAGAAGGCTTCAGAAGAGGCGGCTAATTGGGAGTCCTGTGTGTCTCTTTTTTTCCAATCCTTCAAACCAGGGTCAGGAAGTAGCAGGCAGTTTAAAGCTGTTTTAGTTTGGTAATAGTTTCAGAAAAGGTTTGGAGCGGGCAGTTGAACCTGTTGAGACTAAGAAACTTTGGGGATTACTGCTAGAGTTGTCTTATTCCTACCAGCCCAGGGAGTCTGTCCACATTCCCACTGATAATGGTCATGTTTAACTGTCTTGTCAGTAAGTTAGCGATGTGAGCTGAGAATAGAATGGAGAACCATTCCATGTGCACACCCCACATGGCTCTGCCTGCCATTTGTTGCTATGATGCTTAGCGGCAAACACTAACCGTGTGCCTGGCTTGCACCTACGGGATCTCCAGTCCTATTCAATGCCTAGGGCATTGAATATGTTGGAACTCTGAGGCGTGGGGAGAGGCTGGTGAGATTGGTGAGATGTCTTAGCTTGAATCAGTGAAGGGAACTGTTCCCGAGAGGATTCTTATTTAGGTAAAGTGGTTCTGTTGTATTCTGCTTTTATAAATATTTAGAGTTGGCCAGGTGCCGGTGGCTCATGCCTGTAATCCTTGCTTACTTAGGAAGCTAAGATCTGAGGATTGAGGTTCAAAGCCAGCCCAAGCAAGAAAGTTCTTAAGACTTTTATTTCCAGTTAACTACCAAAAAAGTTGGAAGTGGCAGTGTGGCTCAAATGGTAGAGCACCAGCCTTGAGCAAAACAGCCTACTAAGAGTATAAGGCCTTGAGTTCAAGTCCTAGTACTGGAAAAATATAAACAATGAAAAAGAAAATAACATGCTACATGCTTTTTTCTTTTTAAAATCAACTTTCTTGAAGTATAATTTACATAGATTAAAGTGTACACCTTGCATGCACATTTTGATGAGTTGTGAGGAATGCCTATGTCCAAATACCACCACTGCAATCAAGATCAAGAAAATGATCTATCATCCACCTCCTCCCTAATTTTCCAGTTCCCTTGCTGTTTACTTCCCAGTCCTGTGCATGGTCACTTCCTTTGTGATAGGTTAGCTTTGCTGTTCTGGGATTTTATGTACTCTTTGGTGTCTGGCTTCTTTTCAACAAAAATGTTTTTGGGACTCCACAGTCCGCCGGTGGCATGTATCAGTAATTTGTTATTTTTCAGTGCCAAGTATATTTTGTTGTATGGACATGTCCCAATTTGTTTACCCATTCACCTGATGTGGGATATGTGGGTTTGTTTCCTTGGACTCATATGTAGTTAAGGAGTCATGAACATTTGCAAACATGTCTTTTGTGTGAACATAGCTTCCCAGTTTTCTTAGGTAGTTGCTGGTAAAGAGTATGCTTGACTTCATAAGAGACTTCCACCAAGTTCTCCAAAGTAGACTTTCCTAGGTTGATAATTTATTTTAATGCCAATTCATCCTTTGCTGTCTTTTGTTTTAGGTAGCTTACACCAAATAAAAATCACCTCAGAACCAGGCATGGTAGGTAGTACATGCCTGTAATACTGGTCAGTCCTCAGGAGGCTGAGGCAGGAGGATTACAAGTTTGAAGTTAGTGTGGGCAATTTAGTGACATCTTGTTTTAAAATAAAGAAAGGACTGGGCTATTAGCTCAATGTTAGAGTGCTTGCCTAGAATGTGTGAAAACCTCGGGTTGATCTTGTGTACCACAAAGAAAAAAAGGAAAAGAAAAAGGTAGGGTAGAAATACCCAAGTTTATTAGAGGAGTGGAGAGAGAATGATGGGGGGGGGGTAGGGAGAAAGAGAGAGAGATGGGGGGAGCTTTTACTAGGGCAATTTGGAAAGAGTTATAAAGAATTGTGCCACAAAGATAGACTTAGACATGAAGAGATAGTATCAGCCTTTGGTTCTAGAAGGATTGGACTTACTCTTCTATCCTAAAAGATTGAGGAAACTGGCATGTGAAGCCTGACCTTTGGGAAGGTCACAAGCATTCAACTGTTTGCTATAGTCATCATGCTTTGCTACTATTGCAGGTGCCAGGAGATATTTTGGAATTTTTTCCATGGATATGTCTATACGTCTAACACCTCTCCAGATTTTCAAGTCCTTTAGACTGGAGGGAAAGGTCCCTGCACTGCCTTTCCCTCTTACCCACAGGGTGTGGCAGTAGTCTTAGAAGTCTCACCATTGCCAGTACCCTAGCTGCCTAGACACGCTGTTCCAGTGTTCATTTATTGTCTCCTCTAGTCCATGTTTGCTGACTATTAGCAGCTTTGAAGAGAATCAAATGGTAGGCCCTCCTTTTACAGATGAGTACTGATCTTGAAAACTAAGAATTGCCTCATTCATAATAGTGACAATACAAACTGTCATTTGCTGAGTGCTTAGTGTGGCTCCTGTTTGCAGAGTGTAGACAATCTCCATTTTGAGAAGAAAGGGCTGAGAAAGAGTCACTACTGGCATAGGCAGAGCCAGAATTTTCCTGTTTCCCTGACAGTATGCTAGGGATCCTCCAAGATTCCAGCTTGGCAGTGTGGCATACCACGATGCGGGAAGGCAGGATGGGGCAAAGCCTCAAGTTGATGAGAGGGTATTGTCACTCAAGGAAAGACCAGAGTTCTCTGCTTTCTGGAATGACACTTTGGTTGTCCCTTTGAACCACCATGATGTGACCCTGAAGTAAGATGGCCAGGACTGTCTTTGATCTTAATTATTTGTGAGTAAAGTAAGGCAAATGCCTTAGGTTTCAATTGTATGAGTAATAGTAAAATCACATTTGCATAATGAAACAGTTAAGTCATGTAGGACAGAAAGTAGAGTAAGGGATCCCCTTGTCTCTCCACCTCCCATGCTAGCATCGTCTCCCACTTATATAAGGACTACTTATTAATAGTCATCCACTCGATCTTTTTTTTTATACACTTTCATGCAATGCATGTTGCATGTAGTTCTAGAGGGTTAATAAATTATGTCACTTTTACACATGGTTTTGCAGCTAAAAATATTCCCTGATGCTTCCACCAGTACAAGTAGCATTGATCTAATGGTAGCATATATAGAATATTTCATGTTAACAGATACACTGTTCATTAATGACGCACATTTAGGTTATTGCCTGTATTTCTCTACTGTTAATTTGGTGGCAGTTAACACCTGTGCCTGGAATACTGTAATACCTTTACCATTGGTTGATTACTGTTACTGTAATACCTTTACAGTTCTGTTGGAAAGTTATAGTGTAATATAGTTGATATATTTACAGTTCTACCAATTACAGTATAGTATAATTGCAATTATGGTATACTATCTGTGCAGAGAGGTTGGATAGGTCATTTGCTACCCAAAGCTGGCTAAGAAGATTGTACTTACTTCTGAATATCCACACCCTCTGAAAAGTATTAATGAGGGTTATGATTGCTCTATAGGTAAAAAATCAAACATTAATATGTGCTAGGGACACCTTTGTGTATTTTCTCATTTACATCTTATAACAAATCCTGGGTGATCACAATTTACCTAAAACAGACTCAGAAAGATTGTGTCCTGCATAAAGTGACAGTTTCTTAGAAGCCATTTCAAAAACGTGAACCTTCTGGTCTGTACTGGGCACCCTTATAATCCCCACATCCCCTGCTTAAGTCCAGCCCGGGCTCCCAGCCAGGCCCTTTCCCAAACAAACAAAGTCCCAAATGACACCATCTTCTGAGTAGCCAGTGTTCTGTTCCTGTTGTTCTGAAACCAGTCCAGTCTCTTTAGAACTTTAGTGGGGGGAAAATACAGAAGGGAAAATATCTTTAAATACTGGAATCATGCTATGAATAGAGACAGGCAGCAAGAGTGGCCTTGGATATGGGGATGGGGTGTCGAAGCCACTAGCCTTGTCATCTGGCCCAGGGGCACGAGTCATAACTTCAGAATTTCTGATAGTGAGTCAGGCACTGGTGGCTCACACCTGTCATCCTAGCTACTCAGGAGGCTGAGATCTGAGGATCACCGTTCAAAGCCAGCCCAGACAGGAGAGACCGTGAGACTCTTATCTCCAATAAACCACCAGAAAACAGGAAGTGGTGCTATGGCTCAAGTGGTAGAGTGCTCACCTTGAGCTGAAGCGCTGAGGGACAGCGCCCAGACCCAGAGTTCAAGCCCCATGACCAACCAAAAAAAAAGAATTTGTGGTAGTGCCGGCACGGGTAGGCTTTGATGTCTAGCAGGCGCATTGTGTCGTTGCTAGCGATGGATGTAGTGTCATGGTAGGACATAAATCACTGCTGAATGACCTTGGGTTTGAGGTTCCCCACTCCCAATGGCCTTCACAACAGGAGGATCACGCTCAGCAAGGAATTGTCTCAGCTTCCTTTGGGTCTAAATTTCTATATGGGTCAAAGGGTTATTTTCAACCCATGGGACAGCTTAGCTCTCTGAGAAGTGGCCACTTGCACAGGAGCAGTGGGCCGGGATGAGGGCAGGATCCAGGGTTGCTTGTGAACTCTCCCTGCCCTCATGGCTGTCAGTGACCTGCAGGACCTGTGAGCAGCCTTTCGGAAGCAGTTCTACGCCATGGCCAGGATGTGTGTATGGGCAGCATCCTGCCGAACAGCAAATAATCTCACATCCAGAAAGAAGTCATCAGATGGGTTTGAAGGAGAGGAGCTGAGAAGAGTCTGGGGAAGAAAGAAAGCCACAACCTCATGTAAATCCTGAAGCCCAAACCAGGGTAAATGATCACTGTGTTTTCCAGCATGTGGTACTACAGCAGATATATGCAAAAGCATAAATGTAGTCACAGTTTACATTAAACTTCCCTCCTCCACCACACACACACACACACACACACACACAGTCCCTCTGTGTATATGAAATTATATCTCTGACTACTCCCTTGATCCCACTTCCCCCACGCATCTCTATAAAGATACACAGTATCTGTCATCCTCACTTAGAACCACAGGGGACATACCGAATCCAATCTCGCCTCTTAGAGCAGTGTAGAGAATGCTCTGCTTTCTACCCCAGGGCCCAGTGAATCTTACACGTTGCTCTCCCAGCTACTCCCGTGCAGGAAGGAAAATAGAAAACAACACAGGCATGTGCCGAGTCAGCTTTTCTCTATGCCTCAGCTGGGTTTTCTTGCTGCCCTAAACTTTTCTTTAAAAAATAATAAATAAGTGAAGGAAAATAAGATGACTGAGGACAAAGGGGGAGAAATGATTCGGTTAAGAAGATTCTATTCTTGTCCCTCCCCCACAGTATAACCCCTGCTTTCACTATATTTGATGTCAGTATAATTTGTGGAGGAGATGGGGAAAAACAAGTCGTTTAAGGATACAGGTGGACCTGTTGCAACAATGAGAAGTACAAGTTGTCATGTCCAAAACGAGCTTTACAATGTCGGTACGGGGGGGGGGGGGAGAGGGGGGGGGTAGAAGGATTGGGACTAGGGGGGGCGCTGGGAAGGGATGTGAAGGGTAAACAAAGGAGGAGACTGCAATGCTTGGTAAGAAATGTACGCATTATCCTGCCCATGTAATTGTAACCCCTCTGTACAGTATGTTCACAAATAAGATAAAATAAATGAATAAAAAAAAAAGAAGATTCTATTCTTTAGTAATAGTATAGAGTGAAAATATAAAATACCAGCAAGGCCCATTGGAACATGAAAAGTCTAAGTGAATTTAGTAGTGAGCCACCTCCTTGCCCTTTCTCAAGGCTGGCCTGAGACCCTCTCTCTTTAAATCCAAAGTCTGAGGATGGTGTTCTGAGCATTTGCAAAGTCCTGGGTTCCATTCCAAGCACAGGAAAAAAAAATCTCTAACTGTTTTAGTGAGATTATTCTTTTAAACATTCATGGATGCATTCGTCAGAGCCCATAGCCAAATCAGGGGAGCTACCAACATGAGATGCATTCACATTTTCTTTTTCTTGTTATCAACAGGATTCTTCAGAAAGTACTGATTGAAAACGAAGGTTTACTAGCTCGTTGCTTACCAAGTCAAGGCTGAGCTTGGGCGGGATGGGGGTTGGGAGGGGGCAGTGAGGGGAGGAGAAGGGAGCTCGGTCCAGAAAGCAAAGACTTCCTTTCCATTTGGAAACAATCCATATTTTGTTTGACCTTCAGAACACCCATCGCCTTACTGGAATACATAGGCCAACATTTGTCCTGGCAGGGCCGAGGCGGTTTAAGATCGGTGTCCACAGGGACTGCTTTATAGTCAAAAGCAGCGAGGAAGGTAGCTGTAGTAATTTGGACATTTGAATCTTTCCCAGCTTGAAACCCAAGGGGATAATTTCAGATAGGCAGTAGTTGCGAACAAATAAACAAATATATTCTCCTCCAAGTTCCTGTTCCAGCCATTTGCCAAGGTCGGAGCGTTCTGTTTTACAGCTGACCTTGTTAGGAAGAGGGTCTGCATTTCATGTATTATACAGTGCTAATATCTGCAGTTCTTTGCTGAGCATTGTCGAATAGAGACCTTGGAAACGGGACCTTTGAATGAAAAAGCTCAGGGACACTGCCCAGGCCCAGAGTTTTTTAAGTCCCAGAAAGCTCTTGTTTGGCCTTTTCTATCCAGGCTGGGGCTCTACCATTTGAGGTATACCTCTACTTCCAGAGTTTTGCTGGTTAATTGGAGGTAAGAGTCTTCTAGACTTTTCTGACTGGGCTGGGTTTGAACTGTGGTCTTCAGCCTCCTAAGTAACCAGGATTTCAAGCATTAACCACAAGTGGTTTTCTTAGAATTTCTAAAATACTTGAAGTCCCTGAGCACTAGGAAAATAGGCCTTTCAACATGGTCTTGGTGTGAACTAAACTGCACACAGTTCACTCTCAGTGCATGAGCTTCACTTTCATAGCTCGCTGTTCACCTCAGATGAACATTTACAGGGTCTGTAGCATTGTTTTGTTTATACAGTGCTAGTTTTACAGTAGTTTCTTGTATTATGAAAGAAGCCAGAATGTTTTAATGAGTTACAAGGGAAAAAAAGGTCAGAAACACATAAAGGCCACTCGGTAAATGGGTGGGTAGCCACCTTCTGGCTCTTTGCCAGGATTGACCTCAAATTTAATGTGAATGATGGAATATGACAGATGGAAAGTGATGAGCTTGAGGTTGAAATAGACTGTCGGTCTTATCTGGTCAAAACTCCACAAATACAGAAAGTAACAGGAAGAATTGTGAAGAGTGGAAATACAGGCTTATTTATTGGACATAAAACCTGAAATACCATACCAACCTGTACCAAGTGGTAACTAGTATTTATAATGGTGCCTCTAAGTATTCAAAGAAAAAAAAAAAGTAAATGATACTCAGGATTGCTCAAAATGTTTAAGGGGTTAGAAAGCAATTGTGTATGTAGCACACTTTGTGGTAGATTTTCCTTAAGAATAAGTAGAGTTCCTTTGTCAAAAGGAATAAAACCTTTATTTGTTTGATAATTTTGCTTGTGAGGAATAGCCCTGTCAGTGTTGAGTACAGGAAGCATTATTGTGTGATGGGAAGACAGGAAGAAGGGAGTATGATGTGAAATACAAGAGAAGAAATTATTAGTTTAATATAGTGTTAGCATATTTTTTCTGCACAAATCTTGAATCAAAGCTCTCTCTTTTTCTACTTATAAGAATTGGTATGTAAAGCATCTTATTTTCAGATTGATCATTTGAAAGCTTATATGCTTGTATTGAAGTGAAAAGAGGCGACTTCCCCCTGGCTTGCTCAGGAGAGAGAGACCAGCTAGTTGGTCCCAAGTGGAAAAACACCGAAGAAAAATCTGCTTCCCACCTCTTGCAAAATGCTACACACAGATTTGAGAAAAACAGAATTTGCTTTGACTGAATGTGACAAACTTTAAACACACACACACACACACACACATACACACCACCCCAAACCACCTTTGGCCTTGAAACATCAGAAGGCACATTGCTTTTGAAAGGTTGCTTTGTCAGATACAGATGTGTGTTTTCCAGCGTGTTCTGTGTGGTTTCGCCGTGCGCATGGCTCGCTAAGACACTCCGTGGGACAGGTATCTCATTTATCCCAGCAGAGGGGTGTTACTTAACAGCAGGACTGCAGTTTATGTAAAATGTCGACTAAAGTCACTGGTCTTTGCATTATTAGAAGGCTCTTACATTGAAACCCAGAAGAAGCTTTTTTTTTTTGCTTTCTTTTTTATAAGATTGAGTGAAACATCATGGTTTCTCTTTATCTTGGCTAATAGAAGGCTGGGTTTGAGACCACTCAAAAGAACTGAGCTCTTCTAACTATCTTCTTGAAAATATTTCTCTATGGCAGAGAGAGAGAGAGAGACAGAGAGAGAGAGACAGAGAGAGAGAAAGAGGGAGAAACAGAAACAGGAGTAGAGGGCTTGAACTCAGGCCTTGTGCTTTTGTTTGGCTTTTCAGTTCAGGGATAGTGCTCTACCACTTGAGCCATGCCTCCAGGCTAGCTTTCTGCTGGTAATTAGAACTGAAATCTCTTAGATGGCTTTGAGCAGCAATCCTATCTCCTGATTAGGCAGTTTCAGGTGTGAGCCACTTTCACACAGCCTGTAAAGACTTTTGCGTTGATTGGCAGCTGAGGAGCAGCTTCAGGGGTTTCTGTTATTTGGCCCTCAATTTATTTTCTAGAGATAACTTAGTATGTAAATAATAAAAGAGTTTGTATCATGATAGATTGATGGGGAAATTTTTGGAGTAAAACAAGATTAAACCTCTCTTGGTATATTAATTTTGCACCTCTATTTTTTTTTTTTTTTGGTTTTAATTAGTTTAATTCTTACTTTGGGCATTCATGTTAGCTGGCTCATTTTTTTATTACCTGTAAGTAGTTGTCCAAAAGGTTTGCCATTTAATAAAATGATTTATAAATAGAGTGCATTTTCATCTTTTTTATTGTTACTATAAAGCTGATGTACAGAGGCGTTACCGTTTCATAAGTCAGCTAATGAGTACATTTTTTAAAAATAAGTTTTTTATTGTGAAAATACCATACAGAGGGGTTACAATTACATGAGCAAGGTAGTACATTTCTTATCAAGCATTGTTGCCTCCTCCTCTGTTCTTCCCCTACCATCCCTGCCCTCCCATCTCCATGACTACACTCCCACGCCAAAGTTCGTTTTTCGACATAGCATCTTGTACATCTCATTGTTGCAATGGGTCCACTTGTATCCCTATTTAAACAATTTGTTTTTTTTTCTTCTGCTCCCCAAATTATGCCAACATCAAATACAGTGAAAACAAGGGTTATTATAGCATCGAGGAGGGACATACAAAGCAACAACAAAAAAATCACCTTATAAATATGTAGAAACAATAGCAAGAAAGAAAAAAACCACTTGTGTTCTTATCTTGGGGTTCATTTTACCTAACATCATCTTATCTGACCTTTTCTGCTTGACTCGACATATACTAGTTATTGCAAATAAGGGAAACATGGGACCTATGTTTCTTTAGGCCTGGCTTACTTCACTTAATATAATTTTTCCCAAGTCTTTACATTTCCTAACAAATGGGGCAATGTCATTCTTTCTGATGGAGGCATCGAATTCCATTGTGTATATATACTGGGGGCATCTGGGTTGGTTCTATATCTTAGCTATGGTAAATAATGCTGCAATAAATATAGTTGTGCTGGTAGCTTTAGTATGGTCTTGTTGTGATCATTTGGGTAAATGCCCAAAAATGGGATTGCTGGGTAATATGGGAGCTCTATGTGGAGTCTTGAGGAACCTCCATACTACTTTCCAAAGTGGTTGAACAAGTTTACACTCCCACCAACAATGAAGTAAGGTTCCCTTCTGTCCACATCCCCTCCAGCATCTGTTGTTATTAGAGTTCTTGATTATAGCCATTCTAACTGGGGTGAGGTGGAATCTCAATGTTGTTTTGATTTGCATTTCTTTTATGGCTAGGGAGGTTGAGCATTTCTTCATGTGTCTATTGGCCATTCTTATTTACGCTTCAGAAAACTTTCTCTTTAAGTCTTTAGCCTACTTATTTATTGGGCAGTTGTTTCTTTGAGGATTTGTTGTTGAGTTCCAAGTATATTTTAGATATGAGACCCTTGTCCGTTGTATAGCTAGTGAAGATCTTCTCCCAATCTGTGGGCTTTCTATTGATCTTGCTAGCTATGTCCTTTGCCATGCAGAAGCTCTGCAGCTTCATGCAATCCAGAAAGACAGCCTCTTCAATAAATGGTGCTGGCAAAATTGGTTAATCACCTGTATAAAACTAAAGCTAGATTCTTATATATCATCCTGCACCAGAGTCAACTCCAAATGGATCAAAGACCTCGGAGTCAAAGCAGACACCCTGAAAACATTACAGGACAGAATAGGAGAAATCTTAGGTCTCCTTGGCACAGGCCGAAATTTTCTTAATAGAGACCCAGAAACACAACAAATCAAAGAAAGGTTGGACAAATGGGATTGCATTTCTCTTTGGACAGTGTCATCTCTTCCTTTGCTCTCTCTCCCCCAGTTTCCCTCACCCTTCCCCGCCCACAAGTTGAATAGTTCATGTTCAACATGCAAGGGGAAGTTGAGATGGTCTAAAAAGCACTTTTTACCTCCAGAACACATTCCATAGTTAGAAATATGGTAATTATAATTATAGTCATATGATACTAAAAGCAAGCTAATTCTAAGAACAGTCCTATTAATATCTTCATGATATAAACAACACATAGAGGGAAAGGCTAAGAAACTGCTTGAGGTTGTAGAGCAGGTCCCGTCCGGGTTGGACCATGTTAGTGGAGGTAGGTAGGGGTAGAGTGAACAGAGAGGGAGGAGGACAGCGGATATGGTCGAAATACCTATGGACCTGTGTGCAAATAGAACAAGGAAGCTTGTGGAGATTGGTTTGAGAGAAGGGGGTATGGGGAGAGAGAAGTGCGAGCTGTGGCAGGGTGAGTCTGATCAAGGAATGTTGTATACATATATGGACATGTCAAAATGTACCCCTCCACCTTTAGGATGAATTGATGCTAATAATAAGAATGGTAAGAAAAAGAAATTGCCTGAAGTTAGCCAGCTAAAATGTGAGCAGACTGACACATCAGCCTCGCAGACTGGAGCCACAGTCCATGAAAAATGAGTAGCTTGGGATTTTAGTTGCATGACAAATTTATCACCCAGCAAGGAGTTTTGAACCCTTGCTGTGTGCTAGGCCTAATGCCCAGCACTGTGGTAGAGGATAAGTAAGAGAGACACGGCCCTTACGCAGTTCCCAGCCAAGGAGACCACATAGACATGCAGACACACACACACACACACACACACACACACACACACACACACACACACACAGAGACACACACAGACACACAGGCACACAGACACACACACATACTCTCTCTCTCTCTCACAGAAGTTAAACAGTAGGTTTATGAAAGTTGATATTTGCTATCAAGGAATTCTATAACAAGTGTAACTGGATTAAGGAGTATCTGAATCTTAATCAGGTAAAGAAACCAGGGCCAGGCTACAGTGTCTTTCAAAGGCCAGCTGTGCCTCAGTCTCCATTGAGATGTTCTCAGTGCTTGATTGGCCCGTCACACCATGAACGCTGTTATCTCTAGCGCCGTCATTTCTCCAAAGTTTGTAACTGTGAAAGGAGCAAGTGGACCCCCAGACCCCTGTGACCAGGTGTTCCCCAAGTTTTCTGCATCTGCCAGCTCAGTTTCTCATGGCAGAAGTATCTGACCTAGTAAGTGGGAAGAAGAAGGCATAAGATTCAGTCTTGTAATAGGTTTTGACATATATATTAAGCTGGGTAATTTGGCCTCCATGTTAAGCACTTCATTCTTTCCAAACCAATTGGTGAGTATCTTGATTATATAGAAAATCCTTAAAGTAAATGTGTTTTCAGTTCGTGGCCCATTTTTGTACACATGGCTGTCATTAGCAGTATTTTTCAGGGCCAAACCCAAAATTGGTAGATTGTCTTTTTAAAATCTCCTTTCTCCTATCTGTAATCAGGACCAGCCGTTCAGGGCTGGAGTTTGGCTCCTCAGCAGTGTGCCTTCCCTCTTCTGCCCTTCTGATCAGTCCCCTCTCCCGTTCCCCCTTCATCTTCTGTCTTGTAGCTTACCTTCCATAGCTCTAGGCCGGAGCCCTAAGAGTTGGCTCCTGGCAAGTGTGTGTGTTATTTCTCCTTGGTTCTGTGTGCCCGCTTGCCTGTTTCCCTATCTTCTTCTTCCTTGTGTGACACCAGTTGGCTAGGGGTAAAAAAAGAAAATAAACTGGATGCTAGTGGTCCATGCCTGTAATCCTAGCTACTCAAGAGGCTGAGATCTGAAGATTGAGGTTTGAAGCCAACCTGGTAGAAAACATCCATGACACTCATCTCCAATGAACCAGCAAAAAAGATGGAAGAGGAGCTTTGGTTCAAGTGGTAAAGCACCAGCCTTGAGCAGAAAATACTACCAAGTTCAAGCCCCATTACTACTAGTAGACACACACACACACACACACACACACACACACACACACACACACACACACACACACACACACACAGAATTAGGGCCTGGTACTTAGCATGTTCTGAGCATGTCTGAAACCTTGCTGTCAGTCCCTAGTCCCAGTGGTGGGAAGAAGAACATTTGCTTAGGGATTATTGTAGGTGTGAGACAAATTCTGAACAAGTTGATCATGTCATCTCACAGTTAATGAGGAGTGGCTTTGTATCTTTTAAAGTCATAAAGTACTGCAATAGTAGGATTCGTGTTGCAATTTTTGTTGTGTGACTAAGTTACATTCAACAGTGCAATTAAGATCAATTAAGCATTTTCCTTTTAATAAAGTCTATTTTCTTTCAGTCATTTTTGTATCTGCCAGACTCAGGGTGGAAGAATAGCAGAGTCTATTTTTGTATTCAGGGCATGGCTTAGAGGCTCTGAGATCAGTCTTCAGGACTGTTTTTATTTACTTATATCTTTATAAAGAACATTTTCTGCCATCCTCCAAATCCTTAGATTTGTTTGTTCTTGGTCTCTGTGCTGAGCCATTTGGGAAATAACCTCCTATAAACTCGAATCTCCCCCTAGATGAGTGGTGTTGGTGTTAGATATGTATCATTGAAAGGAGAACAGAGGCAGCTTCATATAGATCCAGAGCCAACCGGAAGGATGGCTAAGGTGGGGCCAGCCTTTTTCCTTCTGGATTGCCAGAATTATTTCCCAGAAGACACCTCCCCTCTCTCTTTCTCTCTCTGTCTCTCTCTGTCTCTCTGTCTCTTTCTCTCCCTCCCCTGCTCCCCTTTCCTCTTCTCCCCCTCTTTTTTTCTCCCCTCCTCGCAGCCGTTTATACCAACACTGGGCCTTGAACTTAGAGCCTTGTACCTTTCTTGGTTTTTCTGCTCAAGCTGGCACTTTACCCCTAGAGCCTCTACTCCAGCATTTTGCTGATTAATTGGAGATAAGAATCTCATGGACTTTCCTGCCCTGGCTGGCTTTGAACCAGCATTCTCAGATCTCAGTCTCCTGAGTCACACCAATGGTGTGAGCCATTGGTGCCTATCTTGTTCTCACCTTTTCATCTTGTACTTCCAGAATGTACTCAGAGAACAGGCCTTTTACTCTCATACTGTGCATTTGAAATCTTCCCAGGACAATTCTTGAAAGTAGTTTCTGGGGGAGTAATGGCTGGGGAATGATATAAAGATATCTTGTCTTAAATATTTTATTAATCATTCTGTAAGTCCACAAGGAGGATACTTTTTCTGTCTGTCTGTCTGCCTAATCTATCTATCTATCTATCTATCTATCTATCTATCTATCTATCTATCTATCTATCTATCTATCTATCTCTATATTGAGACTTGAACTCAGGGCCTGGGCTCTGACCCTGAGCCTCTCTAGCACTCTACCACTTGAGCCACAGTGCCGCTTCTGGCTTCTCCTTTTTTTTTTTTTGAGTAGTGTATAAGAGTTGCACAGACTTTTCTGCCCAAACCACTATCCTCACATCTCAGCCTCTTAAGTAACTAAGATTACAGGGGTGAGCCACTGGCGCCCAGCTTTTTTTTGGGGGGGGGGAGGGTCCGGTCGTGGGGCCTGAACTCTGGGCCTGGGCGCTGTCCCTCAGCTCTTCAGCTCAAGGCTAGCGCTCTACCACTTGAGCCCACAGCGCCACTTCTGGCTTTTTTTCTTTTTGCTTATGTGGTGCTGGGGAATCGAACTCAGGGCCTCATGCATGCAAGGCAAGCGCTCTACCACTGAGCCACCTTCCCAGCCCCGCGCCCAGCTTTTATTACATAATTTATTTACTTTTATTCTTTTCCTTTTCTTTTTCACTTCGGTGCTGCAATGGAGTGGAAGCCAGGGCCTTGCTAAGCGGGCGGTGTGTCCCTGAAGCACACCTTCTCCACCTCTCTAGTGACAGTGAGCTGTCACTTGCTGTCTCTCCGTGTGATATCTAGCATGTCCCCTCTGCTGCCTCTTCTCTTTAGGTCATCAAAATACAAAACAAAGCAATGTCCCTTCCTCTCAGTCACCCAAGTCCCCTCTGTGGACACTTTCAAATAGGTATTTCAGAGGGGGAAGAGCTAATGTCTTGTGAAGCTTGGTAAACTCTAGATTCTTAAAGATTCTGTTTTCTTTTGAAATTAAGAAAAAACAAAACACCCACAAAACTTTGAACACAGGAAATTCCACAGCATGGTTGCACCATGATTTTTAACACAACAATATACAAATATGCCCTGGCTTGGAGCCCAACAGATTGGGCATTTTTCTTGGAATTGGATTTTCATATTTTCATAGAGGGCAGATGAAAGCCACTGTAAGCTACACCTAAACAGTTGTGCTGTAGAAAAATCCTCGGCTTTCTCCTTGTGAGAAATCCTTATTACAGGCTTTAGGTCTCTTCTGACTTTTGATTTTTTTTCCACCGTCATGATAAATGTTAGCCTCCAGCTAAGTTTTATTGTTGAAAAACCCAGATGGGGGTTGGGGCAGAGGGTCCCCTCTTGGAATTTAATGGTACATTCTGCAGCATACATTCTGCAGCACCATCCCCAAGGGTCTGTAGATTCAATGAGTTGTAATCTGAGATGCTCCAAATATGAGCACATGTTGTGTGTGTGTGTGTGTGGGGGGGGTGTCTTGGGGGCTGGAGAGGGTGGTCTGAAGCCCAGGGCCTTCCAGGTGTTTTTCTTTTTTTCTCCTTTGAGCTTTGTTTTTGCATGATAGCCTTGTATTTATAACATTCCTTCTTGTCCTGTTCAAATGAAAACCAGGTGGTGCTATTGGCTGAGGAAGCATCCTGGGTGCCTTTTGGAGCAGATCCTGACATCTCACGGTGGGGGGGTGGGGGTGGGGAGGAGGAGAAGGGGTTTTCGGCTCTGGGGCAGGGGGTGTAGAATAAGCCCTGCAATACCCAGTCTGACAATCTGTGGGAGTTTTGTCTCTCTGCAGCTGACAGCATTGCAGAATTCCCCATGGGACAATAACAGAAACCCTTATTAGCCAATGGTGTTGTTGCAGTAAAATCTCCCACTGCAGTGTCTTGGTCCCAGGCTATAGTGTTACCCCTTAATTCCCTCTGCATCTTTACCATTTTTATTACAGCTGAACACACGCTCCTCATTAGTGCCCTGGGTGATACGGGGAGTCCAGGCCCTGGAAATGGTGTGGAATAGCTACCAGATGTTTCTGTGAATGTGGAATGCATTTGTATTTCAAATGCTTGCAGCTCGCATTTATGAAAAATGTGAAAATTAACTTCGATTTCTTTTTTCCTCCACACATTTACCCTCCCTCAATATTTCACTCTGTGTTGCATGAGGTGTCACCGTGGTGAATTTCTTCGGGGACAGATTAAATTTGAAGTGTGTGTAGCAAATGCATCTGTTCTCAAATGCTTCTTCTGCATTCTGTCGAGGCTTGGGGCTGGCCTGCAGCCAGCCTGGTGGGGGGGGGGGGGGCGAGGGCAGGGCCAGGGAGTGGGGGGAAGATCTGTAGCTGAAATTGGAATGCTGTGTTGTTAGCCAATGTTCAGAGCGAAAGGATGAGTCCATTTGCAATCTTTCCTTCTTCTTGAAGCAGAACTGGGAATTTTGATATTGATGCTGTGATGCAGGCCTGTTTTTCTTGTGTCCAGGTAATCAAGCATTTGGGAAAGATGAAGAAGACATTTGGTACCATGAGAAAAGACCTTGCACTTCCTTATTGAGCCCGTGGAGTATTTTAAGTCAGCTCAAGGTTCTGAGTGTGCATGGAATAGTTTACCATTTTATATTTTATCTTATTTTAGATCTTACTGTTTGTGATTAATTGTTAACCCTGTTTGCATAGATCTAAAAGGACTGGAAAGTATAAGTCAAAAGAAAAAAAAAAAGGCAGGTGATGCCCTGTCATGGGAAAACTTAGACCCAGAGTCTGGGAAACTTAGGTCTGAACTCCCAGTTGCTATTTACTGGTGCGGTGTGACTTCGGGCAAATAACTCAACTTCTCTGTGCACCGGTTTCCATCACTCTAAAACTGGTGGCGCATGAAGAACCCTGCTCTCGTTTATCACCCAGGGTGGAAACCTCAGGATCACCTTTGTGTTGCACTGTGCTGCCTCAGTTGCTGAGTGGCTGTGCAGCCTAGCTAGTGGGGAGTCTGGTCAGCGTAGCTCGGGTCTGGACCACCTGGTGTGGTTGTGCCACAGGCCTTATTTGTGTGTGCTGCCTTCAGATCAGCCAGGGATTTGGTGAGCAGGGCCTAAGCATTTTTTTTTTTTTTTTTTTGCTCAAGGCTGGCACTCTACCGCTTGAGCCACTGTTCCACTCTGGCTTTTTGGTAGTTAATTGGAGATGAGTCTCATGTGGATTTTTCTTCTTGGGCTGGTGTCAAACCACGGTCCTCAGACCTCAGCCTCCCAAGTAGTTATGATTACAGGCGTGAGCCACTGATGCCTGGCTGATGTTGGATTGTTTTTGAGCTACCCTCCAAAGAATCCTGTACAGGCCCTGTACTGGACGTCCACAGTCCAGAGCAATGTCTAGGTTGGGCACTGGTGGCTCACACCTGTAATCCTAGCTGAGCTCTGAGGATCCAGGTTCAAAGCCAGTCTGGGCAGACAAATCCAGGAGACATGTAGCTCTTTTTAACCAGCAAAAAGCTGGAAGAGGAGCTGTGGCTCAAGTGGTAGAGTGCCAGTCTTGGGTAAAAAAGCCAAGAGAGAATGCAAGACCCTGAGGTCAAGCCCTAATACCAGCATCACAGAGACAGACAGATAGACAGACAGACAGACACACACACACACACACACACACACACACACACACACACACACACAGTGACAGTCACATGTGGGTGAGACCTTTCTGGAGAGGATCCCATTTGTACATGTGTGGTCTGGATACCAAAAAGATACATCCAGCCTGTGGCATGTAAGGATTTACTTAGGGTGGGGATGGTATTTATTCTCCTTTACAGACTTGTCCTGAGGCTTCAGATAAAGTGTTTAGTTAGAACACGGCGGGGGGGGGGGGGGGGTGAGTGGTAAGGGGGGGGGCGGTGGTTTCTTTCCTCTTCATCTGCACCTGGCCTGGTCCTCACCGTGGTGAGGTCGCTTTTGCCCTGCTGGTTACAGCGATCCCTGGAGTGCACTGCTCATCCTCCTCATGGCATGGGGACAGGAAGGGCTGTGGGTTTCCAGCCATTGCCTCAAGAGAAACATCTAGCCTGCCAAGCCTGTCCATGAGCCCTTGCCCCAGCCACCCCAAAGCTCAGGGGCCCCCACAAAGTGAGCAGATGGGGCCGGCAGCATGGCTGGTGTGTGGTTTCCTGGCCCTGCCTCCGGGCCTCAGCTGTTACACGGCTCCTCAGGCGTGTATGCAGGAGGCCGTGGAGACCCTTCCCGAGCGGGGCCTTGTCTAAAAGGACACAGCTCTAGCAGCACGTGGGCAGATTGCAGGGCCACTGGTGAGAGCAAAGGCATGTGGCTAAAGGGACCGGAGGCCTGACCCAGGCAGATGGGGCAGGATGAGGTGGGGGACCTAAGAACCCGTCACCTCCACCTAGACAGGAGGTCCTGCCCGGCCTCTGGGGCATTGAGGACCAAAGTGGGTTTGTGCTGCCTGCCTTCTGTGTCGGTTGAGGATGGCGAACCCCAACAGAACTTGATTCTTAGCAACCAAAATGCTAAAGAGGAAAAGGGAGAGCTCGGGGACAGATGATCTCCTGCAAGGAGGAAATCTGTACAGCACAGAGTGCTGTTGTGCTGTACACACCTCAGGGTGCTCTTCCCTCAGTCATGCTGGCGAGCTTGCTGTGTGCCAGGTGCTGAGCTGGGGTGGAGGTGTTGTACAACTATAAACACAACGGTTCTGTCCCATTCTTATTATTTTATTTTTGGGTGCCACTTCCAGTTCTTTTCACTCAAAGCTGGTACTCTGCCACTTGAGCCATGCTTCTACTTACAGCTTTTTTTTTGAGTCAGTTGCGGGGCTTGAACTCTGGGCTTGGGCGCTGTCCCTGGGCTCTTCAGCTCAAGGCGAGCAATTGAGCCACAGCGCTACTTCCGGTTTTCTAGTGTTTTATTGGAGATAAGAGTCTCACAGGGTGGGGCTGGGAAGGTGGCTCAGTGGAAGAGTGCTTGCCTTGTATGCATGAGGCCCTGGGTTCAATTCCTCAGCACCACATAAGCAGAAAAAGCTGGAAGTGGCACTGTGGCTCAAGTGGTAGAGTGCTCAGCTTGCGTTGAAGAGCTGAGGGACAGCGCCCAGGCCCCGAGTTCAGGCCCCACGACCAGCCAAAAAAAAAAAAAGAGTCTCACGGACTTTCCTGCTCAGGCTAGCTTTGAACTATGATCCTTAGATCTCAGCATCCTGAGTAGCTAGGATTATAGGCTTAAGCCACCGGCGCCTGGCCACTTACAGCTTTTTTGAGCTAAGAGTCTCCCTGATTTGTTTGCCCAGGCTGGCTTTGAACTTCAGTCCTCAGCTCTCAGCCTCCAGAGTAGTCGAGACTACAGGTGTGAGCCACTGGGGTGGGGCTTGTTCCATTCTTCTGTGTCTTTTATAGTCTTGGGGAGTCTTGGTGTTTTGGGTCACGTGACTGTATCTTAGCTTGCATTTTGGCTGGCCATGTGCCTGACTAATAGTTGGAGCAAAAAGGAGAACAGTTGGTGTTGAGAGACACCTGGCAGGTCTGAGCTTCAGGGAGCATGGCTGAAACACAGCCAGCAAGCTCCGGGAGGCGAGATGGGAGGAGCTGGAAGGGCTGTGTGGGTCTTAGAGGCCTGGAGCTTCACCTTGAGATCACTCAGCTAGGTGCCATCAACCACTTCCGGTTTTCTGAGTGGTTTATTGGAGATAAGAGTCTCACGGACTTTCCTGCCCCGGCTGGCTTTGAACTGTGATCCTCAGATCTCAGCCTCCTAAGTAGCTAGGATGACAGGTGTGAGCCACTGGGCACTTGACTATAGTTTTTTTTTCTTAAGGCTTATTTATTTTTCTGCTCTTTTTATGGTTTTGTTTGTTTGTTTCCATAGGTATATTCTGGGTTCTATGCACGTACGTACCCAGCTATTTCTTTTTTTTTTGGTTGTGGGGCTTGAACTCTGGGCCTGGGCGCTGTTCCTTGGCTCTTCAGCTCAAGGCGAGTGCTCTACCACTTGAGCTACAGAGCCACTTCTGGTTTTCTGGTGGTTTATTGGAGATGAGAGTTTCACAGACTTTCTTGCCCGGGCTGGCTTTGAACCGAGATCCTCAGATCTCAACCTCCTGAGTAGCTAGGATTACAGGTGTGAGCCACCAGTGCCCAGCTCCAGCTATTTCTTTATGATAAATTTCTAGAGGGAAGTTGCTGGGTCCAAAGGGATTTTATTTTTGTTGGTTGGTTTTCTTTTCTTTTCTTTTTTTTGGTCAGTTATGGGGGCTGAACTCTGGGCCTGGGTGCTCGCTTTTCCTCAGCTCTTCAGCTCAAGGCTAGCACCCTACCACTTGAACCACAGCGCCACTTCTGGCTTTTTTCTGCTTATGTGGTGCTGAGGAACCCAGGGCCTCATGCATACGAGGCAAGCACTCTACCACCGAGCCACCTTCCCAACCCCCTGTTGATTGGTTTTCTCCTCAGCAATGTGACTGTGGATTTTGGTGACATTTCTGGTCTTATTTATTTATTTATTTATTTAATTTGATTACCATGGCCTCCCTCTAAGCATTCTTATTTTATTTTTCAATGAAACATTTAAATATATAAGGATGTTAAAATGGCTCTACGGGGAACATCCAAATTCCACACTTCCCATTTTGGTAACCATTGCTTTATCTAAATATCTCTCCAGACATCAATCCATCTTAGCCTCCTCCTCCTCCTCCTCCTCTTCCTCCTCCTCCTCCTCCTCCTCCTCCTCCTTCTCCTCCTCCTCTTCATCCTCCTCCTCCTCCTCCTTCTCCTTCTCCTCCTCCTCCTCCTCCTTCTCTTCCTCCTCCTCCTCCTCATCATCATTATTTTGATACATTCCACAGTCAGTTACAGACCTCAGGGCCCTGTATCCCCACCTCCACATTGGATGCTTACAGGAAGTGTGGGCCAGGAAGTTAACCTTGCTGCAGCCCTGCAGGACTCCTTGCTGGGAGAGAGGACCCCAGACTCCCGTCCCAGCCCGAGGCATTGGGCAATTTTGGAACCTTGGCTCAATTGCAAGAACATTTGTGTTGAGCTACTGGAGGTGCTGTCTTGCACTGCCAGGAACAGAGTGGGAACTTGATAACCAGAGACCGTAGGACATTATGTGTTAAACTGTTGAAGGCCCTGGTTTTCAGTTACTGCAATGGATAACTTCTGATCTTTTTGGCATACAAATACCTTCATCACAGGTTTTTATTGACTTTTTTCTTTCTCAAACTTGGAAGAATAAAAAAACAGAACCCCTGTTGGATAGGCTGGGGCTATCTGTATGAGTCAGCTTGCTGTAACAAAATGGCTGAGATAAACAACTTAAAAAGAAGAAAGGCTCATCTTGGCATATGCTTTCAGTTTTCTGTCCATGTGTCTTTGCCCTGTCATTTTGGGTCTACAGTGACCCAGGACATTGTAGCAGGAGTGCCTAGCAGAGGAAACTAATTACCTCATGCTGACTAGGGGCTAAAAAAATAAAATTAAAAAACAAGGAAGGAGCTGGGATTCCAATTGCCTTAGAGGCAATTCCCCAGTGACATTTTGTGTGCTGCTCCTGGGGTTTGAACACAGGACCTCTTATTCTTGCTTAGCTTTTTCACTCCTGGCTAGCACTCTACTAGTTGAACCACGCCCCACTTCTGGCTTTTTGCTGGTTCATTGGAGATACGAATCTCATGGATTTTTCTACCCAGGCTAGCTTCAAACCTTCATTCTCAGATCTGAGCCTCCCAAGTAGCTAGGATTATAAGTGTGAGCTGCTGGTACCTGGCTCTCAGTGACTTAATTTTTTCCCAAAAGCAATATAAGAGGATGACCAAGCCTTCAGCATTTGGGCCTGGGTGACAGTTAGGATCCAAACTATAACTCCAAATAGACTTAAACGTTGGCCTTGGTGGGTTCCTCTGAAAAGCCGCTGTCCTCCCACCAGATCAGAGTTGCTCTGTCTTTTTTTTTTTTTTTGGGTCCAGTCGTGGGGCCTGAACTCTGGGCCTGGGCACTGTCCCTCAGCTCTTCAGCTCAAGGCTAGCGCTCTACCACTTGAGCTACAGCGCCACTTTGGCTTTTTTCTTTTTGCTTATGTGGTGCTGAGGAATCGAACCCAGGGCCTCACGCATGCAAGGCAAGTGTTCTACCACTGAGCCACCTTCCCAGCCCCTTGCTCTGTCTTTTGACCTTGAGCTGACTTGTATAACCTGTGGCTTGTGCTACAGCCCAGAAATAGGAGCCTGCCCTTCTGGGATGCCAGCAGGCTGGAGAATACCAGCTCTGAGGCAGAGAGCTGACCCTGGACATGGAAGAAGTCCCTCCTTTGGGTCCCTCCTGCTCTGGGTTGTTTCCTGGGAGCCTTTGCTCCTGTTCTTTAATAGAAATGAGCCGACTCAAATGACCCCTATGGTGATGAGAGGCAGCCCTGCAGGCTGCAGGCCTCCCTGCAGGTTTGTTTGGATATAGTGAGGGGCCAGTCAGAGCTTTGCATATGTACAAAGTTGAACTTGAAAGCATAGTTATGTGTGTTTAATGCAAATGCATTGCAAAAGGCTAGGAAACCAGTCTAGAAGGTTTCTCAGTAGAGTTGCTAGAGCCAGTTGGTCCCCCTCTATCCCCGCCCTCCCCCCACCATGCAGTAGGAATAGGCACCTTTCTCTGGGTCTCTGCAGAGTACCCAGAAATGTACTCCCCCCCCCCCCCCCCCCGTTCTTGCTGCCAATCCATCTTCCTTCACCACCTCCTGCTTTCCCAGAAAGCAGCTGGGCAGAGTCCAGCAGTAGAGGGTGGCCGTGATTATTTGAGAAGGCACATACTTCATTTCAGACCCGATTGCAGTTATCAGCTTAGATAATTTCTGTGAGTCCTGAAATAGACTTGGCCCACCAGGCAGGGTGTCTGCTGTGTCCTCGCATGGGGTACAGGAGTGGTTGGGGTCTGAACTAGTGACACTGTAGATGGAGCCTGGAGTCCTAGAGAATACTTTGGTTGCTTAGAAACCAGCCAGAACTCCCTGGCGTGCACCTGGGCCTTTCCTCTATGTGGTTTCCTGGGCTTTATGTCTTCAACCACTGAGTGGGGGTGATTGACAGCACCCAGCTCCCGGAGGTGGGTGAAGATAGAGCCTTGTAGGGGTGAAGGGGAATTTTCCCTTCTGCTTTTGGAGGGACCGCTGGCATGAACAGAGACACTAGATGAAATCGGAAAATACCAATTTATTTAACCTGCGAAACAAGCAAATCACAGGAGTGTGAATCACCAGCCCCAAATTTCAGAAACCTGCCTACCCCATTTCTGTAAGGCAAGGGTAGGGCAAGGAGGGAAATGTGAACCTTTTGTGGGGTTGGAAATCATTTCTAGGAGAACTCAATGGGTTTAGACAACTTTTGAAGATGTCCCGTGTGTGATTCTGTCTGTAGGTCCGGAGTCTGGTACCCAGTGCCAACTGTCACCTGTCAACGCCTCCCACCCTGTCCAGGCCTTGATGGAGAGCTTCACCGTTCTGTCTGGCTGTGCCAGCAGAGGAACCACCGGGCTGCCACAGGAGGTGCACATCCTGAACCTCCGCACCCCGGACCAGGGACCAGGCCAGTCTCAGAGAGAGGTAGGTGCCTCAGCCTTCAGCCAATGCCTTCTGAATCCGTGAAGGTACTTTTCTGAAGTACATTCCCTTTTCAGGTCCTTCCCTTCTTTTTCTTGGGGCTCAACAAGCATGCCCATGTATGGGCTCAAGAAAGAACAGGATTTAACAATTTGCTCTGTGGCTCGGGACATGTTACGATGCTTCTCTCAGC